>NC_140593.1:1159168219-1160425119 GCF_964204655.1 Triturus cristatus
CTTACGCCTGCTTCAAGCAGGGGCAGGGTTTTGACGCAGCATGGGCTCAAAAGTGACTGAGTGAAATCTTGTAGATTTCACTCAGCCACTTTTAGGAGGCGTTCCTGCGCCGGAACGCCCCCACCTGCCCTGGAACGCCTACATGTGGCGCAGGGCTTTACAACGTGACGCATCTCCCAGATGCGTCACGTTATAAATACCCCGCACCATGGCGCAGGATTTGCGCCGCTGCTGCGTCACAAAAGTGACGCAACGGCGGCACAAAAGTGGCGCAAGTGCAACATAAATCTGCCCCCTAGTATCGGATTTCATAAAGGTATGGACTTTCTCTGAGTCTTGCAGGAAAACAGAGATTGGTCACCAGATTTTACATTCCGTGACTGCAGTTTTTCCTTTGCCCGGGATATCCTTGAACAATAGCCCATATCATGACATAGCTAAAGTAAAGTAAAGTAAACTAAACATAAGTTAAACATTATTAAAATAAACATTCCCAGCCATAATTGCCGCACACTATTTTTGTTTACATGCAGAACTTGGAAGATACATTTAGAGGTCGACCCTCTTGAACTTCAACCACACATACTTTAAAAACGTTGTCAAATCTCGATTCACCACTAAACTTTGACAATTCAGGTTTTTAAGGGTTAAACATTTGTATTTGTTATTTATTTATAAAGTTTTATATAGCGCAAACAAGATCCTGAGGGATAACTGAGCGCTTTACAAGAGAGGACATGAGTGTTTTAACAGCAACAATTGGGAAAACGAAGACCATACAATAAGCAGAAGTAAGCGGGTAACGAAGGGGGCAATAATATGCGGAATAGAAGAACTGTATCAAATGGAGGCACCATGATAATACAAACAATGTCATCCGATCCCGTGAGTCTAGCCCGCTTAGGGAAGAATTTGCTTATTAGGAATCTTTTGGTTTCCAATTTGAACGTCGTTGAGGTGAGACTACGTTCTTCCGGTGGAAGAGAGATCCAAATCTTTGGGGCTGCCCCTGAGAAGGCTCGGAGACAAGTTCTCTTCTTGCTAAAGGTGCACGGTTTCAAGAGGAAAGTAGAGGCGCTTCTTGATGCTCTCTCCCCACAGGATAGTTCAAGGTTTTGCGCCAGGTACCTGGGAGTATTGAAGTGAAGGGCTTTGTGCACCAGTACTGCAATCTATAACTGAATTCGTGCTTCAAAGGGCAGCCAGTTGAGAGATTTAAGGACTGGGGAAATGTGCTCGTTTCGTTTGGCACCAGTAACCAGTCTAGCCGCGGTATTTAGTGAGACCCTTAGTGGAGTCAAGGCGTATTTGGGAAGGCCACAGAGAGTCGCACTGCCATAGTCTAGCCTCGGCAGGATAATCGCTTGGACCACCTGTTTGAAATCATTTGCGACAGGAAAGGTTTGATATTTCTGAGAGTTCTAGTCAAGTGGTTTGCCCGCTTACAAATATTGCTGATGTCATTATTCATATTCAGGTGCTTGTCCACGGTGACTCCTAGTGATTTAGCTGAATCTATGATAATCGGGGTGCAATTGAAAGCAGTGAGGTGAGTCATCCAGAGATCTAATTTGGGGATGTGTTTTGGAGGGGAGATGAGCAGGAGATGGTTCTCGGTTAACCAATTCTGAGTGGACGCTACAACGGTGTTGAGTGAGATGTTTTCCGGGGATGAGATTTTCAAGTAGAGTTGAGTGTCGTCGGCATACATGTGGAAGAGTATGTTGGTGGAGTTTAGTGCGTGAGCTAGAGGTTCCAAGAAAAGGTTGAAGAGGATGGGAGAAAGAGTGAATCCTTGGGGGACCCCCATGACTACTGGAGAAGGCTGGGAGAAGGAGTGGTTTGCCTTGAATCTTTGTGATCTGTGATGGAGAAAGGATTAGAACCATTGAAGCATCAGATCAGAGATACCCTTTCTGTGTTGCAAGATGGATAGGAGGTTGTCATGATTGACCGTGTCGAATGCTGAAGAAAGGTCAAGGAGGATCAGTAGGCAGGATTCATTTTGGTTAAGCATTTTCAGAATGTCATCTATAACGTGTGTGAGGGCCGATTCAGTGCTGTGCCCCCTCCGAAAACCAGATTGATGCTGGTCTAGGAGTTGGTAGTTCTCTATGTGAGCACAGAGTTGGGATTGCACACATTTTTCAAGAAGTTTGGCTAGAGTGGGGAAGTTGGAGATGGGCCGGAAGTTATTGAGATCAGATTTGTCAGCGTTGTGTTTTTTTAGAATAGGTGCGACCTGAGCTGCTTTTAGGCAGTCAGGGGCCATGCTTTGAGATAAGGAAGCATTTACAATCTTAGTCCAGGTGGGGATGAGAGTGCTCTTGATCTCTTTGAATATGGATGTGGGCAATGGGTCAACAAAGTGGTTGGACGGGTTGATAGTCTGAAAAATTTTGTCGATGTCTTTTTCAGTAAATGGGAAAAAGGTACCCCAAGACGCATTGTTCTTAGCGTTCAAGAGGGACGAGTTATACTTTTCAAAGTAGTCAGGGGTGAGGCGGCAGTAGAAGAGGGTAATAAAGCCTTCTTAGAGGTGAGGTCAATAGAGATGAGTCGTGATTTCTCCATGAAGAAAGCATCAAAATCTTCAAAGGAGGGTGGGATGCCACCCGGATCAAAGGGGATTGGACCAGTAACCTACTGTTGTTTGACCAATTCGAAAAGGTTCTTGGGGCGGTTTGCCGCTTGGTCTAGTTGGAGTCTGAAATAGTCGGCCTAGGCTCTCTTGATCTGTTTGTTGTAGAGGCTCTTGACCTCTCTCAGAAGTTTTAGTTGGTCCGTGGAGGGAATGGATCACCAGGAGCGTTCAGCTGCTCTAAGGTTGCGACGTTCTGTGTTTAAGTTGTCGTTTTACCACAGTTTGGATATTCTAGATGAAGCATTTTTAAGTTGGAGTAGAGCAATGTCATCCATGATGTTGGTAATGGTCGAATTGTAGGCGTCAGTGAGTGTTTGCACCTCAACCAGGTCAGATTGGGAAGAGAGGACAGATTTACAGTGGGCAGCGAGAATATCGAGGTTTGCTGATCTGAGGTCCCTTTTCCATACCGTTACTTTCCGAGGTTGATTCATCTTTGATATCACGTCCCTGTTAATATAGAAAAGGATGCTGTGATGGTCAGACCAGTCACAAGGGGTTATGGAGTCTAAGGTAATGGTCTGTTCTTTGGAAAGTATTAGGTCTAGAGTTTCTCCTTTAGTATGGGTTGGTTGGTCACAGTGCTGAGTTAATTCTTGCGTATTTAGAAATTATTTAAGGCAGGGTTAGACCAATGCAGGTTGAAATCACCCAGAAAGATTTGTGACACAGCAGAATCGACATTGCTAGAGATGATTTTCATTAACTGTTCAATGAAAGAGAGGTTGTCCCCCGGGGGGTGGTAAAAGGTGTGTAGTTTGCAGATCGGTAGGTTCTTACTTGAGATGATGAGGCCAAGGTATTCACAAGAGGAAGTGGAAGAGGACTCCAAGTGAGACATCGAGAGAGTGTTCTTGTGGATACAGGCTAGACCCCCACCCAACTTCAGAGCTCTGTCTAGCCTGATTATATTATGAGTGGGAGGAACTAGGAGGTCTAAGATGGGTGTGGAGGCGGGCTTTAGCCAAGTCTCAGTGAGTATGATAATATCTAAGTCATTGTGTTGGATGAGGTCAAAGATGTCTGAGGCGTGTTTACTGGCTGATCTGCAGTTTAGTAGTACACATTTGAGACGTAGCGGATTAGGGGTGGCGAGAGTCTGGGTGATGTTTACCTTGGTCAGGTTGTCAGAATAGCTGCATCTCAGATTGCGGGGAGGTTCTCTGTCCATGTTGGCAAGGATGTCGTGTATTTGCCTCGGCGGGGTCAAGTTAAAGTTAGCAGTGAACGCTGAGTGGGACTCAGTTTTCCTGGGGCAGGGTTGGGAGTTTGGAGAGGGAGGAGGAAACATGCTCAGGGTCATTAAAAAATAATAGAAGGACCATTGTAATCATTTTATACCCACCTTCAAGAAGCAACATAGGTTGTGTATGTGCGCTCACCAAAATCACAACAGTTTCTTCAAGACAGCGTCAGTAAAGGCAGATCCTGGGTGGGAGGTAGCTTGTGGTGTTGGCTTCCCAGAGAGAACAGGACTCAGAGAAGGCTTGTGACCAAGTCCCCAAAAAGGAATAGTTTTGCAAACCTCCAGAGCCACCTAAGATGTTCAGCGTGGTTCTGAGTAGTAGAAGGCTGGTAAGAGGTGGATAGCTTTTTCCACTACGGAGGCTTCATTGCAACCCTTAGTCTCCAAAGGCAGCCAGAGGGGAAACTTCAGGAGCAGGTGGGATGGGCAGATGCAGCAGGCTAGAAAAGATCTACTGGTCCAAGAGGTAAGAGCCTCAGAAATCTACTTGTCCAATTTATTGAAAAGCAGTTGGGTAACTAATTATGGTGTCATTACATCAGAGCTTTGATAAGGCCACCTCATATTATTTCATGGATTCGGTTTTAGTAAAGCTATTATTTTGCCTCCTCTTTGGATATACCAGGATATGAATATACCTGTGCCCTATTTGTGTCAATTCTTTCAATATTTGCAATCTCTGCTTATACATGCACTTTTAATGTATTGGTTCTGTTTAGGCCAGCTTTCCCATCACTGAAGGGCTCAAATATGCCAGCATTTTCATTATGTATAGGTTCTGATGATACCAGATGTGTGGTTGTGCCAGTGCACTAGCTGATTCCTTGCCTTTGTTTCAGATGAAGCACACTGAGAATGTCAATATCTGAATAATTGCATTTTGTAAGTTAGGTTGCACCTGAAAAAAGTGTGTTTGCTCTTGTCGAGGAATTTATTGACTCCGATTTTCAAGTGAGTAAATATACTGCAGAGTAGGAGGTTGAGGGCTAGGATTTTATTTGAGTTTGTTTATAACCACAGATGTATACTTTTATGGGTATTCATAACCCTCACTCCTGAGCAGGCAAATGTTAAATCTTTTCCATGATGGGAAGAAAATATCCCTGAAAGGGTGATGGTGCAGGGGAAGAGGTTTCTACACAGGAAATAATGTTTCCCACAGAGGAAAACATTAAAGCTAAAGTTAGCAAGTTCATTTGCTTGGCAGAGTTTTGCATACCCAGATAGACACATGAATATTTGCTGATGCAAGGACTGAATGCACAGACGTTTGCTAGGATTGCACCTGTAAAATGTGAATGTTGCATGGTTTACAGCTTACCTTGGGTAATATATGAGTTCCTGAAAGTCATAAATCTGCAGCCATCTGAGTTCATAGACCTGCAGGTGCCTCCTTGTTGCTCCTTGCTGCCCCAACCCACTGTAAGAGGAGATTGCGTTGAAACCTCATAGTTTGAAGATTTAGGCTTCTCAGGTTGGCATTGATGCACTGCTTTTTTGCTGCTGTCTCATCATAGTTTCCAGGTGCCTTCAACATGACTACAAGGCTACGGGGACAAAGCAGAAGGGCAAAGACCTCCTTGTAAGGTCTGCCAAGGAACCCTTAACAAGCACAACCCAAGGAAGCAAGACAAACAACTGAGCTGATCTCATTCTAGAGGCGTCATGAGTACTGTACTACAGCAAACTTTTCAGTTTCTTGATACTACAAGGAGACCTATTCAACAGCAGGAAAAACAGCTCCAGAACTAGCATTAAATGCAGCCGAAGTAAACTGCAAAACGTTCATGGCCTTATATTTCAAAACAGCGGTGCATCAGTCCAAACCTGCGAAGCCAACGTCTCCACACGATGACAGAGTTAGTGATCAATCAGCCCGATCAAGTAGACTTTGTTGCACTTTGCCCAATATCTGTTTCATTTGCTCCTACTTGGAACATACCAAATCAGACTACCACAATCCAGGAAAAGGCCAAAATCACCTCACAAGTTTAAGGTCCTTAACTTTGACCTGACAGGGTCAGCCAGCTCCACCTGTAATAAGAAAAGCAACCAGCCACTGCAAGAAGACCACAAAATCCAAAACTTCTGGCCAAAAACAGTACAATAGAAGCTTGCTATGAACATGCACCCACACCACCCATACCACTTACTGCTCCAGAACAACAACACAAGCTGTCAAACCCAGTTCAGAGAAGAGAGAAAAAGTGGGAGCTACTGGTTCCAACCGTGTGAGTTGAGACCTTTAACTATTGCTGTCCCAAGCGCCAGCCTGCTATGGATCTTGAGCGTGACTCTCAGTGGTAGAATGGGTCGGGCAGTCCAAGGCTTCTTGGGGATGGGTAGACACTTGGTGGTAAACACAGGCTCGCAACTCAAAATACGTTCAATAACAGCAATTATCCAGACATATGTCCTCTTTTATGACAAAAGGAGTATTTATATATGATCCCGAGGTAAAATACAGAATACAGAACTAACACACGCAGTACCGGGAGTACTGGGCACTAGTGTTTAGTGACAGTCCCCTGACTCTCACTTTCCTCTCACTAGTGGCAGTGGCTATTCCCCATTCACTATGGGCAACATTCAGGTTTGCCTCCTCTAGTAGTCTGAGTATGCGGAGTCTCACTCCGACTGGAAAAGTCAAAGGTGGGATAGCTCCAAAGGCTTGAAGCTCCATGTGGGAGACAAGTACCCTGGGGCCCTCTGGCCCTTTGCTCAGTCCTACCCACACCAGCAGGGATTGTCTGACCAGAGTCTTGAAGAGCCTCTCTCTTGCAGACGCGGCAGATACAGTGGTTGCCTCTGGTCAGTATGACACACACAGCTCTGGATGGGTGTCCTCGGCGCTCCTCTAACACAACAATACGTTTCAGGGTCATACGTAAGAACACCCAGAGAAGGAGTTAAGTTCTCTTACTCCCTCTGAGAGGCAGTGACATGGCAATCAGGGTACTGGTGCCTCTCCCTCATAGTACGGCACTTTGGTTCTGTGGAGCGTCGCAGCCTGCATGCCAGGCCGAGTAAATTGCACAGACTGAGCATACCTTGCTAAGGCCCTTTTCTGGCGGAATAGATATTGAGACACAAGTGCTAAAGCTGGCCAGCGCCACTGAGGAGAGTACGGGAGGTCGGTGTGCATGGGCCGACACTCTATTGACCTTACCCATCATGCTCCCGGGGTACAGGTGGATCACAAGCAACAAATGGACTCACGCATGGCCACAGCTGGGGAGTTTGCCATAATCATGGAGTAAGCGGTGCAGTGGCTGTATCCTCTCGTCCCAGCTGGACTGAAAGTAGGATCCCTGGTGAGGAGGAATGGCCCTGGAGGTTGGGGGTGCCTCAAGGGTGGCATCTAAGGGCAAACAAACTGGTTCTGTTGGAACAGGGTGCAGTGAACCGGGTCGTGGGTCATGAAATACCTCTCGACCCCTACGCTGAGAGGTCTGAGAATTACCTAGCTCTAGGTTATGTTGTCAAGGCCTTAAGGCGTAGCCTGCCCACATGTTCAATCTGATATCATCCTGTCAACTATCTTTCATGGAGGCTCTGGTTGGAGGATCGTCACAGTCTACTACTGAGCCCAATACAATGACTAATACAATGCTGGTCACAATCCTGAAGGCATTGACTGCTATGAGCACGACAATCACCACATTTAGCACCGCAATGATGGAGATGGCTACGGACCCTATATCACTTTGGTCAGATTTTATGAACCTGCACCTTCGATTAGACAAGATTGACAGGCACCTGGACCATTTGGACCACAAGATTAGCATGCAACCGGACTGGGGCATTGATATTTCCTGCCTGCAGAGGAAGGTCATAAACTTGGAGGACAGGTCCAAATGGGACAATATTTGTCTATATGGGGTGCCTGAAGTTATGGAGGGGGATGACAATGCTTGGGTTTGTGGGCACCTTCTAACCAGCCCTGTTGCAAGTTACCTTCCGTGGTATATTGGAATTTCAGAGGGTGCATAGGATGCATGCCAGACCCTCTAAGTCATCCAATACTCCCAGATCCATAATAGCATGTCTTTTGCGCCTCCAACATACCAGGCTTATACTTCAGACAGTGAAATAAACCAGAGACCCATATGAGAGAGATGGCTTAGTGATTGATGTAGGGCTGACTTCTCTCACAGCACACTGATTAAACATAAGAAATATATTCATCATCCTCACCCACGCAAAGATGGAATTGAGTTTGGGCTGCAGGAACCAGAGGTGATGATAGTGATGATTCGGGGCTGCCCCGCAGAATATGAAGCCTAGACAAACTGATTAATTATCTGGATGTCATGGGTACCACAATGGAGATGGGCCTCGCGATCAACTTGAGAGACCCTTTGCCAGAAGGTCGCGTGACCCACCACCGTCCCTCTACCCCACAGAACACAACCCACCAGGACCTCAGTCAATGGGCCCACCATGCGCACTGTGCCAGAATTGTTCTAAATCAGGAGCTAGATGTGCTTTTCCAAGACCGAGACTGGGATAAGTTGAGATCCCCTTTGAAGGAACGGTTGTCCAAAGCTGCAGACTCTTGAACCCATGGTTGCAGACCTGGTTTGACTTCTCTTCTTTTGATTATCTGCAGGTTGTTGAGCCTGGGAAATTGGGTAAGGATTTGAATGTCAAACTGACTGTTTGTTTTGTATACCAGCACTTTAATGTTTCTTCAGTTGGCATGCTTTTTCCTGATTGGTTTGGGGGATTTCCACTGGAATTTTTGTGGGGCGTGGAGGACATGCCCTGTCTCTTTAATACTTGTGTAGTGACTCTAGCCTATTCCGGTGTGGATCATGTCATACTGGAGGAACTGGGACACCCCGATGGCATGGAAGTAACTACACATATAAACTACCAACACTTATCGCCCTGATGCATATAGCTGTACTTTGTTCAACCCAGCTCTATTATGTGCTTTGGGTAACTAGATCAGTTAGGGATAGCACCCTGGGTTTCAGTGAGAGGTAGATCATTCTGAGGGTTACAGCTAGTTTTATTTGGTATGACGTAGGACAGCCAGGGGTTTGGAAAGTCTCTAGAGCTTGGGAAACTTTATAAACACAGTTAAACATCTCCTGACACATTACACCTCACACCTACCTGTGAATGAGCCCCCCCTCAAACCCTTGCTCTCTTAAGCCTGATATCCACCTAGGGCCATTACCTTCTCTTGACTTGAGCACAGACCTGTTTTCCCTGAATCCTTACCCCGATGTCCCACACTATTGCACGAGGCATCCTGATGCGCATTATTTCCATGAATGTGATTGGCCTCACCAATTACATCAAACAGAAAAAAATACTAAACTATATATGCCATCAGATGGCGAAATTGCTGTTGTCCAAGAGCTACATTTACCACATTAGAACTCACCAAGCTTAAGAGAGATTGGGTTGGAAGGACGGTGGGCAGTAGCAGCATGACTGACACCCAAGCACACACAGCTCCTTCCCACCCTCAAATCCACCCAGGAAGTGTGGAGTGACTATCTTGATTCAGAAATCATACCCATGGTGCCTGATACTCACATATCAGGACCCAGAAGGCAGATACCCCTTTGTGAAGCTGAAGGACAGAGAATACTTCTTGGTTGTGGGGTTGATTTATGTGCCCAATGAGGCAACACTAGGTTCTTTGGGCACCTTAATAGAAACTTGACTGAATGCACAAATTCAAGACTGAATGTAGAGTGTGTCTGGAACTTAACTTTAGACCCGGTCACTGACCTGACTGGATCCCCTGATAGATGCAACACAGCTGACAGGGCACCCTTTCTGGATTTAGTGGATAAGCACTACACTTTTATATTGCTTGATCAGAACACCACCCCACACATTTGTTCATTTTTAGCACACCATACCAAGCTACACTTATCCTGTCATTCTGAGATACTGAAGGGGTTAGGACAATTAAAAAAATGTTTTTTAGAGTTTTATATTGCGCAAACTAGACCCGAGGCATCGGGCATCAGAGTGCTTAACATGAGCACCAGTTTCGTTACAGATGAACACATTCATTTGTTAGGCACAGAGGGGCAGATTTACAAGAAAGTGACGCATCTGTAGAGATGTGTCACTTTCCCTGAGCCAACATGCAAAAACCTTGCGTCACCAAGGATTGACAGATGAGTCAGAAACTCTGATGCATCTGTTGACGGAAAAGTCACGCATTGCTGGAGTCGTGTTGCAAGCACGACGCAACTCCAGCAATGCACAGGGGCGCCCTATGCCTAACATGCTGCGTCACTCCTTACGCCTGCTTCAAGCAGGTGCAGGATTTTGATGCAGCATGGACGTAAAAGTGACTCAGTGTAGATTTCACTGCATCACTTTTACGGGGCTTCATGCAACAGAACGCCCACCCTGCATACATTAAACCTGACGCAGGTTTAATGTGGGGCAGAGCTTCACAACGTGACGCATCTCCCTAGATGCGTCACGTTGTAAATGGGCCGCAACTTTTAAGCTGCAGCTGCATCACAAAAGTGATGCAATGACGGTGCAAAAGTGACGCAAGGGGCTTGTAAATCTGCCCCAGAGAGATTAAGTGATTTGACAGAATCAACAGGATGTGTAGCGTCGTCGCTGAGACTCAAAACCGGTTTCCCTGGTCCAAAGGTCGACCACTCTAGCCATATGGCTACATCCTCACCCCAATTTGGACCATGGTTATGCAAATCAGTCTCCTAGCATCGTAGTACTGGTTTTAGGGTATCACCCCGCATCAGCCAGGCTAGCTTGACTCTAGTGACATGGAGTGCACAGGACCCACGTCTGGGCATTCTTCCATGAGGCACAGGGTCAAGACTGATTTGCATATGGCTTGGTCTAAAGTGGGGTCATATGGTGAGCAAAAGAACAATGGATTTAACCCAGATCTCTTGACTAGGGGTGAATGTTTGATTTGCTCTACATTCCGTCCATCATCTTTGTGTCTTTTGCTTTCTCGCCCTAATTGTGACAAGTATGCCCAGACATGGGTCTGGGGCTCACTGTGCTACTGGATTCAAGCTAGCCTGGCAGATGAGGGTTGATGCCCTGAAACCGGTCCCAGGGTGCTTGTTTCTGGTCCAGGGAGGACCTGGCTTCCCATGAGGGACAGGGTGAAGACTGATTTGCATGTGGCTGGGTCTAAACTGGGGTGGCATGGTGAGCAAAAGAATGATGCATTTAAACCAGATCTCTTGACTAGGAGTGAATGTTTGATTTGCTCTGTATTCCGTCCATCATCTGTGTGTCTTTTGTTTTCTCGTCCTAAGTGTGCCGGGTATGCCCAGACGTGGGTCCCGGGCTTACTGTGCCACTGGATTCAAGCTAGCCTGGCTGATGACGGGTGATGCCCCGAAACTGGTCCCAGGATGCTTGTTTCCAGACCAGGGAGGACCTGGCTTGGCAGTTTGGGCTGGACTCTTCCCATGAGGCACAGGGTGAAGACTGATTTGCATAAGGCTGGGTCTAAACTGGGGTGGCATGGTGAGCAAAGAATGACGGTTTTAACCCAAATCTCTTGACTGGTGATGAATGTTTGATTTGCTCTGCATTCCGTCCATCATCTGTGTGTCTTTTGCTTTCTCACCCTAAGTCTGCCGGGTATGTCCAAACGTGGGTCCCGGGCTCACTGGGCCACTGGATTTAAGCTAGCCTGGTTGATGAGGGGGATGCCCCGAAACCGGTCTCAGGATGCGTGTTTCGGGTCAAGGGAGGACCTGACTTGGCAGTACCAGCTGGACAGTTCCCATGATGCACAGGGTGAAGACTGATTTGTATATGGCTGGGTCTAAACTAGGGTGGCATGGTGAGTAAAAGAGCAATGGATTTACCCCAAATCTCTTGACTGGGGGTGAATGTTTGATTTGCTCTGCATTCCATCTATCATCTGTGTGTCTTTTGCTTTGATCTTTTAGGCGCTAGTTTTTTGCACCAAAAATTAATAACTCGGGTTCTACTGATTGGAAATTGTCATTTTGGTGCCCAAAAATGTATTAAAATTTTGGTTTGGGATTTTTATTGTGTTGTGTTTTCACTTTATTAATGTTTGTACGCTGCCTAAATCCTTTACACATTGCCTCTACGTTAAGCCTGACTACTTTTTGTGCCAAAGCTACCCAAGGTTAAGCACAGGTTAATTTAGTGACTTTTTGTGGTTCACCGTGAAACGGATTGTGGCTGTTGCTTGACCAGGGCTAACACCACAGTCAACCAACAACCCAATTTCTCGTAGCAACTATTTATGTGACTGTGCCGTAGCATAAAAAAGCAAATACTTTGGGGAGCATAATTTACATGGATCTCACAACTGACCTACATAGCCCTCTTCCATTTTCCTTTTGAACTCTTACGCTGCAATCCAAGAATACAACATACCTCCACAAGAAGACATACAGGGCATGACAGGACTCAACCACAAAAGAATGATAAGAAGGCTATTATTGGACTCAGGCCAAATGAGGAACCTTGTTGATGAATTGTACTACAAAGACATAGGCTATCTTTAAGAATACTTTTTCCAAGTCAGACAATATGATATCGACACTAATCTTGAATCCAGCATCAAACAGAAATACTTAAGATTCAGTTTTCTATTCATTTAACTAAAATAGTTAACACCTTCGGTGCCCGCCCCTTTCCCCGCCCTGTGCCGGCCGTTACATTAGCGGGCGGGGTTTGTGACGAGCTGGACTCGTCATGGGCACAGCGCCACCGCGGCCCATGATGAGTCCAGCTCGTCACGGGCACCGAAGAGGTTAAAGGGGCCCTGTAACAATCATAATCTGGCCCCAAAATCCTGTAGATTCTGTTGCCACAGGCAAGAGACATTAAGACATTTTCCATGCATTTGCCCAAATCTAAAAGCTAAAAGAAAAGACTTTCATGTCAATATTCAGAAAGTTAACCCTTAGTACAGTAAGAGAAGCAACTGAGTTGTGCTTTAACCTGCAAAAAGCTGCATTTGAAAACTGACAAAGTTCTTGGACCGCACATATGATAGACTAAAACAGCTGCCCAGACTCCCTCTACTTACCAGACTGATTCATACCTCAGATGCGTTTGCACGCCAGAAGGCCACACTACTCACAAACCCTCAAACCCTTTTTAAAAACACTACATATATTTAACAACCACATTCTTGGTTTAACAACTAACTTGATTTTCGAGGTGTGCGCGACATTTCATTAGTAAAAACTCTTACAACGTATTCATGCACAGACTGTACTTTACCACAAATTGGTTTTAAAACACTCTTTTCACCTTTAGACATGATCATCTCACACGTTGCATTATGACCCATATTTTATGAATATCATAAACTGAATGGAGCATTTCATTCTTGTGTTATGAGATATGCTTTGCTGATTATGAGAGAGATGCTTTGCTGATTATGAGGAAAGGGGGGTGTATTGTATGGTGCGGTTGTGTGACCTCACCCTGTATTTACTTATCAACCCTGTTAGGTCCAATAAGGCTTTGTTTGTTAATCCTTAGCTCCACCCAGAGTAGCTGTGGCTCTGAGCAGTCAGGCTTACACAAATGAACAAGAGTAAAGCATTAAACAGCATCAAAATAATTGAAGAAGAAATAAACAAGAAACTTGCTACATCCAAAAACAATTTATAAAAGTAGAGTAGATTTAAAAATAATTCTTGACATCAAAAGGGTTCTGGAGACACAGAATTTATAAGACATAGGAAATCAGCACTTTTTACTTACCTGCGAACAAGCATTAGCAATTTCAAGGAATTCAACACTTAGGGACCTATTACAAGTCTGGCGGTCCGAGAACCGCCAGACTCTTACAGGCGTGGCGGTGGCGTAGCCAGCCACCGCCGCACGGCTGGTTCGACCGCCCGATTACGACTCAGGTAGTCGGACCTCCAAGGGACCACCTGGTTCACTAGGGAACCACTGTTCTCCGGTGTAGGAGTGGCAGTAAGAGGCCGCAGTATGCTTAGCGGGACTGCCAAGGTACTGCTAAGCACATTTCGGGTTTTCTCTCTGCCAGGCTTTTCATGGCGGTGGAACCGCCATGAAAAGCCTGGTGGAGAGGAAACATAGGGGGGCCTACAGAGCCCCCCTGTGCGTTAAACATATGTGGATGCACACAGAGGCACACAAAATGTGCCCCCTTGTGTGCATGTACAAAGGTTCCTGCACAACATGGACTTATGAGTTCATGCCGTGCAAGAACCTCATAATGTGGTCCCATTGTGGTGTCTCTTTTAATGGTGGCGCTGCCTTTGACAGAGGCACCGCCATGGGAAATAGTGTAATGATATGTGATAACACTTTATAGTGAAATTTGGTAAAATTTTGAACAATGCTCAGTATGTGTGAAATTTAACTTACGCTGTGCAACCAGGCATCAAGTGAAGAGTCACTTGTTCATTGTTCACCGCCATGGGACTACTGTGTAGTCATAATAGGGCAGGCGGGCGGTGCGAGTTTCATTGGAGTGGCGGCATGGCAGTTTACACAGCCACGCCACAGCCCTGACGAAAACTCGGAATATGACCCATAGATACATTTTCAAGATAAACTTAGGTAAGCAACAATACCGTTACTTAGAGTTACTTTCAGAGAGTTAGTCTGCAGGGAGCCAGTCATGGGGACCAACAAGTTCCACAGAAACAGTTAACTCAACAAAAGAAGCACTCTCCAGTCCAGTGGTGCATATGCGGCTCATTGTCTGCTAAGGGTTGGTCCTGATGCAAGGGATACAAGTAGAATGTTTAAGATGCTGTGTGGTCAACGGGGGTCTTCCTTGGGCTACTCCTCAGCCCATGAGCTTGGTGAGGTTATGCTGGCCACAGGGGTCTATGTCCCTCGATGTCCTCTCGCGCTTGGCAGAAATCAAGTCCACTGCACTACCAGACACCCAGTACAGTGGACTCAGGGGTTCACTTCTTTTGGCGGTAACTTGCCATCTGGACAACCAAACTTCACTCCTCACTCCTGGATCCAGCAGACTTTGAGAGTTGGGTCATGGTCCTTAGTGCTGCATGGAGGGGAGGAGTGGCAATCCAAGGGTCTGGCCCACCAACTCACCCCAGCAGGCTTCTAATGCTGTTGTGGCCCTGTGCTGCAAGCAGGAGGTCAGTCAACTGACCCTTGTAGTTTCTTCATTTGGCTGGTCTCAGGAGTCATATTCTCCATGAGCTTTCTTTCTTTTTCATTTTCCTTCTCCTTTCCTTTGCCAGCCACCTGGGTACAGCGGGTGCAGTCCAGGTTGGTGCGGCCTCTCTTCGCTAGGTCCTTGGTTCAGCAGGGAATTCCTTCTTCGGTCCTTTTCTCTATCTAAGTTCTGGGTGCCAAAGGATCCTTTTTTATGCCCAGAAAATACCCTCAGAAGAGGTTGCGGTCACTAGCCAGTGGGCTTCTAGGTTCACTTCCTCCTGATGATTACTTCCTGTGAAGTGTGGCATCTACCTATCCCAGAAGTCTCTATTATGTGCACATTGAACACGGCAGAACCCTTGTCTCAGGTTGCAGAACTCCCTAGCCTAGCACAGAGTTGTGGCTGCCAAGGGGGCTACATGCCTCTGAAAAAACTGTTTGACAACTGGATTCCCCTCTCTGACCCAAGTGCCAGCCCCTCTCCCAAGTGTTAGTCATTTGACTTTGGAAGGCGGCTTCCCCTTTGAAGCTTGCCCTTTGGGAAAACCTCTGTGTGACTTCCTGCCAGGGAGAGGTAACACCTCTCCCCATGCAAGATTCTATTGTGTCCTTTCCTGGGACTGTTTAGACATCTCCCCAGGAGGGCAGAAAGCTGTCTTGGGGACAGATCAATGTGCCACCGTGAACAGGTATAGGAGACATTGGGCAAAAAGTGGAAACTTTGCAATAGTAGCACCCTGCAACAAGTTACTTTAATTTGAGCTGTTTGACACCTTACAATATCAACTTTAGTATCCCCAGTCAGAAATTAGCAGGGCTGCTTTGGCAACCTGTTCTCTGCACTCTCCAATGAGGCTACTAGACTTTTCCACAGTAAAAATAACAATTTCAGTTTTTTACAGCTGAAACATGTAAAAAGTACATGTTCCACTTTCTAATATACTGCACCCTGCCTTCAGGCTCGATAAGCCTACCTTAGAGCTGACTTCTATATATACTAAAAAGTGAAGATTGGACATTGCCATTGCTTTAAATGGCAGTCGAGTTACCAGTTTAATACTACCCTTCTGGTCTGCAGTGTCAGACTGGGAGCCATGTTTTACATTTGTCACACCCAGGGTGGCAGTGCTGCAATACCTGGAGTAACCTTCTAACTTACAGGCCCTGGGTACCATAATGAAGGAACTGACATGTAAGTTAGCTTATGCCAATTGGGTATAAGCCAATCGAAAATACACATTTTAAGGTATGGACACTAGTAGTGAGGTCTGGTTAAAAGGATTCAGCACACTCTCAGAGTCAAAAAACCTGTTTCATCTGTTCAAAACTTTGGGGTTGACACTGTTGACCAGGGGAAACCTGGTCTTAAACAGGCAAAATGAGGAGAAATGCTTTATTTCTCCTTGTTTTTGCTGTTTCGATTGTGCTGCCTTGTACAACACACATAGAAACAGCAAATTGCCTATGGTTGTGTATGTGCAGGAAGGTCCCCATTCCTGCACATAAACAATCATTTAAAAAAAAGGCTGTTTTGCAACTTCTATGTGTGCTGCATTAAGCAGCACACACAGACGGTACAAAGCAGCATTTTAATATTGTTTATGTGCAGGAAGAGGGACCTTCTTGCACATAAACAATCTTCCCCTCAACACTGGCACCCTTGCACTATGGTGCAAGGGTGCCTGCTTTTGTGCTAGGCAGATGAAGTAATCGCCAGCGCAGGGGGAAACGCAAGGCTGCTCCATATTCTTGTGAATATGGTGCAGCCCTGCGTTTCTAAAGTGATGGAGTGTGTTGTTAGCCTTCTAGGCTTAACGACACGCTCTGCCACTTTCTTTGTTAAAATGCCCCTCATTTTAAAGGATTTATTTTAAGAGAACTAATACAGATCTGGCAAGTCAAAATCAGAGATCAGCGACTTCACTACATCAACATCTCTGCAATGTGTCACAGTGGATCTGAAACTGCACACAAGAAAACAGAGCTGGGCATTAAAGGTCTAATGGCCTGTCAGAGCTTATTGACACAACATGTTTTCAAGCCATCTAGGGAATCCCATGATATACAATTTATCATAAGGGAACAAAGAAAGATCTGGGAGCTAAGTTGCTGCAGTTCAGTTGACACAGTCGAAGATCTCACCCAAGCTGAAATGTGTGAAACTTAAGATGCTCACAACAGCCAAACGTGACAGAACACAAATTCTGCTATGAGAACAACAGAACTAAAAGTTGCATAGTCAGTGCTCTACCAAAGATACACAAAGGGGTCTAAGGTTCCAACAAAGCACATGCCCTATGTATTCATTATAGAGAAGCAATCCAGGATGGAGAACAAAGACAGAGCTAGAGACCAAGAAGAGGAAGTATCCACCAAAAGTGAATCCAGGGATATGTAAGGATCCCACAGCAAGCACACTCATTGAAGAGAGTTAATAATACTGTAGGCCAAAGACAGCTCAAGACAAAATGTCCAGAGTCAGGCATAGATACTCAGCAATAGCTACTCAAACAGGGAATCTCAGGGGATTGCGGAGAGCAGAGAATGTAGGAAGAGAATCATACGGTGGGAGCAAAGCCAGAGCAGAAATAGAGTCAGTAGGCAATATACCTCCACATAATATTACCACATAAGGTAAAATAATATTGCATGGGGAGTACATCTCTTGAAAGTGATGGGGAGGAGGTAGATCAAGGAATGATCAGCCTTGAAAGTTTGCGAGAACACACAAACATATCAGTCTCTGGACATTCACAAACACCTCACAACCTTTTCGGTCCTAGATATGGTCAGAGATTTACACCAGCAACGGCTATTGTAAATCCCTTTTTCGAGTGGGAAGGGGAATGGAACACATCCAAACTTTCGAGGTGTATAGAGAAAGAGTTTTATCCATAAGAAATAGCATTTTCACTGTGGGGAAAACAGTTGGGGTGGGATTACTCTTTTAGCTCCACAAGCACTTCAAGTATTTGTAAAATCAAGAACCATTCAGAGACAATTGCAAAATACCTATACATTGGTAGCTATCACAACTATTGTCAATGAAAGTGAAGTTTGCATCCTACCGTATTGCTTTAAGTACTTTGCTTCTTATATATAACTGGGAACATTATGTATGTCTTGTGGTTACAACAGATGAGTCTTACCCATTATGTGCGATTGCAAACTGGCAGTCCATGCGTTTGTACAGCAGGAGTTTTGACTGACCCCACTTGTCCAGTAAACAAAATGTAAATAACAACTTCTTGTTCTTAACCACAAACATGTCCTGGGTGGCTGCAGGAATTCCAAAACCCTCTGGAAGCTTTGTCTAAAGTAACTCTTTACACCTCAGCAAATGTTCTCTTGGAGTACTTGCTGAGTAAGTGAGTGCCTGCACTGATTAGGGATGAACTAGTGGTTTGTAGATAGGTTACAGGTTTTTGCTAAACGGAGAGTTTATTCTGCATGGGAAGGACCTGGGTGCAAATTTGCCTGATATCAATATGTGACTCGGCACGGAGGAGAAGAGGTAAGCCCTTCAGTTGTGACTCAAAAAGACTGTCCTCCTGCCCCTAGCCGTTGATTGTACCCAGAGCCAAAATGCTGCACGGACGAGGCTTTAGACAGCCCAGCAAGAGCAACAACGCCGAGGAGGAGCTAATATTCTTCAAATATCCTTCACTCCTTCTCCGTGTATCAGGCTCTGAGTGTTAAAGGTGCCATGTGTCTGTCAATGCATGGGTGGTCTGAGACCTGTGACATTGCTCAAAAGTTCTTCATGATCTGAAGTCTAAGTGTTCCCCGGTGGGATTGCTGCTCTATGAAACCTCGATTAAGGGAGGGCTGGCACACAAAATAATTTTAGAGAGGAGGAAATTTGAGTACCCCATTTCCATTAAAATACCAAATAATTTAGTGGAAATAATGTTTCCGCCAGATTCTTACAGTATCCATTAATGGGCAAAAACATGCAAAACAGTTTTGTGTGCATTATTACCCCGTTTTACACAGTTTTTGCCTACAAAATCGAATGCAAATATTAACATTAGTAAAACTGTATAGTGTAAATCGCACATTGCAGTAAAAACATGAAGTCTTACAGAATTTTTAACGCGAGATACCTGAATTGAAATTAAAATCTATATTTTGTAATCATGAACAGATTGTAACAATCCATGCGATATTTGTAATACATATTTCAAAACAATAATGATTAGCTTTCCTTTTTATTGGGGACAAAACCCAATCAATAGCACATGATATCACCACTGATCCGCCTGTTAAAAAATGTTAAATCCCACTGTACTGTTTGTTGTCACACAGAGCATGGACTGCTATCTTTTTTCATAACGAACAATACAGTAATGTTACACTATGGAGTGAGTTTGAGTACAAGGTACACCCTTCAGAATCTGACGGCTCTTTCTTTACTGATTTTGTATTGTATTGTTATTGAACTTATATTGCACTTAATACCACTGACAATGCATTCAAGTGCTCTGTGGTGGGTAGTGTGCTACTCAATCCTGACCTAGGGACAATCGGCCACATGTTTGAAAGTGTTTTGCATTTGCAACGGTACGATTTGGTAAAATCAGTCATTTGGGAATGCAAAATAGCCTTTCATGATGTATGGAAGGCTTTGTAGTTGCAATTTTAGGTAATCGCAAAAACAGAGTTTACCTAAACCTGCGACTACAAATAGAGAATCACAAATTGCGATTCCCTTAGCACATGTATGAAGCATTTTCCAACTGCCAACTGCATTTAGGAAAAAGCAATTATCATCAACTTCAGGTCTTCAGGGACATGGATTGTATTCAGGGACATGATGTCAAGTTGAAATGGGGAGGGAGGAGGGTCTTATTACTAGCCCAATAGCTACACCCAACAGGGTGCCTCCTAGCTCCCATACTGTTCTCTCTATATCTTAGTGACCTGCTGGAAAGCTTCAAACAAGTGAGCAATTTTCCACCTAAAATCACATCTTATAAAATTCACACCATGATGTATGCAGACGATGTAGTCATCTTAGATCTAACTCCATTTGGGCTTCAAAGGAAATTGCAAGCACTCACTAAATACACTGAAGAAAATAATTTAATACCAAATATCACTAAAACAAAAATTGGTCCCTTTACAGGAAGGAAACGATATGTTAAATATAACAGGACTTTAGAGGGAAAACTGCTGGAAGTTGTAAAGGAATACACATACCTAGGGAGAATTTTTCACAATCTCTGTATAACTTGCCTCACTTGCTGAACTTGGGTCGTAAAGTTGACGTCCACATGGGGGCACTCCTACTATTAAACTCCTCCACTGGCCAAAAGCACTTTTCTTCTCTTCTTCAAGTATATAGTTCTAAGATCCCACCAGTCTTATCATATGCACTTGAATATATATTCCATTAAGCCAATGGAAACAACTGGATCTGAAAGAAGGGAAAGTCCTCCGGAAACTGACTAGGATGTCACAAGCCGTGCTGGTACAAGCTCTTCATCTTGAACTTTCATTAGTCAGTTCTTATGCCAGAGGCATTACTAATATTTTAAGATGGGCATATAACCTTATCCATACAGACCAAGGAACCCTGCGATCCTTACTAAAAATAGAGACATTTGAACAAGGATTGCCGAATTATGTATTCAGTAGAAATGTAGCTTTCACTTTTAAATTATCAAATGTTACTATTGACCTGTTGCAATCTTGGACTCAAGCTCACTTGAAGCTGTTTTTAAAACATTTCACACCAAGGTTAAGCTTCGATCTTGACATCCAATACTGCTCCAAATTACCATTATATAAACAACATTCTGAAACTACTGTATATAAGAAAATGCATCAGTATATACTTTTTAATTTAAAGCATGGAGTCAGGCGAAGCATTATATTACTTTGTATTGGGATACTACCTCTAAAATCATTCACCTTTAAGTAGTTCCCAAAGGAAAAAGCTAGTAGTTCCTGTGATCTGTGTAATGGCGGGGTGCAAGACTTGGAACATGTGTTATTCGTTTGTCCAAATCTGACTGTTGTAGAAGCTAGAAGCTAGAAAGAGGTTTATACAACCAATTCGAACAAAATGTAAAATTAACTCAGTTCAGAACCTGATTTCTCTTTGTAAGGCACTGCCTAATGAATTTGTGTGTTACAACATCTTTACATTTTTAAAATCTATTTTAACTTTGTACTAGAATGACATTTTACTATTTAAATGTAATTTTATTCTTTAAATATTTGTTGTTCTCAATCAAATAAACGTAAACTTGACTTCAGGTCGATGGTAACCATGTGGAAATTTTGTCAAATGCACAAAACAGCATTTTTCTAAGTGCCATGTAGTGCACACATGCCCTGGGGCTTGTGTGCGCTTTCCATTTGTACATTTACTTTTTTGGGGGTGCTTCAGGCAGTGGTGGCTTCTCGGCTAAGGGGGAGGAGCGTTGCTCCACTGCCTTCAAGCAGGAAAAGAAAGGAAAAAATAAAATGATTATAACGTAATGTTATTATAATTTTTTTTTCCACCTGCTGCAGCAGCTAGCGTGAGGGGGCGGAGCAGGGGAGGAGGGTACAACCCTCCTAAGTGCACAATGACTGCTTGGTTAGCCCTCTCAGGCATTTCAGCTTTGTGATTGGTCAAGGGAGGGAGCCTGGCTGCCTACTTCCTGTTCCTGGAAGACAAGAGCAGGATCAGAGATGCGCGGGACAAGGCCAGAAGGTAAGTGGTTGTTTTTTGTTAATTTTTGTGACCCAAGCGCCCCCTATCCCCCAGCGCAAGCCTACACCCCCCCACCCCGCCTGCCCAGCCACCTGCGAGCTGTGCCTGCTACCACTGGCCTAAGGGGGCCTTAGGCCTATGGGCACCCTTGGCTTTGTATTACCTAATTTGTGTATTGCCAATTAGGGAATCGCAAATTAGCTAATGCAAAACCATCCGCACTTATGGGCCTTTTGGCCCATAGGAACGAATGGAGTAATATTACCAACTAGCAATTCACTATTTACCGAAACGCTATTAGGTAATATTAAGGAATTGTGAAATCTTTGGCGATTCCTCACATACATAGCATTTTGCGATTACCAAATAGTGATTTGGTGAAGATAACTGTTTGGTAATAGCAAAATGCTTATGTGATTCATGTGGCCCAATGTCTCTAGCTGATTGATCCTGGTCATCTGTAAAATTATACATACAGTAAATGCAAACTTTCAGAAACATCAACAATTCATTAACTTAGTATTATGAACAATCTCATTGTCAGAGTTCCGAGTTTTTTGGCTGGGAGATCTGCTCTGTCTCCCAGATTTGGGTCAGGGTTTTCAAATTATAAGCTTTCTTGTGACCTTAAGGTGCTGGCGACACTTGATCAATGGCTCCACATCTAGAAAGAATAGATCTTGTTGATCAAGGACATCTGATGGGCTTCTGACCTTAGTGGGGAATTGATGTGTGAACCCAAAAAGAACTCAGGCACCTCCCAAAAACTCCTTAAGAAGCTGCAGAACATTCAGAACGCCTCGGCCAGACTCATACTCAATATCCTCCGCTGCAGCCACATCACCGTTCACCTGAGAGACCTCCACTGGCTCCTAGTCAACAAAAGAATTACCTTCAAGCTCCCCACGCACACCTACAAAGCTCTACATGACATGGGACCTGCGTACCTTAACCACCGCCTCGCATTCCACACACCTGCCAGAGACCACAGCTCTGCCCAACTTGCCCTGGCTACCTTCCCACATATGCGCAAGACCACGCCCGGAGGAAGATCCTTCTCCTACCACGCAGCAAAAACCTGGAGCACCCTGCATCTCCACCTCAGGCAATCACCGTCACTGCCTCAATTTAGGAAGGACCTTAAGACCTGGCTGTTTGACTGAACCACCGTGCCTTCGGCAGACTAGCTGTTCCCCCCTGCACCCCACTTAGCACCTTGAGACCCTTACAGGTGAGTAGTTGCACTTTTCAAGTAACCCGATTGATTGACAGGCAATGAACATAGGACCTAGTCACTATTCAGCTTAATTGCACTTGGGCACCCGCCTCCAGTCTATAGTGTGTGACAGTAAGAGTGTTTTGATGCTCCAATACAGTGGCTTTGGACTCCTTCGGCTGGTTGGTGGCTTCCTTGCAGGAATGAACGCACAGGCAGACTTCAGTTTGGCAATTATAAAGGATTACTACCTCTTTACCGACCTATATTTCTTTCAATTCTATGGTAAGCACTCTCAAAACATCATAATGGACAAGCTAACATCAGTTGTAACCCATGAATACAATGTCTATACACAGTTATTTCTTTTTGTCATCTTTTATTTTTATTTATTCAATAGACAAAGAGTTTTTTGTATCAAAAGTGATTATAAATATTTCTTTTATCTGTTATTTTTTGTGAATGATTCCACAATGTGATTGAAACAAATATGTACAATTTAAACAAAAGTGTAAAACATATCAGTAAACATTGATATACATTAATATACATTAATGCAGATCACAGTGCTAAGACAAATAATTATGCCCCTCGGTAGGCAAGTTAAATCTCTACAGTCACACCTTGCATACTAATCTTGCATACTAACAGTCATACCACAAACAAATCAATATAGAGAAAAAAATTCAATAAAAATACACAACTGGAAAGGTCAGTTATTATAGATTATTCTAAATTCTCACAGAGTTTTACAGGAGGAATTGAAACAACATACATAGTTTCTTCTTATTGTATGATCTGAGTGGGTCCAAATACAGATTCTTGTCCAGTTGCGGAGAAGTTGGTCTACGTACGTTTCGGTGAAATATAAATTAACATCACCTTCATCAGGACCAATGAAGAACTAAATTTCCTGTGCACAAACGAGGGGACTGTATTCTGAAATAATAAATGCATTGTATATAAGGTATGGGTATCACTGATGTGTGTTACGTCTTCTTACTCAAGCTTATATTAAATATTACTTTAAATATGGCTAAAACATGCACGTCTCAGAAGAAGAGGGAAAAGAAGAGAAAAACAAGAAAAAAAGAAGAAAAGAAGAAATTTAGACAAGGGAATATCTTCCTAAAAGAAGGAGACCAAAGGTTTAAATTCACACCCTAATTTGAAATAGAGGAGATAAAGCTATTCATGTCAATCCTTATTGTATAGCAGTGTTATTATGTATATACATAGGCCAGCTAAGGAAGGTCAGAATATGCTGGGCTCAAAGAGAAAACAGGTATAACTAAAAAGTACCTGCTACAAATGCACCAGATCGTGTTTTCAAACCGTAAGGCTGCAATCAGTTTCCTCAAAGATAGTATTAGAGTGAAGTTGAATTTTCTGTTAGAAATATCTGTTAATAATCAGAAAAAAGATTACATAATCAATTGAACAGTTTTTAGACAAGTGTAAAGAGTGTCTGGAACTGGTAATGACAAATAGGTCATTTCTGAGAATTGATCCTAGTTTCTTACCTAGAAAAATATGTAAGAGTAGTCAGAGTCAAAAGGCGTTGACTAGCCTGTTGTGGTGTCTCCAAGGTGGGGTACCCAGAAATGAAAGTGTACCTGAGATCGAAGAAATACACTATGTATTTAATCATAGAAAAAAAGGGGAACATGTATTATTTGCTGAATTGCACAAGTGTGCTCAATAGATCCTACCTTCATAAGAAGTCTAGAGAGCGGAAGGTATTTTGTTGTCCTATTCTCCAGGAGACTAGGGATGGTAATGGCGTATTTCGCAGTTGTGTCGGAAGTCTTTAAATTTTGGGTGACTCTGGGGGTACAATAAAGGAGTTCACATGATATGGTTTGTATTTTAATAAACAAAGTCACCTTATGGTTTTAGTCAAAGGAACACACAACCTCTGCCAGAAAATCAACCTGCTGTTGTTATGGTCCGACAAAATGTGTGTGCCACCAAGAATACGTCTACAGTCAGTAAGTATTTATCACTCTTAGCCGGCAGCGGTCTAAATTTGGTGGTGCACTGGGCCAGAAAATAACATGTCATTAGTAATCCACTCGTGCTTGATAGTATAAGAGGCAGAGCACAATTAACCCATAGTTGAATATACAAAGGTTGTTGGGGATATAATACTTTCAAAGAATTATAGCTCTGCAGCACCCAATGAGGGTCACAAAGAAATAGAGCCGCTGCATCCAAAGAATAGCAAACGAACAGGGGGTGGTTACCTTGAATTTTCAAAAAGCAGCGCGATCATCTCCCTTAGTCGTCCGGCTCGTAGCTAGTGTCATGCAATGTGAGGCGCGTTTAAATATCGTGTCGGTGGTTGCAAGATATCGCGATGCTTCAAAGCCAAGAGATAGCTATCTCTATGCTATGGTGAATACGGGCGACATTTTACAAAGTGCATCTAAAGGCAGAGAGACTGTCCTGCAGTACAATTGGCTACATTTCTAAGATGCCAGTAGCTAATCAATATATGTACCGGGCAACGACAGTGTCATACCCAAGTGGTAATTTGTTATTATGTACCTATAGTGTGTTAGATATGTTTCCAGGTAATGCAACGCGCCATGTTGGATAGGGGAAGGAAGAACGAGGCAATGAGCGCCATCTTTGAACGAGCAAAGAAGAATTTATAGACTAAAAGGCTACAAAATATATGATATCGTTATTTAAAAGGATCGTAGTAAGAGGTGTGGTGAAACCTATTCATCTAGTATGTAAATATGTGTAGGTTGATGTAAATATCACTACCCTAAAATAAGTGTTGTTCTACTTTGAAATATGCGAGCGCCATGTTGGAAAAGTAAAACAAATAATAGAACATTTCACAAGCACTAGTTACGGCCGAAAGATACCAACGTGTCAATCTCCTCCATTCATGTTTGCTTGTATTTCTGTAAAGGATGTAAGCACCATGTTAGAGTGAATAATCCTTCAATGGTACATGTAGCAAGCACTACTTGCGGCCATCAAACAAAAACAAACATCGTTTAGGTTTGGTAATATTTGTGTCGGTCTACTATAGTGCTATAGGGATTGTTAAATGTAATATATTTAGGCGCAAGTATGTATTCAGATCTACTATGTTTAAGATGATATGAGGCAACGGAGGCGCCATAATAGCAAGGTGAAAAGTGCATGCATCGTTGAGATTCTGCAGGTAATAGATGTTTAAAGGAGTCCAATCCACTGATAGTTTCATGACTGTGAATTGGATGAGCAAAGTTCAAGTAAGAACATAAGACATTTTTTTATGATGGAAACAGTTCTTACTAAATATTTTTAAAAAATACCCTATCTTTAAAAAAAAAAGGGGGGGACAAATAGGGACAAAACAGGGAAGATGTGAGTGACTTGTGTAGTTGTAGGGATTCTCCAATTGTAAGGGAAAATTCTCCGCTGGAATACAACATATAGTCAGAAAAACCATAAAGAGGCAAAATTGATCCTAAATAATGGTAGTTCAGAGTTATTCTGTGACTAACCATGTAATTTCTTCATTTAGACATTTGTGCACTGTGTCCAAGAAAAAAATCCAAAAGGTTTCCCGCTGTTTACGTATTTTAGTTGTGTCCTTCCCTGGTATGGGTTTGATCCGCTCCAGAATTAACCAACGGAGATCTGTTTCTGTATGTTGACATTCTTCATAATTTTTCACTAAAGGTGCTTGTCTTTTGCCTGTTCTAATGGCAGATTTGTGTTCAGAGAGCCGGGTACGGAATTCTCTGGATGTTTCACCTATATAGCCAAGATCACAAGGGCATAGTATCATGTACACAACATTGGTACTTCTGCAATTTGTCATTATTTTTAGTTTTCCTGTTCTTCCTCTGTATGCCCATATCTTTGTAATGATAGCTGATGCTCATGCATGGCAATTGCCACAGCTATAATTACCTATAGGAGGAGGCAGTCCATCTATAGTAGTTTGTATCAAAGGTGTCTGTGGTTTGTCTCTGCTGTGTACAAGTTTGTCTCTGAGATTACGGTTTCTTCTAAAGGCTACCAGTGGTTTCTGAGTGGGTGTTTCTTCGTCATTCACATTAAGAATCTTCCAATTTTTATCTAAAATTTGTTTGATTTTATAATTTAGATTGGAATGGTCTATGACGCAGACTAACTGGTCTTTGTTAGGTCTAGGTTCATTGTTGAATAGGGTATCTCTGTTATAATATTTTGCCCTCTTTAGTGATTGTTTTACAAGTCTTTTAGGGTAACTGCGGAGAAGGAGACGTTCCTGTAATTGTACTGCATGTGTCATATAATCTTTGATGTTAGTACAATTCCTTCTGATTCTCAGAAATTCCCCAAAAGGGATAGAGTCTTTTTGATATGAAGGGTGGTAACTACTATGTTCTAAAATGGTGTTCTTCGCTGTGGGTTTCCTATACAAATTAACCGTAAGTTGACCTTCCTCACCAACAATCCATATATCTAGGAATTCCACTTTCCTTGATGAGTAGTTGCAGGTAAATTTAAGATTTATGTCACTTGCGTTTAGCCAGGATATGAAGTCTAGTAATCCTGATTCTGTTCCTGACCAGATGAAAAAAATGTCATCTATAAATCTACGCCACTGGGTAACATTTTCATAAAAGGGCGCTGCTTCGTTGTAAATATGTTTCCTCTCATATTCCCCCATAAAGATGTTTGCCACACTGGGGGCACAAGATGCCCCCATACTGGTGCCTTTGATTTGATGGTAAATGTCCTGTTTAAATTCAAAATAGTTGTGCTCTAAAACAACTTGAAGACATTCTAGAATAAATGCATCAGGTCTATCCCCCGGGACTCTAGCCAGGAGCGCTGCCACCGACTCTATGGCTAGGTCCTGAGGGATATTGGTATACAAAGATTCTATGTCAAGAGTGATAAGTAATTGTGTGTTATGATCAAAGGGTTGGTGTTCCAGGCTGGATATCATATGTCCTGTGTCTTTAATGTATGAGACATACTGCGTGGTAAGGGGACATAAAAAGGCGTCAACATACTGTGATAAGGGTTCTGTACATGAATTGATAGAGGAAACTATCGGTCTCAGCGGAGGATCAAGAATGTTTTTATGAGTTTTGGGGATACCATACAGGGCAGGTGTAACTGGGTTAGCTTTATTCAAAAAGTCAAATTCTTTTTGACAGATGTAACCATCTGTAAATGCTTTAGTAGTAATGTTGTTAATGCTGGCCTTAAGTTTAGTCACAGCTCTCATGTTAGAAGGTAGATAGTGCTCCGGTGTCTGTAACATAGATTTAACTTTGTTGGTGTAATAAGCGGTATCCATGATGACAATACCTCCTGCTTTGTCACAAGGTTTAATGGTGATTTGTGAATTATTCTGTAAAGATTTTAATGCCTCCATCTCTTTGTAGCTCAGATTAGGTGTTGGTTTGGGGATGAATCTAGTGATTCTCTGTATTTCTTTGATGACTGTCTTTTCGAAAATGCTAACTTCAGGGCCTACCATATCAAGGGTTGGTGAAAAATTCGATGGGGGTTTACAGCCTGAGTAGTTTGTGTCTTGTTCTTCTAGGTCTGCATTCGCGAAATATTTTTTTAACCTTATTTTGCGAAAAAACGAAAAAATGTCCTGGTTTAGTCTGAAAGAATTCAATGGTGTACTAGGTACAAATGACAAACCTTTGCTAAGGAGTTTGATCTCTTCTGACGAAAGCTCATGTTTGGATAAATTAAAGATTGGTATTTGCTCATTCGTGGAAGATTTTATCATTTCCAGTACTGCTGGTTCCTTGTCCTCATGTATGGTTGCTGATGTGGATGGTCCATTGGTTGATAGTAATTTCTCTCTGGTCTCGAAAATCTCACCCTCATTCTGAGGGTGAGGTTGAGATTTTCGAGACCAGAGAGAAATTCGTCAGAAGAGATCAAACTCCTTAGCAAAGGTTTGTCATTTGTACCTAGTACACCATTGAATTCTTTCAGACTAAACCAGGACATTTTTTCGTTTTTTCGCAAAATAAGGTTAAAAAAATATTTTGCGAATGCAGACCTAGAAGAACAAGACACAAACTACTCAGGCTGTAAACCCCCATCGAATTTTTCACCAACCCTTGATATGGTAGGCCCTGAAGTTAGCATTTTCGAAAAGACAGTCATCAAAGAAATACAGAGAATCACTAGATTCATCCCCAAACCAACACCTAATCTGAGCTACAAAGAGATGAAGGCATTAAAATCTTTACAGAATAATTCACAAATCACCATTAAACCTTGTGACAAAGCAGGAGGTATTGTCATCATGGATACCGCTTATTACACCAACAAAGTTAAATCTATGTTACAGACACCGGAGCACTATCTACCTTCTAACATGAGAGCTGTGACTAAACTTAAGGCCAGCATTAACAACATTACTACTAAAGCATTTACAGATGGTTACATCTGTCAAAAAGAATTTGACTTTTTGAATAAAGCTAACCCAGTTACACCTGCCCTGTATGGTATCCCCAAAACTCATAAAAACATTCTTGATCCTCCGCTGAGACCGATAGTTTCCTCTATCAATTCATGTACAGAACCCTTATCACAGTATGTTGACGCCTTTTTATGTCCCCTTACCACGCAGTATGTCTCATACATTAAAGACACAGGACATATGATATCCAGCCTGGAACACCAACCCTTTGATCATAACACACAATTACTTGTCACTCTTGACATAGAATCTTTGTATACCAATATCCCTCAGGACCTAGCCATAGAGTCGGTGGCAGCGCTCCTGGCTAGAGTCCCGGGGGATAGACCTGATGCATTTATTCTAGAATGTCTTCAAGTTGTTTTAGAGCACAACTATTTTGAATTTAAACAGGACATTTACCATCAAATCAAAGGCACCAGTATGGGGGCATCTTGTGCCCCCAGTGTGGCAAACATCTTTATGGGGGAATATGAGAGGAAACATATTTACAACGAAGCAGCGCCCTTTTATGAAAATGTTACCCAGTGGCGTAGATTTATAGATGACATTTTTTTCATCTGGTCAGGAACAGAATCAGGATTACTAGAATTCATATCCTGGCTAAACGCAAGTGACATAAATCTTAAATTTACCTGCAACTACTCATCAAGGAAAGTGGAATTCCTAGATATATGGATTGTTGGTGAGGAAGGTCAACTTACGGTTAATTTGTATAGGAAACCCACAGCGAAGAACACCATTTTAGAACATAGTAGTTACCACCCTTCATGTCAAAAAGACTCTATCCCTTTTGGGGAATTTCTGAGAATCAGAAGGAATTGTACTAACATCAAAGATTATATGACACATGCAGTACAATTACAGGAACGTCTCCTTCTCCGCGGTTACCCTAAAAGACTTGTAAAACAATCACTAAAGAGGGCAAAATATTATAACAGAGATACCCTATTCAACAATGAACCTAGACCTAACAAAGACCAGTTAGTCTGCGTCATAGACCATTCCAATCTAAATTATAAAATCAAACAAATTTTAGATAAAAATTGGAAGATTCTTAATGTGAATGACGAAGAAACACCCACTCAGAAACCACTGGTAGCCTTTAGAAGAAACCGTAATCTCAGAGACAAACTTGTACACAGCAGAGACAAACCACAGACACCTTTGATACAAACTACTATAGATGGACTGCCTCCTCCTATACGTAATTATAGCTGTGGCAATTGCCATGCATGTGCATCAGCTATCATTACAAAGATATGGGCATACAGAGGAAGAACAGGAAAACTAAAAATAATGACAAATTGCAGAAGTACCAATGTTGTGTACATGATACTATGCCCTTGTGATCTTGGCTATATAGGTGAAACATCCAGAGAATTCCGTACCCGGCTCTCTGAACACAAATCTGCCATTAGAACAGGCAAAAGACAAGCACCTTTAGTGAAACATTATGAAGTTTGTCAACATACAGAAACAGATCTCCGTTGGTTAATTCTGGAGCGGATCAAACCCATACCAGGGAAGGACACAACTAAAATACGTAAACAGCGGGAAACCTTTTGGATTTTTTTCTTGGACACAGTGCACAAAGGTCTAAATGAAGAAATTACATGGTTAGTCACATAATAACTCTGAACTACCATTATTTAGGATCAATTTTGCCTCTTTATGGTTTTTCTGACTATATGTTGTATTCCAGCGGAGAATTTTCCCTTACAATTGGAGAATCCCTACAACTACACGAGTCACTCACATCTTCCCTGTTTTGTCCCTATTTGTCCCCCCCTTTTTTTTTTAAAGATAGGGTATTTTAAAAAAATATTTAGTAAGAACAGTTTCCATCATAAAAAAATGTCTTATGTTCTTACTTGAACTTTGCTCATCCAATTCACAGTCATGAAACTATCAGTGGATTGGACTCCTTTAAACATCTATTACCTGCAGAATCTCAACGATGCATGCACTTTTCACCTTGCTATTATGGCGCCTCCGTTGCCTCATATCATCCTAAACATAGTAGATCTGAATACATACTTGCGTCTAAATATATTACATTTAACAATCCCTATAGCACTATAGTAGACCGACACAAATATTACCAAACCTAAACGATGTTTGTTTTTGTTTGATGGCCGCAAGTAGTGCTTGCTACATGTACCATTGAAGGATTAATCACTCTAACTTGGTGCTTACATCCTTTACAGAAATACAAGCAAACATGAATGGAGGAGATTGACACGTTGGTATCTTTCGGCCGTAACTAGTGCTTGTGACATGTTCTATTATTTGTTTTACTTTTCCAACATGGCGCTCGCATATTTCAAAGTAAAACAACACTTATTTTAGGGTAGTGATATTTACATCAACCTACACATATTTACATACTAGATGAATAGGTTTCACCACACCTCTTACTACGATCCTTTTAAATAACGATATCATATATTTTGTAGCCTTTTAGTCTATAAATTCTTCTTTGCTCGTTCAAAGATGGCGCCCATTGCCTCGTTCTTCCTTCCCCTATCCAACATGGCGCGTTGCGTTACCTGGAAACATATCTAACACACTATAGGTACATAATAACAAATTACCACTTGGGTATGACACTGTCGTTGCCCGGTACATATATTGATTAGCTACTGGCATCTTAGAAATGTAGCCAATTGTACTGCAGGACAGTCTCTCTGCCTTTAGATGCACTTTGTAAAATGTCGCCCGTATTCACCATAGCATAGAGATAGCTATCTCTTGGCTTTGAAGCATCGCGATATCTTGCAACCACCGACACGATATTTAAACGCGCCTCACATTGCATGACACTAGCTACGAGCCGGACGACTAAGGGAGATGATCGCGCTGCTTTTTGAAAATTCAAGGTAACCACCCCCTGTTCGTTTGCTATTCTTTGGATGCAGCGGCTCTATTTCTTTGTGACCCTCATTGGGCGCTGCAGAGCTATAATTCTTTGAAAGTATTATATCCCCAACAACCTTTGTATATTCAACTATGGGTTAATTGTGCTCTGCCTCTTATACTATCAAGCACGAGTGGATTACTAATGACATGTTATTTTCTGGCCCAGTGCACCACCAAATTTAGACCGCTGCCGGCTAAGGGTGATAAATACTTACTGACTGTAGACGTATTCTTGGTGGCACACACATTTTGTCGGACCATAACAACAGCAGGTTGATTTTCTGGCAGAGGTTGTGTGTTCCTTTGACTAAAACCATAAGGTGACTTTGTTTATTAAAATACAAACCATATCATGTGAACTCCTTTATTGTACCCCCAGAGTCACCCAAAATTTAAAGACTTCCGACACAACTGCGAAATACGCCATTACCATCCCTAGTCTCCTGGAGAATAGGACAACAAAATACCTTCCGCTCTCTAGACTTCTTATGAAGGTAGGATCTATTGAGCACACTTGTGCAATTCAGCAAATAATACATGTTCCCCTTTTTTTCTATGAATAAATACATAGTGTATTTCTTCGATCTCAGGTACACTTTCATTTCTGGGTACCCCACCTTGGAGACACCACAACAGGCTAGTCAACGCTTTTTGACTCTGACTACCCTTACATATTTTTCTAGGTAAGAAACTAGGATCAATTCTCAGAAATGACCTATTTGTCATTACCAGTTCCAGACTCTCTTTACACTTGTCTAAAAACTGTTCAATTGATTATGTAATCTTTTTTCTGATTATTAACAGATATTTCTAACAGAAAATTCAACTTCACTCTAATACTATCTTTGAGGAAACTGATAGCAGCCTTACGGTTTGAAAACACGATCTGGTGCATTTGTAGCAGGTACTTTTTAGTTATACCTGTTTTCTCTTTGAGCCCAGCATATTCTGACCTTCCTTAGCTGGCCTATGTATATACATAATAACACTGCTATACAATAAGGATTGACATGAATAGCTTTATCTCCTCTATTTCAAATTAGGGTGTGAATTTAAACCTTTGGTCTCCTTCTTTTAGGAAGATATTCCCTTGTCTAAATTTCTTCTTTTCTTCTTTTTTTCTTGTTTTTCTCTTCTTTTCCCTCTTCTTCTGAGACATGCCTTTTTTAGCCATATTTAAAGTAATATTTAATATAAGCTTGAGTAAGAAGACGTAACACACATCAGTGATACCCATACCTTATACACAATGCATTTATTATTTCAGAATACAGTCCCCTCGTTTGTGCACAGGAAATTTAGTTCTTCATTGGTCCTGATGAAGGTGATGTTAATTTATATTTCACCGAAACGTACGTAGACCAACTTCTCCGCAACTGGACAAGAATCTGTATTTGGACCCACTCAGATCATACAATAAGAAGAAACTATGTATGTTGTTTCAATTCCTCCAGTAAAACTCTGTGAGAATTTAGAATAATCTATAATAACTGACCTTTCCAGTTGTGTATTTTTATTGAATTTTTTTTCTCTATATTGATTTGTTTGTGGTATGACTGTTAGTATGCAAGATTAGTATGCAAGGTGTGACTGTAGAGATTTAACTTGCCTACCGAGGGGCATAATTATTTGTCTTAGCACTGTGATCTGCATTAATGTATATTAATGTATATCAATGTTTACTGATATGTTTTACACTTTTGTTTAAATTGTACATATTTGTTTCAATCACATTGTGGAATCATTCACAAAAAATAACAGATAAAAGAAATATTTATAATCACTTTTGATACAAAAAACTCTTTGTCTATTAAATAAATAAAAATAAAAGATGACAAAAAGAAATAACTGTGTATAGACATTGTATTCATGGGTTACAACTGATGTTAGCTTGTCCATTATGATGTTTTGAGAGTGCTTACCATAGAATTAAAAGAAATATAGGTCGGTAAAGAGGTAGTAATCCTTTATAATTGTTTGTTTTCCCCCCTCTTGGGCCTAAAAATACATTGGGGAATACCTTTTTCTTATTTGAGACTTCAGTTTGGCACCAGGCTTAATCCCAGCCTAGAAGAATCATGCACCAGTGAGTGCCATGTTGAAAAATGCTCAATGGCAGAGTGCATGCAGGTCAGGGTGACATGGTAATTTTTCCTGCCTCAAGTGTCCAAGGGGTCACTAGTAGTGACTCTGGAGATAACCCAATTTCAGTTTTGTAGGGGTTCCTTGAAGGAGGCGCACCTCAAACCTTGCAGAAAAGCAAAAGATTTGGGAAAACAGCACACATGAACAGAATGAGTTTATTTTGATGTTTATTTTCGTTTTTTAACTCTTATTCAAGAGGATGAATCGCATATTTGTGCTCTCTATCGGGGCAAAAAAACGAGCACGCAGGCTAGTACGGTCACTTTGTCTCAGTGTTGGGTTGCAAGGGGCCAATATCGCATTTTACCCGGTTCCCTGAACGTAGACATCAATTCAAAATGCCAGCGGTATTGAAAGAGATACCACACAACCGTAGACCATTGCTGACGTCATAGTGCTTACCATCTGCCCTACCTGTAGTCATTCTGAAACCTCTATTTGCACGATGGGGCTGGAATTAGGTCAAGGAAGACAAGCATTTTCAATGCAATAGGTCTCGCATTAGTGAAACTTTGAGCTATAGGTGTTGCAAATGAGGTTTCTTTTTTTTATTAAAAAATACCCCAGGAGTAGCATAATAAAAAAAAAACACTATGCAAGGAAAGGGTGCAATACCACAGTCTGTTACTAGGTGTCCCTCGGACACTTAGTAACAACATGTGGTACTGCACCCTTTCCTTAAAAATTAATATAGGCATTACCTAATACATTTAGCTTGCACATGCTCGAACTCGTTCCTGAAGCCACTGGGTAATGGAATTTAAATATTAGGGCTTAAGGAAAGGGTGCAGTACCACAGGCTGTTACTAGGTGTCCCAGGGACACCTAGTAACAGCATGTGGTACTGCACCCTTTCCTTAAGCCCTAATATAGGCATTCCATTAAGCAGTGGCTTTTATGAAGAATCACAAGCATTTCTTCCTTTATTAAGTTAAAATGTTTTCTTATCGCAAAGGCAAATGCTTGCGCTGCTCGTTCCTAAAGCCACTACGTAATGGAATTCCTATATTAGGGATTAAGGAAAGGGCACAGTACCACAGGCTACTAGGTGTCCCTGGGACACCTAGTAACAGCCTGTGGTACTGCGCCCTTTCCTTAAGCCCTAATATTTAAATGTCATTAGCCAGTGGCTTTAGGAAAGAGTGTGAGCATTTTTCAGCATTTTGTTTTTAGCTTTTTGTAGCTGGACCCGGTGGGACCCCACAGGACTTGGAGGAGCGAGAGAGACAGAAACCAGGGGACTGGAGGGGAAGCGGCCGCTCTTTGTCCTCCATACAAGCTCAGCCTGTGGTACTGCACCCTTTCCTTACAAATTAATATAGGCATTACCCAATAGCTTGGCAAATGCTTGCACTCCAAAGCCACTGGGTCATGGAATTTAAATATTGGGGCTTAAGGAAAGGGTGCAGTACCACAGGCTGTTACTAGGTGTCCCAGGGACACCTAGTAACAGCCTAGTAACAGCCTGTGGTACTGCGCCCTTTCTTAACCCCTAAAATTTTAATTCCATTACGCAGTGCATCGTGCATCCCATGAACCAGGCGCCATGGCAAAAAACAACACAATAGTCCCTAAATTAAAAGATACCACCATGCAGCGTAACTTAACTGTAGTTGGTCAGTGCTGCTTCCTCCAAATACGGAAGTGACATATTGGATCGCCAGCCAACAATAAGCGAAATAAGAACAGCAATGCCAGAGTTAACCAATGGTAAGCAGCAGGAGAAATTTCCCTCGATGTTCTATTTACTGCAGGTCTTGCAACGGCGCATCTCGGCCTTTTGGCTCCGATCAAGTGTAGTTCACTTGGTGGTCCCTAGAGGGAGATCGGTCAGCTGGGATGTAATCATTGCACTTTTTGTGGCAATGAAACTCCCGAGCACGATGAAGGAAAGGTGACGGTAACGTCAACGTTTTTTAGTAGCTGGACTGTTGGACTGCTGGGCGGCTCACTGTGAAGTGGACTGACTGTCAGACTGGCTGGATGGTGATTTTTTACGTAGGTTGGTGGGTTTGGCTGGACTGCTGTGCAGGTCAGCCAGGACTCACGGCCAGGCTGACGACCTCAGTGGAACGGCGGGCCCGAACGGCATGGCTGGAAGGCTAAGTCGACCCCCTGTCTGGCAAACCCCTCCTAGGTCCGGCCAGCGCAAGGCTGACCGGCTAATGGCTGACTGCGGATTGGTTCCCCGCAGTTCGGCTGGGCTGGTTGGCTGCTGGAGGGAGGGCAGAGCTGGACAGACCGGGGAGGCTGAAAAGATAAGCCATGCCTAGTACCCCCTGGGCTAGTACGCCGAGCGAGTTGGCCGGGACGGGAGGCTAGGCTGCCCGGTGTGGCAGACTGGCTCGACTGGCCGACTGAGGGCTAGACGGGTAGATCCGCGGAAAAAACCAAAAAACAGCGCATGCATGCGCTGTCTAGGCTCGACCTAAAAAACTATGGAAAGTTCTCGCCATTTCCATGTTACCCATGGTTACCCCTCACAACCTGTATGTTTCTGAAGTGGCTGTTTCCAAGAAGAGAATATTGAAAGGAAATTTTGTGAGAGATAATGTAACAGGTCTAACAGGTCATGTTTCGTTTTTACAGAGATCTGATTCGGCAAAATCCGCACACAGGGCTCGAGACAACCGAAGGGCAAAGCAAACCAAGTATACAGCGAGATAAACATTGTCTGCTACCATCAACCAATGACCAGCCAATCATATGATTCAATCCCATTTGGTCTGACTCTGCCGTTCACCCTTTCGAAGATAAAGCGCCCACTCTGAAATTAGGGAAAAGTTCTATCAAAAGACTGATAGCTCATAAGCTCCTAGATGTTCACAGGGCCTCCAAGTCAGTTGAGCTGTACCTTAAGAGGGTGAGGGGACATATCCCTGTCCCGGAAGAGAAGCAATTGACATTTAGCAGTTAGATTGGACACACAGGGTGCAGCTGTCTAGGGTGAAGCAAATATTTACTTTGCTCACGCATTGCACAATGGAAAAAGTTGAAAAGTTCATTCACCTGCTGGAAGTTTTCCAAGGTAAGCTATGCCCAGTGACAGCTGGTGGTTACTGGCAGCAGTAGGGCGGAACCTTGCCCAGAATCTGCGCGAGGGAAGCAAGAATCTTACTTCCTGCAATTCGATTCTGCAGTGGAGTTCTCCGCCCAAGAAAGTTTTGAAAAAACAGAAGGCAAAATGTGCTCTTTACAAAACCTTTTCACAAATATTTAGTTTTAAAAAACCTGGTCTTTGAAAGGGCTCGTGTCGTGAAATATTCCATTACTCCCAAGGCGTTTGACCCCTCCACCCCCGCCTCCACGATTACTGCAGGTATTGTATTGTATAGGATCATATTCTAGCAGGGGTGTCTGCCATAAGACAATTGTGATGAAATGGTGGCAACACCGTAAAGAAATGAAAACAAATCTTTGGTGATGCAGGAAGTTCATAAAGTGCAGTTTCATGGGGCCTATCAGGTACCTTAACATCAATCTACTTTTCAGTAACTTTCCTCTTTCTAATCTGGTCTTTCGAAATTATGTCATAACTGAGAATGTCATTGAAGGGGCAAAGTATCAGAAAAGAAACAAATCTTGCAATCTCTGGCAGTAGGGAGTAGACTTCATAGTTTTATACAGCAGAGCTGTATCTCATGTTGCGGAGCCCTTACAAGTTTTGATAGCAAACTGATTACACAAATAATACAGATTAGGGATCCAACACTTGACTCCCCCAAACAAAATGTTATTATTTTATTGAGGACGAAAAGCAATATTTGCCCTTAATTGTACCATATTTGAATTTTTATTAGCTGTATGCAAGAAAATGGGTTCTTGGTTGACTGGATTCTGAACCCTGGCCAAGCTACAGCCACAATCCCTTGCGGGGTGAACCACAAAAAGTCACTTAATTAACCTGAGTTAACTCACTGGTAACTAGGCACAAAAGCAGTTAGGCTTAACTTAGAGGCCATGGGTAAAGTATTTATGCAGCGCATAAACAGCAATAACGTTAAAATCTAACACAAGAAAAATCCCACACCAATTAAAAAAAATTAGACTACATTTTAATACATTATTTCACACCAAAACAACAAATATCCATTCTGTAGAACCGGAGTAATGAATTTTAAAAGTTTTTAGTAAAAAGTAGCACCTAAAAGATCAAAGCACTAACCATCAAATACTTAGTCACGCAAGACGGGGTCAAAGTCCAAAAATGTGGCCGACCGCTATGGAGCGTGGTTTGGATACAAGAAGTGGATTGGGAATGGTCAGCACTTACCATCGGGCTTAGAAGAAATTCTGGGAAAAGGTGTCAGAGAAGTAAAGTTCAGCAGGGCAAGGCTGCAGGAAGTGACTGAGGAGGGAGTATCATCATTGGATAGCCTTGGGTTGAAGTCACAGTGAATGTTTTATATTCAGACTAAGGGCCTGATTACGAGTTTGGTGGGCATGGTACTGCCATCAAAATGGTGACGGAATCTCCGCTTCACTGTTGGCAGTCCAACCACCGAATTACGATGTCAGCAGTATGTTGTAGGAAAGACCACAGGCAACCTGCCGACACTGCCAGCCAATCGCAGACCCCGGCGATGGCAGTAGGGGGAGAGCAGCTGTCATATGGCGGTACAGAAAAGGGGACCACCATTGGAATTACGAGTTACCTTTCCATCGAGCCGACTGCAGCAGTGGAAATGCCTGCTTCAAGTCGGCAGAATCAAAGGATTTGGGTGCATACTCACCCATTTCCTTATCTTCCCTTCAGTCTCCCACATGGATTCCTTCCTCCAGGACACTTATTTTATTTATTTTAGAGTTTTATTTTGCGCTAGCCAGACCCGAAGGAATCGGAGCGCTTTACAACATTTGTTGAATAACAGTTGAGTATACAAAGAGTCGAATATACATACAGTGTTCAAAGATGGGTCATTGCTCGCTATAAGTCATGTATCATTCGAATGCAGAGTAGTAGTGGAGGTGGTTATAGTCGGGGGGAGTAATGTGCGGGGCAAGTGTAAGATGCTGTAAGGAGGTGGTCTTATCGTAGTGACTGGATCCTCAGTTTATGACGGATCGGTAAATTGTAGGACATTTGTCATTTCCGGAGAGCTCGATTGAGGAAGAGCACTTTGAGCTGGCATTTGAATTCTTTGAAGGAAGGGTTAGTCCTGATATGTATAGGGATGGTATCTCAAATTCTGGGTGCATTTCCAGAGAAAGATCAAGATAAGGTCTTTTGTTTGCTGGTTTTCTGGGGTATGAGTAGCATAGTGTTGGTGCTCCTGGGATTTCTTGTCTGTCCCGCTTTGTTGAGTTTGGTGGCTAGATAGGTGTGTTTGCAGTGTGGAGAGCTTTGTGGGTAAGACAGGCAGTTCTGAAGTTGGCTCGCAATTCTATAGGGAGCCAGTTGAGCTCTTTGAGAGCGAGGGAGATGTGATCGTAGTTTTTTACCCCGTCACCATTCTGGCTGCTGCATTTAAGGCAGATCTAAGAGGAGCAAGGTGTAGCTTAGCCATGCCTGTGAGGGTGGCGTTCCCATAGTCTAATCTGGATAGCATTGTGTGACTTGCTTCAGGTCGTTTGAAGGGATGAAGGGTTTGATTTTGTTTAGTAGTTTTAAGTTGAAGAAGGCACATCTTGCGGTGTTTTTGATGTGCTTGATCATGTCAAGATTGCAGTCTAAAGTTATTCCCAGTGACTTCACAGAGTCTGCCGGGATGAGAGTGCAGTGGAGAGCATCAATAGACTTTATCCATTCCGTGATTCGGGGGTCTGCTCTTTGTTGGCTATGAGGAGGATTTCCGTTTAGTCCTGGTTAAGTTTCAGATGGTTTCGGGACAGACAATTTTGGAATTCTATGAGGGTGTCATTGAGTCTTTGCATGTCCGCTAAGGTGAAGGTTTCGAGTTAGATCTGGGTGTCATCGGCGTAGAGGTGGAAGGGTATGTTGGCTTTTTTGAGGATGATGGTGAGTGGTGGACACCACTTCAGAGCAGCAACTTGAGCCCGAAGAAAACGACCCTGTCTGCGTCGAAATCCAGGTAAGTCTGTTTCGCATCTTTTCACCCATTGGTTGGACTGGGCACATATGGTTCGTACTACAGCAATCGCAAAGTGCTTGTACTAGGTATTTTATCACATGCCATACCTATGTGTACATTTGGCACTTGTGCAGTTGAAATATACACACCTGCATCAACACATATGAAAAAATATCCATCGCCGTAAGGAACACCACACATTGGTGGCATCGTAATATGGCAGGCGGGAAACCACCGATTCATCAGTCTTCTTGGGTCTGCCACCGTGGTGGTACGGCGGTGGGACTGCCAAATTCATAATCAGGCCTTTAGTCTCAAAAATGGAAGTCAAAAATCTCCAGCTGGACAAGGCAGAGGGCTTTAGCCTAAGACAATTACCCTAGGCCAGTTACCCCTTTGGCGAAGGACCGCTAAAACGGTTTGCTTCTGCAGAGAAGAACGTAGTAGGAGAAGTCACAAAGTCTATACAACCAGTGATGCACCTCAGGCAGATAGGCGAACAGGTTGGTCTCGGTGTCCTCCAGGTTCTCAGAGCAGTTATTGGCCAAATTTCAGGCTGGGTCTAGGTAGAGGTTCAAGATGGTGGGAGCCTTTTGTGTCCCTATGGCTCTGAACAGGAGGCCAGCAAACTGGCTCTTGGAGTCGCTCTGGAAGTCCTGGGTTCAGGTCAAGATGCAGGGTTCAACAGCAGGGCTGGCCTCTAAGGGTTCAAGTCAGGCTGAAGACAGTCAAGAAGCCCTTTTAGGTTAAGCAACAGTCTTGTTTAGTGCACACAAGGTCTCAGCAGCAGGCAGTTCTCTGAGAGTCCTTCCGCCGATCCAGGAGTAAACTAAAAAGTGGGTCTGAAGGTTCTATTTTTATACTCTGGTGCTCTAGTTCTGGAAGGTGGGAGAAGCTTCTAGGTAGTGGCTTTGAATTGCATGGAATTTTCTGACTCCCCTTACCTGGTTCAAAGCTGGCTGCAGTAACATTGTGGGGTCATTAGGCTCTTTCTGTGGATGCAGAGCACATCTACACAGGTGTAAATAGGGCTGGGCTTAGCACCACCATTCCCATCCTGCCAGCAGATGGCCCATTGAGACACGCCTTGTCCCTCTATTGCGTGACTGTCTGGGAGTAATTCACAAAGTTTGTCAGCTAAACCCAGTCATGTGACCCAAGACAGGCTGCAGGAACAAAGGGCTAAGCGCGGAAAATGACAACTTTCTAAAACTCGTTTTCAAAATTTTAATGAAAAATCAGACTTTACCATTAAAGAGGGTTTATCATTACAATTTCATAGACACCAAACATGACATAGCTACCTTCTCCTAATGAGAAATTACAACTTATTACATATAATAAGGTATCCCCAAGTGATTCTATGTAAAGGCTAGGCTTCACAGTAGAAAAAAGAGTTTAAGATTTCACTACCGGCATTTGTAAATCTTAGAAGTACATGTACAAGCTTTTAATTACACAGCACCCTGCCATATGGGCTACCCTTACCTACCTTGGGGTTGACGTATATGTAATAAAGGGGGAGTTTAAGGTTTGGCAGGGGGTTTAAATGCCATGTCGGCATGACAATCTAACACTGCATTGAGGTTGCAATGGCAGGCCTGAAGGAGGATTTAAACTGTCACTTAAGTGAGTGGAACAATATGTGCTAAGCCTGGTAGTTGCGTAGCTTTCTCTTTAAAAGTCTTGCAGCTCACCAGAGTTGAACAGGTTTATTATCACCCTTCTTAACAGGGTGCACTATACCTGCTCAGGAGGGTAAAATAGGGGGGCTGGTACAACTTGCAGAACTTCCATCCCTGTCCATCATACTTTCAGTGAAACATCTCCCAACCATAAGTAGAGCAGCCATAATTAGAAAAGGACATTCTAAAAAGTCTGCTGTGCCCTTCATGGGAAAATACTAGGACCTCTGAGCATGGTTGGCATACTTGTAAACTGAAGGTACAAGAGGTCAAACATATGTTCACACACAACTCATACGCCTATAGCATAAATGTCCCTGAGTATAAGACACCAAGACAATCATATGTGAACTCCAGTTAATCAAACTTTAATTATCTTCAATTAATGCATTCTCAGCAAACACATGTTTTGTCTTTGGGCTTTGTAAGCCCAATACCTATTGTTATCTCTATTTACTCATGAGCTCTGTATCAATACTCTTGCCTTTGATTTGTGGAGTTGTTTTTTTCACAAGTGAAGGAGTGATCATAGATACACATACATTTTATATTCAGAATCAAACAAAATGTATGTTTATATTTTTTTCCAGCCCGGAGAAAATTGAAGGATTACCCAACCCATTGACAAAACACAAATTGGCTGGGAATGTGTCTGTGGAAGATTATTAAAGTTTGATGAAGTGGACTTCACACTTCATTGTCTTTGATACTTTCGGACAATTTGCATGCATATTTGAGTGGTATGCGAACATATGTTTAATATTTGTATGGACACCTGGTGTTCCTATTTGGAGGCACCATTAGTTGCAGGTCTCCACCCTTGTTTGGCATCCACTACATAAATTGTTTCTTACAAACTGTATAATGTAATGTACTTTATCTGGATAGGTGTAGGTGTACCCAATGTAAACATAGACACTTGCCAAATTTTTGTTGTCAACATAGATGTCCTTTATCTTGCCCCTGCACCCAACGCATTGTGGGTAGCACACTCTCCACAGCTACAGGGTTTTGCCCTCAGCCAAGCCCTATTCCCAACCATGTGAAGGAGACCAACTCCAGCTATGTATGCAGGAACTGATTGTTGGGCCTTGTGCAAGGCCTATGCCAAACCATCCCTTTGCGGCCCATCACTGCTGAAATTCGGCCATGCACATATTGGGAGTAGCCATTAGTGCCTTAACCTGTCATGGGTTTCCAACACGTGCTGTTTTTTTTAAAATAAATGTTTTATTGTAGAAGAAAAAATTCGCAAATATGAACAGCCTGACGCCTACAACCCTGGGGCCGGCGGCTCAAATGTAAAACATATTGTACACAGCCTTGAGGCCAACAACCCAAGGGGGCAGGCAGCGACTCATGTTCTATACTGTCCATAAGACACATATGATCCATGTCGTTGTTACACCGCATACCAATTAATAATAAAAATGCCACATTGTGCTGCGTCCAGGAGTGACTCCGCAATTGCTAAATGTTGATGGATTAAGGAGAGTGTGACCCTCTTACGTGATATCCCGTAATCTATTTATCCCTCGCCTCTTCAGCACTCCTGCCCCAACCGGTAGCACTGTTCATAGGAATAATCGGTCCTCTATTCGCGCTGCAGTGAGGACCACGCCCTCCCTTTACTACTAACTACGCCCTAGGATGCTGGAGAGTTAAAAAAGTACCCCTGGATATGCCGTCGCCTCAGTTTCGGGTTCCGTAGCCTTATTTAGTTTAAATGCCGTTTACAGTCCCCAGAAGTTCTTAGGTCTGCTACGGGGCGGGAGCCGTTCACTGAAGGTCTCCGATTGTGTACAGCAATAAAGCATATCATGTGCTCATTGATCTATAGTTGGAAGGGGGCCTCTCATCCAGCAAATGGCTACTCTGCGCTTTGCTATGAGTGAACCCATATCTACTAGCCTCCGTACTGTTTTATGTAGTTTCTTAGAATAACCCAAAAGGGTGACCACAGGGTCAGGGGCAAGTTCTGTATCTATGATTTGCCCCAATTCACGGAAGATAGCCTCCCAATAAGTAAACAATCCCGGACACTGCCATGCTAAGTGCATAAAATCCGCCAAGGCGGCATGGCACCTGTCGCAGCCCGCATATTCCCTCAATCCATACCCATGCAGCCGCTCTGGAGTGTAGTATGCCCTATTGATGTACCTAAAGTGTATGAGTCTTTGTCTACCATGTAGTGAAATTTGCCTAGTGTTAGTGCAACAGTAGCTCCACATAGAGTCATCTATTTCCAGTTGTAGGTCCCTTGGCCACACCAGCCAAGCCTCAGTGTATTGGTTCGCTCTGTGAGATATAGCAACTTTATATATGTTAGCTACCAACTTACGTGGAGACTTCGTTTTAATAATATAGGCTAGCTCTGGTACCTCCGGAGACTCAGCCATGTCCTCCCCCAACAGGTCTCGTAGCACCCTGCAGACTCTATAAAACTGAAAGCGCTGTAACAGTGTGCCCGCCTCTTCCGCACTCGTTATCTGCTCCCATGTCTTAACTACTCCATCTTGAAATAGGTCTCCTGTAGTGGCTATGTTCAGTGCATGTAGCGCACGTGTGACCCCGGCATCCCTGCATGGGGCCAGCCAACGTCTCCATTTTATCGGCATTGCCGGGGCATAAAGCAGAGCCCCCGCCTGTAAATGCAATAGGCTATGCCATGCGTGTCTTGTTGTGGTAATGGAGTCTAGTATCCCTGTTCTCCGATCTAATGGTTCAAATATCATGGCTGGAAGTAAGAGTGGTTCAGCAAACAATTTCTCCATACGGAGAAAGGGTATGTCCGTTGCCCCATGGATCTAATGATGTGCTTGCGCCCCTTGCACCGCTCTATAATAGAGCTCGAAGTGTGGTGCACCCAATCCCCCCATGTGGTACGTTAATGTGAGCACTCGCCATCGTACCCGTGCTTGTTTGCCCACCCAAGCTAATTTAACCATCGATTTATTGAGTCTGTGAAAGAAGGAGCGTGGCAAGACTATAGGGATATTCATAAAAAGGAATAGGAGTCTGAGCAATATCACCATTTTCATAATGGAGATTCGGCCAATTAAAGACAGTGGCAGCCTTATCCTGGTCTCAACATCGTCTTCCAGTTTATCTATTGCAACACCATAGTTCTCTCTAAATACTGTCTCTGAGTCTTTGTGCAATCTAATTCCCAAATACCGAATAGAGTCTACAGTCCATTGTAAGGGATAGTCCATTTCAAAGTTTGCCGTGATCGGGGTTAGGGGGAAGATGAGAGATTTAGCCCAGTTGACCCTTAAACCTGATAGTGCTCCAAAGTGCACTACCTCCCGGAGGACTGTGGAGAGATTGTTAACCAGATCACGGACATACAACAAAGTGTTATCCGCATATGTCGATACTATTATCCTATAAGATGGGAACATGATGCCTCTATGTCCATGATATTCTCTGAGTGCACATGCCAGCGGCTCAGCCACCAGGGCATACAGTATGGGGGATAATGGGCAGCCCTGTCTGGTCCCCCTGGTAATGGCAAAGGAGTCCGTGACTAGGTTGCCCAACCGGATCCTCGCTGGGGGGCATTGTACAAAACGCCAATCAGCTGAACGAAGACTGACCCCAGTCCCATCCTGTTCAACACCTGGAGTCGAAGGCCTTCTCCATATCCAGGAAGACCGCAACCGCACTAGTGTCCTGTTTGACATGTTGTATATTACCAAACATTGTGCGTATGTTATAAGTGAGGTTCCTGCCAGGTATGAACCCCTCCTTTTCCGGAGCTACTAGTTAGGGGATAGAGGGGCTAGGCAGTTAGCTAATATTTTGGCAAGGATCTTGGTGTCGTCATTGAGCAGCGAGAGGGGACGGTAAGACCCGCAATCCTCTGGCGGCTTATCTGGTTTGGGGATGGCGACAATAATCTCCTCTCTCATCGTCCAAGGCATCGTACTGGAGACACACATATCATCAAATATCGTTGAGAGATGGGGGAGCAGAATGTCAATAAAGTTTTTATAAAAGCCGACAGTTAGACCATCCGCCCCTGGGGCGCTGTTGGTTTTCATGCCCATCAGTGCTTCTATTATTTCATCCTTTTCAATGGGGTGCATCAGGAACTCTCTATGTGTGTTAGTAAGGAATGGTAGTTTGATGTGTTCTAAATAGTCTAATATTTCCTCATCCGCGCTGGAAGAGCGAGAAGTGTATAAATCCGAATAAAAGTTCCTAAATCTATCTGCGATATCCGCTTCTTCGGTCAGCAGTGTTCCCTCAGCCGATCTAATTTCCGTGATCAGTGTTTTGCTACGCTTGGTCTACAGAAGTTGTGCTGAAACTGAGCCAGGCCTGTCCCCCTCCCGTAAGTGCGGGCTGTGGCGTACTTGCCCAAATGTTTGTCTTCGCTGTCTGCCGTCTCTAGGTATTCATCTATTGCGTCTTTAATTTCTTTTTCGAGCTCTGCACCCCCCTCGGCCACCTGACGCAACTCCAAGTTCCCCAATTTCTGTTCTAAATCCGCTAATCTCTGCCGGATCGCCCAGAGGACCCCCGAGTGCTTGGCCATTGCTACCCTCTTATGAACGCTTTAAAAGTCTCCCAAACAGTCTGGAAGCTATCCACTGATCCTATGTTGGTGGCAAAGAATGTATCTATGGCTTCCACAAGTTCTTCTTTAAAAACGGGGTCTAGTAGTGAATATGGGGGAAATCGCCATGTGAACGGTGGTATAGTTTTCTTAGGTGTGTGCAATATCAATAACAGTGGTGAGTGATCCGAGAGTGTACGCGGGAGTACCTGGCAGTTACGAACCTGCTCCAGCAAGGACGAAGTTGCAAACCAGTAATCTATGTGAGTGTGTATATTGTGGTAGACAGAATAATGCGTGTAACCCCCCTTGTCTGGGTATTGCACACGCCAGACTTCGCTCAGGGCCATACTAACCATAATTCTCTCCAACTGTCGCGCCGCTGCAACAGGCCGTCTCGCCGGTCCTGCTGACCTCTCTATCTCCGGGTTCCTAACTAGATTGAAATCTCCACCCCAGAGAAACTGTGCGCCCTGGTGCCGATTCGCGATAGACTCTAATGACGTGAAAAATGCTGGGCAGTCGTAATTGGGACCATATACGTTAACAATAATCAAGTCCGTGCCCCTGCCCTGGCATCTAGAGAACACAAAGCGCCCCTCACCATCTGTCGCCAGCTGCTGAAGCGTGTATGCAGATCTGGGGTTGACCCAGGTCAGTACCCCACGGGCATGTGTCGTAAATTCAGCGGCATTGATATTACCAAGCAATCCTCTACTGCGCAGCATCATACTCGTTTGCAGGAGGTGTGTCTCCTGCAGTAAAGCTATATCAATAGTGTGCCTGTTCAGGTAGCTCAGCACCTTCCGGATTTTATGGTGGTCATTAAACCCCCGTACATTCCATGACAGTGCGTGGACGGAGTCTATCTGCTTTAGAGTGTTATTCTCGCTAGGTATCGTCATCCTGAACATCTATTTTCCTGTTATCTCCTGGCCTGTAGTACGCGTGTGCAGTGTGTACAACATATGAAAAGCAACTTGGATTTGCAAACAACCAATACAATCTAACAACTACCTGTCCCTTCCTACCCCCCACCCACAGCGGACCTCCCCCAACTTGGTCGCGCGACTGCCCAGAGTACCCCCTCCCAACCCCCTCACCCTCCCTCTCTTAACCATTACAGTTTTAGTGTGCTTCACTCGTGAGCGGAGGTCGCTCAATGCACCGGAAGTAGAATGAAAAAACTCTTTAGCTCCGTCTCATGTATGTCGCAATTATTAGATACAGCATTTGCGACTAAACAGTCATTATCTATTGTGTCCAATGCTGGACCACTTATGCTGACACTCCTCCCTAGCGTATGTTCGATGTCCAGTTAACCATCACTGGTGCATTTAGTCCAACTGCGTTCGGGGTCCCGCGCTAGTCGCAGGGACCCGTTCTGCCCGCGTGCTGTGACCAGTGTCGGAATATCTCGGACAGATCACTAATATACTTTGACGTTAGTCTCCCCATATTGCAATCATCCTGTGGCAGACCCTCCCTCCTCTAGATCACCCAAGGTCGCATCATACAATTCTTATCTGTTATACTCATCGTTAACGAGTGTTCAACTGTGTCAGTCCTGGTCGTCCATTGATCCGACAGCCGCTTCGTCGAGCAGACGTCACTCCGGGCTTCCGCGATGCTCCTTGGACCAACCCTTAGAGCCTTCTGCAGGACCTTCGGGTCAGTGAAGATGTGTGATCTTCCTTGCCTGTTAACACGGAGCTTGGCAGGGTACAGCATGGCATAGTCTAGGCCAAGTCCCGCAGTTGCTTCTTCTTAGGAACAAATTGCCTACGCGCCTCCTGCACACAAATAGTGAAGTCCGGGTAAAGCGAGATAGTGGCACCTTCATAGATCAGAGCTTGTTGTTTGCGAGCTAGGCGAAGGAGCGTCTCTGTAATTAAGCAGTTTTACGATGATTCGACGCAGTTGAGCACCTGGGGGAGGGTGCAGGCCCAAGGACCGATGCGCTCTCTCCACCACGAACATGTTGGAAAAGACACCCTTGCCCAGCAGAGTGACTAGCAGTTTCTCAATGAACTGTTCCATGTTACCAGTGGATGTCGTCTCCAGCAGGCCAGTGATTCTTAAGTTTTAGCGACGCGAACGCGCCTCCAAATCCTCTGTTTTATCCTGCAGGACGCGTAAGACCTCGCAGAGTTGCTTGTGCTCCGAGTCCAACGTAGTGTGTGCCTCTTCCACCTCGGTAATTCTCCTCTCAGACATGTCCAACCGTTCCGCATGTTTATCCAGGCGTTCCACCATTCTGTCCATCCTGTAGGAGAGTGCATCCATCTTCGTGTCTAGGGAGGTGATGCCACTTTGCAAACTCTTTTCCATAAACAGGAGCATGCTATGGATATCCAAGCCTCTGTCATCGTCCGTGGATGTGCGCATTCTAGGTGTCTCCTCCACAGTGACGTCGTGTGATTTCGAGCACTTCTGCTCGAAGGTGAGTTTAGATTGTGCTCTATCCACTTTGCCCATGTTGGAAGCCTAGCCGGGACACCCGATAAGAGACCACCGGCACACTGTGTCAATAGCTTATCTTCACCACTGTCAGAGCGCTCACCAAATTCTTCCGGGAGCCCCGTTTCCACCCTCCAACTGTGCATACAGATAGCTGGTAGTGTATGGTGCCGTAAATCAGTCCAAAAAGGGGGGGGGGCTTTTCTTCTCTCCAGTTCCCTCTACACGGTCCGCTGCAATGCCCCAAGTGCTTTACGTTGGTCGGGGGTTGAGCGTCCAAAAGTGATTACAACGGCACTCCAAGGTTCCCCATGCAATCTCAGTGATTTCTTGTGGAGCACCACTGAGCTCCTACACCACCAGTGGACCCCTCACCAGTCCAGGTCAGATCCCCTGCTGCGCCCGATGCAATTCAAGGTCCTGTACAGTGTTCCACAGCCGGGGCACAGCAGCCACTCCAGGCTCCTCACTGTTCAACAGACCCCAATATTACCAGAGGGAATCATCCAATAGCGCCCAGCCCATGATGCTCAGTCTGAGTTGTCCAGAGATCTCAGGTCACACCCCGGCCCCTAGCCCCACGCGAGGTCACAAGATCGGGCCCTGGCCCCCGCTGTATTCTCCTCACCATCTAGTGTCTCTGGCTCAGGTGGGGGAACGCACCTATAGCCACTTCAGTGCACCACCGGTAGCCCCCAGTTCTCCGCGCCTCCGGCGCTCTGATGTAGAAAATAGCGGCCGTTCACAGTGTCGGGCCTCACGTAGTGATGTGGGCATCCAGGTCTGCTAGATGCGGGCATGTGCCGCTGCACTGAGGATCCGCCGCTCTCACCAACACAGCATTCGACCAGGGCTATGCGCGTCTCTGCGTTACCACCTGTGCTCTCGGGGTCGCTGCCAGGGGCGTCCGCGGTGCTCAGACACACCGGTTAGGACCACGCCAGTGCTCCCTCACCTCGTCCGCACCTTGGGTCAGTAGTCCCACTAGCTCCGTGGCAGACCAGAGATTACCCCGCAGTCCACAAAAGTCATCGGTTCATCGAGGTTCCCGGCACCGGCAGACTCTGACGCACGCCAGGTGACGCAACGTCGACTTCCTCACCACTCGAGGATGGGGATCACGGGCCCAGGAGCCGACCAGATGCCCGCGACGATATCTCCAGAACGGCTAACCCCAGAGGAATCGGAGTCGGGTCGGAAGCTCTCCGCTGCTCTCTGCACGCCAATCCTCAGGTGGGAGGTGCAAGTTTGTTCAAATGCTGCTGGATAATTGAAGGATAATGTGGTGACAATACGGAGCTCAGGGCTCAAGTGGCCATCTCAGTCGCGGTCAAGCTCCGCCCCCCAACACGTGCTGTTAATGAACTTAGTGCGACCAAGTGTATACTGGGCTTCATTTTGTTGTTTTGTGTATTTTGGGGGGATGTTTGCAGACCCCTGTTTAGGTTTGTGGATCCACATAGCTTTGTGGGCTTTGTTGGTCCTCCCCAGGATCTGCTACTTTAAATTAATTACAAACGAATCAAGGACATTTAGAAAAATAAAAAAGCTAATAACTAACACGTATAAGATGAAAATTAACACAACGCCAATTTAAAAAGTATATTTGAAAACACCAATATAAACATAATACTCAAAGATAAAAACGTACCTGAAGAATGCAACTGCCCAGTCTTTAGGTTTATTATGTGAAGCATACAAGCCACACTTGATGCATTACTACTGTTTCTCATCATAGACCTTCCTCTAGTCCTCAACCTGGAGATAAGACACTCCTTGTTACATAAAAACAAGTGCTGATTTCAGTCCCTAAACTGAATAAAACATGTTTCCAATTTTATTTTTACCTAGGGCTCAATGTCTTCTACTGAAATGAACTACCTCTTGCTACTTCCCTAATGTTCCAAAGCAATTAATTGCATCATAAAAGGATACAAATATGAGGGGTTGTATTGTCTAATGACATGGCAGAAAAGGAAAACTGAAAGACCGACATGACAAGTAAATTTGGACTCACAACAATGAAGATCGCCAGTATTTAACAGGGACTTTGCAATTGGCTCTTGGTAAAGAAGTAACAGAGTTTTGATGGTGCATAAAAGCATCATTGATCCAGATCCCCAGTACTCAGGACTCTGGCATAATGTCATGGTCCCTTATTTAGAGTTCTACTTAAAATATCTTCTATGCTCCCACCCTTCAACGCAGTTCTACTTCGATCCAAAGACCTTCCATTGCTATATACACAATTAGATAGCATGCGCATTCTTCAGAACAATCCACACTTTCTTAGCATAAAATGTGATGAGCTGAAAAAACAGAAAAATAGAATTGGTCAGATTCACAAGAACTAATTTTGCAAGAAGAAAACTTAGCAACCATGTTGCTGAAAATAAAACTTGTTAATTAACATTTAGCTTGATATTTTGCTTGCTGGGAGATTTTTGTGGGAAAACTTGTTATAGATGACTGATAGAAAAGAAGTAAAAGAAATTAACATGTTTGTGAAGTGAAAAAATCATGAAAGTTGCCGATTTTATTACCTGAATAAACATTGTGACCACCACTAGTTTGGGTACAGTGAGCAATGGGACCAGTTTAAGTGATGTCAAATACATAATACTGTTAAAACATGACTTCCATGATGGTGGGATGGTTAGTTCACTGATGCTTCAATAGTTCCTTGAGGATGGTAAGATATTTCATAGTTTGTACTTGGTGTGCGAGTTGCTGCAGCGTTGCTGGGAAACGAAGGAAGGAGAAGGAAGGAAGGGATGTGAGGAGCTCTCCATCTACAACTTTCATCTCTGACAGGTAACGTTACGCTAATTCAGGTGGAGAGAGGAGAGAGGAAGCACGTCAGATGCAGAGCTGGCGGGGCAGTCGCACCAGAGCAGTAAGCATCATGAGTGGCAAGCATGGGTGTACAGTTGGCATGAGGGCTGCAGTGCATTAGTCAGAGCCAGCTACGGCTCAGTTGCCAGGACCATGACTTTCATTCCTGCCACCACGGTGGTCATCTGAGATAGGATGCATCCACAACCCATGAACCGTACCTAAAGTCCTAGATAGAAAAAGATGTTAGAAGCTAGCAGAAGGCAGAAAAAAGGCCTCAGGAACACCAGAACTACATTGGGAACTCTCTCTTACAGGTAAGGAAACCGCAGGGTCACCCTGCCTGCTCCTCCCCACAAGCCCACTAGCCTGCACAGTTAATGTTTCACTGGCAGCACTGTTCTTGGCATACTCAGTCCCATGCTCTGCCCCGGCCCACCTTGCCTGATAACAACAGTCAGCAGCAGCAGCAGAGGGGGGGGGGGGGGGAGGGGTCACGGCAAACCTGACATGAGGTGAGGCAGCAGAATCAGGGCTGGGGAGCAGGGTTAAGCTTGAGGGGTACGGAAATGCTCCCACTGTGTCGCTCTGTGTGCTACCCAACCTCCTACAATAAATAAACCAGGCACCACCTCTACCGAAGGAGCAACAGTAAATAAGTAATCTTTGCCTAAGTAAATAAACCTGCACCCGTCTTCTGGATATATCTCCATCTGCTCAAAGCCAGCACACAGCTGACACAAAGCAAGGGAGGGATCAAACCCATCCCAGAAAGCGCTAACGGTGGGCCTTCAATTCCAACACCCCCAGAACCCTCATCAGCCCACTCCAATTGCTGCAGGTGGATGGCTCATAGCAGCCTTAGCACCACAGAAAGTCGGCAAGCCGCAACACCCGGGCATCATTGATCTTTTTGGAGTTTGCTACAGGGGGGAGCATAGGGCAATAACTAAAACAGTATACAAAGCATGAATCCCACTACACGGTCTGAGTCAACCACTGAAGGAAAAGTCTTCCCTACCTCAGCGATCACTCGTAGCACCCGTATTAGACTATAGGCACCCCGCCTCCAAGCCCCCCCCTCAAGGACTCATCACCAGGCCTATTCACAGAGTATTTCCAGGCCACACATGCTAATAGGGATCCACCCGCTTCAAGCTCCTCAAGTAACATAGGCAGCAAAGAAGTGGCGCTGCCTAACGTCTGCTTAAGTAAGCCCCTCGCTCCAAGCAGTCAGTGTGTTCCAACCGGAAAACACAGGTCGTGATCCTGCCCAAGGCTGCACAGGGCACCAGGAAATGCTTATCATAACTCCCAGCACTCCTGTAACATATTCTCCAACTCCACTGTCTTAGAATCTCTGGAGCAGGAACACACAACACCTGACAGCGCGGCAAAAACCAAAGTGTCAGAAACCTGTTGAAGTAGTCACTGCACCAATACATCAACTCGACCTGGCCCCATTCAGGCCTCATCTCAGGCCACCGCTTCTGATCCAAACAGACCAAACACAAGCACAACCACTGTAGCTAAATATAACCATGATCTGGGAGATCTCTCCACAATTTTCTGGACTCCGTAGAAAAAACGCTGGAGCATACACCAAAGCTGTTTAGAACTCCGGATGCAACAAGACAATCATCTCTGGGGTAGCAATTTTTTGGGCAAAAAAATTACATGTTCAGATTTTACATAAGCGTTCTTATTCTGAAGGTCATTTCATTATAGCCAATATTGAAATCGACCATAAGGTCTTCCGCCTAATTAATGTATATGGGCCTACTTATGATGATCCTGATATTTGGTCCAGATTTATTTCAGAGGTTCTAAAATTGGGTAATGTTCCTCTGATTATCAGAGGGGATTTTAACCTTATATCTGACCCATTGCTGGATAGAATATCCCAAGCTAAATTTTGTCCTCCAAAAGCATTTTTCTCTCTCAAGTCTTTATTTAACACTACCAAAATGGTTGCTGTATGGCGTCTGCATAATCCTACTTATAAACAGTTTACTTTTTTTTTTAATCCTCATGATTCCTATTCTATGTTGGATTATTTTTTAATTTCCCGTAGTCTAATTTCCTCAATTTCTAATCTCACTATTCAGAATATAGATATTTCTGACCATGCTTTAATATCATGCATTTTATTTGGTGAGTCCAACCAACATGGCCAAGGTCGCTGACGTATGAATACAAATATTGTTCTTAATGACAAAAACAGACCTAAGCTTTTATCGGCTATCCAAGGGTATTTTTCATTCAACAGTGAAGGCCACATCTATTACTAACCGATGGGATGCATTTAAAGCATAAATTCGAGCTATTTCCATTATGGCACATGAAGATACATTATTTGACACTAAAATTGAAGAATTTAGTAAACAGATAGCTAAATCTGAATGTCTATTTATTACTTCGAACAACCTCCAATATAAGGTAAAATTACAGAAACTCCTTATGAACGGAACTCAATTTTAAGCACTAGAGCTGGAATACAAATCTCTAACATCAAATCTAAATTTTGTTTTAGTGCCAATAAATCTGGTAGGCTTTTAGTTAACAATCTCTATATAAAAAATGAAAAAAATCAAATCAATACTAGTCACTCTCTAAATGGTTCAATTGCTTTATTCCATGATGATATAAGTAAGGAAAATATTACATATTATTCGGATTTATTTAATAAACCACCTTCTTCTGATACAGTTCAGATTGATAATTTTTTGGAAGGCCGTGGTTTACCTATAAATCTCACAAACTATTAGAACGAAATTGGATCTTCCTATTACTATAGAGGAAATAATTTCAGCTATCAAATCGCTAAAGTTAAAGAAATTTCCGGGTCCGGATAGTATTCCTGCGGAATCATATGAGGAATTTTCATCTCACCTTTTATCGCACCCACTTTCTTTGTTTTTGTATTTTAGTATTACAGAGTCTACCTCAGGGTCGTTTACTGAAGCTCTGAATATTGTCCTCCCGAAACCAGATAAGGACCCTTCTCTGGTTACTAATTACCTTCCTATGTCTTTAATAAATCAAGATTGCAAACTGTATGCTAGAATTATTGCAACCAGGTTAGCTTGTATACTTCCTTATATTATTCATGTGGATCAGTCTGGCTTTTTTGAAAAAGAGACATTTAACAAATATTATTAGACTATTATTTCACGCAATTGATGCTGGAACATTATTGCCTTTTCCAGCTAGAGTTCTAGCATTAGATGCGGAATAGGCTTTTGATCAAATTCATGGCAATATCTTTTTCGCACCCAGTCGGCTTTCAGTTTTGGTTCCTTGTTCGTTCATATGATTTCAGCTCTTTACCCTAGTTCTTCTGCCAAACGTTTTAATAATGGCCGACTCTCACAGAAGTTTTGCCTTTTTAGAGGAACCAGGCAAGGCTGCCCATTGTCTCCATTACTTTTTAATATTGCAATTGAACCCCTATTAATTGCTATTAGAAATTACACAGAAATTGAAGGCCTTCAGCTAAACAAAGTCCCTATCAAAATGTCAGCATATGCTGATGATATTCATTCATATATCGCTAACCCTGAATCTTCCAAACCTCCATTATTGAATTTAACTGATGTTTACTCTAGGATTTCAGGTTATAAACTTAAAACTAACAACACATAATTTTTTCCTTTAAATATTCATTGTTCACCTGATATGCTCACTAGTAAAGATATTGTTTGGCAAAAAGATAAACTTAAATATTTCGGCATATTTTTTAATAACAACATAAAAAAATCTTTGTCTCTGAATTTTGAATCTAATTTGGCGTATATTAAGGCTAAACTTCAAAAGTGGTCCTGCTTGTGTTTATCTGGGTGGGGAAGAATGGATGCAGTTAAAATGATTTTGGCTCCTAAACTGTTTTATCTTTTTCCAATGATACCTATTCAACTCCCTCTTAAATGTTTTAAGACTATTGACAAATATCTTTTTACATTTATTTGGAATAATAAATCACCTCGGTTAAGTTACAAAAAATAGAAATTGTCTAAACTCAATAGAGGGTTTGGTTTACCGGATTTCTAAAGTATCATAAAGCCTTTTTTTTTTTAAACAAAGTATTTTATGGTTTCAGCATTTAGATCTTAATAATTCCCCTGCATGGCTTCGGAGTGAACAGAATTTAGTATCACCTTTTCCTCTAGCTGCTTTACTGACAATGTCTAATTCTTCCGCTGTTTTAAAGAAATCTGTAATTTTGAAATCTACTAAATTGATTCTACATGACTTAGATTCTGTTTTCCAGTGTTCTATTTTGAACAAAATGTTTGGAATTCATGGATAAGAGTGGGCATTTTTTATTGTAAAGTTATTTTTTATATTAATGCCTTTTTAAGTTTTGAGGACTTGAAACAAAGATTTCACTTGCAACCATCAGATATCGTTAAATATGAATTGCTGTCTAACTCTATTCTTGACTCCTTCCCGAATGGCTTTCCTTTCATTGTTTCTTCTGATTTAGAAGTGTATCTCCAAACAATTGCGTCTTCTTCCCATGTAGTGTCATTATTATATAAAAAGTTAAATAATTCTGATGGAGGTAATATCAATTTTCTTTCCACTATTTGGAATGCAGAATTAGATTTGTGTTTATCTTTGGACACATGGAGGAAGATTTGGTTGAATTCTGTTTTGGGTTGGTTGCCTGTATCATTATATCAAACTAATTATTTTATACTTTTTAATTGTTTATGGACCCCTTCAAAATTACATAATGCAAAACTTTTAAATTCTTCCACTTGTTGGAATTGTTCTGTAAAAATAGGATCATTAAGACATGTTATATGATTGTCATTTTGTTAAGAAGTTTTGGGATGAAGTATGGCAAATGATTACTCGTTCATTGACTGTATTAGATACCTTATCATATAAAATAGACATTTGCAAATCCTCTTCTCTCACCACTAAAATGCCCCTACTGAATAACAAACATTTTGATTTCTTAATTTTCGCAGGTTTAAAGACAATTACTAATAATTGGAAAGATTCACCTTCATTATCATTTCATGCATGATGGGCTTGGATAATTTTCACAGGAAGGGGTGCTAATTTGACATTTTCTGGTATTATTAATAATCCGAACTATCGAAATTTTTGGAAACCAGTTGATGATTATCTAATGTTGAATCTGTAATACGTACTAGTTTAAGTATAACTATATAGGGTTAGGTTTAACTTTTAGCTTAGTAGCTCTGTAAACTTATAAATTTAGGCTGTTGTCCTTTTTATTTTTTTTGCAGTGATATGATTTTGTTTTGTCGGTACTTTATAATATAATCTTGAACTCCTATTTATAAATTAGTATGTTTATCTTTATCCATATTGTTTTAATGGATTAATGTTTGCACCTTGTCAGAGCTCTTTTTTGTATGTTTTCTAATAAAATATTTTGAACTAGAAATCCGGATGCTACAAGACAATCCTCTCCCGATACCAAAGACATCAATGGGACTATGGACCTGCAACTGACTTCCATGAGGGCTGCACAAAACTCAATGGCCAGAGAACTGATATGGCAGTCGGCCAAAATGGAGTTACAGATAGACCCCCTCGAGTCAAATGCACAGTGCCTCGCAGATCTGAGCGCCAAGACGGATCTCAATGGAAAAAATATCCAATGCTGTCTAGAAGATAGGCCATGCTCCTGTTCAACTGCAGCCATCATTGACAGACTGGCCACTCCCCCATAGGTCTATACTGAAATCTTTTAAACAGTCAGAAGCAATGATGGCCTCCCTGTGGCTAGCAGGCCCTCGGAACATTGCAGTAAATATATGGCAGCTGAAGACCTAGAAGGGTCACATTTCATTCCAATAAAAAATTTGGTAGACAGTCCTCAGTCAAGTCTTGGTTCCCTTGAGCTCACCCCCCCACAAAACCACCCACCTACTATGACGGACTGTAGTCCCAGTACTAGCACTCAGCCATTTGGAGGGACAACAAGGAGAGTTTTCCCAGCCCATCACAGCCAGGTGTGCCACTCTCTCCAGCACGGTTATAAAAAAAGCACAAAAGGGCCTCAAACACCAAAAGAGTGGTGTCTCTGTTAACTGCCGAAAATCAATCCGCAGAAAATGACCCTGTTCAGCTGTATCCTATATTCACAATCAGGTCAGGCAGTAACAGCACGAAAGACTTCGCAGTAAAAAGATAAGTCCCTAAGATACCTCCACCCTCAAAGATAAACAAGGAAAAGAAGGACCTTGTCACTGTAAGTTTAGTCCCTTATACTCTTCTCCCCAACTAAAAAACGAGGAGAGGATGTATGCAAGCACCCAAGTTGCTTTAACCAATGAGTCAAGCACAAATGTCAGCAGGCACCCCAGCCTATCCCCCATCAATGCAACCAATTTGCTACACAGACAGCCCATTGCTTTGCCAATCCTCTGCCCCACTTAAAACGTGCCTTCAAAAGCATAAACCCTGGGCACCAATCCAACCAATGCCTCTCCACCAACCCCGGTACACTGGGCCTGAGCACTGGAACCAATCACCACAAAGGCGAGCATGGGTGCCCTGGGGATAGTGCTAACCCCTGATACAACATTAAAGGTCAACACAACATCTTAAATAGGTACAACATTCTTTGCTTATTCAAATATATACCATCCTAGGCCCACATCGGCTCAGACAATCTTGTCTGGGTTGGGTTCCAAAAGCTCCCTGGTGATTCCCATGGCACTGGAAAGCCTGTGCCAACAATTACATCAGGTCGTCATGCTTAACAAAGCATCCCTACTTGCAGAATGGGGGATACACATTAAACAAAATCACCCAGAGAGATATCCACACATGCTCCAGACCCAAGCCTTGAAGACGGGTGCCAGCTCCCTACTACAAGGGCCAAAATAGCACTCAATATTCCTCCGAATATTAAGCTGAACTTAAGAAGAAGCACAACAAGTTTAAAATATCATGCACAAATGAACAATGGGACATTTATTCCCGGGATGCCGATATGGAACAGGAACATGTTCCGTGCGCTTTCCCTGCCCCAAGTCTCTACCAATGGCATCCCTAACACCGCCCACACTTGGACTCAAGGCAAACATACTGGGGTAGCCGTCCCTAGCCCGCAGCTAACTATCATTTCCTGGAATGTGGCAGGCCTCAAGACAATCATCGAGGACAACTCAGCTCTTGTCTATCTTCACAAAGCAGACATCCAATTGTTTCAGGAGACCTGGGCCACGGGAACAACCATGTTCCCAGGCTATTACGAATTCTATACTTCAGTACTAAAACACAAAATCTTTGGCCGACCATCCGAAGGACTCTCCATTTTTGTCATGCATGACCGAAAAGTAGAGGCCACTATTATAATTACCAATTCACACATTCCAAGTTTTGCTTATCATAGGTCTAAAATGTGACCTCCAACCCCTTCGCTTGTTTTTAATCAACTGTTATGTTAACCCTGCACAGCACCAGAAATAAAGGCCACACATCTTCTAATAACTGCAATTGAAGAGCTGCTGAATCAATGTGACTCTCAAATGCCAATTATGGTCAGAGGCTTCAATTTCAGGGCCCTGAACAGTCAAAGTAAGTTAACCAGACCAATCCCAGTAGCTGTATAAATTTAGAGCCTCATTAAAAATCATAGGCTAGTCTCAGCCCAATCCCTAAAAGAAGCTAATGACCTGCAATTCCAAATTACTCCTACCTTTAGGAATATAGCCACTATGGATTATATTTTCAGCAGTGAACTGCTGACACCCACACTCCTTCCAAGTAGATGACAGTGGCGAAAGGGACCACAGAAATCTGCATGCAACCCTGCAATTAGACATCAAGGCCTAATTTCAACTTCTTCCACTTGGGGAACCAACAGGGAAAGAACGGCAAAAGGTTCTCGTCAGAATCAAATGGAAAGATAATTTTGGCAAAATAAATAATAAGTGGATCACAAATAAAGAGGTAGCCATTAAGTCACCCAACACACTGACACCTTCAGTGCACTGGGAGGAACTTGTCGTAGACCTTCGCAAAGCCCTGGGGGTAAACTTCCCACACGCCCAACCTCCCCCCAAACCAGAACTGGTCACAACCAAGTACAGCCTCTGAAGGGCCATAACAGCCATAAGGCGAGGTGACAAAAACTTCTCTGGACAAACGATTTCAGCATACACAGCAGCTAACAGACAAAAAAAACCCACAAAGATGAGTGGCTAAAGATTTTTACCATCCTACAAGAGCAGAATCACTCCCACGTTTGGAAGCACATAAACAGTCTCCGCAACTTCACCCAGACTAAGGAGAAAGGTGTGGCATAAAGGTAGTGGATTACTCACGCCAAACTCTTATATTCAGACGACTTTTCTAAAAAATGAATGCACCCTGCATGTCTTAAAGGACATATGCAAAGAAAGTTTTGCCCCTGCGGCTAGTCATGTGGTGCCACAAGCACTCTGCACTTTTATTTATTCTGCCTCAACTTTTAGGGGCCGATTCCAATGTAGGTCCGTCCGACATCGGTCAGGAGCCGTAATCGACCGGCCTGCTGTCGTCGGTTACAGCCCTGCAAGTACGATGCAACCGAACAGGGTTCGGTCGCACTCGTATACTTCACAATGCAAGCATGCATTCTGAGCGAAATGCATGCTTGCATTGTGAAAAGCAGGGGTGCAGTTCATCCCTGCACCCTGTGGCCGGCACCCCAAGGTGCCTGCCACCGGGTGCAGGGATCCACAGAGGGGCACCATAGGTGCCCCAGGCCGCCATTCGGCAGCCTCGCACCCATGGGGGCCCTACTGGGGGCCCCCAAAGACAGCTTACGACTGCCTTTTTGTGCCGGAAAGACCGGCATGAAAAGGCAGTGGACGGACTCTCCGAGCCTGTCGTCAGCCATCCGGAAATCCGAGTTGGATTCCTTTCTGACCGAGCCCATCGGAATGGCTTGGTCGGAAAGGAATATGGCTGACACATTCCGATTCGGTTGGAAGGGCTCCGACCATCGTTCGGAGCCCTTCTGGCCGAAATCGGAATCGGCCCCTTAGTGTTATTTGTTTTATCTAATCGCATTCTTTCATAAAAAGTAATCTGGTTTTATGTCAAAAAATTTTAATACACATGCTTCTTTATCACAATGCTATTCCTTTTAAGAATTGTAATGTTCTTTGCAATGTCATTGCTTTTAAGAAGTACTGCGGATAACCTTTTAATATGGTTTTAACATTTGTTTATACTTGTACTCAGTAAACGCTGTGTTTATTGTCTCCATTTAAAAAAATGTAAGTACTATATCATGAATAAAACTCATTCATTAATTCATCTTTCATCTCTGTATTGCAAGAGGCTGGTCGTTCACATGTGTGCCTATTTTGGCTATATTTAAGAAAATATATAAGGGCAGAAGAATGACCCAAACAGCTGATTCCAACTTTTCTAATTCACAGTTTTGAAGCTTCATTGTGCCAGGTCAACATACATCAAGAAGGTTCTGCCACTCCCCATTAGCACCATGGATGCCAAGACCCATTTGTGGCTTGTAATGGCTTTGATGTCAATTGCAGCTTATCCAAGCACAGACTCCTGCAGCTGTTTGCCGAACCACCCACAGAGGGCCTTCTGCAACTCAGGTCTTGGTAAGTATTGTTAAATCTGAATGTCTGATACTGTTTCAGTTTTCTCTGACTGTTTGAGGTTTTGTACCTGGACATCAATTGAAACGTTTTACTCCAATGAGGTTGTCTACACCTGGGAAATGATATGGAAATAAAAAACAGGCATATGTTATGGGGTCGAGTACAAGAATGGGTTCCGAACTTTTCTGCATCCCCACAAACACTCTGTGCTGCTCTTGAAGATATAGTGCCTGGTTAGCAGCATCTTCCATATTTGCCACCTTAGGTTAATAAGTGGTCCAAGGTTTGACTGTACCAAATATTGCAGGAAGTTTGTTATTTACACTGCACAAAAGCCTGGATAGATTGGGATTTTCAAAATATACATCAAACACCACAACTTGTTAGTGATCCATGTGAACTGAAGGACATTAGGTTCGTGGGGAGATTGTATCCTGTGCCATTAGGGGCATTTCTGAATGGTCACATACTGCTGTAACAAAGAACACCAAAAGTCAGATACATCCTGGGCAGTTCTGAGTTTGTGACTACTGTACACTGCCAGGTGTTGGCTAGGTGCATGTGGGACAATGGGGCTCAATGTACTTCTACCTGTGCAGAAGAATGCCGAAAGGTGTCCAGGAGACAAAAGAGTGTTCTTTGGTATCCGTAGACGGAAGTAGAATTTGTAACGAGGGTGAAAGGTCTGTTTAATTTTCATCACTATCTCTGCAAGGAGGAAATTCTGTTCTCTATTTACTGGGGAGACACACATATACATCTTGGAACACAAGTGTCTCTCTTCATACTCCACTCTAATCTATGCCAGTTGATGGCATCATTCTGTGAAGCACAGATGAAGGGTCCGATTCACAGAACTAACTTAAGACAAAATCCTACGCACTGGCTGGATGTTGAACCACCCGTCTTTAGCTACTGGCGAGCTAAATTACTGTCTGTTTATCATTTGGAAACTGCTGTTTATAAAACAAAGGGCAAGAATAGAAGGGCACTTGGGTTAAAATTATGGTCTCCAGTTCTCAATTGGCTATGAATAGAATTTTACGTTTCTGTATTGGTTACGTTGTGATCTATTTGATGATATAACTAATTGGTTCACACTTAATATAATGTTTGTGTCCTGGCTTTTTGATGATATAAAAATCAATAAAGAAAATTAAAAAAAAAAAAAAAAAAAAATTAGACAAAATCCTAAACTTACTACCATTTTAGAATTCACAGAAGGCACTTGCTCATTTTGGTTTTCACAGAAGGCACTTACTCATTTCGGTATTCACAGAAGTTAGGAGTCCTAACTTTACTACTCCTAAACTGAGAAAAATCCTAACTTTAAGACTTTCGGTATTCACAGAAGACATTTAGGAGTCCTAAAAGGTGGAGTCCTAACTTTACTACTCCTAAACTGAGAAAAATCCTAACTTTAAGACTTTCGATATTCACAGAAGGCATTTAGTAGTCCTAAAGTTAGGACTCCTAACTTCTGTGAATACCGAAATGAGTAAGTGCCTTCTGTGAATACCAAAATGGTAGTAATTTTAGGATTTTGTCTTAAGTTAGTTCTGTGAATCGGGCCCAAAGAGTCTAGTGAGTCCAGGGTATCCTCACTGCAACAAGAGTTGCATCAGTTGTTCAGCATGAATTTACAAACTAAAGGAAACTTGTAGTCAGATTGAAACCATAGTGCAAACACATTCAGAGTTTTATAAAGTGTTTGTTATGTAGTTTTAAATATCGGATTGGTCACCTAAACGTGTGTATTACATTTTAAAAGTGGAATAGTTGAAGGCTTTCTCCTTTTGAGCTTTTCAAAGGAAAGGATGACTATCCTGACAGCCTTCTTTGATTAGAAACTTGGAAACAGGGAGATATCTCCTGAGAGGGTTGCAAGCAAATCAAAAGGTACTAACAAACTTCTTTCGCAAAAAGGAAGTACATTTTTAGTAAGAGGGAATAAAGACTTAGGAAAAATTTCATGCAGGCAAAGCACTTAACTAGCCCGAGAGCATGGCAGAACAGGGCTGAGCAAACTGTGAAACCAGAATCCAACAGGGAAAGCCAGAAAATTAGGAAAAACACCAAAGACAAAAATCTCAGTTAAGGGGTAATGAACATGTATGTTTGTATGTATGTCCCATTTCTGTTGTGCAAACCTAGTCAAAAAGCAGTGGAGCAATGTAGAGGCTCAAAGATGAGCATAAAGTCATAGGAAGGGGTAACCGGTTTCTGAACTGTTAGTTCATTGTGATGTAGTGATGTGATATGGTCTTCAACTCTTTCTTATATTGGAGCAGCTATGGGGTGGTCCTGATTAATACGTTCCAGATGTGGGGTGCAAAGATGGAAAAGGCCAGCTGCCCTGTGTTCCCTCTACCATCTGCGTTTGGATGTCGGCTCAGCCCTTGCCTTTGTGCTGTCCACAGGGAGCCTGGAAGCACCCAGACAGAGAAAAGGGAAGAAGCAGACACTAGCACTCTTTGAGAGGACAGCCATTAACCTCCCAAACTAAATGCTAATGCCCGCATGACATTGTAATTTTATGGCAAGACCCAATGCTCATATTATACTTTTCTTGACAGGAGTCGAGAAGCAAAAGAAAACTACATTTCCCATAAGGCTCAAGGACTACAAGCCAATAGGAGAATAACAGTAGTACATTAATAAAACTAATCAAAACTAATCAAAGATATGGAACCTCTATAACACCTATTCTGACTGCAATCAGCCCTCTTTTCTGGCTATTCATAGTCAAGATAAGCAATTCTTTCCTTAGCTCTTAATATTTTAAACTTAATATATGTATCATATTGTTTTTTTTACTGAATTTCACAAGTGAACTTTTGGATATAAATATAATAGATTTTTACTCAATGTTATTGCTACACAGTTGTGTCATGTGACAATAGGTTTTTCCTTACAGGCTACCGTTATTTATTCAGTGACGCAGTTCGTAACAGGCTCTTCCAGCCCAAGTCCTCTGATAATGAAGGGGCTCGCTTCTCTCTCTCTTTCTCAGAGGCTGACCGTCAACGCATATGACTTCCCTCAAGGACATGACTTTAGTTTAAACTTTCTTGGCTCTCTTGCTAACTGGTTCCATTTTTGATGACGCAGGCCCTTCCCATGGGGGCCCATTGATGTTGCGGTTGACTCCTCTTCAGGGCACGGCCTGTACCCATTCTCCGCCTGCTTCTATCTCACCAATGTGGCTCATTGTAATTAATTTGCAAGCGGCCTCATCATAGAGGGCACCATTATCTCTGTTGACTTACCCTTTGAGCAAATAACATTTAACCCTTTCAATACTAATTTAAGGCGCTTCGACATATTTTTTGTTTATTCTTGGATTTTTTCTAAATTCTTAAAAATATTTCACATTGTCAATTATTGATTTATTTCATATTTATTTTCACATTGGAATATTTACCATGAATTCTGAATTTCCCTCAGCTTTTCACGGTGATGATGAAGGTGAGGACTTTTGTAGCAATTTAAATTCTTTTATTCAATCATCAGCCGAACAAGCATTGTCCTCCTCTGTGGAAAAGATTACTAAAAACATAGAAAATACTGTTAAAAGCATAGTGACCAAAAGTTCTTTGACCCATTGTACGGGGGATGGCATGCGATGCCATCCCCGAATTCATAGCACCAAAGGTCATCGAAACCGAACACTACATCTTCCTCAAGGACCTCAACTTCCACCTCAAGGACCCCTAAACCAACACAACCAACTTCCTCAAAAGCATGAACAACATCTGCCTCACCCAACTAGTCACCAACCCTATACACAATGTAACACACATGCTTTACCCTATTTTCACAGCCAAAACAGAGTCAAGTACAGCAACAGAACCAAGCTGTTCTGGTTAGACCAATCAATCATCCACTGCACCATCAAAGTAGCCCTCAACACTGCCACTACGCCTCCCAGAACTGCACACAGCAGCTGCGAAAAAGTATCCGAAAGCCAATGGACTGATGCCCTCAACTCCTCCCATTCTGACACCACTACCAACCTTGAACAGGCTGTCAAGAACTTCCCCACCTGGATCACCAACTGCGCCAACAAAGTCACCGTCATCAAACCCACCAACCCAAGAAACCCGCCAAATATGCCCGTTGGCACACCACAGAACTGAAAACCATAAAACACAACTGCAAGCGACTAGAAAGGAGAAGAAGCTCCAACAAGAAGTCCACAGGCTGCAACTCCTTCAAGACACCACTCAACCACTACCACCAACTCCTTAAAGAGACAAAAAAGAACACCCTAGCCATCCTCATCAAATCCAGCTCTAACCACAACCAAGAACTCTTCAGCATCGTCAAGGAGTTCTCCAACCCCTCAGCAACTGAAAACATCACACCCCTTCCCAAGATCTTTGCTACTCCCTGACGGATGTCTTCCACTGCAAGATTGCCACTATCTACTAACATTTTGAACCCCAAACCACCACCGCTGACATACTCAGCCTCCTCGCCCCAACAGACGCAAACCGCGACAGGATCACCACTCTGGACCAACTCACCACGCAGAGCACCACAGTCATCATGCACTCTATCCACTCAGGAGCACCCACAGACCCCTGTCCCCACCAAATGTTCACCTGGGAAACAAGACTATCAGGAATGAGCACACTGACATCTTCAACACATTCATCACCTCGGCCACCTTCCCAGAAGAATGGTGTGGTGGTCCTCTCGGGCATCACTGATGTGTTGTATTCTGTGCTCTCCTGAATGTGTTGTGTGCCCCTCTGCAATGTGAAGGGGAGGTGCGTATTGACTTTGTGTTGACATATATGTTGGCGCATTGTGCAGTTTTGCATGCAGACTGTATGGTAATGTACATTGTGACTGTTTGGGGGGTGCAGGATTCTTCTGCGGGACAGTGTACATTTGGTCTACATGACGGATGTGAGGTCGTATGCGTACATTTCCATTTCACAGTTTCCGGCTCAGTCAGATGTAGTAGACATGTTTCTGTGCATGTGCGGAGCCAGTTGTGTCCTCTGTTCTGCAGTGTCAGCTATGAGCATTGTTCCTTGTTGTCGTCAATGTGGGTGTGCTGTTTGTGCTATGTGTGTGTGCTGCAATGTGCCAAGGGGATCTGTGCCATTGATCTGGGTGATTGTGGGTGTGCGGTGTGGTACACCTCATTGTGCATGTATGCCATTGTGTCCACTCCCCCGTCCCCTAGTCACTGTTCGTTGCACTCCCTGTTGATTTTGTGTCAGGTCCTCTCGAGCTGTGTCCATACTTCCTTCTCCTTGCACCGTCTCCACACTGATGACTGTGGCCCGGGTATCCTTCAGCAAATCTGCTGGTGCTGGACTGCCACATCCTGTCGCCATTGCTGCCTTCCTGTTGGCAGTGGGTTCGTGCCTGGATTAGGTAGTCACGTAATGCCAGTGCTTATTGGCCTCCTGGATTGGCCTCTTCGGCACTCCGCTTGTAATCTAGGTGGTCTGCTTGTGGGTCAGTTGTTGGTAGTTTTCTGTCACCTCCGTGACGTGGTCATGTTTTCCTATGGTCTGCACCCCGTCTTCCACTCCCTCTTCTCCTTGGCCTTCCCCGGCCCCATTGTTCCTTGCTGGTAGTCTGTGGGGGTTGTGGGGTTCGGGTTGGCCCCTGAAACTCCGCTTGCAATCTAGGTGGTCTGCTTGTGGGTCAGTTGTTGGTAGTTTTCTGTCACCTCCGTGACGCTGGTCATGTTTTCCTACGGTCTGCACCCCGTCATCCACTCCCTCTTCTCCTTGGCCTTCCCCGGCCCCATTGTTCTTTGCTGGTAGTCTGTGGGGGTTGTGGAGTTCGGGTTGGCCCCTGCGCTGTGTCAGGGTGCATCCATGTTGCTACGCACTTTGGATTGTTTTTGGTGTATTTTTTCTGTGGTTTTTATGGTGCATTGTTCCGCCAGACGCGTGAGATTTGCAGGCCTGTGACTGCTATTTCGCTACTTTTTGTACCGCGATTGGCCTCATCGCATGTTTTTTGCATTCGCGTATCACATTTATGCGGCGTGGCGTTGATTTTGATGCGGACATTTGGCGTGTTATTTGGTGACTATCGCATGCTACCGCCTTGTTGTGAATCCCACCTTGTCACGGGGTTATTTTCCCGCGATGGGCTGCGATATTGAAAGTTGTGTTACTCTACTCTTGCGGTAGTTATCACACGTTCTTGTGAATATACCCCCAGGTTTCATTCTCAAAAAAGAGAAATCTATTCTACCTCCTTTCAAACAGTTGGAATTATTGGGATTTCTAACACATTTCTAATACATTTCTACTCTTCATTTACCTAAATCCAAAGAAAAAAGAAAAAGCAATAAAAATCAGAATTCTCTCAAACTCTTCCAGTTTCCTTCAGTTGGCCAGGCAATCATCCTGTTTCCTTGTACTAAGAATGCTGCTCAAGATCTTCAAGTGACTCCCCACGCACACAAGACGGACAGTCACTGAAGCCCTCATAACCAGCAGACTGGACTACGCCACACATTCTATGCTGGCATCTCCAACCAACTCATTCAAAAGCTCCAAATGACCCAGAATGCCCCTTCTAGACTCATCCTGGACATCCCCCCACAGTGCTCACATCACCCCTCTTCTCAGAAAGCTCCATTAGCTACCCATATGGATACTTTGCCATTTCAAGCTACTCACCCACAACTACAAAGCCCTAAACAATTCTGGACCTACATACCTGAACAACTGTATTCACTTCCACCAGTCTTCCAGACCACTACACTCAGCATCTCTCTCCCACACTCACAAAAGCCATTCCGGTGGACGGTCTTTTTCCTACATCGCCGCTAAGTCCTGGAGCAACCTCCCTCCACACATAAGGATGTCCCCATCCCTGCTCAACTTTCGGAGAAGGTGGATGACCTGGCTGTTCGACTAGGAGTTTTATGAGGCCTACAGTCCTGCTTAGAGCCTGAATACCCTCACAAGTGATTAGCTGTGCTCTAAAAATCAAAATAACATAACATTTCTCTAAGAACTCTTGCAAGTATTGTAGGTCTTATCTCCTCATCGATGCAGGCTACATTTCCGGGGCCGCTTTATTATTGACCTCTTTAGAGACTGAAGATTTGTCAGCTCTGCAGATGTCTAACGTACTTGTTTGTAATAGATTGAGATCTCAAGTCTCAAATAGGACTACAGTAGTGTCAGGATTATTTAGACGCCTGACACAGCAGAATAATTTTCACTACAGCTCCAGATTTTGTCCTAGAATCGGATACAAGTTTGACAGGTTGGGCGCTTGGTGTGGTCAGATCTCGACTGGTGGTACATGGTCACAACAGGAGTCTACTATGTGCATACATTGTTTAGAGATGCTTGCAGGTGCCTTTGCAAACCAGAGTTTTGCAAAAAAAAAAGTATGTTGTTCCATCCTCCTTGGAAAGGAAAATCTTGCAGAAGTGTGATATATAAATAACCTCGGAGAAACAAAATCCAGACTTCTAGCAGAGCTAGGAAAACATTCCTGGGAATGTTGTCTTATTCACAAACTCTCAGTAAGAGCAGAATATCTTCCTAGCACTCTCAACACAGTGCTATATTGGTATCTTTGTTATCTTCAAGTAATTGGAGACTACATCATTCCCTTTTCAAGAAACTACTACAAATGGGGTCTCCTTGCAATGGACCTTTTTGCCTCTTGACTCAACTCTCATCTCCAGAACTTCTTTAGTAGCAGATGCCTTCTCCTAGGATGGTCTCAGGGAGTCATTTACGCCTTTCCTCCATTCGTCATGAACAAGGGAGACAACAGAGGCCAACCCAAATTCTAATAGTTCCTCAAGTGTAGTATATAGCTCTTTTAGAACAAGTTGATTTTCCAGTGATAATAGCATCTTTCCCTAGTCTTTTTTTGAATTCCAAAGGGCATATGCATAAATTGACATTGGACAACAATCCAATATTAATGGCCTAGAAGATATCAGAGCTGCCCGGTCTACTCCAAGCTTTTCACCAGAAGCTGCAAATTATATCTCAAAATCCTGGGCTCCAGGAACAAACTAAGCATATAAATCAGCATGGACTGTTTGGTAACATAATGTTTTGGAAAATCTATTGATCCCTTATCAGCAGATACCACTTTTATAATATTTTTCCTTGCTTCTCAGCTAGCAAAGGGAAGACATACCATACAATGAATACTTATCTTTCTGTAGTTTCTGCAACTCCCCTTCCTATTACTCACTCCTGATTGCAGTCAAGATAGGTGTTATAGAGTTTCAATATCTTTGATTGGTTTTATTAATGTCCCATTGTTATTCTCCCATTGGTATGTTGTCATTAAGCTTTATGGAAATGTCGTTTTCTTGTGCTTATTGACTGCTCCTATTGATATAAAGCAAGGTAAGAGAAGCATGATACTTGCCTCCATGCCGTTATTAAAATTATGAGTTTCCTTCATTCATACTAGGAAAATCTACATGAGCTTCACTAAAGAATAAAAGCGTTTCTAAAAGGCTGCCTGTTTAATGACACCTGTCTGTCTACCGCCTCTCATCCAAGCAAATGATGACCCCTGAAAAGTCTTGCTCACACCTTATATACAAAGTGCCTAAGGACAATCCTGACCAAACCACATGTCCCTGTCCACTGCTGGTATTCCTCTGCACCCACCCCCATGTCTGTGTCCACTGCTGGGAGTGATGGGCACCCACCCCTCACATGTCCCTGTCCACTGCTGGTATTCCTCTGCACCCACCCCTCATATGTCCCTGTCCACTGCTGGTATTCCTCTGCACCCACCCCCATGTCTGTGTCCACTGCTGGGAGTGATGGACACCCACCCCATCACATGTCCCTGTCCACTGCTGGTATTCCTCTGCACCCACCCCTCACATGTGCCTGTCCACTGCTGGTATTCCTCTGCACCCACCCCCATGTCTGTGTCCACTGCTGGGAGTGATGGGCACCCACCCCTCACATGTCCCTGTCCACTGCTGGTATTCCTCTGCACCCACCCCTCACATGTCCCTGTACACTGCTGGTATTCCTCTGCACCCACACACATGTCTGTGTCCACTGCTGGGAGTGATGGGCACCCACCCCTCATATGTCCCTATCCACTGCTGGTATTCCTCTGCACCCACCCCTCACATGTCCCTGTCCACTGCTGGTATTCCTCTGCACCCACCCCCATGTCTGTGTCCACTGCTGGGAGTGATGGGCACCCACCCCTCACATGTCCCTGTCCACTGCTGGTATTCCTCTGCACCCACCCCTCACATGTCCCTGTCCACTGCTGGTATTCCTCTGCACCCACCCCCATGTCTGTGTTCACTGCTGGGAGTGATGGGCACCCACCCCTCACATGTCCCTGTCCACTGCTGGTATTCCTCTGTACCCACCCCCCATGTCTGTGTCCACTGCTGGGAGTGATGGGCACCCACCCCTCACATGTCCCTGTCCACTGCTAGTATTCCTCTGCACCCACCCCCATGTCTGTGTCCACTGCTGGGAGTGATGGGCACCCACCCCTCACATGTCCCTGTCCACTGCTGGTATTCCTCTGCACCCACCCCCATGTCTGTGTCCACTGCTGGGAGTGATGGGCACCCACCCCTCACATGTCCCTGTCCACTGCTGGTATTCCTCTGCACCCACCCCCATGTCTGTGTCCACTGCTGGGAGTGATGGGCACCCACCCCTCACATGTCCCTGTCCACTGCTGGTATTCCTCTGCCCCCACCCCTCACATGTCCATGTACACTGCTGGTATTCCTCTGCACCCACACCCATGTCTGTGTCCAGTGCTGGGAGTGATGGACACCCACCCCTCACATGTCCCTGTCCACTGCTGGTATTCCTCTGTACCCACCCCCCATGTCTGTGTCCACTGCTGGGAGTGATGGGCACCCACCCCTCACATGTCCCTGTCCACTGCTGGTATTCCTCTGCACCCACCCCCATGTCTGTGTCCACTGCTGGGAGTGATGGGCACCCACCCCTCACATGTCCCTGTCCACTGCTGGTATTCCTCTGCACCCACCCCCATGTCTGTGTCCACTGCTGGGAGTGAGGGGCACCCACCCCTCACATGTCCCTGTCCACTGCTGGTATTCCTCTGCACCCACCCACCCACCCACTTGCGCCCTTGCTGTGTTACACTGCTGTCCTGGGCATACACAACCCCCAATTTACAGCTGATGTGCTGCACCAAGCCCTACACCTACATCCGTGGCGTGTGTACGCCTTGTATCCATCATGTAATGGGGCTGTAGGGGTACGGGTGGTACGGCCCGTACTTATGCTCTGAGGGCGTGGGTACGGGCCGTACAACCATTGTGGTGGTGACGTAGGAGTACGCGTGGTATGGCCCGTGCCCATGCTCTGGGGGCGTGGGTATGGGCCATACCACCATAGTGGCAGTGACGTAGGGGTACGCGTGGTACGGCCCGTACCCATGCTCTGGGGGGCGTGGGTACAGGCCGTACCACGCATACCCCTACGTCACCGCCACTATGGTGGTACGGCCCGTACCCATGCTCGGGGGCATGGGTACGGGCCATACCACCATAGTGGCGGTGATGTAGGGGTACGCGTGGTACGGCCCGTAGCCACGCGCTGGGGGCGTGGGTACGGGCTGTACCACACGTACCCCTACGTCACCGCCACTATGTTGGTACGGTCCGTACCCATGCTCTGGGGGTGTGGGTACGGGCCGTACCACCATTGTAGTGGTGACGGGTACAAGTCGACGTCCACTTCCGTTGTGATAGGACATGGGATTGGTGGACACGCCCCCGAAGTGACCAGACCATGGAGGTAATTAATGTGCAGGACATATGTATATTTGTAATTGGGTGGGGTTTATGGTTCCTGCCCCAGCCCCCCACCCCCCTTTGCCCCTGGGTGTTGTTCTGACCTTCTGCGGCGTCTGCGGCGGTTTCTGAACACGAGGTCGTAGGCTATGAGGGCCGGGATGACGCGTAGGTTGGGGTCCATCGCTGTCCGTCGCGTACCGGTGCTCCTTCTTCGCGTCGTCCTCAATTTCCCGGGAGTTTTTGGCTGCCGTAAAAAAATAGCGGTGCGGAGTGACGTAGGCACGGATCGTACTTGCTGGTCCGTAAAACGCTGCCTGACTCCGTCCGGACGTCGCGTACGCGCTGTCCAGATTCAGATTTGTATGTATTTTGTTGCCGGTCGGTCTTTTGTACGACTCGTACGGATATGGTATTTCTGTGCGAATTGTACTTGTAAGGAGTTTTTCCCGGGTACGAGTCGGACGGAGAAAACGCTCCTTACGACCATTTGTACCCGGGTTTTACAGGATCGGAATCGGCACCTAAATATTACTTGTGGACCTACAGCACTGATTGTGCAACCCACGTAAGTAGCCATTTAAAGTTGCCTCATGTCTCAGGTCTGCCATTGCAGCATGTGTGTGCAATTTTCAACTGCCATTTTTACCTGGCAAAATAAATATTTTGCTAAGCCCAAACCTCCCCTTTAAAAACATATGTCACCCTATGGTAGGCTATGAATAGCCCTTAAGGCAGGGTGCAGTTAAAAAGTTGGACATATACTTTTATGTTCCATCTCCGGATTGTGATAAACTCTTAAATTTGTTTTTCACTACTGCAAAGCCTATCTCCCCTATGGGCTAAAATTAAAGTTACCTTATTATATTTAATAAGTGATACTTTCCAAATGGGAACAGGTAACCAGTTCATCTTTGGTGTCTTTTGAACTGTAAGGAAAAATCCTCTCTCATGGTAACGCCAGATTTTAAATTACAATTTTGAAAATAGCACTTTTAGAAAGTTGACAATTTCTTGCCTTTGCCATTTAGTGCCTGTAGCATGTCTCTAGGCCACATGGCTGGGTATAGCTAGACTTTGTGTATTCCTCCTAGATAACCACACACAATAGAGAGCTTAGGTGTGTCAGCATGGGCATCACTGGCATGATGAAGGGGTGGAGCTGGACACATCCCTAATTACTCTTAAATAGGCTGTGTTCTGCCGCCACACAAAGGGCTGCATCCCCCCTGTGATTAGTCTGGAGCCAGGGTAGGGAAGACAGGAAGCCTGTGCACTTCAAACTGAATTTCTAGAACCTTCTTTCACATTCTAGAGGAAGGGCAGTAGGTATAAATATTGGACCTCACACACTACCTCTTCAGTTCACTTCTGGACCTGTGGATACCTTTCCAGGAAGAAGAACTGATGCTGGTAAGGAACCACTGCCCTGCTGACCTAATGCTTGCTGCCCCTTTGCCTAGGTGAGAAGGACCTTGCTTCTGTTGAACCCAGGACCCCATAGTGACTACTAGGGCTAGTTGGCTGGCCTCCTGACTAGATTCTCAAGGACAGAAGGCTCCAACAACCATGAACCCAGCACATGTACTCTTCTATCTGGAGTCCTACCAAACCAATTAGTGCCACCCTAGTCCTGGACTCTTGGAAGTGGGCTTGAAGGTGCTCTGCTAACCCATCTGTGGATCTAATAGAGCTGATGCATCTCCTCTGCTCCATGGGCAACCCATTGCCTCTGCTGGAAGGGTGCTCCCAATGCAAGGACTTCGCATTGACCTTGCAGTACATCGGAACCACCGCCTGTGCCTGTTCGCATAGCAAATCCCTTTCCAATGGCAGCCTTAATGACAGCACAGGTTCTTGCATCACAGAACTGATGCATCTCCTCAACTGCGGAGCGCATCCTCAATGCTGGACTTCGCATCACAAGCCCTCATCTAGGGGATCTTCAACAGTTATGTAGGACTCATCTCATCTCAGCTCCGCTGCAACATGGCTGTGACACAACCAGAACTTATAGTACTTTCGTTCAGGGGGCCTAACTGGGTTTGTTCTCACTTCATCGCATTCAGTCTGAATTTGTGACTTTGTCCCAGTGTGACGTGACCAGATTTGCCATGTTGTGCTTTTTGGTGCAATTGTCACAGAACTCTTTGAAACCTGCACATCTCCTTTTCTATTGATTGAATGTTTGTCATTTTGGTCTTGTTTTATTTATTAAAAAATACTCTATTTTTCTAAACTGGTGTGGAATCCTTTTATGGTATGTTTTTGCTGGGCTACTATTTGAAGTGTTGCCCAATTACTTTACACATTGCCACTAAGTTAAGCCTGACTGCCCTGTGTCAAGATACCAGGGGGTAGAGCGTAGGTTAATTTAGGGTTTGCTTGTGACTTCACCCTGATAAGGATTGTGATTTCTGCTTATAACCCAACTTTTTACACCTGCCTAGTGTAGTAGACCCTTCCCAAATCATTGTGGTAATGCTGTTCATTGTCAATAGTTGATGTCACTGAGTTTGAAATTGACCAATTCTTTTTATATTTCCTGGGTTTCTTTCAGTTATTCGAGCCAAATTTCTTGGTGCAACCTTCACGGATATGGTTGATGAACATTATGGCAACTACAGCTTGATTCAATATGAAATTGAGACACTTGAGGTAAGGGCAATAGTGTGTCTTCTTGAAATGAGAGACTGGGGTGAATCATTCGACTTGTCAATAGGAGGGCACCACTACATTGTAGGATAGCAGGCTAGAATTCAGTTCACTGATCAGAACATGCCCCCATTCCTCCAGGGCTAAGAGCATTGCAACGGCGGTTAGATATCAGGTTGTGGCAGAAAACATTTAGGAACATCGCATTACACATGAAAAGTACACCACACTGAAACAGTTATTTGATTTACTCACTGTAGGCTGGTTACAGCGAGCAAGGAGATAGCCTATCATCACAACTTCGAAGATTACTGCGTTGACTTTGCCTTTTATGTTTTTGATGGTCAGATGGTTATTAAAACACCTACTGTTTAAGAGGCTATTGAGTTTGTTGGAAAACATTTGGGTAAATTAAAAAGATTGGAGCTAATCCAGTTTGAGGAGGTTTGAATAAATTATATCTCAGAGCTCTACAGTAAAAAAAAAATGATGCTGAATGTGAGGGTGATAAGAAACCCGATAAGGTAGTTGAAGGATACAGTTGTGTTATATCGCCTAATGACCCAGATGCTTTGATTCCATCTATTATAGAAGTTAAAGACCTGATTTGAAAAGTAAAAGACTCATGAGCCCAAGGACCTGGTGGATTATCTGCAAAAATATTAAAAACAAATCCTAAACTGTGGGCCCGAGTTCTTCACTCCTTTATGAGGCAGTAATGAGAGAAAATACAAGCCCTGATACATACATAGGATGCATAAGGGTACCGATCTACAAAAGTGGTCCAAGAGATCTCTGGAACAGCTTTAGAATGATCACGCCCAAGCAAACCGTATGTTAAACACCTGCTACAAGCCCTGAAAGACTTTGTTGATAATGAGAGAGTGCTACCACTCACATTGCTTGGATTCGGAAAGGGCTATTCTACAATAGATGAGTGCCTTGCATTGAAGCTATTAGTTGAGAAATAAGCCATACAAAAAAGCACCTCTATACATGGCTTATATAAATGTAGCGTATGCATTTGATACTGTTAATAGATCAGTGGAAAAAATGGAAACCAAGCTAGTTTGACACCAGTGGCATGGAGAGCACAAGACCCACATCTGGGCATACCTGTCCCACTTGGGGTGATAAATGCAAAAAGAACAATTGATGGACAGAATGCTGCACAATGTCAAACATTCACCCCAGTACAGAGATCGGGCGTAAACCCATTGTTTTTAGCGCCCCATGCCTTTCCATTTTAGACCCAGCCATATGCAAATCAGTCTTGACCCTATTCCCCATGGGAACAGTCCAGCCCAAACTGCCAGGCCAGGTACTCCCTGGACTGGAAACAAGCATCCTAGGACCAGTTGATTGATTACAGTTAATAATTCACTGTTCTATATTATGATTTTAAGTTATAAACTACAAGTAACAAAAGGATGTCTCTTTGAAAAGCAGTAACCTAATGATCTACTTACATGCACTTTGTGATCTGTATGGTACACGCTCATTGCAGCAGGAATATTAACCCTCTGTGCTATTTTATGTTCAGTCAAAACCTCAACTAGACAAAACTCAGATTTCTCTCCAGGAAGAACAATAATCACCGGATTTATCTTCCTGTCTGGAAATTACTGGAGGCAAGGGACGCTGCATCCGATGCTTGTAAAACCAAAATGAACTTGCAAACTCTGCGGCCCCTGAAGACACCACCCGGTGCGGTAGCACAGGTCGCTCCACCCTTTTGGCACCCCTCTTATTTCCTTATATATTGCTGACATGCCAACATCACTGAGTTAAGATTGTTCCTTCCCTCCTGAACTAGGAGAACCATCAATCTGCCATCTTTTTTATGCTGACTACATGGTTTTAATAGACCTTACTCCAGGGGGTCTTCAAAGGCAGCTAAGTGAATTATCTAAATACTGAACAGCGAATGACGTGTTAGTTAATGAGTCTAAAACTATAGGCCTGATTATGATCTTGGTGGATGGGATACTCCAGCACAAACATGACGGATATCCCGTCCGCCGTATTACAAGTTTGATAGGATAATCTGGGGGATGGGATATTCATCACATATGTGACAGAGTAACCCTGTCCGCCAAGATCGTAATCAGTCCCTATGTTTCCCCCCCTAACAAAATGACAAAGATTCTAAGGTGGTGACTTTACGGTTAACAACCGGAGGCAGTGGCGGAGTTGTAGGTAGTTAGGAGTTATTTTTAAAAGTAATCAAAAATTTGATAGCCACATCGAAAATGTGATGTATGTGGGAAAAGCAACAGCAGTAGTGCTAAAAAGTATGGGTCTTATTTACAAGTCTCTTGCGTTGCCGGGTATCACTTTTAATATAGGGAAAAAGTGATGCACCGGCAGCGCAAGGGACTTGTAAAAAAGTCCCTATGAATATTGAACAATGACATAATTCAGCTGAGGTTTTGAAAATGGCATATAACTAAAAAACAGTTATCCTGCTGATATATGGGAGCAAAGTATTAATGAGATAGCCGTAAAGCTATCCGATGGATATCTGGAAGGGTTGACTTGGTCTGCCAAGGTGGATAATGAACACTGCCTTAAGGCTGGAACTGGGGCTGATTGATATAATCTTTAAATATTCTCAGTGATTATTAAATTATGGGCGCAGCCAGCCATTGCTGGTGAGGGCGGGCTCGCTGAAATTTGTTATGAATTAATTTTTTCAAATGGAAAATGCAGCCTCCTGGTGAGAGAACTGGAGTTCTATAAAGGAAAGGGTTGATGTAATGGTGCCGACTGTAACAGGCGGGCCATCCCTAATAACTAGAAAAAGCTGCTGAAATGGTTGATGAAGGTGTCAACTTTTAAAAAGATCTTGAGTACTGCGGAAATAGAGAGCACCAGGAAAATTTTTGAGATCTGGAAGTCAAGGGAGAACTGCAACACTATTTAAATAATGTAAAATCCCGTAATGTCAGGCATAGCTAGAACTTTTGCTGCCCATGGCAGTTCCTGCGTTTGCTGCCCCATATCGACCGACGGTAAAAGTTGGGGGGGTTGGCAGCGGGAAGACAACGACAAGGGTAACACCCAGCCAAACATCCATGGAACGTCTCCTCAACGCAAAGTAAGGCAACACAGCGCTGCCTAGCCTTACTCCATATCTATAAGTCCATGCAAAGCCACACAGGACGGCTTTGGGTCACCTCATAGATATGATTGAGAGGTCCGGAGCATCTCGATCTCACCACAGCATCAACAAAAGTTCCTCTTGTAAATAAGCCCCGTGTTTAAAACTATGTAACTTTTTAAAAATGGTTATGGCAAGTATGGTGCAGTAACCTAAACATAATTTTGTTGTAAATCTGTTGAGGACCCCACACACTTTCTGAGTGCTTCTCTTGCTATCTCATGAAATTTAAAAATTAGATACTTTGCAATGGAGCAATTCATAAGCACTTTAGACACTGGAGGAGGGTTTTTTAACCGATTCAGCTGTGAGACAATATTTATTAGACATTTGGCCAGCACCCTCAATACTAAAGAGAATAACATTTGTAGCTGGATTACAATTTATCCTTTTAAATTGTTCTCGGCTCTGAGTTTTTTATGAATTGTGGGTGAGTTGGGAGTTTTTCTTTGGATATGGTGGCAGCCTCGGTACTCAAGGACATTTGCTGAGCTTCATCAGAGAGTCGTGCCTACTTAAAAATGAAGCTGCTAGGACCAAAGAAAAGATGCAATATTAACCTGTTTATTTATAATGTAGGAGGAGGAATCTTTTAATGGTTACCTTCATTTTAAAAGTGTATATATTTGTTTATCTGGATAAGTTGGTTTAATTTTTGTTTTGCAAATTTGATTACATATTCAAACATGAATATATAAATAAAGTTTGTGATGTGGGCCATAGTATCTAATGACAACTTTTAAAAGATCAGAACTGTAGACTGTGATAGAATAAGATGGCTTCAATGGGAAGGCTGATGAACACAGAAAAAAGACTGATCGGTAGGTTATGTTTGTCTGTGTTCTGTTTGTCTGTGTTTTGTTTGTCTGTGTTCTAACCATTAAACTGCATTTGAGAAAACTCTATCACCATCTGCCTGTCTTAGACTCCTCTTTCTGGCTGAGGTGAAGGGGAGCAAAAGCATCAGAAGAAAGTTCACAATAATGCTGATAGATATGGGAAAGTACTGAAATGCTGAATCTTTTTCAACAACCTCTGCAGGTGTACAAGGGTGGCTCTGAGATCCAGCACCTGAAATTTATCTACACCGCAACACTATATTACTGTGAATATTACGTCAGTCCGGAAGATTACAATAAGGACTACTTGATTACAGGTGAGACCTTTCTAATAATATTGTATGCACATTTGGGTAAGGTATGCAGCACCCAATGCTAGTAATGGATGGCTGTAGAACTCATGGAACTGAATTGACAAAACAGACATACAAATCAGATTGTAACACAAGAATAGTGCAGCAAATGGAGTGACCTTCAAATCAGATTCCTCTCACCATCTTGGCATCTTGTAAACAATTGTGAAGGCCATCTCTCAACTCACTTCCTTTAGATTCCTTGATTTCTGCTGGAGGACACATGCAGTTCAGTGGCATGCTCTTGGCTTTTATGGTTATGGATGGTGTTAATAAATCCCCATATTTTTGCTCCATATGTTAATGCTACAATTGTCTAAATTTTTGGCTTACTTTATTGCTTACAGCAAATCGCTTCTATTTTGTTATTACATATCAGTACTACCCTCATGCACTGTCTCAGAGTACATACTGATTTTTCCTTTTGTTGTTTCCAGCCCATGGTCTATTATTAAACTCAGATATGCAAAGCAGGAAAATCTCTCGCAAATAGCCCCTTGGGCTTTTGTGGTATTAACAACTGTAAGAAATTGGATTATAATTTTGAGTCTGTGACTGCCCACCCCAAGGAACAATCACAACTCCTGTCAGGGAGAACCCTCAAAGTTACATAATTAACCCAAACTCAATCCCCTGATAGATGAGGCTCACAGCAGACAGGCTTAATTTACGGCAATGTGTAAAGTATTTATGCAGTACCAAAAAAGTAACAAAGTTAAAACACCAAGCAATCAATAATCTAAAGTGGATTAGAAAAATAGAGTAAGATTTAATAATTATTATGACTCCAGAACAGTAAATAATGCAATAAGTGGAACTGGGAAATTCATTTTTATATAGTTATGGGATTATGGCGCCAAAAAGTGCTAAGTGTCAATGGCAGTCAATGGGGGGACCTAGGTGTAATTTCAGGCCGACTCCGACAGAGTTTGAATCACATATACCAACCACGTTCAGTCCAGTTAGAGGTGTCACCTCGGGGTGTGGTCTCAAAAATGGAAGTCAAAATCCTTAATTGTGGCAAGCCAGCAGGCTGTATCAAATTCAGAAAGGCATTCGACGAGGAGGAAAAGTTCAGAGAGGGTTTAGTAAAATATTTGCTCCCAGGGAAGTCTTCTTGGTTGCCTCATACTTTAAGCACCTTTGCACGTCAAGATTTTTACCTTCGGACGTAGGCTCTTTTTTGGAGCTCGGAATCCTCCAGCAGGGCAAGGCAGCAATTTGTATCCGACATTGAGTTCCACAAGGCTGGATACCTCCTTGATAAGGGCCTGCTAAATTGGATTTTCAGCTGCGAAGAATCTCTGAGCAGAAGAAACATGTTTCTTCAGCCCAGTGAGGTTGTGCCTCTGTCAAATTGGCAGCGGAGCTTCCTCCCAGTCTCCTGGAGGTCTGGAAGGCCAAAAGAAGTCCAGTTAGATACAGCCAAAGGTCCTAGGACCTCAAGACAGCATTTGGGGGTCAAGACTCACTCCAGCCGAGGCCACCAGCAGTGTCCAGGTCAGGTCCAGTTGTTATTGGCATTTCAGGAAAAAGGCCAATTTCAGCTTGGTTTGGCCTTGTAGCTTACACAAGAGGTCAGCATTCTGACCATCGGAACCAATTCTCTGTCCTTGGCACAAGAGTGGGCAGGTCCAGTCCTTCATGGCTCCTCTCAGGTCACAGTGTTGCAGATCTGCAGGGTTTGGCATCCTAACTACAGCTGCAAGGAGTTAGTTCAGTGCACCATCACTGAGTAAGGATGTTCAGTTTAACAGCAGCCCCACACAACCCACTGAGCATTCCTGTGAGGCTGTTGTTGTTAAGAAAATAGATAATGTAGCTGTGGTTTTCTCTTGAGATAGTACCCTGAGCCACAAGAAAGTTTATAACTGGAAGAATTGACATGGTGTAGCCAGACAATGGAAAAGATCTACGGAAGAAAAGACTTTACAAGATGGCCACTGAGTCTTACATTGATAACCTGCAAACTGGGAAATGGGCATCTTGTGATACTTGTGAGTCACTTCTGTGATGCGCAGGCTCACCACTGCACACTTCAAACGATCACATCTTTGAAGGTGCAGTGTCTTGTGCACATGCTGAGTTTTCTTAGGAACCCATTCCTTATGAGTTGTTATTTCCCATTTTATCTTCCCTCCCCCTTCAACCCCCTTGACTTTTTGCTGGTAGTTTTTGAGTCAGTGCCTACTCTGTAAGGAACTCCTGAGTTTTGTCAGCGCGCTTAGTCTACGCCTGTAGCCTTGACCCTGCGAGGAACAGTTCAGCCTAAAACACAAAGCCACGTCCTCCCTGAACCGGAACCCAGGACTCTTTTTGGCCTAGTTATGGGCTCATCAGCCAAGGTACAGACTGGCTCCACTGACACAGTGTGCAGCGTGTGCGGCGTGCTCATTGTGCCACGGGAATCAAGCTATACCTTGCTGAGGCACCCATAATAAAGGCAAGACTAGTCCTGAGTTGTTTGTTTTCCTGTTCAGGGAGGGCCTGGCAGTTTGGACTCGACTGTTCTGATTAAAGCAGTATCAAGGCCGATTTGCATATGTCTGGATCCAAACTGAGGTGTCATGGTGGGTGAAACAAGATGGATTGGGGGGGACCGAGCAATGATCCGAAGCTGAGATTAATTCAAGCATTCCATCCCTTACTCCGTATTTTGATGCCCTAATTGTAACTGGCATGCCTAGACATTGTTCTTGTGATCACTTTCCTACTGCAATCAAGCTATATCTGGTTGATGAGCCCATAATAAGGGTGAAACTTGTCCTTGGTTGCTTGTGCTCTGGTTCAGGGAAGACCTAACCTGGCAGTTTTGGATGGACTTTTTCTATTGAGGCAGGGTCAAGGCTGAGTTGCACACAGTTGGGCCCAAACTGAGGTGGCATGGTGGGTGAAAAATGATGGATTGGGGTATGGCTGCTGTTGGCTGAGAAGAACTCAAGCATCCATCTGTCACTTTGTTTGTTGATGCCCTCAATACAAGTATTCAGCATAATTCATTAAAAAGCCCAGAAACTGAGAACATGGATGTAACAGAGACAGGGCTACATGGGTTGAAACACTATTTCCTCGCTGTTCCTGGCTTAGTTACAGGTAGACTGAATCAGAAGAATAGTAAAATACAGCACACATAGAACAGGTCTCGTGTTTTGGCACAACATGAATTAATGGCACCTCACCTGAACAGGATAGCACCTGCAAATATAAAAAAACAATTGTGACGCACCAACCAGGAGGATCTCTTGACCATAGAGGCAGTAATACAACCCTTTGAGACTAACTCGCGCGACCACCACTCTATCACAAGGATGATGTCATCAGTGATGTCATGAGTGATGCCACTGATCATGTCATGAGTGATGTAATATGTGACATCATGAGCAGAGGATTGCGGGCGCGCGAGTTATAGTTATCTCAACTAACTATAATGGGGGAATTTCAATGGTTTTTTACGAGTGAAATGTTCAGCTAACTATAATATGTGTGAAACCTATGGTTTTTTAAGTGAATTTGCAAGGTTTTTTAAATGCTAATTCCTAACTATAACGTGTGTGAAACCTATGGTCTTTTAAGTGAATTTGTAAGGTTTTTTAAATGCTAAGTTATGTATGTTTTATTATATTTTTTATATATTTATTTTACAATAAGCTACCTATGTATATAGTTATAGATTGATTGTATCCTGTAATATGGAATGGCTCGTTTAAAATGTTTTTTTTTTCTAAAGGTTTTTCACTGTGCGTGCACCCCGCGTTTTTTTGAAAAAAAATAATTTTTTTTTCACCCTTCGGGGTCCTTCAGGGACCCCCTGACAAAGGCTAGGGGGTCAGGAACTCTCTACCCTGCCCCCTTTTCACGTTCTCCACCTTTCTTTTTTCACTGTCACACACAAAACAAACAAAATGGCGGCCGACACTTCCTGATTTCGACCGATTCGAATGTTGACTGACATGTAACCACCAATCAGAATTACGCTCGCGCACGGCACGGTGCGCGCACGGTGCGTGCATATAGATATATGTGTACTTTTAACTGGAATTTTCTCAGGAACTACTGAACAGATTGACTCCATATATGCAAAAGGCACATCCCTGACCTGAGGACTACCTCTTTGCCAAATTTCAAGTAATTCTGTTCAGCCGTTCGGGCTGTACCTTCGACTAAAGGTCCTATGGGAAAATGCATAGGGAAAACGTGTTTTGGGACCCCCTTTTTTCTCAGCCCCCGCTTGACGAATCACCCCGATACTTTCAGGGTAGGAGCTGAGCGGAGCGCCCCATTAGTTTTGAAAATTTCGCGAGGGTTTGTCAACCGGCGCCAAAGTTATTCAAAATAGAATTTTCAGATTTCCTATGGAAACACGGTCCTAACTATAACTATCTACTGGCAACCGCCAGTAGATAATATATATATATATATATATATATATATATATATATATATATATATATATATATATATAAATATAGACATAGATATAGATATATATATATGTTCACTGAGAAAGTTGAGCTGCTAACTTATTTGTCAATTCTTAGAGAGCCTTTTGGCAGGTACAATTGTTTTAGTAATATGTAATGCATGTCACATATGTGAATGCGACCTGGGTGCCAGGATGGACCTAAAACATATCTTTATAAAGACTTTTGGATGTATGTCAACATCCTGCTGATATTAAATCAGTCAAATATTCCCTAAAATAAAGATGGCTTAGTTTATGGACAATTCACAAATGCTCAAAATTATTCAATTTGTTCTCGCCAGTAACTATTTAACATTTGATGGTAAATATATATATTTTTTAAATGCAGAACTGCACGGGATGCAAATTGCACTCTAGTACCTCAGTATTAAGATGGCTTGGTGTAAACAAGAATCCGCATGGCATCCTACTGCTGTTTTTCTCTACAACTACATCTGACTAGGATTCATCGATTACATGTTCAGAATTCGGAAGGAGACTGAAATACTGGGAAAATATGTAATAATATCACGATAATCAAAACACCTTTAAATTAACAGCTTAAATCTCATTCAAGAAATAGTATTGTTGGATATCCTTGTGAAAGTTAGTAATTAGGACTGACATCTAGTCGTCATTAAAAGTCTACTCAGCAAACACCGTTTTACATGGAAGCTCCTGTCCTAAAATGTAATTATTCAAAATATACCATATTGGGAATAACTTTCCACTGAACATAACTGTAACACGAATGAATAATAACTTTCATATTTGCAGAGCGAGGTTAGAAACAATGTTTTTTTAACAGTTGCAACACCTATGAGTACAAATGCCATTTTTTTGGCAATTGATTAAAAAATTGAAAACAAATTTGCTAAACAAAACTACCTATTATTGAACAACCAATCTAGAACTATCCTTTGAGTAATATTAACAAGACACTGAACCTTTGATGACGAGATCGGGACTTAGATGCACCTACAGCACCATTTATGTCTTTAGGAAATTGCCACACCTTGGTGATATGTTGATAAATTCACATTATTGTCCTGGTAAAAATGTCAAACTGGAAAACTAGAGGTTATCACATTACCAAGTGGATTATTTTACATGTGCACACTGCATATTTAGTAAATGTGTTTTCAAAGATCTAAAATTGTTTCACAATGATTGCCAGTTAAGGAAAATATTTTACCAATCATTTGTAGAAACCAGTTTCAGCTCACCAATTGTGGAGCTCAAGAAGGCATATTTTATGCATTCAGATTCTGGAAGTCTATTGTAAATCCAGGGTAAACCAAATAGGGGCTTATTTATGAGTGGCTTGCACCAATAGAGTGTCACTTTTTTGACTCTTGCCTCTTAATCATATCTATAAGGCGACGCAGAGCCACCCTGCATGGCTTTGCATGGCCTCATAGATATGGAGTAAGGGATGACAGTGTAAGTCGCTGCATTGGAGGCATTCCATGGGTGTTGCATGGGTTTTTCCATGCAATACCCACATACTTTTTGCCGCAGCTCTATATTTACTTAATCAAGTAAACCTGGGGCAGCGTCAAAATCCTACGCCTCCCCACAGCAGGCATAACAAGGAAAAATATTTGTATTTCTCTTCTCTTTTTCCTCATTCTGCAGCACACATAGAAAGAGGAAAGCGCCTCTAAGGATTGTTTTTGTGCAGGAAGGTACCCCTTCCTGCACAAAATCAATCCTGCCTGCAACAAAGGCATCCTTGCACCATGGTGCAAGGGTGCCCGCGATAGGCAGCAAATGCTGTGCTGCACAGGGGGAAAGAATGGAATGCACCATGTTTCATTAATACAGTGCATTCCTGCCCTCTGGCATTGGTTGGAGCAGTACAGCGAGAAGACTTGTGGCGCTGCCTTACTCCAATTCCTCATAAATGAGGCTCATAGTGTGGCTATGTCCCATAAAGCCAACATTGCTTCATGAGAACTGAACTAATGATAGATATTCTGGACTACCGCAGACTATATAAATGATTCACAACTTAACTCACTGTATATCAATAACCAAAACGTCTGACATGGGTCATGCCCTAATGAATCAACCGTAGCTACCCTGTGGTAAATGTAAGATAAATTAAGCTTGTGGGCAAAATCAAATATAGTCAGGACGATGGGAAGAGAAGCTACAGGGAAAATCAGAAATGCATAAATGGTGGAGTTCAAGATTTGCCTAGCAGTTAGTTGTTAAAAAGTTGCAAACATAATATATTGTGATGTAACAAGAGTTAATCAGTGCCTTTTTTTTATCACTTTACTGGCAGGTGAAATGCAGAATGGTCGAGTGGATGTGATCCACTGTAACTACATTGTGCCCTGGAGTCAGTTGTCTGAGACCCAAAAAAAGGGGATTGAAGGTGCCTACAGTTGTGACTAAGTGAGTAACGTTGGAGCTCTGATGCCACTAATGAAATGAGAACACAGGAATTAAAAACAATTAAGGCCATACTTCCTACACTTAAACAAGCCTACCAATCACGTCCTCATATTTTAGAATCATTTCCCTTTTAGAATTTGGTTGAATGGCCTGGTGGCCAAATAGAGAAAGACACATTTTCCTACTTTACTGCTGCCAATTGAAGAGCTCACAACTGCCCAAAGCAGGGCATCTGTAAGTACAAGATAATAAGGTTAAGCGCCCTGCCACCCTTAATTCTCAAGTTCAATAAATAAGGACTTGCAATGCCAGGTAGTTTCCCTATAATTTCCAGTGGCCATTGTCCAACAAAGATATAATAACATCCAGTCTTCATCTTTTCAAATAGTCCTTGCAGCCACTGGTCAGTTTTCTTAAAAAAAAACACAACTAGGGTTACAGGGACGTTATAGTTAGGCTCAGATTTTACTCATACAAAACCATTGAATTTGTCATTAGTGATGTCATCAGTGATGTCACTGACTAGGTCATGCGTGATGTAATATGTGAGGTCATAAGCAATGTATTGTGGGGTGTAAGTTATAGTTAGCTCAGGTAACTATAACTGCTGAATTTTAGTGGTTTTGTATGAATGAAATCTGACCCTAACTATAACGTACATGTAACCTTTGGTTCTTTCAGTGAATTTCTAAGGATTTTTTAATGTTATTTTCTAACTATAATGTCCCTGTAACCTCTGTTTTTTTGGGTGCATTTCAAAGGTTTTTCAATTATTGTTCCTAACTGTTATCTTTGTGAGTGGGTGTGTGAGTGGTTGTATGTATCTGTGAGTGGGTGTGTGAGTAGTTGTTTGGGTCTGCGAGTGGGTGTGTGAGTGGCTGTATGGATTTGTGAGTGGGTGCGAGTGAATGTATGGGTCAGTGAGTTGCATACTACTAAGATGGACAGGGCCATATTAGCGATGACTCCAGGTTATTTAGCACTTTTGTATACTCGTAGTCATTTAAAGGGAGAACCATGGACTCTACTCTCACCAGGAGAGGCCAAGTAAGAAGGTACAAAGCCACTCGTCACAGTCACTGTGAATTATACTCCAATAGATCAACGATGCATTCACTTTCACCAAGGAATGGTGGAATGTGGAATTGCAGAGACACCACACTTGCTTTGCCTTCGTCAAGCCAAGGAAGTTAGGATCATTTGTCCTTTGCAGAAGTGGAGCTTCATTCGGGGCTCATGCCTTGTTTATATTTGTAAGTGCTTCCCATTGAGGTTTAATTTCTGTGAAACTAGCATCGGAGCCAGAATGGAACTTCATCTGACCCTTTATCCAACAAGAGTCCACAGTTCTGTCCAAATTTAAATTGGGGAGAGGGCCACCCCGACCCCTGGCACAGGTCGATTTTGAACCTGGGGACCCCATCTCCCGGGGCCCAGTCTACTTTAAATCCGGGATTGAGGCCATGTGAGCCACCTCCCCGGGCCGATTTAGCCCTGGGACCACATTCCCGGGGGCCCAGCCAATTATTGAAAGGGAGGGGTCTGTGAGGCCCCCATCCCCAGGTCAATTTTGGCCCCAGGGACCCCATCCCCCAGGGCCCAGCAAACTAAGTGTGTTTTCCCTGGTGCCCATCCAGGGCACCCAATGAGCACTGTTGGTGACCACAGTTTCTGCCGGCTCCCCGCCTTCAGTGGGAGTCAGCATTGCTCCTGCACTTAGGGAGCAGCCAAAAATGCTGCTCCCTGCGTGCAGGAGCAACTCTTTCATTCTATTTCCTGCCCGGAAAACAGATGAAAAGTGTTCACACAGCGGGTGGGAACAATTTTCCTGCTCCTGCCTGCTCGGAGCAAACTTACTGTTTGCTCTCCCTTGACAGGAGCTGTCAAAGCTCCCGCCAAGTGAGAACAAACATCTATGTCTAAGGGGGGGGCACAAGGACATAGGGTGCCGGCCCTGGAAGGTGGCAGCCCCAGGGCCATTAATGGCTCCAGGAGGGGGGCCACACTGCCCCATCCTTTGATCTTGTAGGTCGAGGTGGTGGTCGCTGGGGCTCTTAAGAGCCAGCAGGAGGGGGGCTGTGCAGCACCCCACTTCAATTTATAATTTAAGCTCCAGCGAGGTGGTGGTCCCTGGGGCTCTTTTGAGCTAGCAGGAGGGTGGCCGTGTGTGCCCCCTTCCTATTTTAAAGGATGATCCCAGGACCAGGCCCACCCGGGGGCTAAAATGTAAAGAAGCGCAGGAGACCGCGCTTGTTTTTTAAAAGAAAAATTGCATCCAATTCACAAATACTTACAATTTTACAGTATTTTTTTTTTAAGTGCTTTTTTGCCCTGGTGGGGTCTCTGGCAGACCACAGCACCAGCACTAGGGGCTCAGGGTATTCTTACCCTGCCCCCTTTTCTTTATTTTTCACTTTTTGGGGGGACTCAGCTGGTTGAAGTGTTGACAGTCAATCAGATCTCTGCACTAGATCGTTAATATTTGTGAAGTATTCCCGCTTCTAGAAATACAAACTTGGATGTCTTTGAATATCTAAACAGCTACTGGATGGATTTACATCAGATAACAAAAAGGGCTCTTTATAGACCAAGAACTCTCTTTACTGCCAAATTTGGTGCAAATCTGTCCAGCAGTTCGGGCTGTAGTGGTGTTTAACATCTCTACCGGAATTAACCTTGTGAAAAAAATTGTTTAGGGCCCCCCCTTTTTCTTGACCCCCGCTTGACGTATCACCCCGAAACCTTCAAGACAGCAGCTGAACTGCGCATCATACTGATTTTGACAATTATGTGGATTAGTCAACTGACGCCAAAGTTAATGCCAAAATCTATCCTTTACTATTTGCACTAACTTTCTCAGTATTTTGATCCTCAATATTTTGACACAATATTCTTTCAATACTATAATTTCGTCCTCGATGCTCTGTCAGGGATCCACAAGGAGCTAGCATGGAATGGGTAAAATCATTATTTTTATCAGCTTCCATCTTCCCCTGCAGTCTAACAGAACTGCACCACAGTTTTACTACGTAAGGGAACCTTAATGGAAGAATCTGCATATGAAACTTTTTAAACATAATTGGAAAGTGAAAAGGTATATTGCCAGAACAACAGCTTAAAACACCAAGATAGAAAAAATCAACCATGAGCTGCCAAACAGTTAGAGATGACATTTAAGAGAACTGGGAATTGATCTGTTTGTCCTGTGCAGGTAGTTCAGAATGGTTATTTTGTGGTAGCAGCACTTTGTTCATATAGATTTATATCTAATCAATTTTAGTATTACAAAAACTTCAGTTTGAATTTGAACATTTTGAACATGCACAGATAAAACAAATACATATTAATAATTATTAATACAAAATCATAAAATATGCTATATCAATCTTAAAGAAGATCAATTACTAATTAACTGGGAATTATTGATTATTATAGGTATTTGGCTTAATGCCACACTGCAAACCTTCATAAAACAACCAATAATTTTGTTTGATGAACCTTTAAAACGATAGATAGCCTCCATAACTGATCTAATATTGGTGGTCCTAAATGGAGTCCTCATATCTTTTTTGCAAAACTCCAGCAGATTTGGACATAGACAGATCAGTGTTCAGTTGTTTCTGCTGTCTTTTTCCATGAGCAACATAATCTTAGTTACGTACTAGTCCTTTTCCCATAATGTCATAGTTTTCTTTGATTTCTGCTGGCAAAGCCTCTAATAAGAATACAATATCGGCGGAGAAATGGACATCTGTCTTCAGTGGCATCCATGAACTAAAAGGGGTGAAGACAGCAGTGCAGTGACACAAACAACAGGGAAAGAAATAGGACATATATATCATAAGAGGGCAACAAAAGCGAGTTTCAGGCAAATGCCACCCAGTTTAGAGCCAAAACATAAAAAGTAATTCCATGATATACTATGCACAGCTAGAGCATCTAATGGCATGGATGATCCTTGGTCATTTCCATCCATGACATGTTCAGCAACATTATTGAAAGCAATGAGTACTACCTGTAGCAAACTGCCTCTTAAATAAGCCATTTGTTGTGCTTATTTTAAGCCTGGTATGTATTTGTGTGAATGTGTGCAGGAGTAGGGGATGCTTGAGTGATTGGTCTTCATTCCTTTAAGTGTTTCCGGTTTTCATAAGCATTCCATGAGGCATAGAATGCCCTCTGTGGATTTCACTGCAAGATTGTCAGGATGGCACTTCTCGGAGTGGAGAGCCGGGGAGACAGGCATTGTATAAAAGCATTCCTGTCACTTTGGGTGTCTGCCATTTTGGAATGGGCACAGTAAAGTAAGACCATCTGTTGGGAACTCGAAGATAGGACTAGCATGCAGGGGGGCCTCCGATGACAAACCTTCAGTGTCCGCATGGAGGGACTCGATAAATGGTAGAGGGAGTCACACATAGGGAAAATTGTTTCAGATGTGAGTCCCTTCAGTACAGTACCGGATAGAGACAGTACTCCTAGGACCTGTAAAGGACCAGTAAAGACAAAATCTAATCACATATGAGGTCTTAGGACATTATTTAGCAAGACAATATCGATCTGTTATTGCCTTACCTGATGTTCTGTACACAAGACGGCCATCTTGCTTTTGGTGCGAAAGAGATCCCAAGAGTACGTTAGCACCATATTGGGTGGCTGCTGTTGCTTCGGCTTGCAGACCTAAAGGGTAGGAGATATTGTACAAAATCCTCAGAGAAGCATTTGCTCGGTGGTTCAAGGTGAAAATGTCCTTGTCAATCTTTGTTGGCTGGATGCAGAACCAGCCACTCTAATACCCAAATAATCAAAATCCAAGACTTTTTGGGGCAGAAGGGGATTAGGTCTATGCCCTGCTCGATTTGTAAAATAAAAAGTGCCAGGGCTCCGACGAGGAGACCACTGCAGGTTGAACCACCCATTGTTCCTGTCATTGCTGCCAAAACAACTACTAACCATCTCTCTCGCCTGCAAGTGGAGCAGTTCAGTTTTTTCCAGGTCGCCAAAGCTAAAGGAATGGCTGTGGAGGCAGGTATTAGTAATTTGTAATGTGTGTTAGATTTATAAATATCTGTTGTTATGCTCACCTCTAAAATAGATGAGCAGTGCGACCATGTAGTAGACAATTAAGTGCTAGTGCTGAGCACGGAAACTAATTAAGTGGCTGTGCTGAGCACCAGAAACGACCAGCTCAAATTAAGCACTGGGTCTTTGGGGGTTGAAGGTCGTGAAGATGATCTTGGGTACATTATGGTAAGAAGGCTCACCTCTGGCACATATCGTTGATATCAGCAGGAGTTGTCTGCAAACAAACAATGGGGTACATATTTATCACCTCAGAGTGTGGCTGTCATTAATGCAACCATCTTGGTGCACACTCCTACTCACACTTTTAAGTCGAATAATTAATATTAGAAGATTGTGGAAATGCCCACACCATGAAGTGCTTCCTACAGCTTAAAGCAGACCACAGTTTAAAAATGCCAACTTTCAGTTGACAAATGCCACATGGAAAAGTTCCCTGCTGAGAAACCAATATTTACAAATTTGCATTATTGGGCGGAAATCCTCATCAGCGGTGCTAATATTTTCCTTGTATCCTGCTTGGATTTGGGACAGTGTGTTCATCATATTTATTTACCTTGGCTCTTCACAACCTAGTTCGCAAACAATTATGCGGCTTTTTGAACAGGGGAATTATCCCTGCACACGCCTGTGGATTGTACTTGTGGCATGTCTACTGCTATGTTATCTAGGCTTAGGGCTTTGCCTCTTTTCTTGTTCATTAAAGAATATGAAACATCTTGAATTGAAAGGTGTGGTAGAGAATTGTAGAGAAATTATCAAATATGGAAATCGAAATCATAAATAGGGAGATAAAGACAAATGTTGAACCCAAATCTCCGGCATTATATATACCTATAGACCTACACAGGGCTCATGGCAACATGCAGGAGAGTCGACCATTAGTGGCTTACTCACATTCCCTTCTAAGAATTCAAGATTTTTTTGTGAAATTTGTCATCTGATTTTAAAGCAGGCTTTCATATACCTTGAGCGCGATTAATGGTTTATGGGGTACATGTACAAGAAAATGCTACGTTGCAAGGGTGCCTGTACTGCAGGCGCGATTGTTTACGTGCAAGAAGAGACACCTTCACATAAAAATCAATACTGGCGATTTGCAGAACGCAGCACACTTTGAAAGAGCAAAAAAACAAGGAGAAATTAATAATTTCTCCTCGTTGCACCGTTCTAAGACCAGATATTACCTGGCCTTAGTTGTTGGTGCTGCCCCAGCCTTGTAAATCTGGGGCAACGTCAAAAAGCAATGGGTGTTGCGGTGAAATGCCCACAGAAGCACCCATTGCATGCCTCTTTGCCGCAGAGAACTGGGATGGAATGGGACATATTTAAAAGGTGGCGTTAAGCCATGTTAAGTGGCTTAGCGCCACTTTGCAAATAATGGGGACTGGTGCAAAAAAAAGTGATATGATAATGCTCATTGCCTTGCACCTCTTTGAGTTTTTATTTGTCACCAGAATGACCTTTAATCTGTATAATGTATCATTACTTGTTGGTCATACTTTCTACGGTGACATCCAAAAAAGACCTCAGTTTTAGATTTTTATGAAGGAAATAATATAAAAATGGCTACGATTATGTTTTCAGGTAGATGCAGGGCATTTGGCACTTGGAAGCAGCTGCCAGTAGGCTGAAAATGTGTATCAGCAGCTCCTAGGCTACACATTGGTGACCACAATCTTGCTGCTAAGCCATGATCAGGACATTAATTGTAGGATCATTTGTTTATCAATTAATAAGCCTGCATGGAGCTCCTCAACACTTCAGTGGTGTGTCTAGGTTCTTTGAAGCTGTACATGTGCACAAGGTGGCTTTTTGCATTATCGGATAGACTCCAAAGTGGACTGAGACTTCACTGGCCACTAGATAGAGTGAGCGTAGTGCTTGGTCCACCCTCCACATATTCCATAGATTCCATTAAACCTAGAAGATTAGGAACACAAGTTAAAAAGGCTGACACTATGCCTGGAACCAGCTAAAGGAACTGAGGAGCATGCATAAGTAATTTCAAAGACATTCTATACTTGTGTTTTTTTAAATCTAACAATGAGTATAAACTTTAATATTACATTTTGGTCTTTAGTAAGTGTATAAGTTGTCCAAAATTAGAATTTATGCCTTTCAAATGAAGTAGACTTCTGGTGTTTGATTTTACTGAGGAATAGTTTTACCAGCTAGATTTTACATGGGCTTACTTGATTGTTTACTTGGGTAAACATTGACCTTATTTTGACCCACAGCAGAAGTGACAGGAATAATTGCTGACAGGCTGAATTTTCAGGCACCGTGTTTTATGATCTTCGATCAGCTAAACTAGAGGTTATAGGAAAACAATGTGAATAGGCAAGATTGTATAAGGGATGTTATGCACAAATCTGTTTCTAGGTTATTCACTGGAAAACCTCAGAAACTAATGACAATAAACTATGCATGGGAACTGGAATAGAACAAGCAGGTTTTAGCTCAGATATGCAGAATGCTTATGATATTCATTAATTTCTTGCAGTATGAATATAGTTTAAAAAGGATGGGGCATATTATCAAGACAGGCGATAAAATTATCGCCGCTTTAGCGGCAGAAAACTGCCACTAAAACGGCAATAATGGGCTTGATAATATGCTCTATGGAATTCCAATTGAAGCTCAGGTTAGATGTCCTTCACATCTAACATGGGCTTCAATTGGAATTCCATAGAGCATATTATCAAGCCCATTATCGCCCTTTTAGCGGCAGTTGTCTGCCGCTAAACGGTGATAATTTTATCGCCTGTCTTGATAATATGCCCTGAATACCTTAAAACACAACAATTATATTAATACAATACAGTATGAGTAGGTTTCACAAGGCAAATTGGTATTTGTTAATGATACTTAACCCTATATTTACTATTCGAATCATTAATAAGTTATCTGTCAATATCAGTATTATTATTCCTTCAAAAGTCTTATTTTATATGTACTTTATATACATGACCTCCAAATCTTTATATGCTTGGCTTACTTCATGTGCAGTGTGACTTTTTCTATACTACATCAAGCAAATCATCCTATCGAAAAAAAACTCCTGTGAGATGAGGAGCAGTGGTTCTGGGTATTGTGTTAAAAACTGAAAGACATAAAAACTTCTGCACTTTGGAGCACAGACTTTAGAATAATCTCCTGTTTTGACGATAACTATATGGTCTGTTTCAATATATTTCATCTTGCCAATGATATTTCCTCATCGGGCTCTGTTAGAACTGAGCTGGAGCGGTATCACGGTGGAGGGATATCATTTCAGGTGATCATATCTGTCTCATTGGTCAAGATCCTGGGAACACTTGCATGAGTGTGGAACAGTACCTAGTAAAACTAAAGTGGTCTACAAGGTTCAGGTGAGGACAGAAATGCTGTATGGCCCCTGTCTAATCACCTTCTATGGCATGGGGATCATGGAATGGTCCCCTGTCTACCAATGGCCTCTCCTCAAAGCAGATGGTAAAAGGGAGCAGAAAAAGATAGAGACCATTATTCATCCCCGAATAGTGATCTTCATGGGAGTTTTTATCCATTAATACTGGGTGAGCAGGGGGAGGAGCCAAGATGGCCGACGGGACGGACGCTTGAGCTCCTGGCTCCGTGGACCGTCTGGCTTCCTTTGTTAATCCTGATCAATTCTCCTGACCTGCGCCGCCCTGCCGCCGCGGATTACCGGCACTGAAGTGACTGGCGTTTTCCTGACACCTTTGTCGGCGGGTTTGGTAGCAGACTCGGTGTTTGCTTCGACCTCCGGCGCTCCCCCTGGTCCCTGCGTAGATGGCCGCCGCTGGACGCCGAGGGATGTGGACGGGGTGCTGAGCTGGAATACTGCGGGTGGTCGCGGGGGTGACAACGCTGGCTGTGCGACTGGAGTCGGACCCTTACGTCCGGGTCGGACTCCCCCCCGCGCTGGCAGTGGTGTGGACGACGTTGGAGCCCCCTAATACTAGCTCTCCTCTACCACCCTGAAGAAAAGCGAGCGGACTCCATTTTGAAGTGTCTTCCTGCGGCGAACGGCCGGTCCTCACGGCAACCGTGGGGTGCTCTCGCCCTGTGCAGTTCCCGAGTGGAGCACGAAGTTTTTCCGGTGTCTACATCCTCGGATCTCCGGTATACATAGTCACTTTTGTCCCGCCACTAAGTGCCTGCAGTGGAGATGACAATGGCGCCTGTTCTTCTTGCTGAGACGCTGGCTGACCCTGGACTCGCAGGGTCTGCGCGCCCATGTGCCCCGGAGCTGATTGCCGCATCGGAGGAGCAGCGGGATAGGGCGGACCGATGCTTGGTGCAGAGAGACCCGACCTGTGGGGATGTATTGGCCGCCCTCGTGGCGTTAAAAGTGGCAATGCAGAGTACTTGCTGGGCGCTGACCCGGAGAATCGATGAGGCACTGTTTGCAACGGGACGTTCCCGGCTGGAGGATCCCCCGCCGCCCATGTTTTCTCCTGGAGGTGAAACAATGTTGCAGAGCGGAGGGGCGGTGGCGCGGAGTCCTCCTGGCTACAATGTAACGCGTCAACCCATCGACACGGATACAGTTGCAGGGACACCCTCCACTTTGAACGCTGTGACTCTGCCTACGAACTACCTGTTGAGACCTAGCCTTTCACTTCCCTTGCCAGATGTTCCCCTGAAGGCACCTATCGCTGGAGCTTCTGTGGCATGTTACTGCTGCGTTTGGGACCCTGCGGTACGATACGGCTTCATTGTCCCCTTTCCTCGAGAGCGGCCATCTTGTCTCTTTGTCCTGGCTGAAGGTGACTCGCAGCAATGGACGGGCCTGAACCACATCTGCCGGTCCGGACAGGGGTGATGGCATGCTCGTTGTCGCTTTGGTTGGATCGGCAGACGGGGACCTGGACTGATACACGTTTTGCTATATTGGCTGAGTAGTTTTTAATGACCTGTTTTTTGCTATATGTCGCTGTGATTTCGCCCCCTGTTTCCTTCTTCTGCCGGGGGGAAGACTTGTGAAGTACTGAAGTGCTGGGTGGTATTGATTCGGGACCACCGGGTTTACGTGGGTCTTTTGATGCTGTGCTGTACATGGCGCAGGAGGTATGGGCGGCGCGGGAGTCCGGGAGTTCGGCAGTGGGGTGGGCTCCTCCCCGCTTTTCCTTTTCCTGGGAGTAATAGGGTAGTGCACTCTTCTTTTTCTATGGTCCTTTTTCCTTTCTTCTTTTCTTAATTCTACATTTCGGGTTCCTATGGGGCGACAGACACGTAGCTAGGGGGGGGGTAGGCCATAGCCTCGGCATGCGTGTAGGGTGGGGGGTCTTCTTCGGTACGTTTTTTATTTCTATGGGCCTTCTTTTTCTTTTTTCCGTCCTTTTCTTACGTCTTTTTCTAGGGTCAGTGGGGGGGACTGCTGTTAGGAGGGTAGCGGCTGGGAGGCACACTTCGCTGCGTATCTATATCCTGGTATTATAGTTTCGTGCCGCCATTTTAGATGTGTTCACTGTTAGTTGACTCTCCTGTTGGCTGTTACCCATTTATCATATGATCGTCTGTTCTGTACACTGATCCGTTCTAGCTTCTGTATCTCATTACATAAATTTTTTTAAAATTAACCTTGCTTTCTCCTGCCACTCGGTGCACGTGGATTTATTGTAACATAGGTCGTATGCTTTTATGTGCTGCCGTGCCACCGAGTGGACGTATACTTTGCTATCAAGCTTCAGAAGTGTCGAGGCCGGCCGGATGGTTGTAGGCCCGTATTTGTCTTGTACACAGTGTTAAATAAAGGTTTATAAAAAAAAAAAAAAAAAAAAATACTGGGTGAGCATTTTATTTCCCTTTTGAGGAAATACAACTCGCAATAGCTGGCCTGGTAATGTTGAGGCCGGCCACTCTGTATTACAGCTTCTGAAGCAGGTTGACTTGTAATTGGTCCCCAATGATGATGTAAAAAGAGAATGACACTTGCCAGGCCCTGGACTTTATAATCTGATTCATATCTGAGGACCAAAATAAAAATGTTAAGATGAAATGAATAAATACAAAAAAGTTAACTTTATAAGAGGACAAAACTGACCATCACTAGATTTTCAAGAAGTCAGTGCGCAATTTGCAACCACGTTTTGTAAATCCGATGTTAATACATCTGGCCCCAGATTCTTTGAGTCATATTAAAACATTTTCTTTAAATAAATGTAATCAGAAGTGTTATTTTTCTAGATTTTACTGTAAAGTGTGCATGTAGTTTTCATGTTAACTCAGTTTTTTAATGACTGTGCTTTCCTTTTTCATTATTTTAGATCTGCCATTCATACGAGTGCAGTGATATTACAAGTAAATACTGTGAATTTAATGGACATTACCCATGGAAGATGGACCTCGATTTTGAGTACAGCGACCAAGAAAACAAGGATCAAATGTGTGCACCAAATGAGAATGGTGACTGCACCTGGCGGCCAGTAGAACCCTTGCTCTCAACCTCAGCCACTTCAGAGCTGAAGACAACAGAATAGCATAGACCATAGCATGCCTTTGCAGATGACACACTCATCAGAAATTCTGGAATGAGGTAGAATGCTCCACCCTACTTAATCACATACAACTAAAGCCACCTCAGACATGGGAATATAATTTTAATTTGACCTAAAGGTTCTCTAGTGGTGTCTCTGTTTACAAAAAGTTTCTGAAAAGAAAAAGCTGAGCTTCTGGGAATTTATATTATGCTGAATTGCAGTGGATTTGTTGGTGAAAAACTCATCCATTCACTTGCCTTTATTATCTTAACTCCCTTTATTTGCAACCTCAATTCCAACTCATTATGATAAAGTCCAGTGCTTGAAATGGAAATACAGAAACATCAGTACTCCCTGTCACTGAGTGCCTGTTATTACTCAGAAGTGCTGGTACTCTCCACTTAACTGTATTGTACCACTACTGAGAAGTGCCAGTAACACCCTTTTTAAATTGTAGACGTTCAGGTACTCAGTAAGTGACATGTCTGTCCATTTAAGGCACTGGCAATGTCACCAAGAGGATTGACATCGCATTCCACCAAAAAGAAGTATGAACAGATACTTTAGACTAGTGGAGATGTAGCATGGTCAAACATTGTGAAATACCTTTATTAAGATATCAAATGCTGTTGACTGACATTGTCATTAATACTTAAGCTGTGATGAACTAGCCAAAAATATATTAATTTGTTTCTGGTAAGAACCAACCGAAACATGCAAAGTACATATTAGATGAGATAAGAAAAAAGGCGACTATAGAGCGCATTGGAATGGATGAAGACTTTTGAAAACTAAGTAGAATGAACTAATTAGATCACAGGTTTTGAGCAATGAGGGTCATCAAAGACTGGTACACATTGGAATGATCCCTATTATCTTCATAGCAGATCTTTATTCACAGTGGTGAGATTAGTCTCCAGCAGCAGTTTTTTTCTCTCTTTTGTCATATGTGTATTCATTGACATTCATTGAAGAAGCTTACCTTTAATCATCTATATACATACATTTTCTCATCCGTTCCCTTCGTTCCACTGGTTGAACGGAGATTTATCATAAGTCTTTCAACTTTCCTTTTTATCTTTCCTTTATCCAACTCCCAGCTTGTTACCCGCCATGGTTCTTCATACATCGCTACTCACAGGAAAGCAGGTAGGCACATGTTGGCCCCTTCTCCATAGAAAATGCTCTCCAAAATTCCTATTGAAGATGATGGTCAGGCAAAAACAAGGCTTTCACAATGACAAAGACCCTTCCCCTTCTAGTAAATCACAAATACATGATATACCATATATTCTTCTTCACCACACTACCACTTCTTTTAACTTTTCCCTTAGCCTTTTTGTTCAACCACTGAAATGTACGCAATTTTTGTTTAAGACGTGCTGTGGATTTGACTCGACTTGAAAGACTTGAGCCTCCCCTCTACGCAACCTCACTCGACACTTCTGAATGAGCTTTCACTGCACACTAGATGACCTGAGCTCTGGAATCAGAATCATTACTCCTTTACAATGCTGCACATTTTCATATGATATAGCTGTAAATATTTGTAATACTCTGGTGCATAGAGGTATCTGCAAAAATGTTATCTAATAGGAATGTTTTAATTCAGTAATTATGGTATGATAACAGTTTGAGTATGCATCACTGTCCTTTGTTTTAGGAAGAGTAAACCACAAGCCTTGGCTACGGCCAAGGCCTCAGAGGCCTGGGCTTTATCTTAACTAATTTGTTCAAAAAGGTTTCCATTGTCACTTTGCCTTATGTGACTTCTAGGAATCTAACAAAATGTAGGCCTGACCTTCTGGAATGAGTCTCAAAGATCTTAATTTTTTATTTAACTTGCCGATCACAGTGTTCATCCCTGCTGAGCATTAGATAATTCTTCTAAAGTCCCAACTGTGATTTCTACTCTCGCCTTTTGATTTATTTCTCTAATATACTTTCAACTATTCTCTTTTCTCATTTCAATCTCTAGGCTTCAAATAGAATATGACCCAATGATCTTAGAAAGCTGTTTGATGATATAGGGGATCAAGTTCATGCTTCTGAGCCACTCTTATCTGTGTCTCCCATTAGGATAAAGATACATGTCTTTACTTTGGATCTGACTAGTGAGTGCAGTGCTCGTCAACGTCAGAGTCTTAGCCTAAGGTGGAAGACTTGAAGTACAGTTCTACCCTTTCATTTTTTGTTTCCTTCCAAGCTTTCTTTTTAAGGTAGAGTAGTAAATTTGCCTGATGCTTTGTCACTCTTATGGAGAAATGATTGATCTCATTGTACTTCCTCTGTTGCATAAGATTGGGTATCAATCTAAATATTCTCTCCCTATGGCATTTAGTCTGCAGGAATTGACAGCTTAACTGCCTGGGCTAGAATAAGAGGAGACTTCAATTTTGATGCGTCAGCCTGGTCAACTTTTTGTTAGATCTCATCTCAGTAAATTCTTTTGCTTTATATTACTATCGCTATGTAGGTATGTTTTGCCATTAATGCTTTTAGAAAGTGGTTACGTACTCTGAATTTCCAGGACTGAAAATTATGTGTCTTGAGCTTCTTTGTCGATTAGTAGGTAGACCACTTGAACAGCCTCCTCTTTGTCCTCTTTGCCCCCAGCTGAGTCAGTTAGCAAGAGTTTCCCTCCATACTACCAACGTTTTAATATCGACCTGTGCTTCTATTAACTACATGATAAATAACATATTACCAAGGTAATTAGATGCCAAGTTGAGAATAGTAAATCTAGATATACCTATGTTTGCTTACTTCGACGACATGTTGGTGGCTGATACTGTGGAGTTGATATGTACTGGTCGATATTCTTTTTTTTTTTTGTTATTTTTATTTATTTTTAATTGCATTTCCAAAGCAGAACATAATAAGCATGTCACAGTGAAGCGTCCATCTCTGAGTGCTCTATTACCACCCACCGCCCCCCTCCCCCCGCATAGCCACAGACATCTCGATACGTTAATATAGAGGCACCCGCCATCCATGGGTGTCTCACGGTGCATCCAGGTCGTGTTCATGTGCAACCTGGCTGGCAGCACAGCCCTCTCTTCCCCCTCATAGCCCCCCATCTACTGGTCGATATTCTTAACCCTGATGTTGTGTCAAAAAATCTTCAGCAAGAACATCTTCGTCTGGACTTTCATGATCTTTCCCAGCCTACTTTTGCCCACAGTAACTCTAAACCTTCCACCGTCGGCCTCACCATTCCCAGCAGCACAGTTTCTCTCTCTACAGTTTCTTTGTTAGATTCCTTTGCTCCTCTGGACCTTTAACATGATGCCCCTTTAGAACCGGTGCGCCAGCTAGTCAGTGACTTTACAACCATGATCCACAATGCTGATGTACATAGATGGTGTTTATTACTTTGTAAGCGGCAGAACTTTGGTTTGTCTAAATAGGCTGATAGGTTCATTGTGTGCATTACACCTTTGAATACAACTAGCTTCTTGATCAACGTTTTTATGGGAATCTGTTCATTATGGTTTGTGATTACTTGTAGTAGCTCTTGCAGCATTTGAAAAAATAACTTGAATAAACAGTTGACATTTTTCTCATTTCTTACTCCTTGTACTGAATTGAAAATTGTTTGATGATATGTAATGGGGGGATTTGCATACACATTAGAAATGATAAGCTTTACATCTTAGATAATCTGATGGTGCAACCCTCGGAAGAGAGTGGACTTTGAAGTTGTGCTTTATTTAGTCTAAAGTTTGCTTTAGGGAAGCCAATGATAGTACATACGACTGAAATAAGGTATTGGAAAATAAGAAGGGTGCAGTTTGCGGAAGTGACTGCTAAACTGGTAATTGTAGTGAAGCTGGACTGTGTGCAGTGTATTGTGCACCTGATGGAGGCAATATGAGGTCAGAGCTCATGCCTTGTGGACAAGATGGATTGCTTTGAAAAAGTGGAAGGGTCATGAGTCTTGTGCAAAGTTGATTGGAGTGTATTGATGGCAAGTGATTTAGTTGTGCTCAACAGATGAACCCCTTTGAAGAAGGTTGAAGGGATCAGTAAACACTCCTAAGTCATCTGACTGAAAGAATCTATGTTTATTTAGTTTTACAAAGTTGAACTTTAATTCCCAATGATCAAATCTGCTAGAAGGAAATAGTAACAATATGTTGATGTTGTAGGACCGGTGTGCATATTTTAGAAGTGCAGTTTAGCTGGGCTGAATTATGTGAAAATACCAAAAATGATTTCAAGCCCAATCAAAAAGGCACAAGGATGGAACTCACCAGCCCTGAGGAGTATGATGAACAGAAAACAGACCTATAAGAAAACATGTAGCCAGATCATGCATGACGGTTGGCAGAAGCCATGAGCAGGGTAGGCCAAAATGTATTTTATCATTCCAACTCATTCCACAAAATGGTCTATATATGCATATCATTCACTGTAGGGTAACTTCCTAAAAGACAAGCTGGCCTATTTGGTTGCTAGACGTACAAGAAAAAGAAACTGAAAAAGAAACTCCTTCAAAGGTTAGATATATAGAGGTGACTCGTCCCACAAAATGGTCTCTATGTGCATACTGACACATTAACAAAACTCCTTATTGGTGTGGCATAGAGACAGTTTTAGTTGTTTCACTAACCTCATGTGATGAAAGAAATCAGAATGAAAAGAATTCACATATACTTAGAGGTTATTTGAGTCAACCCTACATCTATTGGTGTGTTCACCTGTCCTTCAAATGTTGCTTCTGCTCCCCACATCATTCAGCATGGGCAGTTGATCAGCCCAACTTGACTACTGATTCTCTTGAACTGTGAGTGGTAGTGTTTTGCCTGCTTAAATGTGCACATACACTAAATAAGAAGTGTAAATCAGTGCTACGGTCAGTAGGCCAATTCCTTACTCTGTCAGCTCTTCTTGCTTTTTTTTACAGTCATTCTTGTTTACTTAAACTATGCCTTCAGCTTATGGTATTTCCAACTCATCGGCACCTTATCTTTCTGCCAATAATAGTTTACTTTGATGTGAACTCAGACTTGTAACCCACAATGCAGGGGTGCTAGTATTTAAAAATGTTACATTCATGAATTTATTGTTCGTCTGTACCTACGGTGACTAGCCTCTAAGAGGTATTTGCACTGTAAAGGACTGTAGCTGTCCTGTGAGAAAAACATGAGCTCAGAATAAAATCATTACTCTACTGCATCCAGTTTGAGGCAAGCTACTGCAATAATTCAAATACTTTTTTAATGCTTGATAAAAATACAAATAAGTGGTGAAGTTTAATTGTTAATAAATATTTTTACAAAGTGACTTTTCACATTTTAGCTTTGTGAGGCTCCAGTGGGCTAATTAGCATCAGCCTTCTGACAGATGGCCCTGAGGCCTGCTCTCAGAGCAGGAACAATAGTTAAGGCATTTTCACAGGAAGACTTGGGAGTGAGGTAGGTGCCAGATATCAGCGCAGGAAGGACAGATGACTAGGATTCAGGAGTATCATTACCTTGTGAGGGACTAGATTTAGGTCTAACCATTCACAGTTAAGAATAAGGGGAGACCTGAAGAAAGAAAGGCCTTTGCTCTTTAGACACTCAGTAGTCGGTTGGACACCAGCCTGGTGGGAGGGGGAGCTGTTCAGTTGTTTTAGGTAGTTGAGAAGGAGAGGACTGCTCATTTCCTTAAACACATCCATGACTGGCCTACAGGCTCCATTCACGGGCAGAAGGCCTGTGCCGTTTTGAAGTCCTACTAGTATGGGCGAATATGAGCTAGTTTTCAGAAAGTTTACAGGCAGGTCGCTCCCCACACCGCACATCACCACCTGTGTGTCCGTGTCCCTGAGCCCGCTGCTGCCGCTTGCTGTAAGTTCGAGGCCCTCATCCACCCACAGGCTACCACCTGCGCCTTATCCCAGGTGGCCAGTGGTAGGCCGTAAGCTCTTTGCGCTCGCTCTGCCCTTTTTTTCCCTGTTGTGACTGTGCTTCTGCCCTCGTATTGTCATTAGTTGCCCTCATATTGTTATTAGTTGTATTTTACCTTTAATTCCTTTTTATACTGTTTTTATACTGTTGTACTGTTATTGCGCCCTTTTTTGCCTTCTGTATCCTCCGCCCGCTCTACCCTCTCGAATTCCCCGCCGCTGCGTCCCTGCCCCCCTGCTCACCCATTCGCTGCCCCTCTATTGCCTCCCAGCTGCTCCTACCTCCCACCTCCCCTTACATGGTGGCCGCTGCGCAGCTGCGCCGCTTGCGCGCCGAAGGCAAGCCCGTCTGCGCCCGTCTGCCCCTGGACCGCGCCCAGCGCCAGACCCCCTGGTCCCCACGAACGCCACGCCAAACGCCACCACTACACTGCCAGGACCATCCACGCACCTAACACCGGACGACCACACACCTGCTTCCTGGCCGACCCGAAGCACACCAAAGGACCCTTCTCCTGCCGGAGCTGCAGCTTCACCAGCCTCCGAGCTGCCAAACTGGCCACTGCGACAGGAAGCAACCACCTCAGATACACACTACTGAACACCCGCTCTGCACGCAAACACGCCGTCGAACTCTGGGACCTGTTCGACACATCCTCCCCGGACGTCGCCTTCCTGACAGAGACCTGGATGAACGCCTCCTCGGCACCCAACATCGCCATAACCATCCTGGACAGCTACAAGATCACCCGCAGGGACCGCACCAACGGAGTAGGAGGTGGAATCCCCATCGTCCACAAGAAGACCCTCAGGGTACCGACCAGCACCAACGACACCCTCAGCACCGCCGGACACCTGCACTTCCAGGTCCACACTGATCCCAACACCACCCTCAGAGGAACTCTTGTCTACAGACCCCCCGGCCTCAGTTCAGCAACTCCATTGACAACTTCATCAGCACGCAGGCCCTTGCCTCCACAGACTACATCCTCTTCGGAGACCTGAACTTTTACCTCGAGAACAACAAGGACACCAACTCCACCACCCTGATTGACAACCTCGCCAACCTCGGTCTCAGACAGCTCGTCACAACACCCACCCACTCCGCCGGCCACACGCTTGACCCCATCTTCTCTGCCAGTTCCCACATCACCGAACTCCACTGGACTGACCATCGCTGCATCCACTTCACCTTCCGGAAACCCACCACGCACCACCGCACTCAACAGATCCCCCGCCGCAGCTGAAGCAAAATCACCGAAGACCAGCTAAACACCACCCTCGCCCAAAACCCGCCCGCCGACCCCACTGACGCCGACACCGCCGCCCGCCACCTCAGGTGCTGAATCGATGACTGCGCCAACACTCAAGAAACCCTCCAGCAGACGCACTAACAAGAAAGCCAGCTGATTCACCGCAGATCTCCAGGCCTCCAAGCAAACCTGCCAAAAACTAGAGAAGAAATGGCACCGCGAACAGACACCGGACAGCTACGCAACCCACAAGAACGCCATCCGCAGACACCATCGCCTCATCAGATCTGCCAAAAGGGCCTCCTTCAAGGACCGCCTCGACAACAATGCACAAAACAGCAAACAGCTCTTCAACATTGTGAAGGAACTCTCCAACCCTAACTCCAACACCTACGACATCCCACCATCACAAGACCTGTGCGACTCCCTTGCCACCTAAATCCATCGCAAGATCGAAGGCATCCACGACAGCTTCAACAACCTAACCGCCTCACCAGCCACCGACACCTCAGACCCAACGGCCACCACCCACATCAACCCCTGCTCACCTGGAACAACATAAACGACGACAACACCATCAAAATCATGAACACCATCCACTCTGGCTCTCTGTCAGACCCATGCTGACACCACATCTTCAACAAAGCTAGCGCCACCATCACAACCCATCCCCGCAAGACCATCAACATCTCTTTCGAGACCGCGACCTTCCCGGAGAGCTGGAAGCACGCCGAAATCAGCGCCTTACTCAAGAAACCCAAGGCGGATCCCAGGGACCTCAAAAACTTTGGGCCCATCTCCCTGCTCCCGTTCCAGGCAGAGATCATCGAGAAAACCGTCAACAGACAGCTGACCCGCTACATCGAGGAGAACAACATCCTGGACCCGTCCCAGTCCGGGTTCCAAGGCAACCACAGTACTGAAACTGCCCTCATCGCTGCCACCGATGACATCAGGGCCCTGCTGGACAACGGCAGAACCGCGGCCCTCATCATCCTGGACCTATCAGCTGCCTTCGACACTGTCTGCCACCGCACCCTACGCACACGCCTCCACAATGCAGGGATCCGAGACAAGGCTCTAGAATAGACCACCTCCTTCCTCTCCGGCAGAACCTAGAGCGTCCGCCTCCCCCTTTCCGTTCCAAAGCATCGAGATCATATGCGGCGTACCCCAAGGATCATCCCTCAGCCCAACATTGTTCAACAACTACATGGCACAACTCGCCCATGTCACCCGACTGCACAACCTCAACATCATCTATTACGCCGATGATGCCCAGCTGATCCTCTCCCTCACCAAGGACCCCCTCACCGCCAAAACCAACCTCCACAAAGGAATGAAAGCTGTCACTGAGTGGATGAAGAACAGCCGTCTGAAGCTAAACTCGGACAAAACGGAGGTCCTCATCCTCGGCCCCACCCCTCAGCCTGGGACGACAACTGGTGGCCGACCGCACTGGGAGCAGCACCAACACCCACCGACTACGCACGCAACCTGGAGTTTATTCTCGATTCAACACTCTCCATTGCCAAGCAAGTCAACGCCGTCTCATCATCCTGCTTCAACACCCTCCGCATGCTCCACAAGATCTACAGGTGGATCCCCACCGAAACAAGAAGAACGGTCACCCAGGCCCTCATTAACAGCAGGGTGGACTACGGAAACGCCCTCTGTGCAGGAACCTCGGCCAAACTCCTGAAACGACTACAACGCATACAGAACACCTCTGTTCGCCACAGCCGCATCACACCCCACCTGAGAGACCTGCACTGGCTTCCCGTCAACAAGAGGATCACCTTGAAGCTCCTCACCCATGCACACAAGGCACTCCACAACACCAGACCAGCATACCTCAACAGACGACTCACCTTCTACACCCCGAACCGCCAGCTCCGCTCCGCCGACCTCGCCACAGTCCCCCTCATCTGAAGAGTGACCACTGGTGGCAGATCTTTCTCCCACCTCAGTGCCAAGACCTGGAATACCCTCCCTATCCTCCTACGGCAGACCCAGGACCCACTAACCTTCAGGAGGCTACTCAAGACCTGGCTATTCGAGCAGTAGAAGCACCCCCAGACTTTTCTTTCAGTACATAAGACCCTGCATTTAATTTACTAAGGTACTTGTTTCCCTCTTTTAAAAACTCTAGACTTTATTTATGGGACTTTGGCATAGGGCAGTGAAGCAAGTCACCTTGCTGCATTGCCCTATGGCAAAGTGAAAGGGCAGGAATGCAAAGTATTTATGCAATAAGGTGCATTCCTGCACTTTCTCCCTGGGCTGGCGCTGTTATGGCAGGCTAGAGCCAACGTAGACACCCTTGCACCATGGGTGGAAGGGTGCATCTGTTGCATGCAGGATTGTTTTTGGGCAGAAAGGGGCACCTTCCTGCACAGAAAGATTCCTAAGAGGTATTTTCCTCTTTCTCTGTAAAGAGGCTAAAATGAAGAGAAATAAAGATATTTTCCCTCATTACAGCTCACCTCGGGAGGTGTAAGGATAGGGCACTTGCCCAGGTTTACGTGATGTTGTAAATTTGGGGCAGTGTCAAAATCCATGGGTGTTGCATGGAAACACCCACTACAATGTCCATGGAATGGCACCCGAGCGCTGAGTAAGGTGATGCAGCGATTTGCACTGCGTTGCCTTAATTACAAATTATAAGGCTTCTCAAAGCCTCATAGGGTGGCGTTGCGTGGCTTTATAAATCTGTTTCACCCATGTACCACTTTACGTGGTGCAAAAGTGACGGAAGGCTCTCATCTATAACCCTCTCTGTGTAAAAAAAAAATACAAAACGTCGATCATTTCTAGTTTTCTACCAGTTTTTATGGTTAGTTCACCTGAAAACTTGAGGGATTTACCCTATGTGTCCTTTGAGCACTCAGAGGAAAGCTGTCCTTCATGTCAGCATGTAAACATCTTTAAAAAATTAATACATCTACCTTTAGGTAGAAACTGCCATGACTATGAAGCCAGCTCATGCGAAGTGCCTGAATGACCAAGGATTTAGAGAGATGTAAAGCTTTCCCTCCAGGGCAGCAAAATGTATTCTACCACCTAATGCCATTAATTTGCACCCATCCGAAGCTATGAGATCTACCTACCCTCGATTTGTCTCTCATTAAAGGGATAGCTAAAAAAATGCCAACTATCATTTAATTGCACGGTCCCCTCGAATACATTCAAGATCTCCATTTTATTTGCACCCAGTGGACATTCCTCAAAAAAACAATAGTGAACAACATTCCTAGACAAGAATATGGATTCACCACCTCCCATTTTCCAACAAGAACATTTTGTCATTTGCAACCTAAGTATTAAAATGTCAGTCTCCCATAACCAGTGACATTTTTATGAGCATGGTAATACGTCTGAAGGTCTTCAGTTTCCCTCTTAGAAAGAAGGGCATATAACTGAGCATTGCTAGATCATCAGTGTAAAGTATGGAGCCCACATGCCTCCTCCCAATCTTGTGTGAAAATGATCTAACTTCTTTTAAGGTTCTGAAAATCTGCACACTGGCTTGTCCACCGGTAAAGTATGAAGCAGCAAACCATCAGGGTAGGAGGCCAATGGAAGAGGTGAAGAAAATGTAATTGATTTGCGCCAACTATTATCATGGAGGGTGGGGGAACAATGGATTGGAAGTTACAAAAAAAGCACAGTGAGACAGGCATGTGTCATGTCAGCAACAGATAAGCTGAGAGATGGGACAGCAATACCTTGAGCGCAGTGAGTTAGGGTGTGAAGGGGTAAAAGCACACCAGGGAGAGTGAAAATATGCACTCACATGGAATGTCCAAAGAAAAAAGTAGTTCCCTGAACGTAAGCAGGGGAAGTATACAGTGGCGTAACGATAATAGAGGGGGCCCCACTGAAAGGTACGTGGAGGGGCCCCCTCCGGACTCTATCAGAAGCTCCCCGGCCGAAGTGCGGAGCTTGGGGGGCCCCCATACTGCAGGGGATGCAGGGGCCTGTGTTACACCCCTGGAAGTATATAAGTTAGCCAGTCATAAGGATGGTAAAGAAGCAATGCTCAGTGGTGGGAAAACACAAGTGACCCGATTCACAAAGGGCCTTGCACTCAAGGCGGTGGCCCCGCAGTCATGGTGGTGGGCCCGCAGTTGTGGCAGGACCTCCCCGTTGCAGTTTCTCATTACGGAGGCCCTGCCATGAGTGTGAGCCCTTCCATCCACTACTGCGTGCCTCCACCATGAGTTTGGGGGCCCTTTCTGAATCAGGCTTAAGATGAGGAAGAAAAGCCATCAAATAAGGTAGCAAACCTGATTACATTATCAGGAAAATCAGCCAAAGTCAAGCAGTGGATGGGCTCTGTGCCCACTGTTCTTGGAATGGTACACAAGTGGTTGCTTGCAAGGAAAGAGCTAACAGCTGTCTGTTGGAAATACCTAAAACTGTAACTCTTGCAGTAAAACAAACGCTGAGAATATTTAAACAAATGCATCCCTACTAGTAAGAACTTGAATGTATTCCATCAGTTTGTATCCATTAGCATTTAGACTCGGAGCAGCTGGAGTGTCAGTTTTGAAACCTGAAGAAATATATTTAAAAAAGGGCAGGAGAAGAGACAATCAGCAAGGATGCTTTGCACATAAAGTAAACCATGTAAAATCAGAATCGAAAGCTAAAATTATGAAGTACTGGAAGGATGTGATAATTTCATTTACCATCTACCTCATCTGTAGCAATTTAGAACAAGGGGATAGGCAAAAAGGAAAATCAAATTGTGTCAGAGCAGTGCAAATTGACATGCCTTCATGTTTATTTAGTAGGAGATATTACTGATGCAGGTCCCATTAATGCGGCGAACACTATAAAATATGATTAGTCAAAAATAGAAAAAGGTCAGCTATACTGGTTGTGTAGAAAGCCACAAGATTAAGGGGCCCATTATGATGCCGTAATGGTAAACGGGACCAACCGCCAGAGGTGCGGTCGTCCCGCTGTGCCCATTAGGATGCGGCTGCCACCCTGGCGGTCGCATCCCGCATATTTAACATTGTGGCGGGCGGTATTGTAAGCAGCACCCGCCACAATGTCAAATATGCATGTTGTGCATTGGCATGCCACCTTGAGCAGCCCCTACTCCCCAACCCCCGGGGGCCCGCAACGGACCCCCACAATCAAATACCACATGCCTTCCCATGGCGATATCGCCGCCATGGAAAGTCCACAATCCCCACACATCATAATATGGCGGGCGGTGCTTGCTATTCACCGCCACCATATTATGGCCCAGGACAGCACGGTAGCCAATCGGCACGATTGCCTGCCTGCGGAAGTGAGGCGGACGGTCTTTCCGTCCGCCGCAGTCCCCCCCTCCATTGCAATGTGGCAGGGGGGGTAAATGAAGGGCGGGCGGGGAAAGATGTCGGGCGGATCGCCACTGCCCGATCCGTCTGACATGGCCCCCAAAGTCTATGGAATTAGAATTCATTAACTCCTTTACTAACACAACTTCTATGTTCCAACATCTCGGCATTAGAAAGAGACACTGACCTACCTTCCCAGATTGGAAAGATATTTTATTCTTATTTTCATGTCAAATAGGCTTCAATACAGAAACAGTTATCCAGTTGGTCTCCTGAAGCGCTCCTTCTCCCTCTTGGACAGAATTATACTCTTTTCCACTAAGTCATTCTTCATCATTCCAAGGTTCTCTTCTATTTCAGTTCAGAGACTTCCAATTAGGGCACAGTGCAAGCTTATGTCGCTTCTGTTTCAAACTATAGACAGAAAAATTACCCGCACATATCTCCACACAATGGTACAGTATGTTCTGAGAAATTGAATTTACTCCTACAGATGCATTAATGCTTATGTTTATAACAAAAAACCAGAGGTGCACCACATAAACAATATGGAAACAATCAGCCTCATTGAGGGCTTCTTCTAATACTCGTAGGGTGTCATCTTGGGGGAGGCTGGTGTACAGACTTTCCACATCCAGTGATACCAGAAAGGAGCTGTTGGGGTCGTAGTGTATGTTAGCTAGGAGTCCTAGAAGATCTTTAGTATCTTTGAGATATGTGCTGGTAGACTGGACCAGGGGTTGTAAGAAGTGGTCGCAGAAACGTGAAAGGGGTTCCAACAGGGACCCGATGCCTGAAACGATCGGGCGACCAGGGGGAGGGATCTTGTTCTTATGAATTTTGGGAACAGTATAAAAGTATGGTATTTTCCCTTTTGTAGTGGTGAGGAATTTGGCCTCGCTTTTTGAAATCTGCCCATTCTGTTCCGCTTCTCCCACTAGGGTTTGAATGTTCGTTTTAAGTGAGATGCTGGGGTCATGTGTGAGCAGTTCATAGTTCTTAGTGTCCACACACCTTAGCGAGTGTGTAGGTAAATAACCTTTTTAATATTTTTTCACTTACCACGTGGCACTTCACTTTTTGCCACTCACTATACACTGGTCCTGACGAAAGCTCCTTATTATTTTTATACGTGAGCTGAAACATGTAGACCCACAACACAGCCAACTAGCAGATAATTATTTCTTCATTAGTTGCACCACATATCTTTTTAGTCTATATCCTGAGCCGCCAATAATAAATCTTCTAATGGTAAGGATTCTCAGAGATATATGTTTTTAATCACCACCACATCACATTCTTGCACCACACCAGCTCCGCTGTAGTCAGGCGTCGCAGCACAACCGGGGGGCATTCGGCCACCCGGTTGGGGCCCCAATGATGAAGCATGACACCAACCAGGTTGGTGTGTGAGGGGCCTTTTAACCCACCTTGTGGGTTCCCAAACACTGCTTCATTTTGACCGTACCACACTACATTGGGTCTGTCCACCTTTGACAAAATTTATTTACATCTAGGGGATACGGACAAACCCCCCCTTTTTTCCCTAGCTCTCTCATTGTAGACAAATAAAGTAAACAGAAATACGCACATAGATGGCAGAGTCCTTGTGGATTTTTTTTTTTTGATTTTTTTTTATTATTATAAGCCACTGGATTTTGGCAGCTATATTGCTCATTCTTTCGTGGCGCCCCTTTAGCTCACTGAGTACCACATCGCCTCCCAATATAATCTACTTTAGGATTGAAAATATCCACGAGGAGTCGATCACTTTTTCTTGACGCCAACTTAGCTGATTGAATCGTACACCGTATCCTTAGATAGTCATCTCAAGGATTGAAATAATCCACAAGGACTCTGCCATCTATGATCTACGCTACGACTTAATGCCCTGAAGAAGTCCTGTTTCAGGACGAAACGCGTCCTCAAGGATTGAAATAATCCACAAGGACTCTGCCATCTATGATCTACGCTACGACTTAATGGTAGGTTAGGTCTTTCCTCCTCTGTTTCTCCTCTTGTTTCCTTTCCAACCTTTATCTTTTGTGCGTATTTCTGTTTACTTTATTTGTCTTTAAGTTTTCTATTCTAAAAAACTTAATGCAAGATGTGCTTCGCTGGGTTGACCCCGTAAAGGTGGTTGGACCTGCATTAAACTTAATACACTGTTCGGTACATTTCAAGTGAATTCTCGATGTAGGAACAAAATGACTAATAAGTTTGAATATACCCCATATCTGGAACTACTTTCCCTATATTCTAGAAAAAATGTCGTTCTGTCTTGTTGATGTTTTTATGGTGTTTATATTTATGTACCAGTGTTCTTATAAATGTATATGTATTTGTGTATATATGTTATTTATATGTATATATTTTTCTGTTCATTGCTTGACAGCCCTGAAGAAGTCCTGTTTCAGGACGAAACGCGTCGGCTGGTTTGCTTGCAAAGTCACATAAATGGATTGTTTATGTCTTTTGGAATTTCTATACAAATGAAAATTAAAAATGTTTATAAGAAGTGACTTTTGAAGAAATCCGTTAATTACAAAGGACTCCCTTGTTTCCATATTGTTTATGTGGTGCACCTCTGGTTTTTTGTTATATACTCTGATTCCCAAGGGAATAGGCATTGTAACAGAGTGTGCACACGTTTTTCCCTAATATATAGGGTTCTGATAGGGAGAGTTATAGAAGGTTAGGTGCTGGTCAAGTGAAGGTTCCACTGTTAGTTTTTTTCCTTTTAATGCTTATGTTTACTATGAAAATTAAAACGCTCCTTTGAGCCTTAATCTTTTTCTATGTTATTTTTATAACTTCTTGAACAACTCTAATATCTTTGTATTCCAGCATATTTAAAAGCATTATAAATGGATTGCGGTCATTTAACTCCATCTTGCACTATGCACATTTACTGAATGTGCTCATAAAGTGTAAAAGCATCAATTGATGAACGGAATGCTGAACAATGCAAACATTCACCCAAGTCACAACGATATGGGTTTAACCTTCTTTTGCTCACCATACCACCACAGTTTGGACCCAGCCATATGCAAATCAGTCTTAACCCTGTTCCTCAAGAGAACAGTCCAGCCCGAACTGTGAATGAAGTGTAGTCTCCTTCTGCGACTGGTGAAACAAATCTAAGATTTTAGAATGTAGTGGTTGTGGTTGTGTTAATGTTGCTTGTATAAAATTTTCAATGATTTCTTTCATTCCATCCCTTGAGAAGATCTAGGCATCTGCTTATTAGTCGTTATTTCATAGTTTCTATTTTATCACCTGATCTCACTCCTATTTACTTGCATTGAGAGAAAATATATAAAACTATTTTGCAAATTGTATTAATTTTAGCATCATGTGCTCCACATGATCAAAGGGTGAAGTTCTGGTTCATTGAATCAGTGATTGCCTTGCATTGTTGTTGATTGCTTACAGGCTCTTTTGCATGAAATGCATGTCTAACTCTATAATGCTATGTAGGCGATTGTTGTAATTACAATTCCAAACAAAAGCTAAGCATTGCAAATTAATACCGATTGATTGAGCATAAGCTACCTTGGACCTCATTCGGTTTTTGGTCCTTTGGATTTCCCTCTTCTGTTACATGCCCTTACCAGGTCAAACATGAATCATCTTCTCCATCCCTAAGTTCAAACACACCTTGAAATAAGTAATGAAATTGGAAAAAAGCTAACAAAACTTGCATGGCTTGAAAAGAGAGGAAGACACACATTTTAACAGAAATTAATGAACTCATCAAAAAATGACAAGCCTCAATGGGTTCCCTGTAGCCCTACTACTCTTAAAATGAAATTAATTTTGAGTGAAACTCTTAATCAAATATTTTTTAATAGTATCTCAACCACAACAAATCCCCAATGATTTAAAGGAAGTTTTGATGGTACCCATCTAAAAAAAGAGGCTAGAATGGTCATTAGTAATTAACACTTAATTGCATTACTGAATGCTAAGATTAAGCTAAATGCAAAGGGCCTTGTTAGATGACCTAAGTAGATGGATCGATACAAAGGACTTATGAAGTATAACACAAACTTTTTAAATGAAAGCAGGATTTACTCATGATAATTTATTCACCCTGGGCACGCTTGTGGTGTGCACCATGTCAAAGGAGGAACAGAACTATAATGCTATTTTGTTGATTTCAGTGGATTGGGTAGAATGCACTATGCTGCAGAAACTGTTAAATGTCAACCTGCACTACTCTAGCTGTCTTGCTATTGAAACTTGCCATCCCAGCCTTAAGTGATAGAGCAGACGTTGCTGAAATTCATTTGTATGATAGACTTAGGAGGAGTGCAGATCATATATTGACTGGGTTGATATGCCAAAAGTTGATACCAGTAAATCAGCTACAAAGGGTACAGAGATTATTAACTATTGACAGTGATTTGAAATCCATAATTAGTGGGACTAAACAGAGAGAGACATGTGTACATTTAGAGCCCTGGTTTGGGACAAAATGTTCAATAGCATGGGTGAGAAGGACAAGATATTAGAGAAACTGAAAATTATCCAAATATTATGGCCCCATGTAACCTCAGGGATATCGTACGCCCAGTCTCCCACCAAACGCCAATTCAGATTTTTATTAAATTACGACTCCATTAAGTATATTTTCAAGACTCTATAATATACTGGAGGTTTCTGAATCTCTATAACAAACCGCGCTGTTTTTGCGATCTGCAAATAGAAGCTTGTGCCCTTCTTATCACCATATGTCATGAATTGAAGACTCTTTGGGACTGTTTTTTGAAAGTTTTATTCAGGGAAAAGAAGAGGACAGATAGTTGTGATGCAATGAACATTTCCCTAGGCGGAGAAACAAATAGGATTGATGATAGGGTCACAAAATTCAAAACAAAAACAATGCTCTTACCGAAAGTAAGTTCAATTCTATAACCTGAAGGAATATACTACACTAGCTGATGGTTACTAACAATGTTTCAGTTTATCTAATGAGGATCCATGGCCAGAGTTGCCAACTTTAGAACTGAAGAGCTAGGTCTGAGTTCAAACCTCAGGTCAGCATCCTGTGATTCTGACCAATCACCTAATATTCCAGTGCCTACAAATATGTTACATACTCTGGTTCTCATGTAAAGCCAGTGATGTTGTGGACCCATCCCAGTCAGGGTTCCGCAGCAACTTCAGCACCAAGACTGCCCTCATCGCTGCCACCGACGACATCAGGGCCCTTCTGGATAACGGTGAGACCGCAGCCCTCATCCTGCTGGACCTATCCGCCACCTTCGACACTGTCTGCCAACGCACTCTACGCGCACGCCTCCACGACGCAGGGATCCGAGACAAGGCCCTGCAATGGACCACCTCCTTCCTATCCGGCAGAACCCAGAGCGTCCGCCTCCCCCGTTTCGATCCGAAGCCTCCGAGATCATCTTTGGCGTACCCCAGGTATCATCCCTCAGCCCGACACTGTTCAACATCTACATGGCCCCGCTCACACACATCGCCCGACAGCACGACCTCAACATAATCTCCTACGCCGACAACAATCAACTGATCCTCTCCCTCACCAAGGACACCCTCACCGCCAAATCCAACCTCCATGAAGGAATGAAGGCCATCACCGATTGGATGAAGAGCAGCCGACTAAAGCTGAACACGGACAAGACGGAGGTCCTCATCCTCGGCTCCAACCCTTCAGCCTGGGATGACTCCTGGTGGCCTGCGACACTGGGGGCAGCCCTGACAGCCACAGACCACGCACGTAACCTGGGAGTCATCCTCGACTCAACGCTCTCCATGGCCAAGCAAGTCAATGCAGTCTCCTCCTCCTGCTTCAACACCCTCCGCATGCTCTGCAAGATCTACGGGTGGATCCCGACAGATACAAGAAGAACAGTCACCCAGGCCCTCGTCAGTAGCAGACTCGACTATGGAAACGCCCTCTACGCGGGAGCCCCGGTCAAGCTCATCAAACGACTGCAACGCATTCAAAACGCCTCGGCACGCCTGATCCTCGACGTAACACGCCACAGCCACATCACCCCCACCTGAAAAACCTGCACTGGCTCCCCGTCGACAGGAGAATCTCCTTTAAACTCCTCAACCACGCACACCAGGCACACCACAAGACCGGCCCAGCCTACCTCAACAGACGGCTCTTCTTCTACGTCCCCAACTGCCAGCTCTGCTCTGCCGACCTCTCCCTCGCCACCGTCCCCCGCATTGAAGAACCACCGCAGGCGGCAGATCCTTCTCTCACCTCGCCGCCAAGACCTGGAACACCCTTCCACTCAGCCTACGAAAGACCCAAGACCTGCTGACCTTCAGGAGGCTACTCAAGACCTGGCTGTTTGACCAGTAGCGGCACCCCCCCCCCCCCCTCCTCTCTTTCCTTTTTTTCTTCCCCAGCGCCTTGAGACCCTCGCGGGTAAGTAGTGCGCTCTACGAATTCCGTGACTGATTGATTCCATGATTGGTATATAAAACTGCAAATAAGAAATAAAATAAAGATTAGCTGCCACTTTCTGAAATTAGGGTCCCCAGCAATTTGTTTTTATTTACTATCTCCTTCAAATGTTTTATTGATAATGCATTGCGTTCACTAGCATTTCAAATAAGACATTTCTGTATGGTTCTTTTAAGTTTAAGAAAGTTTTATTGAAATAATTTCATCAAAAAGGTACATTTTATAAGAAACATGTGTCTGATAACTGAGAAGGAGAGTAATATTAACATAATAATGCAGAGAAATGTAAGAGAATTAAAGCATGGGTAAATATTTGAAAAAGCTGCATTTTAAAGACCACAAACTGAAGAAGACAAACTGATAAAAATAGTACCATAAAAATACCATATTTTGTATTAAGGAGGAAAATAAATAATATTATAAGAAAAGAAAAGTAGAGGGAGGAGAAGATAATAATGGAAATAATACATGCAATAAAGCTAATAATCAGGTTTATCTTTTTTTTTTTTTGTCCTCATCTCACCTATAAACAGCTTGCAGATCATTGTTTCTGACGGGGCACCCTCCGACCGCCTGCATTTGTTTAGGTTATACAACCAATCCCCTTTTTAGTCAGGGATTTAGGTGTTAATCAGAGGACCATGATGCTTATCAACATTGTGTTTCAGAATAATCTCTACCCATTTTTATAAATGGTAACCAGTGATTGGGGGAGCTAGTACTGGTTCCTATTGTTTCTAGTCTGGCCATTGCAAGTGCAGATTTTAACCAGTCTTCGGTTTTCGGGGGGGAGGGATCTTTCCATTTAAGACATATTCCCTTACGGGCCAGCAATATCAGACACAACAGTAAACCTCTTTGAGGCTGTTCCAAACATGCAGTGGACACCCGATCATTAGCAAAAAAAACCAAAGATGTATTCAAAACGATATCAGTTTCAAAGGTCTTACATAGATACATACACACCCCTGTCCAATATACTTCCAATTTGGAACACTCATAGAAGATGTGTATATCGTTGGCTTTAGGGATCAAACACCTGGGGCATTTCGGTTCAGGAGTAGGTGCGAATTTCGAGATTTTTTCCGGGGTATAGTAAATTCGATTGGTAACAAAAAAATATTTTTTTTTCAGGCTGGCTGATTTAGTATATTTATAAAGCAAATTCAAAGAAGGTTCCAGAAGATACCCTATATCAGCTTCAAAGACAGAGTCATTCCATACTGACGCCTGCTGTGGAATATCTGCATCGTCTGCATTGATCAAAAACCTATACCAGATTGAAATTTCCTTCTTCAGATGTTGAGTAGTTTTAAGCATAGCCTCCACCTCCCCGTTACCCCTAAAATTTTCCTTTTCCGTTTCAAACCAAGATTTTAATTGTATAAACTTAAATTTTGATAGCCCCAAGCCTATTCTTACATTTAATAACTCCCAGATCCGACCATATTGAGATTCCCGCTCTTTTTGTAGGGACAGCCAAACTATCCTGAAGACAGAGTGGAGTCCCAGGGGAGTCCCATATCGGAGCCTGATCGGAACAATAGCCTATCCCACATCTGGCACGAATGTTATACCAAACTTCCAGAGCGTTTTTGAGGACCTTTAGCCTTACTCTTTTTAAAAAATTCGGTGAACCAAACTTATAGAGAAACCCGGCCACGCCCTCCCTCCTTCAGTAGTGACCGACTCCCCTAACAGTTTACCCCAAGCACTTGCTGTTGGTTCGGTCAGGAGCATCCTGATAGCTTTAAATTGAAAAGCAGCCAAATACCAACGAATATCGGGAAGGGCCAATCCCCCTTTGGCTAAACGGCGCCTCCGTTTTTTCCACGATAACCTCACACCCTTCTCCCCCCAAATAAAACTTCCGATATTACTTTGCACCTTGGAAATAGAATGCTTGGGAAACCTCAGAGGAACCGCATTAAACAGATATGTTAACTTCGGGAGAATGATCATTTTTACTAGATTCACCTTCCCGAAGATGGTTAAGGGAAGGTTCCTCCACCTTGCAAAAAGCTGGTCTATTTCCTTTAAAATTTTCTCAGAATGGATCAGTGGGATTTTTTCAAGATCTTTCACTATTATGATACCCAAATATTTAAATTTTTTACTGGTAGTCCCGCTCCACTGATCAATATTCCAACACATAACCTCAGTCTTGGTGGAGTTAGCCAAGTAACCGGAAATTAAACCAAACTCCGCCAATAAAAGCCCAACCTTTATCATTGTTATCTCAGGGTTATTTGTATGTATAATTATATCGTCCGCGTATAGTGCAATTTTGGACTGATATTGCTGAGTCTTAAAGGGAGGGATAGACTCGTCTAACCTTATAGCCTGAGCCAAAGGCTCAATATACAAATCAAACAGCAGGGGTGAAATAGGGCAGCCCTGCCTAGTCCCTCTTTGAATTTCAAAACTGGAAGTGAGTGAGCCATTTATAAGAATTTTTGCTGAAGCTCCCTGGTAACATCCTCTCAGGGTGTGGATAAAGATTGGACCAAAACCCATTTCCTCCAATACTTCCCAGAGATAGGTCCAACACACCCTGTCGAAAGCCTTGGCAGTGTCTAACGCGACCACTGCCAAGAGTTCCGTCCGTGTAGTTGCCAAGTCGATATTTCTAATAAGGAGCTGAGTCTGTTCCTGAATATATCTCCCATTAATAAACCCTTTCTGGTCTCTATTGACCAGTCCCAAAGCTAATTTGCCCAGTCTCCCTTCCAGAATGCCCATAAAGATCTTATAATCTGCACTCAGCAGGGAGATCGGGCGTTAAGAGTCCGCTTTTGCAGGATCCTTCCCAGGCTTGAGAATTAACACAATAGTTGCCTCCCTCCAGGAACTTGGAATTTGACCTGTTAGATTATAGATTGAACAGAACAGGGATCCCAAAACTGGGGTTACCTCTTCTGACAGGAACTTGTATACTTCATTTGGCATCTGTACCCAAGGCTTTGTTGTTTTTAGAGATCTTTATTTGAGTTCTTATCTCCTCTAACGTAATCGGAGAGTCGAGGAAATCTTTACTGGCCTGGGTTAGCGAAGAGAGTGATTTAGTGCTCAGCCAAGAGCGAATTTTTTGTTTGGATGGGAATAAATTCTCCCTATAGAGATCCGAGAATAAAGTGAGCAGGGAATTTTGTATGTCATCTGTATTAGTCGATTTATCCCCTTGACTATTTATCTCCAGCTCACCGATGTCGTTTTTCGAGCAGTCAGATCTAGCTTTCCATGCCAGGAGAGCACCAGCCTTCTCCCCATATTCAGAATTCTCCATTTTCTTTCTTTCCCATTGGGCCTTACACTTCTTTTCCAGTATTCCTCTATAATCTTGTCTAGCCTGTTCAAGTTCCGTCTGCACCTTATCTTGTCTTTCAAGAAACCCTGATGACTTGAGAAGCTCAAGTTCTAATAAACTAATCTTTTCCTCTCCTGATTTCAATTCCCGTCCTTCAACACGATTTTTGGAGCTAATGAGGCTGTGTAATCGGCCTCTCAAACTGGACTTAAAGGCATCCCAAACAACCGTTATGGCTGCTGAACCTATGTTGAAGTCAAAGATTACATTTTAATAGCCTGAATTATTTCTGGATCATCTAGCCTTCCCCTGCTAAGTGTCCATCTGGGGCATGGTCCGATAAATGACTGGGAAGGATAGACATATCTGATCTTTTATCGAGTAAACTCTCACTGGCTAACAGATAATCAATCCTGGAAAAATGATGGTATTTCTTACTATAAAATGTGAACCCAGCCGCGTCCCCCTTCATGTACCTCCAAACATCTGCCAGACCTAAATCGTGGATCAAATTCTTCATTGCTTTTGCTAACCCATATTAATATTTTTTTGGGGTTTTTTTTGTTGATAAAAAATAATCCGGTTTATCAAAAAATTATTAATATGGATTAGCAAAAGCATTGTACACAAGGATAATAACAATTTAAACATGTGAATGTTATTAACGATAAATGAAAAATGCATGGCTACTGAAAAATGGAATTACTGTCCTGGATCAATGCAGGAGTAGAAAGGTGAGTAGTAAGAGGTGACCAGAAAATGTCCTTGAAGAAGTTGATGTGTAGAAGAGGCCGATGCTCTGTTGAGTCTATGGTGGTGGCAGAGTAATTTACACCATCCAGTGAAAGTTACTTTGGAAGCATCTTTCCAGTTAGATGTAATGATCTGAAAAGCAACCGCAATAAACATGTCCAAAAACGTGCGCAGTTTTCAAGCACCTATCTCGGTAGATAGGGAACTAACAAAATAATTGATTTGATATCAAAAGGAAAATGAAAAGAACCTATAACTGAAATTGTTCCACAAATCCTCTTGCATATGAATCAGTATACGGGCAGTTATAAAAATTAATGCAAATATGTATCTGGAGTATTTGTACAGGTCCAACATGAGATTGACAGGTTTGGAATATATTTACAAAAGGAGGTAGGAGTTAAGAACAATTTTTGATACAAAATAGTATAAGGTTTGTGTAGTGCTCGCATTACATGAGGTGTGGTGAATTTTTAGCCATTTGGAATTCCAGGTTTGAGTGGAGAAAGAGTGTTGTAACTCTGATTTGCATAAACGTTATATTTTATATTTGAGGTGATTAGATATAGAATAGTGGAGATATTTATGTATGTAGGGGGCCTTAAAAGATGGGGCGAGAATTGATTGTGCCAGGGGAGGAGCGGGTGTGGAAGAGGGATCCTGAGAAAGCAGAGAGAGATGTTGTGTAAAAGGAATTTTTAATAATTCATATTTAAGAGTGGAGGTAGTGGAGAAACCAAATTTGGTTCGCACTTCAGACAAAGAAAGGAGACGTGTCCCCTGAAATAGATGTTTGACCTGAATTATTTCTTTAGCAACTCAATCTTTCCAATAAATAGTGCAATTTCATACCTTGATATATTCATTGCGCCATATACAGATTTCTAGGAAAGCAGTAAGGGGTGTGAGAGATCTGGTAAGAAACAGAAATAGGGTGGACATAAAATGTGCAATAGTATGTGATGCAAAAGATCCAAAAGGTGGGCAAAATAAACCTGAAAAGGGGAAGGGAAATTTAAAGAGTCCTCCAAATTATGCCAGACCATTAAAGGTGTCTCATTTGTTGGGTGGGTGTGAGGTAGAACGTGCTTGAGCAAAAAGGATGAATGATATTGTCATAAGTTAGGAGAGTTGACAATGCCCTTCTCTTTGAGTTTGCACAGAAATTATAAAGAAATTTGTGCCCTCTGTCCATTCCATTGAAATTTACTAAGGGAGCTATTAAGAGACTTGAAGAATCTCAAAGGGATTCTTACAGATAACATGGATAAATAAAAAACAAATATCGGGAAGCTTCATCATCTTTATTGTGTCTAACCTGGCCAACCAGGATAGATACTAAGGAGGCCCTTTCACTGGCATTTGAAGAATTGTTTGGAGGACATCATCCAACTTTATGTGGACGATTTTCTTGATTGACGAAGTGTATTTGATCCCTAGACATTTAAATAAGTTAGGATTCAATTTAAAACCATTTTCTGCAAACATCTCTTTCAAACAAAATTTATTTAATGGGAGTAAAAGTTAGTTTGTGTAGCCGATAGGCTAGAGTACGTATTTAAAAGACCTGAAAAGGCGGGTATGGAAGTTTGGGGGTCTGCAACTAATAGAGTATTATTATCAGCCTAGGCAGTGAATTACATTTCCGTATTTTTATAAGTAAAACAATGAAAGGAAGTTGAATGGTGCACACTGTGTAGAAAGGGTTCTAGGGATGATATAAAAAGTAATGGAGATAAAGGGCAACCGTTGTCTGGTACCACATTGAAGAGGAAAACAGGAGGATTGGGTACCATTAACAAAAGCAGAGGCAGTTGGAGAAGAATAAAGCAGACTTACATATTGCAGAATTCTAATGCCCGCACCGTGCCATCTGAGTGCACGCATCATGAAATGTCAGTGTACACAATCAAAGGGCTTTCTCTGCATCTAAAGTAATGGCGGCTAAAGGAGTAAATCTTTTAGAGGCAAGGTGAATAATATTTATTAAGGCTTTTGAATTATCCACCATATGTCTTCCTTTAACAAACCCAGTTTGTTCTATCCCAGTGAGGTCCGGGATGAATTGATTAAGTCAAAGAACTAATATTTTCATAAAAGATCTTACACTCCAAATTAATGAGGAAAATAAGTCAATAGTTAGCACAGGAGGAGAGGTCTTTGTCTTTTTTAGGAATCAAGCAGAGCATCGCTCCAAAAAATGTAGCTTGAACCTCACTATTAAGAAAAACATATTGGTATAGAGTTAGGAGATGAGGAAGTATAATGTGCAAAATTCTTAAGTAGAATTCAGCAGTAAAACCATCCGGTCTGGGGTCTTTTTCTTCAGGCAATTTGGACAAAGCAGACTTAAGCTCTACTATGGATATATCCTTGTCAAGGAGGGAAACATCTTGTGGCTGATGAGGGCAAGGGGGAAGAGTATCAAAGGAGGAGTTAGGGCAACAACTGATGGGGAGAGTTCTGCCGTGTACAAGTTCTGATAAGATTCTGTAAAACATTGTAAAAGTTCTTGTCTCAAAGAAGATTAACCCCTTTATCATCTATAATGTTTAAAATTTTGGATTTTCGGGAATTGACTTTAAGGTAGTTTGGTAACAACTTTCCTGCTCTTTTGTGCTCTCTGTAAAACTCAGAATTACTCTTTAATAGCAACTGGAAGCATCCTTAGTGGATTCTTTATTAAAGGCCAACTTAGCATGAACAATACGTTTAAGGGTGGATTCATTATTTGAATTATAGTAAATTGGTGTTCAAGTTGTTTAATAGAGGAGAGCAACAGCGCAGATTCCTTTAGGATTTTTCCTTTTTAGCTGCAATGTAGTCAGTGATATGACCTCTGGCCATTGCCTTAAAGGCATCCCAGATAATATGGAATGGTAGATCCGAAGTCATATTTGAATCAAAATAATTCTTCAGGAAGAGTTCTAAATTATCTACAGAAATTAACTCTTTCAATAAATAATTATGAAAATGCCATCTTCTTGGTCTAGAGGCTTCAAGTGATATTTCTATTTCGACAAAAACAGGAGCGTGGTCAGAGATTAATGTAGATCAAATTTCAGCATGGATGAGTGTGGGAAGTAATTGAGGTGTAATAAAAATATTATCAATTCTTGATTTGGAATTGTGTGTAAGGGAATAGATAGTAAATTGTAGGTTCTCTGGATTAATAATCCTCCACACATCTACCAGACCCCTGGATTGAATAGTGTTTTAGAAAGTTTTTTGCATTCTATTAGGGCCTTTCTGGCAAGAGATGTTCTATCAGTAAAGGGATCCATAATTTGATTACAATTACCTCCCACAATAAAATTGTGGCTGGGAGAAGAGTGTAAGATACACGACATGTGATCCCAAAGGTGTATGTCTATGCCAGTGGCTCCGTATATGTTGAGGAAGGAGATGGTAGTATTTTTGATGGTGGTATGAAGTAAAAGCCATCGTCCATCATCGTCTTTTTCCTCCTTTTCAATTGATATGAAAATGACTTATAAAATAGTCTAATCACCTCGTTTTTATTCTGTTTTGTGGGGCAACAGAATACCTGGCCTATCCAGTGCTTCTTAAATGAATTAATGTTCTGTAAGGTGAGTTTCTTGTAGCATGACAATCTTACATTGTAATCTGGATAAGTGTTTTAATACTCTCTGTTTCTTAATAGGGTTGCGTAGACCTTTCACATTCCAGGACACCACTGTTAGCCATATAATAGGTTTAACAGCGTACATTTCAAATACATTCTTTATACAATATAAGATAAGATGCAAAATGAAAAAGCTAAACATGTCATGAAACTGCAAAGTTAGCTTATATCACCATGGTAAGAATGAAGTAAACATTGAGAAAAAAGAAGAGAGAAAGGAGGGTGAAAAAAGAGTAAAACACAACTGGTAGAGAGGATGGCAAAAAAGAGAACAGCTTCAGCCATGGAAGAAATAGGACAGAACTAGTATAGAAACTGTAGCAAAGAAATGCGGAGAAGCGCAAACAAAACCAACAGCAGACTCATGACCGCCAACAATGAAAGACAGATGCCAGGGAGACAGCCAATATTAAAATATACATCAGGACAGCTGATTTAAGACATTAAATAAGACCAAAAAGATAAGGGATTACCCCCCCTAAAAAAAACAACAAGAATAAATGGTTGACTATTAAAGAGCACTTATCAACAAAAGTAAATTAGGTCTAGGATGGGAAACATGTGGGAGCAAGCACAGCTGGACTAGTAAGACAAGAGACATCGGTAAAAAGGAAAAATATTTATATTAATTGAAGAAAAAACTTAGCATAGGGACAATAGAAAAAACTTAATTCACACAAAGATAGATAAAATGTAAAAAAAAAAAAAACATCTCAATAACTGAGCAACAACATAAACACTTCAAGTTTTCCCAATTTCCATTTTCTCACCCTTGCACTGAGAAATTTAATTTCACAGGTCATCTTGAGAATGAAGTAAGTGACTGAAAAAACAAGAATGTACAAGGCCATATTGTGCATTGATGGAACGTAATGCAGGGCGCAGTTGAACGAGCCACGTCCTGTGAGAAGATCCTTTGACCGGATTTGCTTCCTCTGTGTGGCCGCTGATAAAACCATGAGAAGTTCAGTATATATCCAAAAAAAGCACAATTATTCCTCTTGAATGTCCAGATGATGAAGACCCCAGACTTAGGACCAATTCTATGAGCCCATTGTAGATTAAGATTTGTATGTTCCTTAAACACAACTATATTCGGGATGTGCAGCTTAATAAAGGCAAGCATGTCCAAACCTTCTGCCTCTTCAGGGCCGCCATGAATTCTAACATTATTGCGACAATTGTATGTCTCCAGATCCTTCGTTTGTTGCTTTAGAAGCGCAGTTTCCTTGGACATACTCTCAGTCATAACTGTCTCATCCTGTATATTGCTAATGCGTTGCTTTACCTCTGATTTGGAAGCATTGTTTCCAACCAATTCGGAAATATTTTCCGAACGACCGATAATGATGTTCGGAAACCGTTCATACTGTCCGACTCGGTTCCCAATGGCATTCGAGTAACCGAGTTGTTCGGAGCTTACTTGTACAGGTCTTCAGACCGCATTTCCGAACGAGCGATGAGGATTTCAGCCTTTCCAAATCGGTTGTTCCAACCTAGATTAGCTGTTGGAAGCTGACTTTGGGGGCCCTTAGCAGGCACCCCTCCACCCGGGGTACTCCAAATTGGGCCTGTGGGGGTACCCATGGGTCCACCCCCCTTTCCAACCATGCCCAGTGTGGCAGACGATTGTTAAATATGAAAATGAACTGCACATATCTCACTAATGACCCAGCTTTGGGATAAAGAGAACTGCTATGAATAGGCATCCTGTCATAAAAGTCCAACTAAGGAGTAGTATTATAGCAAAATTTGCACAGATTTTGTGAATTAATTATTTATTGTGAAACATTATCTGATTTAAAGGTTAAAGATGGGGAATCAAGGTTAAGCACTTTGGCAATTTTTTTGCACAGGCCATATCACTGATTTGCATATCTTTAGTGATGAACTGTTTTTTTATGCCGTTTGGACCATGTTTCTTGGCACAACTTTTTTAGAATAGGTTTTATGATTTGTATATGTCTCACATCAAGTGAAAAAGTAGAGGGGTGAAAAAATGAGCTCATACTGTATTAGAATGAAGATGGACGTCCTTAAAATATTCATTGTTTTTTTTATCAGCGTTTTATCTATCCTGCACTGGTATAGCTGGGGTATTTTATCATGTTATTCTAAAATCATTCTATTGATTTTTATTATTCATACAAACATATAAATAATAATGCTGGCTGACAGCCTGTTCTTTTAAGCACTAGATCCATATGTTATAATGGATTGCAGCAAAAAATTTGAATAGGCAAAACTGTATGGTGCATATTATAAGCCCATCTGATACTAGGTGATTCACTGACAAACCTCAGGAACTCTTAACAATGAACTGGGCATGAAAATTGGAATGAAACTAATTTAAGCACCGATATAAATGCAGAATGCTTGAGGTATCCATGAGTTTCTACAAGTATTGTTGTCAGTTGTAGTAATGTCTGTATTATCATAGCTTGAAAAGTCTTGTATTTCATTCTTTTTGTTTTCCCTACTATTATACGCTTGGTTTACCTTCTTTGCAATGTGGACTTTTGCCATGCCTCATCAAGCATGGCATCATGGAGAAAAAAGCACTCCTCTGAGATAAGGAGCATTTGTTCTGGGTATAGTTGTAAAAACTTCAGAGCACTGTCTCAAAAAGAATCTCCTGGCTTGAAGAGAACTATATGGGTGGTTTGAGTCGATTTAATCTTGCTAAGGATAGTTCCTCATAGGGCCCAATTAGAAGTGGGATGGAGCGGTATCCTGGTGGAGGGATATCGCTTCAGCCAAACACATCTCTCCCATTCCTCAAGTACCATGGAATACTTTTTTACTGGTTGCGGATAAGCACCTAGCAACATCTAAGATGGTTTGAGTTAGGCGGGCTGGCAGTGAGCACCAATGCTGCAGGACCCCTGCCAAACCACCGTCTGTGGAACTGGGGAGCAAGGAACAATCCCCTACCAACCAACAACCTCCTCTCAGAGTAGGTGTTAAACGGGAGCAGAAAAATAAAGGGGCCATTATAAGTTCATGAAATGTTATTCTTATGTTGTTTTTGAACCATTAAAACTGGGTGAGCATGTTATTACCCATTTCGGGCAAAACTGCACAATGACTGGATTTAGGCTGGAAATGTTAATTCCAGCTGTTTGATATCCACAAACCAAAATCAGGCTGACCCCTTAAGTAGCTGTAGGAAGAGTATCACACCTTACTTGCTCTGGACTGTCAACTCTGGTTCAAATGTGAGGACCAAATAAAAAAGTTAAAATACCAAGAATAAGTGAGCAAAGGTTATTATAGTAGGTCCAATCTCAACTTGTCTTTTTGTGCATTGGAACAATTTTCTGCTATAAAAACTAGATCATGTGGGTCATTTCAAGAGCTTTGAGAACTGCTTTTTAAAAATGTCATCTGAAGAGCTATTTTGCTACGTTTAAGTCGAAGCAATAACTGTAGTTTTCATGTTAACTCAGTTTCATCTTAATGGCTGTGATTTCCTTTCTCATGGTTTTAGATCTGTTCCCAATGGGAATGCAGAGATGATTCATGCAATTATTGCTTATTAAATGGAGGTGACCTATGGGATATCTACCTTGATCTACAGCAGGATGAAATGAAGGATAAAATGTGTGCACTCAATGTGAATGGTGAATGCTCCTGGCACCCAGTGGATACCTAGCTCTCAACCTCATCCACATCATAGTGGAAGAAAACAGAGTAGTAGTGATTTATTGCATGTCTTTGAAGGTCACAACCTAATCAGAAAGAAGAAGTTGAAATAGCTCCAAACTACCATAGTCACATTCTAAACGAGCCACCTCAAACTTGCAAATCTTACTTGTAATTGGATAGATCAGTTCCCTTAGGATGTCAGGGTTTAAAACTAGCTGTGTGAGAAAAAAAATATGAACTCATGTAACTGTATAATATGATGACCTGGAACAAATTCTTCTTAAAAAGACTTCTTTGTTCACTTGCCTCTAACATCTTAACTTCCTTCATTTGCACCCCGAATGCTTACTCATCATAGTAATTTACATTATTTGAAATGGAAATCTAGTAATGTGTGCACTCCCTATCCCTAAGTAGCTTTAGTTCCTCAGAAGTGGCAGTGCTCTCCAATTAAAGGAATTGCACTCCTGCCCAGACGTGTCAGCTCCCTTCCTTTTAAATTTAAAGTGCACTGAAGTCTTGGGGAGGTTCTCACTCCATTCGACCAAAGGAACTCGTTGAACAGATCTTATTGAATAGTAGTAATGTAGGATGGTAGAATATTGTGAACTACTTTTATTACGAAGCCATATGCTTTGCATTTATGGGGCCTCACATTGTCATAAATAGTTTTGAGCAGCAGTGAACTGAGCAAAAAATAGTCATTAATTTCTTGTAAAACCAACTGAAACATGCAAAGTACATATTAGGTGATATAAGCAAACGGAGAGTATAGAGCACTTTGGATGAGCAAATTTGAAGACAGATAAAAAAGAAGCAAATTTGATCAAAAGTTGTGATGAATCAGTTTATTAATACCTCGTGTATATTGAAATGATCATAAGTATCTTGATAGCAGATCCCTATTTGCAGTTGTAAAATTAGTCTCAAACTGCATAATAGTTTCAACATTTATATTATTTCATATGCATACCTATTCACATACACTGAAATAAACTTAACATTAATCATCTATATACATATAATTTTGATTTCCTCTCTACCTTTCCATTCATTGAATGAGGAAATATCACAATTCTTTCCACTTTTCTTGTTTATTTTTTCTGTGTCCTACTCCACAATTCTACTTCTACATCTAATTCTGCATGTTCATAACTCAGTGCTCTCAATAAAGCAGTTAGACACATTTTGTCCCTTTCTCCCTTTGTCCCTTTCTCCAAACAATATGCTCTCTGAGTTTCCTTTTGAAGATGGTGGTATTGCAGTAAAGCAATGACAAAGACCTTTAAGCCTGTAGTAAATCACAGACTACATGATATACCATATGTTCTTGTTCACCACACTCTAGAATCAAAGGGTTTGCAAACGTTAAGACCTTTTGTACATCTTGACCTAAGGACCTGATTCTAATGCCGGTCAGACTGGCTTCCGTGGTCTTGTCGGAGGCGGTCTGACCATCGTGGTCTCATCTGAAGTGGTCGATCTGACTGCCGGATTATGATGCATGTATCCTGTACTCCTATGAACTGCTGGAAGACCACCAACTCCATTAGCCTTTCTCCGACTGCCAAGATGGTGGTCGTAGAAAAACAGCATCCACAGGGTAATAGAGGAATCTCTAACTGCCCTGCGTATTATGATGTGTGTTTCCGACGACCCAACCATGGCGGTCTGACAACTTGCCTCAAGTTGTCAGAAACTATGGATTTGGGTTACATACACACCCAAATCAGCCTTTCCCCAACAGTCTCTGCCATGGATCTCTTTCTCCAGGTCCCCCCTACAACACAGCAGATGAACCCAGAAGACTATGACGCTCTGGGCGCCAGAATACATGTAAGTCTATAGGTGAAATGCATCCCCATTGATTGGACTGTGCACAGGTCCCTACTCTACACTTGCAGTGACATATTTGGGGGTATGCCCGCTGCTGCAAATGAGACTGATGTGGAAGCAGCGGTTGTATCATAATATGGGGGGGGACTTTCCCGGCCTCAGCGGTTGGACTCTCATCACAGCTGTAGTGGTCCGATGATCTGTCCAACCAGAATTGTAATGAGGCCCTTATTCCTTGTGTTTGACCCTTGCCCAAATTATGCTGTTGGGTGTTTAGAAAGAATATCAGAAAAAGTATTATGGCATAAAAATATTGTGTCAAGAATATCTGGACATCAAAAATATCGTGAACGGTAATATTGAAGGTAAAAATATCGCTTATAATGTTTTTAATACGTTGTAGGAAATAGCATTGTATGTAATATCATTTTTGTTAATTAGCAGATAAATTATTGTACTATTTTAACCGTTTATTGGAAATATTTGTGTTTTTAGTAAGATTATTTTTTTGTAACGAAATTTGTAAATTTATTTGTATTATTGTATTTAAATAATTGTTTAATATTTTGTTTTAGTAGTGGGATATTGGGTTTTCAATGTACGAGGCTTGGGAGAAAATTTATATTGAAAATAGAAATTCATGTTTATAATTTTGAAAATATACAAATGAATCATTTTAAATTTGTAAACATATTGTTGTATATTATATTTGTATTTTTAATTTTGATTAATATATATTAATCTAATAAAATAAAGAAGTTTTATTAAAAGGAATGTTTAAAATATGTAAAAAAAAAAAATTCAAAATAAATATAGAAATATTTTTATGTAAAATTTATTTTATGAATTTTCGGAAAAATGTATTTAAAAATGATATTACAAATTCATGAAAATATAAAATGTACTTAAATCTTTTTGTATGAATGAAAAAAAGTGCAAAACTATTTTAACTTAAAAGTAATAAACATATTTTTTTATAGTTTCATATTTAAATTTTTGTATATATAGGTTTGTAATTTAGGGTAGTTTGTTCTTAATTTTATGGTAAGAAGAATGTGTATGACTATGCAATATTGATTGTGTATGTAAATTGTTTAATAAGAACAACAAAGCTTTAATCCTCTACCCCTCCCAGACGGGGGTTTATTACTGCAGGCTCAATGTCTCAACTGTTCAGCTCAAAGGTGGGCTGCTAGTGGCGTGGTAAGACCGACAATGTTCTAATCCCCTATCCTGCGTTGTTGAGGTTCTGTCTATATGTAGGCTATAAACATGCACTGAAACACTTTGCGGCTGGAGAGGCTTTCCGACCAACACTGTCGGTTTGCAGTCCGATGGCCAAATTATGATGTCGGTGGTTGGAGCGTAAACTGCCCGGTCATTCCTAATGTAGTTCTGACTGGCTCTCGGAGTCTTGTGGCCAGTAAGACCCACACTGTAATCCCTATGGACGGCGTTTCCTTGTTGGGCTTTCCGACACAGAAAGGCAGGGCCCCCTTGCCTCTGCGATCTATGGCTAGTGGCCGAGGGGGTACCTAGGGTGCCCCCTGTAAATACCAGCAATGTGTGGAAGGCACAATGAGGTACCTGCCACAGGGAGTAGGGTTTTACGCAGAACCCCATTTCTTTATGGGAGCCTGTATTGTGGCTGGTTTACGGGTGTAGCACAAGCTCCCATAAGGAAATGGGAGTATGCGACCGAACATTGTTCTGTAGTATTGTAATAAGGCAGTCAGAACTGCCGACCAGAGGTCAGTTGGTCCCGAGACTGCCACGTTGTCGGTCAGAGGAAACTCCGACCAACATCGTAATAGGCCTCCCTATGTATAGTGGCAACCCCGCCATGTTTAGGTTAAGGGCGGGTCGCTAGGGTTGCAGCAAGAATACCAATGCCCTACCTGCCCTGTTGTGGTGATCTCAAGGCATAACAGCTATTTTAGCCCTAACGGCATAATTTGGGTTAATCCCCCTTCAGTAACATTACAGTCTGGGCCGGGCCTTAGGTATCCTTGTTTCCGTCAAAATGTCTTTGTCTGACCTGTAAACTTAGGGGATACTTTGTCGGGGGACCACGGTAATGCGCCACCCAGCTTATGGACATTGGCCAGGTTAGGACTTCTATTGGCTTTTATAGGGAGAAAGAAATTGTTTAGCAATTTGTTTTAATATACATATTATCAACATCATGTTTTTTCAGTATTTATTAAATAGTTGTATATATTTCATACTATCATTTAATTTATACTTTATACATTTCAAACATTTTATCACAACATATTTAGAGGTTTTACATGTTGAATATTTCTACATATATTTATTTAAAATGTTTACAATATTTCACATTAATTTCTATGAGGAGATAGTCTTTTTTCTTTGCTTCATGTAGAGACCAATTTTTTTACTGTTACTGTATATTTTGATGCTGCTGTTCGCCGGAAAAGGTGACTCGTTTTCCAGGTTTTTTTTAAGGGTTTTGGGGGAGGGGAGGTTTGAGGGGAGGTCTAGAAGGTATTATAGTGTTCTTTGTGGGTAGTGTATATTTAGATGTATTACTGATATTCTTTTTCCCTAGTTTGTCGGTTTGCATTTTTGTACTCTATTTTAGTAATGTATCGCTATGTTTTGTTACATTAAGTTCTGTTAGTTATATTTTGACGATTAATTTTTATGTATATGTATCTCTGTGAGTGTAATGTGTTTTGTGGGTGGGTTATTTAATTTACTTTACAGGGTTTTGTCTACAAATGTGTGCTATGGGCATTGGAAGTTCACTTTATTTTTCAAGGAAATCATTTTTGTTTTTTAATAAATCAATGATTTTCCATTTAATTTCCTTTTTTTGTTTTTCCTGGAATATTTATTTTTAATAAATGTTTGTGTTATGGATGGTTCCTACATACTTTGGATTGCTTTTAGTGGTTTTTTAAATGGATTTGTTTTGTTTTTGCATTTTCGTTTTTTTTTGTGGACAATATTGTTCTATTTTTGGTGGATTCTTTTTTATTACTTGGATACAGAGAAAGATATGCAGCTACAGGACAGTATGTTTTATTTATTTAATTTCCACTTGGGTGGGAAATGTAATTTTATAATGTTTGTGTGGAATTGTTTGGTTTATGTGTAAAAGATGGAGAGTTTGACTTAGAATAGTAGCATTTCGTACGTTCTTTTGTTTGTTAGCTAAGTTTAGGGGAAATTTGGGTAACAGATTGCTCCATTGTTTGCTGTGGGTAGCTTTGCTCTTTTTGTATTGCTCCTATACATTTTTACAGTGTAGGTTAGGTTCTGCCTAATGTGGATTGGAAGGCATTGTGCCATCCTTCTATAGTATTCTTTGTTTTTGCTTCCTGTGCCAAGGTGCTATCATAGTCATTCCACCATGGTATTTGGGTTGTTGTTTGTGTCCTGAGCGATGCAGTCTGCCAACCCCAATGTGGTTGAAATAGTCCATTAGGGGGCTAAGTTTGTCTTCATTTTGTTGGCAACAGGGATTTCAAAGGCAAATTTAAGTATATTCTGCACTTGGGGCCTTATCACGAGTACAGTGATCCATAGGACGTCCGTACTAGCAGTGGTGGTCTGACCACCTCCACACTGAAGGCTGACAACAGTATTACGAGTGTGGCAGTTGGACTGCCACCGGACAACTGCATCTGCCAGGGATCCAGAATCCCGCTGTGGTTGCACAGTGGTCAGGAGCAGGAATATGCCAAGCATTTTCTGAGATGCCTGTCAACTGTCCTTTTCATGCCAGTGAACCTGCCATGGAAAGGGTCGCAGAGAGGCAATTAAGGGGACCCTAACAGGGCTCCCATGATGCTGCTGGCCTGGGGGTGCATCCAGGGGAGCACTTTGTGCCACCCTGGAATTGCCACACTATGCAGAAACAAGTTACCAGTTTTGTCTATGCGGTGGGCTGCATGTTAGGCTCTCCTATAACCTTAACAGCCCACTGCTGTGAGACCAACGCAGTGGCGGTGCCACAGGAGGACTGCCAAACTTATGATGAGGCCCTTAGTGCAGGTTTTTGGAGGTAACTCCATATACTTAAATGAAATAATAGTAACAGTCTTGTATGGCTGTGTGAGGGTAAATTTTTAGAATAGTTGAATCGTGCCTGCTCAAAGTCTATGATTATTTTTAGGGGGAAGTAATTATTTGTTTTCTGTTTGGTATGGTTTAAGAGGTTGTAGTTAGAGCTGCTTTGTTTATTTGGTAGTAGGGCATATATAAAAAGGATACTTGTGTTTTGATATTCACCATGTATGGTGTATATCTGAGGGAACGGTTTGGGACACACTTTGATGGTCCCATCCATCATCCACGTTTAACACTGGCTACATTTTAGTAAGTTATCTGCTATTTAGAGTATTAGGATTGGTTTTCTGTTATTTGGGTTGTCATGTAGAAGGAAAGGTTCCTCATTATGTGTCATTGTTAAATGTTCAGGTTTGTGCATGTCTTGGTATCTTCTAGGGGCACATGGGGTATGACTGGTGGCTTTTTTGGTTTGTGCAGTTAAACGTTTTAAAGTGGGGATAGGTGGTAGTTGGCCTTTGATTTGCTTGGGGATTTTAGGTAGTATTTCTTTAAGGATTTTGCTTGTGGGTTCCTGGGAGCCATTGCTTACTTGTCTTATATCCTGCAATATCTCCCTTACATCTATTTCTGGTACATTTGTGCTCTCTTACATGAATTACAGTATCATCTTTGGTAGGGGCCATCCCATAGCATAAATTAGAATAATATTTAGTAAATTTCTAGTTTATAGTTTCTGTAGATGCACTTTCTTGGCTGTAGGCATAGTCCATGTGATTTAGTAACTACTTAACTTCCTGTGCAGTGATACACTTTGCAGCTTACGGAATTGTACCTCACAGTAGTGCGATAGTTTAAATATATAGAATATTCTAAAGTTTTACATTTATTTACATATAAAAATATGCAACTACTTTTATTTTTCATACTTACAAGTATGTTCTGTTTAGAGGTTTCACACGGTCTTGCAGCTTTTCCATCTGGAGTGTTCTAATGTGGAGCAGGTGCTTTCTTCTCTGTTGAATGAAAAAAATTGCAAGTATCCTTTTACATGTTAATTTGTTGGTAGTTTGTAGAGGTTGAAGTTATTTTAGCTTGCTATCTGGGTAAATTTATGGCTTTACATTAATTTATGTATGCTTACTTTCATATATTTTTTGGCTGGTTTGTTATAGTTGTTATTTTCTGGCAGTCTATCACTTTTTATGGCCGTTGGTTATTCCTTTAGGATGGCTATGTACAGATATAGACTTTGAAGAGTATTTTATTAATTATTTGTTATGGAACATTTTTAAATTTTAAATGAATTATGTTTTAGTTTAAATGTAAGTTTATTTACCTGTTTAGGTAGTTGTTGAATTGTATTTATTTCTTCTTTAATGATCAGGTGAGGTTCATTGCCAAGTTCCCGTTCAGTCCCATTTTCTGCTCTTTGCTGTTTGGTGTAACCTGCCCTTGTCTGATAAGGTTTTCATGGTGCCTGTTAAATGTTTGCCTGGTATTGCACAATCCTCTTTCTGGGCGATCAGCAGCTTCTGAGTCCTTTTTGCTTCTCTCAGGCAAACAATGATGGGTGGGCAGAAGTATCTGTGATGCTTCTGCCGGCCCATCATTGTTGGCCTGCGATAATAAAAAAAAAAGACTCAGAAGCTGCTGATCGCCCAGAGAGAGGATTGTGCCAAAACCAGGCAAACATTTAACAGAACAGGTGCGTACATTTGCATTATCTATCTATCTATCTATCTATCTATCTATCTATCTATCTATCTATCTATCTATCTATCTATCTATCTATCTATCTATCTATCTATCTATCTATCTATCTATCTATCTATCTATCTATCTATCTATCTATCTATCTATCTATCTATCTATCTATCTACCTATATTTCACCTGACTCTTAAAATAAATTCAAGCTCAAAGTGTCATAATAGACTAATTAACTTGCAGTTAGGGTGGTTTGGCAAACTGTTTCATGAAAAAAGGCTATTGGTGCACTGAAACAGTGTTAAACCATGTGAACTTTGATATTTGGACACTAGGGCATTGTTTATGACGAGGAGATGTGATCTTGTGGCTAAACTACTGTCTTTGGACTCTAGATCTCATGGGCTCCAAAACCAGTCTCCACACTTGGCTAAAAATCATGTGAATCTAGGAAAATCATTGAACATCCTTCTGCCTAAAAATGTGAGATGTAACTGCATTATACACAAATTTGAATCTCCCTCTGATACAAAGGATCACTACTTCCAAGCTTTAGGTAGGACATTTTGGGACAATTGGCAATATCCAAAAATTGTTAGATATTACAAATGTGTACATGTTTTCATTTTGGAAACACTATTGGCAAAGCAAGCTGAGCCTGCAGTCTACTGTATTGTTCTAATGCAGTCACTCTAACACCAAAGGCTATTCTTTAATTCATTATTATTACAACTTTTTAGATTATACCTGTCATGTGTTAACAACAGAGCATTGCTCTTTCACTCAACAGTTAGGTGACATTGAAAACTGGCAGTCTGTGTGTTTGTACAGCAGGAGCTTGGTTTGGGCCTAATTCTCCAGTTCACAAAATAGAAATGAAAACGTCTTGTCCTTGACCCCAACCAACATGTCCTGGGTTTTCGGATTTAGGAATTTAATACTCATGCAGAAGGTGTGACCAAAGTAATTCCTTACACATCAGTAAATGTTCTCTTGGAGTACCTGAAGGGTACCTGCACTGATCTGGTATGGTGAGTACATCTTAAGTGGAAGTGATGTTCATGGGATTGTGACTGCTAGATAACTGACAGGTTTTCGCTAGAAGTGAGAGTTTGCTCTGCATGGGTAGGACCTAGCTGCCAATTTGCCAAATGACAATGCGTGATTGGTAAGGGAAGAGAAGGGATAAGTCCTGTTATGACTCAAAGAAACAAACTTGTGCTTCTAGCTGTTGGGTCTACCCAGTGCCAGGATGCTGCAGAATGTATGATTTAGGGGCTTATTACGAGCTTGGCCGTCTCAAGACCGCTGAACCTGTGGTGGTTGTCCTACCGCCGTAACCTAGGAGGTCTGACCACCTGATTCCGAGTCTGGCGGTCGGACAGCCACCAGCCCCCTACAACACCGCTGGCACTGCCAGGATCCTGGATTCTGCAGTGCTGGCAGTGTGTAGAGTGGGGAGTAATGGAAGAGAGGCCGAGCCCAGAATCAGCGTCCATATTATGACTTGTCTTTTTGCAAGCATTTTCATGGCGGTTTCACCGCCATGAAAATGCTTGCAAAAAGACAAGTCATGGTGAAACAGCAAGGAGGGCCCCATGGCATCATTTTCCATTCTGGAATATGAATTGTGGCACATGTTGTGCCCTCCTTACACCTGCATTGTCGTGTGTGCATTGTGTGGCATGCACAACATGGAGCAAGTATACAGAAAGTGCAAGACCATGGACGACACACCGACAGTCTGGCGGTCCAATCGTAATGCAGCATTCTTAAGACCACTAGCATATGTGACTTTGGCGGTCAGACCGCCGAAGACATAATCATGCCCTAAAACTACTCAGCAAGATGAATGACAAAAGGCAATAATATCCTTTATTACTTCTGCATTGTCAGGCTCTGAGTGCTAAAGGTGCTTTGTGTATGTGTCAATGAATGGATGGTCTGAGACCAATGACATTGCTCAGATGCTGCTCATGAGCTGAAGTGTGTAGGTGATCCTGGTGGGATTGCTGCTCTATAAAACCTTTGTTAAAGGAGAGCTGACACACCTAACTCGTTCAGAAAGGAAATATTTGAGTGATCCACTTCCTGTAAAAAAACATATTCCTCATTTACACCCCTTTGAAGAAATTATGTTTTCACCGGATGCTTACTGTACCTATTAATAGAGAAAAACATTGAAACATATTTTTGTGCACTAATACTCCATTTTACATAGTTTTTGCTTACAAAAACCGAATGCAAATATTGCTTGCATTAGTTTTCCCATTTCCACTTTTGTCAGGATCTAAATCTGTAGATGTCGCATTATGAGTTTGGTTTATATAGGGAGCAGTAAATAAGGAGAGGCCCGCCTTATATACCAGTACAGGTCTAGTTCCACTGCAGGTCCTATTTGAGGGGGGAAAGGAATTGCATTCTACCCAGTGATTCTTATTTGGGACATATTGGACTCAAGATTTCATTTGAAGAAGTAACCCCAGGAAAGTGCTGACATGCAGAACAAGGCCGCTTTGCACATCAGCACTTGCTCACTTTTCCTAGCTCCTTTTCCAAGAGCTGTACAGCTATGTAAGGTCCCGCTCATACCTGCTGTCCGACTAGCTGCTCCCTGATCCTGGGGGACCGCACCAACCAGCCTGCTTTACGGCCTGCGGCGCCCGGCGGCCAGTGTCATCGGCTTGCGCCAGGAGACGCTTCAAAATTAGGTGCTGGTTTCCGCAGCCTGGGTCCCGCTCATACCTGCTGTCCGACTAGCTGCTCCCTGGTCCTGGGGGACCGCACCAACCAGCCTGCTTTACGGCCTGCGGCGCCCGGCGGCCACTGTCATCAGCTTGCATCAGGAGGTGCTTCAAAATCGGGTGTGGGTTCCGCTCATACCTGCTGTCCGACTAGCTGCTCCCTAGTCCTGGGGGACCACATCAACCAGCCTGCTTTGCTGCCTGCGGCGCCCGGCGGCCAGTGTCATCAGCTTGTGCCAGGAGGCGCTTCAAAATCGGGGTCGGGCTCCCACGGGTCCTGCTCATACCTGCTGCCTGACTAGCTGCTCCCTGGTCCTGGGGGACCACACCAACCAGCCTGCTTTGCTGCCTGCAGCACCCGGCGGCCAGTGTCATCGGCTTGTGCCAGGAGGCGCTTCAAAATCAGGCACGGGCTCCTACAGCGTGGGTCCCGCTCATACCTGCTGCCTGACTAGCTGCTCCCTGGTCCTGGGGGACCACACCAACCAGCCTGCTTTGCTGCCTGCGGCGCCCGGCAGGCAGTATCATTGGCTTGCGCCAGGAGGTGCTTCAAAATTGGGTGCGGGCCCCCGCTCATACCTGCTGCCTGACGAGCTGCTCCCTGGTTCTGGGGGATCACACCGACCAGTCTGCTTTGCTGCCATTGTCATCGGGTTGCACCAGGAGGTGCTTCAAAATCGGGCGCGGGCTCCCGCAGCGCAGGATGCGCGCAGGTGTGCCCGGGAAATGCCCGGGCCAAGGGCAGGCCCATCTACGCCCTTCAGCGACAGGAAGAGGTGGGGCGGGGCCACCTTCCTTGGCCCTGCAGCAGGGTGATCCCCTACAGTCTTACTTAAACCAACTAGCTGCCATTACTGTACTTTTTAATCTCATATTTCAATTCTTATTCTTTATTTCTCTAACTGGATCGAAGCCGAATAGCAGACTTTATTTCTGCTTGGTGCCCACCCTTCCTTGCCCCAGGGGAGCGAGGGTTGAGACAGTGGATACTGAGAGCTTCCCCACAGAGGTGTAGTGCTGGGTTTCTATTACTACACAATATAGCCAAGAATACCAGACGAAGATGGGCACGGACAATTCCAAATCGCTTGGCACTATTTGCCATGAGACCATGGATCGAATTGATCAGATATTAATTGAGTGCCAGGAAATAGCAGATACTGACTAATCGAACTCCCCCACACAGGTGGGAAGCACCACTAAAACAACTTTAACCACAGTTGACGACCCTGTAAACCTCTTGGCCACTCTAGCTAGCACATCGCCAGGGGAAAAATCTGCTAAGCGAATCCCACACATGTTTCAACAATGCACAAAAGGGAATAGTAAGGGTTTAAGAAACCGGTCTCCAGATCTGGGACCAGACCAGGATACACCGGCGCAAAGAGCACAGTTAAATGGGTCACCTGGTATAGCCCAATCTATCCCAATAGAATGCCGCAACAGATTCAATATTCTTGCTCCTAAGGATGTAGAGTGCCCAGGAGTGAGTCGAAAATTTTTTGAAGCTTCTTATAACATCTTTACACCCGATGTGCTCACATTGAAGTCAGCGATAGAGTCACTAAGGGATGAGGTGACTGCCCTTAGGAGGGAGGTTGCCACCCTAACTGAGAGGGCACTATGTAGGAAGGAAGGAGATATGCCTTGGGTTGCCCCTAGTATCCCAATTAGCAGCACAACCCATAGCAGTGGTTAGGGATAAAGGGCCGCATTCCCGGGGCAATGTAGAGAAACTGAATAGAGTTACACCTCATAATACCCCCCTACTACTTCACACCACCCCTCAGTCAGCTCTAGGAACAATCTCCAAAATCTTACTCATGTAGTGACAACCAAAAATACACAGCCGGGAGTTGCTCATGCCAAGGCACGTCCCAGGGTCACAGATAGAGGTGAGGTGACATTAGATGTGAGCCACGCCCTAGGGTCAGTAAGGGAAGGTATTTATACAAAGCAAAGCGACCAGTACGACCAAAACTTGGTCTATCTTACCGAAGTGCCCAAACTCTCCCGGGTTGGGTTAGAAGATCACAAATCATTAAAAAACAAGGCATTCCATTGGCTGAGATTTTCTCGTAACTGTTATTCAATAATCAGAGATGACATCACATATTCCGAAAGACTTACCCTACCAGGGGTTGCTAGGGACATGATTGAAGTTGTTTTCTTTAACAGGGACATGGTCACTGGATTTCTGGCAATAGATTCCTGGACTATCCCCTCGGCTAACACCTCTGTCTCTATTAGGTACAGGTACCCATCAAGAGCAGAGTTAGTGCCCCATAGGCTTTCTGGGGAGGGTTCGTGTACCGTCTTGGTGGAGCAGGGAATGGCCGATGGTGACTACAATCTGGTGAAAAAAAATTGGGGAATCTAGGGGCCCCGTTCAATTTACCCCCATCTGAAATTGTGACTCCTAGAAATTGGTTGAGCGACCTTGAGTACAGTACTGGGCCCCTGATTGCTAATGGAAACAGTAGCCTAGCCCCTATCAGTGGCACAGTGGAAGGCAGGGCATCGGGATCTTATGGTGAAGATCCCTTGACTGCTCGTGAAATTGGTGGTTTATCCTCTAGCCTTGCGATAGAAGGCGGAATACCATTTCTGACCTAAGGGTCTTAGTATGAAAGGTGGTTGGGATCCTAAAATTGCAATCAGATCCAGACTGGTGTAGCTTTGTAGACACCTTCGATGTAATCCTGTTCCAGGAAACATGGAGTTTGGCTACCCCTTATAGAAACGGTTTCTCCGCTTACGATATTGAAGCGACCAGAAAAGATCAGGGTAGACTCTCAGGCGGCCTTGCAGTCTGAAAAACAATACACTGGGGTCCAAAGTTAAGCTCCTACATGTTGACTCTCAGGATATCTTGGCCCTCGAGCTGACCCTGTTTGGCAGCTGGAGACTCAGAATCTTTAACGTTTATAACAGAGTTGACTGTGCCTTTGAGGAAACAAACACTATTCATATAATAGACAACGCTTTGGCTAAATATTCTGATAGTGCCCCTTTACTCGTGACAGGTGATTTTAATTGTACCTTTAAACGCCTTGCTTCCACCCCTCCTGATCTTACTGAGGATTGGGATTGTGAGTGGTCAATACCCCCTCTAGACCTCCCAAAAGTAAGGTGGACAAAGAGAGGAGGTCAGGTGCTCGCCCTTACTTTACAACATGAATTAAGGGCAACAATCGGTAGAACTAGGTCGGATCTCAAAGGGGAACACACCTTTAATAGACCTGGTCATACTAATAGGATCAACTATTGTAAAATACTTTTTTGCTTAATTCCTTATACTGATTTTGCCTTCTTTTACCATACTTTATCTCCTTTGACTGAACATTTGCTTTTTTACATTTCCTCTTATTTTGAATTTTTTTCTTACTTGAAAAATTCTCAGAAGTTCCAGCATTATTTACATTCTGTTTGCTCCTACAAACATTTTTAATAAATTGCTTTGTGATCTTACCAGAAGATTTTTTCCTTTTAGCCACATTATCTTGTTCATTCAATACTTGTGGTTGATGTTTCTTCAAATAATCCTCCTGTCTCTGTTCTTTTCTTTTTCTTTTTTTTTCTGGCATATTTTCTCTATTTAAACGTTGAAAAATAGTATCTGTAAAAAAGAATCACAAATAAATGTATATTAATAACTTTCAAATTTACACTATTACATTACTGTACAAACACATTTTATATAAAAACTGACTAAGAAACTATAGCCCTGAACCACAAGTGTGACGATGGTTAAAACACTTCGGGGCAGATTTATGTTTCCTGGCGCATCCCTGCAAATCAGCAAGGATGCGCCAGGAATGATGCGTCACGCAAGTTTACCCTTGCGCCACACATGATGCGCCGCATTTATAATGCGGTACAAAAGGGGTGGTGATGGACGGAGCATCAGAACCAATCAAACACTCACACCCAGTCAACAGATCTGGGTTTGATCCATCACCGTTCTTTAGCCCACTCTGCCACCCCAGTTCAGACATGGCCATATGCAAATCAGTCTGACCCTGTGCCTCATGGGAACAGTCCAGCCCGAACTGCCAAGCCATGCCTTCCCTGGACCGGAAACAAGCTTCCTAGGACCGGTTTCTGGCATTTCAGCCGTCTTCAGCCAGGCTTGCTTGAATCCAGTGGCAAAGTGAGCAAGGGACTCACGTCTGAGCATACCCTGCCAACTTATGGCGAACAAAGCGGTACAAAAGGGGTGGTGATGGACGGAGCATCAGAACCAATCAAACACTCACACCCAGTCAACAGATCTGGGTTTGATCCATCACCGTTCTTTTATCCACACTCAGTGTGGGAGGGTATGCTCAGACGTGAGTCCCTTGCTCATTGCACCATCAGGATTCAGGCAAGCCGGGCCGACGATGGCTGTGATGCCAGAAACCGGTCCCCGGAAGCTTGTTTCCTTCCCAGTATAAGAATTGGCTTGGTAGTTTGGTTTGCCCTGTTCCCATCATGCACTGGGACAGGTACAGACTAATTTGCATGTGGCCAGGTTCTGAGCTGGGATGGTGCAGTGAGCTAAAAAACGGTGATGGATTAAAACCATGATCTCTTGACTTGGTAAGAGTATTCTGCATCATTCAGAAACTCTGTCCATCACCACCCCCTTTTTCCCAAATCGATTTTATCCACACTCAGTGTGGGAGGGTATGCTCAGACGTGAGTCCCTTGCTCATTGCACCATCAGGATTCAGGCAAGCTGGGCCGACGAAGGCTGTGATGCCAGAAACCGGTCCCCGGAAGCTTGTTTTCTTCCCAGTATAAGAATTGGCTTGGTAGTTTGGTTTGCCCTGTTCCCATCATGCACTGGGACAGGTACAGACTAATTTGCATGTGGCCAGGTTCTGAGCTGGGATGGTGCAGTGAGCTAAAAAACGGTGATGGATTAAAACCATGATCTCTTGACTTGGTAAGAGTATTCTGCATCATTCAGAAACTCTGTCCATCACCACCCCCTTTTTCCCAAATCGATTTTATCCACACTCAGTGTGGGAGGGTATGCTCAGACGTGAGTCCCTTGCTCATTGCACCATCAGGATTCAGGCAAGCCGGGCCGACGAAGGCTGTGATGCCAGAAACCGGTCCCCGGAAGCTTGTTTCCTTCCCAGTATAAGAATTGGCTTGGTAGTTTGGTTTGCCCTGTTCCCATCATGCACTGGGACAGGTACAGACTAATTTGCATGTGGCCAGGTTCTGAGCTGGGATGGTGCAGTGAGCTAAAAAACTGTGATGGATTAAAACCATGATCTCTTGACTTGGTAAGAGTATTCTGCATCATTCAGAAACTCTGTCCATCACCACCCCCTTTTTCCCAAATCGCATTTATAATGCGGCGCATCATGGCGCAGGAATAAACAGATGCGTGAGGCATCCGACTGGCGTAAGGTTGGCGCAGTGCTTCAGTTGCGTCGCAAGCGCGACGCAACTCCAGCACTGTTACAACCTACCCTATCCCTAACATGGTGCGTCAAGCCTTACGCCTGCTTCAAGCAGGCGCAGGGTTTTGGCGCATCAGCGTTGGGAAAGTGACTCAGTCAAATCTTATAGATTTGACTGAGTCACTTTTCAGGGGCGTTCCTGCGACGGAACGCCCCCCCCCCTCTGTCGACACGCCCACGTGAAACCTGACGCAGGTTTTACGTGGCGCAGGGCTTTACATCGTGACGCATCTCCATAGATGCGTCACGATGTAAATATGGCGCAACGTGGCGCAGGGTTTACACCGCCGCTGCGTCACAAAAGTAACGCAACGGCGGCGTAAAAGTGGCGCATCTACAATATAGATCTGCCCCTACATGCATAGTGCATACTACTTCAAAGCAGTTCATGCCCTAAAACCTACCTCACTAAAAGACTACATGCTAACTGGCTGAATGATTACAATACTATAAGGAGACACACTGGGTGAGTAACAGGGTGTTTGCTAGAAGTGTATGAATACTAACTGGGGAATTGAAGGTGTGAAAGACAACTGTGTAGCTGATTAGAGGACTGAATTCATACTGGATAGGCATTTAAAGCAGTCCATGTGCTAAGGCCTGGCTCACTGCATGAGTACTTGGGCACTCAGTGACGGCCCGTGTAGGGCGTTTTACCGGGGCGGTGACGTGGCGCAGAGGAGAGGCGGGGGAGGGGGGTGCAAAATGCGGCACACGGCCGATTTCAGGTAAGTTACGAAAAATTGATAAAACAAATTTCGTTGCGCGCGCTGCATCACATTTGGCGATGCAGCGCGCGTAACGAAATTCGTTTTATTAATTTTTTTCGTAACTTACCTGAACTCGGCCGTATGCCGCATTTTGCAACTCCCCACCCTGCCCCTCCTCTGCGCCACGTCACCGCCCCGGTAAAACGCCCTACACGGGCCGTCACTGTGGGTACTGACTGAATGATTAGACTACAGCAAGGAGAGTGCCTGGGTGAATTTATAAGTGGTAGGCTTTTGTCGCGGGGAATGGATTAGTACTTGGTACTGAATGGGTCACTAGAGGAGTGCAAAGGGAGTCACAGGATGTTTGCTGGACTGTATCGATACTGACTAGGGAATTGAAAGTGTGAAAGACAAGTGTCTAGGTGGTTAGAAGACTGCATGCATAGTGGTTAGGGGTTTGAAGAAGTCCATGTGCTAAGGCCTGGAAGTGTGTGGATACTGACTAGGGAAATGAAGGTGTAAAAGACAAGTATATAGACAAGTATATAGTATGTTAGAACACTACATGCATACGGCATAGACATTTGAGGCAGTATATTTGGTAATGAATGGTTCACAACATAAGTACTTAGAAACTGACTAAATCATCAGACTACTTCGAGGACAGTACCAGGGTAAAACTTTTAAATTTTCAGTTCTGCCACAGTGAAGAGAATAGTACATGGTACTGCACCTTAGTGTCAAACCCTGACTCATTTTATCAATGCATAAGCAAAGACTAGCTTCTAATGCTACTAAAACTTGACAACATGACCGGTTTTAAAAGTTATCTGTCAGAAAATACACGATGTTACCCAATCCTTCTCTCACAGTGGTTACCAAATGCACACACACTCACAGTGTGATTCTACACAAGCACCACTATCCCTAGGAGTTTACCAAAACTCATTCACTACAGTGGAAGTGGTAAGGGAACTGCACACAATCTACATATTTCAGGACTGCACTTTTGTGTCAAAGCCTGACTCATTTAATCAAAGCATAAGCAAAGACTGCCTTCTAATGCTACTAAAACTTGACAACATGACAGGTTTTAAAACAGTTATCTGCCACCAAATACACAATGTTACCAAATGCTTCTCTCACAGTGGTTCCCAAATGCACACAGACTCACAGTGTGATTCTAGACAACAACCACTATCCCTAGGAGTTTACCAAAACTGATTCACTACTATGGAAGTGTTAACGAAACTGCACACAATGTACATATTTCAAGACTGCACTTTTGTGTCAAAGCCTGACTCATTTAATCAACGCATAAGCAAAGACTGGCTTCTAATGCTACTAAAACTTGACAACATGACAGGTTTAAAAACAATTGTCTGTCAGCAAATACATAGTTTTACCAAATGCTTCTCTCACAGTGGTTCCCAAATGCACACAGACTCACTATGTGATTCTAGACAAACAACACTATCCCTTGCACTATACCGAAACACATTTCTTCATCTACAAGGAGTACTACATTTTAGTGCAGAAACATAACTCATTTCACAAATTCATAGACAATGACTGGTTTCTAATTCTACCAAAATATAAAAACTGCATAGTTATCTGTCTACAAACACATGAAAAAAACAAATGCTTATCATAGAATGGTTTCTACATGCACACACACTGTCAATAAGATTGTAGAGAAAACAAGTACACCCTACACTTTAGCAGAAGAAATACATTAGTCTGATTAAAATAGAAATAGTCTACATACATCCCCTCACAATTAAATAACTCACCTTTCAAGATGTTTTGTAGATTAAGAAGTATATCAGTCACACACCAGATATCAGTCACACACCAGATTTTCTTATACAGAAACTCTGCACTGTGCACCTGTCAGCAAAACCAAAGAATGGCAAAGTTTCCCTCTCATTTTCCCCACATATACATGTAAACATCAAATCACATTCCTTCCCACATAAATTCAAAAGCAAACACACATTTCTATTGATTAAACATTTCAACCCTTTCCAAATGACATAAATTTGAACCCCTCCCCCAATCTGCCTTCTGCCCGTTACCATAGAAACAGGTCATGGAACACTGTAATGAGCACACAGGTCACAAGTTCAGCACACACAATGTTGCTAATCAAGACAGCAAGTGTGCTTGACTTCTCAACGTATTAACTTATCATATATAATGTTCCCTACAATCAGTTTTTGTTAACCAATAAGAATCATGCGTTTAAGAAACAGAAATATACACCATACCTTTCAGTGTAGAAGGTTGTCAAACAACCAATCATTTCTTTTCTTTTTTCAAAACTGCATCTTAGCCACCATTTTAGAAACATCTTACTTTCCAAACTGCCATTTCATTACAGAGACCATCTGAGTGCATCCAGACCTCCTTACAAGATGCTTAGAGTGTGGATTGTGGGACACAGCTACATTTTCTGGAGCCAAAGGTATGCGGAAAACAAAGGCATTCACAAAGACCTAGGTTTGACAAATGTAGACATTAAATGGATTGGACAGAGAGGGTTAAAGTGGCACCAATTGATGCCATTGGTGAAATCCTTCATGCAAATCCAACACCCTGACCTCATAATAGTGCACTTTGGTGGCAATGACCTAGGCACTTTGACTGGGGTAGGTCTGGAAATACTTATGAAGGACACCTTTGCAGAACTGATTTTCACTTCTCCCTAAAACTGCTTTTGTGTATTCTAACATATGCCAAAGGCAGAAATGGAACTGGTCCGATCATTTTTGTCCACAGATTGAGAAAGCTAGGAAACATGTGAAAAAATCTGTTTCTGCTTTTCTTCGAGACTACAGAATGGGGTCCATTTACAATAACAATCTGCGCTTTCATATGCAAGAGATTTATAGGAGAGATGGAGAACACTTTACTGATGAAGAAAACTGAGTCTTCCTCAACAACTTTAGACTCTGTATAGGTACTTACTTATAAGTACCAAAAACTCTGAATGGACACAACGGCAAAACACTTAACCTTAATCTTTATCTCCCAACAATTTCATTTTTTTTTCCCTTGGATCTGCGAACCCACCACGAGAGAATTCATGCATCCAACACGATAGGATGCGCGCACCGTGCGCGCCTTTTGACGTTTTTTTTTCAAAAAAGGTGGGCCCAGGGGGTCCTTCTGGGACCCCCTAAGCACCTCTAGAGGGTCAGAGTATTTCCACTCTGCCCCCTTTATATGTTTTACACACTTATTCCCCCTGCTTCTTCAGCCTCGCTTCTACCGAGGCAGAAAATGTCCGCCAACAGTTCCTGGTTTCGCATGTAGACAGACACGCGACAGCCAATTAGCATTCAGCGCGCGATCGGGAGGGTGCGCGCTCGGATTGGGGAGGGTGCGCTTACGGTGCGGGTAGGGTCCGCGGATCCTCCCCGGCCATAGATATTTATGTAATTTTAACTCTAATTTTCTCAGGAACTGCTGAACGGATTCACACCATTTATGCAAAAGGCACAAGTCTGAACTGAGGACTACCTATTTGCCAAATTTGGTGTCATTCCGTTCAGCGGTTCGGGCTGTAGCTGCGACAACAGATCCTATGGGAAATTGCATGGGGAAAATGCGTTTTGGGACCCCCCTTTTTTCTCGGCCCCCGCTTGACGAATCACCACAAAACTTTCAGGGTAGGAGCGGAGCGGAGCTGGCCAAAAGTATGAAAACTTTCCCGAGGATTCGTCAACCGGCGCCAGACTTATTGGGAATAGAATGTTGCGGATTTCCCATGGAAAATAGGTCCTAACTATAACTACCTACTGGCGACCGCCAGTAGGTAATATATATATATATATATATATCTATATCAATTCCACAGTCCAAAACCCATGCGGAACATGCATAAATCAGGAACAGACCACTCCGTGATGAAAGAATAAAGTGCTTTAATCCTTAAGTGACAGCAACATGACGCGTTTCGACCGGGAAATCCGATCTTGATCACATGACATGAGCAAAGACCATAGAGTTTAAATACAGTGAAGTTTGCCGTCAATGCACCACCCACTAAGTAGTAGAAATGGAAAAAATACTGACACAGAAAACTTGAGCCTGCAATAGGATTCCTACTATCAAAGAAAGGCAAAATACATAGTCAAGACCATTCTAATACAGTATTAAAAATTATTTAAATGTAAGTACATTGAAATAAAAAAGTATAAATATATAAATATATATTATCTCAATAATTCTGTAAAAATTCATAGAGGGTGCTAGAATAGTAAAGGGCAAGTGCCCATAGATTGCAAGTGATAAATAAAGTCAAGATACTTTAATATCTGCCAGTAAATATCATAAATAGGGGTCAAAGTGCTAGGAGCAAAACAGTACATTGTAATAAATTTTTGTGCAAAAGTCCAATGACAATCGAGTATTAACTCATAATAGAAAAATATATAGAGATGGACACCTCAAAAAGGCAAAGTGCAAAAATATCAAATGCAAAAATGCATATAAGTAACAAAATTAAATACATGTTTCTTAAAGCAGATAGTTAGGAAGACTTTTTCAGAGTGATCAATTAATCATAACGAATCTATCATAAAAGAACAGCAGGATCAAGAAATTAACAATAAATCCTGTTAAATGGATAAATTCAGCAATCCGATACCTTATTAAATCCAATCTCTGCCAAATAAATAATTACCCAATCCCCACACCTCGTCTCCACCGAATTAAAACTGGTAAAACCAAAAGTAAAACCAGCTAAAAATATGATAAAAAACAAGGTATAAAAGAATCCAGATAAAAATTCACTATAGCAAAAAAAAGAGTTAAGATCCAATCAATATAAAAAATAGCAGTAACAACCAACAACAGTTCATTCATTAACAAGTTTGTGTAATGTAAAAGGGCTGTAAAAGGGTAATGGGACAAACCTGCCCCATTAAAGGATCAGATGATGTAAAAACATTTTTATAAATAAAAATATTCTTAAAAAGATCCTACCAGAGCCCCAAAACAACTATAAATACAGTAGACCCTATAAAAAATCATAAAGGTCTTCCCCAGTATTGAGACCATTAGGAATCTAATTGTGTCCAGAAGTAAAATATAATGGCTTTCCAACTGTCTAAGTTTTCTCTCTCTATCTCCTCCTCTTTTAGAGGATGGAACTGCGTCAATAACTTAAATCTTTAAGATTATTTTGATGGACCAATTTGAAACGACGCGCCACAGGGTAGCTAGAGTCGGAGTTAACAATAGCTCTCAGATGCTGTAAGATTCAATTAAAGACTTGGAGCTTGGTGCTCCCGATGTAACGAATATGGCAAGTACATTGGAGCACATAAACAGCATAATCTGTTTTACATGTAAATAGACCCTTAATCTCGCATGCATCTTGAGTAAAAGCATCAGAATATTCCAACATGAATTTGCAAGCCCTGCAAGAACTACATTTTAAAAAACCTGATCGATTGGAGAGCCAATTAGAAAGTTTAATTATTTCTGGACTGGTCTTAACCAAGGCATCCCTCATAGAGGGTGCCCTTCTAAAGGTTAAAGCAGGGATATCACTAAGTAAGGGTGCAAAGGTAATATCAGTTTTTAAGATAGGCCAATTCGACTTCAAGATGTTCCTAACTTTCTTCTCATGACAACTATAAGTAGTAATCAGTCTACTAGCCGTATCTTCTTTGTGGGATAATCTATCTCCAACTGGAATGGCAACCTTAGTGTTAGGGACCTGCGAAAACTCATTAGTGGTTATACTCAATTTATTCATAGCGTTTTGTAAGTCAGCCCTTTTATAACCACGAGCTAGAAATCTTTGAAAAGATTCATTTAGACAATTATTGAGATCTGTTTCGCTACTGCAGATTCCTTAAAAACTCCCCATAGGGGATGCTTTTAATGAGGTGTCGGGGATGGGAACTAGAAGCATGCAGAATAGAGTTGCCTGCTGTGGACTTTCTGTGTAATCTAGTCTGAATTTTGTTCTCAACGACATAGATTTCAACATCAAGGAATTCTACACTTCCATTGCTAATTGTGGCAGTGAATTCCAAATTGAGCTTATTTATATTGATGTCAGCAACACATTTTTCGGCAGTTTCCCTAGATCCATGCCATATTAAAAACACATCATCTATGAAACGCCACATATGAACAATGCCATTTCCTCGGTAATCAGTTTCAGCAAGAACGCGGCTGAGGACATGCTCCTCCCACCAGCCCATGTGTAAACACGCGTAGCTGGGGGAGAAGCAAGCCCCCATAGACACGCCTCGCAATTGTTGAAAAACCTCGTTGTTGAAGCGGAAACAGTTATTACATAGGCACATCTCAATCATTTTAACCAACATCTTACTATTTTCATTATATCTAATGTCTCTATCGAATAAGTAATGTTGAATAGCATGTAATCCATCTTGATAGTTAATGGAGGTGTAAAGAGAGCAGATGTCCATCACAATAAAATAGTAATCAGAGTTCCAGAGGACGTCATTCAATTTAGTAAGGAAATGACCAGTATCTTTAATGTACGTAGGGAGGGCCTCCATATAATTATGAAGAAAAAAATCAACATACTTAGATATAGGTGCCACTCGCGGGAGCCTTACCGCCACTTGTTGTTTCTGGGGCACACAGAGCGCTACGGACTGCGAGGACCAGCAGCCCTTCTCCCTACAGCTGCAGCCTCTTCCGCCATGACTCCGCCCCCCACCAGGACACCTTGATAACGGCTCGTGGCCCCCGCTCCGCGGGAGCCACTCGCAGGAGCCTTACCGCCACTTGTTGTTTCTGGGGCACACAGAGCGCTACGGACTGCGAGGACCAGCATCCCTTCTCCCTACAGCTGCAGCCTCTTCCGCCGTGACTCCGCCCCCCCACCAGGACACCTTGATAACGGCTCGTGGCCCCCGCTTCGCGGGAGACACATTTGCGGGAGCCTTACCGCCACTTGTTGTTTCTGGGGCACACAGAGCGCTACGGACTGCGAGGACCAGCAGCCCTTCTCCCTACAGCTGCAGCCTCTTCCGCCGTGACTCCACCCCCTACTAGGACGTATACTAAGTGACCACTGACACGCAGCGCGGGACGCAGCGCGGGACGCAGCGCGGGCGAAGCCCGGGCCAAGTGCGGGCCCGTTCTAGCCCGTTACAGACCGTGTGAGACCGGACTGGGCCATCTCTCTTGGTTGTTTGCAGCATTTCCTCTTGACCGTTTTCTTTGGACCTGGTAACTCTAGGAGCCCACTGTTACAACTTATAGGGAAAATGTCGACTAGGGAGACCAGAAGCAAAGCCCATTCATCTAGTGTATCAATGGCGGGTACTCTGGATTGCTTCTTGCTGAGAGCCAATTCTTTCATTTCTAATGAGATCACTATTTTGGAAAGCCGTCTCTCGCAGGGCATTGATAATGCTAAAAGATCGACTCTTGGTCACATAGCTAATGCGAGAACACCTGATACTCATATTACGTTGTTTGAGTCTGCATCGCCTAATGATTGCTTAGAGGCAATTATGCCACAGGTCCTTGCTTGTCCTCATGGTGAAAATATTGACCCCCTCATTCTTTCTAGCAGTCCCAAACCTGTATCTAACCAATTGCTCCCTAGGGGACCAGAAATAAGTCATCAGCGAGTTAGAGCCAACAGGGCGGGGGCCGCACCTAAACGGAAGAGGGGAGTGCAGGTGGCGGGTGGTAAAAAGTCAAGGGTAGTTGCTGTATCCAATACAAATTTTCCGGGAGGGGCAAAAACTAAGGTGACTCTCACCGCAGCAATCGATCCTGATATTCCAACGGCCATTCTTCCCACCCAGAGCTCCCCGGCAGATCACCTTCCTAATACGACCAAGAGTGATAGTACCCAGGTAAGGGCAGATCCTCAAATCCAAGCTCTCGAAGGTCTCCTGAAATCTTTTTTGAACCCCTTTTTTGCCAGACTAAATCAAATAGATTCTAGGCTGGCAAATATAGAAAGGGCTATCGAGCCTAGGCCAGATCTGCCACATAGCTCGCTGACTATGGGAAGGGGAAGGGCTGTTCCTGCTCCGTTAGCAAGTATTTTAGACCCGGTGAATCCCTCTCCCTGTACACAGGTTGTCTCAAAAGTGAACAAGCACCCCGCAGCTCCCTCTATTCTCAAGGTGGTGGATAAGCCTTCTGTGGATGTAGAGCAAGAAATTCAGGAGGTAAATTTAAAGTTTAAGGAAGGATCAAATACTAAACCTTCCTCCGGAAGCAGCGCCACTGGTAGTTGTCCTAGCTGGAGTTCCTAAACTTTCTAACACAAGAGAAGAATCATTTGCTTCACTAAAGAATGAAGTTGTTAGTTGGTTAAACAAGCATAGACCCCTTCCTCCAAATTTTTCAGGCGAGATTATGATGGTTAGAAGGGTCGCATGGCTGGGATTATCTAAGAAAAGCATCAGTGGTGACTGTGTTGTCGTAAATTTTAGGGACCCTGCAGTAGTCTCTTCTATCCTTAGATGTCCCCACTCAGAGGTAGAGTCTTTAATTCGGACTCGTCCATTGGCCTTTTTCTACCCTCCACATGATAGGCACTTCGATGAAGTTCCGTAAGCGGGGTGGACGAGGGTCGGTGCGAGAAGTCACTCCAGAGGGGCCATGAACAATTTTCACTACCCAAGAACGACCTTGTACCCTCAGGATTATAATAGGTTTAGATGCCTGAGTGATATAGACTGACTAAGTATTGACCCTGACCCACCTAGCCAGTTGTTGGCTGGTGGCACGGATATCATGAAAATCATCAACACTGACCCTGGAGTTGCATTAGCGAGTAAGGGTGGTATTGTGGGACTGGATGTTTCCAAGAGAATATCAACTAGAGTCTCTCCTCCCATTGCATTCTTAGATGAATGCAATGAGATCCCTGATAATGGTCCATGGGCTGGCAATTTAACAACTACCGAACCTATAGTGGACCTATCTCCGGAGGCCCTACCTCTCCCTCCACCACTGACAATACTGTCGTGGAATCTGGCAGGGATTGGTAATAAACTAATGTGCCCCGACTAGGGCCGGTTTATAGATAAGAATGACATTTGCCTTTTTCAAGAAACTTGGGCAAGGGAAGAACCTTACCGGAGTGGTTTTGCCTCATTTTCGATCCCAGCCAGGTGGGGGGGTAGGGGTAGACCATCTGGGGGACTGACAATTTGGGTCCGTACTCACCTGGGTTGTCAGGCCACGGCCGTGAACATGACATCTCATGACGTCCAGTGTGTGACTCTGGCATGGCCCAATGATTTTCGCCTTGTTCTGATTAATGTCTATTCCAGACCGGTGAATATCACAGCGGAGTCTGTCACTATTGATATCTTCTTGACATCGAGTCACCGCTTTACTTTTTCAATAAACAAAAGGTATGCATTCTTTATGTAAATCTTAGTCACATTCAATATTTTAGTGGTCTTTCAATTAATATCACTTCAGACCAGCTTTGTTGTATTCTTATGTCTAAAGACACACCTATGGAGGTGTTTCTCTCAGCCGAATTTGGAGACCATAGACTGGGATTTCCTTGTTTAATTATAGTATAGAACTGTATAGTTGTGTAGTAAAATATGTTTTGATTGCTATATTGACTCCCTAACTCTAAAATAGGTTTTTTAATTCATATATATTTATTATTTGTATTTGTTTTATTATATTTCTTGTATATAGTGCACAAACCTGATCGGGCTCCTGACGAAGGCCTAGCCGAAACGCGTTGTCAACCTACTGCCCATGTATTTCCGCTGCTCACAGAGTAATAACTTGAACAGGAAAAATATCTATTGTATTTAGGAAATATCTGTTAGAAATGATCATGTTATGATAATTAGGCACTGCATCTTGAATTTGAATATTTAATCACGCCGTAGCTAGATTTAACTTGCACCTTTTATGAATCAGTTTGTATATATAAAGAAACTTTGTTGATGCATTGTGGTTTATAAATGGACATGTTTATACAGAGAAATTAATTGATTGTAAAATACATTTTTTGCAAAACAAGAAAACAAAAATTAACAAAAAATACTCATATTTAGTATTAATTAAAGAGAACAACGATAAATATACAAAATTGTTTGCTTTGTTATTTGTAACAACACAATTTAGTGATACATGCAAGTAATCTTGTAATTTAACTGTCAGCAATTTTATTGTCTATGGGAGTCAATAGGCAACAGGTTTGATTTTGACACTGTGCCCGGTGTCCCACCTTTTCACAAATATTGACGAGCTCTCCACATTTTTAAATATTATTCCCCAAGGTTCTGCCCTCCTAATAGGAGGAGATTTAAATTGCCACTTCGAACCGCTTCCGGGTTTGATAGATGGTGATATTCAGGAGGCGGATGATTACTGGGCAATACCCCCAGCTGTGGGCTTATCACCCAGGTCATGGACCCCTCTTGCTATTCAGATTACGGCTCTAACCCTAAAGTACTCCATTAGGGCATGTAACGGCCGTTTTAAATCAGACGTCCCTGCCAAGTATACATACAACAAACCGGGCAGAGAGTCTAGGCTGGACTACATATTTGTTGAGAGTTGTGCTTGGGGAAAGGTCGTAGATTTCAGGGTAGAATTAAGGGAAGACAGCCACCATAACTCACTGATTCTCCAGTTGCTATCCCCGGGGAATTTTCTTGTTCCATCCATTGAGAAGAAGGACTTAGACACAGGTTGCCATTTATCCAGCAATAGGCGCAGGGTGAGGTGGGAAAAACTAGTAAACCACCCCGCGTTATTACCTAAACTCTATGAGAAGGTAATTCCGGTTCTGGAAGCAGTAGGCTCCCTACCATTGCACAATCCCACTCCAGAAATGTATAAAAAATTTGAGGAGCTAAATATGGAGCTAAATATGGAGCTAAATGGCATTTTGGCAAATGTTTTAAATCCTATAGCGCCTAATGCGAGTAGGACCCGTAACACACCTACCTGGTACAATACTGCTTGTAGGAAATTAAAAACAGAACTCCTTGAAGCGGTTAAATCTAACAATACTAAGGCGCTTATTGGACAAAAACGCTGGGATTATAAGCAAATAATTGACCACGCTAAATCAGAGTGGGATTGCGATAATTGGGACAATTTAACTGAGGCACTCAAAACAAAAGATTTGCGTAAGTTTTGGCAACTTGTTAATACGGGCTCGTCTGAACCTCTATTAGCGATACAACCTAATATCGCGGCTAGTGTTTGGGAAGGCCATTTCTCCTCCCTCTATGGTTGTGATTTGTTGTCCACTGATAGCATGGCTAAGGAGCTAACATCGTTCAAATTTACAACTCTTCATTATGGGGATGATTTTGAGGAACAGGAAGTTTTTGATATTCTTTGCAGACTCCCGGCCAGCAAAGCGCCTGGCCTGGATAAATTCCCTGGCGATCTCCTTAAAAATGAACCGACGGTTTGGGCTCCTTACCTAACGGCATTATTTAATGCAATACTGAAGGGCATGGAAATACCAAGTACTTGGCTGGGAGCCGAAATAGTTCAAATTTTTAAGAAGGGCTCCCCTTTACCCCCGATTAACTATAGGCCTATAAGCCTCATAGATGTCCCCCAAAACATTTTTGCAAGGTTAATTTTAGAACGCCTTAGGGATTGGTTAGAGGAGTTCTCTATTCTGAGCCCTTTTCAGGCAGGGTTCAGGATGAATGTCTCAACCATGGACCAAATCTTCCGCCTTACGTTGTTATTCTGGAAAGTCGTAAAAGTGGAGGGAGGTTCCTTGTACACTGTATTTGTGGATCTACGTGCGGCTTTTGATCTGGTTCCTAGATCAAAATTGTGGTCTGTATTGTTACAACTGGGTATCCCTGTTTCCTTATTAAACATGATCATTCGACTACACACGGGAAATTTAGCGCAAGTAAGGTGTGGAAAGAATGGGGCTCTAACATCCAGATTTCCTGTTGGCAAGGGAGTCAGACAGGGGTGTGTGTTGGCTCCAACCCTTTTCTGCCTCTATGTCAACGGATTCTTCTCACACCTAGATAAGGTCATCGACAATGACGCGCCAAAACTTGCTGGTAATAGGGTCCCAGCAATAATGTTTGCAGATGATACCCTGCTACTCTCGAAATCTCCAATGGGTCTACAGCGAGTACTGGATGGCTTTGAGCTGTTCTGTTACGAGCTGGGTTTAGAAATGAATACCCTTAAAACCAAATTTATGATCTTCAATCCACCAACCACGACACGCCCAAATCCCTGTATAGGGGGAATCCCTTTGGAAAGGGTCCATACCTTTGAGTATCTGGGGCTCACTCAAAATGAATCAATGACGTGGGCCCCACATCAAACGAAGGCCCAATTGAAATTAGTCCAAGCAACTGGGGGATCATGACATTTTTTAATAGGTCAAGTGTAAAACCAACTGGTCCACCCCTTGAAATTTACAAACTACAGGCAAGGGGTGGAGTAGTCTATGGAGCTGAACTCTGGGGAACTAAATGTCGCCCGGAGATCTTATCTACAGAAACCAAGTTCCTAAGGCAATTACTGGCCCTCCCTCCTAGTACCCCTCTACTTCCATTGAGACTTGACTTGGGTCTTCGACCCATAGATGAAGTTCTCGGTCTCAAACCTTTAACATTCTGGCGGAGGATCTGGATCACTCCAGAACTTCAAGTCTATAGAAATGAACTTACTGAAGTTTTGAGTCTACCCAATGCAGGGAAACATCCTTGGTTCGCTTATGTGAAGAAAGAATTAGGAATCTTAGGTCTTCCACAACTTTGGTTAGACCCGGCCACAGCATGTTCTAGTGTTTCCCGCAAGCACCTTATTAATTCCTATTATGGATCCAAATTAGCAGTTTTTATCTGTAAATCTCAATCTTCTATTTTAACACATACCTTCCTAAATTTTAAAGATTTTGATCACTTTGAGGAGGCCTTGAGTGAGATTAGACCTCACTTTGCTAGAAAACTCTATTTACAGTGGAGATACGGCACATTACCTACAAGAGCTTTCACTAGCAAATGGTCGCCACCATCCCCTAAAAACTGTCCTGGCTGCGATGCAGATCAAGAAACTGAATTACACATATTATTTTTCTGTCCCGCATATAAAAAGTCCAGGAAGTGTTGGATCATGCCCGTTTGTAGGAACCTGGGGTTTAAGCACTGTATGCATGCCTATCGAGTCCTCAAAACAGACCTTTCTACTCCAATAGTTTTTGCCGCATCGTCATTTCTCGCATTAATGTGGAGGAAAAGAAGATTCTATGTAACTACTGTCTGAAGTCTTATGCATTTAGTCTGTATTAATATTGTCTCGGATTAGGTTTCTAACTATATAATTTTAATGGAGGTATTTTGCAATGACTATAGTGATTGGCATGTTCTCAGGCATTGGCCACTATTGGTTGTTGGAATTCTAGGTCTTTTTGTTTTTCTGTTCTTTTGGTTTTTACACATATGTCTTAATATTTTTGCAAAACGATGTGATTGTTTGTACTTTTATGACCATTGGTCGAAATAAAGATTGAGAAGAAGATATAGGTTCAAGTAACCCATTCTGAGCAGAGATGATAGGACGCCCTATATATATTTTCAGCTCGTTGGGGATTGTCCATATAATAGGGCATCGGACCGCAGCCCTGACGCGTTTCGAGTCTCCTCTTTCTCAAAGGGAAATTGCAGTCCACAAGCACTTAATTCACCACATCGTCCTTATATAGCAATATCGCCCGTCAGGATTGGACTACTCTGTATGAGGTAAGGCGTTGCATTATGGGGGATGCAGTTTATAATTCAATCCTCAGATGGAAGTGCTTGTTGATGTATGCCAAATGAAAGCTCCACATGAGCCCCAGAAAGCGCGACTGTTCGAAATCCTGCTTCGCTGCCCCAAATATGAAGCCCCTCATTATTGAGCTCCGTGGCCCTCGGTTATTGTGGTGGTGCCAACTCAGCGACAGGACGGCTGCTTATACATTCAGCTCATTTGGGATTGTCCATACAATGAGCTGCACTCGAACAACGAAGAAGCTTTTCCCCAAAGCCTTTATTTAGGTTCAAACAGCCATTCTTTCCGGTAAATAGAGCATCGGACCGCAGCCCTGACGCATTTTGAGTCTCCTCTTTCTCAAAGGGGAATTGCAGTCCACAAACGCTTAATTCACCACATCGTCCTTTTATAGCAATATTGCCAGTCAGGATTGGACTACTCTGTATGAGGTAAGGTGTTGCATTATGGGGGATGCAGTTTATAATTAAATCCTCAGATGGAAGCGATTGTCGATGTATGCCAAATGAAAGCTCCACATGAGCCCCAGAAAGCGCGACTGTTCGTAATCCTGCTTCGCTGCCCCAAATATGAAGCCCCTCATTATTGAGCTCCGTGGCCCTCGGTTATTGAGGTGGTGCATACTCAGCGGCAGGACGGCCGCTTATACATTCAGCTCATTGGAGATTGTCCATACAATGAGCTGCACTCGAACAACGAAGAAGCTTTCCCCAAAGCCTTTATTTAGGTCCAAACAGCCATTCTTTCTGGTAAATAGGGCATCGGACCGCAGCCCTGACACGTTTCGAGTCTCTTCTTTCTCAAAGGGGAATTGCAGTCCACAAGCGCTTAATTCGCCACATTGTCCTTATATAGCAATATCGCCCATCAGGATTGGACTACTCTGTATGAGGTAAGGCGTTGCATTATGAGTGATGCAGTTTATAAATAAATCCTCAGATGGAAGCGCTTGTCAATGTATGCCACATGAAAGCTCCACATGAGCCCCAGCATGCGTGAATGTTCGTAATCCTGCTTCGCTGCCCCAAATATGAAGCCCCTCATTATTGAGCTCCGTGGCCCTCGGTTATTGAGGTGGTCAAACTCAGCGGCAGGACGGACACTTATACATTCAGCTCGTTGGGGATTGTCCATACAATGAGCTGCACTCGAACAACGAAGAAGCTTTCCCCAAAGCCTTTATTTAGGTCCAAACAGCCATTCTTTCCGGTAAATAGGGCATTTGACCGCAGCCCTGATGCTTTTCGAGTCTCCTCTTTCTCAAAGGGGAATTGCAGTCCACAAGCGCTTAATTCACCACATCGTCCTTATATTGCAATATCCCCCGTAAGGATTGGACTATTCTGTATGAGGTAAGGTGTTGCATTATGGGGGATGCAGTTTATAATTAAATTCTCAGATGGAAGCGCTTGTTGATATATGTCAAATGAAAGCTCCACATGAGTCCCAGAAAGCGCAACTGTTTGTAATCCTGCTTCGCTGCCCCAAATATGAAGCCCCTCATTGTTGAGCTCCGTGGCCCTCGGTTATTGTGGTGGTGCAAACTCAGCGGCAGGACGGCCGCTTATACATTCAGCTCGTTGGGGATAGTCCATACAATGAGCTGCACTCGAACAACGAAGAAGCTTTCCCCAAAGCCTTTATTTAGGTCCAAACAGCCATTCTTTCTGGTAAATAGGGCATTGGACCGCAGCCCTGACGCATTTCGAGTCTCCTCTTTCTCAAAGGGGAATTGCAGTCCACAAGCGCTTAATTCACCACATCGTCCTTATATAGCAATATCGCCCGTCAGGATTGAACTACTCTGTATGAGGTAAGCCGTTGCATTATGGGGGATGCAGTTTATAATTAAATCCTCAGATGGAAGCGCTTGTCGATGTATGCCAAATGAAAGCTCCACATGAGCCCCAGAAAGCGCGACTGTTCGTAATCTTGCTTTGCTGCCCCAAATATGAAGCCCCTCATTATTGAGCTCCGTGGCCCTCGGTTATTGAGGTGGTGCGAACTCAGCGGCAGGACGGTCTCCTTTAGAGAGCCAGCGGCACATTGTGTTATTTAAAACGCTCCATTTTCAAAGAACACATTGCTATGGTGCTTCAGATATGAGTAAATAAAGAAGCATGGTGCTCTAAAAAGAAACATATGCAGGAAGCCCAACTCAAATGTACTCATTTTGTCCACTAGGGTGTACGTAAAGGCACAGACTGCCGGTCCTTGACTGAAATGTGGAGCTCACAGGTATTCGTACAAGAAGATAGCATGTTCAGTGATAAGGTAGCTTGTTGACTGCATGTTGAAACATGTTCTTTCGGGCACATAAGCACAGACAGTCCTAAATGAGGAAATGTCATGCCTCAGTATAAACACTACAACTGTTTGAAAAATGTCTGTCACTATACCTTATCAGCAAGTGTTGCTTAAAGGCGATGTCAGATGTGCATTTTACAGAACAAGTCATTTTTGTACGCTGTCCTTCTATTTCATAATCTTGACACAGAGGTTCCTGCTTGGTAAAGTGATGGAAGGCAGCTGTAAAGGGTGCAATCACATTAATTAGATCGTTATCTTCCTCAAGAGCTAATGTTACTGTTCTCTGCTTGCTTCTCAATCAAGCACTTAAGTTCTGAGCTGCCAAGAAACCATCCTCCTCCATGGTCTGTTTTTTCCAGGGGGAGAAGGGATTCTCTGTGGGATTAACCAAACCATTGAGAACGGTATACAGCGTTTACCATGAATCCTTTTCAACACATGAAATTACAACCTATACCCGTTACCCTGCAAAGTCGTAACAACATCTTGCGGAGGGGGGAGAAGGTGTTGGATTTAAAATCCAACACCCACCCTACTGTTGCACAAACTGGATTTGCAATAGTAAATTATACTATTCCAACATCCAGCGCCCCCCATAGAGCAAGTCGTTGTTACGACTTGCGGGGTAATGGTATGCATTGTTACACAGCGGTCGTTGTAACAACTCCGTTGTACTTGCATGCGGAGAGAAGGCACGCGATGTAAGGAGGCATATTCATTGAGAAGTGGCGTTGCCTACCAGATATCACCAAACACGTTGGTGATGCAGCATTGGAGCTGCAGGTGACTTCCTGGACCCCTGCTGCTGTCACTGTGGCTCATGCATTCATTCTTCCAGAGGCGCTATGTTTGGCCCTGTCCTCTCAAATATGGCAATCTACCGGGTTTCATCGCGGAGGGCAATCAACATTTAACATGTCAGCTTGTGCTGAAACTGGGAAAGCAAGTGTTTGTTTTATTGTTAAAAAACTAAAACATATATTTAAAAATAATAATACGTGGCGCAACCGGCACGAGAGACCATCCATAAGCTTGAAGAAAAATCTTAGGTATTAGGCAGCTTCACATGTGTGTGTACACGTGTGTGTGTGTACAGCGCATGGAGGCTCGTATGTAGGCGCAGGAGAGTGACATTGGGGATTGTAGGGCACTATTTTTGGTAAAGTGTAGTGCTGACATTATTTGGAAATGGCGGAAGCATGGGCTGTGGATGAAGTGTTAAGGAAATCACAGACCCTGAAATTAAAACCAGTGTAGAAGCAACACGGAGGGGGGAAAGCAAAACAAAACGCGGTGTAAAGGAAGAAGTAAAACGGACAGGAAGGGGGAGGCGAATGAGCCACAAGGACGGTGAGTAGAAGGAGAAGAAGCAACGCGGATCGGAGGTGGGGGAGGGGTGTAGAAGGATGGATAAACAAGGGAAGAATAGCGACCCACAGAAGGAACGCACACTCGGTACAAATTGTAAAGCGCACCAGATCTAGAACAAAGCGCTAGGAGCAAGTTACAAATACAGTTAGTGCATTACACACTGATACATGGGGCTCATATTAAATGCCAGAATAATGCAGTATTACACGCTACACAAAGGAAGAGAATCAACACCTATTAGTAGATATGTAAATACACCTGATTGTAAATAAGCCACAATTACGAAATATTAGCACTGGCATAAGTACAAGGAAGTTGGATTAGACAGAAGGAAGAAGGAAGTGGGATATGAAACCAGGCATTTCAACTGAGGGTTTCGTAATATCTAACTGTGATTGTCAGTAAATGAATTTTCCACCTCTTGGGTGCACTCCCAGACAAGGATATATTTGTTCTCCTAAAAGGATGAAAAGTAGAAAAGAAGGCGCTATAGCTCCGAAGGCAGTATTGTCTGCCTCAGAAGTTAGTTTAGGGTTTCACCAAAGAGTGCATTAGGGGTAATGCAGCCTATTTTGCAAATACTCCTTACAGCAATGGGAAGCCAACAAATACAAACGCAATGAGGCGGAAATAACTCCCCAGCGGATAATCCCATAGAGGAGAGGCGCCGGTTACAGACGCAGGAGTGATCTGCAAAATAAAAATAAAAAAAGAGAAAAATATGAAAATATGATCTCTGTGACTCCGTTTACACGAAAGACCTCTCCTCCCAGTCAAGCTCTGCAACCGTCCTTGCCAGGGAGGGGCCAGGGCAGAGTATCAACGCTCTGTTAGTTACAAGGCAAACATGTGGTCTTCTGTCCAGAAAAGCCAGCGCTCTTCCATCCCCAGGAAACCCTTTCTCGAGGTGTAAACAACGCATCAAACCAACAATGCCTGCCGTATGCACTCGATGAGTACCGCACAAGCTTCTAGATTTCACTTTGAGGCACCGCCAGACTGCACGCAGAGAGACTTGGGCCCGATATTCAAGAGGGCGCAATAAGATTTCGGCAAAAAGCAGATTAGGCGTTCTGGCCTCCTTGGGTGCAGAGTATATCCCCCCTTAATTTGTGTTCTCTATGAGGGCTCTACAGAGCCCCAGCCTTTCTAGGCTTTGATCCTGTCGCATTGACGGACAGTGGCTTAATGGCCCCTTGCATGACAGGAGGCATGCCAACTCGCACACGGATGGTTTTGCGCAAAAAAAAAAGAAACTTGGGGGCATATCAGCAACAACCGGCGATAATTATCGCTCAGCGCTCTTAGCGCTAGGATAATTATCACCGGCTAGCGTGAATTTTTATCGCTGAGATAGCGTGCTATTAGCAACGCTTATCTCCTCAGCGATAAAAATCCTCACGCTAACTGCCTAACGTGAGATTATCCTTGGAAACCCAGCGATAATCTCACGAAATGTGGCGTTAGCTTGTTGATAGGGCCCCACAAACTTAGCCATGATATCCACCCTCCATAGGATATCATGGCTAAGTCAGTCCTGAAGCAGGCGTAAGGAAAGTAGCCATAACAGGGGTTATCGCTACTTTTCCTGCCGCTATGCTTCATAGCGTGGGGCTTGATGATAGGAGAAATGTCGCTTAGCGACATTTCTCCTGTCATGTCAGGTCAGGAACACACACTTTGCATCTCATTAGAGATGCAAAGCTGGGCGTTAAGAATTTGTGCGCTAATGCAAGGCTGCAAAAGCGGCGATAATTTTATTTCGCCGCCTTGTAAATATGCCCCTTGGGGTCGCAACTCCAGCCAGCTCTATACCTGTGGTTCGCAGTTTGCCATGGGATTGTCATTGAAGGTGCAGCATGGTCCGTAACGGCTCTGTGAAGTGAGCACTAGCTGCGGGGGCAGTCTGCATTGGGAGTGGGAAGATAGCCTGGGACTCAGCTATGCCCGGTGTGTATGAGCAGGGCAGGGCGAGGGTGTGAGTAGGCGGCGCTGAGAGCGTCCGAGGCTTTGGCTGTTCTTTAAGCTTTTTAGCAATTTTCAACTTTAAAGACAAAGCATTACGGGGGCGTGGTCACGACGCCGAGCAAGATGGCCGCCTGACGCGGGACCTCCGGCGCACCGGAGCTTTTCTTTTATGCCTCATTTTTAGGGCCGGACTGCCTCTTTTTTCACCGCGATCGTTCTCTCCTCAGAGAGCGGCCGCCATTTTGTTTGAAGCGCGATGCTCGTGCTTACTGCTGGCTTGCCTGCATTTGCCCCACATGTTAAATGGTAGCGGCAGTTTCAGTCGATAACCTTTCAAGTATTTGCCCGGCGGTAATCGCCTCTCATACCACTCGATAATTTACCAATGAAAGAGGCAGGCGCCGGAGACTGGAAGGCAGGAAACAAAGTTTTATTCCGTCGGAGCAGAACACATCAGATCAGACAGCAAGGTATCGTCACGAAGTGCTCTAACTGCATCTCTGAGACCTGGTCTCTTATACACTGGTTTATTGCTTTATTACACATAGTACATTCTTGAGATTCCCTTGAAGTATGGGGGAATATCCCCTGAAGCCCTGGTTCAGATCCGATCCCACACATAGATACAGTAGAAGTTCCCACCCCACCCACAGTAGGAGATGGCTATTGCGCAGCAGGGTATTCCGCCAATTCCTGGGGGTGTGTGTGACCGGTCGGGTCTCAGGGAGTAGGGGCTTTGATCTACTGTAATCCCTTTGATGTGGGGTGTTTCCCTTACAGTAGGGGCAATAAACTGCATCCGCAGGGCTAGGTGATGGCCTGGGACCAGTTCAGACAATGGGGCGCAGAGGAAGGGGGTTATCAAAGGAGAGGCATGACCATGTATGGGATGTCGGTCGGATGTGGTTCCGTAGCAGGGTCGCGCAGAAGGAGAGGGTTTATGACCCGTGTATGAGAGAGCGGGGGTGGCCGGCGCGCGGGGGGATGTTCGCAGCGCCAGGGGGAAGCGTTGGTGATCGAGAATGAGCGGGGAGAGGGTGGGGTGCCTAAAATGGCGGCCGTGCATTCGCTGTGCGTGGCGCTGGGGAGAGGCAAGATGGCGCAGATAATGTTCAGTTTGCAAGCTAAATTTCCACAGTCCTCCCTTTTAACATATCTCGCCAGCTTGCCTAGTTTGGATCTATCCCCATAATACCCCGTACCTCCACCTCATTCAGAGCTTTCATTCGCTCTGTTTCAAAGTCCAAAGTCTTAGGGCAGATGCAGTTCATAAAAAGCAAACATAAAGGTGGCAGACACTGAATCCCCAAGCAACATCCACATAGTATCACGATTGGTATGAGGATAAATGAAAACAGCCTCCATCCCCAACCTTTAATAGTGTCCCAAAACCAACTCCCCAGTGACCATTCTTCTTGCTCTTGATGGACCTCTGTGGACAGTCTGTGGAGGTGTTCAATTGCTTTGTAGACTGAGGGTGAGTTATCCGGTACGTAGGTACAACAGCTGGACCCAATGATGCGGCATGCTCCTCCACGATCAGCCAGAACCACATCTAGAACAAGGCGGTTCTGAAGAGCCACCAGGCGGACGGCCTGAAGCTCAGCGGTGTTGTTGGCGAGGGCGCCAGCTGTAATGTTCATTGCTGTTTCGACTGCCTGGGTTAAGTGGCGGATGGCACGGCTGTTTGCCATCGGACCCCAGAGCGGAACAAGACCCTTTACTGCGTCCATGAACTGTGCTCCGGTGGAGTCGGCTTGTGCAATGTCTTTGGCACGTTTCTGTCGGTGATGGTTTGCTGGAGCCACATATGTCGGGGGAAGGACGAAGGCGATGTAGCAGGTGCCTCCCCAACCTTTCGGGAGCCAGGTGTAGGCCTTAGTACCACAGACGAAGTACATATTTGGGGAGGCAACAAAGGAGGGTGGGTCAACTGAGTCCAATGTTCGGGTGATGAGGCAGGAGCTGTAGCCCACCAGCTGTGCCCCCAGGCCTTCGAGGCATACAGATCCAGTGATGTTGATGACGGACAGGGCCACTGTTAGGGTGGCGGCCGTCCGTTTTCGGAGGTAAGAGAAGGTGGGTCTGGCTGGATTGTTGAACACTTGCATTTCAACTCGTTCTTTGGCGGGGATGTCCATGTGAAAGGAAGTGTTCGATCTCAGAGGGCAGAAGAGGGCGGAAGTTCTACCAGTTTTGTTCAGCCAGAACCCATGGTAGAAGTGTGACATGGTTCTGCCGGAAGTGGCATTGTCCTTGTAGCTCTCCTGCAGGAGGATCAGCCAGGCGAGGCAGGAACCATGGACAGAAAAAGGTGAAGGGATGAAAGGGATTGAGTGCCCAGTGGCATGGGGTAGCAATCCACAGATCCAGCAGTTAGTGGCGTTGGTGGCAAGATTGTGTTGGTGGAGCAACTGCACAAAAGAGTTATTCCAGAACTCCTTACGCCTTTCTCGGAGTTGGGGTGAAAGTGAAATCAGATGGTGTTCTTTCGTGGTGGTAGGTTGAACGGTGGTCAGCAATGTCTTATGAGCGGGTGTGCTCTCCTCCATGATCCAGAAGGTGACCACGAGGAGAAGGCAAAAGAGAAGGGTAATAAAAAGTGCTATTGTCTTAAAGCTGTGCATTCGGTCAGTCTTTGGGTTTTTGTAGTGGATCTTCGGACGTCCGGTTGCTTCCATCATCTTCATGTCGGGCGCTTCCATCACCTTCAAGAGACTCGGTAGCGGGCAGAACCACAGACTTTGTTTTAGTTTCTCTCCTGGTGGCCTTTGAGGTGACTAGGCTACCGCTCTGAGATTTCTACTCAGCCTGTGGTCTGCTTAGCCGAAGTTCTCTCCTTTCGTCGCAAGTTATACCCTTCTTTGGATGGCACAGTGGGATCGGGATATTCAATCAATTCAAGTGTCTCTGTATCCGGGCAGCGGCTCAGGGATGGTCGGTCTTTGTCCAGAAGTTCCTCTTGGGCGGTGATGTTGTCCGTGGTTGTCAGGGTCGGTGATACCTTCTTGCAGTGGTGTGCATGCAGCCAATTGCGTTTCCCCTCCACTCGAAGAGCTGTTCGGGTGGTGATCAGGACTTGCAGGGGGCCCGTCCACCGGGGCTCCAGACTCTTGGTGCGCTGGAAGTTACGCACTAAGACGAAGTCACCGGGTTGGATGTCGTGTCCCGGGCCCCTGGAAACATCGGGAATGGCGTGCAGCACCTGCTGATGGATAACAGACAACGTCTTAGTTAGGTTATACAAATAGTCAGACATGAGGACGTCCGGGACGTCGTGGATGGATGTTGGTTTTGGTGCAGTCCAAAGGTTCATGGGCCGCCCAAAGACGACCTCATAGGGGGTTAAGTGGTGCTTGGTGGGGGTGGAACGCATTGATAGCAATGCTAGTGGGAGAGCGTCTGGCCATCTTAGTCCTGTGGTGGCGACTATTTTTGCTATCTTAAGCTTCAATGTGGCATTGTGTCGCTCAACCAGGCCTGCAGATTGGGGATGGAAGACCGCATGGAATTTCTGTTTTACACCCAACCCCTTTAAGATGAGTTGGATAACTTCGGCTACGAAGTGGGGGCCGTTGTCGCTCCACAAAATTCGACAAAGGCCGTATCGGGGGAAGAATTCCTTCAGTAGTACTTTTGCGGTAGTCATAGCGGTGTTGTCATGGGTTGGGTAGGCTTCCACCCACTTGCTGAAGGCACACACAACGACAAGTACATACTTTAAACCTTGGCACCTTTCTAGCTGGACATAGTCCATTTGTAGGACTTCAAAGGGGTGATTGGGGACCCCAAACCCTCCCCGGGGTACAGCAGTTCCTTTCCCAGGGTTGTGTTGGAGGCATACTAGGCAATGTTGGACCAGACGTTTGGCTGAGTCTGGTATTCTGTCGTTGTGCCAGACTTTGGAGATGAGTTCGATCATGGGGGCAGACCCTATGTGTGCGGGGGAGTGTGCCATGGTCAGCATGGGGATCAGGTATGAGTCGGGTAGCAACCATTTGTTTGAGTCTTTAGTCCGCCAACAACCGTCATCATCCTTCAACCCCACCCGGGCCCATTCAGTTAATTCGTGTGGTGTGCTGGCTAGTTGGATATCCCTAATCGTTTCCCTAGCATCCTTCCATTTCTCAGTTTGTGACCTGGTCACGTACATGCGGGTCGTGGACCTGTTCTCGGCTGTGGTTCGGGCAGTAATGTCAGCTAGTGCATTTCCCTGTCCTATAATGTCTGTCACCTTCTTGTGTGCCTGGCATTTGATCACAGCTAACCGTATGGGGAGGAGGACTGCTTCGGTCAGGGCAGAGACTAGATCTCCATGCAGGATGGGTGTGCCATGAGAAGTCAAGAATCCCCTCTCTTTCCATAAGAGCCCAAAGTGGTGAACTACCCCAAAGGCATACTGACTGTCTGTGTAAATGTTTGCGGTTGTCCCTGCTGCCAGGATGCAGGCTCGTGTGAGGGCAATTAGTTCCGCCGCCTGTGCGGATCGCTGTGTGATGCGGGCTGTCTCAACAACTGTTCGAGCTGTGGTGACTGCATAGGCAGCTGAGGTGGTGCCATCGGGGAGCTTGATGCATGAGCCATCCACCCACAGTTCTCCGTCAGGGTCCGGGAAGGCAGTATCCCGGAGGTCAACCCTACTCTTGGTTTGTTCGTCGGTGAGGGTCACGCAATCATGTATAGGGGATGCATTGGGGTCAGCATCAGGGAGAGGTAGTAGAGTAGCTGGATTCAGAGTGGTGCATCGTTTCAATGTGATGTGGGGTGCAAGCAGAGTCAGTTCATAACCAGTCAGTCGTGCGCTAGTCAGGTGTTGAGTCTTGGTTTGGTTCAGGAGGGTATCAACAGCATGGGGTACCAATACTGTGAGGGGGTTCGAGAGCACGATCCCCTCACTTTGCCGGATAGAGACAGCAGCGGTGGCTACTGCTCGAAGGCAGGCGGGCAAAGCTCTGGCTACGGGGTCAAGAGTGGCAGAGAAGTAGGCACAAGGGCGTTGCTTAGGGCCTATGGACTGGGTTAGGACAGACAATGCACATCCCTCCCTTTCGTGGGTGTAGAGAGAGAAAGGTTTAGTGTAGTCTGGGGTTCCTAGGACTGGGGCCGAGCAGAGGGCGTCTCGTAATTCTTTGAAGGAGGATTGACATTCGGGTGTCCAGGGGAGGGGGAAGGGGGTATCTTTAGCCAGCAGGGAAAGCAGAGGTTTTACGATAAGGCTGAAATTTGGCAACCACTGTCGACAAAAGGAGGTGAGGCCCACTAGGGACCGCACTTGCTTCTGAGTTTTGGGAACAGGGGTTTCTAGAATGGTTTGAATTCGGTCAGGGGTAAGTTTCCTCCCGTCTTTGGATAGTAGGTGGCCTAGATACGTTACTTGGGGCTGGCAGAATTGCAATTTCTTTCTGGAGACCTTGTGACCGTTCTCCGCAAGGAAGCGGAGGAGGTGAATGGTGGCTGTGACGGCAAGTGGAGTGGTGTCGGCCGCCAAAAGAATGTCATCGACGTACTGTATCAACACCACTCCATCGGGTAGTTGGACTGCATCCAGTTGTCTCTTGAGGGCTTGGCTATAAATGCTGGGACTCTCAGTGTAGCCTTGGGGTGCCCTACAGAATCTGTATGAACGGGCTTTTAAAGTGAATCCGAACAGGTAGCGGCTATCTGGGTGGATGGGGATGGAAAAGAATGCGTTCTTGAGATCAATAACAGTAAAGATGGTGGCAGTGGATGGAATCAGGGTGAGGATGGTGGTGATGTCTGAGACCACGGGGTACTGGGGTATGACTACTTTGTTAACCTCTCGCAAGTCAACAATGAAACGGTAGGCTTTCTCATCCCCCTCGCCTTGCTACTTTACAATGGGTAGGATAGGGCTGTTGCAAACATTACTCACTACTTCTTCTACCACTCCTGCCTCGACTAGGGACTCGATGATTTCCACCAATGCCTTCTCGCCTTCGGGTGATATCCGATACTGTGGAAGCTTTGGGAGCACTGCGTCCGGTCGGACGGTTATGTGTACCGGGTCGATCACCATGCGCCCTACATCTGAGTCGGTTTTAGCCCATAGATGTGAAGGTAATGTGTCGAGTAGGGACATGTCAGCATCGGTTATAGAGAGCATACGCCGTGTGTGACAGGGTCTGGACAGATCTGGGTTATCGTGTAGGATGACTCGAACTCCGTCTGGGGAGCATCTGATGGTAGCTCGAAAATGTTTTAGCAAATCAAGTCCCATAATAGCATCGGGGGTGTTGGAGGAGAGCAGAAAGGTCGTGTCAGTGGTGTTATCTTCTAAGTCAAAGGAGATTGGTGCTGATAAGGGGTTAGTGGAGGGCGTTCCATCGAAGCCTATTGAGGTTACATGTGAGCCAGACAAGGGTGCCCTAGGGATCAGTCGTTTGGATAACGCACTACGTGTCGCCCCAGTGTCTACCAGGAATGGAGATTTTGTGCCCAAGACCTTAGCAGTGACGTAAGGGCCTTGCTGGTCAACACGGAGTTCGACTGGATCCCTCCCTTGCCCCTGGCGGTCCTATGCGAAGTCATGGGTGCTTTCATAGTCGGACTGCTGACACTGGTTTTGTCGGGGCGGTCAAAGGTGTTTGGTTTGCTTGGCCTGGCGTTGGTTGCGTCGTTCGTGTGCCCTCGTCCCTGTCCTCTGTTTCTGGGGTCATATGCTGTGTCTCTGGGATCCCTATTTTTGTTTAGTTCCAGAAGGACCAGGCACTGGGATTTCCAGTGTCCGAACCCTCTACAGAACGCACATTGGTTCCCATCTAAGTCTCTCCGTCCGTTGTAGGGTGCAGGTGTATGGTCTCTAGGGGGTAGCTTTCTAGGGGCGGTTGGGTGGTAATTCTCTTTCGGGGGTTCCCTTCCTATGGTCACCCCTTGCAACTGTGCTATCATTACCCTCTCCTTCAGTTCCTTTTTCTTCTTCTCTGATGCCCTATCGTTCTCGTTTTTCTGATTTTCGTAGTATTGGGCCATCTGGAGAATCGCTGCGGGTTTGGAGGCTGCCCAACTACTCTCGCTGGTCTGTAGTTTCTGGAAAATTTCTTGTGACAGACCCTTCACATAATTCTGGACAAAGAGGTGATGTCCGGTTGCGGTGGTCATGTCTTGGCCACTGTAATCGGAAAACACCGTCTCGAATCGGGAGAAGTATTCATACACATCCTCCTGGGGTTTCTGGCGGCAAGCCGTTACTATCGACCAGTCTACCTTTCTTTAGAGTCTTCAGTTTTAGTACAATCTTGTCTGGGAGCTCTAATATGGCTTTTGGGGGTTTCTGTCCTGGTTCTCGCTGCTTATCTATGGTATCGAGTTGTACCCAGGTATATCCGAACGGCTCAGCGTGGTCAACTTTCCGGATTTGTTTCCACACATCAGCCGGCAGACATAGCCCAAAGAACAAATCGATATCTGCTAAAGTCATAATCGTAGAACCTAAGGCTGTACCCAGTTCAGTGTAGAAGGCAGTCGGGTTCTTTCTTAAGTCGGGTAGAGTTTTTCTAAAGGTCAAAATGTCTTGCCGGTCCCACGGCTGGTAGACCCAGTTATATACAACCCTTCCCTTCGCATCTTGGTGGTTGATGTCGTCATGTGTTCCCAGACCTCGTGGGGGGACCCAGTAGGGGGCAGCTTCTTTAATGGGCATCATGGCATCAGCCCTTCCTTCCTGGGGCTTAGTCGCTATGGGGGTTTCTGCTTTGGTGGTCTGTCCATGTTCTTTAAGGTGTCGGTAGACCTCGAGTGTACGAGTGAAGAGGTTCGTAACGTCGCCCTCTCTTTCCTCTCCGATGTCTACCTTCCTATATAGGGCTGCTAAGCCTTCGGGACCTTTATCGTGGTATCTTTCCTCATACGCATTCAGGGCGTGATAACAGAGCCGTACGACGAAGTGTCGTCTGCGGCTGTCGGCATACGAGTTATACACGTCTGTTATATACTCCTCACTTTCCTTTCGCTCCACCAGTGTCCCTACTATCTTATCAATTCCTGCTCGTTCATCCTTTGTTAATCGATTCATTTTGGTGGACTCTTTCTTTCCCATCTCATGGTCATCTAGCGTTGTAACCGACATTGGGTTCAGTACAAGAGGCTCAGCCGGCGCGGAGGCCGTGAGGACCGAGGCCCCTGTACTGCTTTCGCTCGTGTTCGGGGGTTGTAGATGTTGCACTACTGACTGGGAGGGTGCATATGGAGGGGGCATGTAAATGATCGGGGGACCTAACAGTAATTCGTCGTTCGTTCGCTGCTTGGAGGACAACTCAGGGTAGAGCAAAGAAGGGGTCCTAACAGCGTACTGTCCTGATGTTTCGGGCTCCTGTCTTAATTTAGTTTCCCTTCTCTCCTTTATTTCTTCTTCTAACTTTCTAGCGGCAAGGTGAGCTGCCTTTCGTAATTCCTTTTCTGCTTTTACTTCTTCCCTCTTTTTCCGTTGCGTTGCTTCTTTGCGCCACATGCCGATACTGTCAAGCATAGTAGGCGTCGTCTTATTGCTACGCAGAGCTATTTCTAGCGTTTCTATCTTATGGTCGTCGAAGGATCCCATCAGTGGCCACTGACTCTCGGGGTCCTTCTTTGTATATTTATGCCATAGCTTGGTATAAGCTACGGCGACTAGTCCATATTTAGTGAACATGTCCTTATTAGGGGTGCCCTCCAGTGGAGCCGGATGGTTCACCTCTAATAAGCGGTCCGGGCAGAACCAACTACCAATCAGTGGGGAGAAGATAGGCATGACGGGTTTCAACGGGGACAAAAGTCAGCACTACCTATCTTTTCACTGCTTGCAAAGACTAGACAGAATATCTCTATTCTTCGTTATTTGTAAGCAGAGAATACCTCCAAAGAACCAATATCGAACAACTAGTGTTCGGACAATCAATCAATCAATCAATCAATGGGAGATAAAAATAGGCATGACGGGTTTCAACGGGGACAAAAGTCAGCATTACCTACCCTTCACTATTTGCAAAGACTAGACAGAATATTCCTATTCTACGTTATTTGCAAACAGAGAATATCTCAAAAAGCACTATTCTCCAAAACAATCAATGTTCGGACAATCAATCAATGGGGAGATAAAGATAGGCACGACGGGTTTCAACGGGGACAAAAGTCTGCGTTACCTACCCTTCACTATCTGCAAAGGGAGAGAGAGAGAGAGTATTTCTACTCCTCCCCGTTTGTAGACAGCGAATATCTCAAAGAGAACAATCGATGAGCACAATCAATGAGCAATACTAGTATTTCCAAAGCTTTAAACAATCAATCAATTATTTCGCATTTTTGTCGTGTATCACGACCTTACCCGGACCGCGTGGACAGTTTCTCGTCTTCCGCCTCCAGCGCCCGATCGTCCTCTACTCTCCGTATTTGCCGCGGCACTCCTGATGGTTCCCAGTCAGGACCGTAGATCACTCGAGAGAGGTCTGCTCGGAACCAGTGAAGTTCGGATGATCGGCTGCCAGACGAGGGTCTATTGGGCAGGAGCTCTCCCGATCGTTGCAGTTGTTCACTCTGTCGTCGGGACCTCTCCCACTGGATCCACGTGTCGCTGATGGGCCCCACGTTTGGGACGCCAATTGTTAAATGGTAGCGGCAGTTTCAGTCGATAACCTTTCAAGTATTTGCCCGGCGGTAATCGCCTCTCATACCACTCGATAATTTACCAATGAAAGAGGCAGGCGCCGGAGACTGGAAGGCAGGAAACAAAGTTTTATTCCGTCGGAGCAGAACACATCAGATCAGACAGCAAGGTATCGTCACAAAGTGCTCTAACTGCATCTCTGAGACCTGGTCTCTTATACACTGGTTTATTGCTTTATTACACATAGTACATTCTTGAGATTCCCTTGAAGTATGGGGGAATATCCCCTGAAGCCCTGGTTCAGATCCGATCCCACACATAGATACAGTAGAAGTTCCCACCCCACCCACAGTAGGAGATGGCTATTGCGCAGCAGGGTATTCCGCCAATTCCTGGGGGTGTGTGTGACCGGTCGGGTCTCAGGGAGTAGGGGCTTTGATCTACTGTAATCCCTTTGATGTGGGGTGTTTCCCTTACAGTAGTGGCAATAAACTGCATCCGCAGGGCTAGGTGATGGCCTGGGACCAGTTCAGACAATGGGGCGCAGAGGAAGGGGGTTATCAAAGGAGAGGCATGACCATGTATGGGATGTCGGTCGGATGTGGTTCCGTAGCAGGGTCGCGCAGAAGGAGAGGGTTTATGACCCGTGTATGAGAGAGCGGGGGTGGCCGGCGCGCGGGGGGATGTTCGCAGCGCCAGGGGGAAGCGTTGGTGATCGAGAATGAGCGGGGAGAGGGTGGGGTGCCTAAAATGGCGGCCGTGCATTCGCTGTGCGTGGCGCTGGGGAGAGGCAAGATGGCGCAGATAATGTTCAGTTTGCAAGCTAAATTTCCACACACATTGCCCTTTTTTGGTGTCCTTCGCTGCCTGAATGCTGATACATCCTCTTTTTGGACACTGTCTTGCCCTATGACTGCCTTATTGCTTGTGCTGCTTCATGTTACTGGAATGAGGTAACCCTCCAACGATGGCTTTCATACTATGTTTTTGCCTCCCCTTTGGTTACGTTCACCATTGCCTCTGACGGGAGCGTCCATGGCCTGGTTGGTCACTGATCCTGCGCTCTTCATTTTTGCATAGACCGGCACTTGCTTGTCCCTATGTGATTATCCTGGACTGTTTTCTGGAACATTTCTTTAATCACTCCCCAGGCTCTCCTATGGTTATTGCTGTCGCATTATATGTGAGTGGATGCCTTCACATTCTGGTCTTCCTTTATAGTCGTCCTCTTGCTTGCTGCATGGTTATTTGTGATTGGCTTTCTATGGGCAAGTTACGCAACCCAAAATTTGTCTTTACTCCTTCGGGGAGCTCTCCTGTGGTAACGTCTTTACCTCATTCAACGGTGGACTCTCCTCCCAAAGCAGCGCCAATGGCGGGAGTAGCTCTCCCTCGTTCCTCCTCAGCACAGCCACCTTTAAGCAAATCTTCGCCTCCGTCAACATCTTCTAAGCGTCTCAAACAAGATTCCTCTTCATCAGAGAAGTCGCCATCCCCTATTTCCATGGAGATGCTTTTTGAGGAAATTCGTGCTCTTCGGCCGTTTGTGGAGGAGACCAACAGTAAGATGCAGTTTCTTGAAGAGAAATGGTCGTCCATGGATAACAGAGTTACATCTGTGGAGCAACAGATTTCGGATCTTCAATCTACTTCCCAGAGGGTCTCCTCTTTGGAAAAATCTGTTTTGGCGCTTCAACAGCATACGGAGGAATTGGAAAACAGAAATAGGAGGAACAACCTTCGTATTTATGGTTTGCCGGAATCTTTAGAGGGGGACGACCCTGTGCTCTTTTTCTCCTCCTTTCTTCCGAAGCTTTTGGATATGCCGTCCACCACTTCTCTTAATATTCAGAGAGCACATAGACTTGGTCCTCGCTCGTCCACATCAGCCAAGCCAAGGGGAGTCATTATTCTTTTTTTGAAGTTCACAGATCTTCTCTCTGTTCTCTCAGTGTCCAGGGCCAAGCGTCAGGTCTCCTGGTTGGGTCAGAGAGTGTATCTTTCCCAAGATGTTTCAAATGCTACTGCCTCTCGTCGGAAGGAATTGTTATCTCTACGAGCTCCTTTGAGGTCTCTTGGTGCTAGATATGGTTTATTCCACCCATGCACTTTCAAAGTTACGCACCAAAATCAGACTTGGACCTTCCAGGATCCTGCTGAACTCAAAAACTTCATTCATATTCGTTCTAATTCTGCTATGGAGACCTCTTCCTCTTCTTGTGGCTGATTGTTTAACTGCTTTACGCCTGCAGATTACTTGAAAATGTCTAACTTTTGCTTCCCTTACAGGTCATCCATTTTTGTCCCTGTCTTTGTTTCCGTTTATTAGTCTCTTCGTATTAGATTATAAAACATACTTTTCTTATTCCCCTGTATCTAACTTTAAACTCCCTCTATCCTTTGTTTAATAATTGTGTCTAGTTTTTGTCCTTCAACAATCCTATTTGACTTCTCTGCTCTTAGCTTCCTCAGTTCTTTCCTTTATGTGTCGCTCTTGTATTTTCACCCTTTGATCGTCATAGTATGTCTTCCTATTCTCAAATGTTACTCATTCTTTATTCATTTATCTAGATGGACCGGCTTCCTCTCCACCTGGCTCTTCGGTTATGTTCTTTGTTCCGGTGCGATCCGGCCTGGTCTCCCGTCTTGGGGGATCTGTCTCGTTGAGTGTCGCCATTTCCCCGTTGTCCTATTTCGTACTCCCCTCAGGTATGTTTACTTCAGTCATCCCTTTGGGATATGTGCTGTCTCTCCTTGTAATCGCGTTCTTTCCCTGTTTCCTTTTTCCTTTTCTCTCCCCTTTACTGGTTGATCAATTCCGATTCTCCTTCATTTCTCTTTACCCCTCACTTTTCTTTTTCAACCTACTTTATCGATATTCCTCAGAGTTTTCTCTTTTTCGGCTTGTCTTTTGCGCATGCCCCCTCTTTTTCACTTTTCCTGTCCTATTTGATTCTATGTTATTTGTTAATTCAAAGTTGGTACCTGGAATGTAAAAGGTTTCTTTAATCCCATTAAGCGGCAGAGAGTTCTTTCCCATTTAGCTTCCTATAACCCAGATATAGCTCTCTTGCAAGAAACCCACCTTAATGATGTTGAATCTCTTAAGTTAAAAAGAAGTTGGGTGGGTACAGTTTTATTTTCACCCTCTGACAACAAAAAGAATGGAGTCGCTATCCTTTGTCACAAAAGGCTTAAATGTACGGTTCTGTCCCAGGAGACGGACTCTGAAGGTCGTTGGATATTAGCCAAATTACTACTGAACTCTATTCCTTTAACTGTTTTCAATGTCTATGGACCTGTACAAGCAGATTGTTCTTTTTGGCCTTTAATTACAAAGAAATGTATTCAATATAAGGATGTATCATTTATTTTTGGTGGTGATTGCAACCAGATTGTTGACCCGTTCCTTGACCGTAAATCCACAGTCCGTTTTACACCACACAAACCCCACAAACAATTTCTTAATACCATTTCACAATCACACCTTATTGACTCTTGGCGTCTTGCACACCCTGACACGTTGGACTATTCCTTTTTCTCTCCTCCTCACTCATCTTTTTCTCGCCTTGACTATATTTTTCTCTCTAAATCTTTATCTCAGAATGTTTTGTCTTCTTCCATTGAACCTATTGTCATCTCGGACCACGCTCCCATTGTGACGGATTTTGACCTACTCCCACCACATCCTAAACCCTCCCGGTGGCGCTTTAATAGCGCACTTCTTACTGATCCCAACTTTTCTTCCTCTTTTCGCTCTTTTGTTGAAGAATTCTTTCTTCTCAATTCTGATCCTAGTATTTCTTCCCATACTCTTTGGGATTCCTTTAAAGCCTCTGCGAGGGGATTCATTATTGACTTCGTCTCTCGGAAGAAGAAACAGTTTACTCAAAAGCGGAAATCCTCCCTGGCCCATATAAAATTTTTGGAGCATCAGTTTTACACCTCTTCAGATAAATCTCTTACGAGCTAAGCTGGAATTCAATAAATTAACTACGGACAATGCTTCTTCGGTTCTTCTTCGCAGTAGTGCAAGGTATTATGGAGGTCGCAATAAATCTGGTAAACTCTTGGCTAACTATCTTAAATCCCGTAAGGAACGCACTCTTATTGACTCTATTTATTCTTCTGCAGGCACTCTTCTCCACAAAGACAAAGAAATCCTTGAGCAATTTCAATTGTTTTACCAGAATCTTTACACCCCAGAGTGTCCTCCCAATCCTTCTCTTATTCAGAATTATTTTGAAAATCTTCCTAAACCGTCTAACTCTCATCTTAATTTTCCGGATCTTGAACTTGATCTCTCATTAAATGAACTCTCTACAGCCTTGACCTCTCTTACTAAAGGTAAAACCCCTGGCCCTGACGGCTTTCCTGTGGAATTTTATCTGCACTTTTCAGACATCTTATTGCCTAAACTTTTAACCCTCTTTCAATCATTTTCCTCATCCGGCAAGGCAGAAGGCTCTTTTCAAGATGCTACCATTTGTCTGATCCCCAAAGAGGGTCGAGATCATCAATTATGTAAAAATTATCGGCCGATCTCGTTAGTCAATGTAGACTACAAAATTTTTGCCAAATTACTAGCAATGCACCTTGATCCCCTTATGCCTCATCTCATTGGCAAAGAGCAATGTGGCTTCGTTAAGGGTAGACTTACATCGGACAACTCTCGCCTTTTTCTTAACGTCCTAAATAAAGCTTCCTCACTCTCAACCCCTCTTGCTGCTATCTCTGTTGATGCAGAGAAGGCCTTTGATAGGGTTGATTGGTCTTTTTTGTTTGCTTCATTGCGTTGGCATGGCTTTGGTATCAAATTTATATCCCTTATCTCTCTTCTTTATTCTGCCCCCAAGGCCTCGGTACTTGTGAATGGACAGCTTTCTCCATCTTTCAACCTTCAGAGGGGTGTTCGTCAAGGTTGTCCTCTCTCTCCACTCCTCTTTGTCTTGACTCTTGAACCCTTTTTATCTTCCATTCGCAATAACACTTCCATTTCTGGTTTCCCATATGGTTCTAATCAATTGAAACTTTCTGCCTATGCGGACGATATCTTATTGTTTATTTCTGATCCTGAATCTTCCATACTCCCCTTGTTATCCGAGTTTAACTCCTTCTCTTTGGTGTCAGGTTATAAGATCAACTCGGACAAAACGGAAATTCTCCCTCTCACCTCATCCTGTCTCCCCCATCTTTTCTCTGCTACTGGTTTTGCTTGGAGTAGTTCCAAGATTAAATATCTTGGCATTTGGTTTTCCAATTCCATCTCATCCTCGGTTAAATTAAATATGTCGGCAGTTATTTCTAGGATTGATCAATCGCTCTCAGCCTGGAATCCCTCTTTCTTTCCTGGTGGGGTCGATTGGACTCAATTAAAATGATGATTGCTCCTATTCTAATTTATACCTTCTCTATGTTGCCGGTTCATATCCCTAAATTTTATTTTTAAAAAATCGATTCTCTTCTTTCTCGATTTCTCTGTAAAGATAAGAAATCCAGAATTTCTCTTGCCACCCTCCGTAAACCCAAATCTAATGGTGGGGTTAACTTCCCTGATTTCCGTCTTTATCATAGGTCCTTTTCTTTACGTCAGGCCTCGAGATGGATCTCATCAACTCTTTCTCCTTTCACGCCTCTTTAGCTTCTCATTGAACACTCTTTATTATTACCCTTCTCCTTTGCCGAGGTGGTACGATTCTCTACCAGGAATCCCTATTCTCTTTGTCCCCTATTCAAACACACTTTTTCTCTTTTAAATCCTTTGGTTCTTCCCTCTATGGTTACACGTACGTCCTTTTTAAATTCCCCTATCTGGTATAATTCTCTTATTCTTCTAAAGAATAGACCCATTTTTTGGAGATCGTGGAGGGTAAAGGGCGTAATGTGGGTCAACCAACTTTTTGACGGTACATCCCCTTGCTCTTTTCCCAAATTTCAACTTTTATTTCGATGCCCTCGTTCCTTTTTGCAGAAATTCACAACCCTCATGGCAATTATCCTTGATCGTTATTATTCTCTCCCTTCTACATCATCATCGCCACCTCCTCCTCCTCTTCTCAATATTCTTGCTACACTCCCTAAAGCATCTCTCATCTATAAATCTTTTGTATCTCCTAACCCAAATCGTGTCAAAACTAAAGTGGAGCTCTCTTGGGAAACAGATTTTTGTTGTACTTGGCCGATTACTCTTTGGGATAAGCTGTGGTCCAGATCTTTAAAAATTTCTCGCTCTGCTTCTCTTACTCAATCCTTATTTTATCTGTATCACAGACTCTATCTCTCTCCTCTTTCTTTATCTCGTTTTTCCCCCTCCTCTGACTCTAAATGCTGGACTTGCGGTTCTTCTGATGCTGACCTTTTTCATATGTTTTTTCTGTGCCCAGTTGTCTCTACCTTCTGGGGGAAAGTGTGGTCATGCCTCTCTCGTATCTTCCCTCTCCCTTCCTCTTTCACAAATTCCTTTCTCTTTTTGGGTAGTCTTTCTGAACCTTTGAACCTACCCGTTCATCTACACGGTCTCTTTGACCTGACGCTTGCTCTTGCCTTCCAACACATCTCTTCCAACTGGAAATCTCTAGCTACTATTTCCTTACAAGGCTGGTGGAATTCCTTATGCCATTTTCACAGACTGGACGTTTCCTTTGCCTCCACTTGTAAACCTGTTCGTAATGTTGATCTTTTCTGGTTGCCCCTCACCACGTATCTGGACTGCTTGGCCCTGAAGAAGCCTATACGTCTCAATGCAGAAAATTTTAAACCCCCTTGAATGACTTGAACTCTCTCCTTTTGTTATCCCATATAGGTTTATTTAATACTACTGTTTGTTTATGATGGTAATTTTTCATCGCTGATTTATATAGTTTGCATATATGCCGTAATTATTTGATAACTTATGGTCTGTATTAATATCTTTATCTCTTCCCCTCCCCTCCCCCCTCTTTTCCTCCCTTATCTTATCCCTTCTCTTGTCTCCCTCAATGTTAAAATTCTCTTAAAAATGCTTTTTGGGTTTCTAACATTGATATTAGCAGTGTTAAGTTTTTTTCACTGGATTCTGTATTGTTGCAGTGTATGCTGATATCTCCCTTTTGTTATCAATTCTTTAATAAAGCTTTCAAACATAAAAAAGACAAAGCATTACAGTTATACAAATACATATGAATATATTTTTCAGACAGATAACCAGCTGAGGGGCATATTATCAAGGACGGCGTTAAAATTGTCGCCGGTTTAGCGGCAGAAAACTGCCATGATAATATGGGCTTGATAATATGCCTTTGAGAATTCCCATAAAAGCCCAGGTTCTAAGCTCTTTTGTCCACATATTTTCCATCGGTGAGGTGGGCAGACTGTCAATTTGGAGGAGAGGGTACTCAGTCACTGTTTCAACATAGTATCGTCTCCAAAAAACTTTAAATCAGCCTCTACATCTTTTCAATTTATGATTTTCTTGAATTACTTACATGTACTACTGCTACACATGGATAAATTCTACTGTGCAAGTGTTGCCCTGTTAAACCCATATCATGAATCCTGGCAATTGCTTGTCTGCCTCATTTAGGTATTTTAGTTGTGCTGAGTAGTGCCCAATTTGTTGCCCTGCAAGGGCAGCAGCCCTGCTTAGATCTCTTGCTGGTGTCTGATTTAAGTGATAGAAGCAATTCTGACAAGTGATGTTAATGTTCCATTCAACTACCGCAGCCTGATAAATAATGTTGCAACCATCCCATTAAAAGTTTTGCAGCCCACCAGAGATAAGCATGATGAGTTGTGCCCATCTTAAATGGGTGCACTATACCTGCTCAAGAGGGTATAATAGGGTAAAGTAGTAGGGATGGCATACCATATGTCATTTCAATCTCTTTCCATCAGGACTGCTATACTTCCATCATTCTTTCAGAGGGGCATTTCCCAGCTCTTGGTAGGGCAGCCATAGTTGAAATGGCACAACACTGGTGCTTTCCAAAAAGCCTGCTGTGCCCTTAATAAGAAAATGCTATGACTTTTCAGCATGGTTGCTACACTTCCATACTGAAGGTACCACAGTTTCTCAACACAGCTGAAACATATGTTCACATACGACTCAAACATGTATGGCATAAATGTCCTTGAGTATGAAAAACCAAGACAATCATATATGAACTCCAGTTTCTCAAGCTTCAGTAATCTTCATTAAAGACATTCCTAGCAGTTGCATGCTTCGTCATCGGGTTGGGCATTCCTACAAATTATGTTTTATTGTTATTGCTAATACAAGATGCACTTGAGCTCCTGTTTCAACATTCTTGTCCTAGATTGATGGAGAGTATTTTTAACAGGTGAAGTAGCGACCATAAATACAAAGAACATATATATATATATTCAGAATCAATCAACATTTATATTTATGCATTTTTGTCTAGCCCTGAGGAAGAAACACAAGTTTGCTGAGAATATTTCTGATGAAAGTAATTAAAGCTGGATGAACTGGAGTTCCCATTTTATTGACTTGCTCTTTGATACTCAAGGGTATTTATGCCATACACATAATATTGGTGTGCAAACATATGCTTAATATTAGTTGGAACACAGGTGCCCAGATTTATCAAGGGCTTGCATCGCCCTTGCATCACACAAATCAACGCAATCCCTTAAGTCAGCTGCCTTGCATTACTCTGCGAAGGGAAGACATCCATGATATGTTATGTTATTTTATATTGATTTTTATATCACACTAATCACCTGAAAGGGTATCTAGGCGCTTGGGCAAGGTCTGCAGGTGTGTGGTACAAGGTGCTTATATGAAGAGCCAGGTCTTCAGCTTCTTGTGGAACTCAAGAAGTGAGAAGGAGGCTCTGATGTGTTGAGTGAGGTTGTTCCATGGCATGGGTGCAATGTGAGTGTGAGGCAGAGCGTTGGTGACAGTGCATGTGGCTGTTCAGGAATTCTGGTCCTCTGTTGTGTAGTGCTTTTCATGTATGCGTCAGAAGTGTGAATTGGCTGTTCTTGTGAATGGGGAGCCAGTGAAACTTCCTGAGGCAAGTGTGATATGGATGTGATGTGGGAGGTCGAGTATGAGTCTCGAGGCTGTATTCTGGATGGTCTGAAGGATGGTCTGAAGTCTGTGTAGGTGTTGTTTGGAGAACTAGCATAGAGTGTTGCCATAGTCCAGCCTGCTAGTGATGCATGCTTGCATGACGGTCCGTCTGGTGTTTTGAGGCACCTATTTGAAGATTTTTAGCAGCATGCATAGGATGTGGATGCAGGAGGTGATACTGTGTTGACTTGAGCCGTTATGTTAAGTGTTCCCACCGTTCCACCCATTCCAGATTTACTAAGACCAGTATGCCTGGGAATGCATCATAATGCTGTGCTTTCCAAGATGAGGCATTACTAGGAGAAATATGTTTATTCTAATTATTTCCACTTTCTACGGTTGCGGCATTCAGCCGCACAATAGAAAGAAAATTACTTTTTAGGATTGTTTTTGCGCAGGAAGGTATATATATTTGGGCCCTGGTGTTCCATTTAAAGACACCATTGGATGTGGGTCTCCCCCCTTGTTTGGCACCCACTGTATAATTTTTTTTTACATACTTTATAATCTAAGGTACTTTATCCTATGGGACATAGGTGTGCACCAATATACCCTTTGCTGCTCATTTGATAAATGTGTGTTCCCAACAGAGAAATAATTCTTCCTAGCACTGCATCTTAATTGCTTTGGGTACCCTATCATGCGAGCAGGGTTGGCTGCAGGACAGGCTCTGCACCCAACCATCTGCTATGCAAGCAGAAATCGAAAGCAGGAATTGGAACTAGCAAGGCCCTATGCCAAACCATCAGTGGGTAGCCCATCATTGTTGAGCATGGCCTTTGGCCATGTGCAGTGCTGGTGGCAACAGGACCTGATCCATCACCTTGCACCAAACCTTTTTATAGGTTCTGCATGCACTTTAGAAAACCAAGTCAACACTGACCTCTATTTTAGTTTTTTTGTTTTTTGGGCTTGTGAAACAACATAGGTTTGTGAGCCTAAGTTGGTCCTCATGAGGGTTTACTACCTGAAATAATTTTCACACAAACGTGGAATGCACCACCAACACCAAAATAATTATGTCCATCCACTGTTGATATTACACAAGTTTTTTCTTTATCCTTCTTGTTCAACAGAAAACAGCCAAACAGCTGACGCGTTTCATCCAACTGGTGTGGACTTCATCAGGGCTTAATTCGTGAGTATAGACTTCAATGGTAGGAGGTCTTTATAAAACGATAGAAGAAAGTTAGGAACTGTATTAATCCTGCGTTGCAACTGTTCTCTCCTGGATCCAGGGAAAGTTCGAAGTGAAACGGCTCGGTGCCAAGTAGCAGAGAAGATAGACCTTGTTTCCATCCTCTTGCTTAGTGATAACAAACGTGAGGCTTCAAACATTCCCTGGATCCAGGAGGGAACAGTTGCAACGTAGGACTAATACAGTCCCTCACTTTCTTCTATCGTTTTATAAAGACCTACTACCATAGAAGTCCATACTCACGCATTAAGGGCACTTAAGGTAGATGCCCTTTTGGGCCCCCTTGGGGATATACCTGTAAATGCTCCTCCATTAATCAGCGCTACTGCAAGAAAAACAATGGTTGATTTTTTGGGACCCAACAGCTCAGGATTGATAGTACCTATCACCCCTGTGTTGGGATCCCCATGGATTGGTCAGACCACTTGTGGGTCAGGAATTCCCACCGTCAATCCAAGGAATGTTGACTTGCTGCCTCTTGGGCCCGGAAGGGTTCCTGCTATTGTGGGGGTGGTTTGACGGGAGGCAGTGCATTTTCCATTACCTTGTCGGAGTCTGGGACAGGTTTTGGCCCCACCCTCCACATTAAAGGAGAGAATGATTCTCATGAGAACCAAGAAGTGCTATCAGAAATTCTCAGAGACAAGTACCCTGGCTGTGTCTGGTTCTGATCTTGCGTGTGATTTAGTTGATTAGGTAGAAGTTGCAAGTCCCCCAAAGTAGGTGGCAAAGGTGGTGAAGTCAAGTAGGCTGCCTTTTGAACCCTTTCAGAGCCTATCGATGACCCCAAAAGTTGCTTCAAGGTAGGAGCTATTGTTGAGCCTTGTGTTTTTGATGATCTTCCGTGGGCTCTCAAGGTAGTGAATTTAACCCCCACAAATGAGACTGAGTTGGACGTACGGTCTGTAGCCTTCACAATGGATCAAGCAGAAACCAGGGATGCTCTACCTGGGTCTCGGTTATCTGTTTCTCTCTCAACAGCTGTTTCCGGGCAATCCCACAAAGGTGACGGATATCCTGTCTGCCAAAATATAAAACCCATTATATTTGCACGGACAGGATATCCATCACCGTTGTGACAGAGTAACCCGTCCGCCAAGATCTAAAGCATACCCTTAGTCTTGGCCGTATTTATGAGCCTCGCTTCTAGCGGATATCCTTGATATCAGCAGGGAGCTGTACTCAAATAATAGGGCACATAGTTTTTGACTTTCCAGTGGTATACCAGTGTGGACTGACATTAATGTGGATCAGTCATTAATGTATAGTGTGAAAAGAGTGGGGGGACAGAGTACCACTTGGAGTACACCCTATTGACACTAATTGGATCACTGGTCCCACCAATGAGACCCCAACTCACGTTTGCAAAATTGCTAGTGTGAAGTTGAATAGTTTATATTAACAAATTGTAGGAATGACCAAACAATGAAGTGCTTCACACAAAACATAGAGTAGACGATAGTATGAAAGGCCAACTTTAAATTGACAAATGCGACAAAAAGGTGTCCTTGTTCAGAAACACCTATTTACAAAGTAGCAAAATGAAGAGGAAAACCAGATCAACAGTGCTAACACTTCTCTACATACTGGTTGGAGGTGGGAAAGAACATTCATCATATTTATTTAACTTGGCTCTTCACAGACTAATTATTCTTATTAAATAATCTGCATAATTGCGACTATATCAAAAAAATCAATAAATCCCCATCTCAAGTTTAGCTAGGGTAATTTTCTTCAAAAATAACTTTGAACGCTGTGTATATGACTTCTCAGGGTGGCCTTTCACACAATCTAAGAAACTCCAAAGGATACTAAGCTTTCACTAGTTTGAGAAAAAATGCAACAGAAACAGCAGAAATCACCCGGTGCTTGGTCACTCCATCCACTTAATGCATTGTTTCCATTAACCCCGATAGATTAGAAATACAAGTTTATAAGGCAGAAATTGTGCCTGAAAGCAACTAAAGGAAATGAGGATCAAAAAGTAATTTCAAAGATATTCTGTACAGGTGTTCTTTATCTATTTATGAATACTCAGTTTGATATTTAGCTTTGGGCTCATAAATTGTTAAACTGCATCTGTTTACTTGTCAATCAAGGTGCTGGGGGGTGGAGGGTGGGGGGCGCAGATCTGTTGTAGCTGAAGAGCCAGGTCTTGAGAGTCTTCCTGAAGGTGTCCAGGGAGGGGGCGCGTCTGATGTCTGCCGGTAGCTCGTTCCAGGTCTTGGCTGTGATGTGAGAGAAGGATCTTCCGCCTGCTCTGGCTCTGTGGATGCATGGGGTTTCGGCCAGTGCGAGTTTGGAAGATCGGACGTTACTTTTGGGTATGTGGAAGTTGATTCTGTTGTTGAGGTATTTGGGTCCATTGTAGACATTTGTAGGCGTGAGTGAGGATTTTGAAGGTGACTCTTTTCTCCACGGGGAGCCAGTGGAGTCTTCGTAGGTGTTGGCTGATGTGTTCGTGCCGGGGAATGCCGAGGACAAGTCTGGCGGCGGAGTTCTGTATTGTCTGGAGTTTGCGGAGTAGTCCTCTCAAACAATTACAATAGTAACCATTGACTCCATCTTGTCCCACAGCCTAACAGACACTAGTACTTGCTGATACCTGATCTTTCAAGCACCATATGTTATGATTATAAATCCGCTAACCTATGGATTGTAGCAAATAAATGTGAATAGGCAAAACTGTATGATGCACAATTATTAGGAGCCCATCTGATTCTACGTGATTCACTGGCAAACCTCAGGAACTAATGGCAATGAACTCTGCTTGAAAACTGAAATGAAACAAACAGAATTTAGCACAGATATAAATGGAGAATGTTGGAAGTTTCCTCGAGTTTCTTGCAATATTAATATCATTGTGGAAATATTTGTATTAACATTCTTTCAAAAGTCTTATATTTCATTTTAATGTACTCCAGTCCTTTACATGCTTTGCTTACTTCTTGTGCAGTGTGCCTTTTGCCATGCTACATCAGGAAAACCATTATAAAGAAAAAAGACTCATGTGGGATGAATAGCAGTAGTTCTGGGTAGAGTATTGAGGTAAAGCCTGAAACAAATTAAAACTGCTACACTTTGGGACGCTTTCTTTATAGACACTCCTGGCATGAAGAGAACTATATGGTTTGTTTGAGGCAATTTCATCTTGCTAATTATATCTCTTCATAGAGCTCCATTGCAAGTCAGCTGAAGCATTATCCTCATGGAAAGGTGGTTTTAAGATCAAATATTGGCAACAAAAATATTGGCAAGAAATTATCAGGGACAGAAATTCTCGACTTTACATATTTTGTCACAAATATTGTCAACAAAATATTGAAGCCCACAATATCGTAAAAAAATACGTTAGCATATTGAATTGAATTATGCACCATATTAAATTAAAAACATACATTAACTTTAACATGAAGATGCATTTTAAAAATGATAACTTGCAAACAAGTTTTCTACAAATAATTGCACAAAATAAACATAAATAAAATACAATTATAATATAAACATAATTAAATGTGGATGCGCGCTCTCTCCTGACCTGGTGCCACACTTGAGACCTACGTGTCTGCCGTGAGGGGAACGGCCATCGTTGGGGGTCATTATTTTATCCCAGCACAGCGCTTTCCACCACTGCCGTGAGGTGAACAGCCATTTGAAAACTGCATATCCCAACATCCTCGGCCCCGGGCGCTCGCCACTGACGTCATCAGGTAGCGCCAGGGAGGAACTTAAGCCCAGCAGTAGCCCCGCAACGCGGGACGCGCGCGGGCTGTGCCCGGGCAAAGCCCGGGCCAAGGGCGGGCCCGTCCTTGCCCGTCATCGCCAGACATAGCCAGGGCAGGGCTACCCCCCTAATCCTTGGGTTCTGGTGCTGTTCCATAGACTTCTTAAAAAAGGTATTGTGATTATCCTTGCTGTTTGTATGTGGGAGTGTCTATCTATTGATCAGCACCTAAGGACTGTCTGCTGAGATTGTAGCACAGTTTGTGAGGACTCCTATCATCTCACACGGATCCCCATAACACCAGCATTGATAACAGGATGATATCTTGTGGAAAAGCTATTTGATTGGGGTGACTGTTGAGATAGTGCGCAGCTGGGGATCTAAGGCTTTATCATCGAGGTCCTGTGTTCCCTGTGTTGGGGGCCGATAACATTGACGTTTTTTACCTGAAGGAGGCCCGTGTAGGTCTCACAGTCCCAGGAGTCCTGTGATTGCCACGCCTGACATTAACCGAAATTGGGACTCTCAAACGCCCACTGACTTTTTTTGTTAAGAGGTCTTTTAGTCGGTGTCTTGGAGTGAAAACCAGGGCCAAGGGCGGGACTATTTAAATGTTAGTTTGTGCCCCAGTGTCAGGATTGTCAGGGGTTGTGTGCATCATTACTATTACCAATAGTATCTTGTGTATTTGTATTCTTTATTAGATCAATCACTCATTATTTGATAATGGCAGATAGCCGCGAAATAACTGGGAGAGGTTCTAACATTGGTGTTCTTGGGACTTTAGACAATTTTTATTATAAGTGCTACTTCGGTCTTGGACAAAGAGATTACATTAGCGGAACGCCGTGTGCCTCTTGAATTGGAGCATACTAAACGTTCCTCACTGGGGAGATTGGCTAGAGTTCCCTCCCGGGTACAATCCCCACCTGTTGGCCTAATACAGTCCCATTTGGTTGATTTAGCTCTGCCCTTATCTGATCAGACTGTTCATTCAGTAACTGCGGGATTACCACAGAGCTCTGTTTCAAATCCTGTGATATCACGGGTGTCTACGAGATCCACACCGCACTCATTACCAAATACATCTGTGTCCTCTCCCCTAGGTGCCCATGTAGGCAAACGTAAACGGGGTGGAGGCTTATTGAGACAGACAAATGCCAAAGCTGGTAAATTAAATAGTGGTTCAAAAAAAGGGAAAGTGAAGGTTAGCGACCCTCCTGATCCCCCTATAAATAATCCCACTCCGGGTTTGGTACAGACACCCCCACCCAACGAAACAAGGGATGCTTTAACCCCAAATTTGGGTGCAAGATTCAGGGAAAAAATGGAAAATTTGGTTTCTTCAATTGTCTTTCCTTTAAATGAATGGTTATTGTATATTGAAGAAAAACTCCGAGCCATTGATATGAGGGTGGGCTCGTACGGAGATGCGGTGAATATGTTAACAACAAAGGTGAAGAGTTTATCCGCACCAATGTCGGTGCTATTTCAGCAATCCTCTTTAAATAACCCAGGGCTACCAGTTGTGCAAGCAGGTGTTTTACCATCTCCTAATAATAATATTTCTATTATGGGGTTGGTTGATGCACCTGTTAATACTGATGCAGCGGAAAATATTATATCCCATGAGAATAGGGGGTCCCTTCCTTCTGCCCCTAGAGTTGCTAGTACTGGAAGTCATATGAGCAGTGCTCGAAATGTACCAAAGCCTAACGGGGTCCTTTTGGACTTACCTCCAGATTGTGCACCCTATGTAGTGGTTTTATCTGGGGTTCCAGGGCTTGGTAGTAATACCCAGGAATCCTATGATGAACTTAAGAACAAATCTTTACATTGGTTGAACAAATATAGACCCTTACCGTTACATGTGTTTAGTGAGATCATTCATGTGCGTAGAGTAGGCTGGGTGGGATCTCGAAAGAAGGATTCCACAGGTGACTGTATTGTCCTTAACTTTAGAGATAAACGAGCTGTGAAATTTATCCGTGAACAGGGAAATGAGGGTATGGCATCATGTATTAAGTCCCATCCTCTCTCCTATTTCTACCCTCATGGAAACTATATGGGAAGGCAGAAATGGTCGGCCCCAGTGTACGATAGCAGGGAGCAAAATAGGGGGTGGTTAGATGACTGTTTATATAATATTCCCATAAACAACAGTTTTGGAGTTTTGGACCAGGTGGATTGACTTTCCATCTCTATAGGGAGCCCTGAACCCAATGTTGGGATGGCTTTTTGTGAAGATGGGGGTGGTAATAGGCCGGAAAATATTGATGGTGAGACCCTTGGTGGTATCATATTGGCTTTAGGTGACTTAGAAAGGTCGGACATTGTGATCCTTATGTGTGAGGGCTTAGGTTTGGGAAGGGAAACACCACTGGGTGAAGTGGTGCTGGAAGCCTCCATACGGTCTGTGGATGTTCACCTTCTGCCAGGCCAGAGTAGTTATCCTTCTTTGTTTATGTTTGCTTCCTGGAATATTGCAGGTTTACAACGCAGACTCCTGGTAACTGAGTGGTCAGACTTTGTGGAGGAGTACGATATTTGGGCTTTTCAGGAGACATGGTCCGTTGAACCCGTCCACCGTTTAGGTTTTTTAAATTTTTTCAAAGCAGCTGTGAGAGGAAAACTAGGTAGGCCCTCGGGGGGCCTTATACTTTGGGTTAGGCAATCAACCAACTATAGTTTGGAGGAGATCCCCACAAATAGCCCTGATATTCTCGCCGTCAAATTACATCGCCCAGCTTTAAAATATATTCTTATTGTAAATGTATATGCGAGGGATGCCAGGGGGGCAGAGTTCGAGAACTTTTGCTGACTTTGATTCCCTCTTTGACTCAGTGGGGCATGATTGTATTACGATCATAGAGGGGGATTTTAATTGCACATTTGAACCCCTAAATTATGAAGGGGAAAATATTATGGATGAGGAGGATGTTGAGTGGAATATTCCCCCGCTCGATCTACTACCTATTAAAAAATGGTCAGAATCGGCCGTACAATTGCTGGGCTTTTGTTTGGAACGTGGTTTTAGGGATACCAATGGACGATCAACGTCAGATAAAATGGGTAGGGCCACTTTTGATAATGGTCTGCACAAAAGCAGAATTGATTATATTCTAATCAAGATTGAGTATTGGTCCATCCTAGATGACATGATGATCTCTGATCGTCCTGAAAGTGATCACAATCCTTTGCTTCTTAGTCTTAATCTTTCTGTAAAGTCGGCTGGTAATGAACCAACAGTGGTGGCTACTGCTGATGCCCTACTAACAAATGATTTACGTAGGGTTCGATGGGCAAGAGTGTTTGATGATTTGGAAGCCCTAGAAAATATAAGATCAGAGGTTGTACGGTCATTGACCTTACTGCGATCTTTTAACTCACAAGCTGAAATTAATGACAGCATCCTCAATATTCCCGAAGACCTATTTCTAAGTCTAAAATCCCATTTTTCTAACCCCACTAGATCTCAGAAAACAAAGAGCCAGTGTAGAGATAAATCATGGTACAACAAGTCATGCCGTGAATCTTATAAACTCTTGTCCATGGCAATTAGGTCTAAACAAATGCCTAATATCAAGATGGCCAGGCAAAATTATAGAAAAGCCTTGCACTGTGCCAAAAAATAATGGGACGACCAGCATTGGAAAGAACTTCTTGATGCTAGTAGATTGACAAATTTGGCCAAGTTTTGGCATATTGTAAAATGGGGTAAGGGTACTCAATCACAATCCCCCGCAAATTATGTTTCCCCAGATGACTGGGTTAATCATTTTGGTGCACAGTTTTCTGTGTTAGGGGCCGGGACTGATCCCTTGCTGTCAGACTTATTATTGGAGTTTAATGCTTTTCCTCCAACTAATGAGCAAATTATACCATTTGACAGTAAGGAGGCAGAGGATGCCCTAAATAAGGCCCCAGTGGTAGGGCCTCGGGTATGGATTGTGTTCCTGTGGATCTTTATAAATATGATACCGTCAATTGGGTGCCCTATATAGTATTTATTGCGAATGCAATGGCTACTGGGGCGCACATTCCAGATTCATGGCGGGGGGCCGAGATCTTGCCAATTTACAAGAAGGGAGACCGCTCCAAACCAGGAAATTACCGCCCGATCAGTTTGATCGATTGCATACAAAAAATAGTTGCAAGGATGGTTCTCGTAAGAATACAGAGTTGGATGGAGCTTGACGATATATTGTCCCCACTACAGGCTGGGTTTCGACCATGTGTAGGCACCATCTAACAAGTTTTTAGGTTTTTATTGATTTATTGGCGTGTGGTGAGTTTGGGTGGTGGTACCTTCTATGCTGCCTTTATTGACCTTAAGTCTGTGTTCGATTTGGTGCCTAGGAGCAAGTTATGGAGAGCATTGAGTGAAATGGGGAAGCCTCTAGATTTATTGGCCCTAGTCATCAAGCTACATGAGGAAATTTTGCACGTGTTCGCAGGGGTTTACAAGGGCAGGTTACAAATAAATTCACTGTGTCACGTGGGGTTAGACAGGGATGTGTCTCAGCGCCTACACTTTTTTTGTTGTTTATCAACAGGGTAATGGAGTATTTTTCTAATTTTCAAACGGATCCTCCATCCCTGGATGGCACTAAAGTGCCGCTACTTATGTTTGCGGATGACACTCTCTTATTATCTAAAACCCAGACAGGATTACAACGGGCTCTGAATAAATTTGAAAAATTTGTTTAGACAATGATATACAGGTTAATGTCAACAAAACCAAATTTATGATCCTCACCAAGAAAAAGCAAGTGGATGGTTTTGTAACTATGAACAATATTAAGCTAGCCCAGACTAATGTAATGACCTATTTAGGAATCACATTAGAGTCCAAACTAAAATGGAAACCCAAGATTGATGTTTTTTCCCTCAAGTTCGCCCAGCTGACAGGGTGTTTAATTAAAGAACAGCGATCGTCCTTGACCAAAAGGATAGGTCCTGCCCTTAAAATTTATAATTCTAGGATTAGCTCCGCGATCCTGTATGGGGCAGAACTATGGGGTTTCTCTGATCTATCGATGCTGGTTAAGGTTCAAAATAAATTTATGAGGAATCTGATAGGTCTCCCCGGTTCCACCCCCCTAAAACCTCTTTTAATGGATCTAGGATGTTATTCCATTGAGGATGATCACAATATCGCCCCCCTTATGGAGGACTACTGGGATATTATCACTAGGTCTTGTGATCGTAAATTGTATCACCAATTCAGGGTTGGTTGCCTTCCAATCAAAACCTTTACCAAATCCTGGAATGGCATGCAGGATGATGTTTGCAAATGGTGTATGGGCCAAAAAGAATCTATTGCCCATATACTTTTTGTATGTCCAGCTTACACTGCCCCACGCAACAAGTGGCTGATACCTATTTGCCGGAATCTAGGTACACGTGTTGGTTCTGATGCATTGAGAATCCTGAGAACTAACACTCAGGAATCCTTGGTCATAGCGGTTGCTAAATTTCTCGGTTGGATGTGGATTATTGGGGCTGGGAACATACCAACAATAAAAATTTAGTTTGGGGTCTCTTGGATTGCTGCTAATAGAGTTGTTCTTCTGTTTTTACTTTGATAATTGATGTCATAGAATTGATAATAATTGTGTGGTTTTTATTTACTTAGAATTATTATTAATAATTCTTATTTTTATATTTGTTTTTAAATAAATCTGGATTTTATTGTATGGTAATATGTTCTATGAACAAATTGGTTTATATTGTATGGCATTTTTAATTATGACCGATTGTCATTTTATTTGTTTTTTGTTATTGTTATGTCTTTTATGATGAAATATCGAAATAAGGACTAATGAAATGAATACAATTATGTATGATTGCAAGCATCAGATGGTAAGAAATGAAAAGACATAATACAATAAAACCATTAAAATAAAAAATCAATAAATAAAACATATTACTTAAATACAGTAACGTTTGCAAATAGCACAACAAATATATTAAACCTTTTTTTTTTTAAATGATCAAAATCATTAGACTTCGAGGGTCAAATTCACTACTCACACTCGAACCTGAACAACAGTAGGGAAAGTGTTAGGGCCTGATTATGAGTTTGGTGGTTCATAGGACTGCAGAAGCCGTGGTGGTGGGACCATGCGTAGTATTACGGCTGCTGCAGTTAGGCTGCAACAGGACCTCTGCGTCCACCAAGGATACATGATCGCAGCAGTCAGAGGCAGAAATTTGCTTGCAGTGCCTATACGTGGGTCCCTTGCTCACTTTGCCACTAGATTCAAGCTAGCCTGGCTGATGAGGGGTGATGCCCCGAAACTGGTCCGAGGATGCTTGTTTACTGTCCAGTGATGCCCTGGCTTGGCAGTTCGGGCTGGACTGTTCACATGAGGCACAGAGTCAAGACTAATTTGCATATGGCTGGGTCTGAACTGGGTTGGGGAAGTGAGCTAAAGAATGATGATGGATTCAACCCAGATCTGTGATTGGGGGTGAGTGTCTGAAAAATGTCAGCGCTCTGTTCATCATCTCCTTGTGTTTGCTTTGTTCACCCTAAGTTTGCAGGGTATGCCCAGACATGGGTCCCTTGCTCACTTTGCGACTGGATTCAAGCTAGCCTGACTGATATGGGGTATTACCCTGAAACTGGTCCCAGGATGCTTGTTTCCAGTCCAGTGAGGACCTGGCTGGGCAGTTCGGGCTAGACTGATCCCATGAGGCACAGGGTCAAGACTGATTTGCACATGACTGGGTGTTGGACTTGGCCTTGCTTGCAGGATCAACCCAAAACCTTTTGCCTTCCCCCTAGTCTTTTTGCTGATATGGAATTGGTGGTTCGAAATGAGACACAATAAATATGTATGTTTGGTGGTTGCACTAGAAATAATACATGCTGCGCAATGGTGTGCAGAGGTTTATTTTCACTGTTTGGGAGATGTCACTTATTAAAATGGACGCCATTGCTGTGTGCTTTGTGCCACCCGCTTGCGGTGGGTTGGCGGTCTAGTGCTCAAGTGACAGGGTGCCCTACACCTCCATCACAGTGACAGTTGGGACTGGAACTGCCAGGAGCCTTCTAGAAGGTTCTAGCCCTTTCTGGTAGGTGGGGTGAGGGGCGTACATATAGAGGAGCTGAGGCTCCCTGCCATGTGCTATGTGTGGACTTTGATCGAGAGGGGACACTCTGCCAGGAGGTATCGCAGCAAGGGCCTGCGTGCTTGCCCCTGTGCCCAGCTGTACCCCTCTACAGTCCACAGGGCTAGTGGGAGACTCTGCTGGAGTTGAGACTGCTGCGCTAGCAGGATTGCCATCGTAATGAAGGATGACTGTTCCTAGGAACTACTGCTTCAGTTCTGGTGAGCTGCCCTACTGCCTGTTGATCTCGCCCTGCATTAACTGTCTCCTAGCGCCCAGTGAGAGCTATATTTCAAGTGACTATACTTGCCTGCATGATACCCTAGCACCTCGTGGGTGCCATATTTGGAGTGACTGATCTTCCCTTATTGCTACCTAGTGCCTTGTGAGTGCGGCAGGTTTATTCAGTGGGGCCCTGCCTGCATTCCTGGGCCCCAGCGCTATATCCAAGTTGCCCAACGAGGGGCTGATGCCTGCAGCGCTATTCTATAATTGTCTGGGTGTTGTTCTTGTCCCTGGAGCTGTGGTACCTTCTAACGCATGGTGAACGCTGTACCGTGCCCCCCAACCCGCTTTGGGTGTTATTGAAAATGGTGGGTGCCCACCCCGCGTATTGCCGCCCTTTTGCTGTTTTGGAATGCAGCGGGTGCCTACTCCATGCTTGTGCCGCATTAGAGTGCTGCCTGGAGGAGCTGTGTATTTGAACGTACAGTGGGAGCCCACCTTGCACTTTAAAATTGCGAGCAGGCACTGCCGCCACCCGGGGCCTGAGTGGACTGAAAAGCGCTGGGACTGAAAAGCGCTGACTACCAAAGACCACCGCTGCAGGCCCAGGAGCTGCCGGAAGCACCGTAAAGAATCCCCAACTACATCAGGTGAGCACTGCGCTGGGATTGGGTGCCATCGCAAGGGTTGCCCCAGCAACGGGAGTGTCATTGAGAAGCTGGGGCCCAAGAAGCGCGAGGTTCCCCGAGATTAAGCTGATGCCGGCAGAGTCAGGGCGGGGCTCCCCATGAACTTGGGAGAGCCCCGTGCGTGCTGCTGAATCCTCCGGAGGAGTGGGAAAGCGAGTCCGCGCTTGTGAAGAGGAGAAGAGGTCCCAGCAGCGAGACCTGTCGGGGCATATTGCAGGTGCCCAGAGATGGCAGAGGTCACCCAATAAAGAGAGGCCCTCGATGAGCCGGTGAGTCTGCCGGCTGCCGCACCAGGGAGGAGCACGGTGAGTGGGGTCAGTCATCCCATGGTTGGGGGGGGTGTCGGGGCACAGCCGGTGCCTGCCCCTGGTGTCAGAATTCTTCTGCGGGCAGCTGCAGCATTGTGGGGTCCCCTTAATTGCAGAGTCCAGAAGAGGGACACCAACGGACTCACACTGACTTTCGTGGGCACGACTGCCCCGCCAGACAGTTGGCAGCCGCCATGGTTGGGGCATTTCTTCCTCATAGAGTCCCGGAGAAGTGGCTCCCCGGGCGCCGTGGCACCAAGGATTAATCTTTGCCACACCTGGGCAGGTATACGGGGTGCCCTGCGTTGCTGGTGATGACCAGCAAGGAATGCTCAATGCTTACCTGGTTGGGCCTAATAAGCTATTATCCACATTTGGGAGCTTAGGGGGTAAAGAGGAACAGGTCGCCCCCCACTCATAGACTTCACCTCAACAATAGACCTGTTCCATCTTTTTGTGTGAACGAATATCAATGTTCACCATATACTTTTAAAGAAGACCCATAACTTGGTGTGTCACAGCAGAGAATCCAAATATTACTTCTGCCATACAGTGACCGAAATCACTACTTTTAACTGTGGTGTGTGCTGTCTACTTGTGCATAGTCTCCCACCAATGTGCGGGTGAACGAGAAGGAGAAACAAATAGAGGAAAAAAGTTGAAGAAAAAGGTGAGGATAAGTTGGCAGTGCCTCACGGGAGTAACACCAAGGGAGGTCACAGGCTGGTACTCGCCTGTATCCTCAGGTTCTAATCATTAGCATCTGCCAACTTGAAAAAATGATAAGATAATGAGGAAGAAAAAAACTAAAATTGTGATATGAATACTACAGGTGACCCTTTAAGGAAGACCGGGATCTAGCATAGAAACCCGATGTACCTTGATTTGAAAACGAGCTAGACACACTAGCTCTATTGATTTATTCTTTGCTGTGTGTCTGCTCAGTTAAAACCAACATGTTTCATTGCCTTGCAAATTTTATGGCAATTTCGTCTGGGTTAGGGTCAGCGTCCTCACTGCACCTCTTTTCTCCGTTTATTGTATCGGTTGGTCGCCCCTCGTCGGCATACCTGCAACCTCGGTATGTGAACTGAAATTCATTAACAGCTCCCGTATCTGTCACTGCAATTAGTCAGTGGATATACCCGGGGGTGTCTGCTCAACGCTCAGTCCCTAATAAGCTATGCCACATGCCGATGTGAGGCCTATTCCGATTTATGCCAATGTGAGTTATGCTCATGGTTTAGGCCCCCTTCTAATGTGGTTATGCCCAATCTTTCCTGTGTAGGTCCACTTGATTTCTGCTAATGTGGTAATGCTAATGCTTTGATGCTTATTGCATTGTTGCTAAGGTTTATGCTGATGAGATGCTCCCACTGCAGATGGTTTTGAGCATAATGTGACTGATGCCTAATACTAATGCCAGACAGTGACATTTTCATTCTACGCCCACTGCAAATGTCATTCAGGCTCCAACTGAGATGCCTTACGAGATTAGGCCCAAGGTGCAGGCCATGTTATGATTTGCTAAGGGTTTCTTTTCCCCTAAGGCTTACATGGATGGTGTTCTGCGTAAGGTGCTATGCCACATGCCTATGTTTATGCATGCTCTGATTTATGCAAATGTTATTGATGCCCCTGAAGTGCGGACTGAATGCATACTATGTTTTACACTTTATCCTCATGTGCTGATGGAAATGTCTCCGGTGTTATGTTCATGCTGATAATGCTTTTCTTTCCCTAAGGCCTGCACTGCTGGTGTTATGCATACTGAGCCTAGGATTCATGCATCATGCATTTATGCTCATGACGATGCCTTATGTGATGCAGAAGAGGTTTATAGGTTACTCCTAATGGGTTTCTATGTTCACAGGTCTATGCCTACTGCCGATGTTCCGACCTAATGCTCTATGTTACTGACAATGTTTCTCCCCTAAGGCGGACTGCTGATGGTTTAGCATTCAATGTTAATGCTTTTTCCCCAATGCCTGCTGATGTCTTTATGCCTAAGGTGAGGCCTCATGGCCTGCAAGCATGTTTTCCTTTCAGGTCTGATGCCAATGTGTCCTTTACATTTATTCTTTCTGTGTATTTGTGATGGTTCGAGCAGCGGCCCGATTGGCCCTGCCGTGTATATAATCCCCTGTAAATGTCTACCTGGTGCCAGCAAGCACAGTACTGTTACAACTGTGATTGCCTTATGACGTGTTCTGCATAATACATATGCTGTTTTTTTCACCTAATCTGGTGTGGAGTCTCTTTTGTAGTGTGTCTGGTGTGTCGCCTGTGAGTGTGCTGCGCAGATGCTTTACACAATGCCCTAGAGTTTAGCCTAACCGCTCCGCACCACGCTACCCCATTTGTTAACACTGGGTCTGAACTGAGGTAGTGAAGTGAGCTAAAGAATGATGATGGATTCAACCCAGATCTGTGACAGGAGGTGAGTGTCTGAAAAGTTTCACCGCTACTTCCATCATCTCCTTGTGTTTGCTCTTTGGCGTTTCAGTGGCACCACTCAGTATATTCCGAGTTGCCTCACCACCACACTTTTCATTGCGGTGAGCCTGCCATGAAAAGGGTGGCAGTGAGGCAAATGAGGGGGCCCTTATATGACCCCCGGCCACCTCAGGGCCCAGGGGGTACATGTGATAGGGCCACATGTACTATATTTGCACCCCCAGGGTTAGATTTACTTTTCCAACTCAAAAGCAGCAGTTGGAAACGTGTTGGACTTTGGAGGGGTTACATTTATTATTCCCACGCCAACCTAAGCAGCAGGATGGAAAGTGCAAGACTTTGAAGGGGTCTGATTTATTTTTCCCTATCCTAAATTAATACAAACTAAAAAGCACAGGTGTAAAATAATAAAACACAAAATGTAGTTAAATAAACACATGAAATATTTTTAAAATTATTTAATAGATATAAACTATCAAAAACGAAATACATTAAATTAACATATAAAAGTGTACAAAAAATGGCATTGAAAAATTATTTAAATTAGGATTTTTAACAATAGATTTAACATACTTCACTCCCCATTTCCCTAATATTCAAACAACTCCTAAAACAAATTACACTCATAACAAACATAACAATTCATGTGATTAAAATAATAATAAGATCTAAAATTAGTATACAAAAATCTGTAAGTATAATAACAATAATTAATATCCAAACTGCTAAACTGAAATAATTAACACAATCAATTGTGCAAATAATCAAGTGAAAAAGAACAAATAAAAAATGCTGTATTTTTAAGTGATCTATTAAATATGAAACAATACATAATTATCTATTTAGCTAATTAAAACCTACTATCTAATAACAAATAATATTTAAACAACTTCCCACCTTATACTCGCCACAAAAAAAAATTGACATAAAATAAATGAAAAGCATAGCCGATATTACAGAATAAAAAACACTAGCTAAATAATTAAACACATTTAACATTAAAATAATAACATGTAATCAATTTATAATACAAAAACTAAATAATGAAAAATGATATTATGTACTATTTTCAATATAACTATATATTATACCTACATTGAAAAAACTGTATAAATGAGCTAACAGTATTCTTACCATCAGGATACTGCCCCATGATATTTTTGACATCACCATATTCCTGACATGTATGTGTCTCATGGAATCTCACCTGTCCTAGTGTTCAAGTAGCTGGCATTAATTAGTGTGATAACTCATGGCTCGATTTTTCTGGGTGTGCGAAAGCACCTAATAAATCTCTAATGGTCTAGGATGGCAGGGGGGCAAGTTGGCACAAGTGCCAGCCTGGCCACTGCCCAATCGCCTTCTATGGCAAGGGGGAGCACAGAACACTCTCCTAACTGCCTGCAGCCTCTCCTCAAGACAGGTGGTACATTTATTTTATTTATTTATTTATCTTGAGTTTTATATAGCGCTGGCTAGACCCGTAGCTATCAGAGCGCTTTACATAAGGAACACCGAGTTGCAAGTTACACATTTTACATGGTTACACAATGAGGATCAGAGATACAGGCTAACATGTTACATTTGTTAAAAGCAATCAAAACATAGTAACCAAAGAAAAAGGGCAGAGTTACAGAAAATTTGTCATGGGAGTTGGAGGGGAAGGGAGAATCAGGGAGACGGGGAGAAACTCTGCCCAATGTCAGGCTGGGTAGGTGACGGCCGATGTGCTTTATTTCTTTATCTATTTATTTATTTATTTATCTTGAGTTTTGTATAGCGCTGGCTAGACCCGTAGGTATCAGCGTGCTCTATATAAGGAACAGCGAGTTGCAAGTTACACATTTTACATAGGTTATACAATGAGGATCAGAGTTACAGGCTAACATGTTACATTTGTTAAAAGCAATCAAAACTTAGAAACCAAAAAAAAAGGGCAGAGTTACGGAAAATTCGTCATGGGAGGGGGAGGGGAAGGGAGAAACAGGGAGACAGGGAGAAACTGTGCTCAATGTCCGTCAGGGTAGGTGACGGCCAAGGTGATGAACCAGGGCCGATCTCCTCAATAGCTGAACCAAGCAGCTCCACCGGGCGTCGGACATAATGCTCGGACTCCGCTGCCAGGATAGTGAACTGGTGTACTCAGAGAGTGTCAGAGTAGCGTGGGGGGGGGGGAACCATGGAACAGGAACACAAGGAACGAGGTGGAGAGGGGGGAAGGGACAAATTCTAAGGTCGGAGCTCCTCATGGTGAAAGTCTCCCCTGGCAGCCATCTTAAGGTCAGGCAAGTAATTAATACCCCTGTAGGTCCCCACATCCGGGTCCTTTTCACAGATTGCTGAGACCATTCCTGGGGCCCTGCTAGTACTGCTTTCCCCCCTCAGGGTGCCTCTGGGGTGCCCCTGCACCATACCTGAAAATGGGAGGGACGGCCGCCATTTTGGAGTTAGGCGGGGCGCCTCTGGGTCTCCTACCCTCTCGATCTGCCTTCAATTCTTGGGGGCCCCCTTGCACCAGTACCTTAGCTCCAGAGTCTTAGTGCACCGGGGGGTCCCTTTAGTCCCATTCTGATCCTTGAAGTTGCTGCGCTCGGGTTTGGCCAGTTCTTCTTCTTGTGTCCTCGGGCTCTGATCCATACATCTGGTTTCTAGCCTTCTATCTGCCGCGATCCCCTCCTTCCAATAGTAGGCTGTCCCTCAGAGCTTCTTCTCTGCGGTGTTCAGCCCTTGCTCTGGTCCGCAGCCTGAATCCGGCGACTGCGGCGGGACAGCACCATCTTGATTTGCGCCTCCTCCTCTTTTCCCCCGACTCATTCTCCAGATCCGAGCGCTCACTGGCAATTTCAGCAGCTTCCCCCATCTCCATGCATCTTCACAGCTCCATATCTGTGTTACCAGGCTATGTTGGGGCACAAAACACGCTACATAGCAACGGGCTGCGACGGAGCTGTAACAGATCACGTCCGTGCAGCCATCTTGATGACTCTCCTTTTAAATGGAAGGAGAAAAAAGAAAGAACTCTTTTTGTCCCTGAATAGTGATCTTCATGTGGTTTTTGACCCATTTAAACTGGGTGAGCTTGCTATTTCCCTTTTAGGGCAAAACAACACATAGTAGCAGTACTTAGTTGGAAATGTTAATTCTAGCCTCTTGGTATGCCCATATAATAACCAGTCTTTTAATTGCTCTCAAATGTTGATGTAGGAAGAGCATGACATTTTGCTGGTGCTGAACTGTTTACTCTGATATAATATTTGCAGTGATGAAAACTAGGAGCTAGATGTACTAAGCCAATTAGCGGACATAAACTCGACAATTTGCTAATTCACAGTTTGCGACCAGCAAATCGTTTTTCCTATGTACTAAACCCATGTTGCATTTTGGTAAGGGCGTATGGAATTACAAAATGTGGTCAGAGATGCATACCAAATGACAACATGGACGGGGCGTGTTGAGGACATCCCTTCCAAATTGCAATTCAGAATGCTGTGATTGAATTGTATGTGACTGCAATTTCTGTTATATCCTATATCCTCTGTTTTGTAATGTAAAAAAAGCCCACTGGCAAATCTGAAACAAACATTTTAAAATAATATATAGGTTTTTTTTTTATGCAACATGTGTCCTTTAAGCACAATGGGCTGAATTTAAAAAAAATATGTATGTATTTATAAGGCAGTCATGGTCCAACAGGCCACTGTCCCTGTGATGGCTTCAAACATAGTGAGTTGCAATTTGTGATCTACCTTATTATTATTCACATGGTTAGTCAGATTGCAACTCACTCTGAATCATGATTTTGTGAAGCAACCTAAATGTATGTAAGTTGGTTTGCAAAATCTATTGGATTCACAAACTGTCAGTGTGCAATTTGTGACCACTTTTTGAAAAGCCAACGTGGCTTTGAAGAGATAATAATGAAAAATGTTGATCAATACGATTAATCTTTGTTAGTTGAATTCAATATATTTTAATCATATAAAGTGACAAAGATGCAATGCACATATATATCACTGTATTTGACAAATTAAAGTGATAGTTTCAGTTTGTGCATTACATCTTTGTTACTTTTTATGATTTAAATAAATTGAACAAAACTAACTTAAAGATTAGTCATGTTGATCAACATTTTTCATTATTATCTCTTCATTATGGATTATAATAATTTCTAGTAGCTCTTGAAGTACTTTAAAAAGCTTTGATAAACAAATGCCATTTTTCTCATATCCTCCTCATTGTCATGAATTGGAAATTGTTTGTCAATACATAATGGAAGGATTTGCACACACTTTAGAAATGAGAGGCTCAACATTTTAGATCATCGGTTGATTTAGTTTATGGAGGAGAGCGGACTCTGAAGCTGTGCCCTTTTATCTGATTATTGCTTAAGAGAAGCCAGTGATGAAATGTCCACTTGTGGCGCATGGAATAAGAAAGCGCTAAGAGGTGGCTGTGTTTTTTTAACTGCTTTATTTTTGAAAAGTCACACTTACATAGCAGGTGCAGAAAGTAACCCAGGATCTTTTATCAGCATGTCAGCCTATTTTTAAAGAGCACGTCTCTTTTCAGGTCAGATACTTGGTGCTGTGTATGACAGAGAGTGCCCAATACAGTTTCAGCAGCAGTGATGCTAGGGTGCAACCAAGAGATACTTCTAGTAAATTATTCCAAAGCTAGTGGCCTGGCATTAGCTGTAGCAACAGTTCAGAATCTAAAGCAAGGTACTGGAAAGTAAGACTGGGGGGCCTCTGAAGGTGTCTGCTCAATTGGTGATTGTCTTGAGGAAGGAGTCTGTGTAGCGTACTGCGTGCCTGAAGAAGACATGTGAGAACAGAGTCAAGGGGTTGTGGGCAGGATGAATTGAATAGATGAAAGAGTAGAAGGACTGTGAGTCTTCTGAAATGTTACGTTTGGAATTTGTTGTAGGAGATCTGCCTTTTATGCATGGTCACACTGGATTATTTTGCCTTTTGCTGGGCCCTATATTTTTGCTGGTTTTAGCACATTTGCACTTTAACCTGCTATCCAGGGTAGGGTGCCAGTGCTCTCATTTTAAACACTTTAAACATGGTTGTATTTGCTTATTCCTTATTGCCACTTTTATCTTGCATATAAATCCCTAATCAACGGTGTAGAAAGTGCACACATAACCTGGAAATTAAATGCCACTTGTGGACTGAAGCATCTACTGAAACATCTACTATAGTGGCAGTGTAAACATTGCTAGAGCCCTATCTTGGGAAGCCTAACAGCTGCAGTGTAAAGCAAGCAGGTCAACCTGTCAAAATAACCCGTTTTGACAAATAAATACTTCTAAATATTTATATGTCACCCCTATGCAATCCCTGTAGACCACAAGGCTGGGTGCATGGTAGTTGACAGTGTGACATGCAGAAAATTAATATTGCCATGTCCCAAAAAACAGTTTTCACTATTTTAGGCCTAGCTGTCCTATGTAGAAAACAACTGTATTGATTAAAAAATTAATACTGTATCTTAGGCATGGGACAAGCTACAAAAATATTTTTTTTTAAACATTTTTTTGTTTAGTACAATTCATTGGAAACTTTGGATTTTTAATTAATATTAAGGAAATGTAACTTTTTCCCTGCTTGGAATCCTGAATGCTTTTTTGCATTTGCTCTCCAGCTTTTCCCACCATGTGCTCAACCTTGAATAGATGTTAACTAGGTGTGAACTCTCTCCCAGAAGTAAGCAATAGGCTGACCTCATTGGGCAGAGATGACCGCTCAGAATTCCCCAGAATATTAGGAGTAGGGGCTATGGGCATCCTATGACACCACACTGTCAGATCCTGCTTGATAGGTATTTTGAACCACATTTAACAATTGGGGTACATTGAAAGGTAGAGAACAGGATGCCAATACAATTCTTGTGTATCCCCCTGCTGATTGTGTAGGGATCCTGCTTTTGTCCTACCAGACTTCTTTCTCTGGGTTTGTTGTGATACAGTGCCTCAGTCAAACTGGATTTTAGTGTTAGGTGTGGGAGGACACTAATGACTTCCCTATGAAACCCCCAGAGACTCCCCCAGCCCACAGAGGCCAATTTTATTATGCAGAAGACATTTGTCATTTTGAAAATGCCCTGACATATGGCAATGTGGGCCTCTTTGCAGTAAGGAGCTACTGAAAAAATGGGTGGAGTTGTCCTCTGAAATTTTACCCATTGTTTAGTGAGTGCATAGGAGCCATCCCCACCCACTAGCTGATACCAGGCATTAAAGTGACACCAATACCACAAAAAAGAGAGAAGGAGGAAAGAAAGAGCGCAGCCGTACATTCCTTCAAGACCAAAACACGTCAATCACAAAACTGTTGGGTGCCAATGGGAATAGGGAGGTAAAGAGGAGGTTTTCAAAGACCCTAGTTAGAGTCAGTCAACTCCTACTGTGTACAGTGTGGGACCGTTCTGAACAGGAAGGCCATCTGTTGGACTTGGCCCTTTTTGCAGGGTCATCCCTAAACTTTTTGCCTTTCTCCTAGCCTTTTTCTGACATGGTGTTGGTGGTCTTATGACTCTGGGCACTTTAGCACTGCTGTTCAGTGTAAAGTGTGTGTGCTCTCTGTGACAAACGTGGTAAGATTGATCTACACCTGTTTGGCCTTTTTAATTTACCTGTCAGTCCCTTGTAAAGTGGTATCTGATATACCCAGAGCTGATAAATTAAATGCTACTGGTTGGCTTGCAGCGCTGATTGCGCCACCCACCAAAGTAGCCTTTCAAATCTATTTCAGGCCTCTGCCATTGCAGGGCCTGTACGCGCAGTGTCACTGCCGCTGTGACGTTGCTCCTAAAGTGTGTGCCATGTCCGGGACCCCCCCTTTTACTACATATCAGTCACCCCTAAGGTAGGCCCTAGCTAGCCCTATGGGTATGGGGCATTGTAGGTAAAAGATAGGACATGTACCTTAAGTGTGTGACATGTCGAGGTAGTGACAAACAGCCATTTTGGTTTCCCACTACTGTGGGGCTGCCCTCCCATAGGAATGCATTGGGGATTCCCTGATAAGTGTTTCAGTGGTAATTCCTGATATAAGAGGCACAGCGTGGTCAAGTTTGGTATGTTTGGAATAGTGATAATAAATGCTATGCAATGGTGTGTGCAGATTTATTATAACTATTTTAGAAATGCCACCTTTAGAAGTTGGCATTTTTGTGTGCTATGTGTCTGCCTGCCTGATGTGAATTGCATGTCTGGCTTTTGAGTGACAGGGGCTGGGAGGTGCATGTGGCTCCAGGAGGGGCAGGGTGAGTCAGCGCTAGGCTGAATGGGACATCTGCATTTGGAGTGGTGGGAGGAGAAGTCTCTGGTCCCTGAATAGGATTGTGCCTGCCCTAGTGAATGCTGGCCCCGCCCCCCTGTGGTGTGTCTGATGATGAGCCCCCACCTGGCAAAGGGTAAGAGGAGCTTGGAAAACAAAGTGCTCCAAATCCCCCCTGAACCAGTTGCATCTGGTTCCACCATACCCTTGACTGCAGACAAAGAGATGGTGTAATATAAATATAAGGGCTGTGACCCCATGAAAATGTTCTGTTCTGTGCTGGGGGCTTGCTGCTGCTGGGGCCAAGGAGGAACCGCCATGGGGTCTTACCTCCCTGCTGGAGGGTCCTGTGTGCTGGCCTCCCTGGGCTCAGCTATGCCCCCTGGACCTGGAGGAACTGGTGATTGGACTCAGTCTTTTTAACTGCAGGACCTTTTGTGATCCTAGTGCCTCGTGAGCGCTATATTTAGATTACCAGCCGAGGAGAAGAGCTGGCCCTGCTGCAGCGCAAGGCTGCAAGGGAATCCCTGCGTGTGGGATTCCCCCCTGCGCTGCTTATAGAAGTGGGAGCCCACCCCGCCTTGTGATAAAGAGAGCGGGAGCCTACTGCGTTTTATGGTTATTTTCAAACGGGTGCCCATCCCGCATCTGCATTTTATTTTAAAATGGGTGCCCACCCTGCTTTTGCGTGCTGCCAAAGGTCCGCCGCTCCAGGAGCCCGGAAGTCAGGCAGGGAGAGCCTGACAGTGGGCGGGGCCTCGCACCCTCTGGGACGGAAGCTGAGGCCGGTGCTATGTGAACCTGGGCTCCCGTGAGCATGGGAGAGCCCTGCAGTGTGCCTGGAAGAGGTCGGAGTGTGGGACCAGCCACGAGAGAAGACGGAGTCTCCCCGTGTAGCCCGGTGAGCGGGGCTTCATGAGGGTCCATTGCGTGTGCTGAGTGAGGCACAAGGCCAAAGAAGAGAAGAGGAGGGTGTCCCCGAGGGATCGGGGTTCTCCAGAGCATGCAGCCCAGGAGCCGGTGTCCCTTTTCCCCAGCAGTGCAGAAAGCCTCGGTGAGTGGTGCTCAGTTGTTAACTTGATGAGGGTGGTGTTGGGGCACATTGTCGGTGCCCGCCCCCTGTGGTCACAGCTGCCCCGCTGGACTGTAGGCAGCTGCAACATGGAGCCCCATTTGTTTGAAAGTCCCGGAGTGGGCTTTAGTGGCATAGTGAGTGCCAGTGTCTGTTTGGTTTCCAGCGACTCCGCAGTTGAAGGCAGCTGCACCGAGAGGTCAATTCATGCTAAGAACCCCAGAGCAGGGCCCCAGAGGCACAGTGTGCCTGAGCTTGTTTTGCCTGATTCCCAGCTGCCCTGCGAGAGCGCTGGTCAGCTGCAACATTGGGGGACAGTTCGTTCTAGGTGAAGAAGGGGGTGAGTGCACCTCATGCCCTAGCACCTGTGCGCACTTTAGTGGTTGCTGCTGAGGCAGCCAGGGGGCCCTTTGCAACGTCCCCCTTTAGAGCCCTGACTTTGCGGGACATAGGGCATTGAGCCCAGAGGAAGGCTAGGTGGCCTGGAGGTCAGGTCTAATGTTGATAGGGCGCAAAGCCCTCATGTGATGCCCCTTACATCATAATTTATGCCTAATGCTTTTCACTTAGGTGTGCCCGCTGAGAGTGGGTAAGGTGGAGCACTGTTGCTAATGATTTATGCACAGGGTGATGATCCCTGATGTGATGCCTAATGTGATGATAATGCTAATGTGATTTAGGCGTAATATGGTTTAGGCCTAATGAGATGCATAATGTGATTTATGTGATGTGATTTATGCACCCTGATTTATGCCTCCAATGATGTTTATGCTCATGAGATTATTGCATAATCTGTTTATGCTGGTGAGGCCTAATGCGTAATCTGTTTATGCTTAGGAGGGTGTCTAAAGCTAATTTGGTTATGCTTAGGAGGGTGCCTTATGCTAATACGTTAATGTTTAGGTCATTATGGTACCAGGAGTTACTGGTTGTGTTTTGCATTTACTTACCTGATCTGATGGTTCTGACCGCGGCCCGATTGGCCTGGTCTTGTATATAGTCCCCTGTGAATATTGCCTAGTGCCAGTTGGCACAGTGTAAATGTGTGATTATGTTTCTAATGTGTTTATGACAATGCAAAGGCTATTTTTGATATAACCTTGTGTGGAGTTTCTTTTGTGTAGCACCAAGTGTGTTGCTGCTGTGCGTGTGTGTTGCGCAAATGCTTTAAACATTGCCTCTGAGATAAGCCTGACTGCTCGTGCCAAGCTACCAAGGGAGTGAGCAGGGGTTATCATCAGTATGTAACTCCCTTGCCCTGACTAGAGTGGCGGTTTCTTCCTGGCTTTGGGCGCAAGCCTTAGTCAACCAGAAATCCCATTTTTAACACCATCCTTAATAGAAGAGGATCCTTCACACTTAATAGTGACATACTTCATCATCGACATCTTCTCCCCATCGTACTAGCAAGACGAACTCAACTCCCGCGAAGACTCAGGGGTAGGAAGGAGTTCTTACATAAAACTACTGGACAAGAGCTGGATACCTTAGATTTCCTCAGTTATCACATTTATTTGTGAGGACTCTAGGTATATTAAAAACAATTCTTTTTGATGGGTATCAAAGAGTACAATAGCTCAAGCCTGTCAGTTATTTTGGCAATATGTTTATGCCCTCATTGATTAGCCTAATAGGCCTGGGACATTCTTCAGGGCTAGTGGATCCCTATAGTGTTAGCCCAAGGGTCAAATGGACCGTAGGCCGTTATGTGAGTGCTACCCAAAAAACGTATACCCGGGTGAGTCCTACCGGGGCTTTTAAATTCCCAGATTGAGCAGTCAACTCTAGGCTTTAGGAGATATTGGTAGGCTGGTCAGGTAGTGGGTGTACTCACACTTTTGATCAAAAGGATCACCACTCTAGTGAACCTGGCTTAATCTACTCTGTGCTGCTGGAACCTTCAGGAATCTACATCAGAACACTTTCTGGACCAGCGGAATATAGGAAGAGGACTAGACCTGCTGTCTGTGACTTAGAGGAGCCCTGAAGGACATGCTCCCTCCAGTATCCAGGACAAAGAAGAAGACTCCAACGGCCAGTTGTCTGACCTCCTGTGTGGCTAAAGGGAGACAACAAGCTTCAAGAAACCTTTACCTGGAAGTACCCAGCTGACCAGTGGCAAATGGTCCTGGACTGGACACTGCTGTTAGTCTATGCCTGACACTCTTTGAGCCTCCAAGCTCCTCACCTGAGGTCCCAGGGGCTTTATAAGCATACTCCTTTGGTTGATTGAGACTAAAAATACTAAGTGAGAAGGTAAAACCTTTGACTGTGAGGAACCTGGTTTGTGGATACAACCCATGCTTCATCACAGTCAGGCTGAAATTGAACCTAACTCGGGTCTACAGCGACCATAATTTCCTATTGGCGCCTAGCCCTTTTTTTAGACTAATTCTACTAAAAACCTAAAAAATTAATTTACATTTGCTTGTAATTTTGGTGTCATTTTGTTTGTACGAAATTGGGTTACTAGTTGAGGGGGGTGAAACTCTTCTAAAGCAGCAACCACAATTCTCTATTAGGGTGAAGACACAGGCAACCCCATATTAATCTGTGCTCAACCCTCTAATAGGTTGGCACAAAACCAAATCAGACTAAATGTACAAGCAATGTGTAAAGGATTTATGTAGCACTTCAAACAGTAATCAAGTAACAACAAAGCACGGGAAAATCCCACGCCAATTTAGACAAATGTTTTAAATAATTTAACACCAAAACAACAAAATCCAATTAGTAGAAGATATGCACTTTTAAAGATTTAAGTGAAAATAGCAACAAAAAGCACAAAGAGCCACTCATGGCTATATGGTTAGGAGAAACCGGGTGAAAGTTACATGTTCAGGCCAACCGCAATGGAGCGTGGGCGGAATACAGGGACCAGGTTAGCCACACTGAAAGAGTCACAGTCCAGCACAAAGAGTTCTATCTACAGTGGAAGGTGCTGCGAGGAGCGGGGTGATCGTCACAGATGGGTGTCGAAGTAATGCAAAGATACTGTCAGGCATCATGGTTAGAGCTTAGCGTTGGCAGTCCATGCAAGCTGTCAAAGCTGTAGCGCGAAGTGCCTATCTTGTTCTGCCTGGTGTACTTTGCAGTCGCTTTAGTAAGAAGAATCAGGTTCACTTGAATATCTCATTGGCAGCAGCATGGGCAGCAAGATCTTGCCATGGACTGGCCCGTTCACGAGGAGCCCAAAAACTTCAGGAGAACTAAACTGAGGCCACACGAAGGGTCCATGGCTAGAGGGGCTCCACTTGGGGGTCAGGAACTCACTCCAGCAGAAGTCAGCAGGGCTCAGGCAGGTCAAGTTGCAGGTCCAGGCAGCAAGTCAGTTGGGCAGCTGCAGGGAGCCTCTGGAGCTCGTTATGTCCCTGTAGCTTAGAAAGGGAGGTCAGCTGACTGAACCTTGGAGTAACTTCAGCCTTCCTTTTCAGGAAGCAGAGTGGCAGTCCTTTTGGCAGCAAAGCAACAAAGCAGTCCTTCTTCTGAAGCATTCACAGGTCTAGCAATGTACTGAAGAGTTGGGTCTAAGAGTCCAATATTATACCTGGTGCCCACTTTGAAGTAGGAGAAGATTCCAAAGGTTTCCACTACCCTGAGGTGTCAGGCATCCCCTTGCACCCTGCCTTTCGCCCCACCTTGTCTGTGTTCCCTTGATCACTGTGCCACTGGATTCAAGCTAGCCTAGATGAAGAAGTGTGACATACCCTGAAACCAGTCCCAGGATGCTTGTTTCTGGTCCAGGGAGGACCTGGCTTGGCAGTTCAGTCTGGACTGTTCCCATGGGGCACAGGGTCAAGACTGATTTGCATATGGCTGGTTCCAAACTGGGGTGGTGTAGTGGGCAAAAGAACCATGGCTTTCACCAAGATCTTTTGCCTGGGGAGAATTTTTGCATTGTCAGTATTCCGTCCATCATTTGTTTGCTGTAACACTTTCGCCCTAAGTGGGATGGGTATGCCCAGACGTGGGTCCCTTACTCACTGTGCCACTGGATTCAAGATAACCTGGCTGAAGAAGGGTGACAAACCCTGAAACCGGTCCCAGGATGCTTGTGTCCAGTCCAGGGAGGACCTAGCTTGGCAGTTCGGCCTGGACTGTTCCCATGGGGCACAGGGTCAAGACTGATTTGCATATGGCTGGGTCCAAACTGGGGTGGTGTAGTGGGCAAAAGAGTGGGCAAAAGAACAATGGATTTAACCCAGATCTTCTGACTGGGGGAGAATGTTTGCATTGTCAGCATTCCGTCCATTATTTGTTTGCTGTAACACAAAATACCAGTGGCACACCCTGTGTGAGAGTGTTCAGGAAGAGCCTTTGTGATGTGCAAGTGTGGTAGGTAAAAGCTCTTCCTCCTCATCAACTCAGAGTTGCCTATTCTGCCAACACCTAGCTTGTCTCCCTTTGTCTCACCAATAAACAAAGGACAAATGCCAGCTACACCTATTCATGTGACCCTGGATCAGGCTGCAGGCACCAAATGGTTAGGACAAGAAAATACAAACATTCTAAAACCACTAAATCCACATGATCACGCAATTAATATTTTGTGTGTTAGAATTCATTGACATTCATCATGACAGAGATACGTCTAGAGTGTTATCTCAACGAGAGACACACTGGATATGGTTTATGGAGACTCTGTCCCCAAAAGGATTGAATGATAAATTTGAATTATCCTGCTTTTTGTGAACTGATTTCTGAGATTGCATTCTTCATTTGTCTGATTACAGAGCTCGTCATTTTTTAAATGTTCCTATATAACTCTTGTTTACTGATTGCATTATGTTATCAATGCGTCTGTTTCTTTTTTAGAGAGGATTTTCCATGTATTAGATTATTTTTTCATGTTCCTACATTGATGTATAGGCAACAGCATATTGATGCTTCATATTGTGTTTTGTAAATAGATAGAATTTATTGTTGTATTAGAGCAGATTTTCCTGTTGTACAGATCGGTGTGGTATACATGTATTTCACTAAGCAGTGACGTTTTTTCTCTTTTTTCTCTTTTTATTCTTTTTTAATCTCTTGCATGTCGAGTTCACTTCAGCACACTTTTTTTCCTTCTTTTGTCCTTTGGTTCCATTCCCATTTAACTTTATTCACTCGTGTGGGTTAGACACATTCACAATCTCCGGTCCTATTTTCAAGGCCATTACGGACGTTAGCGACATCCCGGCCGGCGTTGTTAAAAAGTTCGAAGTAACGCACTGAGAATCACACACTGTCGGCGTTATCATTTGGATGTACCCGGAGTTTGGAGTTACGTATTTTGGATTACACAGCCTGGTAAGAGATTGATTCAGTGCTAACATCTGGGGGCATATTTACAAGCTGGCGATAAAAAATTATTGGCGCTTTTGCGGCCGAATAGGGGCGATAATATTATCGCCTAATTAGCAAGGCCACGCTAACGCGTGAAACCTTGCTTTAGAGTCGGGATTCCTAACGCCCAGCTTTGCATCTCTAATGAGATGCAAAGTGGGCATTCCTGCCCTGACATGACTGGAGAAATGTCGCTAAGCGACATTTCTCCTATCATCAAGCCCCACGCTATGAAGCATAGCGTCAGGAAAAGTAGCGATAACCCCTGTTATCGCTACTTTCCTTACGCATGCTTCAGGACTGACTTAACCATGATATCCTATGGAAGGTGGATATCATGGCTAAGTTTGTGAGTCCCTATCAGCAAGCTAACGCCACACTGCGTGAGATTATCGCTGGGTTTCCAGCGATAATCTCACGCTAGGCAGTTAGCATGAGGATTTTTATCGCTGAGGAGATAAGCGTTGCTAATAGCACGCTATCTCAGCGATAAAAATCCACATTACCCGGCGATAATTATCCTCATGCTAAGAGCGCTCAGCGATAATTATCGCCGGTTGTTGCTGATATGCCCCTTAGTTGTTTTGCCACCACGCCTCGTAGTACTGGTCGCTGACAGGTTTTTTGTTATTTTCAGCCATTGCACCTGGCATCGTGGTCTGAGTTTTTGTCCGTATTCCACTGAAGGACGTGGCTATTCTAGGGCCACGCGGGTTACCACCTCCTGCTATGCCTTCCCAAATGTAGAGTTGGTCAGACAGTGGAGAAGATACAACAAGCGTTTATTAGTATAAATCTCTATAGAGGAGCCCCATCAGAACCTCACCCAAAGGAGAGCGTTGAGAGGACTGAAGATCCAACATTCTCTAATAAAGGATAAACCCTTAGGGGGAATTCGGCCATGCTCACAATGGAAATCTACCAGCCATAGCCGGGCACGAACAAAGGAGGCACAGAGAGATGAGTCCGCACCTGCCAGTGGGTCGTGTTATCAGCAGCCCAAGGCCGCTGAGCCGAATCCCAGCATCTTCTCAATGTGAGAACATCATGAAGTGTATCCATCGGAATGAACAACAATCCTACTCTCATTAGCAAGTGCAGCTGCAACCTTGGACACATAGACAGAAAATATTACAAAATGCACTGTTCTGCTGAAGCAAGAGATTTCACTTCTAGACCTAATGTGAATGCAAATGCAGACTAGCAGTAATTGCGAAATCCAAAATGGAAGTATTTTAGTCAGGCAGGCCTTTATGCTTTATACGCAGCCTAGTAGGCCGCAAACACGAACATTGATGTGTGTAATATAGCCACACACAGCTAACTTAACGCATCATAGCTCATTACAACAGGGGGAACAGAAATTTCAAATCTATCAGACCCTCATTTTAACCGAGTGTGGATAACATGGGCCAAGCCTTTATTAGCTATCAGGCAGGATCTTCCTTATTCAAATAACTGGCGAAAGTATATGTCATCGTAAGCAAATTATCTGGTAAAGCAATAACGAGAGGGAATCATCAAGCATTACATTCAGTATTCAAATATACCTTCATCAATCAACATGAGCAACTGTATTTCTTGCATCATCATGGGAGAACATTTAGTATCAGTTTTAGGCAACGGAACATTATGAGTGAGTTTACTCATGCAATATGTACACCACATCGGAAGGCAATGAATGCAAAGGCAACAGGATAAGAAAACACCTGCAATCCCTATCAAAACTAGGAGGATCTTCCAGCCCCATGATGCTAACAGGCTCCAGAGCCATCCTGTCCAGGACCACGAGCCATTGTCCTCATGTATTTCTGATGCTAATCTGTGTAACTTCTGGATGGCTACGTTAACCGTCGGGGCAATGTCTGGTATGCATAGACAGCAGCTGCTCCCGATGTCGCGGCATGCTCCACCCCTATCAGCGAAGATGATGTCCAAAACCATCCGGTTTTGGAGCGAAACAAGCCTTGTTGCCTGAAGCTCAATGGTATTATTAGTGAGTACATCAGCAGTAGTATTGATGACTCCCTCCACTACCCTAGCTAGACGACGTATATGGTGTTCTATGCTGAGGTCATTGACGACCGAGATCTCATACCTTTATAATCCAAATTATCAGTTTGGGAAAAGGATCGAACCAGACAAACCAGGGTAAATGAACCTTCACAACTGCTGCCATAAGGCAAAGGCACAGGTAATAATTTTTCACTTTTATGCGTGGACGAAGGCAATAAGCCACACACCCAACAGTTTGTCTTACTGGAAACAGCATGTAAAGTCTGAATAAAAACATTATCCTGATAGGCCTTTCGGTGCTCCTCTTTATGGGTGGATAGGGTACCAATGATATGTTCAGGAGGAGTTGGAGTAGTACTTATCAAAGTGTGAACGGGATAGTGTTCTTCCAGAAAAAACAGTATTCCAAGTACAAGCATAAAAGCAATCACAAGTATTACCACAAAAACAATCTTTGGTTTAGGGGACCAGGAGGCCCAAACGGACTTTGGGAATTAGGGAGAGGAGCCGCAAAGGCTGCTCCTCCTCCGAATGGGACGACCAAAGAGGTACATTGCTAAAAAGTACTTAGGGGATTGAAGCCACTGTACAACCAGCCAGAGGGGAGTCTTCTCCCTGTGTCCGTCAGAGCCTCACAGGCAGGCTACTATCGTTCATCAAGTATTCACTTCTCCCGCGGTGGAGCTAGACCACTTGCAGCTCAGGAAAACACAATCTCGGCCCAAACTAAGGGAAAAGCTTTTCTTTCAGGATAGTGCAATCACCCTCCGGAGCAAATACCCTCACCGATCCTGTCCAGTGTCTCAGGCAGTGCACCAGTATTCTTCACTCTAATCTAACAGGTACCAGAGACACTGCACCTGTTTCCTGAACTCGAGTCCTTCCCTGACTCCTGTATTGCCCTGCTGGCACACTGTCCTTTTGTCGGGGCCGCAGATTGTACCTATCACGCTCGGACACCTCCTGATCAGCAAACAGAGGTTCCGGCTCACTTTCAGTCGGGGACTGGGACTCAGGGGCTCGATGCTCAGAACCCAGTGTGTCCAAAGCAACCCTTGTTTCAGGGGGGGTCACCTCTAACACAGCCTCTTCATCATCTGTGCCCCTCTCAACCAGGCATCAGAAAAGGGAACAAAACGAGGAATCTGCTCTCCCTCCTGGTCCGCAATCCCGTCCTTCACCCACGAGTCGTATGGCAGTGGCAGGGGCACACGCTTCACATGACATGCGTGCACCCAATATTTCTGATCTTCGACTTTCACTGCTGTTCTGGTTGCCAATAGGACTTGGGCATGCTCCCTCCACCTCGGCTCGAGGCTGGACTTGTGCTGGAAATTCCAGATGAGGACGAAGTCCCCAGGTTGAATCTGATGTCCAGGCCCCTCTGGGAGTGGTTGTAGGGCAGCAGATATATGTTGGTGAATAGAACGAAGATCTTTAGACAAGTCATAAATATAAACAATCAAAAGAGGATATTCTATTTCAGAGAACTTCTTTGGTCTCGGGACGCCCCATACATTAGCAGGACGCCCAAAAATCACCTCATAGGGTGATAAACCAGTCCAAGAGTGTGCTGTTACCCTCGTAGACAATAGGGCCAAGGGCAAAGCGTCTGGCCACTGCAATCCTGTGCTTTCATGAATCTTTGCTAGTTTCAGTTTGAGAATAACATTATATTTTTCAACAAGACCTGCGGATTGAGGGTGGTTCGCAGCATGACATTTCTGTTTTATCTGCAAGCCTTTGCATACAAATTTGATCACTTTAGCATTAAAATGACTTCCGTTGTCACTCCAGATCACTTAAGGCAATCCGTAGCGTGGGAACTACTCCTTCAGGAGTGCTTTTGCTGTAGCTATGGCTGTATTCTCTTTTGTCAGATAGGCCTCTACCCACTTACTGAACGCGCAGACCACCACTAACACATACTTCAGGTTATTTACACGTTCCATTTCAATATAATCCATTTGAATAACCTCAAAAGGGAATGAAGGCGGGGAACAATTACCAGCCGGGACACGGGTGCCTTTTCCAGGATTATGTCTTAGACAAACTATGCAGTGTTTCACCAAATGTGTTGCAACCTCAGAGATGTTATCATTCTGCCAAACTGGGTCTAATAATTTGCAAATGCCCTTCGTGCTTATGTGTGCTGGTCCATGGGCCATGGTAACTACAGGAAGAACATATGCATTAGGCAGTAACCACCTGCGTTTGTCAGATAAGTTAGTCCAACAAGCATTTTCGCCAATGCATCCTATCTTTTCTCTCCATGTTGCCAGTTCGTCTGCAGTCGCTTCACTCAGTATGTCCCTCACACTTTCCACTGTATCCTCAAACATCCCGTTGTCTGTCACCCATCTAGATGGACCTGCCACAAACCTTTTATTCATTTTCAATCTCGCTGTTTCATTGGCTGTCTGGTCCGCAAACGCATTCCCTCTGCCTACATCGTCCACCACCGCTTTGTGTGCACTACATTTAATGATAGCCAGTTTCTCAGGTAGTGTCAATGTTGATAACTGCCTAAGTATCAACTGTCAGGTGCTTCTTTATTTGCAAAACACACAGGAGTAGAATGACGCAAGTTCCCAATGCCCTTCTCGGAACTTTCCCCACCAGGTTTCTTTAGTTACACCTTAGTAAGTGAGTACCGAGGGGGGAAAGGGGATGGGACAGAGAAGAGAAAAACTCCAAACTCAGCGGTTCAGCAGGAACCTCCTTCCTCACCGGTAGTGACAGCTGTAGACACAATCATGTAATTAAATGGCGAAAACTTTCATGACTTACCTGCATTTAGAAACTAAGATAACTTATCTTACCAGGAAGTGTTTTGGGTTTTGCCCCTCTTCTGCTTCTCATGCGTTGTAGGTGTCTGAAGAGAAGTCTTAACTCTGTTTGTTCTATCTTCGCAGGAATGCTACTTTTCACTACTCTACGAAAATTGGAAGACAAAGGTAAGTGTACAACCCTATTTAATTCCTAATAATCTGTAATTGCGTTTTTTCCTTTCTTTTCTAAGTATTCTCACTGATTGTTACAGAGTTGATTCAATTAATTGGAGTCTAGTGTATTTTCTATTCTGTGTATTGCCTTTGCTGTCTTGAGAGAACTATTCTTAGTTTAATATTTATTTTTCTTGTGGTAAATTGACTCCCAACGTTATTAGGGTTTTAAATCCACTTGAGAAGGCAATTAGAAGATCACGGACTGACTAACGTCCGCAATTCTTTAATTAGATATTTTTATGAGCCAAGAAGCGAAGCGAGTATATTTGTTCTCCTTCGCTTGACTTGGCCTTAATGTATTAGTATCTTGGAAGCGTTATATTTTTCATCCAGCTGGTGGTGCTGTTGGTTCGAGTTTAGCCAATGTTATGACTAGCTCGTTTCTTCAGTGCTGCATTGAATTCTAAGTATGCACGCGAGGCTGACAGGATTAGTTATCTCGCATGTCTACTTACAGTTAACCTGGAAGGTTATTAGTGCTAGTTGAATGTTATTTATAGCAAGCTCGTATTTCCTTTCAGATAATAATTTGACCTTCAGTCAGCACACGAAGTGAATGACATTTATTTCACTCGCGTGTGTTACAGTTTCATTTGAACTCCGGCACGGAGGCTCTGTGCCATATTTCCAAGGTTTAAACTAATTAGTCACTGTGTGTTAATTATTGATAAACGCGGTGAACAAGGAGACAATCGCCCGCGTTTCTTTACAATTTTTCCATTACAGTCTTTTTCCTTCAAGTAAATTCAGGCTCTCTTCAGCAGAAGTATTTACATTAATTTATCATTGTTCTTCCATATGTTACTACAAGCTGAGGTTAAAACATTCAAGCCTTTTCTTATAGCAATTCTTGAGTTGTTTATGTTTAGTCAGAAAACATTAATGACACTTGACATTACAAACTAACCTGAGATATTAACCCGACGGAACTAACCCCGAGTTAGACGCCACTACCCTGACTAGCTTTCACGATGCAGAAACAGGTGCTGCTCCTGAGGAATCTTCGGTGAAGTGCACCATGGAATGTTGGAGCACACCTCACCAACTGTCATTCACTGCAAGACTAGACTGCTAACAGCAATATGCTATTGCAGCAAGTTGGCAGCCATGTTGGAATTTCTACTATGCCAACAAGCACTCCAACTCAAAGGATTGACTGCTTTCAGAGTTTGCGAAGAGAGCATAGAAGCCACGGAAGCAGAAGGAGGAGGAAAACTTCCGTGATTCCTGACATCAACGGACCATGCTGGATCTTCTGCCAATGTGATGTGAAAAAACCTCTCTGCGCTCCAAATTATGCGCCACGCCGAAAGCGTACTGGCTATCAATGTAAATGTTAACAGTCAATCCCTCAGTCAACTCACAAGCCTGTAGAAGAGCAACCAACTCCGCTGCCTGTGCTGACTTATAAGGGACCCCAGATGTCTCAAGTCTCAAATACAATGTGTAATGTGGTGATCACATATTCTGCAGTGGTAGTGCCATCTGGCAATTTAAAGCACGAGCCATCACCATATAGTTCCCCTTGGGGGTCAGATAAGGGAACATCAGTCAGGTCTACCCGTCCCTTCGTTTCTTCCTCAATCCGAAACAAACAATCATGGACATCATTGTCCTTTTTTCCGAAGGAAGGGGTAGTAACGTGGCAGGATTCAAAGTGGCACATCATTTTATGGTGACATGTGGAGCAAATAGAGTCAGTTCATATTCAGTGAGACGTGCACTGGTGAGGTGCTGTGTCTTTGTCCTATTCAATAATGTGTCCACAGTGTGCGGCACCATCACTGTGAGGTCAGTATCAAGAACGAGCCCTGCCGATTTTCTGATAGACACCGCAACAGCAGCTGCGGCTCTTAGACAGCTCGGGAGCTCTCTGGTGAAATTGTCAAGTATAGCAGAAAAATAAGCGTAGGGTCTCTGCTTACCTCCGAAACCCTGTGTTAACACTGAAAGCGCGCAACCTTCCACCTCATGTACGCAGAGCACAAAAGGCTTCTGATAATCAGGAGTGCCAAGCACAGCTGCAGAACAAAGCGCAGTCTACAATTGTTCAAAAGCTTTTTGCCATGCAGGTGTCCAATGCAAAGGTTCATGCACATCCTTAGTGGTAAGGTAAAGAAGGGGTTTTGTTAGTAAGGAGAAATTAGGGATCCACTGACGACAATAGGAAGTTATACCCCAAAACGCACGTACCTCGCATTGGGTCTTGGGATCGGACATGTTAGCAATAGCAGCTATACGTTCAGGCGTTAGTCTGCGACCCTCCTTCGACAGTAGGTGACCTAAGTCGGTGACCTCCTGTCGACAGTACTGACATTTAGAAAGGGACACCTTGTGTCCATTGTGTGCCAGGTGTCACAGCAATTTAACAGTAGCTTCCTTACAACCCTCTTCAGTATCCAAAGCCACCAATAAGGCATCCACGTACTGCAACAACACATTACCAGGAGGGAGTTCAAGGGAGTCCAATTGTGCTTTTAAAGCCTGACTGTAAATACAGGGACTTTCAGTATACCCTTGTGGAGCTCAACAGAATCTAAAACTTCAGCCAGCTAAAGCAAAACCGAAAAGATGGCGGCTGTCTGGGTGAATTGGGATACTGAAGATGGCGTTCTTCAGATCCACAACGGAGAACAATTTTGCCGTAGGCGGGATCATCGTTAATATCGTGGTGATGTCTGAAATGACAGGATACTGGGGAATCACCACTTTATTAACCTCTCTCAAGTCAACGACAAATCAGGAGAATAGGGCTATTACACACATTTGAAGCCGTCTCCTCTACCACCGCCGTCTGTATCAAGTCCTGTATGATTTGCAGAAAGGCCCTTTCCCCTGCCTGGGAAATCTTATATTGTGGTGTCCAGGGCAACCTGGTATCTGGCTTTACCTTGATAGAGACAGGTGGAATCTTAAGCAGTCCTACATCTGTGTCACCAGTGGCCCACAGCTCACACGGCACCTCATGAAACTCAGGGGGGAGAGGATCGTTCTTTCCAAAGCATTGTTTGGCAGGAGCAACTCGTGGACCCACAGTAAGATAAACACCATCTGGGGAACAAGATATAGTCGCATGCAACCTCTTCAACAAGTCCAGTCCCAGCAAATTTCCCCCACAACTGGTACATCTGAAAAACCCACTGAAACGTTGTTATGGCCAGACAGAGCCGCCCCTGGGACCAGGGAATGGAAAACAGAGCTATTCATAGTGCCTGTGTCAACTAAAAATTTCTCGGTGGAACCTTGTAGATCGGCACTAACATACGATCCACGCTGATCTACAGGTACCGGAACTGGTCCCTTGCTCTTTCCCTGGCTGTCCTAGCTGTGTGAAAATCCAGTCACGGCATACATGTCATAATCCTCGTGATAGTACTGGCGTCCCCCTGTTCCATCAAAATAGTTCCCACTCTATTACCGCCTGTATTTTCTCTTTGCATGTCCCCTTGTCCCATTCCTCCACAACCCCTACCTCCAAAACCTCTGCCCCTCTCATGCTCTCCACTTGACTGCTGTTCCGGACACTCGCTCCTCCAATGTCCCTCCTTTCTACAATTAGCGCACTGGTTTGTTCCCAGAGGTGCCCTTGAGGCACCACCTCTACCTGACCGCGGGCCTCACGGACCAAAACCTGAACCACGTCCTCTATATCTTCTCCTCTTGCAACCTGCTGTAACAATACTCTCGTCTTCAGATCCTTTGCTTTCTTCTCGAATTTCTCCTTATTTTCATTCTCTCTATGTTCATAGTACTAAGCCATACTCAATATCAGTGATGGGGTGGACGTCGTCCAAGTACTCTCTTGTAATCAAGCAGCAATCTCAGGATGTAAATTGGTGACAAACATATTGACAAATAGTCGAACCCCACCTTCCTGTGCCAAGTCCTGGCCACTAAATTCCCAAAACACCCCTTCAAACCTGGTAAAAAAATTAGACACACTCTCATCCTTTTTCTGTCGGCATGCCATCAACTTATCCCAGTCCACCTTCTTCGGGGGGTAAGGGAGTGAATGTAAGTGATGATACGTCCCGGTAAGGCTAGTATTTCTGCTCTCGGCTTCTCGCCAGGTTTGCGCTCCTTATCCCATGCTTTAATCTCATCCCACATTCCACCCAACTCTTGCGTATGGTCCTGATCATGTATTTGTCTCCAGACATCAATTGGTACCAACAAACCAAGAAGCTGCTTCCATCAACTCCTTATATTAGGCAGTCAGATTCTTCCTCGGGTCTGGCAACTGTCTCTTCAGTGAAAGCACCTCACTCCTCTTCCAAGGAGTGTAAACCCACTGCTATTGAAACCAAGCATCAACTCGCTGTCTAATTACCCTATTTGTACTATCACGTAATTCTGGTATTTCAGGACCTTCTGAAGTAATCAAGCTCATCACCCACCAATGTGGTTACATTACTAAAAACTTCATTTGGGGCCATATCCGTCACATATACTCTGTCTTGTATATCGTAAATTTTCTGTGGTGCTAATATGGTAAAACATTGTTAGCACAACACAATCAAAGTGTTCGACATGTGCTTAAGAGCGTGTTGCTATATGAAGGACTCATAATCTTTCATCACACTCCAGATATCCTCTACACTGTAAATCGGGTGCCGAACCCACTGAGTTGCCTGAGTCGCTACAACCTGTTTCTCCTCTAGTCCTACCGCTGAGCGCATTAGCACTTTCTTCACGGAATCCTGCGCTGCTGATTGGTCAGTATCGGTGTGTCCAGCGAAACGCTTGCAGAGGATGAAGCGAAAGCAGGACTAGGCCCCCCGCATAGGGAACCAAGGTGGGAGGTGTAATTGGAGGGGAAACGAGCAGAGCAGCAACAGTTCCCTGTTGGGGATGGGAGGTCGAGGCAGTCGTATCATGGGTATCGAGAAAAACATCCCCTCCTGCTGGGGCAGTGGAGACGGGAACTGTGGGGTATAATCGCTGTGGGACGCATGGTGGCGGTGGGCGGGAGTCTAAAACATCCTCAGTCAGTTCATCTCCCTCATCTCTAGCGACGTAACTTTTTTAATTACCTGTAACCGAAACCTCCTATCTTCACATTCTATCCCTTTCTCTGTCTTTGCCCTGTCATAAGCTACTGCCTTCTGTGTAATGGCCAGCGTCTCTTTTCTCCTAGCCACTTTCTCCTCTTTCAAGCGTCGTTGTCTTGCTTCCTTCTGCCACACCCTCACGGAATCGAACATAGACTGCAGACTCCGCCTAGAAAACATTTTCTCCTGCAAGTAGTTTATTTTCTGTTCATCAAAGGAACCTGTGAGCGGCCATTGAAATTCAACATTGTCTTTAGTATATTTGTGCCACAGCGTATTAAACATAATTGGAGCAATGCCATGTTTAACATAGATATCGAAACTCGGAGTGCCCTCCGGAGGCGCGGGCTGGCTCTCTTCCAATCGCGCGTCCGTAGTGCAACAGTGGCATCCAAAACACCCAAGTTTACTAAAAACACGGCATTTTATCCAACACACATACACTCTTTTCTCGTAAGCAGTACTTAGCAATCACAACATATAAAGGCAGAAAGAAAAAGTAGGAAAGAAAATAACAAAATATGTTCACAAACCAAAACTAACTGTTCCGATTTTCAATCACTGCCCCCCACATGCACTCCTTTCATGCATTGTCATCAGCATCGATCTCTGAACCACACCACTCTCTATCACAACAGCATCTCAGCAATCCCGGTATCACACCACACGTCAGAACGACAATTCCTAAATTATACCCAAGAGCCTTACCACTGACCGACACAGCTCACCGGCTAGTGTCTATTCCATACAGAACAGGTGTTTCCAATTACCATGCAGGACACAACCCATCGGTTCATGCCCATTCCAGAGGACTGGCCTCAGCCTCAGATCAACACAAACCAAAAACTCAGCTCATAGACTGCTCAGGAGACCGAAAGACAGTCTTACACCACAAACCTTCTTCAGACCATTCCGAGACCCTCCCCGGACCTCATCTAGGACCCTTCTGGCTAGCGTTGCTCCAGACCTTTCCCAGAGCTTTCCAAAGCTTGCCACTGACTCTTCCAAAGACTGCCTGTCAGTTGGCTCCCACCTTACTGTGAACCCGTGCGTCTTCTCAAAAGTCTCCAATAAATTCACCAAAGATCTGGCAGATTGCTTGTGAGCATTCCTGGACGCTTCTATAAACAATAACCAATTTCCAATTGGCCCAGCGAACTGCTCGCAAGCACTCTGTGTTCCTCAAGGGTCCGCAGACCCACCAAGTTTCATACAAAATGGTGCCAGTTTCCATAAATCAAATCACTCACCTGGTGCACACAGGTCACAGATGGTTCTCCACTGCTGACTCTTCAGACCAAATGGTCAGCTCCAGAGTTTTGCCTTGAGGACTCCGGCCAAGGACCACTAGCCGGGGATCTGCCCGATCGAGGTGGCAGAGCAGCTGCAAGAACCAAAATCAGTCTTTTACATAAGGGGCCCCAGATCTGCATGTCCGACCAAGCACCACCCCGGCCCCTACGATCTGATTACAGATAAGGAGGCCCTGAAGCGGAGTCCCTGTTCGGGTGCCATCTGACGGACATGGCTATTCTAGAGCCACGCGGGTTACCACCACCTGCAATGCCTTCCCAAATAAAGAGTAGGTCAGACAGTGGAGCAGATAAAACAAGCGGACTGAAGACCCAACATTTGCTAAAACAGGATAAACCCTTTGGGGGACTGTCAGTCGAAGCCGGGCACGAACAAAGGAGGCACAGAGAGATGGGTCCGCATCTGCCAGTGGGTCGTGTTATCAGCGGACCAAGGCCGCTGAGCCGAATCCCAGCATCTTCCCAATGTGAGAACATCATGAAGTGTATTCATCGGAATGAACAACAATCCTACTCTCATTAGTACAGCTGCAACCTAGGACACAAAGACAGAAAATATAACAAAATGCACTGTTCTGCTGAAGCAAGCGGTTTCATTTCTAGGCTTAATGTGAACGCAAATGCAGACTAGCAGTGATTGCAAAATCCAAGATGGAAGTATTTTAGTCAAGCAGGCCTTTATGCTTTATAAGTGGCCTAGTAGACCGCAAACACGAACATTGGTGTGTTTAATATAGCCACACATGGCTAACTTAACGCAACTTAGCTCATTACAACAGGGGGAACAGAAATTTAAAATCTATCACCACAGCTAGAGGTATGTCTGGTTATTTCCATCTGCACTGGAGGCATTGCGGTTAAATCGTTAAGAGCATAACTTTGGCATCTTTGTTATTTTAGTTCTGCACGCTTTCAGTCTTCACTTCGGACTTACTCTTCTTTAAGCACCACTCGGACAGAGGTTAGACTCTAGTATTCACGTTTGATTGTTTTCTGGTTGTTTTAATACAGCTTTTTTTTCTGTCATTGGGGAAGCTGGAGTGTATTTAGAGAGCCATATTTTAGAGTGTAGATCTCTTTACTGAGTCTGCAACCTTTTCTTTGAGCTCTTCAGTCTAATTACTTGGGATTGCATGAGGTTACCTCCTGAAACTCCTTTTTCTATCTGAATGAAGTACATTCGCCTCGCACCCTATTGAGTCACATTTTATGAAAGTTTGAAATTGCAATGTTATGTAGTAAATTTAGTTCATTAATCAATTTCAGATTCCCCTGATGAAGGGCTTGTGTTATCAGCCCAAAATGCATTGGGAGAAATAACTGTTGAACATTTTGCTGACTTTAAGCTGTTTGAGTTTCTACATGGACTGAATTTCATCTGTAAACCACAAGACTAAAGCAGATTGAACCTGGCTTCATTTCAAATGATTCTTTTGAGTTAATGAATGGAGAGATTCCTTTTTTTGTTGCCACAGTTCAAAAACCGTTTCAATATGTATTATATTTGTACAAAACAATCCTGAATTTATGTACACTTTTTTAAGTGACCTCAAAGTAGTGCACTTGGTATTCCTGTATACGTATCTGGGTTTGGAGTTTTCACATTACGAATTAGGTGGCTGGCAGAGCCCCCGACTAGGTGCACACGTCATTGTGGCTATTTTTTAAAATATATTTGATGATTCTGTTTGAATAAGTTTATTGAGTGCATTCCAGCTGCATATTCTCACGTTGGCTTTTAATTACAATTTTTTAGCCACAATACTCGGTCTGTCAACTTGCTCCGAATTGAAAGTTATCACTTATTAAGGGGCCGCTTCTGATCCTGGACTTTTATTTTCCATACAAATCGGATCCGTATTTTTTTCCATACAAATCGTACAAGTCCCTTCCAACCCGAGTAGTATGATTCGTACGGGAAAAATACATACAGATCGGCCCGATCCTTACAAATCGGATCGGGAAAAGCTGTACGACACGGACTTGTAAAATAGACCATACAATTTGTAAAAAGGCTGTACAACCCATCAAGTACGATTCGTACCTGGTTGTCAGCATGCGATTTGTATGGAAAATAGCCTGTATACGGGGAACGAATTGTACCGGGCTACAAAGTGAACCCCTATACGCCTCGTACCCTGGTATGACTCGTTCTGGGGGTATGACTCATACCGGGGTACGGGTCGTATAGGGGTATGAGGCGTACAGGGGTCCCCCCACATGCGAGGCATGTGTATGGAGCGTACTCCAACATCGCGCATGTACGCACCGTACATACGCGGTTTTGGGGTCCGCACCATACATACGCACTTTTGGGGTACGGTGCGTACACAAGCGGTTTTGGGGTACGGTGCTTGTACGGTGCGTACCCGACCAGTACGCCTTCAGCGCATATATACGCAACGTACCCCACTTTCCGTGTCATCGGTACGCACCGTACATATGCACCGTACCCCTCTATTCATGGGGTGTACGACGCGTACATGGGGGTCCGTCCCGTACTGTTTCGGGGTGTACAATGTTTTCCCGGCACTTTTTGGCTCCTGTAAAAAAAGAGCCGATTGAGTGCCGTTTGTACGAATCGTACTTGACGGGTTGTAAACTGCTGCCGGGAATACATGTGAACGTCGCGTACAGGGCAATCCGAACCGGAATCGCTTGTATATACGAGCTGTATGGTCTTTTTTACAATTTGTATGGAGAGCGTCTATTTGTACGGATCGTACTTCCTAGGTTGTAGGGGAATCCTTACAAGTACGAGTTGTATGGGGAAAATGCTCCATACCACGATTTGTACAGCGTTTTTCCAGGATCGGAATCGGCCCCTAAATGTTATAAGGTAACCCAATGTTATCCTATTGGAGAGGTGGGCCTTGCATTAGTGAAGCATTAATGTAAAAGTAAATGTCCAACCTTTTAAATACACAGCACCCTGTCTTCCGGGCTGTTCGGGGCCTACCTTAGGGGTGACATATGTATAAAAAAAAGATTCAGGCATGGCAAAAGGTTCATTTTGCCAAATCAAAATGGCAGTTTATAAAATGTGCATCCAGGCTGCAATGGCAGGCCTGAGACATGTTCAAGCGGCTACTTAAGTGGGTGACACAATCTGTGCTGCAGGCCCAGTAGTAGCATTTAGTGTACAGGCCATGGGTACCTGTAAGTTACTCATTTGGGACTTGCAAGTACATTAAATGTGCCAATTGGGTGTAAGCAAATTTTACCAGGTTTAAGAGACAGAGCAAAAGCACTTAAGTACTGGTTAGCAGTCGTAAAGTGCAGAGAGTCCTCAGGCTAGCATAAATGGAGTCAGCTAAACAGGAGGTTGGAAGGCAAATAGTTGGGGGGAAAACACGCCAAGGATGTCAGATCCACCTTTGTTTATTACATGTTTTTCAAAAAAGTACTCAGAAAGTGTGCTGCTTGGAACACACATTTCTCCTTAAGCATTTTATCACGACACTTTATGCTCAAGGATAAGGTACACTGAGCACGCTGCCCTTATATGTTGTTGTCTATTTGGAGACAGTTCTGAAACAGAAATACAAACAATGGCTTAGTTCAGGACCTGAGACACAGTGCCAGTTTTATTATATAAACTGGTTCTGAAACTTAGCTCATCAGAGGAGCACTTCTGTGGATGATCCTGGACATTCACCTGTGACTGATTGCCAGCCCTGCTGACTTCCAACAGTATCCTGAAAAGGACAGTGGCCTGTTCAACACCAGACTGGCTTCCAGATACATCACACATAGTGGTAAAGGGGGAGTTAGGCTGCTCTAAGAGATCTGGCAGAATGCACTTTTTATTATGCTCTCTAGCACAGAGTCAGTGTCAGGTAGGGTTATCATTATGATATAGATTCATATTTTCATATAATCACCACAACATTATAATGTTTGAATCATTCACCTTCACCATTCTTGTAATGCTGGTAACAATGCTTTGTTTTCTCCCACCGATAATTGCACTCATGTATTTTACATGATAATCCAATTGCTTCAATAAATGTTTGAAGTGCATATTTCTTGTGTCTCCCTTTGGGCAAACCTAAGGTTAGACTGTTTTCACGAGTTCCTTGGGGAGTCAGAGTAGTACTGTCCTAAGTTTACATACATAATCTGGTACCCTGTCAGGCTTAGGCATCTAGGGGCATATTTACAAGCAGGCGTTAAAAAATTATCGCCGCTTTTGCAGCCGTTTTCGGCCGAAAAGCGGCGATAATTTTATCGCCACGATATCGCGTGAAACCTTGCTTTAGCATGGGGATTCTTTACGCCCAGCTTTGCATCTCTATTGAGATGCAAAGTGGGCGTTCCTGACCTAACATGACAGGAGAAATGACGCTAAGCGACATTTCTCCTTTCATCAAGCCCCACGCTATGAAGCATAGCGTCAGGAAAAGTAGCGATAACCCCTGTTATCACTAATTTCCTTACGCCTGCTTCAGGACTGATTTAGCCATGATATCCTGTGGAGGGTGGATATCATGGCTAAGTTTGTGAGTCCCTATCAGCAAGCTAACGCCACATTACGTGAGATTATCGCTGGGTTTCCAGGGATAATCCCACGTTAGGCAGTTAGCGTGAGGATTTTTATCGCTGAGGAGATAAGCGTTGCTAATAGCACGCTATCTCAGCGATAAAAATCCACGTTACCCGGCGATAATTATCCTCACGCTAAGAGCGCTGAGCAATAATTATCGCCGGGTGTTGCTGATATGCCCCCTAGATGGTGCACTGTGGGCTAGCCAGGAATTGGACCGATATATTCTAATGTCAATGACAAATGATATGCGTGGACTATCCTCATATTTTGCCACCTATGTTATCCAAACGCACAGTTTTACTTGATTAGTAGGAACCGTACGGCAATTACATGTTATTTTATTACTTTAATTCAATTTCCAATTTATAGTGTTTGGCTCTTTGACTTTATTACTGGCATAAATCTGTGAGTGCACCAACAAAATCCACATAACAGTGACACACATAGGTTACTGAGTTTGGGAACGATGTTAATTTCAAAATCTATGAAGTAATGACATATTCTAAGCTATGATGTGGAGACATATTCAAAAAAGCTACTTAAAATACATTCAATAAATGACTGACTCAAAAAGGGAGGTCGGGATCAGGGATGTGAAAAAACCATAAAGGTTTATTACAATTAAAGGTATAATACAGAAATCAAAAATAGGAAGATGCAGCATTAACCCCTTGGCGCTGGCCGAATTTTAGCGCTGTGCGGGCGAAATAGAGAGTGGGCGGAGTTCGGACGGCTCCCGGCCATCGTAAGCACACGCCCACTGTGACGCATGATGGCCGGGGGCCATCCTGAGCACCAAAGGAGTTAAAAGAATGTACACAGAAGACAATTGCCATGAAGGTTCTCAGTTAGAGGCAGGGGCACTGGAATTGAGCAATTGTGCAGTGATTTTCACATAATTGTAGATCTGCTGCATTTGCCACATAATCAATCATCTGCTGCATAATCTGCAGTTTTTAACAAAAAAAACTTGTTTCAAATGTTTCAAATGCTACTTACTTGTCACCTTTCTGTTGCTTATTGCTATATTTGAGTATTAAAATGATACTAATGAGGTGTAGCCCATGCCCAGATAGTGTTACAAAGTTTAAAAATGACGAAATAACGAAGTAATACCTAAGAAAAAAGTGCCACATTATGCCGCATAATTCTCCTTTTCTTGCTGCATAATTTACTCAACCTACCACATAATTTGTCCCCCTTCTACTGCATTATTCCAGTAATCCTGGTTATCGGAAAATACAATAATGAGCAAACTCATGAAAAATAGACTAAGTCCTCAATGTGTAGTATATCAAACAAATTTGGACAGAACTCCTAGTAGAGACCAAAGTATCCGACTCACCCCCAAAATCGAGGATTTATATAGCCAGTTTCAGCATTAAAAATTATGAAATCCGCAAAGTCAGAATGATGTGAACGTTATAATAAATGACAATGTGCATTCTTGAATGCTTACCTAACCCTATCACCGTAACACTAACCCACTAGATGAATATTGACTCTTCACCTTCTGACCTAATGTCAGCTGGAGGTTTATGAACAAACTAGTTACAAAACAACAGGAAGAAATTGTGAATAAAAGCAATACAGTGTGCACGTAGGAAGAGCCCTGAATGTTGAAAAAAGGCTTCCTCCAGCAAGTCCTTCGAGAACAATATGTCATAAAAAAAGAGTACCTCTTGCTGCATTTAGTGGCAGACAGATAAACATAAACAGGGATAAAATATCATGATGCCCCATTCATTTAAAACATGATGAGTTGGAGGTGCAAATAAGGCCAAGTTTCAATCTAATCCAGAAAACACTTTAATAACCATTGTAATGATTTCATTTAATTTGTAATAGCTCTATGCCAATGCAAATGTGTGATATAAGATGCAGACCAATTACTATTAATGCACATTTCTCATTAGAACACAAAAACATTCCGCAAGATTTTACACATTGCCCTAATTTAAGTCTATCCTCTTTGTGTCATAATGACAAGCTGGTTGAGCTCAGATTAATTGAATGTCTTTAAGAGTTCATCCAGTCAAGAGTTTTGACTATTCCTTGAGATGGGCAGTCCCACACCCCAAATAATAATTCAGTTTCTAACTGATGGAATTTTATGATTTTCATCTAGTCAGCAGGTCTGGTCTGCAGATGAGCGCCTTTGAAGATGGTTTATGGGATCAGGATATGTTCTTACTTCATCTGACTAAAGGAATCCATGTTCATCTTGTTTTACAAAGTTGAAGTATAATTCACAATGATCAAATTTGGTGGCAGGGGATTGTAACAATCAGTTGATGCTGCAGAACTGGTGTGCATGTTCTAGAAGTACATTATAGCAGGACTGAATTATGATCAAAAACAAAAATGATTTGAAGTTTGGAAATAATAGAACAAGGGTGAAACAAACCATGCATGTGCAACTTGATGAAATGAAAACAGTAATGGAAGAAAGCATTCTAAGAGCATGCATGAGAGTGGTTGGCAGAAGCCATGAATGCATCTGCAGCGGAGTCCAAGATTCATTTTATGATTCATACTCTTCCCACAAAGTTTGGTGATCAATATATACATACTCAGAAATTTACAAGACCACTTATTTGCAGGTGTGGCCGGTACAGGTACAAGCGGCGTGGGGTGGGGCTGGGACATGGCGTGGTCGGGACTGGACGGGAGGGAAGGCAACAGATGACGCCATAAGAAAAATAAAATAACTAGAACCAATTACTTTGCACTCGCCGCATCGCTGACTCGCTGATGCGGCGAGCACAAGGTAAGTGATTTTATTTATTTTATTTTTCCTATCCTGTCAACTTCCCATCTGCACCCGCCCCACTGCTTCACCCTTCTTACCTGTACCGGCCACGCCTGCTTATTTGGTCTGACTTGGAAACAGCTTTAGTCATTTCACTAAAAATCAGAATGAAAATACATAAATACATACAGTGCATTTGGATCAGCCCTTCATCCATTGGTCTGTTCACCTGCCAATCACAATTTACTTCTTTTTACTACATCATACAGCTTTGCCAATGGGTAAACAGGTTGCATGCAGACCACAATTTGATATATGTGGGAAAGAGCATATTTTGGTGACAAAACTCAATTTGAAACAGTGCCTAGTTTGAGTATCTTTATTATGAATTTTCAATTCAGCACAGGCTTATTAGGGCTAACAAACCCATAAACCCAACACAAATAAATCATACATTGAAACATAGTCAACATTTAAAAGAAAACTTGTCACTGTCAGAAAGTGCATCTTTTTAATTGGCCACTCCCATTTTGTAAACTGATGCTGCTGGTTTTTTAATTCTGTACACTGGAGCACTGCTGTCCAATACCCAATGTGTGCGCTCTTATACCTGAAACATGTTAAAATTGCTAACTCCTTATTGGCATATTTAACTTCCCAGTAAGGCCACAGTAAATGGTGCAGCAAATACACCAGCGGCATGGAAGACTTAAATGTCCCGGTGGATTGCAGCACATGCTGTGCCAATCACTAGTGAGCCAAGGGAAACCTGGTTTCAGCCCTATTTATGGAGGCTGACTCCTGCAGCTTTTAAGCCTGCAGACGAGCCTTTCAAAATTACTCTTTTTGACAGAAAATAATTCTACTTTTAAATATTTAAACAAGTGCCTCTAGGTGGGCCTTTTACCCCAAAGAGTAGGGTGCCTTGTGTTTAAAAGTGTTACTTGCAAGAACTTAATGTTGGCATGTACCTCCGCTGACTAGACCCCAAAAGCTATTTTCACTGTAAAGGGTAGTAGATATATTATGAGAAGATCTGGAGATCAGAATAAAATCAAAACCCTTCTGTCTCCAGTTGGGGCAAACATCCAGATTAATGCAAACACTTTTGCGAAAGATTCAAAAGTGAAAAAAATGTGAAAAATTCAATTCAGTGGAGAAGTTGAATTGTTCATAAATTTTTAAGAAGAGTGCATTTTCACATTTTGCCCGTGTATTACCCTCCAGTGGGATAATTGGCATCAGCCTGCCAACACATGGCCCTGCCAGTGCCTTCTATTAATAGGGTGTAAATATTGCTTCCAGAGCAGTAACAATAGCTGATGTCCCTATGGTGAATCAGGTTCACATTCCCATACTTCTCTATGCAGACGATGCAGGGCTAATTGCCCGTACTGGCATGGAGCACCAGAAACTCATTGAGTAGTATGTACAATTTATGCAAAACCGAAATTTACAAGTAAATGAATCCAAATCCTTTATCTTAGTGACTGGTCACAGGACTAGGAAATTACTGTGTTTTCAAATAGCAGGCCAAAAAGTGGCACAGACAGACACTTTCTCCTATCTAGGGGTTTTGTTTGGCAGGATTGCAACCTGGACCTACATGGTAGATGACAGAAGTTTATTGTTTGAAAAAAGCATTAACACCATATATTCCTTTATTAAAAAAATAGGCTCGAATCCACTTGACGTCATTAAAAAAGTCTATATGGCCAATTCTACTTCTGTAGCTACTAATGGGAAAAGGGTGTGGGGGCATACTAACCCTGTCGCCCTTCAAATTATAGATGGCACCTTTTGGAAAAAATTACTAGAAGCTGTCCAGTTTCAACTGTCACCTTGAACTGGCTGCCCCTTACAAATCTGACCAGGTACGTTTAGCCCCAATTCTTTTGTGGCATTCTATATGGAGAAGGGAATCTGTTAATCTCACACAACGTATTATCAAGAATTGCATAAATTATGAATATGCAGACAGGATTCCCTGGATTCTCTATGTTAAAAACACCCTTACTTCCCCAGGATTGCAATCATTATTTGAAACCCTAGCTAAATGTTTGACCATATCTGAAAACTTAATCAAAAATCGATTTGTAACTAACATGGATATAAAAACAATAGTAACAAATTTATAGTGCTAACATATCTAAAGGAACCGGTTATTTCTGACGGGTCAGTCACCTACCTAACGTTTGTGACAAATCCCCGCCACAGATTTGTACTTCTAAGGTTTCGCTTAAACTTTATTCCCTGTATGCTGGGCCATCGACATTGGAACTTTTCCCCTCAAGCTTTGCCGCCCTGCCCGTGCGATGGTGTGTCCCCTCAATCAAATCTTCATACTTTTTCTTCTGCAAACTTTAAACGGAGCACCACAAACAGTTTATCTTTCCTATCATGCGCAAATACAAATTTAGACAATGTCGCCTAGACAATTTTTTCTTTTACTGTGAAGCGTCCATTTTATGTCTCTCATTAAAGTCTAGGAGATTGTACCACTAGCTAGGAATGAGAGATTTATTCTTGCTGTCATTGTCTGTCATTTTATGAATTTTTTACATCTTGTATATGTCCCTCTGCCTTTTTTTAATAACTTATAATATTTATTATACTTTGTTGTCTGATGATTTTTATATGTCTGTACTTTTATAATCTATTTGTACTTCGATTGAATAAAGTGCCATGACTTGACTTGACTTGAAATAGCTTAGGTATTTTCACAGGAAGACCTGGGGATGAGGTAGGTTCCAGATATCAGCTCAGGAAGGACTGGTGAGGAGGGTCCAAGAACTTCTTTACCTTCAAAGGGAACAGGGTGAGGCCTACCCATTAATGGTTAAGAGGAGGGGAGACCTGAGGAAGGGCAGGACTTTGATACTTGGGCCCCCTGTTGTCAGTAGGAATGGGAGTTGGTCTGTTTGGTGTAGGTAAGGAGTTGTAGAGCCCTCATGTCCCGAAAAGGCAGTTTAGGTTGGCCTACAGGCTCCTTTCAGGGGCAGAAGGCCTGTGCCATCTTGGATTGCTCTTAGAATGGTGTAATGTGGGGTAGTTTACAGTAGGGCATATAGGGTTGGCTGCAAAAGTGGGAAGGGCTGCCTCCGGTAGTTTTTGCTCATTGTTAGGGAGTGTTCAGGAGTCACCTCCCACCCACTGGCTAGTGAAAGCTACAAAGCTGGTACTTCAACCACAGCTCATTAGAACAGTTTCTGGACCTGCGGAAGAACAGAAGAGGACTGGAGATGTGTGGATTACTGAAGGACTGGACCTGTTCCCACTTGTATCCAGGACTAAGAAATGGACTCCAAGGCTGATCTCCAGTGTGGCTCCTGGGACTCAACAAGATGCAAAAGGCCTTGACCTAATTTGACCAATAAAACCTGAAACTGTACTTGTGGCCTCTGCTAGAGTGAGGCCAGGCCTCTACATCCTCTCACTGAAGTCCTCTGAGCAGTAGAAGTAACTAAAAGGAGTCGCTTCGGAACCTTTGAACATTTTTGGACTTCCAAGACCAAAGTGCTTGATTCCAATGCGACCTCCTCTGGTACAGCTTCGGGCATGTGCACTTGAGAATTTTGAGCGCCATAGAAAAGACCAAGGGCCAGATCTTATGAAACTTTTGAATAGTGATTTCCAAATTGGAATTATTACTGAATCACTATTTGGTAATCGGTATTCTCAATCTATGAGAAAGATTGCTAGCCAATTTGCAAATTGATTGTTAGCCAATTTGCAAATTGGTATGATTTGCATTCGCAATTTTGTGATTTCCTAATACCATATCGCAAAATAGTGAATGGTATTCGAAAATTACAAATTATGAAAGTCACGTTTGGAAGCAGCTTGATTGACCTCACATTGAGGAAGTGTTTAAATCCATGTTCATTTCAGTGTTCTGTAAGACAGAGGAAGTGACGGATTGATTGCAGAGCTCAACTGGAGACTGTGTTTGGTTTGGAAAACCACAACCTGTGACATAGAGTAAGCCACAGATTTACTTGCCACACAGACAGAACACGTCCCATCCAGATGCAGAGTCACAGTTTCTCCATTGCCTGATTTGCCAGATGTTTCTGAGGAGCCTATCACAACCAGGGAAACTACACCAACAACTTTGAGGAGGCAAGAGATCCGCCGGAGGCATATACAGCATTGCCGCTCTGCTGCAACATCAGGAAATGCAGGACTCATCACACCTGAAGATGTTTCTGACACCTCAACTTATTTAGTGGGTTGGAGGCCTCAATGCTCTCTGTGCAGTGCCTGGAAAGTAAAAACATAAAAAGTGTCAAAAGATAGTTAATATAAATGAATCGTGCCACATTTGTTAAATGGGCAAGAGATGTTAATAGAGACTGTAGAGGAGGGTCAGAAAATGATTTGTTAGAATTTTGAAAAGCTTACTGAGTGTGCAAGAACTGTAGTCACAACCTCGCAGCAAGATCATATCACACTTAGGCGCAGACATCACTAACATATGTTGCGTTTAGATTTATTTAGCAGGTCAGTTAACCGCTGGCTCAAGCTAGTGTGCATTATCACGGCGAACTGTCACTATTCAGACATAGATGGAATACTGTTATAGGGATGTGGCATCTGGCCTACTTAAAGTTACTAAAGCATTAGAACAAGATAAAATCAGCAATATATCTGGAGCTGCTGATATAGGGGTAGAGGAAAGTAAAGAGGTATCAAGCCTTAGTAGCCTCTCTGTGCCACATGTATGCTATTGTAGGTGCACACGCAGGCATACATCTGGTACTGAAGTGTCATGTACTCCTCAGGCTCCTACTACAGAGAATACTAGTGCAAGCAGAGCCAGAAGAAAGCACTAATATGGTTTTGTAACAATGCTTCTCATTTCATTTGTTAACTTACCCTACTGCTAATATGTTGATATATTTTTCTTCAGGATGAGAGAAAAAACAGTTATAATGTTAGGAAGCCTGAGTAAAAGGTATATTTTGTGCTTATGTCATAATTGCAAAGCTGTCTTTACCTTAAAAGGAATGTGATATAATATCTGCACGATATGTTCTGCCTTCAGCAGCACAAGATGCATCCTGTTCTATTTGGGGGAGTGGTATTTCAACATTTGGATCTTACTCAGATTCAATTTTGATGTTGGGGAGATCCCTTCCTATATCAATGTTATGTAGCATCTCACATGAGGCACTTATTTTGCAACAGATGTCTGATAGGTACTGGGGAGCTCAACCACTCCTATGCAGGCAACTGAATCACCAATTGAGGATACTAAAGGTGCACTCTAGTACTGAGTGTGTTCTCTTGTGGGCTTGGTTATACATGCGCTCACTTCTGGTATTCTGGGTTAAATAGGGTGTCATGATCCAAGGATGTAGTGCATAAGTAATCCCACCTAAAAAGAAAAATAAACTTCTATAACCTTGAGCAAGGTGATTGTGCACTATTCATGGGTATTGGAGGTATTTTACATGCTTACCCACCAAACATCCTTCTCCAAAATCACCTTGAGACAGCCAATTATAAATCCCAAAAAGGCAAAACATACAAGACCAACAAAGTCTGTTATGACACAGGAGAAGTATACAAAAAGAGATAGATGGAATTTTTGAATTAATATCTGTCATTGGTAATTACTCAGGGCTGCAACCCAATTCCTAGTTATTTTGCACACCATGCCACCTCAGTTTGCAGCCAGCTGTATGAAAATCAGTCTTGCCCCTTTTCCAATTTGAACAGTCCAGCCTGGACAGCCTAGCCAGGTTCTTCCTGAACTGGAACACAAGCAACCCAGGACTAGTTTCATCCTTGTTATGGGCTTATCAGCCGGTATTCTAACAATTGTGGTGGTCAGTTCATCTGAAAAGAGTGGTGATTTACCATATGTATCCTTTGGACACTCAATTAAACATTTCACAGCATTATCAGCCTTTAAACTTCCTAAAAAATAAATACATCTACCTTTAGATAGGTACCATAATGAGCATAAAACCAGTTTATCTTGAAGTGCCTGGCCCATCAAATATTAAGAAAGGTCTAAACCTTTTACCTTAGGGTTCCAAAATGTACTCTACTACCTTATACCATTAATTTGCACCCATTCAAAACAATAGGCACTAACTACCTAAAACATTGCTCTTATTAAAGGTGGTGAAGATTGTTATGTGTTTATATTTTCCTGTATTATTATATCTTGCAGAATGTAATTCGCACTTGATTAAACATGTACACACTGATGTAGTATTGTTGCTGTTGAAAGGAATTCTTGATGTTGTTTAGAAGTGTAGGTGTAAATGCTTTCTTGTACACAATGGATGTCACCCTTGTCACTCATGTTCATTTTCCTCCCTGCCCACGCCTCTCCTCACAATTTCTGCTGCACACAGTAATGCTGAGATGTACTTGTTTAAATTCACTGTCATTGTTTAGGCTGCTCTGGATGAACTTCTTGGGCTCAGTTATGAAACTGCAACTGTTTTCCTCAAGGTCTTTCTGTTGGGTCACTGTGCCCTATTCATTCATATAACACTCTGTTGTTCATGAGTCCAGATTGTTCTAGCATCTCTGGATGACATTAGCATAGAGGGGGCAAACTAATTATTCATGTAGTTAGATAGTGCTTAGGTGGTAAGATAATATGATATTTCAATTTGTTGTGCTCTGATTTGCAGAGAAAATGATAGAGTTGCTCACACCATGGTGATTTTAAGTTCTATTACCTTAATATGCACAAATAATGTATAAAATCCTTGATTGTGGCGGTGAGCCAGAAGACATTCCAGTTCTACTAGGGAAGCTGTCTGTTGTAATCTCTCTCCTTTTCCCTTGTTACCTTCCCTGACGTGTTTTCCAGTTTCTTCTCCCAGTGGTAGCTTCCTCTCCTCCCCCGCCTTTCCTCCCTCTTGGGACGGTCCTTGAGAGTTCACCTTGGAATGTTCAACAGGCTGTCAGTAGCGGAGAGTGGATGACAGAATAAAGACGCTTGAACTTCACACGCTTCAGAGTGTCTTCTTTACAACACTGTCCATTACTCTCTTGATTTTGCCATCCGTTCAGGACTTAGAATGATTTCTGATTTGCACTCCTCTGTATTATCCTTTATATTGAGAGCCTTAATGGCATTGATTTTGTACGATCCTACTTTTGAATTTTGTAATAAAACCCTTTCACTTCTATTGATTTATAACTCAATTACTGAGTGGGCCATTTCCTTCACTGATTTTATTTTGATATTGTGATGCATTGGGAGGGGTCTTGGTGTGGGCGCACACTGACTTGTGAAATTGAGGTTAAACTCCATCTCCGAACCAGCAAAGTGGGCATTCTGATTGAGGTGAATTTTGGGGTGTCTAAAGTTTTGAGCTACCCAGCGCCCACAGAGCAAAAAAATAAAAAGGTGCCGAACTGTCATTTAATTTTGAGGTTTCCTCTAATGCACAAGACCTTAGCTTTAGTGGGATCCAGTGGGCGTTCTCGATAAAACAATAGTGAACAACATTCATAAACATGAGTATGGCTCCACCACATCCAGTTTTTCACCTGCTTATCCACCAAGACCATTTTCTACCCAAATAATAACATTTCCGTCTTACCAATAGTAATTATATGTTAATTAACATGGCAATATGCCTTAAGGACTTCAGTTTTCCTCTTTAGAATGAAAGCAGTGCTAAATTCTGAGTGTAAAACATGTAGAAAACCTGCCTGCTCCTAATCTTGAGTGTCTACTTACGAAAGACCACTTGTGAACCACACCAAAGACTGTGGGCTCAGAGCTCTATCATTACTTACCACTGATTGGCTTTCTTGTCAGTATTTTTGCTTACTTTTTATTTGGTTTTATTAGAGGGCTTTCCATCTTCTTATGTATGCCCCTCTTCTTGAGCATAGATTTTGTTTGATTGGGTGACTTGTATCCTTCCACTGCTTACATTCAAGGAAATATTTGTTTTGTCCTCCATGTGATTGTGTTTTTATGCTCTGCTCTACTCCCCTTTGCCCTGCTTCCCTGTTACTTTTTCTTTTCTTATTCCATGTGATTGCATATTTTTTGCTCTGCTCTAGTCCTGTGTGCTACTTCCTCTTGACATGCTTGTCCCATGCTGTCCGGGTCACTTTCTCACACCCGGCTTATCTGTTGCATTCCCTACCATTTCCTGACCTTCTATGCTTTTTAGGTAAATCCTAGACAGCGCTTGCGCTGTCTGGAAGATCTGTTGTGTGTACTTTGTGGGCTCTGGAGTATTACCCCAGGACTGGTCTGCTTCTGCTTTTTTTACTATCTACTTGGGGACTTTCTTTTTTTGCAACTGCCTATATTTACCTGTCTTGATAGACAACGACCAGCAGAGGTCCGCAAAATACAAGAATTGCATTAGCATTCCCTAGATTTAAGGTCGTAGAAACTCGTTCTATTTAGAAACTGAGACACATCGATTTGCCTCATGTTTACTTTATACATAACTTTGGCACAGCCCCCTTGCTGTTATTTTCTACTTTTTTACCCCCACTAAAAGTCGATAATATATTTCAGATCGATGCCATGTTGTTTGTTAAAAATGTTTCCTCCACCACTAGTGCAAAAATGTTTAGGGATATGTTTCAGAGATGTCTGCATGTAAGTGACCCCTCAGCCCCAAATTGCTGGTGATTGTAAGTCACACAGACATCCTGTAGCAACAGTCGATGAATAAATCAAATGGCGCGAGGTTGGGTTGGAGCTGGGCTTGCAGCTTGGTGGGACTGCCCAGGAGTGCACTTACCTGTACACACCTAGGGGCATATTATCAAGGACAGCGTTAAAAATGAGCGCTGGTTTAGCGGCAGAAAACTACCGCTAAAGCGGCAATAATGGGCTTGATAATATGCCGCAGAGAATTCCCATAGAAGCCCATGTTCTGGTGTGCTTCTATTGGAATTCTCCAGGGCACATTATCAAGCCCATTATCGCCGATTTAGCGGCAGTTTTAACGTCGTCCTTGATAATATGCCCCCTAGTTGCAGTGGGATTGATCAACTCAACTGCTTTTGTTATAGAATAACTCACAGGCTTGTCTATCTGACAGGCTTGAAAAGTAGCAGAAACCACAAATTGTGTGTGCACTGCAATGTGCCACCAATAGAAGACATGCTGCAATGGTATGTGTATTTTGTTTCATTTCTGAATCTGTCACAATTTATCTTGATTCCTCTTATCCTCTTTTTGTGTCTCTGAAGGGCTGACAATTAGGTGAATATCTCTGAATTTCTGTTCATGTTTTGAAAAGCTTTTAAAATGCATTGTAAATGGCCAGGCGAACACGGTTTGTACATGTGAGTAAAGTTGAACTTTTTTTTATAGAAAGGCTCGAAAAACATTCTGCCATTCTTTTGAGATTTAGACTCCATTTAAGATTATATTCACGTTTGAATGTTCGTTGTTGAATATTTTGGTCCACGGTCGAGTAACCTGTTTCAACCACACTTAGGGGCTTTATTGACACACTGGCATATATACAGGTCGTTTAAAGTTACCCTCCTTGACTTTTCATGACCTTGTAAATATGTTTCCCTTTCACACATAACTCTTCGTGAAAGGGGCGGACTTGATGCATTCCCAGATTTACAACATTTTAAAAACCTGGGAATGATTCAGAACTATGCTTCCACAGGGGAGGCATAAGGAGGCGCAAAGAGGAGAAATATTTTTATTTCTCCTCGAATTTTGCAGCACGCATGGAAAGAAGAAAATGCCTATAATGATTGTTTTTGTGCGGGAAGGTGTCCTTTCCTTCACAAAAACAATCATCCCCTCAGCACAGGCACCCTTGCAAAGTGATGCAAGGGTGTCTGCACTGGCGAACGGCTGATGTTTGTGCACTGGCACAGAGGAGAAGTACAGGAATGCACCGTGTCTTGTAGATACAGCTCTTTCCTGCCCTTTTATTTTGATTCACAGCAGCGCAGCAGGAATGCTTGCTGCACTGCTGCGCATCAAAATATTGTAAATGAGGCCCAAAGTACGTTCCGGGCCAAATTCATTCGACGATTTCTGCCATAGAAATAAATGGAGCATTTGATGTATGTATTAATAGACATTTATGTATTGGGGACATAGCTACAGTGCTTTACAAATGTGCTATTACAGGGTATAATTACAGAAGAAGAGGAATAGATGCATGATAGGCATGGGGATAAGCAGCTGGGCGTCTATCATCCGGGGCTGAGGGGGTTTACACGTAGATGAGATGTTGATCGTGGCCTTTCCTGAAGAGCAGGAGTGAGGGAACTTTCTGATCACGAGTGGGCAGGGTGTTCCAGATCCTTGGAGGAACAGCTTGGCATCTTGATTTCTCCTTCCCTCACATTTATCTGTCGAACTTTATGAGGTTGCAGCAGTGGAGTGTTATGTGTCGCACTGGAAATCCTATTCTGAATTGCCAGGTAGCTGGGTCCTATCTGAGGTGACATGAGGAGCAAAAGGTCACACCAGCAATTGCTGATGGCTGAGATTAATTCAAGCAATCCACCCATCACTTTTTTGTATTCCTCATCTGCAAGTAGCTCTATAGTCATAGCCCACCTGGAAAATGCCAGTCTGGGCTTGAAATAATTTTCATATTTTGGAGGCTAGAACTGTCTTGTGAACATAATTTGTCTAGGAGTTGTTTTTCCCAGAGCTGTAGAAACCAGTATTCCAATTGCCGGACTGAGCTCCCTTCACTCTATCCACCTTTGAATGATAAAAGGCTAGGTTGCTGCTGCCAGGATCCAAATTAGTGACCCATAGTTTAAACCTGAAGCTAATGCTGGAATGCCAGTGCTGGGATGTTAAGGTGCTCATCAGCACTGTGAACTCGCACCGCACATATAAGGTGAGAATGATTTTTGTAAAATGAGTTTTGAAAATGAAAATTATTATTTACTTCTTCTTAAGATCGCATTGGAAATCGCAGAAAACATTTTGGGGGTGATTAGTACAGCGGGTGGATTGCCACCGCCCGTATGGCGGTGGCGATCCGCCCGCCAAAAGTCACCACCCGCCACCCATTTCCCCCCGCCATATCGTGATGACAGGAGGTACCGAGGCGGACGGGAATACCGTCCGCCACTTTTCCGCCCGGTCGACCACTTGACTGGGTGGAAAAGGGTTGAATATGGTGGCGGTGTCTGCTAGACACCGCCATTCACATTACCATGGGAGCGGAAAGCAGCCTTTCTGCTCAAAAGGCATGCAGATTTTGTAGTTGGGGGCCCATTGCGGGCCCCCTGGATGTTGGGGGAGGTGGGGGGGCACATGGGGGGTACCCCCCTGCATTGGCACGGACAAAGTGGCAGGCACCGCGCGGTGCCTGTCACCCTGTGCATGTCAATGGATGATGTGCATTCCCAGCATTGTGGCGGGTGGTGCTGTGAGTACCGCCTGTCACAATGCTGGGAATAGAGGATGCCACCGCCACAGTGGTGGTGGCATCCTAATTGCCGGTGCGGAACAGCCGCACCACTGGCGGCCGGTCCCAGTACCGCTAGGGTGGCTGGCAGGCGAAAGTCCGCCTGCCATCCTAATCAGCCCCTTTGTTTGGGCTCAAAATGACCATAATGGACGGATGGGTCATTACAACGCGTGCAGTTACATCGCATGCGTTACAACGCATGCGATGTTACATCGCTATGCCATTACAACGCAAGTCTTTACATCGACTAGCGCTAGATGGCGTGCTAACATTAGAAAAGTGTAATTTACTATTCCAACTCCAGTCCACTTAACAGTAGGGAAGGTGTTGGGATAGTAAACTACACTATTTGTAATGTTAGCACGCCATCTAGCGCAAGTCGGTGTAAAGACTTGCGTTGTAATGGCATTGCGTTGTAACATCGCATGCGTTGTAACGTATGCGATGTAAAGGCTGCGCGTGGTAAAAACCGTGTTGTAATGGCTGTTCCCCTAATGGACACCGTGAGCTGGACGATAGTAACAACTGCTATTAGAACTGCTGCAAAATGACAAACATCAGCTTATCAATTACTTTATTGAAATCATTATATTATTATGATTAGACAATAAATGACTACACCAACAACATGTCTTAAAGTGACGATAAGGCAATTTGAAACCACATTTGATGCGTCTTACAAGGGATAAAATCAATTTGTTTTATTAAGGCAAGTAATACCACCTCATCTGAAACAAAGCTGTAATTATAGGATGTGAAAGTGTAGGCTAGTGCTCAGAGATCCCTGCAGGCGGGGTCGGACTGGGGTAGAAAATTAAGGAATCATATAGGTAAAAAAAGTGGTCCACATTTGTTATTCGGTGCAGTTTTATACTTGTTTAAAAACGCTGTGTAGGTGTCTTGCAATTCATGGGTGACTGCACACATTTGTTCTTGTTGCAGGCAGTGTTTGTGGTATTATCTGGGGAATCCACAATAAAAACTGTCCCAGCAGACCATAAAACAGGCCCATAAACATTGCTAAAGCCAACAGTTCATGCCTATATGAGATCTATTGACTTTGTCAATGTTTTTAAATCTGGCATTAGCCAATACCTTTTGGTTTTGCTAAAATATATATAATATATTTACATATAGGGGCTTTCAGCCACATATCTTCATCCGATGATCAGTTGTGTCATTCTCATTTTCCGTCTGCCCACTACTGCAAAGAGCATGCAGCAGTGGGTCAGCCTACTTAAGCCACTGGTTAACTTCACTTTGGGTGATGGCATTTTGCTTTCTCACATCCACACACAAGCTAGTTCCCTTCAGTGCTAGTGTTTTTAGATTTAGCCTAGGCAGCGCGCATGCACTGTATCGTGACATGCTGTATCTGCTCATGTGGACTTTCACCACGCCCATCACTCGCCCATCGCTTTCATTTGTTCCTTGGCCTTCCTTTCAAAATTCCATTGGTTTCTTTGGTAAATGCCTTACATTTTCCCCCTTTTGACTGTCTTGTATCTGCTCTGTTACATGGATCAGTTCACTTCTGGACATTTAGTTAGTTTCAGCGCACTACTTTTTCTTTTGACTCGGCTTGCGGTGACGTCCCTTCAGCACCTCGCGCCCTTCGCTGAGTTTCTTGTTCGTGTTGCCGCTCGTCTCAATTCATTTATCCCCCTGTGTGATGCCATCCCCTCAACAACTACCACTTGTCTTTCTATTTAGTATTTATATGTCTGCACTGTGATTTATATTTTTTTATTTACTTTAACTGTTTTATATGCTTTTCTGACCCCCGCTCTTGTCTTGTCATCTTTTAAAGCATGCCTGGTTCAAGGAGAAGCGTGACGGGTCCGCACTTTCCCCTTCACTCTCCGTGCGTGCAGGGCTGGCTGCTAATATTTTGAAAATAGTGGACTACTTAAAACATTATCTGGGGCGCCCTGCATACAAATTCCAGCTCTTCTAATGGGATAGTGTTTATATTGTTAGCTTTGTCTAAAGAGTGTAGTTAATCCCAGTGGACAGTGCTACGTGAAAAAATGCCCTCTCAAATGTGCACACTTATCTCTAATGGAACCTGCATTCTTCTAGGTTCCATGAAGGGTGTTTTGAACGTATGTCTTTCCACATTCCCTGGTAGCTTGAATGAGATCCTTGTGTGGATCTCGGGTTTAGAGTGCCCACAGTGCCACCCAAAACTCCAGCCGGGTGTACATGTGGCTGCATTGTCCTTATTGCTGTTAATCTCCCCCACAAATCCCTTGATCTCAGTTAAAGAATGTTCTGTAGTACAAATAAATTAAAGAAACTATCCTTGTGTAATGTAACTGGTGCTCATGTAAAGCGCTCCTATATTTTCGGGCCAAGTTCGCGCTATATAAAACTGCTAAAAGAATGCTTTTGAAGTGCCTACCTCTGAGTTGGCACCGGTAACCCACACCCGAACTCTCCATTCTGACTTGGCTGTGTCGCTTGATTGGGAAGTGGCTGTTTTGTTGCATACATGTTTGAGGAGTAGTCTCTCCAGGCCTGCGTGTGCTCACCAGGCTCCATGCCCCTTCCTCCCCAAGAAGGAATTGTGACTTATGAATGGAGCTGGGCATGCCCACATCCTGCTTCAGGATCTGCAGCAGTGTTCCCAGATCCTTTTTCCTTGAACTAGACCCCTTCTCCGGTTGCACTCACCTCCTGTCTCAAACATTTGGGCAGTCACTCTCTAAGAGAGTATTTCATCAGTCTGCCCCTCGCTGCTCCCTTCCTCGCCCTTGGTAGGTAAAATACATTCCTTACAGACAAAAGGGAGCTATAGAGGGAAAGAATTGATCAGGTCGCCCTCCACTCAAAGCAACTAACAAAAACAATCAAACCTGATCAACACGGGCACTAAATTCTTTCAACATCCTGAGTGGGAGAGGGAATTCATTTTGTAACCCAACAACAACCCTTCATATTCCTTAGGTATTGTCCCTACTCATACTGGCCGTGTCTTTTCATTTATTACAACGACCGACCTTTTTTGTAGGTAAAATACATTGCCATTTAGAATGCCAATAACTTAAAAAATGCGAGACCTATTGAATTTCCAATGCTTGTTTTGTAATGCCCCTATCTTGCTCTCCCACACCACCATGCTGATAGTTGCTACACATTGATTGCATCTACATTCCCTCTACCACTGCCCCCCTTGCAACTTAATGCTTGTATTTTTTTTTATTCGCATGAGGCTCTCTGTATGTCCTATGTGCTGCCCTCCATGCACCTCACTTATTCCCCCTTTCTCCACCAGTAGAGCAGCCAGTGTGCACACGTTAGAGCCCTCAGGGCTGCCAAAAAGAGCAATAATTGGCTCACAGAACACACTGTCCAGCCTTCTTGGCAACTCCAGAAGGTACAGCATGTTTTATTCTGCTGTCTGGACATCAAGAGACTTTGCCTCCTGCAGGGTCCCGCCCCCTTGTGTGTGCAAGATGTTGGGTTTTCACTCTGGCACTGTTTCTTTAATTAGCCTGAATATCACTGCTGACATTTCCATGGCAGGTTCTGTTTCATTCTGTTTGCATATTTGTGCATTGGTGGAACTGTTCCATATGCTACTTCTTGATTATTCATGACTTTAGCTATGGTTTGTGAGTTGACTGAGAGTGCTTTATGTTTTCCTTTAGCTGCATCCTAGTTACGTTTGCAGATATGTTTGTTTAAAATGGCTGTTTTCAGTCAGACCTGAGAGAAAATGTAGGTTTAAACTATATTTTGCGCATAAAACTTTTTTCATTGTCATAGATACAGTGGATGTTAAAACTTTCATGCTTGACTTCAAATACAGGTTCTACGTAAACAGCAACTCCTCTGAAGGCACTCAAAGTTTTCTGAGCACCCAGCATGTTTCAGGTGCCTGCTCAGGAAAAAAAAAATGTTATTCAGAAACAAACTCCCAAAACCAAATTTGTTTTTCAAAACGAATGCCTCTGACACCCTGGGAGTTCTTTCTCAGGTAATGGGGACCATTTAATTTTTTTTCCCTGTCGATCTCGAACTCCAAAAAGTACATGAGATGGTCTTTGCCAAAGTCTATTCTATTATGCAGTTTTTTATATAGCGCATGGCTACCCAGGGGCCTCCAAGCACTGGAACAGAAACCGCAGATCATTGGGGGCTGCAAAGGATTTATCCCTAAACAGCCAGGTCTTCACGGCTTTACGGAAGGGCAATTTGTGCTCCAGTAGGATCCATTCAAGATGTTTAAGGTGTTTCAAAGTTTAGACGCCAGAAAAGAAGTCCATGCCAACGAGCTCTACGAATGCGTGAAACCTTCAATAAATTAGTTGAGGAACAGCTAGGAGAATGACCAAGTAGATCCTGGGAGGCCAAAGGTCTTAGCAATAATGGGACTTTTCAAATAATTTTACCCTATGCATAAAGATGAGGGACTTGAACTGAATTGGTGTTCCACCGGAAGCCAGTGAAGGTATTTTAGAGCCTAAGTAGCAGACTAATGTTGTGTAGTTCCTATAAACCTTTATAAGATCTGTGCGTTTAGACAACATATACTGTAGGATTGGAGTCAGACTGATTCTGGACACCCCTACCGGATATGTCAGCCTGTGTACCAGCTAGCTCACAGTGGCACTAGAAACTCCTGTTACCAAGGAGAGAATAGTTATTGGCAACTATTGAACATGACAACCCTGATCCCTCAGAATCGTGGAGACAGTGTACTACTTTTTGCTCAGTCACTCATGCTCACTTCACTCAGAGAAATACACAGAATAACCAGTGGGGACTTTTTCAATAAGCATTTATTGAACCTGCGTCATTCTAGTGTAAAATAGGTGTGTTGAAACAACCACTAGACAGTAACAGATATAAATGATTATAAGCACTAACAGAGTAAAAGGATGGTAGATTTCTGCCATCATGCTAAAACAATGAATACAGGCATCTATATACAAATACATAATAGTAAAATGCGTACTCCTACGATGTGTCCCTAACTAGATGTACCTGAATGTACCTAGCATGTGTGTGGGTGTAAAGCCAGGAATCCCTCTAGGATAAAGTCAACCCCATTACCTGAAGTGAGAGACTGTGTGACCCCTTCTTGGTGTAGAATTGGACACCCAGTAAAGGATGTCAGACCACTGCGAGCTGGAGTGCCTGCATGCAGGAGCCTCAGCATCTTGTGTCAGTGTGTCAGCAAGTCCTTTTTCTCCTCTGACTATCTCAGCAAGAGATGATGTATATATACCCAAAGTGGTACCCCCTGGGGATATACCTTGCTGTGTCATGTCGGACTGGGATGACCGAGGGAATAACCGTTATACATAGTTATTTATGCTGGAGATGGTAGGCCTGCTGTCCTGCTGTGATTCCAAGAATCCTCATGCATAATGAATGAGGCGTAAGCTTTTCAAAGAAATCCCCATGTCATCTTTGGACATTACTGTAACTAGGTAAAAGGTCAGTACTAAGAATCGTTATGAAGTGTAATGGTTGGGAGAATATAGGTGAAGGGTTAGGTGCCTACCTGAGCCTATATTAGGGTACCTATATGGAACATTACGCTGATGTTTGGGTATGTTCATCAGAGGTTGAGCAGTAGCATTTTGTACAATCTGCAGGCTTCTGATACTGTGACGGGGTGAACCAAGATACAGGGAATTCCCATAATCAAGGCATGAGTGGCTAAAGGCCTGTAAACAAATAGGGTAAATGTTGTGATGGACCTACACTGACTTCCTCAATACCATCTGGCTGTTATTGAAGGGTACCTGCAGGCGGAGCCAGCAGAGGTACCACTGTCTGAAACATGTCCACCTGAGTCTAAATAGAGATGGATTAGCCTCAAGCAGTGCCACTTGACGAAACAAATATATATGTTTTGCGTGTTAGGCAGTCACACGTACCTGACCAGCACGCTAAACATTCAAACAGTTCAGATAATTTTATTATATTTCACTACATCACCTTCAATCTGTAAACTAACAGGTATGCGCAATATACACGTATTTACAGTAAGACAGTGTAATCTGCCGTATTTATGCCAAGCTCTAAATAAGGCCCATGGTGTCTTCAGTGAGCCTTATCATCAGCAAGCTATGTTGCTAGATTGAGTTTGAATAATGCTGGGATATTTCTGGGGAATGTTACATGTTAATTTCAATCTGGTTATTGAAGAGCAAATGGAAAAAATTGAAAGCCGCTTGTTACATGAAGGATCTTGTAAAAACAAGGGATTGAAGTTGCCTGTAAATTCTCTGTTGCATTATATGTTGGATCAAAGTCTCTTCTTGATTATTATGACTGACCTTGAGGTTCACCATTTTTAATTGATCTTTAATTCCGACAGAACTTTGATTGGAGCAATACATAGGCTATGGGGGGAACAAGAACAAATCTGAACGGATATGCCTCTCATTTCGAAAATGGTCTACAGGATGTAAAATATGTTTTATTCATTTTTTGCCACTTCACGGATTTTCGATACTCTTGATTATGGCCCATATTTCTAAGAAATTCAAATTTTCATATAAAGATTCCTTTTTTTCTCAGCTAAAATGATGTAGCATAACGTTTGTATACATTTTTAAATTTTAAGAGGCGGGAAAATGTCGAATAGTTTTATTTGTCAGTGCTCTGTTCCAGTGCTGATAACAAATAGTAAAAAAAGTTTTGATTTTGGTAGAAGGTGCAATTGATTCTAAGAATAAACTTTAGTTACTATAAAGTCTTCTACCAGAGAGAAGCAGGAGCGAGAGGTGGCCACCCACTACTAACAGAATGCAATGCAGCAGTGTCTCGAGCGAGGGTCTTGTTGTAAAGGACACCTGGGGCCAGATGTACGACCGTTTTTTGCGTTAGCAAAGGGGCATTTGGCCCGTTTGCAACCCAAAAAAACAATTGCACTATGTACTAACCCTATTTTGCGAGTCGCTAATCTATTAGCGACACTCAAAATAGGGTTAGTGACTCGCTATTAGGAAGAGACATACCAAGGGCGTCCCTTCCTAATAGCAAGTGCAAATGGCATGTATGAGTGTTTTGCGACCGCCTTTGTGGTCTCAAAAAGCTCGCAGTTTACTACCCACTTCAGGTAGATTGTAAACCATTCGCAAACGGAAGTGTTTGCCAGGGGACCCCTTCCCCTTTGTGAATGGATGTGCAAATATTTTTTAAGGGCAGGCAGTGGTCCCAGGGACCACTGCCTGCCCTTAAAAAATGAAACTTCAATGTTTCATTTCTCTTTTTTAAATAAAATCGGACTGCATTTAAAAAAAAAAAACTGCTTTATTGACAAAGCAGTCTCAGACATGGTAGTCTGCTGCCCCCTGCAGACCACCATCCCTGGGAGTGCTAGCCATTCACAATGGGGTCTCAAATTGCAACAGCCTCATTAACATTCATGAAGCATGCAATTTGCGACCCCATTGGGAATCGCAACCAGTGTCTGAGACACTGTTGTACATTGACTTTTGCGATTTGTGTGTCACAAAATTCAATGGTCGTACATCTGGCCCCTACTGTCTTTGTACTGTGCCACTGAGTGTGGAACCTGCAATGTTATTTTCTCTGTGGGTCATTTTAAGACATGCCCAGTAGCAAAAGTGTCATCTTAAAGATTTTGGGAGCCAGAGGCAAGAAATATTTTGGGGGCCCCTGATTGGCACAACTTTGAATTTTATTACCCATTCTCTGCTAACTCAAGCCCTTTGTTGCCTACCAATGTTGGATTATAGTTTGAAGGTTATGATATACAAATGCACAGAAGTGAGCTAGAGATAAAATTTATTTTCCCATTGGGCTCTCGCTAGATGGAATCCTTGGCAATTGCCCTCTTTGCCCATGCCTCATATTTCTGAGAAGCAAGTGTTTGTTTAGGTGTCTTTCCAGAAGTAGTTTTGGCCACCCACAACAAAAATACCCAGAGGGCCTAAATTGTTGCAGCATTTCGTCAGAGCCCGGCTGCTGCCTCCCAGGAAACCCAGGCGCATATGTACAAGAATTACTGCTAACTAACGCTAATGTTAGTTTGCGGCAATTGTTTTACCACCTTGTACCGCTGAAAACAATCGCCATGGTATCGATGTATTTACGTCACTACATGGCAATAGAATCTCATCGCGGTTGGAATTTTTGACATCAAGACCTGCATCACGGTGATAAAAATCTTGCAGCAAATGTGAAAAAAGTGACGGACGGACAGTCAGCGGCCAGAAAATGTGCGCTAGTCAGCGCGATCGCCACTTTTTCCACGTTTTGAGGGAAAATTAACTACAAAACAGATGTGAAGTTCACAAAACAACTCAAAAAAACACGAGGAAACATGAAGGGAACTGGACCCAGTAATGCAGGAGAGAACAACCCCCATAACCCCTCAAACCGCCAGGGGGACCAGCCAGAGACCCAGGGGAAGAGAAAGAGGAAAACCAGATTCAGCTTGCAGGAAAATGAGATCCTGATTGCGGAGGTGACAGGCAAAAAACACCAGCTTTTTGTCAGCTCCACGGTGACACTGGGGACCAAAAATGCAATATGGCAGTCCATCGTAGCCAAGGTGAATGCTGTAGCAGAGGTCAAGAGGACAGTGACCAACTGCAAGAAGCGCTGGCATGATGCTAAGCGCAATACCAAGCAGAAACTGTCCAACAATCGCCAGGCAGCACTGCAGACCGGAGGTGGGAGTTCTGTTCCACAGTAGGAGCTGGATGGCTTGGAGGAACAGTTGTCCGCGTTCATCTGTGAGGAGTCAGTGGTTGGAGTCCAGGGACAGGATAGTGCTGAATTTGACCAGCTACATCATCAACAGGGTAAGTAACAACCAGGGACTGGGGGAGTGAGGGGTGGTGGTGTCCAATGTTACTCATGGCCAAATAAACATCCCTCAGTGCACACCCACACTGACTGCTGATTCATTTCCAGATACAATGGTCCCTGGGGGTATAGCCACATATCACTTTAGTCATGGGATATATTTGAAAACACATAATGGTGTTGTCACAGACTTTGAAATCTACACTTAAAAACAATATAATATAGAGAAAAAATAATACAGATCAGACTACAAAATAAGGGCAACATGAACAAGCAAAGGGATATATTGACTGGAGAGGTGGCATAGTGTCGCATTGGCCTCCCTGCATCAACAACACACTCATACAAATTGGCTACACAGGGCTGCATCTCATTGACAACAATATGATGCAGCTCAGTGAACCAGACTGCTTTGTGACTAAAGTTAGCAGGCCACCACTGATGCTGGCACACATGCACCATTGTGCAAGGGGGTCTGTGTTGTGTGGGAGAATGTGTATGTGCAGTAAGGTCCCCCTTCATGCACATGTGCAATCTTCAACTCAACTCAGACTCTCCTGCACAATGGTGCATGTGTGCCGGCATCGGTGGTGGCCTACTAACTTTAGCCACAGAGCAGTCTGGTTCAAGGAGCTACATCATATTGTTGTCAATGAGATGCAGTCCTGTGTTCTCAAAGTGACAAAGCATGTAGTGAGTCTCAATACCATCAACACATGCATTGCCACAACATAGTGAATGTGCGCCCTTGGGTCAAAAAGGTGCATATTTCACAATGCCCAAATGTAGCATACTGAAGGGCCAATGTGATGTTCAACTATGAGCAGAATGGATATGCTTTAAAAAAAGTACAGTGTAAGGACTTTGCATATCCAGAATGTGTCCCATAAAAACTATCTTAATGTCTCGCCTGCGTGCCTTGCTCACAGAACCATACAGTCCCTGTCAAGGAGCATGTCAAGTTAAGTATGACACCCAGCTATAATAACAATGTAGCACCCATGCATGTCAAATTGCTGAATGCCACCTTCACCCTATATGTCAAAATGCACTCACCAACATAAAATTCACCACATGTGCCATACACATAACAGTAGTCTACAGTAATCACAGTTCTGGTGTGAGATTGCCATTACACATTGATGTGCATGGAAACCAGTCCTTGGGCAAAGTTGGCAGTGAACAAATAACCAATCATGTCTGTAAACATCCTTACAAAAAACAAAGGCATCCAATCATTATAAGCAGAACAGCATGTATCACCCATGTGTTCATCAGAGTGGCACATTCCCAAGCACACATCCCCATGACAATCTCACTTGATGTGACGTTGGGGTGGTGATAGGACCTTAGCACCACATACAAGCCAGTGTAAATCTGCAGGTATGTAATCTAAGCCACTTACACACTTCACGCGGCATGAAAGGTGAGGGTAATGGGTGTTGTTTTGGCAGTCCACCCTGCAACACCCATAGAAAGACACGCTGCCCTATACGCCTAACATGCAAAAATAAAGAAAATCCGCTATTGCCAATGGCTTTGTTGTTTACATGTGTACTCCATTGTGCAGCACACATTGAAACAGCAGTTTGTCAATCATTGCTATGTGCCTTAAGGTGTACCTCCTTCAACATAAACATTATTGCCCTGAACACAGACATACTTGCACTACCCTGCTAAGGTGCCTGTATTTGTGACACACTGACAAGTCAAGTGCCAGTGCATGATGAAACGCATGCCTGCAACATAAACTTGTCAACATGATGCAGGCCTCTGTCACTGAATTGGATGAGTGCAGAGTCAATCCTGTGAGGAGAAAGCCTCACTATGTAACTTCATTGTATCCATACACACCCTGATGTACGAACGATGTCTGCAGTACAACAATGCGCAAGTGTCCCATCTTTGAGAAAGAGACATATGTCCCGCCAGGTTGCAACATCTCAACATTGTAAATGCACATAAGTGCAAGGCTCACTGTGTGAAAGAAATAAGGGGCAGTAAAACAGAAGCAGTACCATACCTACATATCAACACGCATCTATGAGAATGTCATTTGTCAATGTGATTTGGCAACATTCAAAAGGATCTATACTGTTTGGATAATGATAAATCAAGCATATTTACTTGCCCCTATCATGTGGCACATCACATCAACCCTGATCTCAACAGCATGATAGCCTTACTCATGCCACAATAACAAGCATGTGGCATTGCTAACACCAAGGTGTGGTAGAATGCAAACCACACCTCAAAACTAGACAATATTAAAAAAAGTTTGTAGTGTAATGAGTATGGGTGACTCTACTCCAATGCAGTGTACAGACACATAAATCTGAACCAATCTGCATTGACAACAATGTGGTACAACCTGCACCACTATCACTACTGAACATAGGACACAACTGGTGCAGCATTGGTGTAGAAATCTGCCAATCACATTTGGCATTCTTGTAACCTGTGAGAAAAGAATTGACAACTCTAATGTCACATCGGTGATGTGGTACATTGATTCACTAACCTGCATGTAATTGGTATCTCCACTTTAAAAAATTTAATGGATATTGTCATGCAGTCTGCCTGTAAACTGATTGAATGCATGATCATACTTGAGACACACATACTACAGCATCTCCTCTTTACATTGCAGAGGGAGAAACATCACCTCCTGTACAGCAGCCTTTCCCACTCTTCAATGATGAAGATGAAGACATCTCAACCATCGACCAGGACACCCTCCAAGACCTACTAAACTCCATTAACAGCCCATCTCCGGAACAGGGACATCGAGCAGCGTCCTGGTCACTCCACCCCTGCACACAACACACACCATCAAGCACCTATCACCACATCTGTCTCCCCGGACCTTGAGTACCCACTTCTAAGATTTCAATGCCATGCGGTAGAGGTCCATCAGGAGATGGCTGGTCATGTGCGGGTGGGGTTTGACAGCGTAGTGTCCTAACTAGATGGGATTTGTTGGTGTCTTAGACCCATTAGGGACCACATTCAGTCTATCACAGGTACTCACAGTCCACTCCATGCTCTCCAGCATTCCATGGCTGACATCACTAGAGTACTGACTCAGAGACAAGAACAACTGTCCAGTCAAATTGGATCCAGCGATGTCACCAAGGAGTTGCTTCACGTGAGAATGATCATAGAGAACATTGAGTAGATGCTGGCCATGGCTGCATACCACAGAGACGTTGCTGGGGTCTTGCAAGCCCTGCAGCTAATCATCACTGCAGTGCTGCCTTCAACCTGTGGCACAGATGAATGCTTCCTGACCTTCAACATCCACATCTCACCCCCTGAAGTGTCACAGCCCCACAGTGCACCAGCCAACCCTCCATCAGACACACAGGATAAACATGACACAGCAGGGGAGGAAGATGTGGATGAATCAACGATCTTGCAAAAATGTCAGTGGTAGCATTCATCTCTGTCAAATGGACTGTTTCTGCTTGGAACTGTGCCTACCATCATGCCACAGAACTTCTGTTTCCATTGTCCCATGAATGACTCTGCTACAATCACCACTGACTCTGAAATGGCTTGCCAATTTTTGTGTTCTCAATGAAACTGCAATCAGCCTGCTGACTAAACTCTGCCTCTTCTTAACATGTCTCTGCACATGTTCACCCCTGTACTCTGTATGCCCCCCCCCCCCCGGGCATTCACACAATGGTGTGTTGTTGCACAAATAACTGGGCCAGTCTACTACCTCAGTTACTGCACATGTAAATAAATTTAATTAAAACACTAAGATGTGTGTTGTCTGTGACCAATTATGTTTAAAATGTGCCAACAATGCATGTTCAGGCTAGCCATTACTACTAATCAAAGAAAATTTGTCAAAGGGAATATGCTTACTCTGTGTCCATGATAGGCATAGTGAGTGCCTGACACGTGTGACTTAAACTATGCTCTGATCTGTAAGACAACACTATCTCCGAGTAACAAATTTACTCCATGCCAATGATGTTGATCATGACTTGGAACAGTACTCACGTCAGTGTACAGCCACATGAAGGGGCACATGTACAAGACCCTATCACCAACAGAAGGTCACTTTTTCCAACATTGTGGTGGCAATAGGGACATAGCCTTAGTCACAAGGCAGTGTTAAGCTACTTATGCTGACTTGCAAATAAGTCCCCCTTACATGCTATGGCTAGTGTGAAAGGGGTGGGCAGTGGGTGTTGCGGTTGGCGTTCCAGCGCAACACCCATTCCTTTTGGCTCAGCCCCTTCTGTACAAGGGCAGTGTACATAGGTGGCAGCAAATAAATTAAACCGGTCCTAGGATGCTTGCTTCCAGTCCAGGGAGGACCTGGCTTGGCAGTTCGGGCTGGACTGTTCCCATGAGGCACAGGGTCAAGACTGATTTTCATATAGCCAGGTCTAAACTGGGGTGGCATGGTGAGCAAAAGAATGATGGATTTAACCCAGATCCCTTGACTGGGGGTGAATGATTTAATTTGTTCTGCATTCCATCCATCAATTGTGTGTCTTTAGCACATAAATTAATACCAGGGAAAGCCTGCTCTTAACTTGGCAAAAATATGAAAAAATACATCATTCCTTCACGTTTCAGCTTTTTTCATGTGTGCTGCCTTGTGCAGCACACATGGAAAAAGCAAACTGCCATGGATTGTTTATGTACAGGAAGGTGTCCCTTCCTGTACGTAAAAAAATCTATAAAAACAATGCCATTTTGTAACTTTCATGTGTGCTGCATGAAGCAGCACAAATAAAAGTGACAAAATGGCATTTTAGGATTGTTTATGGGCAGGAAGGGACACCTTCCTACACATAAACAATCATTCCCTGCACGTAGATACCCTTGCACTATGGTGCAAGGGTGCCTGCGTCGGTGCTACACTGGTAAGGCTGCACCATATCGTTGTATATATGGTGCAGCATTGTGTTTCAGAAGTGTCGGCGTGACGTGTTAAGCCATGACGGCCAATGCCTCACTCCGCCACTTCCTCCTACATATACACTGAAGTGTCTACTAACAATACGTGATAAACATATACCCAGAAGAACTATCCATAGTCAATGTGGTGGCCATTGTTTAAAAATATGTGTGTCGTGGCATGACACATGTAAAGACAGTTCACTCAACATGTCACATATTCAAAAATATCCCATCAATCAGGAAGAAGAGGAATGGAGTAGGAAAGCATAGCTCAGAAATTGATAATGGTTCAAAGACGTGCACAGGTTAGCTGAAACTCACATCACTACATCCCTCGCCCACCACCTGCCAATTTGGTCACAGTGGTGTCAACAATGTACAAGTCTGTGCAGAAACATGTAAAGAGGCATCAGGATGACTTGTCAAGAATGTTAAGCATACATCCCATGCAGCCCCACGTGGAAAGAGTAGCTGTTGTGGAGACTGGTGTAATAAAAGATGTCAGAAAGTATCCTGACACCATACCCATAGCATTCAAAGAATGCAGTACAGAGCACAATGCCCACAGTGCATCCTGTGTAAATCTGTCCTAGCAAAATAATCACATATGGATACATATTTGTCAGTCCAATCAAAAACTCTTTTCCCAAATGAACTTACATCAATAATTTAGTTTAAAACACATTTCAAATGAGGTTTGTTGGTAGCCTGTCCCTTGAAGACGTTTTAATCACAATTGTAGACATTAAAATTGATTGGGGGGGGGGGGGAGGCATCTGCCGTAATCCACTACCAATCCAACAGGACTTGTCCACACAGCAAAAATGAATGGGAAAACAAAGCCTCAACCATTGGCAATTTATTCATAACAAAACACTCTTAAAAAATGTAACTAATTGGAGACGCGCGAGCGCGCGAATCAAGATGGCCGCCACTCGGTGAGCTCCTCCGCGTTTTCGCCCGTTTTTTTAAATAAAACGCCGAAAGTCTGTCAAAATTTTGTTCTAAAGGAGGTCGCTGCGCTAATTACAGGCTTACCAGCATTGTGAAGTGGTTTCAGCTCGTTTTCATCGTGGGAAGTCGTGTTTCTGGCTCCCTGGTTCCTGCTCCGAGCTCTGCATTGAAGGACTGCCTGGTTAGTCTGTCAGGGGGGCGGAGCATACTTCAGGAAAGGGCCTGGCTTGGGCCTAGCCACAACCCTAGTCCAGTTTAGCTGCTGAACCAGTATTTTGAAGGATTGTTTTGCTCCTTTTCGTTTTTTTTACTCATAATCTACTCATTTTTAATCAAATTATATTATCTTTTCTCAAAAATGGATAACAAAAATAAAAGAAAACAGCAGAGTTCACCGCCCCCAATAAAATCAAAGGGGGTGGAGTCATCTGAACCCTCGCTTTCTTTAATTTTGGAGGAAATTCAGGCTCTTCGTGCTAGTACAGAAACTATTGCGACTGAAATAAAAAATGTACGAAAGGAAATGGCGAGTTTGTCGATGAAAATCTCAGACAACTCAATTAAAATACAAGACAATAAAGTTAAAGTCGATGCTTTTACTCCACTTGTGGCGAAAATATCACCTCTGTGCTCACAACTTCTGGACATGGAAAATCGCAATAGACAATACAATCTTCGCATATTTAATTTACCAGAAGAGGTTGAGGGATCTAACTGTCGACTATACTTAGAGAACTTACTTCCTGGTCTTTTAAATGTCAAATTTCCAGAAAAATTTGAAATCGATAAGGCTCATAGAATTCCTTCACGTCGCAATCCTCAAAATAGCAAGCCTAGACAAATGATATTTAAAGTTCTCCGTCACCATCATTTGGTTCTGATCAGAAAAGCAGCTAGAGAAATTCCTTCATTGTTGGTCAATGGTCACAAAATCTTTATTCATCAAGATTTTGCCAAGGAAACTGTTGCAATACGTAAGGGTTTTACTGATCTTCGCCCCTGATTGAGAAGCCTTGGATACCAATATGGCCTTTTTGACCCTTCAACTATGCGCATTTGGAAAGATAATTTTTCAAAATCCTTTCAACGTCCTGAAGATCTTCGACAATTTCTGGATCAACAAGTACAGCAATCTATGGACACTCAGGGTCCTATCACTTGATTTTTTCATGTGTGATCTTCTTTGACAGATTTATATAACTCATAATATTCTGGGCTCCAGCGGTTTCTGGCCATGCTTGTAGAGCGTGTGTGCGTCCCAATCTTCATATTTATGTGTTTTGTTTGTCTTTTTTGCTATGTTTTATTTCTTCCATTCCCTTTTTTGTGTTTTGGAGCTACTTTCTTCTTAACATTTGTGTCTTTTTCTGACCTTCCTCTTTCTAATCCTTTTCTCCTTTTATTTTGTCATGGCTAATATTAAAGTAGTGTCACTGAATGTTAAAGGTTTACGCCATCCTTTGAAACGTACAAAAATTTTGGATTATTTAGGTAGTTGCAAAGCTGATTTTTGTTTTTTGCAAGAAACTCATATAGATGATAACATTTTAAACTATATGAAGAAAAAATGGGTTGATAATATTGGTTCTTCTCCTGCTATTGGCAAGAAAAATGGTGTAGCTATATTTTGTGCGAAAAAAGCTCATTGCCAAGTTTTGAGCAAAATTACAGATACGGATGGGAGATATTTAATTGTTAAGGTTAAAGTTCATGATTCTATCTTATTTTTATTAAATGTTTATGGCCCTACTGCAGATGACCCTGTTTTTTGGGCTACTCTTTCAACGGAGGTGGTTAAAATTGGTAATGTACCTTTAATTGTTGCAGGTGACTTTAATGTCATATCTGATCCGTTATTAGATAGAATATCTCGTACTAAATTCCACCCCCCTAAGGTTTATTTTGCTTTTAAATTATTTCTTCAAACCACTAAGTTAGTTGATATTTGGCGGTTACACTTTCCTACAGAAAAATGTTTTACTTTTTTTTCTAATCCACATAATTCTCATTCTAGGATCGATTATATATTAGTTTCGAAACAGCTGATCAACTGTGTTAGTAACCCCAAGATTGGCAATATTGATGTCTCTGACCACGCTATGGTTTCTTGTATTCTAAATTTAAATCCAACCTTTACTAACCAGCCTAGATGGAGAATGAATTCTGGTATAGCTCTCAATGAACTTAATAAACCAAAGCTCCTCTCTGCCATTCATGATTTTTTTCAATTTAACCCTGAAGGTACTACTTCTTTGGTTAATAGATGGGATGCTTTTAAAGCTTATATTAGAGGGGTAACTATTTCTATTATGGCTCACGAAAATAAAACCTTTAATGCAAATATTAAAAAACTAGAAAAGCAAATAGCGGAATATGAACGACTTTTTATTTCGTCTAATGACCCTCAATATAGAAGTAAGTTGCAAAAGCTTCGATATGAATTCAATACAATTCTTAGTAATAGAGCTGGTGTTCAGATTTCTAAGGCCAAAGCTAAATTTAGTTTTAATGCAAACAGATCTGGAAGATTGTTAGCGAATTACTTACGTATCAAAAAGGATAAAACTCAAATTACTTCTATTCATGGATCCAATGGTAAAATTGCTTTATCTCATAAAGATATTGTGAATGAATTTTTGGAATTTTACTCTAAGTTATATGATAAACCTGAATTTCATAATGAATCTTTAGTTGATTCTTTTTTATCCTCATGTGGTTTACCTAAAATTTCTCCATCAGATAAAATGGGGCTTGACTCTCCAATTACTAAGGAGGAAATTTTGACTGCTATAAAATCTCTTAAAAAGAATAAATCTCCGGGTCCTGATGGTATCCCAGCGGAGTTTTATAAAGAGTTTCAATCCCTTCTTTTACCCTTATTATTTCAACTATTCACATTGTTTGGCTCTACGGGAATTACTTCAGGATCCTTTACTGAAGCTTTAATTATCGTTCTTCCCAAACCTGATAAAGACCCCACCCTTGTATCTAATTATCGCCCTATCTCTTTAATTAATCAAGACTGTAAATTATATGCCAAAATATTAGCCACACGATTATCCCCTGTATTAGACTCTATTATACATTCGGATCAATCTGGTTTTATGAAGAATAGACACTCTGCAAATAATACAAGAACGTTATTACATGTCATTGAACAAGGTCTTACGTTAACTACTCCTTCAGGAATTATGGCTTTGGATGCTGAAAAAGCCTTTGATAAATTGCATTGGCAATTTTTATTCCATGCTTTATCATCTTTTTTTTTGAGTTCAAAATGTTTTATTAGATTTTCCATAAGAATGAACAAATACAGACAATACAGAAAAAATGTATCACAAGCGAAAATACCTATATAAAATAAAACATTTCTAAAAGCAATTCTAAATACAATAGTTAAAGATGTATATATAATCAATTAGAAGGAGGGAGATAAACTAAAAAGAAGGGCAGGGAGGGAGCCATGAAGAATTGCATTGTCAGCTTATTAGAAAAAGGAGCTACATTCATCATATAAGGCGTTAAATAGAATGACTGTAAAACGGTGAATCAAGTATACATATACAATTATAAAGATAAGTATACATCTATGGGTAACCAAAACGAGTGAAACAAATTAGAATTGTGATTGATCCCTTTCAGGGATAATTGAGCACCTCTTCTTGTAAAAATGACCCATGACCACCAAGCATGAACCGATAAAGACGAAATATCCTTCCAGCAAAATGTAATGGACTTTAAAGCAGCTGATATTAGGAAGTTAAACAGTTTACCTTCTAATTCAGTTAAGTTATGCGTAAGATCAACAGCTTTACATATTAATATTTTGTAAGAAATAACATCATGAATATGAAATATTTGTTGAATAATATCCCAAACATCAGACCAAAATTTAAAAATTAATGGACATTCAAAAAGCATATGTCGTAGTGAACCAGGGAGTAATTTACAATGCCAACAAATGTCGTCTTGCATCAGCTTAGCACGAAATAAACGCACTGGGGTCCATAAACAATTAAATAAAATATAAGAATTGGTTTGGTAAAGTGAAACAGGCAGCCATCCTGAAATACTATTAAGCCAAACAGTCGTCCATGTATCGTTGGACAAAGAAAGGGAAAGCTCATCATTCCAAAATGTTGAAATAATATTTAGATTGTTTCCTATAAAATTAGATAATTTTTTATATAAAATAGAGAGAGTATGTGATGACGTAGAGATAGTTCGAATATATAGTGCTAAATCTGCTTTAACATTAAATGGAATACCATGAGGGAAGGAGTCTAAAATTGAATTACATAACGATTCATATTTAATAAAATCAGATTGAGGTAAATTAAATTTCATTTGTAAAGCTTCAAAAGAAATAAAAACATTGTCAAAATAGATATATTTAAGATAAAAGATACCAGCTTTAATCCAAGCATTCCAAAAAGTAACATTTCTATTCAATTTAATCACATTACTATGCCACAATGACATATCTTCAGTATGAGTCATAGGGATCACAAAGATTGAATCCAGGTCATTAAAAATGAGTTTAGTGGATTTAATAATAACCGATTTATGCACATATATTGACCTATTGGACATTGTTAGCAAGGTGGTCAATGGAAAAGGATCCACAAGAGACTGCTCTATATGAAACCATGTAGGTTGGTTCTTTAAAGAGGAAGGAGAAAACCATATGGAACTTTGTTTCAGTATAAATGCTTTGTGATATAGAAAAAAGTCAGGCAAACCAAATCCAGCATTGCATTTAGGTACTTTTAATTTTTTATAACCAATACGAGTTGATTTATTATTCCAGAGAAATTTGGAGAGAAGTCTATCAATGTTTTTATAGAATTGTAAAGGAAATTGAATAGGAATCATAGCAAGTGTATAAAAAAATTTAGGAGCAATAGTCATTTTGATGGAGTCCATTCTACCCCACCAAGAGAGGTGAAGTGAAGACCATTTAGACGTTTTATCTTTGATATAATTCAGAATAAAATTACTATTTAATGTTAATGTTGCTTTTACGGAGGACGCAAATAGAATCCCAAGATATTTTAATTTATCTTTTTGCCACACAATATCAGCCATGGGTAACATATCAGGAGTACAAAAAATGTTTAAAGGGAAGAATTCAGTTTTATTAATATTAAGTTTATAACCAGAAACCATGGAATATTTTGTAATAATTTCTAATAGGGCAGGCATTGAGGATAGAGGTTCACTAATAAATAACAGCACATCATCAGCATAGGCTAAAGCTTTGATATTAATCTCCTTAATCTGAATACCTTTGATATTAACACAATTTCTTATATGAGTAAGGAAAGGTTCAATTCCAATGAGAAATAAAAGTGGAGAGAGGGGACAACCTTGTCTTGTGCCTCTAAAAAGAGAAAACTGACTCGATACTTGACCATTAATAAATAAACGAGCAGTAGGGGCATAATACAGAGCAGAAATCATGCGTATAAACGAAGCACCAAAATTAAATGATAATAAGGTTTGAAATAAAAATTGCCAATGGATTTTGTCGAAAGCTTTCTCTGCATCTAAAGCCAAAATTCCTGCGGGGAACTTAAAGTGGAACTCTGTTCAATAATGTGTAATAAGGTTCTTGTGTTATTTGTAGAATATCTATTCTTCATAAAACCAGATTGATCAAGATGTATAATAGAATCCAATATAGGGGACAGTCTAGAAGCAAGTATTTTAGCATACAATTTACAATCTTGATTAATTAAGGAAATAGGGCGATAATTTGAAACAAGAGTGGGGTCTTTATCTGGTTTAGGAAGTACAATAATTAAAGCATCAGTAAAGGAACCTGAGATCGTTCCTGAAGAACCAAAAAAAGTAAAAAGTTGAAATAAATAAGGTAAAAGTTGGGACTGGAACTCTTTATAAAACTCAGCTGGGATACCATCTGGGCCAGGGGATTTTTTTTTTTTTATGGATTTAATAGCAGCTAAAATTTCCTCAGTAGTAATGGGTAAATCTAGCCTAAGCCTGTCCGAGTGTGAGATTTTGGGCAAATCACATGTATCTAAAAAAGAGTCCAGTATGGAAGGATCATGAGGATCAGGCTTATTATATAAAGTAGAGTAAAAATCCAAAAATTCCTTAACAATATCATTATGAGATATTGCAATGTTACCATTAGGGCCATGAATTGAGGTAATTTGTGTTCTATCTTTTTTTATACGTAAATAATTAGCTAAAAGCTTCCCAGATCTGTTGGCATTAAAACGGAACTTAGCCTTAGAATTAGAAATTTGGATGCCCGCTCTAGTACTAAGGATTGAGTTAAATTCATATCAAAGCTTTTGTAGCTTGACTTTAAATTGAGGATCATTTGATGAAATAAAAAGCCTTTCAAATTTCGCAATTTGTTTTTCCAAACACCTGATACGTGCGTTGAATGTTTTATTTTCATAGGCCATAATTGAAATAGTTACACCCCTAATGTAAGCTTTAAAGGCGTCCCATCTATTGACCATGGAAGTGGAACCTTCAGGATTGAGTAAAAAATAGTCCTGAATAGCATTTAAGATTTTAGGCTTATTATGTTCATTAAGAACAATTCCAGTATTCATACGCCATCTAGTTTGGTTTGCAAAAGTTGAAGTTAAATTCAGAACAAAAGAAATCAAGGCATGATCTGAGATATCAATATTACAAATCTTAGGAGTCTTAACAGATTGGACTAATTGTGTGGAGACTAAAAAATAATCAATTCTAGAATGCGAATTATGTGGATTAGAGAAAAATGTAAAACATTTTTCTGTGGGAAAGTGCAAACGCCAAATGTCAACTAACTTGGTGTTATGAATAAATGACTTAAAAGCATGAAAACCTTAGGAGGGCGAAATTTAGTACTAGATATTCTATCCAATAATGGGTCAGCAATAACATTAAAGTCACCTCCAACAATTAAAGGAACTTTACCCAACTTTAGAACCTCGGTGGTAATATTAGACCAAAAAAGAGGGTCATCCGCAGTAGGACCATAAACATTGAGCAAAAATATGACTGAATCATGAATTTTAATTTTAGCTATAATAAATCTTCCATCTGCATCCGAAATTTTGCTTAAGACTTGGCAATGCAATTTTTTCGCAACAAAAATAGCCACCCCATTTTTTTTACCAATTGCAGGTGATGAAACAATAGTATCTACCCATTTCTTTTTCATATAATTTAAGATGTTGTCATCTATATGAGTCTCTTGAAGAAAACAAATATCTGCCTTACAACTACCTAAATAATCTAAGATTTTTGTACGCTTAACTGGATGACGTAAACCTTTAACATTTAGTGAAACAACTTTAATATTAGCCATAATGAAGAGAGAAAGAAGAAAAAATCAAGAAGAGGAGAAAAAGAAAAGAAGGAGAACAATAATGAGAGAAAATAGTAGCTCCAGAACAAGTAAAAGGAGGTGAAAAAATTAAAAAAAGGAGAAAACGACAAACAGGGTACAAAAATATCAAAGATGAGACGCACATACGCTCAACAAGCATGACCTAACCGTTGGAGCCCAATGTAGTAATGGTTCATTAACCTGTCAGAAAACAAAAAGGATGTTAGCTATAATCAGGTATTAGAGTCATGAGTATCCATGGATTGCTGTGAACGTTGATCCAAAAACTGACGCAAGTCCTCAGGACGTTGAAAAGATTTTGACAGATTGTCTTTCCAGATACGCATTGTTGAAGGATCAAAAAGACCATATTTGAATCCAAGACTTCGCAGTTGAGGCCGAAGAGTAGAAAATTCCTTGCGGATTGAGACTGTTTCCTTGGCAAAGTCTTGATGAATAAAAATTGACCATTAAGGAAGGAATCTCTCGTGCTGCCTTTCGAATCAAAACCAAATGATGATGTCTGAGGACTTTGAAAATCATTTGACGAGGTTTGGTATGTTGAGGATTGCGATGTGAAGGGATTCTATGGGCCTTGTCAATCTCAAATATTTCTGGAAATTTAATTTGTAGAAGCCCAGGAATCAAATTTTCCAAATACAACCTACAGTTGCCACTCTCCACATCCTCTGGTAAATTAAAAATGCGTAAATTGTATTGTCTGTTACGATTTTCCATCTCTAGGAGCCGGGTAGACAAAGGAGATATTTTAGCTACAAGAGGAGTGAAAGTCTCAAGCTTAGCCTTATTATCGTGTATTTTAATTGCATTATCAGACATACTCGCCATTTCCTTTCGAACATTTTTAATCTCTGAGGCAATAGCATCTGTGTTAACACGAAGCGCTTGAATTTCCTCCAAAATTAAGGATCATGAAGGTTCTGTTGACTCTACCGCCTTTGATTTAATTGGCGGAGGTGAAACCTGCTGCTTTCTTTTAGGATGAATATTTTTATTATCCATGTTGATTTGGTAGCAAAAGTAGGATAATAATAATAACAATAAAATAAAATATCAAAATTGCAAAAATAACAGCAACAACGCAGAAAAAATGAAGGAAAAGAATACTGCAGCAGTAAGAATATCCTTATTAAAGCTGGTGCAGCAGCTATAACAGGCTATGGGAGTGGCTAGGCCCAAGCCAGGCCCTTTCCTGAATGCTTGCTCCGCCCCCTGACAGACAAAGCTGGGAATACCTGAAGGGAGAGCTGGAGGCAGAGGCTGGACACTGGAAAACGCCTCAAACAGCGCCCAAATTCAAAGAAAATCTCAGCAATCGACAGGTAAGATGCTCAGCATTCAAGCGACCTCATTTGCGGTAAAAAACTGACAGGAATCGTCGTTTTTAATGAAAAACGGGCGAAAAAACGCCGGAGCTCTCTACACGGAGGCCATCTTGTTTCGCGCGCTCGCGCGTCTCCTCTTTATCATCTTTTAACTTTGGAGATAATTTTATTCGTATGATTTCAGCTCTATATTGTGCCCCTACTGCTCGTCTATTTATTAATGGCCAAATTTCAAATCAATTTTCCCTTTTTAGAGGTACTAGACAAGGATGTCCCCTTTCCCCGCTACTGTTTTTAATTGGCATTGAACCTTTTCTTACATCTATAAGAAAATGTGATAACATTAAAGGAATTATTATTAATGAGATTATTATTAAAACTTTAGCGTATGCTGATGATGTACTTTTATGTATTAGTGACCCCTTATCCTCATTTCCTTCTTTATTAGAGATTATAACAAAATATTCTATGGTGTCTGGCTATAAATTAAACACTAATAAAACTGAATTTTTCCCTTTAAACATTTATTGTACTCCTGACATGATACCTATGAATGAAATTGTTTGGCAAAAGACTAAATTAAAATATCTTGGTATTTTATTTTCCTCATCTATAAAATCTACAATGACTTTAAACTGTAAGTTTGTCTTAGATTATATTAAAGATAAAACGTCTAAATGGGCTTTGCTACATCTTTCATGGTGGGGTAGACTAGAATCTATTAAAATGAATATTGCTCCAAAAATATTTTATACTCTTTCCATGATTCCCTCTCAGTTCCCATTAAAATTTTATAAAGATATTGATAAACTTTTCTCCAAATTTCTTTGGAATAACAAATCACCTCGCATTAGTTATAAAAAATTAAAAATGTCTAAATGTAATGCTGGCTTTGGTATCCCAGATTTTTTTCTGTATCATAAAGCTTTTATTTTAAAACAAAGTGCCATATGGTTTAGTCATTTCCCTTTACATAATCCACCCTCTTGGCTCCTAATTGAAAAATCTATGGTGAAGCCGTTCCCATTACCAACGCTGTTAACTATGTCCAACACCTCCTCAGTTTTTCATAAATCTATCGTTCTCAAATCCACTAAATTGGTTTTTAATGATTTAGATTCTATTTTGCTATACCCCATGTATAACACTGTTGAATTATCATTATGGTATAGCAATATCATTAAACTAAATAAGAACATTAGATTTTGGTCTTCGTGGATCAAAGCGGGTATTTTTTATCTTAAAGATATTTATTCCAACAATACCTTTATACCGTTTGAGGATCTACAAACAAGGTTTGGTTTAACCCAATCTGATCGTATTAAATATGAATATTTAATTAATTCAATTTTAGATTCCTTTCCACAAGCTATTCCGACTAGTGTTACAGCTGATCTATCCGTGTATATCCAAACTATATCGCTGAAAGCTAATGGTGTCTCCATTTTATATAAAAAATTATCTAATACGTTAGGAAGTAACATAACGATGATTGCAACCTTCTGGAATAATGAATTTCACTTACATTGTCTAATGATTCATGGGAAATTATATGGATTAGAAGTATTTCTGGTTGGTTACCTGTCTCACTTTATCAAACCAATTCCTATATATTATTTAATTCTTTATGGACTCCAAAACGTTTATTCCAGGCTAAACTCCTTCAATCTGACACTTGTTGGCACTGTAAATTGCATCCTGGTTCGTTACGACATATGCTTTTTGATTGCCCTTTAATTGCAAAATTCTGGACAGAAGTTTGGGATTTTATTAAGAAATTGTTGCATATACATGAAGACTTATCATATAAAATGTTAATTTGCAAATCAGTTACATTATCGCAATCTCTAAGTTCTGTTGAATGTAGGCTTTTTGATTTTTTGATTTCTGCTGCGTTAAAATCTATTACCTTTTGTTGGAAAGATGTTTCTAAATTATCAGTTCATGCTTGGTGGTCTTGGGTTATCTTTACAAGACGAGGTGCTCAATTATCTTTGTCTGGGGTTAATCATAATCCTATTTCCTATCACTCTTTTTGGAGTCCTGTTGATCTCTATTTTGCATCTTAGGGGTATGTTTATGTATTGTAATGCCTTTTAAGATTTTTATACTAACTAATATGTCATAGTAGCTCTATTTATTGCTTACTCAATAATTTGTTATTAGATGTTTCCCTTCCCCCCTCCTTTTAAGTTTATAAGAATATGACCAATTTCTTTTCTATTGGAATGAATTTGATAATTTTTGTATGTTTATGTTGTTGATGTTCATTATAAAATCTCAATAAAATATTTTGAACACAAAAAAAAAATGTAACTAATTATATTTACTAATCCTAAACTACTCTAACCTAACTTTTACTAATATCAAACTACACTAAACTAACTAGCTTACCTAAGGCTATACACATAACAACATATCTTAAACATCAACCCACCCCACCCCGCATGGCACACCCGGGACTGCACAAAGACATCTTAACCTATACATCAACTAACTAAGGGGCATATCAGCAACAACCGGCGATAATTATCGCTAAGCACACTTAGCGCTAGGATAATTATCGCCGGCTAACGTGGATTTTTATCGCTGAGATAGCGTGCTATTAGCAATGCTTATCTCAAAAGCGATAAAAATCCTAGCTCTAACTGCCTAACGTGAGATTATTGCTGGAAACCCAGCGATAATCTCACGAAATGGGGCGTTAGCTTGTTGCTAGAACCTCACAAACTTAGCCATGATATCCACCTTCCATAGGATATTATGGCTAAGTCAGTCCTGAAGCAGGCGTAAGGAAAGTAGCGATAACAGGGGTTATCGCTACTTTTCTTGCCGCTATGCTTCATAGGTGGGGCTTGATGATAGGAGAAGTGTCGCTTACCAACATTTCTCCTGTCATGTCAGTTCAGGAACGCCCACTTTGCATCTCATAGAGATGCAAAGCTGGGCGTTAAGAATTTGTGCGCTAATGCAAGGTTTCATGCGTTAGCGTGACCTTGCTAATTAGGCGATAAAAGTATCGCCGAAAACAGCCGCAAAAGTGGCGATAATTTTCTATCGCCGCCGTGTAGATATGCCCCTGAACGTACAAACTAAATGTTGGAAATGGCTCTTTTTGAAAGAAAGGGTTATCCCCAATGTTTGCTTCTTCCTCCTATTTTTTCCTGACCTGTGGTTGGTGGCGTTAGGACTCTGGGCACTTTACCACTGCTGATCAGCGCTAAAGTGCATATGCTCTCTGTGTAAATTGCTATTGTGATTGGTTATCCATGATTGGTGTATTTGATTTACTAGTAAGGTAGTAAATTGCACTGAGTGTGCCAGGGCTGGTACATCAAATGCTACTAGTGGGCCTGCAGTACTGATTGTGCCACCCACATGAGTGGCCTTGAAAAGATGTCTCAGGCTTGCCACCGTGGTGCCTGTGAGCAGTTTGTCAACTGCAATGTCGACTTAGCAAGTGCACCCACTTGCCAGGCCCTAACTTTCCCTTTTCTTACACATAGGGCACCCATATGGTAGGCCCAAGGTACCTCCTGGGAAGGGTGCAGTGTATGTGAAAGGTATGACATGTACTGGTGTGTGTAACATGTCTTGATACTGAAATACTGCCAGTTTTGTTTTTCACTATTGAAAGGCTGTCTTACCCCATAGGACAGAATGGGATATACTTTGTAACATTTTACAAGCATAACTTCCCATAGGGATAAGACGGAAAATGGTGTTTGGTATCCCTGAACTGATTTAATAACACATCTTTTAGTAAAGATGGTTTTTAAAGTGTGTGTTTGAAAATACCACTTTTAGAAAGTGGTTATTTTCTTGTTCAACCATCCTGTGTGCCTCTGTCTGTTTGTGGATTGACTGTCTGGCTTAGGAGTGACAGGGGCTGGGGAGGTGCAGTGGCTCCAGGAGTCTGGATGAGTCAACACTAGCCTGAATAGGCCTGATCTGCATTTGGAGTGGTGGGAGGAGTAGCAGCTGTACCTGAATAGGGCTGTACCTGCATTTCACAATGCTGGCTCCACCCCCCTGTGGTGTGTCTGGAGCCAAGGCTCACACTGACAAAGGATGTTGTTGTGCACATGCAGAGTGCCCCCCAGAACTGGTTTGAACTGGGCTCAGATTCCCTTGCACAAAGAGAACAAAGACATTTTGGGATATAAGACCTAAAACCCCTGAACTTTAGATCATTCCTGGAATTCAAGAGGAACCTTTGCCAAGGAGAAGAGCTGGAGAGACTGAGCAGAAGTACTGCTCTTGCTGTGGGTCTGGGGTGGGTCTGCAGTTGCTGTTTCTGTCAAGTAAAGGAGAAGGACTTTGCTGTGTGCGGTGTCCCCTGCTTGAAGGAGATATCCAATGGCCTGAAGTGAGCTGGCCTTCTGTTAAGAAGTCTCAGGGACACAAAGACTTCACCCCCAGCTCCCCTGAACTCTGCTGTTGTGAGTTCTGACCTGCCTTGAGGTGCCTGTGCCAGTTTTGGGCCTTTGGAGGTTGTTTCTGCTGTTTGGGAGCTAGAAGAGAGAAGAAACTCAAAGGATTACAGAAATCGACGCTACGCCCTTCTTGCGGCTGTTTTCCGACGCATGTTCACAGCACAAGAAGAAATTCAAAGCATCGCCACGCCGCTGAGAAACCCATTGCAGCACCTGTCGTCGCTGCAAGAATCGACGTATCGAGGGGTCGCGGCTGAAGGGGACCGACACAGCACTGCACAATGCAGCCGCAGCAATCGTCGACGCATCCCAAAGATCCACGCATCATACCTGTGCGACACGCTTCCCCGACGCATCACCTGTGGGCCGGAACCAGCACGAAGAATCAACGCATCATTCCCCATTCAGACCGCAATCGACGCAACCCTTCTTCTGCGTGCAGCGGGACTGTCGCATTGCCTCCTCAGGGTCTCAGGAGTGTTGCATCTCTCTATTTCCCGTTTGGCTTGGTGAACTTTGATGCAACTACAGGTACTTTGGTGAAAAGTCACGCATCCATAGTTTTCTATGGTACAAGTTCTTGAAACCTTTTGAATGTCATATTTTTAACCGTGTATGTTGGATTGTTGTTGTTTTGGTCTTGTTTAGTTTAGATAAAGATACTTTATTTTTCTAAACCGGTGTGGTGTCCTTTTGTGGTGTTTTCACTGTGTTTCAGTGAGTGTTGCCTTTGGGAAAATACTGTCTGCTCATGCCAAGCGATGAGATACAATGCATTAAGTGGCTTAACGTTACCTTGTAAATAAGGCGCATCTCCCATTGCCACCACTGAGTTGAAAAAAGTGATGTTGTGGTGGCCATAGGGGCTTGTACATATGCCCTACTGTTTCGTGGTGACACATTTGATACCATGGGGGCAAATATCATATGCTGATGGAAGTCCTATCTGGTTAGATTATATTAATGTTGTATATGGGTATCTGTCAATAGTTCATGTCTGAATGCCACATCACTTTGCATTATGACAATGGACAACAGATGTGACATGTTCAGTGGAACAAACTTATCATCATATACAACTGTCTCCATTTGAAATTGTTGGCTGCAGATCTGGAACCCTTGCACAATCATGTCAGGGCACACAGATGTTTCTGATGCTGTGTGATTGGCTCTATGACATGGCTATGACATCACCTACATCATGTTGTGAATCTTATGAGGTGTTGCAACGTGAAGTCACAAATGGCAATTCTGTCCTCCAGCATCACATGATGCTGATGTGAAATACCCTTGACTTGATGCAGCATCATCACACCAGAGGTGAGTTTCATGTGATGGACATCCACACTCTGTACTACTACATACAGGGTCTGTGGCATTGCTTGCATATGTCGACACATAATCCAGAGCTAGGGCCGACACTTTCACCTGTGGTGTGTGAGTCTTTGAATGCATCCTCATCTTCTGGTGTGATCAAGGTTCTGCCCTCTGTTTAAAAAATGTGTAAGTTACAATTAATGTCATTGACATCACATTTTTCAAAAATCACATACATCATTGATGGTTTCATGATACAATTTCAGTGTTTGGAATAGTCAGGTGTGTTGCCACGTTACATACATGTTGCAATCTGCTGAGCTGGTCTTACACACAACACATGTCAATTTCACACTGGTGGCCTAATGGGCATCCACGCCATGATCTGAGTGACATACGTACTACGACCTGTACCACTTCCTCATGTATGTAAATTCTGCACACACACCTCAATAGGCTTGACATTTGAGGGTCAAATCAGTTTATCAAATGCGCACAGGTATGTCACGAGCTTTGAAATTTTGGTGACCCACATTGTGTATCTCGCAGAGATTGGCAGCCAGTTGATCATGTGACGTGTACCCATTAATTAAGGATGTAGGTGTGGCACAGTATTTCATGACAGGTAAGCTATTTTGGCAATTTCAATCATGTGTGTGTATATCTTGTGCACAACAGAATTGGTGTCCTGAGCATTCATCCTCTGATGTGATACGATGTTGGTCATGTACTTACCACCATGCACCCAGAGGATTAGTCCAAGGTGATCCAATAGGTCCCCCTCACGGCCAACACAGTCCTGCCACTGGCGCTTCCACTGCTGGACAGTCCTGTTCACACCAAACATGTTTGGAATCTTTTCACGGATGTGCTCCCATCTCACTTTCCGTACTTTTACATCATACCCCTGTAAGATACACCCCCCAAGCCTCTACCATCCGGGCAGGTAAAATTTGATGAGCCAGAGGAAGGCCCCCATGGCCCCCTCTGACATCCTGCTCTCCCTACCCTGCCCCAACATACCCAAATACGATATTTCCCCCAGGCAAACCAAAACAAAAACATCAGGCAACCCCTATTAACTTCTTAAATATAAAAAGATACGTACAGCCGACAAAACACTCAGACAGTCGAAATTAACACGTAGGGACAGAGACACAGGACTTAACAAGGACAGTATGGACAGCACACAACACACAGAACTCTCTCAAACCCACCAAGACTAGCAGACACCTTCCAAAACCGCCACAACTTCCAAAAGTCAGTAACAGTGTGGCTGAAAGAGAAAGTGAAAGTGTACTGTACTCCTCCATGTGCCAGGTTTGCAGCCCGTTTTTTCATTTTGCGACAAAATTCCACACGCCTACGGCTCAGAGGGAAGATTTCATGTATATATATGTATTTACTGAGTATTTTTCGTCCCGGAAATTGAAAATATTGGCGTAATTGCGTTTTCTTTTATCGCTAATTGATACATGATCAACATATGTACCATTTCACTCAATTTTTTTGGACTAACAGCACAATATGTATTAGTGATGTGATCTGTGTGTTTAACGTTTGTGTGGTGTATCTGTTCTGTACATGAACGAGTGGTCCTGATCCATTAGGAGGCACTATTTTCTCACATTGGTGTCTGTTCCTGACTGGACATGTGTTTACATAGATCCCTTGCCAGGGTGTCACACATTACGGTTGGCATTGGTGGTATGTGTCACTACATGTGAGCTTCTAACATCACACATTGCTGTGATGTTTGTGCCAGTCTGATGGTCTTGCTACACAAATGTACTTAATCAACAGGCAGTCACTACTTGTCTATGATATTTGCAAAGCTGCATGCAATGCACAGCTATGGCTGCACATTCACATTGGAGTGTACGAATAGCTGTAGACACAGAAAGGGACACTGATGACAGTCTGTGGTACGGCACTCATGGCTTCATTTTAACTAGATATGTCTATACATTTCATGCATTGCTAGGCATTACATGGTCTCTGGTCGGTGTGCAATGACCATCTCCATTGTTAACATTAGCTAAAATGCTAGGCAAGACATTACATGGTGTGGGAATGTTCGTGTACATGCAACATCACAGGAAAAGTCATGCATGGCAGCAATGAGCTAATGTTATCTGGTATGTTACAATATGTATTGCATACACAGATAACATTGTAAGTTAGTTTTGGTGTTGTGTATTGTTAGTATCCAATAGACTACAATATCCTACAGACATGCATACTTAAATGTGTGTAAAAGAGAGCATAAGGGAGCTTACGCCTCAGATTTATGCATAGCTCTACATGACACACTGAGCCATGATGAAGCATGTTGTAGACCCCGCTTCACATGTGAACATGTCATTGGTACTTTGTAATGGCAAGGCTGCACTCTGCATATCATAGTCCTTGCAGAAGCAAAAGTGATAATGCCTGTTAGCACAAGCAGTCCACATGGCCTGTGGATCATACTGTGCCTTTGTATGAGACCCTGGTGTCTAGACACAGATGCTGAGTTACAGCAGAGTGACAGGGATGACAATGCATGCGTTGTGTGTGATATTGTGGCCCCATTTTCTTGAACAATGCATGAACAATGAACATTACCTGATGTCAAGTCTTGTCATGCTCTTGTTTTAACCTCACTCAAATGTGAAGTATGCATGTTGCAACTTGCTGTGATCATAATTGAAGGCTGCTACTGGTAATATACAAATGTTAGTATGCATTGCAGGACACACATCATGAGTACACTGATGTTGCACGGTAGACATCCTAACTCTTTGAAGGTCCTCTCAACATATATAAGCAAGAATATGTTGCACAGCCCGACACTGTTGAGGAGGAGGCCCATCTACTCTGCAAGACGTGTGATGCAGGGGATATGTGATGAGACAAATTAGAGTGTCGACTACCATCCCCTGCATCAGTATTTTGAATTGCATTGTGGGCATTCCATGCTGTACCCTGTACTTTATTATCCGTGCTCACGAAGGATTATGCTTGCTGAGTCAGTGAGTCAGAGAGAGTGTTGTATATTAATGCCTGCTGTAGTATTGAGTTGTTAGTAATGGTTGTGAGTAAATGAGAGGAGGACCAGGGGTTGTATCAGTAGAATATCCAGGAAAAAGCCTGCTTGTAACTAATATTTTTACATGAACGATATGGGACATGTGATCTGCATGCAAATGTTGCCATTCAAGAGGCAAACATGTGTTGCATCCTATCATCAACACATGTTAGTGATCACTTTGTTGTCCATTGCATTAACGTGGATGATTGATGTTCAGTCCACTGCTATATGTGATAGATGTGTGGAACATTTTTTTAAATTACCTTACACTTGACAGATACATGTACTTGTGAACTGATAAAACAAGCATACCAGACTTTTGTGTGGTGATATTTTATTTGACAAAGTTACAGTTTTTAAATTTTTGGAAGGAATATACATGTGATGTGATATTCTACTCCTGTGATTAGGTAAAAACAAATAGAGATTATTTGCTCTCTTCTTGCTGTTCCAACAGCAGAAGCTGGTGTGTGTCTAGCATCTGCCTCTTCATCCTGGCCATCAGATGGGTTGTCCTGCTCTTCATCTAATGGCATGTTTGTGCGTACACATATATTGTGCAGAATGCAACAGGCCATTATAATCTCGCAAACAAGTTCAAGATTGTACAGGAGTCTGCCCCCATACATCTAGGCACCGGAACCTGGATTTGAGGACTCCAAATGTCTGTTCAACTATGGCCATTGTGCGTCCCAGTGCAAAATTGTAGTCTCTCTGGGCCTGTGTGTGTGTGTGTCACTCTGAGGGGCATCATCATCCATGAGTGCATAACCTTGATTAACGGAAACAGATTAAAGAGATGTGTGGCCATTAGTATACGTGCCTGCTAAGTTTGCAGAGTGACATTTTAGGTGTGTGAGGACTGTGACACTTTGTACGTTCTGGTTTGACATGTTGATTTTCCTACAATTTATCAGCATCTGTGAAATTAACTTGCCTATATTTGGCAGACTACACATCACCATGTTTTAGTTGTCCGTGTCCTGTGTATTATCTCGATATTGTGACTGTCAAGATGTATGGGTCAATGTAAAAGAACATGAGAGTTTATTTACAGGCCCGTTGCACAAACCATATGCCTCCTGTGCACATATTGTGGAGGGTGCACCATTGGCACATGTGCCATGTTAGGCATCTACCTTGACTTTTTTTAATGACCAGTATGTGGTGATATCATCTGTGTACCTCATTGTTAGTCATTGTGCTGAGTGTGACTGAGAGTGAAAAATCTTGTCTGCTAAACGTTGGACTCATTGGGGGCTCTTTACATCCACCTTGCCACAAATGTGGGTCAGTGTCTAGGTGATAGTGACACTACTACCTGGTGCACTTGACTTACTGGGATATTTGTAGAAAACATACATATGCATTGATGTCCTTGTGCATGGGTTGACTTAGACTCTGCATGTATGCATGTTGTGCTACGACACATTAATGTACCCATGTGGGTGTCTGTTCACAATCAACTCATATTCTGATTTCTGATTTTGTGTATCAGGTGGCTACACCTCACCAGGGGAGACATGTGGATGCATGACATGTGTTGAGAATGTGAGTTGTATAGTGTGCATGCTCTTCCTATGCATTCTCAATTCTGCGACAACACAGACTGATGTTCAAAGCAACTTTTGATTTTATTTGTGAGCAGTTAGTGCTCTCTTCATTCTGCACTACTTGCAGAGCCATGATGCAGGTACACCCTCTACATGGTGCATGGCTAACTGTGTTTTTCAGCAAATTGTGCACTTTCACAAGTGAGAGCAGGGTGATCTGTCATCTATTTGTACATACGGTGCATGTGTTGATTTCAACATGTATGTGTCACAGCAGAAGCACATGTTCTATGCAATGTACTGCATTAATTAATTACACTTTTGTATGATGAGTTCTGCTAAATCTATGTTACAAGAATGCCATAGTGGTTTGTGTGAGATTTTCATGGCTCTTCCCTTGTTGGGCTGTCTTCCAAATGTCTTTATTTAAGTTGCATTGTGTGGTTGTGTACATTGTTTGGACCTGTTCCAAGGTATGTCGGATAACATTGGCTACCTGGGCATTGTCTCATATTTGAGCTCCATGCTTGTGTGCTTGAGGTGTGTGCTGTGTTCAATTTGTACTTACCAACGAGCAGTCCATTTCCATTAGTGCCATTCTCAAACCATATGTATGAGTCATGCACACTCCCAGGGAACTTAGCAACAACATTAATGAACAGGCCCAGGTGACCCACAATTGCCCGAACATTAATGGAGTGTGTGTGCTTCCTGTTCCTGTGTATGTGTGCAGTGCCCACAGGAGGCACAGGAACATGGGTGCAGTCAATGGACCCCAACACATGCGGAAAACCAGCAATGCCATAGAAGCCTTGTTTGTTGTCAAGTTGTTCCTGTGCAGTGTTGCGGAAGTGTAAATGCTGTGGCGTCAGGCTGATAATGGCATCAAAGACTTTGGGTAGTAACCTGGAGAAGGATGACTGTGAGACACCACTCACTCTGGCAGTGGTTGGTTGAAAGGTACCAGAGGCCAACATGGCTGAGTAGGGATGTTCGTGAAGCGCTGTTATGGTGCCTGCAGTATAGGTGCTATCTGTGTTAGTATGCCTAAGATGGAGGTCCTTTTAAACCTGTAGTGTGTTATCACATTCACATTCTCTGGCCGGAGGTCTATCAGGGTGATGCATTGGCGGTAGACCCACTCTCTTCTTTGGCGCTGCCTCTGTGGTGGTCCTGGTGGCAGTGGCAGGGGTGGTGGTGATTGTGGTCTTCTTGGGGCTCCAATCTGCAAGAGTAGTACCTCCATGGCACCATTAGGTGAGCAAATTAGTTTCCGTCTCCCTTAAGTACTGCTTTTTTTTTGCACCATTTTTTAGACCAGCGTTTTTCTGGTCATAAAGGTCGGTAACTGGCCTTAGCAGCATTTTTTTAAAGTATTTTCGGACAGATAAATCATTGTAAATATCGCAAAGTGGGGTTAGCGGCAATTTTTTCACGGGAATGCCCACCTTGCATCTCATTTTCGTTAAGTCCCGCTAACCGAAGTGGCGATCAGAAAAACGCACGTTGACGCATGAAAACTGCCACTAACTGCAGTTAGCGGCAACTTGTAAATACAGTGACCACAATGTGGCTCTTGAAAATGTGATGGTTTTGAACGTCTTCACCAATTTATCCTCTGCCCTTTTTCCCCACAATCATCCCTTTTGCAGAAAAAGTCTCCTTCAAATAGTTCAATAGCAGGCCTAATTTTCAGAAAAGGTTAATGTTAGGGAATTTCATTTTGCTAATAAATATGCATGAACAATTGTAATTTGCTATGGATCTTTCCTAAAGCATTTTTTTAAGGATTTTATTTTAAATTCGTAATCATTACACACTTTGGAAGTTTCTCGCATAGCTCAAGAAAGTGAGTGAAAGTGAGTGAAAGCGAATTCTCCCGGATGTGTACAGCCCTGTATTATTCTCCTTGGTTTCGCACATTTTGTTCTCATTGCATATCAGTTTTGCCTTTTAAACATTGACTTTGTCTTCTTGCCCAGTTCTCGCCCACACCCATTCCTCTTCTCTTCGATGCTTACCTACTATGTGACGAGCCCTTATTTCATCAGGTGTGCATGGCCCAGCTTTTGGTGAGGGCACGGGTACACCTGCCCACACATCAGTGTTTGCCCTGGGAGGGACAGAAGACGAAGGTACTCAGAAGCTGCTGACAGCCCAGAGAGAGGACTGTGCCCTATCAGACAAACCTTTACCAGAGCAGGTGCATTATGTATCTATCTATCTATCTATCTATCTATCTATCTATCTATCTATCTATCTATCTATCTATCTATCTATCTATCTATCTATCTATCTATCTATCTATCTATCTATCTATCTATCTATCTATCTATCTATCTGTCTGTCTGTCTGTCTGTCTGTCTGTCTGTCTGTCTGTCTGTCTGTCTGTCTGTCTGTCTGTCTGTCTGTCTGTCTGTCTGTCTGTCTGTCTGTCTGTCTGTCTGTCTATCTATCTATCTATCTATCTATCTATCTATCTATCGATCGATCGATCGATCGGTCTGTCTGTCTGTCTGTCTGTCTGTCTGTCTGTCTGTCTGTCTGTCTGTCTGTCTGTCTGTCTGTCTGTCCTCAGTCTTCTAATGGATTTCTTTAGGTTTTAGAGTGGAAATAAGGGTAACATAACTCTTATAAAAATTGAGGTTCGAGGGTCAGAATAGACCAATTTACTCGCAGTTGGGATGGAATGACAGACTACTTCATGAATAAACAGTAGTGGTGTAGGGAAACAGCATTTAACTTTTTGAACTTTGATTCCCTGATCCCATGTACTGAGATCTGTGCACATATTAAAATGAGGTCTAGTGGCTATGCAAATATTTAAATCCAAGGTTTTAGTACATCTATACAGAGGGTACCAGTTAAGTGTTAAATGTAGAGGGGGTAGATGTAACAAACAACTGGATTGATCACAAACCTAATAATAAGAAAAGAAAGCTTACTTGTGATGTGCTATCTTTCAAAGCATCTCCAGGGGTAGAAAGCGCTATATAATGCAATTTAATTTCAATTCAATCAATACTTAACCATGGAAGCATGGACCAGAGTGACCCGGGTGAATTGTACCCTCATTCTAGACACACTTAAGCAGGACTAGTAATCTGTTCCAAGATATAGCAGCTCATTATATAGTATCGGATGTCATTAAACGTATGGACATTTTTGAGTCTTGGAGAGAAAATGAAATCGGTCAACAAATTTTATATTCCAAGTGACTGCTGTTTTTGCTCTGACCAGAGATATTCTTGACACAGACTTCTCCAGGTACTAACACGTATTAACCAGTGCGGTTGGTTCACTATAACAAGAGCCCATAGAGACATAACATAACCTAGCCAAAGTAAAGGAAAGTTAACTTAATATAAATTGAACATTACTAAAGTAAACATTTCCAGCAATAATTGCTGCACATGATTTTTGTTTTCATGCAGAATTTGGAAGATACATTTAGAGGTTGATCACCTTGAACTCCAACCACACATAAGTTGAAAACATTGTCAAGCCTCGCATCACAGACAGGGGTGTTTTATTTCCGAGGAGGGCTAGATTCGGACATTATCCAGGTCCAAAGGGAACCTTTTTGTAGGTGGATTTACATCACAGTCTGAGTAAATGGTCATGTTTGCAATCTTATGAATTATTATGCCCCGACGGTAGACGACCCTGAATCTATTATTCAGGCGAGGACATTGTTCTTTTACCTTCTTTAATCAGCAGGATGCCTTGGGTGAGCTGACTGGCCACAACTGAAGGGCCGACTCTTCCTGTGCGCGGATATTAACTGTTGGGACTGCGAGGACCAGTGTGCTTTGCTGCATCTTTATTGACCGCACCTGGGTCCTCTTCCCGGCTCATCCTCCCTCCTCCCTCGGCTACATAACGCCTCGCGCCCCCCGCTTTGCGGGAGCCGCTCGCAGGCGAGGACATTGTTCTTTTACCTTCTTTAATCAGCAGGATGCCTTGGGTGAGCTGACTGGCCACAACTGAAGGTCCGACTCTTCCTGTGCGGGGATATTAACTGTTGGGACTGCGAGGACCAGTGTGCTTTGCTGCATCTTTATTGACCGCACCTGGGTCCTCTTCCCGGCTCCTCCTCCCTCCTCCCTCGGCTACATAACGACTCGCGGCCCCCGCTTCGATGGAGCCGCTCGCAGGCGAGGACATTGTTCTTTTACCTTCTTTCATCAGCAGGATGCCTTGGGTGAGCTGACTGGCCACAACTGAAGGTCCGACTCTTCCTGTGCGGGGATATTAACTGTTGGGACTGCGAGGACCAGTGTGCTTTGCTGCATCTTTATTGACCGCACCTGGGTCCTCTTCCCGGCTCCTCCTCCCTCCTCCCTCGACTACAGAACTCCTCGCGGCCCCCGCTTCGCGGGAGCCGCTCGCAGGCGAGGACATTGTTCTTTTACCTTCTTTAATCTGCAGGATGCCTTGGGTGAGCTGACTGGCCACAACTGAAGGTCCGACTCTTCCTGTGCGGGGATATTAACTGTTGGGACTGCGAGGACCAGTGTGCTTTGCTGCATCTTTATTGACCGCACCTGGGTCCTCTTCCCGGCTCCTCCTCCCTCGTCCCTCGGCCTCACGTCCACTTAAGTCACGCCTAGTCTCGCGGGGCGCAGTCCGGGGCTAAGCCCGGGCAAAGGGCGGGCCCTCTGTGGCCCTCAGAGGCACGAGGAGACCGGACCGGGCCTATATATTAACGTATTGTTGTAGACTCCCTGGGTACATATTCTAGTTTGTTGTAATATTGCTATGGCTACATCTGTGGACAAACATTTACCTTTAAATGTAGGGGGTAGTAACAAGGGGACACTAGACGATTATTTTCCTAGGGTTGCTGTAGATAATGCAAGGGAGAGTGTACTTGCAGAGCGCAGGGCGGAACGGCGCCGCTCCATTGAATGTATGAAAAATAGATCGTCTGTGGAATCTATGCACCAAACTTTGCCCCCTAATGTAAGTTACCCTATATGAACTCAGGATTTATTATTTACAGATAATGTTCCCATACTTTTACGAGATTCTCCCCCCCTCTTTGACATTCTCAACAGCTCGTATATAAATAATAATGTACCCTTCCCTAGCAATCCCACTATGGGAATTGATACGATTATACAACCTCCTTCACCGGTGGTTAAGGTTGCTAAAAAAAGGTTGGGAAAACTGTTAAGTCTAAACTTCTAGGACCTCCGCCTACTAAAAGAAGGAAGAGGGTAGGTGTTCCACAAAGATGTAAGATCAACCATTCTGAGTTTGGTAAAACATTAAGGGCCCCTATAACGACTGCACTTACGTCAAAGTCCAGCGTATTCACTACTTCACCTTTATTGGTTCCCTTAGAAACAGCTATAGCCCCAAAAGCTTCAGCAGTAGTCGGATCTCCTTCATCTGGCCCAGCCATTTCTTCACATTGTCCGACTAAGGAAATATTTCCTGCTGCTGCCCTCGAGAGTATTGAATGTTTAATAAGGTCACTTGTATTACCCATATTAGAGAGGCTAAAAAAGATGGAGCAATGGTTGGGGGACCTAGAATTGGCTATTAGCAATAATGTGGGGTTACTTAAGGACTTTGTAAATTTGGCGCCCCCTTCTGTTGCACCAGTGATCCCTTCTATGTCAGATATTCACAATGGCGTAAGCATAAATAGTAATTCCATTACTAGTGCTCAACGTGGAGCTATTCCCCCCAAAATAGCTCAACAACTGGTACAGCCTGACTCTGGCGAAGCTTCAAAGGGTAGGAATCGACCTCCTATAGGAATTTTGTAAGATGAGAGGGGAAGCACCAGCCCTGTTAGGGCTGTGGATCACAAAAGGCGCCAAGTTCAACTACCTCCTGAAGCGGTTCCCTATGTGATAGTGCTTACGGGAGTTCCGATATTGGAGAAGGGTAGGAGGGAAGGGTTCTTTCAGTTAAAAAATAAAGCCATGTATTGGCTTAGCCAAAATAGACCCCTTCCTCCTAATGTTAATGGCGAGATTTTGCACGTTCGGCGACTCCCCTGGTTGGGATGCAGAACCAAAGACATTGAGGGGGACCTAATTGTTATCAACTTTAGAGATCCTAGAGCAGTTAATTACATTTTAAATTATATCCCAGGGAAAACTAGCACTTCAATTCTCCCGTGTGATTTGACATATTTTTATCCGAGACCCCTAGCGACCCCTATGATGTACCCTGGGGCTACAGTGCGTCCGCAGTTATTACTGCCTGCTCCATTTATACCTTTAAATAATTGGCATACAACTTATGCACCCAATCCCGTGCCTATTGAAAATGCACCTGGATGGGATACTGTACCCCCCAGGAGCTATAGATATAGTTCTAGGAGGGCAGACTATCGGTTACCATTCACCCCGTTGGAAGTTACTAACAGATTTGATGCCTTTTCAGGCTTCGATGATTGCAACTGACAGGGGGGATCCCCTAAGGGTATGCCGCCCACTACCGAGCATCAGGCTCTGAATGACAAGTTAATCCCCCCAGTGCAAACTTTGTTATTGGAACAATTTATCCATCCTGTAACTGCCCCCTCCCCTACTGACCAACTCTCACTGACTTGTGAGAATGAGCCGGCAATAGAAATTAGTTCTGCAGTGACTAATGATGTTTCTGATTCCTTGGACTATGATCCAATTAGTCCAGAACTGCCGTCTGCTTATGTCAAAATTCTTTCTTGGAATGTGGCGGGACTCAAGAGAAAATTGCCTATTCCTGAGTGGGGCTCTTTTATGGCCCTACACGACATCTGTATGCTGCAGGAAACTTGGGCATTAAAAAGAAGTATAGCCCAGGGATTTGCTGTGTATGATATTTTGGCAAGTAAGGGTGAGAAGGGCAGACCTATGGGGGGATTGTCTATATGGGTCGGCACACACTTGGGAGCTAAGGCATCGCAAATTCCAACTAATTCGTTGGATGTCCAGTGCATATTGCTGACAACTCTAAAAGGGCCAAATATTGCCTTGATTAATGTATACTCAAGGCCAGTCAGGCGGGGCCTTGTGTCTGAGGCTATTGAAACCTTGCTGACCCTTATCCAGTCAATGGACTCTTCCACTGTGTTAATAGTGGGAGGTGATTTCAATTGCCATTTTGAACCACTTATGGACACCAATTCGGCCGGCCTGGATGATGTTGATTCATTGTGGATTATCCCCGAGCCATTGACTACTCGGGTTAAGGCTTGGACCCCCTTAGTTTTACAATTACAGTCATTTGCGCTCATCACTTCTCTACGAGCATGTAACGGGAGGGTTGAACCCGATAGACCTGGGAAAGCCACATTTAATCGACTAAACCAGTCCTCAATTATTGATCATATCTTTGTAGAAGCTAGACATTGGGATAGGGTGCATGAGTTTAGGGTCACTGAAAGATCTGACAGTGACCATAATGCCCTGGTACTCTCATTAAAGATGGGGAGCTTCGGGTTGAAGTGTCAAACATTGGGTGAAAATTGTGCCACAGCGTCTCTTATTATCTCAAATAGTAGACGTAGGGTTAAATGGCCAGAATTCCAGATGTCCGACAGCAAACTTGCTGCATTATATGAGATCATTATTCCATTCATTGAAGAGATGGGGAATATTGGTCACTTAGGTAGGGCATCTGATATACATAACAAACTGGTCATAGCAATTAAAGATATTTTCTGCACAGAGAGAAGGGAAAATCGGTTGCGGACTACGTCCGCTCCGTGGTATAATGCCTCTTGTCGCAATGCAAGAAGGGCACTCTTTAGAGTTTTAAAAATTAATAATAGGGAGGCTGTTAAAACACAACGCTCTGCGTATAAAAAGGCACTTCTTAAGGCAAAGAGAGAATGGGAGGCCACTAAGTGGGAGAATTTGGGATCCGCACTTACTAATAAGAATCCTAAACTATTCTGGACCCTGGTTGCAACTGGACTTGGTGGGCATGTCCCTGCATTTGTCCCCAATATAGCCCCTTCTGCTTGGGAAAGTCATTTTTGCGCTCTTTATGGCACTTCTGAGTCTGGTGGTACGTTTGTTAATACTACCGAACCCCAGCGATTCCAAAGGGCTAGCGGGGCAGCAGAACCTGGGCGGTCAATTATTGACCGTCCATGCTTTCCTGCAGATGAACTAATTACCTTGTCCGAGGTAGAGGTAGCATTAGGAACTTTGCTCCCAAACAAGGCTCCAGGCTTGGACAAACTGCCAGGAGGCCTGTTTCGCACACAACCAAAAATATGGTCCCCTTATTTGGTTACTCTTTTCAATGGCATTTTGCAGGGTGACGACTTGCCTCCCACATGGCTAGGAGCAGAAATCGTACCTATTTTAAAAAAGGGTTGCCCACTAACTCCCTCTAACTATAGACCCATCAGTCTTATTGATACATCGCAAAAGCTGATGGGGAGGGTTATTCTTGATAGGATCCTTGGGTGGATTGAGGAAAAGGGGATTTTAACTACATTCCAGGCAGGATTTAGGTCTGGCACTTCCACCTTAGACCAGATATTCCGCCTGCAGGTCCTTTATTGGAAAACAGCAAAAGTGGAGGGTGGCAGCCTCTACCTTGTGTTTGTGGACCTGCGGGCTGCTTTTGATCTGATCCCGCGTGCAAAACTATGGAAAGTACTGGCAGATTTAAGCCTCCCACCCTACCTGCTAGCTATCCTCTCGAGGCTCCACTTAAACAATTTTGCTCGGGTTAGGAGTGGGAGGTATGGTGAACTTACAGACCAATTCCCTGTCCTAAAAGGAGTTCGTCAAGGGTGTGTGTTGGCACCAACCTTGTTTAGCCTCTACAGGCTTGCAGAATACTGATCTATGATACCTATCCTCCCATCGTGTTTGCGGTTTCTCGCTATTTGCTTTATCTGTGGCGTATGAGGCAGAACTTTTTAAGTTAATTTTTGTGTTCAATGTTTTTTCTAATGTTATGTGTTGTATTAACTTATAGGTGAACTTTCCCTTTTTTTCTTGTTGATACAGTTTATATGTACTTTTTATGGTCTGTTGACCGAAATAAAGTTATTACAACAACAATTATTGAAATCAATGACTTCATGAGAGGAGCGGCAGGTCTAATAATGCTTGGGGGGATTTTAACTATATGTAGGATTTAGCCAGAGATACCTCCAATAAAACAAAAAAACAATTGAAGCCAATTACTAAAAATGTATTAGATGTCATGATCCAAAATTATAAATTGATTGATCCTTTGCATAGAGCACAATCGGAAATGTCACAGTATACCTATTATTACTGGCAATTCCAGTCCGATTTGCATATTGACTACTTCCTTGTCTTTTGATCTCTTAAGTGTCTTGACTCTCAAATATTGGCGAACCCCTTTTCGAACCACTCTGCCATTAGTTTCAAGATAGAACTAGACACTAGATGAGGGGAAAAATTCAGGTGGTAGATGGATCGTCTCCTTCTCTCCGACCAGGAAGGGTTGATAGATATAAAAACATAGATCAAAGAATTTTTTCAGATTAATTAGGGTACTGCACCTTTTTTCTCTGTGTGGGGTGCCTTTAAGGTGATTATCTGCAGGCAGATAATGGCTTTTACGGCCATTTAATCCAAGAGGCAGGGGGAACGTATTCTTCAACTTCAATTTGCGGTTAATGCCGCAGTTCAGTTGAGACCAAGTTCTCCGAGGCAGCGGTCCAGCTCTAAACGAGAACTGAGGGAATTATTTGCTCCTGTAGAGATCAATAGTTCCTACTCATATCAACAACCAGTCTATGATGAAAGCCAGATGGTGGATAGATTTTTGGCTTGGTCATCCAGGGTGAAGCAGTAAGCTGCTTGAATTACTGAATAACAGCAACCCAGCTCGGGGGTTCTGACACCTGATAAAGATGAGATTGCAAAAATATTCCCTGCTCACTGTAATAAGCTATATGGGATCAAATATATGGTTTCGCAAGAAGCTCTACACCAGTATTTTTTAGACATCAATTTACCGGAAATGTCAAGTATCCAGGCAGAGGAATTAGTGGCCAATATCACAGCACTTGAAATTCGTCGAGTTATTGCCTTGATGCCATCAGCAAAGGCCTTTGGGAATGATGGTCTTCTAGTGGAGTTACATTAAGACTTTTAGGAACAATTAATAACGTTTCTACTGGAGCTTTTTAATGCATTGAAAAATAGTGGAGAGGTCCCTCCAATACTTAAAGGAATCAATTATTGTTAGTTTTGTTAAAAAAGGGAAGAATCTCTGTGACGTTAATTCATATAGTCTTTTAAATTCAGATTATAAAATCTTAATGAAAGTCTGGGCCAATAGAAATAGGCCTGTTGCCCAGAAGATTATTCAATAAGACAAGACTGGCTTCTAGCCAGGATGCCAAATGTCTTCTAATACTACTTTTTAATAAATGCTATTGATTTGTTAATACCAATCCGATACCTGCATGTATAATGATGGTCGATGCTGACAAAGCATTCGACCTTGTTAACTGGGATACCATTTTCTTGTCTCTTAAGAGGGTCATTTCCCAGTATAATCATCAATATGCTATACACAGGCTCAGCTTTTTTGGAATACCAGCATAGTCAGAACCATATATTTAAATCAGGGAACTCGTCAGGGCTGTCCCTTATCACCTGTACTTTTTTAAACTTTTTTATCGAACTATTGGCAGTCAGGATAAGGGCAAAGCGGGAAATTAAAGTCCCAATGGAAGGCATGTCTGAGTTCAAACTGTTTGCGGACGATACAGTTTTATATGTACGGCCAGATTAATAACATTTAAGTACAATTCTGGGTGAGTTTGAGCAGTTTCAATCCATTGGAAGTTACAAAATTAATCATAATAAAACAGAAACCCTGATGTTTATTTAATACCTCAGGGGATAATCTCCCTGGTAGTTTTCAATGTCCGCTGGTTTCGACTAACTCGATTCGATATCTAGGAGTTTATGTAACTAATTCCTATATTGAACTCTATAAGTTAAATTATGAGGATACGTTAAAAGAAAATTAGAGATCTACTTCATAGATAATCTTTTAACCCTCTTACTCTTATCAGCCGGGTCGCCCTCATCAAAATGCCAATTTTGACTTTACTAGTTTTTTTAATCATGAATGTTCCGATAAAAATTAAGATGAGCTGCTTTAAAGAGCTGGATGTTCTTCTTCGACAGATTGTCTGGAATAAAAAGGCACCCAGAGGTAAATATTCAGTCCTACAGTTGGGAATAAACAAGGGTGGGCTGGCATTGCCCCAGGTATGTATATACTATGAAGCTTCCCTCTTTGAATTCTTGGTTTGTATATCTGATTTGAGGGCACCTTTAGATGATTTTTTCATTGATAGAATGGTAAAGGAAGTGGGATCACAGCTTCCGGTCTTCATAAAAGTGCCAAACTCTACAAAAAACCAAGGCAAGACGCTGCAAGACCTGCGTACCGGACACCAGTGTTTTGATTTTATAAACACTTTGGAGGCTGGTTATGAATATCTGCAGGTAAAGGAATTCAAAGTCTTAGGTCTACATATCCAGTCCAGTCATTTAAGGTTTTGGAACGTGAATGGTTTTAGAGAGCTAGGCCATTTCCTGCTGGGAGGGAGGTGTCAAACTTGGCAGGAAATTGTAGCTAGATGTGGGGATTGTAGTTAGTTAATTTTGGGGGATTTATACAAATTATCCACCAAGTGAAAAAATACTGTCTTGTTGCCTGTTCAAGTTCATTATCAGTACCGGCTGCTCTTTTTAAAGCTAGACTGAGCGGGGTGGCCAATTGGTATAGACTTCTGCAGAGCCAAGGGGACAACCATATAATAAAGAATTTTTGGCTAAAATTACTGTAACAACATAATGCTCTTTTTCCGAGGTCGAGTGGCAGATGATCTCGCAACTTGGTATTAGAACATTGGAATGTTGGCAGCTCCATTGAAAACAATGGAGTGCTCCGGGCTTATAATGGCTGGTATAAGCCTGGAGCGCCAACATTCCGATGTGTCTTTGTTCACAGCTCTGGCTGTAAACAAAGACTTCAGGGAGACTGAGGGGATTTGAATCCCCTCGCGCTCCCTGAAGGCTTCGTTTTGTTAGAACATTCTGCCCTCTAGTGGCAGAATGTTCTAATAGCCTTATAGCTCTTCGTAGCAGGGCTATACCGGCTTTTAAAGTCCCGCTGCTGTTGTTAAACGCTGCAGCGGGCCTTTAACAGCCGGTATAGCCCGCTACGGCGGGCTATAAGGCTGTAGTAAAGCCTTAAGGGCTGCAAACTTCAAGCGTATGTCTTTTGTGTCATGATGGATGGCGTATTACACCCCAAAGCCCTCCACGGAATGTACCCAGAATTGGAAGATCAATGCTTTTGATTCCAGCAACTAGGTGGTGGAGATTGGCTTCATACTTTCTTAACCTGTACACCGTTGTGTGAATTCTGGAAAAAAATATGTTGTGCTCTCAGTAAAGGTTTACAGAGCCAACTTGACCCGGATCCTGCACTTTCTGGCCTTTCAAAGCACAAGCTAATTTCTCCAAATATCAAAGCCAAGGAAACTTTTATTTCAATTACCTCTTTGGTGGCAGGATCCTTGATTCTGCAGAATTGGAGGACAAGCAGAATTCCCACATATTTAGAATGGTTTAAGAAAATAATCCACACAAGTCAATTTGAAGAGGCCTATGATAAAAGGGTAGTTGCGTATAAAAGGTTTACGAGGGATTGGAAATATACTGAACAACTTGAGGAGGAAAGTGCTATATAGAGTTGCCATGATAGAGGTTTTTTTTAGTGTTAAAAATTGCAAACGGTAGATGGTGGAGGAAAGGAAGGGATGCACTTTTTGTGATTTTAATTGGCTGTATCTATAAAAGAGATATAAAAAATATATTTTTAACTTTTTCAAAGGTTTTAACATTATACTACCATCATTAAGGCCAGGCTTGGGCACAGTAGATCGATGTAATTTCTTTTTTTCTGTAATGTTTTAAAGTGCTATCTAAATGTACTGTTGTCGCACTGCACTTTCTCTTATTTCTTATTTTGATGACTGGAGATAACTCTATTATAAGTCATAATAGATCCTTGTTGTTTATTCTTTTTTCTTTTTATAATGAAGTTTATTGTTTAGCATTAGAAAATATTAGGATCAAATGCTTAGTGAATATTATGTATTGTTTTCAGGAAAACCAGATATGACTCTATCTAAAGTCATAATCAATCCTCGTTATTGATTCCTTTATCATTTTTGTTATGATGCTTATATTTTAGTATCAAGTAATATTATGATTGTGTATTAGCTGTGATGTAATGAATTTCTCTCTATATTTCTGCCCAAAAAATAAAATAAGAAAAACGTTGACAGTCCCGGTTTGTATAGGTTTAATAAGCTGAGATTTATTCAAAAGTTTCTTCAAAAGCAACATTAGTATAGGCAGCTCCTAGGTGAGAGGTTGCTTGTGGTGTAACTTCCCAGTGTGAAGTGGACCTAGAGAAGGCTTGTGACCCACTTCCCAGAAAGGAATGGTTATGTAAACCTTTCAGAGCCTCCTAAAATATTCAACGTGATTCTAACGAGTAAAAGCTTGATGTGAGTTAGATAGCTTATAACCCGAGCAGGCTTCATTGTAGCCCCTTCCAATCTCCAAATGCACCCAGTGGGGAACCTCCAGGGCCAGTTGATATGGCAAAAACAGCTGTGTAAAAATATCTACTTGTCCAAGAGTTAAGGGCTTCTGAAATCTACCTCTCCCATTTGCAGAAAATCAGTGAGGTAACTAACTATTGTGACATTGTCATGATATCAGAGCCTTGACCACCTCATATTTTGTCATGGACTGGATTTTAGTAAAGCTAATATTATGCCACCTCTCTAAATATATATCTATTAGATCAAAGGGGGATGAAGAGCTCAATATTAATAGAGGTCCTGCGCCTATGCTCCTCCCACAAGTAAGCAAACTAACCATCAAAATAGGAATAGTTCCTCGTAGGCCAAGTGATCACAAGGTGGTGAAACCACAAGGCTAGTGATACTATTGCAGGGAGACCAGAAGGTCAGATCTTAGTGCCCTCACACACCTGTTAGGGTATCAAGCTTCATCACTTGGCACTGCTTGGCTGGCCGGCGCTGGAATGCCTGACGGGGATGGGGGCTCTTTGTTGGATATCTTTTGATCCAAATATGCCATTTAGATGAATACATGAGAGGAGACTGTGTGAAAGTGTGTCTAGTGAAAAGTGAAGTGTGTCTAATATAGACTCTTGTGCCCTAAAAGCAATTATGGGGTAAGAGTACCCGAACTTAATTAAAAAAAGTGGTGCTATCATACGGTCACTATGTACCTAGACAGCTGTCAGCAAAGTGAGGTTGACATGTTTCATGCCTTGATTGCCCAAAAGGTCAGTCGGTACTTCATCAGGATAAGAACATTGTGATTTAGTGCCCCCTGAGGGGCATGAGACCTCCTTTGTAATAAAGGATTTCCACTCAATATGTACAATACTGCACCTGAATGGTTGCAGCGCAATTGAGAAAAACCATCAGGGAATTGGCTGAGTGCACCTGAATGGTTGCAGCGCAATTGAGAAAAAACATCAGGGAATTGGCTGAAGACGACTCCATCATTATTAAACCAGCCGACAGAAGGGGAGCCATTGTGATTCTACAGACAACAGATTACAATAATGAATGCCTACCCCAATTGTCTGAAGAGAGATACTACAGACGTCTAGCCACTGATCCACCTGACACTCTTTCAACCAGGATAAAGTCCCTTGTGAATTCGGCCGAATCACAGGGCTGGATAGCCTCAAACGAAGCTAAGTTCTTTATCAATACGGATCTGAGGGTTCCTTACTTTTACATCTTACCCAAGATTCATAAGGCGATCCTCCCGCCTCCTGGTTGACCCATCGTCTTAGGTATAGGATCTCTCTTGAAACCACTGAGCAAGTTCTGCTATCACTTTCTTCAACCTCTCGTGAAGAAAATTCCATCATATCTTCAGGACACGAGAGATGTTCTTAATCTGATTGCTGACAGAGACAGGAATGAAGAGATTACTCATTTTATGACCTTATATACCAACATCCATCAGGAAGCCACTTTAACTGTTGCGGAAACATGCCTGTAGGCTGAGAATTGGACCTCGCAAACTCCTGTGAGTTTTATCATGTAATATGCCACCATAGCCATGCAAGACAATTTCTTCTTATTTTAGAGTAACCTGTACCATCAGATCCCGGCGACTTCGATGGGGAGTACTTTTTACCCGAGCCTGACATGCCTTTATATGGCTGAAGTTGAACACCTCTTCATCTTTGATGGTTAGTTACCTCTATGAATTTACCAAAATCTGAATATACCAGGGCACTTTGTATGTCAATTTTTTTTATATTTGCAATCTCTGCTTATAAATATCCTGCTTATCTATTGAATCTGTCTAGGCCAGCTTTTTGATTACCAAATAGCTCTGATATGCCACTACATAATTTATGCAAAAGTTCTGATTATAACAGATTTGTGGTTGAGCCAGTGTTCTAGTTTTCCCTTGGCTACCTTTTTGCCTTATTTTCAGAGCAAATACACAGAGAATTTTAATGGCGGATTGTAGGAAAGTAGGAACTACTTTTTTGTGGTTACCCCCCTTTTTGCCTGGTATCAGTGTGTTTTGATCAGTTTGCTTGGATCCTTCTAATCAGGACCCCAGCATCTGTGCTCTTGCTCCCAAAATGGCTTTGGTAAGTACTTTTGTACCTTCACAATTGGTTACTGGTTTACCCTTATATGTCTCTTGTATATGCTAAGGTACCCAGGGCATAGGTACACCAGGGGTCTCCCATGGGCAGCAGCACGTTTTGTGGCACCCATGGGAGTCCACTTAAACTCAGACTACAGGCCTGCCATTGCAGTCTGTGTGAGATGGTGCTTGCACCTCTCACAGCAAACACAATGAGATGATGGATGGAGCGCTGAAACTTTTCAGACACTCATCCACTGTCACGGATCTGGGTTGAATCCATCTTCCCTATTATAAGGTACTAAGGTACCCAGGGCATAGTTACACCATGGGTCTCACATGGGCTGCAGAATGTTTTGTGCCACCCATGGGATTCCACTTTAAACTCAGCCTACAGGCCTGTCATTGCAGCCTGCATGAGATGGTGCTTGTACCTGACAGATATAAGTTTGCTTATATCTGAGGTCACTACCCTTAACACCTATGTCACCCCTATGGAAGGCCCTTCAGTCCTGAGGGCAGGGTGCTTGATTATAAGTAAGAGAGTGCCTCTCCATGAGCAGGCCACCCCTACAAATCTTAGGGTCAATTTTCTAGGCTTTGTAAGCTCAGTCAGCCTTTTTAAGATATAGTGGACATCAGTCATTACAAGATGTCTAACTGTACAATGGATGCGCCAAACCTGGTCATGTTTGGTATCAAACATGTTTGAATCATACCCCAACACTGAATCTGGTGTTAGAGGTATGATCCCATGTACTAGGGGGTCCCCTAAGGGAGCCCCCTGTACTCCCCGTTACAGCCTTTCAGGGTCTGCCAGCAAGCTAGTGTTTCTGCCGACCACAGGCACTGTTCTGCCCTCCTGCTGCTGAGCTGAACTCGAGTAGGGGAAGGTAGAACAATAGGTTTCCTGTCACAAGGAGGAGTGACCACCTCCCAGACAGGCCTTAGTGTCTGGGTGAGCTTTTCAGTGCCACCAGACTGCATTGAAGCCCTCCTTCCATACTTCGGTTTGAGCCAGTTTAGGAACCCTTGGTTCCCATTCTGGCACGTAACTGAAAAAAGGACAGGGGAGTATCCTCCTCTCTCTCCAGCCCCTCACCTGGGAAGGACCCCTCAGTCGTGCCAACCCTCTCATTGGGTATTTAAGTGCTCTCCTGTGGGTGGATCCTCTGATTCATCTTGAAATAAGACTCAACTCTGGAAACCAAGACACTCCTCAACCGTCTGGACATTTGGACTTTGTTGGACTTCGACTGGAACCAAGACTGCATCAAGGAAGACTCCTGCTACTCCTTGTCTCACTGTTCTTCAAGGCCTCTGCCTCGTCTATGCTTTGCTCCAGAAGACCTGCTGGCATCAAGAGCATCCAAAGAAATCTCTCCTGAAGTGAAGCAGGAACTCCCCTGCAACTGCAGGCCCTGCAACAAAGCTGACCGGTCTGTGGCTCCTGTTGTCTAATGGACTTCCCAAGGCTCTGCAACACAGGTGGTGGTTCTACGGCTCTCCAGAGGCCTGACCTGCCTTCCCTGCAATTTGGAAGACAGTATCCCTCGTCAGAGCCGCTGGGACCAAACCCCTGTGCACCACTTCAACTTGCCTTTGCCAAGGCTTGCTGGCTCTGCACTCCAAAGATCTTTGGGCTAAAAGAAGCTCCAGTCTTCCGCACCTCATCCCTTGAAGATCAGTGTCCTCATAGCATCCCTTGCACCATGGGTCTCCATCTTTGATGAGCTACCTCAGGTCCTCTTGCGCCTACTGTGCCTTCAGACTGTGGGTCCTCTTGAGGGTCTTCTCCAGCTTTGGTGGGCTCTCCTGCTTGCTCAGCGCCTGCTCTGCCTCTCCTGCACTTGGTGAGTCCCTTGGACCTTGCTTGTCCCAATGATTGCATCTTTTTGTCTTCACCACCAGTTGCAGCTACCAAAGCTTGTTGGTGCACCCGCCAGACAAAGACCAACTAGGCACTGACATCTGATGTGCAACAGCTTGTGAATGGCTCCTGGTCTTCCTCAGCATCGCCTGGTCCCCACAGTTGTTCCTCATCAACTCTCCTGAGCTCCCTGGTATGGGTGGGATTGTTATTCCTTGACTCCTGGTCACTTTCAAGTGACATAGACTCTGTCCCCTCTGCTTGCAGGTTCTCCTCTTCAAGAATCCACTCTTGGATTCCACAGACATCTTCAGAGTCTTCTCCAGAGGCCTTTTCTCCAAAGTCTTCCATTGTTTTCTACAAGAAATTTCTGGTGCCATTTCACTCCTATGCACCTGGCTTCACTATTATAGATAAACTGGTTCCTGGGGCATCCACGGGTGGGGTGGCTCTTCAACCTTCCATCCTCCAAAGAGTTTCTTCGGTGTCCTCTGGGAAGGGTCCTTCTTGTTTAAAACTGAAACCTCAACTTCTCCTTAGGCTTCCATTGGGCACGCAGCTGTATTTCCACTCTGCATACAGCCTCCATGAGGTTTCTGATTGCTTACCTTGGGTGGTCCCTGCTTCTCACATTTCCTCTGAGTCCTTTGGTCCAAGACCTGTTTTTCCTTGTAATTCACATTCCACTTCTTTAGTATATGGTTTTGTCTCCCCCTGGAAAACAGTGTATTTTTGTGCTACTTACCTGATTTTTTTTGAGTATTTTCATGTGTATTGTTGATATCTCCCAGGAAGATATACCAATGTGATAGTGATTGTGTTGTGTAATAGATAGACTGTTTTTTATAAGCACTGTGTGGTTCTTTTTTATCTAATCTACACTATTGATTTATGTGGTAAAGCAAGCTGCTTTACACTCCTTCAAGATAGACACGAAGGCTGCTCTCTACAGCTACCACTTTGAGAGCCTAAGGTTATCAAATACCACTACTAACATCACCATAAAGGCTGCCTGGATCAGTGCAAGGTGCATCACTCCTTTAAGTGTGCACCATATACTAAGGAAGCCTCCTACACTGAACAATTGCATTTTGTGAGTTAGGTTACACCTGAAAAAGTTGTGTTTGCTCTTGTAAAGTAAAGTTCGAGTAAAGTTTGTGCACACCTACAAAGTTATACTTTTACGGATATTTATAACCTTCACTACTGACAAGGCAGATGTACAACCCTTTCCATGAAAAGGGTGAAGGTGCAGGGGAGGAGGTTTCTACTCAGGAAATGTTTTCCACCAAAAGGAAAGCCAAAGTAAGCAAGTTAATTTGCTTTCATAGATTTTCACATGACCAGATAAACAAATGAATTTTTGCTCAAGCAAGAACATAATTCTGGGATTACACCTGTAAAATATGACTGTTGCAGGTTTGCAGGCTTACCTCAGGTAACTTCTTTGAGACACTCTCACCCCCCTCAAGAAAGCCACTGGAAGAGACATAAAGAAAGCAAGGTGGTTCACCCTTGCACTCCAGGAATCCAGAGAATCCTGCATATGACTCGAAAAGATATGGAGAAACTACAAAACCACAGAAACACGCGCCACCTACAAAGCAGCCACCACTGCACACCACCAACTCATCAAATCCACAAGAAAGAAATATCTCCAAGATAAAATCCTCACCAACACACAAAGAGCTCTTCTCCATCATCAAGGAAGTCACCAAACCTTGCAGCTAAACAACAGACGTCCCATCCTCCCAAGACCTCTGCAACATACTCAGCACCGTCTTCCTCCCTTCACAAAATTAAGATGATCTACGACAACTTCGAAACCAAGACCACCTCACCAGCTCCCTTCTTATGCAATGCCACCCAACAGACCCTGCTCAAATGGATTCTGCCCACAACAGAAAACATCTTGAAGACCATGAAAAGCATCCACTCTGGAGCACCCTCAGACCAATGCCCACACCACATGATCAACAGATCCACCTCTGCCATCGTATCCGAACTACGTCAGAAGATCAACTGCTCCTTCGAGACAGCCACCTTCTCCGACGGCTGAAAACACACTGAAGTCAATCTCCTCCTGAAGATACCCCCCACAGACCTTACAGACATCAAGAACCTCAGGCCCATCTCCCTGCTTCCATTCGCAGCCAAGGTCATCCAAAAGGGCATCAACACCCAGCTAGCAAACTTCATTGAAGCTAACAACGTCTTGGACGGCTCCCAATACGGATTTCAAAGCAACTACAGTACAGAGACTGCCCTACTTACCGCCACGGTCACATTCACCACCGTCTCCTACCGCACCCTAGCCACCAGTCTCCACGACGCAGGCATCCGCGGCAAGGCCCTTGACTGGTTACGCTCCTTCCTCACTGGCAGAACTCAGCGGGTCAAACTCTATCCATACGTCCCAGAACTGACAGAGACCAACTGTGTAGTGGAGGGGGTCAGGGCTCCTCCCTCAGCCCCACCCTCTTCAATGTCTACATGGCCCCGTCACAACCATCATCAGGAACCACGTGCTTAACATCGTCGCTTACGCCGACAACGTCAAGCTGATCCTCTTCCTCACCAACAAACCCCACAGCACCAAGCACAACTTGCAAGAAGGCCTGAAACTCAACTCAGAAAAGATAGAAGTCCTCATCCTCAGCTCCACCCCCTCTTCATGGAATGACTTTTGGTGGCCCTAGGAAATGCCCCTATCCCGATGGACAATGCATGAAACCGCTGCATCATACTAGACTTATCACTCACAATAAACTGCCAGATCAATGCCGTATCCTGAACTGCTTCAACACCCTTCGCATGCTTCAAAAGACATTCAGATGGATCCCAATCGAATCCAGAAAAACTGTCACGCACGCACTCATCAGCAGCAAATTGGACTACGGCAATGCTCTCTACGCCAGAAAAAACAGGAAACTCCTTTGCAAACTCCAGACTGTCTAGAATGATGCAGCTAGACTGATCCTTGACATCCCCCGTCACAGTCACATCACTCAACACCACTGCGATCTCCACTGGCTTCCAGTCGAAAGAAGAATAACCTTCATACTCCTCACCTACGCATACAAGGCCCTTCACAACACTTGACCCGCATACCTGAACAGCTGCCTCTCTTTCCACACACCCAAAAGACAACTCTTATCAGCCCAGCTTGCTCTGGCCACTGCCCCACGTATCAAGTAGACCAGAATGGGAGGGAAGTCCTTCTCCCACCTCGCAGCCAAAGCCTGTACCACCATCCCCCTCTGTCAATCTCCCACAGTGCTCAAGTTCAGGAAGGAGCTCAAGACTTGGCTCTTCGGATGACCCCAGCATTCAACAGAGCTCCTCACTCCCCTCCAGTGCCTTGAGAACCTCACAGTGAGTAGTTGTGCTTTACCAACCCTGATTGATTGGTTGATTGATCAGTACGGCAAACTTCATGATGGCTCCCTCTGGCATACGGTATCACCGACTTGAACCTGCAGACAGACAATGATCAAATCGGTTCAGCAGCTGACTCTTCTCACAACAAAAATCAGCACCAGGGTCCAGACATCATTACAGCTATGGTGCTCAGGTCCAGGTACACGTCTGTCACCATGCAAGGGAATTTTCCATCCCAACACAAGCACAAAGTGGTAGCAGTTGAACTAGAATCAGAACTTGAACCCTAGTGGAACTACCAGTGCACCCATAGCCATGTACTACCACACAGAAGAACCTACATTGGCGTGGGAGGGCTTCATCACAAACCAACATGCTGGCTCCCTCATTAGCTCTTGCACCTGGGGGGACCTAACAGACCGAGCTTTTGACACGCAGATGGCGGATCGCGACCCTGATATTGGGGTCATGCTTAAAAATACTCGAAGGCATTGTGCACTATTACTTGTTCCAAGAAATAATGACAATAGTGATCAGGGTACTGATGCTCCTTCTCCATCGTATGGCTGTGCGGTATTGTGAAACACCACAGCCTGCACACCAGGCCAAGTAAACTGTACTGATTGAGCATACCCTGCTGTGGTCTTTTCCTGGAGGAGTAGATATCGAGACACAATGGCCCATGGCTGGTCGGTGCTTGCCGCATCTGCCACCAAATAGGTTGCGAGAGGCCAGTGTGGTCCAGGCAGCATGGCCAAGGCGGAGACGAGACGCCCAAGCAACACTCGATTGACACTGCCCATGGCGGAGAAAGGAGCCTCAGGCAGTGGGGCAGTAATTTCAGAGGTGGTGTCACTGGATTAGACTGATTTGCTCCCACAATGGTTCCCTCTGCATTCCAGCTGTGACTAATCTAAACTGGTATGAGCCTTAGAGCCCAGTCCTGGACAACAGGGCCTGCTCCTGGCATGCTATGGAGGAGAATGGCTGGGTCTGGGGCCTAAACAGACCTATCAGACTCGCCCCGTGAGAAGCAGCCGGAGCACTGCGGCCTCATCCATGCGCATTCCAACATCGCAAGCATAAACAGGTTTGCCTTAACCACGCATATGTCTTAACCATGCATAAGCGTGAAAAGGCAGTGCATGGTCTAGCTGCTGGCTGTTGCTGGGAGGAAGCAGGCAGACCGAGCCAGGAAGGGAGCCAGAGGTTGTGGTGAGGTAAGTGGGGCGGGGCTGAGGGGGTAGTTTTCAGGGCTGTAAGAGTTCGGTCTAGTTTTTAAAGCTGGGGAGGGTCTGGTAGTTTTTTAAAATAGGGGTTAGGGTTTTAGGCCTAAGGGCAGTAAAATTAGTTGCAGTAGTAGGGACAGTGTTGGGTGGGAGGGGGTCGGGGTAGTGTATGTTAAGGGACAGGGTTTTAGGCCTCAGGGCAGGGGGAGGGGAATGGGTAGTTGGGGTCATTTTTTAGGGCTTAGGGGAGGATGGGGTAGTTTCTAGGGCTCGGGAGTGGCCAGAGTCGTTTTTTAAGTTAGGGGTTAGGGTTTTAGGCCTGAGCACAGCGGAAGGAGTTTGTGGTAGTTGTATGGATAGCTCGGGATGGGAGGGGGTCGGGTTAGTGTATGTTAATGGTTGGGGACAGTGCGGGATGAGAGGGGATGAGAGGGGGTCGACATGGTGTATCAAGGGCCAGGGTTTTAGGCCACAGGATAGGGGAGGGGAATGGGCAGTTTTCAGGTTTTGGGCCTCAGGGTGGGGGAGGAGGTAGGGGATTTGAGGCTTAGGATGGGGGTCAGAGTAGTGGCGACCTTAGTCATGCATACCCCTTTACCATTTATGCCTTTACTATGAAATTGCGTGGTAAAGGAATGCATGGTAAAGGAAAGAGTGGTTAAGATGCATTTATGGTTTAGGCTGCATGATAGAGGCACGTGTGGTTTAGCCATATGTGCATTTATCATACATCCTCGCCCTGTGGATACAAATGGACTCTTGTATAGCCAGAGCCGGAGAGTTTTCCATAATCACGGAATAGGCGGTACAGTGTCTGTATCTTCTTTCCCATCTGGATTGAGAGTAAGATCTCTGATGAGGAGGCATGGATCTGGAGGTTGGAGTGCTGCATGGGTGACATCTAAAGTTGCACAAACTGTTTCTGTTGGACCAGGCTGCATTGAAACCAGCGCATGGGGGTGGACATGAACGGCACAACTGGTTGTACTACCACAGAACCCCAACACTAAGAGATCTAAGAATTACCTAGCTCTAGTTTGTGTTGGCATGTCCCGAAGGCACACCTTGCCCACATCCTAATAACTATCTTTTGTGGATGGTATGGTGGGGGGCTGATCGCAGTCAACTTCCAAACACACCACAATGACTGATACAATGCTGATCACGATCGCCTGTCTGATTTTATGAACCTGCATCTTTGATTAGATGTAACTGACAGGTGCCCGGACAATTTGGATCACATCGTTAGCATACAAGTGGACTGGGGCACTGATATCCTCTGAGTGCAGAAGAAGGTCACAGACTAGGAGGTCAGTCCCAGACAGGACAATATTTATCTCTAGGGGCTGCCTGAAGGGATGGAAAGGGAAGACAATGCTTGAGTTTCTGGGCACCTTTCTACTCTCTCTATTGCAAGTTACCTTCCTTGGAATATTGGAATTCCAGAGGGCTTATAGGATCCATGCCAGACGCTCCAAATAATCCAATACTCCCGACCCATAATAGCAGGTTTTTTATGCCAACTCATACCAGGTTTATACTTCAGATGGCAAAATGAAACAGGGGTTCATTTCGGTGTGCTAGCATGGCAATTAATGTTACAGCCAACTTCTCTCACAACCTGGCGATTAAATATAAGAACTGTTTGTGTGTTCATCCCCACCTACACAAAGCCGGAATTAAGTTTGGGCTTCTAAATCCGGCAGTGATGATAGTAATAATCCAGGATTGCACCTCGGAATAGGAAGATCCGAAAAACCTGCTGAATTTTGTTTGATGCCATGGATAATATGATGGAGCCAGACCCCTAATGGATATGAGAGACCCTCTGTCAGAAGGTCATGTGACCAACCAGTGTCGCTCTACCCTGCAGGACCCTAGTCGTGGGACCCACCATAGTCGCTCTGACAGCATTGGACTAAATAAAGTGCTAGATGTACTTGCCCAGGACTGAGACAGTCAAGGTCCCCTCTAAGGAGCGCTCACCCGAAGTTCGAGACCATTAAACCTGTGGCTGCAGGGCCTATTTGACTCTCTTCTTTCGATTATCTTCCATATTGTTTTGCCTGGGGATTTGGGTTAGGTTCCCAATGTCATGTTGACTGGGTTGTTTTGTAGCCCACACTTCAATGTTTTCCTCAGTTGATATCCTGTTTCCTGATATGGTGGGTGGATTTTCACTGGAATATTTGTGGGAGGGGGGACATCTACTGTCTCTTAAATACCAGTATACCCACTCTCTCCAGTTCTGGTGTGGGTGGTATGATAGTGGGGGAACTGGGAATGGGGACCTCCCATGGCATGTAAGTAACCATACTTGTGCCTTGGATACCACCACCACTTCTTGTCCTGATTCATATTGCTGCACTTTGGTCAACACTGCTCAATTGGATGCTTGGGTAACGTGCTCAGTTAGGGTGGCACAACAGGTTGCAGTGAGAGGGCGATAACACCACAGACAACAGCTAGCATTATTTGTTGCAAGGTGGGACAGACAAGGGTTTGGTAAGTCTCTAGAGCTTGGGAGACTTTACAAACAGTTAAACATCTCCTGAGGCTCGGCTTGACACAATAGAATTCATGCATACTTGCGACTGGGTTCCTTCTCGACCCTCTCATCCATTCCACCTCTTACGTTGCCTTCTGTTAACTTCAACACAGACCTGTTTTTTCTGACTCCCAGCCATGACGACTCACACTACTGCATGAGGCGTTCAGGTGCACATTATTTCCATAAACGTGAATGACCTTACCAATTGCATAAAATGGAAAAAATACTTCAACATTTCCTCTCCATCAGAAGACGAATACTGACCTTGTCCCAGGGTTCAAAATTCAAGAAGGATTGGGTTGGGAGGGTGGTGTGTAGAAGACGCATGACTGACTCACTAATGAGCTCAAAAAGCTCCTTCCTGCCGTCAAACCCATCCAGGAAATGTGGGGTGGCAATCTTGATTCACAAATAATGCCAACCCCACCTGTTACACACATGGACCCGGAAGGAAGATATTCCTTTGGGAAGCTGAAGATCGGAAATCACTGCTTGGTTGTATGGTCAATTTATGTACCAAATGGAATCAAGACTAAGTTCTTTGGGTACCTTAATAGAATCTTTACTGGATGTACAAATTCAAGACTGATTGTGGACGATGACTGGAACTTAACTCCAGACCCGATCACTATGCAGGTGACAGGGCCCAATTACTAGACCTAATAGGTAAACATGGGCTGGTGGAAATATGGTTCCTTGGTAACCCTATGGAAAAGGACTACATTTTTATATCACCTGTTCATAATAGTGCTCTCATGCATTTCTTAATTCTTAGCAAACCATTCTATGCCACATTTAACCTTTCCTTTCGGCTTACTAGTGGGGGGGGCTGTCAGACCAGACTGCCATGTTGTTTAGTGTCACTGAAGGCCTTAGACTAACTCCCACAAGGTTATGGAAGATGCAGGTGTCTAAGCACCACCTACCAGAGAAAAACAGGAGCCGAGGTCACATGCAGAAACATATTGTGCTCAAAATTAGCAATCCATTGCTTCACAGCAGATGGTATGGGCAGCAGGGAAAGCAACTTGTTTTTTTTTACTGCGAGATTCAGTGCAGAAAGAAGAGAATGAAGGAAGACAACCATACTGGAAAAGCAAAGGCAGGACCACAGGTTAAATTGAGTAGTTAGTCCACTGTCTGAGCTCAGCAGCAATAACACAAGGTGGGCCCGGGGATTTCATAGAGTGCTTGCATAAGATGTGTAAAGAGAGGTTCAGGACAAAAAAGGAGGGCATAGTTCACAAAGCAGTTTGGACATGTGACTGCTAGGCATTGCAACGCAATCTTTTTACTTCCACGTGATATTACTACAACAGAGTAAAATAATATTAAATGTGGTGTAAATCCCATTAAAGCAATAGGGAGTGGGGAGGTCAGGGTATGATCAGTCTTGATAGTTTGTGGGCGCACTCAAACATCTCAATCAGTGGACATTCGCAAATGTTTCACAACTTTTGCTGACTTACACATGGTCAGAGATTTACCCCTGAGAAGGGCTAGATTAAATCCCTTTTCCAAGTGAGGAGGGAGAATGGAACACCTCGATAATTTGTGGAGGGAAATGGAAACGGGTTTTTCCCACAGAGAATTACATTATTTTCACTGTGGAGAAAGCCATCGGGGAGGTCTACTCTTTTAGCTCCACAAGAATTCTAGGAATCTTATGAAGTTCATTTGAATATTTGAACTCTTGTTTGAGACAATGCATCACATATCAGTATCCCCTGTCAGGCCAGGGAGAGACATGCCTGTTTACACGGCCACTTTTTCTCAGTGTTTGGTTGCAAGGGGCCCACCTCCTGATCATGGACATCAAGGGGCATATCAACAAGGGCATTATCTCTGCTTTTTTGGCTTTAAAAGCTTTAAAAGCCAAAAAAGCAGAGATAAAACTAGCGCCCTATCAGCAACAGGGTGCTAACACACAAATTGGCATGTTAGCACCCTTTTACTCTACGCTTCCCCTTGCATCTCTAATGAGATGCAAAGGGGGCGTTCCAGAGTAAAATAATATCAAGGATATCGCTAACCCTGTTAGAGACAAAAAAAGCAGCGCTAACCGCGGTTAACGTCTGCTATTTTTCTGACTTAGCCATGATATCCTATGTAAGGTGGATATCATGGCTAAGTATGTCTATCCCTATCAGCAAGCTACCGCCAAACCTTGTGGGATTATTGCTGTATTTCCAGCGATAATCTCACAATTGGCAGCTTGCGCTCTGAATTTTATCGCTTTGGAGATAAGCGTTGCTAATAGCACGCTATCTCCGCAATAAAATTCAGAGTTGTCTGGCGATAATTATCCTCACTCTAAGAGCGCTGAGCGATAATTATCGCCGGCCCTTGCTGATATGCCCCCAAGTCACTAAAATACCATTGGTGTTGAAGGTGATATCACACACCCTTTGACATTTGCTGTCATCACAGTGGTACCCCTCCACCCCCCCACAGTTCCTCTGAAGCCTCCTATTTGAGCCAAGGTCCTACGCATAAAGCTGGACATTTGTTAGACCCTATCATAACAAACATGAAAGAACTCTCATGGCTTAACACTACTCCCGTTCTCTGGTCTGATCATTGTCTTTTACGTTTTGTCATCTCACTTAAACCTACAAAACGCCCAGTTATGACTCATCTAGAATCTTGTAGGAGAAATTGGAAATCCCTAAATTTGGAGGATCTCAATAACGCGCTGAGGAAAGATCACCCATGCTTAGATGGAGACATGGAAAGCATAGCAGAAGCCACACAAAGATGGCTAAATGGTGCAGCGGATTCTTGCGTACCCTTATCCCGCTGCAAAGGAAAAATACATCGCCCTCCTGCCCCCTGGTACACAGAAGCTCTCAAGAAAGAAAAATCCACATGTAAGAATCTTGAGAGGCAGTGGCGAAAAAACTATGAACTTCATCAAAAAGAAGTCTACCGAAAAGCCAGATATAGCTATCATTCAGCATGCATGAAAGCTAAAGCATGCTATGTTACCACCAGCATTAACATGGCCGTAAATAAATCCCAGACTCTCTTCAATACCGTAAGAGAGCTGGCTGGTGAAAATTCAAGAGCGGAACCTACCCCTCTTAATACCCAGCAATGTCAAGACCTGGCTTCGTTTTTTACTGACAAAATTGACAACATTGTCTCTAACATCAGAAGAGACAGTATAACCACGCATAAACATTTTAACATCCCTCAAGTTGTCAGAGGAAATTGTCATCTCGGGGCCTGGCCTCCTATTAATCTGGATATACTGAAGGAACTCTTAAAATCGATCAAATCAGGTTCCCCACGTGACACCATTCCTATCAGTATTCTAAGTAAACTAGAGGACTCGGCTATGGTCCCCATAGCGGAAATACTGAACGCCTCCATTGAGCAGGCCTCAGTTCCTGCTCTTTGGAAACATGCTATGGTCAGTCCTCTACTTAAAAAGCCGGCCGCAGACCCTTTGATATTGGCCAACTACCGCCCAATTTCATTGCTGCCTGCCTTCTCAAAGATTCTTGAGAGGCACATCCACAAAGCACTCTCATTCTATGTGGAAAATAACGAGCTTCTTCACTCGTCCCAATCTGGATTTAGGAGTGGTTATTCCACTGAGACGGCCCTACTTGGGGTCACGGAAAAAATCAGGGAGCTCATGGACGACGGCCAAACGGTAGCATTGGTCCTGTTGGACTTAAGTGCGGCCTTCGACACCATTTCTCACTCCATACTGCTTGACAGGTTGGGGGAGAATGGTGTCGAGGGCAAGGCACTTGAGTGGATTAGATCATACTTATCCCTCCGCACTTTCCAGATCTCTTCCTTGGAGGCATGCTCTGAGATATTCCACTCTCCCCATGGTGTGCCACAGGGATCGATCCTGAGCCCGTTGTTTTTTAATTTGTACCTACGTCCATTAGCCGATCTTGCAGAAAAATTTGGCCTTGTTTTAATGACTTATGCAGATGACTCTCAAATTCTGTTCTCACTTTCTAAATCTGATTCATCTGCTCCATCTGCACTGAAAATAGGCCTTCAGGAAATATTTAATTGGATGTCAGTTAACCAACTTAAATTAAACGGGGAGAAAACTGAGGTCCTCCTTTTAGGAAACAGCAAAGATCTCTGGAGCGATCCCCACTGGCCATTATCTTTTGGTAAACTTCCACCTCCAGCCTCTCAGGTCAGAAACCTTGGGGTCATCTTAAATGGCTTCGCAAAATTGCCTGGATGTTACCCCCTTCCACCCAGAAGACCGTAGTCAATGCCTTAGTGACATCCCGGCTTGACTACGGAAACATCTTGTACCTGGGCTCAAACAAAGCGGTAATAAGACGTCTGCAATTGGTGCAAAACGCTGCTGCCAGACTGCTTTGCAGAATCCCTAGACCCGTTAGGATCACCAAACATCTTAGGGACCTGCATTGGCTCAGGGTCGAAAACCGGATCCGTTTCAAAACCCTGATCTACCTATTTAAAATCAAAGCTGGTATTGACCCTAAATATCTACAGGACCTTGTTAAACTCTATCTTCCCAATCGCAGCCTCCGTTCAAGTACTGCTGCGAATTTTGTGGTACCAAGGTTCAAGCGGGCTAGAATAGGCGGAAGATCGTTTTCCTACTTGGGCCCAACTCTGTGGAACACCTTACCCATCCATATACGTAAGGAGGAAAATTTCAGGATCTTTAGAAAAAGCGTAAAGACCTGGTTGTTCGATAAATAATGTGCTTCAATTGTTTCTATCCAGTGGGTTTTGTGCGTTACGCTGGTCCGGCGCCGGGAAACCCTTTGTGGGTAGCTGTGCGCCTTACAAGTGTTATAAAATAAAATAAATAAGAGACTGTACTTAGGGCAAGGTAGAAAAACTATGGAAAGCTCTCGCCACTTCTTCACCGTCCATGAGACAGGGGTAGAAAGGATAGGGCTATACAAGTCAGAGGTAGCAGCTGTTACCCATGGTTTCCATTCACAATCTGTATGTAGCAGAAGTGTCTGTTTCTATAGAAACTGTTGAATGGGTATTGTATGAGAGAAATGTGGAACAGGTCTGACAGGTCATGTTTCATTTCGGCAAAATTCCCCCATAGAGCACAAGACAACTGAAGGGCAAAGCAACATAAAAAACATACAGACTCAGGGGCATGTGTACGAGGGAAGTGGCGGAGTGAGGTGTTAGACTTCCTGGCTTAATGACTCACTCCGCCACTTCAGAAACGCTGGGCTGCACCTTATTTATAAGAATATGGTGCAGCTCTGATTTTCCTTCTGCCCTGGCCCTACACTTTACAGCCTAGAGACAACACAGGCACACTTGCACGATAGTGCAAGGGTGTCTGCGTGCAGAGGAAGATTGTTTATGTACAGGAAGGTCCCCCTTCATGCACATAAACAATCTTTAAATGCCATTTTGTGACTTCTATGTGTGCTGCTTAATGCAGCAAACACAGAAGTTGCATACCGGCATTTAAAAAAAATTATTATTCACAGTCAACGGCTATGGACCCAGCATCAGATGGAGAGGCCAGGCTGAGGTAGAGATTTCTTCATCAGGAGGCCTTTGACTTCTTTTTTTAAGAAGGCTGTGGAAGGGTTCACCCTGACTTCAAGGGGAAGAGAGTTCCAGATCCTCTGAGCCATCCCTGAGAAACCTTGGTTATAAGTCTTTTTTTTTCTTGAATTTTTGTGGTTTGAGCAAAAGGGTGCTGGCACTTCTGGAGGCTCTAGAACCACAAGAGAGCTCCATTTCTGAGCGAGGTACAACAAGGTCTTTAAGTGGATGGCTTTGTGAGCCATGCATGCAATTTTTAACTGTATCCGAGCTTCATATGGAAGCCAATTCAGGTCCGACAAGTCCGGAGAGAAGTGGTGGTATTTTTTAGTGCCAGTTAAAAGCCTAGCGGCGGAGTTAAGGGCAGCCCTAAGAGGAGCAGTCTTCACTCTAGGCAAGCTGCAAAGTGTTGCACTACCATAGTCCAGCTTTGAGATCACTAGTGCTTGTACTTCAACCTTTAAGTCATGAGCAGGGAGAAAGGGTTTGAGTTTCCTAAATATGCTGAGTTGGAAGTTCGCTCCTTTGGTGAGGGAACTGATGTGCTCCTGCATGTTCAGGCTTTTGTCTAGAATGATACCCAGAGAGGATGCCGAATCCACGAGGTGAGGCCTACAGTTAAGAGCAGTCAGCTGATTCAACCATCGTTCTATGACCAGAGATTGTTTGTGGGGTGAGATTAGTAGGAATTCTGTTTTTAGAGCATTTAGCGTCAGGTGATTATGTGTCAGCCAGCTTTGTGTTTCCAGGAGGACTGAGTTGAGGACCTGAATGTCTTCGGGGGAGGAGAACTTCAGGTATCATCATCATCATCATACATGTGATGGTGAATGCTGGATGATTTTAACATTTCTGTCAGAGGCTCCATGAATAGGAGAGCGTGGTCTTCTGCATATGTTACAGCTTTATACAGCAGTGCTGTTTCTCAGGTTGCAGAGACCTTACATGTATAGGCAGCAGATGAATTGTACAAATCATACAGATTACGGATTCAGAGAGCAGTGCTTATTATTCCGCAAGTATTCTCCAGCCATTTGAAAGTGCCATCATTTTGTCCGAAAATATCTGCATGCCACTTGACTCACCAAAAAAAATGTTATTAATTTGAATTTTTTGAGGAGAAAAAGCAATATTTTCCCTTAATTAAACCATCTTTGAATTTTTGGTAACTGTATATTTTGTGGCTTATTTACAAGAAACTGATGCATCTGTATAGACTACCTCTTCGCCCATCTGCAGGTGGTCCAGAATGCGGCTGCCAAGCTGGAGTGCAACAAGGGCAATTACAGCGCGGCGTCAGAATGCATGAGGGAGCTCCACCGGCTGCCCGTGCGTCAAAGGGCCAGATTTAAGCTGTTGGGCCATGCACACAAAGTCCTACACCATCTTTGCCCCAGAATTCCTGAAGACAGAGTTGAATTTTATGCCCCCATACGGAACCTGAGGTTGTGCTATCAGGCACGGGCAAATACTAAACGCATCAAGAAAATCAGCGCAGGAGGTCGCTCCTTTTCCCATCTTGCAGCAACTCACTGGAATGAATTACCCCTAGAACCCGGCTTACCGATGACTACCTGGTATTTAGGAAGAAACTGAAAACCCATCTGTTCCCTAGGGTTTAATCAGTGACTTCGAGATCTTTTCACACTACTTCACTCCCGCCTTGGTTGCGCTCTCCTTAGCACCGTGATATCCATCCGGATGAATGTTGCGCTGTATAAATAAATTAATTAATTAATTACAGATGAATCAAAAATATTTCGAAAAATAAAAAAAGAAACAGCTAACACTTATAAGATTAAAAAATTAACACAAAATCAATTTAAAAAGTAAATTTGAAAACAGCAATATAAACGTAATACTCAAAAATAGGGGTGAGGAAGGGATAGTTGTTATAATGGTAAATATGATGTTATAGTAATATTTACCAGAAAGATTTATTGTAAGTTAAGCCAGAGCAGGCAATGTAGTGGTAAGGCATTGTATGTGAAGTCAATAAAGTACTGTACAACCTCTGGTGCTCATTGACCTTGTTTTTCTTATTTAATCCTAAGTCAAAATGTGTAGCTTTGTGCAAATGTGCAGTTTGGAAATGTACACTTCTCATGTATTCAAATAACGTAGGTGGGGTATTATTCCTTGCTAAGATAAACTTTTGTCCATGATGCATTGTTGCAACTTACTTCATCAAATTATCATTTGTTTCTTCACAAAACACCTACATGAAGAATGCAACTGTCCAGTCTTTAGCCCTATTACATAGAGCATAGCAAGCCTCCCTTGATGCATTACTACCATATCCTCATCACAGACCTTCCTCTGCGAGTGTAAGTCCTCAGCCTGGAGATAATATACTCCTTGTTACATAAAAATAGTGCTGATTTCAACCCCATACACTGAATAAAACATGTTTCCAATTTTTTTTTTACCTAAGGCTCAATATCTTTTGATGAAATTAACTACCTCTTGCTACTTCTAAAATCTACCAAAGCAACACATTACATTGTGAAAGGATACAAATCTGAGGGGTTGTCTAATGGCATGGCAGAAAAGAGAAATTTAAAGGAACATGACAAGTAAAGTTTTGACTCAGAGTCATGAAGATCACCGACTGGGACTTTACCATTGGTTCCTGGTAATGCAACAACACAATTCTAATGTTGCATAAAAGCAACATTGACCTGAATCTCAGTACTCAGGGCTCTGGCCAAGTGTCATGGTCCATTATTTAGAGTTCTACTTAAAAGTCCTTCTATGCTCTGACCATTCCACACAGTTCTACTTCCATCCAAAGACCTTCTATTGCTATATACACAATTAGATGGCATGCACGTTCCTCATAACAATCTACACTTTCTTAGAATAAGATGTGATCAGATGAAAAAACTGAAAAATACAATTACATTCACAAGAACGATTTTTGCAAAAGAACACTCAGCAACCGGATATTACGATTTGCCACCCATGTTGCAGAATTTTTTTTTTTTTTGTTGGAAAACGTGTTATAGGTCTCTGACAGAAAAAAAGTGAAAAAACTAACACATTTGTGAAGTGCAAAAATCATGAAAGTTGCCAAATTTCATTACCTAAATAAACATTGTGACCACCACTAGTTAGGGTACAGTGAGCAATGTCAAATACATAAAACTGTTAAAACATGAATTACATTAATAGTGGGATGGTTAATTCTCTGTTGCTTCAATAGGTTCTTGAGGAAGATAAAATATTTCATAGGTTATATTTGGTTTGTTAGTTATTGTAGCGTTGCAGGGAAAAGAAGTAGAGGGAAGGGAGTGATGTGAGGATCTCACCATCTTCAACTTTCATCCATTTCTTTTCCGTTTAAAAGGAAAGTTAATTAACATTTGATAAAATGCAATCAATAAAGTACAGGAAATAGAATAAAACAAGAAACACAAGAAAAGAAGAAATCTCCAATCATGCTATAATAGGAAACAAACGATAATACTAATTAAATAAAAAATATCACATGAATAAATATCCATACACAATATCGTTGCTGAAAAACAAGAAAAATATCATAAGTATGTCATAAAAGGCAAGTCATAATACTTATTCATCAGAAAGTCACCGGGGATTGGGAACCTCTTCAATTCAAGGGTCATGTGGGGTGGTTGATTTTGCTAAAGCATCCAAAAAATGTGTTACTGGAAGCCAAAGAAGATCTCTTTTGATGGAAAGAGTTGTGAGCATAACATATGCTTTGTTCAATCTCTGATTGAAACAAACACTAAGGTGCCGATCACGATCCGGTAAAAAAATTGCCCGTCCGACTCGGATCCGGTCTTTTTACCGTACGAATCGTACAAGTGCCGTACAAACTGGCAATCACGATTCGCATGGTAAAAAGCCCATACGAGTCGCATTGGGAATAATTCCCCACACGTCCTCGGGTCGGAAAATGTGTCCGACACCTCCCTGGACGATTTACCGTACAAACTTGAAAAGTGAAGTCCGACCGCGCAAGTACGATCCATCCCGTGCGTCCGATGTCACAACCGTATGGAAAAAACACCGTCCGCACCGAACTCCCATTGCAACCATGGAGACATGTGCCCGCATACGCGCTGAACCACCCCCCCAGCCCCCGTGAGTATGCGCCGTACCCCCCCATCCCCCGTGAGTATGCGCCGTACCCCCCCAGCCCCCGTGAGTACGCGCCGTACCCCCGTGTATGTACACCCCTGTACGTGTCGAACCCCCCGTGTATGTACACCCCTGTACGTGTCGAACCCCCGTGTATGTACGGTGCGTACCCCCGTGTATGTACGGTGCGTACCCCCCGTGTATGGATGGAGCGTACCCTCCCGTGTACGTACGAGTCGTACCCCCGTGTATGTACGGTGCGTACCCCCAGCACGTAGCGCTGGGGGTACGCACCGTACATACACGGGGGTACGACTCGTACGTACACGGGGGGGTACGCTCCATCCATACACGGGGGGTACGCTCCATCCATACATGGGGGGGTACGCACCGTACATACACGGGGGTACGACTCGTACGTACACGGGGGGTACGCTCCATCCATACACGGGGGGTACGCACCGTACATACACAGGGGTACGACTCGTATGTACACGGGGGGTACGCTCCATCCATACACAGGGGGGTACACACCGTACATACACGGGGGTATGACTCGTACGTACACGGGGGGTACGCTCCATCCATACACGGGGGTACGCTCCATCCATACACGGGGGGGTACGCACCGTACATACACGGGGTACGACTCCTACGTACACGGGGGGGTACGCTCCATCCATACACGGGGGGGTACGCACCGTACATACACAGGGGTTCGACACGTACAGGGGTGTACATACACGGGGGTACGGCACGTACTCACGGGGGCTGGGGGGGGTACAGCGCGTACCGGGCCCCCTATTCTGGTCGTTTTGCGGCGTACTTCGCTTCTCCGGCACTTTTTGGGTGCCGTAAAAATATTGCCGTCCGGACTGCTGTCGGTTCGAATCGTACTTCCTGGGTCGTGAAACGCTGCCTGACAGCGTCCCGACGTCACGTCGGGGCATTCCCGGATCACATTCGTATGGATATTTTCGTCGGACGGTGTTTTTTACGATCCGTACGGAAATGGTGTTTCCGTGCGAATCGTACTTCCATGTTTGTAAAGTTTTACGACCGGGTACGAGTCGGACGGAGAAAACGCTCCGACCGACGGTTCGTACCCGGTTTTTCCAGGATCGTAATCGGCACCTAAACCACCATGCTTGAAAAGATAAATTAGAAGAATCTTTCCTAGATTTGGTTATTTATTGAAATGCTTTGCAAGGAGTAAGTCTAATATGAGAATTCTGTCGCTATAGGGAGAGGCTGCATAAAAATAAATGTTTTAAATTAAAAGGGAAATGTGTATTACAAATATTATTTATCTGTTTCCAGACCCTCAACCAAATTGATAATCAGTGGTACATTGACAAAGCATATGATTAAGGTCAGGAGGATATGCATTACAGGGCCAACAAAAAGGAGAAGAAGGATGGCATATCCTATGAAATGTATAAGGTGTAAATTGTAGACAATTATAAATAAAGAATAAAGTTTGAACAACACTAGATGCTCATGAAGATTTTTGAATTTTTAGCCAAATTTTATTCCAAAGAGGAATAGAGAAAGAAACACCTAAATTCCATTCCTACTGCAATTCTACATCAGTCTTTTCTCTAATTTCTGGATGAGTCATATTTAAATAATATATTTGTGATACATAAGGGAAGGAAAGTAAGGAAGATGCCATATGAGAAAGGGGAGTGCTGGGAGAGGAATCTTCTGATAAATTAGTATATGCTGAATGAATAACGAATATTAAAGGGTCATATATAGTTGAAAATGAAGAGGGGAGGGAGAATCTTTGTTGAGCTGCAGTGAATGAAAGGCAAGAATTCTCCTAAAAAAGATGATGACTCCATTGCATACCTTTCATCTACCAAACTCTCCCAAAAATAGTTTTGTTATTTAATTTAACCAATTTATTGTACCAAACTGAGAAATGTAAAAATTGAGGTTAAGGGGTCTATTACAATCTGGGTAGTAAAGTCTCCGACCTTATGTGGGAGGCTTTACGACCGAGAACGTTGATTTCACTTCCGACTGGCTGATTACAATACAGCCGGTCAGAATTGAAACCGGTTGGTCATGCAGGCTGGCTTACGACAGGCTCAAGGAGGCCGTCGGCCAGTTGGAACCAGCCCGTAATCCATATGGACTGCGTTTTACGCCGTCCACATTACAATGGTCGGTTTCCATTTCCATGCCAGACTTTCTGACAGGGAAAGCCTGTCGGAAAGTGAGTTTCCTCGCGACCTCTGGTTGGGAGCCGAGTTTAATCCCTGCACCTTGTGACAGGCACCTTGAGGTGCCTGCCACGGGGTGCAGGGATTAACTCAATCTCCCATTTCTCTTTGAGAGCTTGTGTTATGGGCGTTTTATGGCCGCAACACATGCTCCCATAGGGAAATGTGGGAATGCGACCGCACTATGTGGGAACGCATCGTAATTAGGCGGTCGGGACTGGAGGTTGGTCGGTCCTATTTCCGCCACTGTGTTGGTCCGAGGAAACTCAGACTGACATATTAATAAGCCTCATAGAATCATTACAAGGAATAAAGATTAGACATAAAAGCTTACAAGCATTCTTTAAAAAAGGAAGATACATAGCAAGACGTTTTTGGGCGAAGGAGAGGAATTACTGAAAAGAAAAAGGAGAGATAAGGAAACATCCAATATCAACCCAGGGGGAGGATAGGGCAGTGATATCTTTTTTTAGTAAACATTTTTGCTTGTTTGAGGAAAAAGGCAATAAGATATGTACGAAAATCTGGAAAATTAACTCCTCCTAAATGCTTGGGACGTTTAAGTCTCTGAAGGGACATACAAGATTTCTTATTGTTTCAGAGAAAGCTAGATACTAATGAGTTATATTTTTGGAAATAAGAAGAGAAAATATTGATAGGGATATTCTATAAAACAGCAGTAATATGGGGACAAGCATCCTTTTTAAGGAATCCAATCGATGCCATCAGGATAAAAATAAAGGATTCCATTTAGATTTAAGCAAATGATGGAAGAGAGAACCTATTTCATGTTGGTAGAGACAGTGTCATTAACGGTGGGATGAAACCAAAGACCTTAATATTTGATTTTGTCTTGATTTCAGTAAAAATTAGAATCAGTGAAGTCAGCGTGATAAGAGAATTTATTTAAGGGAAAAATTTCCCATTTATCGGGATTCAACTTGTACCCGGAAACATATGTGAAATACTTGATTTCTATTGAAAAGGCCGGTAAAGAGCTTTGAGCCTGTGACATAAACAAAAAAATATCATCTGCATAAGCAGAAAGTTTAATTGCTTGTCACCATATTGAAAACCATAAATATGGAGATTTAGACAGAGTTTGGTTAAAAAAGGCTCTATAGGGAGAATAAAAGAAGAGGAGATAAAGGGCATCCTTAGCGAACACCCCTGTGCACGGAAAATTGTGACGAAATAAGATTTTTAATCATGATAGATGCCTTGGGAGAGGAGTATCACAAAGAAACCAGATTTATGAACTTTATGCCAAAGCCAAATCAAAAAAGTGTAAAGAAAATAAATGGCTATGCAACTTGAACAAAAACTTTTTCTGATTTTAATGCAATAGCTGCTAAGGATTGTTGATAAATTCTGGATTTACTTAAGACATTGAATAATAATCAAATATATTTCTGAGAGATACATACCTTTAATAAAACCAGATTGCTCCCTGCCTATTAAGGGTGCGATTCCGGCCGCAAAAAGAACCGACCGACATGGACTGGACCGGATACCGACTGACACGGACCAGCGCCGTACGACCCGTGCAGAACGATGCAACGCGTGTGAATTACAACTGACACGTACAGAATATAAGCCGTATGACCGAGCCGTAGGGAAAATAGTGAACAGGCCGGAAAACCAACGTGATTTTCACTGACCAACACGAACCCGGAATGAACCCGACCAACCCGTACCCGTGATGTCCGATCCGCGCAGTGCGATGCAATGCATGGAAACTCAGACCGACTCGCAAGGAGAGCAAGCCGCACGACCGACAGGCACAGAAAACCGGGCCCACAAGCAATAGAGACCTTCGCGACCGATGCGTATGAAACACAGAAGACAGTCAGCGTGCACGAGGCGGAGAAGTCCGCACGAGCCAACATCAGCATCCGCATCCGTCAGATGAACGTCTCCTTCATGCCTACAAAACCCAAAGGAAAAAAGACAAAAAAAGGACCAAACAAGCAATGACAAAGCCAATAAATATCAAATAAAAAAAACCTGGGACAAAGACACACCCACAACTCCAACTATTTAAAGGACTACAATCACTACCATGATCCCTTGCAAACAGGAGACACAGCCAGCAGCAAACACCATTACACAGCGACCACAGACACACTCACAACTCACCCATCACACAACTCACACACCATCAGCACCTCATCCAAAAGCACCCACACATACAGCCAGCAAAGCCAACACCAACCCACCCTCACTTGCACCCTCACATCCCTCACCACCACCACCCATCACCATGCCCCCAAAGAAGAATCCAAAGTTCACAGATAGTGAGTTAGAAGTGCTGGTAGACGAGATCATCAGAGTAGAGCCACATTTGTTTGGTACATTGGTCTAAAGGACCCCCATGTCACAGAAAACCAAGATGTGGGCGAGGATTGTGGACAAGGTGAACGCTCAAGCACCAGCAAGGCGCACAAAGGACGGTATCCAGAACAGGTGGTATGACGTGCGCAGGAGGGTCAAGAAACTCATCGAAAAAGATCACTCCCTGAATCAGTGCACCAGCGGTGGCCCTCCTGCCAAACCAGTCTACTTCAGGACCTGGGAGGAGAAGGTGTGGGACATCCTACCACCACAGAACGTTCATGGGCTAACAGATATACCAGAGCCTGGTGAGTACACAAACAACCTACCCAAGATTGTGTGGCAAGGGGACAGTGAAACCATGCACCGCAAGCAAAGCTACAGTAACCAATAGATAATCATCCCAAGATGTGTATGCCAGTCATACAAACACAATACCTGCCATCTCATAGTGACTTGGAACTGTGTCATGACATGCACCAACCTACAAACAAATAGAGCAAGGCAGCAGCACAAAGCTAAATCGACACTGCAAGACAGTTTGCCACCACAAACACACTACCTCACAGTGCAACTTCGTGACAGGAAGGAATAGTGGGGATGCAGGTGAAGTGAGTGTATCCAAAAGCATGATGGGGTCTGTAGTCACAGATAATGCTCCCCCTTCTGATTGGCCCGTCAAGACCTCTCTGAAACATGCCCACATCACAGGAAGTGGAAAATGACTGACAAGATGGCTGACACTGGGTCCTGCTGTGGGGAGCACAAGGCCCTGCTAGGGCATGTGTGCAAATCAGAAGCAGGACACCACTGACTGACATCCTGAAAGACAACTTGCATGCCCTACAATGGAAGCACGTTTCATGATGGGATGTCTGGCCGGGTGGGAAGGAGGACTGACAGCTCTGACCATACTTACCAGCATGTGGCGACACACCCCCCCCTCAACACAAACTCCACACAACTCACCGGGTTGAATGCATTGACCCACACCTCTGTGAAATATCATCAAAAGATACCCCGTACTGGGTGCTGCTGTGTGAAGCACAGGGGTTCTCTTTGGACTTGTAGCCAAACAAACACCAGGATTTCACAGTCAACCATCTTGCCATTGCCGTCACACCCCCTCACAGGGAAGCATATTCAAGAGGGAGGAAGTATGGGCATGCTGGGAAGGGGGGTGTAGCCAAGAGTATGATAGGAGTTGCAGTCACAGACGATCTACACCCACTTACATGGCCCAGCAAGCATACACTGAACCATGCTCGCCTCACAGGGAGTGGGAAGGGACTGACAAGATGTCTGACACTGGGCTCTGTTGTGGGGAGCACAAGGCCCTGCTGGGAACTGGGCTACAACAAACACCAGGACTTCACAGTCAGCCATCTTGCCATTGCTCTCACACCCCCTCACAGGGAAGAAGAGTCAAGAGGGAGGAAGTATGGGCATGCTGGGAAGGGGAGTGTAGCCAAGAGTATGATGGGAGTCGCAGTCACAGACAATCTACACCCACTCACATGGCCCAGCAAGCATACACTGAACCATGCTCGCCTCACAGGGAGTGAGAAGGGACTGACAAGATGTCTGACACTGGGATCTGTTGTGGGGAGCACAAAGCCCTGCTGGGAACTGGGCTACAACAAACACCAGGACTTCACAGTCAGCCATCTTGCCATTGCTGTCACACCCCCTCACAGGGAAGCAGAGCCAAGAGGGAGGAAGTATGGGCATGCTGGGAAGGGGGGTGTAGCCAAGAGTATGATGGGAGTCGCAGTCAAAGACAATCTACACCAACTCACATGGCCCAGCAAGCATACAATGAACCATGCTCGCCTCACAGGGAGTGGGAAGGGTCTGACAAGATGTCTGACACTGGGCTCTGTTGTGGGGAACACAAGGCCCTGTTGGGAACTGGGCTACAACAAACACCAGGACTTCACAGTCAGCCATCTTGCCATTGCTGTCACACCTCCTCACAGGGAAGCAGAGTCAAGAGGGAGGAAGTATGGGCATGCTAGGAAGGGGGTGTAGCCAAGAGCATGATGGGAGTTGCAGTCACAGACAATCCACACCCACCCACATGGCCCAGCAAGTTCTAACTGAACCATACTCGCCCCACAGGGAGTGGGAAGGGACTGACAGGATATCTGACACTGGACTCTGTAGTGGGGAGCACAAGGCCATGCTGGGACATGGGCAACAACAATATCAAACTCTGTCCGTGACAAGCTGGGAAAAAGCAGTGTACAGACAGGCATCTGTTCGTACAGTAGAAAATGTCATGTTTGTGAACTATCGATGCATGTAGAAACATCACTCACATCATGTGTGTAGGACCAGAGGTCACCAGGCCCTATGAGGGTAGCGTGGCGCGAGCAGGTAGGCATCCAAGGGCTTACGTGTAAAGTGACCATACAGCACACACATCTACTGAGACAGGAAACGCACGCAATAATTGACACCACACAGTAGTTTAAATAAAACCAATCAGTTTTATCTAGATCAACCTTAGGATCAAAAGCATTTCATTAGGAATAGATTAGCAGTTCATTATGAATAGATTAGCAGTTCATTTCAACATCAATACCTGGCCTTGAATCAAAGCGCGACACCTGGTGATCCTGGGGAGCGTCAAACACAGCGTTTACGCAAAGCGCTGCACATAGCGATTCAATAGCGCTTCTAAAACATGGCATCTAACACAGCGCTGCACATAGCAAGGCAATAGCGCTTTAAAACATGGTATTTGACATAGCGCTGCACATAGTATACCATTAGGCCAGAAATCAAAGCTCTAACCCTGGCAGCTAATTATGGCACTAAACACTTCATTCGGTCAGGGCATCTAAGGGGGGCCTTACACATGTTCCCTCCTTACAGTCACCATCTGGGCAGTGGAGGCAACTCTTCGCAGTGCAGTCAGTATGAGGCCCATTTCATTCCTCCTCCGAGGTGTTCACTTAGCCCGTCTTAGGGCGTGGGTTGAGGCTCCACTATTCCCCCCAAACTGTGCCTCAAGGGTGTTGGGCCCCGTCCGGACTGATGCGGGACCCAACAGACGCGATGGTGGGTTCCCCCCGGGGGAAGGGCGTGCACCGGCCTCTGCGTGGGCCTCCCGTCCTCATCCCAGGGGGGTTACCTGATACTCCGGCGATCCTCGCGGGTCACTGCTGACGGCTCCTTCTACTCGGGGCAGGGGAAGCGTGCACTCCTCGTATCCCTCCCGGCGATGTCCGGGTCGAGGGGGATGGTGCGGGGCTCCCGGTCAGGCCAGACGTGGCCGGGGAGCTCCGTGGTGTTAACAGACGAGTTCGGGGATCTCCCTGCAGGCTTCTGAGGCCCGCGCCCGCAGCCGCCAATGACAGCGCGGTCTGCGGGGGCACGGCCCTCTCCACAAATGGCGCAACGGCGTGTGGCGGCGTTTGGCAGTCCGCCCCCGTCAGGTGCCTTGAGTCTTCGGCTTCGGGCCTACACAGCCTCAGCGAGACGTCTCGGCCCAACGAGGCCTTCGCTGCTTTCCGGCGGCCTTCTCCGCCCTGGGGGGGCCGCGTTACCTCAGCTGCGACGGCAGCGACGGGGCCCCGGGCTTCTCCGCGGGCCCCGGTGATGGCAGGGGACGATCTCACAGCAGTGAGTTATTTCTTTTTTGGGGTTCCCCGACGGGGGTTGGCTGAACTTAAGGGGTGGCCTGCAGCTCGGGGGTGGCGATCGATTTGGCGCCAGCGCCCCCTCTGTCTCACAATGACGCCCCGGCTCGGGGCAGGCAGGCTGGGAGGTGGCAGGCCACACGCCAGTGGCAGAACAAGCTAGGAAGGGGGCCCAGGTGACGCCAGGGAGTGCAGGAATGGCACAGCGCAGGTACCTGGTTGATCCCCCAGCAGTTCTGTGTTAAGTCTTTGCGGTAAGTTCTTGTGGTAAGTTCTTGGGTAAGTTTCTTCTTCCTTTTGGCGCTTGTTGTATCGGGCGCCCTTGGTAGGTTGGTTCCTTGGGGGAAGGGGATAGGTTGAGTTGGTGACTAGATAGCTCCTAGTCAGGCTTGGTAGGTTGCCCCTGGGTTCCCCTCCCACTGGGCCAGATCAGTGGGCTAGTTCAGGATCCCTCACTCAACTTGAAAGGCAGCACCTAAGCCCTATCACTTTCAGTGGCATAAGTCCCTGACTAGGCCCTACCGCCTAAAACTCCTGCGTAGGTTCCCCCAGGTCTGCGTCGCCCCAACTGACTAAAAAATGTTCCCTCCTTTCCTTAAGTAGCCCTAGGTCAGGTGACCACCCTCTAAGGTGGCAAAAGTAAACCCCACCCTTCTTCTAGAAGGTTCCTGCAAGTTCCAGGAGCTTCCCCACTCTAGCTATAGGACAAAAAGGCGGGCTGGTGTCGCAACATTGTTGTAGGGTCCCAGCCAGCTCCTGGCAACTAGGGTGCTACTAAAAAGGCCACTCCGCAGTAGCAGGGGCCTGTGGCAGCCATCTTGGGGGAAGAGAGCACCTGCACCTTAACACTGATTAGCAGTGAAAAGGCGCTCGGAGATCTAAGGCCAACGAAAAAGAGGGTGGGAAAAAATCAGGCAAGGGCAAAAATACAGGGAAGACCACCCTAGGGCTGACAGGTCTAACAGTGTGTCTCTTCCAAACACATGTGGTGCTGGGGACCCAGCACCAAATGAAGAGAATTCGACGGCCCAGACTCTGGTGGACACTGAGTTCTCTGGTTTGTCTCTGTCTCTGTCCTCTTCGGATGACGACGACCAACCTGGTACCTCCGATGTGAGTCATCATGCAGCACCAGCAGCATCAACATCTGCACCCCCTGTACCCACGCCTCCAGCATCTGGTAACCAACAGGGCACCCCCGCCAACACGGATGGACCAAGGCCACTGAACACCCACAGCACAGGGACACAGGACCCCCCGGAAGCTACAGCAAACACCACCCAAGGGGTCCCAGTGTCACCTGTGCGTCCCGCCGCTGGTCCTGCCCATGTGGATAGGGGTGCTGGGAGAGGTGGGAAGCAGAGGGTGTGCCTTGCAGAGGGGTCTGGACTGCATAATGACCCCCAACTGGCACGCATCATAGATGCGTACCAGGATACCACCGGAGGATTTAGCCAGGTAGTGGGGATCCTCAAGGACATGCAACAGGAGCAGGCTGCCCACCATGCCCGCATGGAGGCCAAGTGGGATGCCCTTACTGCGGTGCATCGGGACATACTCCAATGCCTCCGCCAGATCAGAACAAACCTGTCCACACCTTCCTGTGTGGCCACAACATCTGTTGCAACACCATCTGCCAGCGCCACAGGGAGGGAGGAGGACTCTGGTGGAGAGTCCCCTGCACCGCAGAGGCCTGCACCTGAGGATCCCCCCCCCAGGAAGAAGAGGGGTCATCCGAAGAAGGACATGTGAGAGGCAGATGTCCCAGCACATCCCCAGGACCTCTAAACCTGTTCTGGACAATGTTCTTTGTGCGCAACCCGTTCACCTTATTCAAGCTCACACAACCCGCCCACATGACATGGAGGATTCACGTTGGGCCAATGTAGCAGATGACTGTGGACTTTACTCTGGACATTTCATCTACCAGCACTTCCAACTCTAATGTGAACTTTGGATTCCAAAACCAATGTACAGCACCCACCATCCTGTGAAATTTCCTCATACATGTTCGACAATAAACTCACCAGTACACCATACTTGCCTCTGTTGTGATTCCAAATTGTCATGTGTCATGGAGATGTCCATCTGCTACACAACACAGTGTATGCCAAAAACTGCAACAATGTGACCAACGTTAGGTGAGTCATGGAGATGTGACACATGTGAGGGAGGCACACCACTATGGCACCACAACACATACTCACCATGGCCATGTTACTCATCACACACAATGATGTTGACATGAAACACATAGGTATGCACAACCACAACACCTATCCACAGTCAGTGGTAACAAGTCCACAGGTGAGGTAAGCAAATGTCAGTCAGATGTGGGAAGACCGACAACACACCTAACAAAGCATAGTACAGGTTCAGTACACATCAGCAACATGTTTATTCAAAAATAGTTGCAAGGCAATTGTACGTTACGGTGGACACATGGTCAAAGAGTGTCTGAGAATTGTAGTCCAGGGGTGTGTGGCACATCACGTGATGTCAATTGACTACTCCCACACTGGTGTCAGATTCTGGGTGTTGGGGGTCAGTGTTGAACATACAACAGGCAAATTACCCTGTGAATGACAGACACAAGACACAGTCAAAAGCACAGCAGAACAGGAGAGAAATGCAATACACATGCACAAAACATGCTGCAAGAAACCTACACAAAAACAAGTTAGCAGTACTACCCAATTGTGGAGTACACGCCACCTGAATGGACACATCACTGCACGCATTCAGTCAAGTGGCACACAGACACACTCAGACAGCAACAGAGCAGCCAGAATACATTCCAGGCTAACTCCATACATTGACATAACAACCCTGGAAACTCACATTCAGGTGAAGAAGTTGTTGATGAGCTGTGATCGGACGTCACCCTCATCATCACTGGCATCTTGGCCCAGGCCGGGATCCTCCACAGGTGCCAGAGGTTGGTCATCGTCATCGTCGTCCTGGATGAGAGGCACCTTCTACCGCACTGCCATGTTGTGTAGCATGCAGCATACAGCATACAAGGATTATTTTGCACACCTTTGCAGGTTCATATGGGAGGGCCCCTCCGGTCTTGTCCAGGCAGCGAAAGCAGCTTTTCAGGAGGTAGAATGTCCGCTCAATCACCCTCCTGCTCCGACCATGTGCCTCATTGTAGCGCATCTCGGCTGGTGTCGCAGGGTTCCTGAGGGGTGTCAGCAACCATGGCATGTTGGGGTATCCGGAGTCACCTACACACACAAAAATGAACAAGTAGCTGAGTTTTGTAGGAGTGCAGAATACAACATTGACAAACACACAATGAGAAACAGTCAGTACACACCGACAAGCCAGGCATGCTGAGCTGGCATCTGTGACATCAGCGTTGCAATGCGACTACTCCTCAGTATGTAGGCATCGTGCGCAGAATCAGGGAAACGTGCACACACATGTGTGCTAGACATGTCTGCAAGACATACCACCAGAGCATTGATTGAATAGAAATGTTTCCTGTTCCGGTATGCCTGCTCATGTGCCTGTGGTGGTATCTGGGCCACATGTGTCCCATCAATAGATCCGATGACGTTCAGCATCCTCCCCAGTGTATAAAAGGCATCCTTTATTTCAGGGAGTTCAGCTGGGCTCGGGAACTTGATGTACAGGTCTAGGAAATGCAACATTCCTTCCTAGACATCGCGTAGCACCCGAATTAACATGGTTTGCGACATACCACCAGCAGTAGCCACAGTGTACTGGAAGTTACCAGTAGCAAAGAAGTGCAGGGCTGCCATCACCTTCACCTCTGGGGTCAGTGCTGTAGGGGATGTCCGGCCAGGTAGCAGATGTGGCGCCAACTGCTCCGCCAACTCCTCAATCAGTGGCCTGGTAAAGCGGTACCGTCCTACATGGTTGCAAGGTCTGGAAACAGTCGATGGACAGCTGGTGCTCTGCAGAACAGAGATGAGCAATGGAAGAATGTCGGTTCATCCACCCATGTGGCCATGACCAGGCTCAATATCACATGATAGATCATGACATTACACAATGGACTGAGGTGTTTGCTGTTGGGCATGGACACATATGTCACCTGCATGACCATCACCTCACATCGCAATTCCACATGTCCACATGAGTCCCATGTAGTGCAATGGCCAATCATCTGGTTGTGTCACCCGACCTTTGTACTGCTGTGACGTTCCAAACACACACCACAGTGACAAGTGAGGCCTGATGTCTCCCAGGCATCACAGATCTTTGCCATGCAGAAACCCAGGGTCCCTGTATTGCCACATCGACACTGCCATGGACATAGCATATCACGTACACACCACAAGGCAATCGTGAGTCCCACAGGTAGTGGCCACTGTTGTCCCTGCAGGCCCTATATGTACGTCTCTTAGACACACACACACCATCAAGGTTGATGCATATACCACATGGAGGTGGAGACTGTCACCCATTGGGCACATTGGATCAGACACATCTGAGACACAACATGCACACAGACTGTGGGTGCACATCAGTATTGTGGCTACAGGTCTCACTGTGACGTACATGCCATCACCCCCAGGACTCAGGGTGTATGTGACATGGCCCAAACATATCCAACATGAAACTGTGTCCGTGACTCAAGCCCATTACTGTACATTTGCACATCACAATGGTAATGTGCACGACACACAAAGGATTCTGCCCCCATGTACACGTGCACAGCCTGGGAGTTGCTGCACAAAAGTGCCACCCAACAAACCAGATGTGCCCCCCCCAAACACCCAGGGAATGCAGCCTTACATGCCATGGGACACTGTATTGCCAATGCTGTAGTGTGGTAGGTGTGCACAGGTGTCCCTGGCAAGTAATTGTGTGTTGAATCCGTCGAATAGTGTTCTGCTCGATTTTCCCGGCCTTCTTGTGTGGCACAATGATGGAATGTGACTTCAGTCTCTTATCATTCAAGTCTAAGGGTTAGAGTAGTGAATGGAGCCTATTTACTAGGCACTTCGACATGATTCTGTGCTCTTCCCCATAGATCAGGGCTCGCACACATAGCCTTGGGGATAGATTCGTTAGTATTAGGGATAACCTGTCCTGTAGTGAGGGTATTTCATGGAGCCGTGCTGAATTCAGGCCTGGTAGGCCTCAAACGGGAGAGACTCCATCTTTCTTTCTGCTCCGGCAGCTTGGGATGCTTCTAGGTCAAATGTAATGTTTTAGTTATGAGGTGTTATTCGCTTGGAGAGAACCGGTTCAGGCCGGCCCTTATCGAAGGATTGTATTTTTCTTCATGCCGAAGACACTACATCAGGCCGGCCGGCTGGGAACGTGTCCTTGGTACAGGGAGGTACAAGAATTTGGTGGGCGGCAGGTTACGGGCCGGAATTTTCCATGAGGAAACGCACCTCTATATTAGTGAAAGTCTGAGGCAGTTACATGTTCAGTCCGTAGGCGGCATCTAGCCGTTAGCAGAAAAGCTACTACTTATTCCAGGGAAGACAGACGCCATCTTGAAGGCGGAGAAGAACCGAGAGACAGATGCTCTCCTAGCAGAATAGCCAGAGAGGAGAGAGTAGCCGATAAGGAAGAGGTCCCAGTGACTCGGAGAAGGGTGATTCCAGGCAAGCCGAGGCACAGACGAGAAGGGAACCTAGATGACCACTGAGTGCAGGCTACATACTACTAAGGTGATGTCGACCCTTTCTTATTAGAGTGTACAACTTAATCTTTCACTTTTCTTTGCAGGTTATGTGTTATATCGTAATGTTATGTGATTGTGTATGTAATGAGTAATAAAGTACCCAGTTTGTAGTGAATCAACATGTGCTGCGTGTTCTTGTATGAGAGGGTAGCCTATTCTTTTAGTCAGCTGCGGCTACATGAACAGATGTTAACCCTGATCAGGTAAGTGGTAACTGAATAAGGGAAAGAGGAGCCCCTCGAACCTGAGAACAGGCTATGCTTGAACTGGCAATCCTTGTGTGATCTGATGAATAGTGAGACTGATTCCCTTTTTTGTATGTTATGGTGATCATAGGATGAACTGTCGTATGAGACTGCCGTCTAGGTAGAGAGGTCTGGATTCGTATAGGATCGCGAGGCCGCCACTTGTGATACTGTCGTATGGGCAGAGAGGTCTGGATTCGTAGGGGATCGCGAGGCCGCCGATTGTGCTGAGACTGCCGTCTGGGTAGAGAGGTCTGGATTCGTGTGGGATCGCGAGGCCGCCACTTGTGATACTGTCGTATGGGCAGAGAGGTCTGGATTCGTAGGGGATCGCGAGGCCGCCACTTGTGCTGAGACTGCCGTCTGGGTAGAGAGGTCTGGATTCGTGTGGGATCGCGAGGCTGCCACTTGTGAGACTGCCGTCTGGGTAGAGAGGTCTGGATTCATGTGGGATCGCGAGGCCGCCACTTGTGATACTGTCGTATGGGCAGAGAGGTCTGGATCCGTATGGGATCGCGAGGCCGCCGATTATAAGAGGTCTTGGTATGTATAGTAGGAATTCCCTGTCCTTAGGTGATAGATATATGTGGTTGCACTATTGTAAATAGGTTCTAGGGAGGGGGTAACGTTCTGGCTGGGTTAGTGAGGCTCTGATGAGCGGGTTCTATCTGATCCGAAAACCCAAGCAGAACATTTGGCGTCACAAACCGTTTACGAAACCAGTGTGCGTTGTGGTTGTATCGTGTTTGCTTTCGGCGCGTGCGTGGTTTCGTTTGAATATTATTTGTATATAATTGTGTGTAGTTTTCTTTTCTCTTTCTTCTTTTTCTTTTTCTCTTTTTCTTTCTTTTCCGAGATGTTTTCTAGAAAGTCGAAATCTACTTTTAAGTTGCCCGTTGATATTCCCGGTTGGGATTCAACGCCTTATGAAGCCTTAGCCCGTGAGTGGGCTGATTCTACTGGTTTGAGTGAGAATTGGAATTCTTTTTTGGAGCTGGCGGAGCCGGCTAATGTGATTACTTGTTTACAGAAGGCGCCGGTATCTAAGGGTGATGAGCTTCCCGTTTTGGGGCGCAGAGGTTGGATTGTTCTGTCTGCGTACAGAATTCTGCATGAGAGGTTGTTGAAGTTACAGAACTTGCATAAGGATTTGGAAGCGAACTTTGTTGAGATTCAGAATGCTCATACTTTGTTGCGGTGTCAGAATGAGTTGCTTGCTGACAAACTTGAGACGTACCAAACTATTGCCGAAAGGGCGGCTGTGCGAATTGCTCGTTATAAATACAAGAATCGGCGTGGTCGGGTTTCGGCGCGAAAGGTGCGTCTGGTCGTGGCGAAAGCCGGACTGGATTGGAATCCTGATGAATGGGATGGTAATATCTGGAACTCGAGTGATTCTCCTTCCTCGGGTGAGGAGTCTGCCAAGCGCGAGTCCTCTCGCTCCGGCCGTGATTGTAAGTCTGCTTCTTGCGCCTCTGATGGTGCACCCCGTGATTGCGCTCGTCCTTCGAGCGGGGTCGATGCTTCTTCCACTGATTGTTCCTCTACGTGTACTGGTCGAGCTCCTTGTGATGCTCGTCCCGCGGTCTCGGTGCATCCAGTTTTTCGGCGGAAGGTGCAGCAGGCTCCCGGTGCTCCGAATGGTATTGCTTTAGACTCTTTGGAGGATTTTACTCAACAAGAAATTAGTGATATTTTGCAGCGATTTCGGCAGCGAGCTGGTGAGACCTTACTCACATGGATGGTGCGCCTTTATGAACTGGGCGCTGCTGGCATTATGTTGGATGCTGGCGATTGTTTGAAGTTTTGTTCCTTGAGTTCGGATTCTACTGTACAGGATCATTTTCGTAACTTTAATGCTGGGGGTCAAATTTCTTTGCTTCAATTGGCGACTGAGGGTTGTAATCAAAAATATCCTACTGAGTCTGACTGGCCTGTGAATGACAAACCGTGGTATACTTTGCGCGATGCTGCACAACGTCTCAAAGAGGAGGTGATGAAAACGGCAATTTTTCTGAATACTGCTGACAGGTTGCTTGATGGTTTCTTGACATCTTCTGTGCGGAATCGTATTATTCGTTCTTCCCCTGTTGCTTATAAGCAGGTCATGATGACTTTATTGATTAATCAGACTGGTAACATGTTATCTGTGGTGCTGGAATCGGTACGCCAACTCGGTGAGTTGGGTGAGTGGTTTAAACCTGAACGGCAGTCCCGGCCTGACACTCGTACTCCTGGTGACAATAAACTTACTAGACGTGATATGTTTTTTGGTCTTATGGCCGATGGTGTGCGGAAGGAGGACATTGATGGTGAGACTACTTCTCGTTTGTGGGAAATGTTTCGCAAACGTGGCTTGGATCGAAAGGAGGGTGCCCGGCGTGTTCGGACAACTGAGTGTGATCGTGGTTTTTCTGACGGTAGCGGTGATGACGACCGCCGTGGGCGCTCTGATCGTCGTGATGATCGACGTTATGTACGTGATTTGTCCCCCCGTCGTGAGAGAGACAGGGAGAGAGAGGGGGAAAGAGAGAGGGGGAGAGATGATTATGTTAACAGCAGACGTAGAGATGATAGGGATCAATCCCCTGAGTTGAGAAGGAGAGAGGATCGACACATATTGGCCGATCGAAACCCGCAGTACAATGCAGAGAACAGTAATCCATTTCGTAATGGAGATGGATATGAACAGGAGGTATCGATACCTGGGAAACGTGAGAGTCTTTATCCTGGTACACAGAACGCAGTAAAAAGGACTAGGAAATAGGTCAAGCTCCAGTACACAGATGGGCTCACAGAGATAATAGACCCTATGTAGATATTGATATTTATTGGAGACATCGTAATATCCAAAGGGCCCGAGCATTGGTAGATACAGGAGCGGAGGCCACTCTTATCCATGGAAAATCAAAGAAGTTTAAAGGTCAGCCTTTTACAATTACCGGATTAGGTGGAAAGGAAACTCCCGCAGTTCAAACTTTACTTGAAATGAGAATAGGTAGAATTCCTAGAAAAGAATACTCTGTATTAGTGGTGCCACTCTTAGAATTCATAATTGGAATTGATATTTTGAAAGGAATGACTTTGCACTTAGATGATGGATGTTACCAATTTGGAACTAAACATTATATATCGTCCAGGCCTGTACGGGTTGGTCGTTTAAGAATGCCCCCCATAAAAGTTCCCCAGGCGACAAAAGTGGTTCGTCAGAAGCAGTATCGTATTCCAGGTGGTCATGAAGAGATTAGTACCACTATTCAGGAGTTGGTGGATGCAGGAGTTATAACCCCAGTTACTTCTGCTTGGAATAATCCTGTTTGGCCTGTACGTAAGAGTGATAATTCTTGGCGCATGACTGTTGATTATCGAGAATTGAATAGACACACACCCTCTTTGACTGTTGCAGTACCGGATGTTATTACCCTAATTGAAAGAATCCAAAAACATCCAGGTACATGGTATGCGTCCATTGATATTGCTAATGCTTTCTTTTCGATTCCGATTGCCCCTGAGTGTCAGGAACAATTCAGTTTTACGTGGAACGGGCGTCAGATGACGTTTAGAAGTCTTCCCCAGGGCTATGTGCATAGTCCTACGATATGTCACCGGCTGGTGGCAGAGCATTTGGCTGAGGTACCGGTTCATCCGCAAATTCAGATATGTCACTATATTGATGATATTTTGATCCAAGGCGAAACACAAGAGGAAGTTCAGACTCAATTGGATAGAGTCATTGAGTGCTTGCGTGAGAAAGGTTGGGAAATCAACCCGGATAAATTACAAGGTCCGTCCCAGGCTGTGAAATTTTTGGGTATTAATTGGCATGAAGGGCACCGAGAAGTGATCCCTCAGGTTAAACAGAAAATTCTTGATTTTGCAGTTCCGAGAAATAGGAAAGAAGCCCAAAGCTTCATTGGTTTGTTTGGTTTTTGGCGCCAGCATATTCCTCATTTGAGTCAAATATTGGCCCCTTTGTACCAGGTCACTCGTAAAAAGAATGCATTTGAATGGGGTAAACCACAGCAAGATGCGTTTAGTCTGGCAAAAGAAGCAATTCAGCATGCTCTGGATTTATGGCCTGTATGTGATGGTGATGTGGATTTGAATGTGTCTGTACAAGGCCTTTATGCGAATTGGAGTTTGTGGCAGAAACAAGGCAAGAGTAGAGTACCGTTAGGTTTCTGGACTAAAAAGTTACCTGATGCTGGTGAGCGTTATACACCTTTTGAGAAACAGTTACTTGCATGTTATTGGGCTCTGGTGGATACCGAGCAATTGACTTTGGGACATGATATAGTTTTGCGACCTGAAATTCCTATCATGCAGTGGGTTATGAGTTCGCCGAAAACTCACCGAATTGGACACGCTCAAGAGGCGAGTGTGATTAAATGGAAATGGTATATACAAGACAGGGCACGTGTGGGACAAAAAGGAGTTGCATCTTTGCATGAGCAGGTGGCACGGGCGCCATCAACTGAGACTGAGAGTGAATGTTCCGTACCTTTAGTACAGGAGTCTCCTGTTAAGTGGGGTAGACCTTTTGATGATTTGTCCGCAGAGGACAGAAACCATGTCTGGTTTACGGATGGTTCAGCAAGGTTCATAGGGACGAAACGGCATTGGAAGGCAGTGTCCTTTAATCCGATCACACAAAAATTGCTGAGTACAACTGGTGAGGGTAAGAGCAGTCAATTTGCTGAACTCTATGCTGTTTATCAAGTTCTGAAACAAGAGTTACCTGGCACATGTCATATTTTTACCGATTCTTGGTCTACTGCCAATGGACTGGCAGTTTGGTTACCGACTTGGCATTCCCATAGTTGGAAAATCCATTCAAAAGAACTGTGGGGAAAAGAATTATGGCAGGAGATTTGGGAAATGCTCCCACAGAGTACTGTTACAATCTTCCATGTGGATGCTCATACCCCGATAGACTCTCTTGACAAATTCTTTCATAATATTGCAGATGAGAAATCTAAAATTGCTGAGGCAGTGGTGGACACGCAAGATTCTGATATTGCGGGATTGGCGAAATGGGCCCACCAGAAAGCAGGACACTTTGGAGAGAAAGCCACTAGCAGGTGGGCTGCTGATCGAGGAATTTATATTCCCCTAGATTTAATCAAAAATGTTATTCTACATTGTACCATTTGTCAGCATATCAGGCAGCGCAAAGTGCCCCAAATTGTTAAAGGTCATTTACATCGCGGGAAATTGCCCGCTCAAATTTGGCAGATTGATTACATTGGTCCACTTCCTATGAGTAGGAATTGTCAATATGTTTGCACCATTGTTGATACATACAGTGGCCTGTTGGTGGCCCTTCCCTGTAAGCAAGCTACCCAATTGAATACTATTAAAACATTGGAATTGATTATGATGTATTATGGTGTGCCATTCCAAATTCAATCTGATAATGCATCCCATTTTCGTGGAAGATTGGTACAGGAATTCTGTGTGGAAAACAATATTGAATGGGTGTTTCATATACCATATTATCCACAGGCCTCGGGTCTTGTGGAGAGGTTGAATGGCCTGCTAAAAGACCAATTACGTAAATTAACAGATGACAAGTATAAGAATTGGCGAGACTTTTTGCCTCAAGCGTTATTGATTTTGAATAACCGTCCTTTTCTAAATGCTGAATCCCCACTTATGCGTTTGTTTCCTCCGAATGTTGATGCTAAGCCCAATGAAATCAGAGAGACTGTGATGTACTGGGAGATTACTCCCGGAGCTTTGGCTCCATGTAGAGCGACCCCAGGGTCGGCAGGTTTAGACTTGCATGCCATGGATGACACCGTTATAAAAAGTAAGGATCGAGTCATCATTGAAACTGGTGTTGGTGTTCATATACCAACTGGAAATTTTGGATTAATCGCCCCTAGATCGGGGCTGGCTGTAAAAGGCATTCAGGTGCTTGGAGGAATCATTGATAGTGATTATCAGGGAGAGATTTAGGTGCTCCTGCTGAATAGCAGTGAGGTTGACTTACTGATACATCAAACTGACCGAGTGGCTCAATTGCTAATAATGCCTGTTTTCAGTGGTGAGATCACAAAAGGCACTGCCCCAACGTTGCTAACTGTACGAGGCCAGAAAGGTTTTGGCTCCACAGATAATCCTGGGGCCAGAGTTTGGGTGCAGTCGCCTAAGAATCCCCCTGAACAAGCAGAAGTCATTGCAACCGGTCAAGACAACACCATTTTAGTTATGAGACCAGGGAAAGATAGCTGGGAAGCAGTCCCGGCTGACAAATGTTACTTACGAGAATGAATAATGCCTGTATTTGATTCTCTTTCAGATCATTCTTTGGACTGTTGCTGCAGGATGTGTCGGCGTTGGACTCCTTTTGGGCTGGTACGACGAGAGAGGAGGGATCCCATCAACCCGGGCTGAGTTGAGAACCCGAGTGTCGCGTTCCTTCGCTGCGTGGGATTCGTCGTCGAACTTTTGGATTACATTAGCTAAACAAGTGACTAAAGCCCCTCATTTCTGCTTGACACCGATGAGATCGGTGACGGACATTCTAGCGACTTGTTTAGTTGCTGTCCCTGCTTCATTGGAGACTTTGACTCATATTTTTAATATATCAAATGCTCGCCCCAATGTTCTTCTGGGCGATTTCGCTGCCCATGAGTATTGCCCCTTGTGTACTGTACTGTCAGACCCGATACCGCCCATCCAGTCCCAAATAGTTACCTATAATATCACACAGGGTGATTTATGTTTTTTCCTTACTTGTGATCCTAGTGTGATTTCTGAATGTATGCGTTTAAGATTGAAAGGTGCCACTTCATTCACCGCTCATGAACGAACTTTGTGCCTTCAAAGGACACCGAAAACATGTACTTCTGTTCAGAATAACATGACTTGCAAGAGTATGGTAGTTACCCCCAGTCACTATCGCACGATGTTACTGCCTGCCGGATGGCTTTTCTCATGTGGTAATACTTCCTGGCCATATATTCCCGCAAATATTTCTGGAGGCCCTTGTGCCATTACTAGACTGAGCTTATTAATGTTTTCATCACATCCGAATGCCAACTCTCGTGTGATTCGAGATACAGTGAGGTTACAGGAGGATTGTGACTCATCTTTGCATTTATATTCCAAGTCTGAATACCTTAGCCTGGCTATTTCAATTGTTGGTGTTCCTGCTTTGGCAGTTTATAATGCCAAATCTATTGGGAAAATGGCCTGCTGGATGGTAAAATCCATTAATCATACTTCTACAGTCCTGTCTGACATGCTATTAGACGCCCAGGGTGAACGTAGGGCTATCTTGCAAAATCGAGCGGCCATTGATTATCTTTTGCTTAAACATGGAAACGATTGTTCTGATTTTGAGGGTCTTTGTTGTTTTAACTTGTCGGATCATACAAAATCCATTCAAGCTCACATTGATAAACTACATGACTTGACAGAAGAAGTTAGAAAACACATTGACCAGGGCTGGTTTGACTGGCTCTTTAATTGGTTACCTGATTTGCATATGTTACGTCAGATATTAGGAGGTATTCTGATTACTATCGGCATTTTAATTTCTATCTGTTGCTTTATTCAGTGTATTCCTTCACTACTTCAATTCTGTACACCTGGTACTAGACATAGATCAGTTAGTCTTGTTTCATATTATTCTTCCACAGATATTAGTTCTGTTTAATGAATGTATAATAGACTGAAGTCAAGGGTGAAATGTTCTGCTCGATTTTCCCGGCCTTCTTGTGTGGCACAATGATGGAATGTGACTTCAGTCTCTTATCATTCAAGTCTAAGGGTTAGAGTAGTGAATGGAGCCTATTTACTAGGCACTTCGACATGATTCTGTGCTCTTCCCCATAGATCACGGCTCGCACACATAGCCTAGGGGATAGATTCGTTAGTATTAGGGATAACCTGTCCTGTAGTGAGGGTATTTCATGGAGCCGTGCTGAATTCAGGCCTGGTAGGCCTCAAACGGGAGAGACTCCATCTTTCTTTCTGCTCCGGCAGCTTGGGATGCTTCTAGGTCAAATGTAATGTTTTAGTTATGAGGTGTTATTCGCTTGGAGAGAACCGGTTCAGGCCGGCCCTTATCGAAGGATTGTATTTTTCTTCATGCCGAAGACACTACATCAGGCCGGCCGGCTGGGAACGTGTCCTTGGTACGGGGAGGTACAAGAATTTGGTGGGCGGCAGGTTACGGGCCGGAATTTTCCATGAGGAAACGCACCTCTATATTAGTGAAAGTCTGAGGCAGTTACATGTTCAGTCCGTAGGCGGCATCTAGCCGTTAGCAGAAAAGCTACTACTTATTCCAGGGAAGACAGACGCCATCTTGAAGGCGGAGAAGAACCGAGAGACAGATGCTCTCCTAGCAGAATAGCCAGAGAGGAGAGAGTAGCCGATAAGGAAGAGGTCCCAGTGACTCGGAGAAGGGTGATTCCAGGCGAGCCGAGGCACAGACGAGAAGGGAACCTAGATGACCACTGAGTGCAGGCTACATACTACTAAGGTGATGTCGACCCTTTCTTATTAGAGTGTACAACTTAATCTTTCACTTTTCTTTGCAGGTTATGTGTTATATCGTAATGTTATGTGATTGTGTATGTAATGAGTAATAAAGTACCCAGTTTGTAGTGAATCAACATGTGCTGCGTGTTCTTGTATGAGAGGGTAGCCTATTCTTCTAGTCAGCTGCGGCTACATGAACAGATGTTAACCCTGATCAGGTAAGTGGTAACTGAATAAGGGAAAGAGGAGCCCCTCGAACCTGAGAACAGGCTATGCTTGAACTGGCAATCCTTGTGTGATCTGATGAATAGTGAGACTGATTCCCTTTTTTGTATGTTATGGTGATCATAGGATGAACTGTCGTATGAGACTGCCGTCTAGGTAGAGAGGTCTGGATTCGTATAGGATCGCGAGGCCGCCACTTGTGATACTGTCGTATGGGCAGAGAGGTCTGGATTCGTAGGGGATCGCGAGGCCGCCGATTGTGCTGAGACTGCCGTCTGGGTAGAGAGGTCTGGATTCGTGTGGGATCGCGAGGCCGCCACTTGTGATACTGTCGTATGGGCAGAGAGGTCTGGAATCGTAGGGGATCGCGAGGCCGCCACTTGTGCTGAGACTGCCGTCTGGGTAGAGAGGTCTGGATTCGTGTGGGATCGCGAGGCTGCCACTTGTGAGACTGCCGTCTGGGTAGAGAGGTCTGGATTCGTGTGGGATCGCGAGGCCGCCACTTGTGATACTGTCGTATGGGCAGAGAGGTCTGGATCCGTATGGGATCGCGAGGCCGCCGATTATAAGAGGTCTTGGTATGTATAGTAGGAATTCCCTGTCCTTAGGTGATAGATATATGTGGTTGCACTATTGTAAATAGGTTCTAGGGAGGGGGTAACGTTCTGGCTGGGTTAGTGAGGCTCTGATGAGCGGGTTCTATCTGATCCGAAAACCCAAGCAGAACAAATAGTCACACAAATGAGGCCCGACGCGGGTGACAATGCGTACACATTGCACGGTTCATGACCGAGCTGTGCGTACGCTTTGCCATTGACTGCAATGAGGTCCGACGTAGGTGACAATGTGTACGTATTGCACAGTTCATGACCGAGCCGTGCGTACGCTTTGCCATTGACTGCAATGAGGTCCGACGCGGGTGACAATGACAATGCGTACGCATTGCACGGTTCATGACCGAGCCGTGCGTACGCTTTGCCATTGACTGCAATGAGGTCCGACACAGGTGACAATGCGTACGCATTGCACGGTTCATGACCGAGCCGTGCGTACGCTTTGCCATTAACTGCAATGAGGTCCGACACGTGTGACTATCATGCATACGCGTCGGGCAGGCATGGTCCGAGACAGGCGTACGCCTTGGCCATTGAATCATATGGAGACGGGTGCATGTGTATTTTCAAAATACGCGTTGTCAGTTGACCGAGCCAGGAGCTCCCATTGGCTCTGGACTGTCATGGAGACAGATGCGGATTCAAAACTTGTACGAGTTGTGTGCTGGAAATTCAGTTGGATGCCTACAACAATGTTGCAATTACTAGTGTTTCATGAAGGTGAAGATTTGAACGATGCGGAAGGCATGTGCGAGTCGTACATTTCCATGAATTTACCAGATTCATAGATATCCAACCGTGTTGGACCTATCACTTGGGACACATGGCACAAATTCTGCCTCTGCAGCACAGATATAAGACTGGCTAGCCCCCAGGGAGCTCACTTGCCTGCACTACATGCTACTGGACCACATCCCTGCTACCACTGCTGCTGTATCTGCATCCTCTGGCTCCTGCTATGGCACGTACTCTGGAGAGGGCCCCAGCCTTCACTGAGGAGGAGAACCAGGCCCTGCTGGACAGGCTCCTTCCACAGTACAGCAGGCTGTATGGGAAATCAGGGTAGCAGGTGAATGTGCAGTCCTCTGCCGTCCTAATTGTGCATGTTGTCTGACTAGCAGTACTAGCAGTGTGTACACCAGTGGCAAGTATTCCCACTGACTACTTTCATCACCCAAAGTGTGTAGGTACATGTAATGAACAGGTGTCCTGCTGCTAAACTGCATTAGTGCAAGCTTAAATTTCCCAGGCATTGTTAACATGTCAGACATGCAGGTGATTAGTCCTTCCCCATGGTTGCACTACCTGTGTATCTCATTTCCCTTTGTGATGATGACATGTATCTCCAAATGTGTGCAGCACAAATATGGGGCATGAGTGTTAATGTACTTTTAACTTTGTCATCCTCACAGGTTGATGCCCACCAGAAGCAGGCCAGACAGCAGCAGGGATGGGGAAAATCCATGCCTAATCTGTGTACTATGTCTGACATGCTAATTGCAGCCTTTTGGCCTGGTCACACTTCCACATTACCTAGGTGTTGTAGTCCAATACTCAGGTTCCTTAATTGTGTGATGCACCATACTTATCTGTTCCACAGGTGTGGCCCCTACAGTCTGTTGCTTGTGTCTCTAGGGCACTGTGTCCCTGCAGTCAGCTATGCTTCAGCTACAGGACAAAGCAAAACCCAAAGGAGATGATGGACGGAGTGTTCAACATTGCAAGCACTCACCCCCAGTCAACTGATCTGGGTTTAATCCATCACCGTTCTTTAGCCCACTCTGCCACCCCAGTTCAGACATGGCCATATGCAAATCAGTCTGACCCTGTGCCTCATGGGAACAGTCCAGCCCGAACTGCCAAGCCATGTCTTCCCTGGACCGGAAACAAGCTTCCTAGGACCTGTAGTAAGGACTCCCTTAATACGTACATACATTGTTAAGTTAGCATAACCACGTTAGATGTTAGAAAGCCATCTTGCTGCTTTTGCGCACGACACTGCGTTCACATGTTATTGCTTAAACAAACTGCTGACTCGAGCTTTGCCTCACACAAGAGCAATCTGTTGTTACCATCCAGAGCTCTGCGCAGCGACCTTTGTCTGTACATGATGTGACAAACAGTCTGGGTTGTTAGACAATGCATGTTTTCCACTCTAGGTTGATCAACCCACTATTTAGCCATAACACACAGGCAGCTGTGAATACCTGAAAGTTGGTGCTTTTAATATTACAGACATCATGTTTAATATTCAGACCGAAGACGAGCCTTCCTGCGAGAAGACTCCTGATGCTCCTGTGATGTGATTTCACTAAGCTGATCTTTGAGGTATGGGGTCCCCTATTCAAGCCTAAGAGACCTTCTATTAGCATAATAATAATATTAGCTTCTTAGTAAAGGGAAGGTGGTAGTATCCACTGTCATTATAACATGATCACCCCTTTTATATTCTATGGTATTGTAACGATGCTGATGGTTTTGATTTTAATCATTTGTCTGCTTGTATTAGCCAAAGTACTGCATCTTAGGACACGTGGTCTATAAAAATAAACTCTTTTTATTTTCACCGTGTCTCTGTTGATTCTTGTTGTGGACTGATGTGAGAATAATATACGAACAGGTATTTCCGATTCCCACCATTCCTGAGAGTATACTGAGTCGCTTGTTCTGGGTTGTCTTTTCATTGGGATCGCCGAGCTAAATCTCGGATAACGAATGGGACACTTATGCTAGCCGGATACTGGGTTCTGGGTTCTGAGGTGAGTTTCTGGTACACCACAATTCACTGAGGTCCTGGGGTTCTACGCATAGTTCTGTATATAAGCAGAATCCCTGCAACATGGCGCACCTAACGTTTGGTCTATGAGTTGAAACGCCTTAGAAGTGCTTATATTAGTCCACAACACTCTCATTCTTGTTTCCGGATAACAAGTCTGACGGATTTAAACCTACCTATTTCTGTTGATATAGGTTTCTTCAAGCTTGATCATTAAAAAGGTTATTGAACCCTTGTGCTACTGAATACTTCGAGTGTAGCTTGTCCTTATGGCGGTAGATATTGCGGCGCATAGCCGTGCAGCTCTGAAACGTCATTTGACGCAGTATGGGGTGCCGGACACTGGTATGAACGTCATCTTTGTGGTGGGAGCCGATGCGGCTCATCCTTATGAGTTGTTCTACTCTTGGGTGACGATTCCGGCGGTGAGTGGGGATGATGATACTTTTCATTCTTACACTGCCACTGCCGTGCCAGCGAACTATACACCGTATAGGACACAGGAAATACCAATATCTGCTTGGCAGCATCATATTTGGTTTAATGGCGCCCTTCCCCATGTGGTTATACCGCCGAGAATGGGCCCTTTATCAATTGCAGGGGCCACTTGGACGGTACTAGCCGGATTTACGCCTCATCCCCGTTACCTCACGGTGACGGTGGCTGAGTTGCGTGTACTACACACTGCCCTTATTACGGTATATAGGGCGTTAGTGCAGTACGTGTCGCGCAATATGCAGGCGGGGGCACCTGCTGTTGCGGGGCAGCCTACTGACCACCACGCGGTAGTCATTAGTCCTGTTATGGTTAATTCTGTTATGGGCAAGCGCCCCCAAACTAGGGATGATTTCCCCTTTTGGCTTGCTGAAAAATTTGACCAAATAGAAGCGGTATACCCGAATACATCTCCTGTGGAGAAACACAGGATCCTTACCATTAGTTTGCCTAAAGACTTGGTCCCCAACGTAGATGATTGTGTTAACTGGGGTAAGGTCTTTGCAGCGACGTACGCGCAGTGCTTTGGCACTCCGTCTATGTTGCAGCTGCCCTCCGTTATTAAACGCGTTCAAGAGAACCACGGTGCGGAGTCTGCGATAGAATTAGGGATGCGGCTCCTCGGACAGTTTGACCTGGTGGCTACAATGATAATGGGTAACCTTAAGGGTGATGCTTTGCAATACCAGGTGCGTAATGAACTGAAGAAAGTTGCTGAGGAGGATAAGCCGCAGGAATTTGCGAAGATAATCTCGTGTGCATACAGAGATTTGGGTCGTAGCTCTTTAGGAGTTAAGCCTGTGATCAAAACTCCCGATATTAAGCAGCAGGGTAAGGCGGAAGCCTCTGGTAAGGATGACCGGCCAAGCTTTCCAAAACAAAATTGGCGGTCTAAACAACAGGGAAAGCAGCAGCAGAAACAGGGCTCTCGGCCTGCCTCTCCCGTTCAGTCAAGTAGTGAACGCACTTATGATCTGCGAGATCGTGCTACTATTAAGTCTCCTGATAGATTTCAGGTTTCTGAACAACGTTCTCCTCGTTCTTCACAGGAAACATCGGCTTCACAGTCCGGTGGCGGAGGCGGTGGCAAAGGTCGGGGTGCTCCACAAACACGTGACCAGCCCCGACAGACTGAGGGTAAAGGCAAGCAGGACGAATTTGCACGACAAAGACCCCCGTTTCAGAAGAAGAAAGTGGCGGCTCTGACGGCAAGGTATGCCTCAGATAGTGCGGACACAGCTTCGGAACCGGACATGGGCGCTGACGGAACTGGACAGCGCAGCGGAAATTACCATAGTCCGTCAAGCTCTGCGTCCATTTCTGGCGGCGCCAGCAACTGATATATTGGTTACTGTTGAGACAGCTGACACCAGAGTGGCACCCCCTGACAGACTTTATGAAATAGTCTTATTAATTGAGGGTGACATACAACGTACAATAAAGGGGATTTTTTGGGATAATCTGACTACCACCTATGATATCCTCCTATCCGAGGCAGATTGGCCCCCAGCTTTCATTTTAGAAGCTCCTAGAGGGGAGGAGGTCATCCTCCCGTCCTTTGCGCACACGGTGCCTAAGGACCAGGCTGAAGTGTACGCTGAGGAGTGGGCGCTGGCACTTGCGCCGGCGGTATATCGTACTCAGGTGGGATGGGACCGGTTGTCCACCTGCCATGAGATTCCATTGCGGTCTATGCCCCAGCCTCAACCCCAATATCCCATGCGTCGTGAAGCTAGGCCACACGTCGCGGCGATCCTTGAACAATTGGAATATCAGGGTGTTATTGAAACTTGTGTGTCCCCTATGAATAACCCTTTATTCACTGTAACGAAGCCTGACGGCTCGTACCGTTTAGTTTTGGATTACCGGCACCTAAATTCCCATTGCCGGACCTGCGCGATACAAAATACACATAGCTCGGCTCTTGTCGACAGTCTCGTGCGTAAAAGATTTAAAACGACACTTGACATTTCCAATGGCTTTTTTAGCCACAACCTGTCCACACTAAGTAGCCAGTGGACGGCGTTTACTTCGGGCGGCAAACAAAAACAGTTTACGAGATTGGCCATGGGCTACAAAAACAGCCCTGGCGTCTTTTCCGCTCGCGTGGTCTCTCTCTTAGAGAGAATAGACCCCGATGCATACTCCTATGTTGACGATATCTACCTCACGGATGATGAGCTGATGCCACATCTGTCTCGAGTCGACAATATTATAGTGAGTTTTGCTGACTATGGATACAAATTCAATTTTGCGAAGTCTCACATCGCGGAATATACAGTGTTGTTTTTGGGCTACGAGCTCAACAATGAGGGTAAGGGATTAGCTCCTCACTTTCTGGAGAAGTGCGCATGCTTGCGCGCTCCTACAACGCTGAAAAAATTACAATCTCTCCTGGGCTTTCTGAATTTCGGACGTACGTATATTCCTGATTATGCCCAGCGTATCAAACCACTTTATGCCTTCGTACAACCTTCCTTTTCGAAGTCTAGCTGGCAGCTGGAACACTCTGCTATTCTACAGTCTTTACAGGCTGATCCTCTTGCTTCACAATACTTGCTGACGCGTGATAACCGCACTAACCTGGTAATAAGAATAGTACCAGGCGCCGTGGGTTTCACGTATTTAACGTTTAATGAGGGCGATACAGTCCCCATTGCGTATAAATCACACTTGTGCACCTCTGCTGAATTACGTTTTTCCACGGTCGAGAAAGTTCTGACTGCTGTACAGATGGCGATCCTTAAAGAACGCGCACTGTCGCATGGGAAACAGATTCTGGTTGTAACACCGTATCCTGCCCTAGAGGCAGTGACTAAAGCAAGTGTACCAAATTCTAAAGCTTTGCATCCACGGTGGATACAATGGGCAACAACTCTGACGTCGCCAGATGTCACTTATATCTTTGACGCCTCATTACAGACTCAAGAGTACTTGCAGTATGAATTCGTTCATCCGGCTCCTCTGTCTTTGCGCCTGCTCGAAGAATACCATTGTGTCATATACACTGACGGCTCGGCGCAGCCCGCGGTCGGATCAAAGCACGCTTATTCTGCGGCTTGCGCAATTGTCGTAGGTACATTCGTAAATGGTGAATTCCAATCTGATGCAGTGCATACGCAATCATTGGGTGATTGTACCGCGCAATTGGCGGAGCTTCGGGCTCTGGTGCTTGCACTGGAGTTTGCTGATCCCTGTGTCACGACTTTAATAGTTAGTGACTCTTTTTATTGTGTCCAGTCATACAATGACAACTTACACTTCTGGTCTCAAAATGATTATCGAGACACCAAAGGTAGCACAATTAAGCATAAACTGCTTTGGGTTCGAGTGGCAGACTTTAAAGACCGTCTCCCACTCGTGAATGTTATTCACACTCTTGGTCACCAACGACTTGGTGTCCATGCTGTCGGTAACAGCTTGGCTGACGAGGCAGCAAAAACCGCAGTGGCTACATACTTAGTGGCAGCAGTTACAAGATCCAAAAGTAAGATTGATGATGACATCTTGGCAGCTATTGCTGCTACAGAGAAGGGAAGTGATTACCCGAAGGGTTTTCCTTCTCGTTATTTTTATCATTTAAGTCCTGATAACGTCCCGTTAGTGAGGATTAACAACGTTGGTGACAGAATTATTCCCAACGCGGACTGCATACCAGCACTGATTCTAGCTGCACACGAGGGGTTGGCGTCAGCCCACGCCGGCGTGTCCGCTACTATATCTCTGTTACAACAACGTTACTGGTGGTTTGGTTTATATAAACAAGCGCGCGCTTATGTTCTTGATTGTGACATTTGCCAACAGATTAAACCTTCTACTGTTGCGCGCCCACCACAAACACAGTTGTATATATCTAATAAGCCATTTGGTTGTGTTTATTTAGATCACTGCAGTCCTTTTTCTTCTGATACTGCGTACAAGTATATCTTGGTTGCAGTGGATTCGTGCACACGTTTTCTCTGGGTATGGCCACAAAGGAGTGCTGACTCGCGGACTGTCATCAGGGATTTGCGTGTCTTTGTGGGAACTTTTGCGTGTGGTACCTTCCATTCTGATCAGGGCCCTGCGTTCGCCTCTAAGGCTTACAAGGAGGCTATGAGAAATTTGGGGGTCCTAGTCAAATTTTCGTCCCCCTACCGACCTGAGGGTAATAGTGTGGTGGAGCGAATGAACCGTGACTTAAAGCAATCATTGACAGCACGTGTTTTAGGCACAGGCCGGAACTGGCTAGCCCATTTGTATAACGTCCAACGTGCACTTAATAATCTCCCTAGAAGGTCTCTGGGTGGGCGGACCCCATACATGATGCTCTTCGGAATCAGAATGTTTGTTCCAGACCTTGATGGTCTAGACATGGCGGCGTCGACCGCACCCTTTGACGTAGATGATCACTGTGCTGTTTTGCAGACTCTACAAGAAGCCAGAGACACTCTTTCGAAGGAACACTTGCCCTCCACGTCTGAAGCTGAGGTTCAGATTCCGGTAGTCGGCTGGCTACCCCGAGTTGGAGACCTGGTCCGTGAGAAGGTGGAGAACAAGAAGGAGTTCGGCCCCTCTTACCGTGCACCGGTTCCAGTGCTTGGAGTGCAGGGTACAAGAACAGTCATTTTACCTCCACTTCCTGGTCGAAAAGAAAACAGGTACATCTCTATTGACAATGTCAAACTTCAGCGAGTGGCCGATACTTCTTAGTCTGACTCCAGCAGTTTCATGCCAGACGATGCAAAGAAATTCGATGTTGGTTCCTGCTTCTACCACCTTGTCTGATGTTGCCATCGAGATGCAGTCAGTTGCTGATCCCCTGTTAATACCACCGGCTGGTGGTCTGCCCGACGAGACTGAGTATGCTTATCCTACAAATGGTCACTCGCCTGTTTTGCAATCTACGGCGCTTGACCAGTCCCGTTTCTCCTTTGACACTAACTCATTGCCCTCCACTCCCCCTTCGAAAATTGCTGTTTTTGCTAGTTGGTTTAAAAGACATTTTTTGGTTACCCCTTGGACATACATCTGGCTATTGCTTTTCAGTATTTTTTTGTTTATGTCCATTGGATTTGTAATAGTGTTTTTCCGTCTGGTGGATGGCCACTATCTCAAAGAGAGATCTACAATTAGACTTATCAATGGAACTTTGGCCCCCCACTCCTCGTCCCACATCATGAAAAGAGACCAGACTTTTGTGAATATTACTGCCTGGCCCGTTTTGGATGGAATCGCGTGGGATGCTGTTAAATTCCAAATTCATGGACCCACAGAGGTCGTCAATGTACCTAATGTGTTTCGTGTTTCTATGGGTGATGTAGTTAAACAGAACATACGTTCTGATGATTGGGATGTACACGCCATTGAAGCACTGTTTTCAGATTTGAAATATTATGCCGCTTTTGATGCTGAAGATTTATATGAAAATGCGGCTAACTATGCGGAACAGTATTGTTTTCAGCATTATGGCAATCACTTCCTGCATAAAGCGAATACATTTAGAAATTTTGTAAATTTTACCCAATGGGAACACTGTCCCACTCCCTCTTTTGGCAGTTCACCTACATTAGTTGATAAGTATACTTATTTTACTGATTTCAGTGTTTCCGACCCGGCATCCTTTTATTTTAAAGTTATGCCTGAGTCTGCCTCAAAGGTTAGACTGACACACACCAAATTGCTTTATTCTAAGTCCTTTATGGATGAGTTGTCAATCAAAGGTTATGATCTATGGAAGGATACTATTGATCTTAAGTCGGTTTGGGGTTCCAAACCGTGGCAGGTTCAGGGAACTGAAGCTTTACACCGTGCCTGTCTCGTACCAAATCATATGTTGTTTTTAAATTCAACCATCTTCCAAACCACTTGTTTTGGATTGGCCACTTCTAAAAAACTAAATTCTCCTTCTGTGCCGGATCTGGGCGCTTACCCCAATTGGGATAACCACACAGATCTGTCCCTTCCTGCTTTGCAGTCATTGGTTTCTAATACATCTTTCAATATTTCGAAATTTAGTAGTGAGGGATGGTTAATTTGGCAAAGCAGTTCTGATACCTGTCAACGCCGTTTTCTAGGGCTGAAACCGGGGTATACTCAGGAACGCGTAGACCCTCGGTTTGAGTCGTCACATACAGTAACTACATACTCTGTAGGGAAATTATGTCAGTCCTGGCTGCGACATTCCACCTTGGCATCTGTCAAAGTTCATTTATCAAAATTACATGACAAAATAGATTTGAATGATTTTGTTAAAGGTCCTGTGGGTGGCAGATCCAAAAGGTGGGCGTATGCTATTTACAACGAAGTATGGAAATTGTCGCAAATTGAGGCAGCTTCACGATTGAGAGCTATTGATCAGGCTAATATGGAAAAAGTATTAGCAGTTATTGATAACAGCATTAGCACTCTTTCTTCTCGAATTTATACATTAGATAATATTGTTTCTTCAATTGTTGATATTGTGCATGATGATATGTCGGTATTGTATCATGGTCAAAACCAGTTGCATTCTGTTATGCAGTTTGCATGGACATTACAAACATTAAAGGCAGGGAAGGTCCCCTGGGACTATCTGAATACAACATCATTATTTTTTCCCTTTAACCTTACTGACAAACAGCAGTTTATGTCCATGAAAGATGCTTCATATTCCTTGTTACATATTGAAAAGTTGGAGCCGTTACCTTTCTCTGTGGCGGAATTGGATTCAGCAGTGTGGTTATTACATGGGTTGATAACTCTACCGTTCGCCCTTTTTAAGTTTACATCTTGTATGAAACACTATGCTCTGGGTAGATATGAACAGCTGGGTACCGCTTTCATACATGAGGTCTGGTCCCTCCCTTTTACGTATAGATGTACAAGAGACGGTACTGAGGTTTATCTGAAGGGTGAGGAATGTACAACGACACCTGATCATTCTGTAGTATGTAGGCACATTCAGTTGCACGGTGCTTGTAATGTACACGCCCCGAATTTGGCCTGCGTCCTCAAAGGTATCCCGGTGCCAGTGATTACACCATCTTTCACGCTGCTTGCAAACGGTAGTTATTTGATTTTGAATAATGAAGCTTGCTGCGGGATGTTAGTGGGAATCCCATATATAGTAACTGTATCGCAGAGAGTGGTCTGCTGCAATAATGTTCTCTTTCCACCCCCGCATGGGCGGCTGGATGTTTCCATCTGGCCTTCGATTCCGACCTTGAAAGCAGAGTTCAACAAGATGAGCAGAATAAGAGCTCTATTGTCCCAAAAGGAGGTGCCGTTGACTTCCTCCCGAGAAACATTTGTCCTTCACGTAGCAAATACGCGCACTGAGGTACAGGCACTTTTGAAAACTGACCTCCCCCTGCATTTTGGAGCTTTGATCCAAACAATTTTCAATGCCTCGTCCACAACCGGTCTGGCTCATTTTTTTAAACTTGTGGGCTCAGGCCTCGTGACCTCTTTCCAAACTATTTTTGGTGTGATTCCGGCATTTTTTCATTCTATTTTCTCGAGCGTCTTTGGAGGTGTCCCGTTGATTCTGGCGCTAGTGGCAGGTGTGCTACTTTTACTTTTCATACTACGGAATGGCTGCTCTTTCTGTGCCACACGACAGCCTGTCCCGCCTGCAGCTTCTTCGTGACAGGATGCTTGAATACTATGGCGTACTGCCATTGGCGACTTTGAGCCTGGCATATGGATTATCCTTCCGGTATTCCTACTTCACCTGCGTGCAACCTGTCTTTCACTGCCTAGATTGTCCCTTTGAATGGCCTCTGGATTTGTGCTTAACCAACACGGTGTCTCCGGACCCGGATTATGATCGACTGATGAGGCCCTTAGTGTCTCACGAGTTGGCCTGTTCTGGTGTTCGGATTATGGCCTGCGGTGCGGCGCATGGTATCCTGGGTAATTGGGATATCGCAAGGGCGGCATATGACTTCTTGGATATGGGTTATTTGGAAGTACACGCTGGTTGCCCTCTGATGGTGCTAGAGGCTCCGCTAATGGAAGAACATGTGTGTTCCTTTCCTTTGATTAACTGGATGGCTGAAACCTTCAGTGGCCGTGCCAACGATTTTCTGCTGGAAGCAGTGGCCACGTATGCTGCATATATGTTCATGGATTGAGTGAACTGTCGTCCACTGTGTTTTTCCTCACGTGTCTTGAACAGTACCTGTGCCTCTGCACTTCTGCCCGGTGAGGCGTTTTTTTCATTTTTTTTCTCTCACCCCCCGCTGCACGTTTGAGTTTTTTTTGTTTTTTCTCTCCACTTTTGGTTTTTTCATTCTCGGGCTTTGCCTGAACTGAAACTTGTTTTTTAAATTGGATACGCCTTGTTCTGCTCTGTCGCACTTGAACTCTGCGTTCTCTCTTTTCTTGCATACTGGATAGTGCTTCGATCAAGGGGGCATGTAGTAAGGACTCCCTTAATACGTACATACATTGTTAAGTTAGCATAACCACGTTAGATGTTAGAAAGCCATCTTGCTGCTTTTGCGCACGACACTGCGTTCACATGTTATTGCCTAAACAAACTGCTGACTCGAGCTTTGCCTCACACGAGAGCAATCTGTTGTTACCATACAGAGCTCTGCGCAGCGACCTTGGTCTGTACATGATGTGACAAACAGTCTGGGTTGTTAGACAATGCATGTTTTCCACTCTAGGTTGATCGACCCACTATTTAGCCATAACACACAGGCAGCTGTGAATACCTGAAAGTTGGTGCTTTTAATATTACAGACATCATGTTTAATATTCAGACCGAAGACGAGCCTTCCTGCGAGAAGACTCCTGATGCTCCTGTGATGTGATTTCACTAAGCTGATCTTTGAGGTATGGGGTCCCCTATTCAAGCCTAAGAGACCTTCTATTAGCATAATAATAATATTAGCTTCTTAGTAAAGGGAAGGTGGTAGTATCCACTGTCATTATAACATGATCACCCCTTTTATATTCTATGGTATTGTAACGATGCTGATGGTTTTGATTTTAATCATTTGTCTGCTTGTATTAGCCAAAGTACTGCATCTTAGGACACGTGGTCTATAAAAATAAACTCTTTTTATTTTCACCGTGTCTCTGTTGATTCTTGTTGTGGACTGATGTGAGAATAATATACGAACAGGTATTTCCTATTCCCACAATTCCTGAGAGTATACTGAGTCGCTTGTTCTGGGTTGTCTTTTCATTGGGATCACCGAGCTAAATCTCGGATAACGAATGGGACACTTATGCTAGCCGGATACTGGGTTCTGGGTTCTGAGGTGAGTTTCTGGTACACCACAATTCACTGAGGTCCTGGGGTTCTACGCATAGTTCTGTATATAAGCAGAATCCCTGCAACAGACCGGTTTCTGGCATTTCAGCCGTCTTCAGCCAGGCTTGCTTGAATCCAGTGGCAAAGTGAGCAAGGGACTCACGTCTGAGCATACCCTGCCAACTTATGGCGAACAAAGCTAAAACCAAAGGAAATGATGGACGGAGTGTTGAACATTGCAAGCACTCACCCCCAGTCAACTGATCTGGGTTTAATCCATCACCGTTCTTTAGCCCACTCTGCCAGTGGGCTGGACTGTTCCCATGAGGCACAGGGTCAGACTGATTTGCATATGGCCATGTCTGAACTGGGGTGGCAGAGTGGGCTAAAGAACTCCTGTGTATCAAATTACAGGTTGTGCTTAGTGACATGTGCCTTCAGGTGCCTGCCTCTGTGTCATTATGGTGTGGCTTGTTTTACATACAATGAGGGTGTCCATGATTTTGAGGGTCAGCAGGACATCTGGGATGTGACTGTGAGAGACAAGACCTGTGTGACATATAGGTGTGTGATCATATGACAGCGCACAATGGTGTATGCAACTGTGTCCTTCAGGCAGCTGGGTTACATCCATGGCAGACTGTGATGTGTTAATGTACAGGGAGTTGAGTTTGCTGAGACTCATATGTGTGATTTGCATGATGTTGGGTCTTCTGGGTCCTGGATATGTTGTTTGCAGGGGATGGGCAAATGCACCCGTTATCTGCAGAGTTAGCTTTACCCCTGAGCTATGACAGTGCATACTGTTGTTGTCTGGATGCCCTGCCCCTGTGACAGGAGACAGTGTTGACTGACTTTCAGGTCATGCCAGTGACATGGTGATCCTGCATTGTGTTCAAGTGTGCACACAAGCAAGCGCAGTTGACTGATACCACACTCACAGGGGATGGTTTGCAGACATACACAGAGTCATCCACAACCACTCCGCAGTCCTCCGAAAACCTCTCCCTCCCAGCCCCCTTCCCTTGCCTCACCTGCAACCCCATCTCCACAGAAGCTCTTCCTCTGTGACCTTGGCCTCTTCCCCACTGACCCAGCAGATCCAGATTACAAGGGGAAGAGGAAGTCCCCACACACAGAGGGGAGTGCCCCTCACACCCGGACACCCTCCTCCAGGTGCAGTCAGACTGAGACCCCCACCTGCAAGTCCCCCCGGAGCCGGAAGAGCAAGACCCCACCGCCACCACGCAGCTCCAAGGCAAAGTCTCCATCCTCCATCCCCCAGGCCACCACTCCAGAGGTTCCCCCGCCACTCCCTGCCCTGGGTTCCCCCACCCACAGATGCACCATACCCAAAATGTTGAGGCCTTACCCCCTACCACTTGCTCCTCCACACCAGGTCAGACGGTTAGTGCCACTGATGTGGGGACTGTGTCCCCCACCTCTGTCCTGCCGACCTCACCTGCACCCCATTCTGCTCACATGGATTTAGGCACTGCAGTGGAGTCCACGACCACCCCATCTGACTTGGGCACTGCAGTGGGGACCCAATCCACTCAATCTGACCTGCCCACTGAAGTAGTGCCGGCACCCACCCCATCTGACTTGTGCCCCACAGTTGTGACTGCACCCACCAATTCAGTCAGCTCCACTGCAGTTTCAAGTGTCTCTCCTGCATCCACCACCTCTTCACTGCCTCCTTCTTCTGCGCCCTGATCCTTTCCCTGCGGTGCCTGGCCTTCCCCCATGTATGCCCCTCCGAAGGGATGTCCTCTGTCCTTAGCAGTGCAGGCAAGCAAGGCGTGACAGTTGTCACTCTAGTTCACTCCTTGGCATTTGATAATGTACTGGCCATTGGCCTTTTGTTTGAACGGACGTTTAAATTTTAATATGCTGAATAAAGCTTTTTCTTTATCCCTGTGAACTTGATTTAGCTGTACCTTAGGTTGATGATGTTTAACATGCCCTTGCACCTGTAATGCTTGGTTTCCAATGTTGAATACTGATGTGTTGATGTGAGGTACTTCATGTGGTCCATGAGATATGTATCCTATTCTGGTCGGTATCCATGTCATCCTTTGCAGCTACATGGGTGTGTCATGATCAACTATTTGTGGACATCTTCGTGAACATTTCATTTGCATGGTCACATCTCTGGCTTGCACCCATGCACATATGATGTGCTTCCCATTGTCCAATTTGTCTATTTCACAGACTTTCTGCGCATCACCACTGGACCTACAGGTGTGGGCATCATTGGAATAGGAGCAACTTGGTCCTCTGTGCAACTTGCTATGTGCAGATGACTTAGGGGAGACTCCCGTACCCAGGCTGTTGTGACCAGAGCCTTCATTGTGTGCTAACTGATGGCTGACTGACCAAGTGTTCTGCTGACATGACTGAGACGTGCTGTGACTATGTTTGGCACAGCTGGGCTTCCACAGGAGTTGGGTCCCTTCAAGTAAGTGTGGTGTCCCGTGACATAGCCTGGACCCATGGTGTGTGTTGTATGAGCATGTGTGTGTGTGTCCACATCCCTGTTCATACACAGACAGTGTTCCCTTGATATGTTCCTGTTGTTGATGCTTGCTGAGTGGTACTGTGTTCATCCCACAACTTTGCCATGGGCTACCAGATGTGTGGGTGCATGACACACTACTGTTAATTGGTGTTTCATCATTGGGATTTGTCAGTTCTGAGTGGTGATGATGTTGTCAGTCGCAGATGGGACACAGTCAGGGGTCCCCAAGGCACTTGTTTGTTCGCAATATCATTTAGTTGTCCCTATGTGGTACCTTTAAGTGATTGAGACATGTGTATGTGTGTGTGACTGCTCCTACTTGTCGGGTTCAGGGGTGCAATGTTTGCAGGTGTCAGCATGTGTGCCTTGTGGTTCTCCTTGGCCTCTGCATTGTCCTGGGACTGTGGGAAGTATTCGGAAGGTTACGTGAGCTTTGACGTCATGGCCATGTACCGCATACTGTGCAGTATGTCTGTCATTCACTAGGGTTGTAAACTGTCCTTGTGTGATGAGTCTGTGCACCTTAGTTCCTCCCAACATTACTGTGTTTGTCATGGGTGCATGTGCAATGTCACCTGTCCATGTGGGCTTCACAGTTGCACATTGTTGCAGTTCAGGGTGTGTGGTGTTCAGGGTGGACTGATGTAAATGTTTGCATGGATGGGCCCTAAGCTCCCGTTTGTCCATGGATGATGGGCCATGCTGAGTGATTTGTGTTTGTGTATGTGTGGACACATGTCTGGGTTTCCCAGTTTGTACGACATCTACCTTTGTCATCACAGTGGAGGTGTCATGCATGCTTGTGTCTGGTCCCTGGGGATAGTGCTGTTGTGTCAGTCTCTTGCTGTGTTAGTTGGTGTTCATTCCAGCTTGTGTCACATGTGTCTGTTGTGCTCCCTCTCATCTCACAAAGCCTGATTGCCCACTAAGGGTGTCCCAATGATGGTTTACTTTTGTATGACACTGTGTCCACATCTGTGTCACTGTGGTTCAGCCCCCCTCATGTGCTGTTTAGTTGCCTGGGGATACTGAGACACACACACACACATGTTGTGTTAGATGTGGAGTGTGAGGTTGCCTGTTTGTGATTGTGCATCTGCATCAGTGCATTGGTATTGCTGTTGTGGGCCATTGTCTGGATGCTGTTTCTGTGATTTGCCCTGCTGTCCCTGTGAGTCATATCACATCATTGTGCACATTCATCCTGGTTGTTAGGTGCCATTGCTGGTGTTGGACAGGCCACACGAAGGGCTTGCTCCCTCCCCGCATGACAGGGCCTAAGCCCCGGCCCGCCAGGCGTGACCCACACGAATCACCCGCACTCCGTCTCCCGACGGAACTCCTGCCCCCGGACATCCATGTATCACGGGACCGAGCCACCACCGGCTCCCCCGGCCGGATCAAGCCGCCATCTTGGGCCCTGCGCCACGAGGCCGCGTGGCCTCCACCCGACCCTAACCCTGGGCCTGGCCGGCCCCGACATCCCGGCACCACCATCCACCCAGGAGGTGAGCGGACCACTTGGCAGGTCAATGGGAGAACGAAGCGTCAAGGGCTCTCCCCCGCCAGGTACCGATCGCCTCCAGCTCCCCCAGGCGCTGGCTCCACCCCCTGCTGGGTGTCTGGACACCTTCATCCCGGACCCTCCGACCTCCAAGTGCGAGGGTCCGGACATCAAAGGGCGCCAGACCTATAACTAGGGCAGCTCCGGAGCAGGACGGCAGTTGTATCCTGGAGTCGAGAGACACCGAGAGAACTCAGCCTTGACGGACTACTGGCACTGCCGTAGCCCTATCTTGTGAACTATCGTCCTGCCTGCTGGCGCTGCCGCGGCCTTCTGCAACATCCATCCTCGTCGGGACCTGCTGGCGCTGCCGCGGCCCGTTGTAACGACCATCTTCACCGGGACCTGCTGGCGCTGCCACGGACCGTGCATCGACCATCCCTCCGGGACCTGCTGGCGCTGCCGCGGACCGTGTATCAACCATCTTCACCGGGACCTGCTGGCGCTGCCGCGGCCCGTCCCAGCTAGAACACCGAGCTCGAGGATTGTGAGCCATCCACCATACCACCTCAACTACCAGACTGGTAACCAGACTGTCCCGCTACCCCCTTCCCCCATCTTGAGAGACTTAAATCGAGGGGACCCCTGAGTCCAGACCTCCTTGTACCTTCCATCGTACCGTAAGAAATTGCCTATAAAGAACGCTAAATCTTCTCCTTGTGTGGTGTCTGTCTGTGGGGGGGAAGTTATTTATCTGTACGATCGCTGGAGACGGCTCTCCCCGGAGACCTCTCCCCTTGTCCTCGGCCGACCCTCCCGGTCCGTCTAACAGCTGGCATGAAATGTGAGTTTATGACCTGACACCTACAGTCTACACAGGTTGTTTTGATTAGTGTGTCTATTTTCGAGATGTGTGTATGCTTTGTGATGGCCACTTCTGCTCTTGTGTCATTGTAAACTGTATGCATTGTCAGCCCCCATGAGTGGTGCTTGTCTGCACATGGCCGGGTGTATGTTAGGTTTTCACAGCAATGTTAGCCTCACCACATCTCTGTGGGTATGGGACACAACCACTACTTGGCCCCAGAAGTGTTTGATGTGTTGGGACTGGGAATCATACATGCTGTTTGTTATTTGCAGCTTTGACCACGATGACACTTACTTTTTGGTCACTGTGATGAGGGGGGGTTTAGACCCCATCACCACAATGACCACACTTAACCTTTGTTCTACACAGTGAGGGAGTGTTCGTTTTACATTGACGAAGTGCTATAGTGATGCTTGCCTTGTGTAGGGCACACTCATTTGTTGGTCACACATGTGCTGTTAGTTACATTGTATGTTCGAAGTCATAATCACTGTTGTGGGCATTTGTCACAGACTACACACTGTTGTCATGATGTTAGGGGGGGATGTATTTTGCTGACATACCTAATGTTGGAGTATGATGGATGTGTGGCGCATCACCCATCCTATGAGTGGGGGTGGCAGGGGCGATGGGCAACATATGCCCCATGAGTGGGGGTGGCAGGGGTGATGGGAAACATAAGCCCTATGAGTGGGGGTGGTAGGGGTGATGGGAAACAGGTCCCCTATGGGTGGGGGTGGCAGGAGTAATGGGCAACATAGTCCCTATGGGTGGGGGTGGCAGGAGTAATGGGCAACATATGCCCTATGAGTGGGGGTGACAGGGGTGATAGGCAACATAAGCCCTGTGAGTGGGGGTGGCAGGGGTGATGGGCAACATAAGCCCTATGAGTGGGGGTGGCAGGAGTAATGGGCAACATATGCCCTATGAGTGGGGGTGACAGGGGTGATGGGCAACATAAGCCCTGTGAGTGGGGGTGGCAGGGGTGATGGGCAACATAAGCCCTATGAGTGGGGGTGGCATAAGTGCTGGGCAACATATGCCCTAGAGTGGGGGTGGCAGGGGTGATGGGCAACAGGTCCCCTATGTGTGGGGGTGGCAGGAGCGCTGGGCAACAGGTCCCTTATGGGTGAGGGTGGCAGGGGTGATGGGCAACAGGTCCCCTATGTGTGGGGGGGCAGGAGTGCTGGGAAATAGGTCCCCTATGGGTGGGGGTGGCAGGGCTGATGGGCAACAGGTCCTCTATGGGTAGGGGTAGCAGGGGTGAGGGGCAACATAAGCCCTATGGGTGTCGGTGGCAGGAGCGCTGGGCAACAGGTCCCTTATGGGTGGGTTGGCAGGGGTGATGGGCAACAAGTCCCCTATGTGTGGGGGTGGCAGGAGTGCTGGGAAACAGGTCCCCTATGGGTGGGGGTGGCAGTAGTGCTGGGCAACAGGTCCCCTATGGGTGGGGGTGGCAGGGGTCCTGGGCAACATAAGCCCTATGAGTGGGAGTGGCAGTGGTGATGGGCAACATAAGCCCTATGAGTGGGGATGGCAGGGGTGATGGGCAACATAAGTGGTATGAGTGGGGGTGGCAGGGGTGATGGGCAACATAAGCCCTATGAGTGGGGGTGGCAGGAGTGCTGGGCAACATATGCCCTATGAGTGGGGGTGGCAGGGGTGATGGGCAACAGGTCCCCTATGTGTGGGGGTGGCAGGAGTGCTGGGCAACAGGTCCCCTATGGGTGGGGATGGCAGGGGTGATGGGCAACAGGTCCCCTATGTGTGGGGGTGGCAGGAGTGCTGGGCAACAGGTCCCCTATGGTTGGGGTGGCAGTAGTGCTGGGCAACAGGTCCCCTATGGGTGGGGGTGGCAAGGGTGATGGGCAACAGGTCCCCTATGTGTGGGGGTGGCAGGAGTGCTGGGCAACAGGTCCCCTATGGGTGGGGGTGGCAGGAGTGCTGGGCCACAGGTCCTTTATGGGTGGGGGTGGCAGGGGTGATGGGCAACAGGTCCCCTATAAGTGGGGGTGGCAGGTGTGCTGGGCAACAGGTCCCCTATGGGTGGGGGTGGCAGGAGTGCTGGGCAACAGGTCCCCTATGGGTGGGGGTGGCAGGGGTGATGGGCAACATAAGCCCTATGGGTGGGGGTGGTAGTGGTTCTGGCCATGCAACCCCTATGGTGGCCTGTTGTTAGTGGCCAGGATGTGGATCCCCTGTGTGTGTGTACCATTTTGCGGGTACGTGTCATTTGTTTGTGTGGTAGGTGTCTGACTTACCGTCTGCACTGTCGGTGTCGGTCCCTGATCCGGTCATAGATGTAGAGTACTGGTATGACCTGCGCGATGGGATTCATGATGTGTTCGTGTCGTACACGCTGCTTGTAGCTCCATCTCATACCCACTGCAAGCTGGTCCGTCTTGTAGCTGTATATTGAGTTAGGGCGCGAATCGTAGCTGATAGGCTTGTTTTCCGGATGCTGTGACGTGCCGTACGTGGTGACCCGTCCGGCGCGTAGGAAGTACACATCGTACTTGTCAGGGCGGAAACTGCTGTGGATACTGCTTCTGGGCGACTCGGTTCAGCGTTAGGGGCTACGGCTCGGACGGAGAATGGAGCTTGAATCACAGCCTACGTGTCGGTCGTGTTTTTGGCAGTTATGCGGATTGTACTTCATCTACAGGACGGACCGGCTACGGGTATGTGTCGGTCGCACGGTAAGGCTACGGACAGCTCTCGGAGAGCTTTCCGACCCAGATCGGAATCGACCAGTGAGGAAGTGAAGGATCAGGATGAAGAGCAAGAATTTTTGCAAAAATGTTGTCATCTAAATCAACCAGGGAGATAGGCCTATCATTTTTTCACATTTTAAGATCTATGTTTTCCTTGGACATAGGACAGATTAGAGCATCTTGAAATTAACCACTCGCCTTTCCGGACAATATGAAATGCGAAAAAGGGAATTTAATTTGGGAGTTAAATATTTAGAAAAGTGTCAATAATATTCTATGGTAAACCCATTAGGGGCTGGACACTTCCCTTTTTTAAAGTAATCAAATGGCAGAAAGTATATTCTCAAGAGAAATATCTTTGTCTAAGGAAGAAAGATCAATATCGATAGGAGAAGGTGGTGTGATAGAAATTAAATATTGTGAAATATCATCTTGAGATGGTTAGGATTCAGGAGTGTATATGGTGCTAAAATAATTAGTAAATTGCTTTAAAATATCTTCATTTTTATGAAAAATGATTTTAAACAGGGACAAAATAACGTCAATTTTAGTATGCTCTTTTTTAATTTTCAGATAATTAGCCAATGATTTCCCTGATTTGTTTTGCCCCCATAATATTTAGCACTAGATTTAAGTAAATAAGAATTAGTAATCTCTGTTGAATTTTTGTTATAAGGGATTTTGGTGTGATATAATTGATCTAAACAGTCCTTTGATTTAGACAAATAATATTTGTGCTCTGATATGATTTAAAAGTCAAAGTTATTTTTAAGAAGAAGATTTCCTCTTCTCTCCTCGGGTTTAATACCCTCTCTGGTTGGATGCTAGCGCCGGGACACCTCCGTTGGAGGTAACTGTCGCGCTCTACAAATGCTATAATAATAATAATAATAATAATAAAGGAGATAATAAAGTCACTAAATGTAGCTTGAAGAGAATCCCACACCGTCGGAAAAGAAATATCAGAAGATTCATTATCATTAAAGAAGATATTGCCAAACACTTCAAAACCTTGAGTAAAATTAGTATCAAGAAGAAGAGAGTTGTTGAATCGCCATCTCCTATCCCGAGGAATATGTGGAACAAAATCCAAGTCCAACATTACTGGGGGTGGTCAGAAATTACTATAGAGCCAATTTCAGATTGTAAAATATGCTGTGCTAAAGGCCGAGAAACAAATAATAAATTCTAGATTGAGAGGAATGACCTGGAGAAAAGAACGTATATTTTTATAGAGTTGGATTGCAGACTCTCCAGGCGTCAGTTAAACCTTTTTGTTTTATGGCAGTGCATCGAGGATGACACAAATTTAGAAGTGGAATGTCTGTCAAGAAAGGGATCAAAAAACACTTTGCAATTGCTGCCAAAAATTGAATAATTATCAGTAAGGAACATTATGTTATGTTATATAATACTTATAGCGCGCACTAATACTTAAAAAGTGTCCTGGTGCGAATGCTGCAAGCAAAACCTTGAGGAGAGACCATTAGAGTGCCCCTAAGAATAGAAAAGTTTTCAATTGCTTTTTAAAAAGCCTAAGGTCTTGAATGGCGCGAAGCTTCAAAGGTAAGGCATTTCAGGCAATGGCTGTTTTGACTGAAAAAGATTGGCCACCCAGACGAACTCTATGGAAGCGCGAAACCGTCACCTGACGTAAGGTGGCGGATCGCAACAGTCTATTAGGAGTATAGAAGGCAAACCGCTTTTGAATGTAAAGGGGACCAGTATTGTGCAACGCTCGGTGGGCCAAAATCAGGGATTTAAATTGCACTCTTTGGAGGACTGGCAGCCAGTGTAAGTCACAAAGGTTTTTTTTTACGCTAGATCGTACTGAGATGTTAAACAGGAGTCTAGCAGCGGCATTCTGAATGGTCTGTAGTTTATTAATTAGGTATCTAGGGATACCCAAATACAGAGCGTTAGCATAGTCAAGCCGAGAAAGTATAAGGGCACGAATCACGGCTTCCTTAGCTGAGGCAGCAACGGGAGAAATCTTCTCAGAAACTTGAGAGTGCCAAAGCACTGACCGACCAGTTTATTAGTTTGATAAGTAAACCGTAAGTCCTCCATGAACCAAATCCCAAGACTTTTTGCAGGAGAGCCCTCAGAGTGAGGGCAGGGGAGATTAGAAGGCCATAGAGATGATCTAAAATCAGAGGGAAATTGTCCATACAGGAGAACTTCTGATTTGTCCTCATTACATTTTAGATGCGCAGCGGCCAGCCACTTAAAAACTGCCGAAAGGCAGTTCTGGGCGGACGCAGTAGACAAATATGAATCCTTCCATGTAAAAAGAAGTTGCGTATCATCCGTATTGGCCATTATTTTTGCACCAAGTTCCTCTGCCCAAAAAATCAAAGGTGTAAGATAGATATTAAAGAGCAGGGGGCTCAAGGTGGATCCTTGCGGGACGCCCATAGAAACCTTCCTCACCGTCGAGGAAAAAGGCGGCATCCACACCTGCTGGGACCGATCCACTAGAAAAGATTTTAGCCAGTTCCACACATGGCCACCAATACCAATGTTAGCCAGGCGAGATAGAAGGAGCTGATGGGGAACCGTATCGAAGGCGGCAGAGAGATCGAGTAGCACTAAAGCTGCTCTGCCGCCCGCATCAAGGCACCCCCGAATAGTTTCGGCCACCTCCATCAGCGCAGTCTCGGTACTGTAGGCTGACCTAAAACCAGACTGCGCAGGGTGTAGTAGGCCAGAGGATTCCACGAAGGCTTCCAGTTGCCGAAAAACAACCTTCTCACAAATTTTGGCCATGGCAGGGAGAAGAGAAATAGGACGATAGCTAGTCAAAATAGAAGGGTCGGGTGAGGGTTTTTTCAGGAGAGGAAGAAGTTTAGCCTGCTTCCAACTACTAGGAACCGTAGAGGTCTGCAGGGAAAGATTTATAATTCTATTGACCTTCAGAGAAATCTCCTCAGCAATGCCAGCAAACACTCTGGCCGGAGCCGGGTCAGAAGGAGACCCTGATTTGAGAGATTTTAAAATAGCCAAGGTGTCACATTCCTCAACATACGTGAACATGGAAAAGGAGGAGGAACAGACAGGGGAGGTCGGCAAAGTCAGAGAAGAGGAGTCAGTCGGGGAAAAAGAATCCCGACCAAGGCTGTCCTGTGTCACTTGAATTTTTTCGATAAAAAAAGACGACAATTCCTCACAACGCTCTAAGGGGGCTGGAAGGGGAGTTTGTTCCATGGCAGGGGATAAGAAACTTCTGACGATCGAGAAGATCTCTTTGCTGTTGTTCTTGGCTTTGGCTATACGGGCAACAAAGAAACTACTCTTAGCTGCACTAATAGCTGTGTAATAATCTTGTTGGACCTTACGCAGAGTAGCCTTGGCGAAAGGACAGTAGTCCCGGCGCCAGATGCGCTCCAATGCCTTACAAGACAGTTTAAGAGCTCTAAGCGAAGGCGAGTACCAAGGTTTAGGTGGAATGGCCCTAGGTCTGCAAACGTGGTGGGCTTTAGACACTGTTTCCATGCGACGAGCGATCCATGAGGTAAAATCGGCACATTCAGTCTCCAGGATGCTGGTAGGTGAAGGTTCCGACCGAGCCAACGTCTTTGCAAGAGCCGGAATATCAATCCTGCGAGACTGTAAGTTATGAGCAGGGCGGGCACTAGGCGAGAATTTACCGATAGACCATGAGAAATGAACCACGAGACCGGTAGAGGGTCAGGATTTAATATATCAAAATTGGAGCAGATCAAATCAAATGCCCCCCTTGGTGGGTGGGTAATTTAATCCATTGAGTCAAGTGAGCCAGGTCACACAGATCATTTAACTCCCTGGAGCCCGGCGCATCCGAACAATCAAGATGTATGTTAAAATCCCCAAGAAGAAGAAACCTAGGGAAACGCAGGGCACGCGGAATAATCACATCGTCCAAGGCCTTGAGAAAGCCTCCCGGGGAACCCGGGGGCCGGTAGACCACCGTACCACCCAAGGTAAAGTGGGGGGGCAAAGCAATAGAAAAATCAAGAGTCTCACCGTCTACAAACCCCACCGAGGCTTCACAGGAAAACGACCAGATGTCTCTGAGAACTAAGGCAATACCACCTCCTCTCCCAGAAGATCGATCAAGTCTAGCAATTTTGAACCCAGGCGGAATAGAAAGTTCGATCGTAGGGGCACACAACTTAATTGAGATAAAATGTTGGACCAAAAGGACCTATTGTGTTATGTTGGAGCATATATCTTGAAAATTGTAATTGGGATTTTATTGAAAGTAATTGAAAGAATAATCCAACTGCCATTAGAATCTGACTCTTGGGAAATAACCTGAATGTCCAAACATTTATTACACAATATGGCTACTCCATTACCTGTACCAGTGCCTGCAGAAGACAAGACTTGACCAACCTATTGATTTTTTTAGTTGAACAATTTCTGACTGAATTATATGAGTCTCTTGTAATAGGACAATTTAAATTTAGACAGATGCGTTAAGATACTTTGCCGTTTATTGGAGAACCAAAACCCCTAATATTCTAAGAAATAACTCTTAGAGACATTTATTATCTATTAAATATGATGGAAATAAATTGATCATTGTATAAATAGTTCAGTAATAATAAACTTGTAATTTTCATGCAATGTTGAAAAGAATAGGCAATGAGATAAGAATATGGTAATAATAAACACAATTTAATGAAAGACTGAAAGATATCAGCAATAGGAAAAGAATATGAAAGGATATGAAGTGCAGAATAGATTTTAAAAAGACACGTAGGAAGGAAAAAGCAAACCAAGAAATATGAAAACAAAGAAAAAGAGAGAATGAAAAAGAGAGCAAACATGAAACACCACAGAGGATACAAAAACACAACAAAAATATTCTGGTAAAACAAACAAATTGTCGAGGGTGGTGAAACCACATAAGGGGATGACAACAACCAAGATTTAACGCAGTCTGCACTCAGGAAAGAAGCAAACCACACAAAAGGACTTCAATAACTTCTTCTGTACACACAATATACAGCTATGGAAGAGGAAAAAAATATAAAATAATATTAGTAAATAAGGGGAACATACATATAAAACAAACAGTTAACAAATTAAAAATCCATTAGTGCAGAAAAACCAACATTCTGAAATATCATTATAAAGAAGAAGCAATTAAAACTAATAACATCAGATGTAATTATACATTAACAGTATCCAGCATTGCTCCTCTAAAGATCTCCGGGAGAGAAAGATCCTTATAAGTGGTAGTTTTGTTGTTATTCATTACTTTGAAGAGACAAGGTATGGAAAAGACCAAATCTTGCATTGAGAGAATGTAAAGCTGAGCGCATGTCAAGAAATGTCTCTGTTCTGTCTGCAGTGGCTTTTGCGAAATCTTGTGCAGTTGATCCAGACCAGGAAATCCAACTTTTAGCTTTGGTGGCTTTGATAACGGTAGGAAGATCAAGGTACTTCAAAAAGTACGCCTCTGAGTTTGTGTGAGGATGATCTAACACCAGGGGGATGATCAATTCTATGCGCACGCTGTATGTTTAAAGAAGGTGAAGGTGGGAGGTCCAAAATCTGAGGGAGAAATGATTTGAAGAAGGAGATGGGGTCTGAACCTTCTGATCCATCAACCAAACCATAAATGAGTAAATTGTTTCTCTTATTGCGATTTTCCATGTCATCTCCGTCCGACTCGTACCCGGGAAAACCACCTTACAAACCCGCAAGTATGATTCGTACAGAAATACCATTTCCGTACGAGTCGTACAAAACACCGACCGGCAAAAAAATACCCACAATTCCGATCCGGAACATCGCGTACATGACGTCTGGACGGAGTCAGGCAGCGTTTTACGGACCAGCAAGTACGATCCGTGCCCACGTCACTCCGCACCGCTCATTTTTTACGGCAGCCAAAAACTCCCGGGAAATTGAGGACGACGCGAAGAAGGAGCACCGGTACGCAACGGACAGCCATGGACCCCATCCTACGTGTCATCCCGGCCCTCCTAGCCTACGACCTGGTACACAGAAACCGACCAGAAGGTCAGAACAACACCATGGGGCAAAGGGGGGGCAGGGGCAGCAAACATAACCCCCACCCAAGTAAAAATGTTAATATGTCCTGTACATACATGACCTCCAGGCTCTGGTCACTTTGGGGGGGCGTGTCCACCAACCTCTACGTACTGTCACAATGGAAGTGGACGTGGACGCGCACCCATCACCGCGACAATGGTGGTACGGACCGTACCCATGCCCCCAGAGCGTGGGTACGGCCCGTACCACCATTGGAGTGGTGATGTAGGGGGATGCGCCGTTCCCATGCCCCCAGAGCGTGGGTACGGCCTGTACCACCATTGGAGTGGTGATGTAGGGGGACGCGCCGTTCCCACGCCCTCAGAGCGTGGGTATGGCCCGTACCACCATTGGAGTGGGGAGGTAGGGTTATGTGCCGTACCCACGCCCCCAGAGCGTGGGTACGGCCCGTACCACCATTGGAGTGTTGATGTAGGGGTACGCGTCGTACCCACGCCCCCAGAGTGTGGGTACGGCCCGTACCACCATTGGAGTGGTGATGTAGGGGTACGCGTGACGGAAATGGACGTGGACGTGTACCTGTCACCACAATAATGGTGGTACAGGCTGTACCCATACTCTGGGGGCGTGGGTACGGCGCGTACCCCTACATCCCCACTCCGATGGTGGTACGGGCTGTACCCACGCTCTGGGGGCATGGGTACAGTGCGTACCCCTACATCAACACTCCAATGGTGGTACAGCCCGTACCCACGCTCTGGGTCCGTGGGTACGGTCCGTACCGCCATTGGAGTGGCGATGTAGGGGTACGCGTGGTACGGACCGTACACACGCCCCCAGAGCGTGGGTACAGCTCGTACACACCATGAATGTGTGGGTACGGTCTGTCCCACACGTAGCACTACGGCACTAGTACAGAATGGATAGAAGGCGTACACACGCCACGAATGTTGGATTAGGGCCTGGTGCAGCATATAAGCAGTATATTGGTGTGTGTGTATGCTCAGGACAGCAGTGTACTGCACCAAGGGGGCGGGTGGGTGGGTGGGTGGCTGCAGAGGACTCCCAGCAGTGGACAGAGACATGTGAGGGGTGGGTGCCCATCACTCCCAGCAGTGCCCAGACATATGAGGGGTGGGTGCAGAGGAACACCCAGTAGTGGACAGAGACATGTGAGGGGTGGGTGCCTATCACTCCCAGCAGTGGACAGAGACATGGGGGTGGGTGCACAGCACTCCCAGCAGTGGACAGAGACATGTGAGGGGTGGGTGCCAATCACTCCCAGCAGTGGACAGAGACATGGGGGTGGGTGCCCGAGACTCCCAGCAGTGGACAGAGACATGTGAGGGGTGGGTGCCTATCACTCCCAGTAGTGGACAGAGACATGGGGGTGTGTGCCCAGGACTCCCAGCAGTGGACAGAGACATGTGAGGGGTGGGTGCCTATCACTCCCAGCAGTGCCCAGACATATGAGGGGTGGGTGCAGAGGAACACCCAGTAGTGGACAGAGACATGTGAGGGGTGGGTGCCTAGCACTCCCAGCAGTGGACAGAGACATGGTGGTGGGTGCACAGGACTCCCAGCAGTGGACAGAGACATGTGAGGGGTGGGTGCCAATCACTCCCAGCAGTGGACAGAGACATGGGGGTGGGTGCCCAGGACTCCCAGCAGTGGACAGAGACATGTGAGGGGTGGGTGCCTATCACTCCCAGCAGTGCTCAGACATATGAGGGGTGGGTGCAGAGGAACACCCAGTAGTGGACAGAGACATGTGAGGGGTGGGTGCCTATCACTCCCAGCAGTGGACAGAGACATGGGGGTGGGTGTCCAGGACTCCCAGCAGTGGACAGAGACATGTGAGGGGTGGGTGCCTATCACTCCCAGCAGTGCCCAGACATATGAGGGGTGGGTACAGAGGAACACCCAGTAGTGGACAGAGATATGTGAGGGGTGGGTGCCTATCACTCCCAGCAGTGGACAGAGACATGGGGGTGGGTGCTCAGGACTCCCAGCAGTGGACAGAGACATGTGAGGGGTGGGTGCCAATCACTCCCAGCAGTGGACAGAGACATGGGGGTGGGTGCATATCACTCCCAGCAGTGCCCAGACATATGAGGGGTGGGTGCAGAGGAACACCAGTAGTGGACAGAGACATGGGGGTGGGTGCAGAGGATTCCCAGCATAGTCCTGACATATGAGTGGTGGGTGCATCATCCTCAGATGACCACACCTCCATGGGTTCATGAACGCATCCCCAATGTGTGAAAATGTTGAGAGTGCCATATCAACACATCACTGACAGCAGTGTCCGACTCCCATGAGGATGGACGTCTTTCCCCCATGGCCTGACACACCACATGTGGGTGTGAGGACAAATGACACATGCATACCCACCCCTGGCGGATGCAGCACAATACACACATTGAGAACATGTCACAAGACTGCATAGTTATGTGAAAGCCTACTAAACTAAGAGAGCCAAAGGGAATACACACTGTCACACACATTCCAGGACTGACAGGAATGCACAGCCACCAAGTAGTTGTCTCCCATGGAAGGAATAGGGTGGACTTCCCACAGATACAATGACCACAATTGTCAGTCAGGTGACCAAATACCCTGCAGAACAAGTACCAATTGTGTGCTAGGCTGGGAGTACACACATGCATAGTGCGGAAAAGTGACAATTTCCACATGGAGGCATGGCAACATACTCTATACACAAGTACAGTGACTACCAAGGATGGCACAGACGATACAGCCAGAGACATTGCTGAGCAGGCATGGGCCTAGTTGAAGTGATCTGTCTGCCACCAAGGAAATGTAGACACAGGTCAGCACAACAATTGTGAAACTCCCTGCAGGGAAGATGTCAGGTGCCACAGAGGAAGGAACACTCCTTGGGACAATGTCTTCAATCACAAAGAGCATACACGAGCAAAGAGTCTTTGCAGAGACCTTGTGATGGCACGCAGATACCAGGGTCCACCCCATGAGCACCATACTACAACATTTCCCAGACACCTAACACATGATCACCACCTCAACTCATGGAGCATCAGCACCAACATCAATACCTGAAAAGCAATTGTGTTCAAAGGGAAAACAAAATGCTTTATTCAGCAGTAAAATAAAATGTATGAAAGGACACTATGTACAAAGGCCATAGGCCAGTCCAGATGCGATGTCCTGAGGGGGACACATGTCCATGCATCTCCCCTAGCTTGCCTGCTTATTCGAAACCTCTGGGGGCATCATGTGGGGAAGGACCAGGCACCGCAGGGACAGGAGGGGGAAGGGTAGGTGTTGTGGGTGCAGGGACGGACGACTCAACCACAGGGGGGGGGCAGCAGCAAAGGTGGAGGTTAGTATGTCGCTGCACACATCCACAAGCTCTGCCAGCGTCTCCCCTGCACCCGAATGAACCACAGGCCCCAAGGAGGGGGGGGCGGAGGGATGGGTTGCAGCGCTACTGGGGGAGGTGGTGGACAGGGGGGGACTCAACTCCCCTACCCGTGGAGTGCCTTGCTCGTTTGCGCGATGGTGAAGCTGTGGGGCTGAGGCCCAGCACAGCCAAGTAGGCCTCCTTCTCAGGCTGTGGGGCAGGGGAGCCGAGGGGAGTGACATTGGAGGGACTGGGGAGTGAGGCATGCGGACTCCGACTGTGGCTGCGTGTCTGCCTGTGTGCCCTAGACCCAGTGGGTGTGCCTTCTACCCCCTGAGTGTGCGTGACTGGAGGTGTGCGCTTGCCCTTCCCTGTTGGTGTGCTGGCTGTGTCTGGTGTGGTGCCTGCCTGGGAATGTGTGTGTGTGCTTGGGACAGGCATGGGAGTGGAAAGTGTGGATGGTGCAGGGGTAGGTTGGGGGACCAAGCTCTGCAGGAGACCCACTGCTGCGGTCAGTGACGAGTCCATAGACCTCAGCAACATCCGTTGGTCAGACATCGCTGATGACATGCCCTCCATGTACGACACCATCTGTGTTAGCAGTGTGGTGTGGCCATGGAGGACAGTCAGGATCGATGTCTGCCCAACCTGCAACTGCCGCTGAATGTCCACAGACTCGGCAGTGAGGGCAGCAGTGGAGACAGGGGCAGGGGGTGCAGTGCCTGGCACGAAGGAGACATGTTGTTGCCCTACACGGACAGAAGGGACCGGAGCAACTGGGAGGGCAGTGATGGGAATGGAGGGGGCGGTGACAGTTGTAGTGCTGCTGCCAGCTGTTGGAGCATCCTCCGCCCCCTCAGGGAGTTCAGCCTCGGACCCGTCAGCGTTGTAGTCTGTGTTGGTACTACCCAGGTCCTCCGCCACACTCCCCTCGCCCTCCATGCCACTTAATGCTTCTGACTCGGCAGGAGTGGTGGCACTGGTGCTGGATCCCTCCTGTACGTCCGTGCAGGTGTCTCCCTCGGTGTCCCCCGATGATGCTGTGGGCAAGGTGAAGAGACAGGAAATAATCAGTCACCTGTGTACATCTGACACATGAGTCCAAACAAAATAGGTCACAGTGCATATCATGAAATGCATCATGAGTAACATCTAGATTACTCCGCACATATGTAAGCCCTGCACTCCCCAGTTGGTTTACCCACCATGCCACCTAAAATAATGAAAATCAAGACACAACAGTGTTAGAATTGGGAATCTCTAGTTGGCACAGGTATGCACTTGCAACAAGCAGGGACTCTCAATTCCAAGTCAGGATAAGGGGATCACCCTTTCAAATAACCCCTGCTCACCCTTTAGGTAGTGTGGCGCAAGCAGTCAAGACTATTCTCAGGGCGTCATAGGTTAAGCATTTGTGAACACATACAGTAATGCAATGACACACCACAAATGGACACCAGTCAAGGTTATATCAAAAATAGGTTTCTTTATATAAGGCTTAGCATAAGACCAGAATAATGATTAGAAATGACCACAGTATTATTTCAAAGTTCAATGTTCTTGTAAAAAGGCTTAAAATGCAAAAATAGGCTTCTTTTAGTCAATTCTTCTTTTCAGGCTTTGTACGGTTCGTACCTGGGTGTGCGACTCGTCCGCATTAAAAACAAGGAAAGTACGAGTCAAACAATCGGTGCGGACTCCGGGGTCCGTAACATGCACGCTGCGGTGCGAACAGAACAAAGTACCTTAAGTTCGTGGGGTCCACGACGGTCAGTGCGGGACAAGTTGATGGGTCCGGGTCGTAGTTCGGCAGCGTATTCAGATGCTGGTCGGGTTGCGGCGTCGGTACGCGGCATTGGTACGGGACCTTCAGGAAAACGTGCGGATGGCCCGGATCAGCTTGCAGAGTCTGTGGCGTTCGGCGTTCGAGCCGTACCTTCGGTGCGGATGGGCGGCGACACTTCTCTGCGCCGTACAGCGTACGGGGAGGATCAGCGTACTGCGGCTTCTCGGCTCTGAGTACGGCACGGTGCAGTACATTAGCAGCGTACGGACCGTACCTGTGGGACGATGGAGCTTGGGTCCGGCGTACAGGGTTCGGCAGCCAGGGTTGTACGTCTCGAATCGGCGGGGAAGGTTAGGTGGGATGTGGCCGGGAGGGATACAGCGCGTACTAATGCTTTTGGATCAGCGTAGACGCACGGTGCCGGGCGGCAAAGACACGGCTTCGCGGCGGATGGGGTACGAGGCATACTGGGGTCAAATCCAGCGGGAAACAAGCACAAATCGTCCAGGCAACTCAATTTTGGAAGGCAGATGAGTCCAATGGTCCTGGGACTCAGTTCAGGGGGCAAGCTCTTCTTCCAAGCCCTTGGAGATAGTTGAAAAATAAAGTGCAAAGTCTCTTTCAGTCTTTTCCTCTCCTTTCTCAGCAAGGCACCCACTGCAGGCCAATCCCCCAGGTCAGGGAAAGTTACTCCTCCTTCAGCTCCTTCCAGGTCCTTCTGGACAAGCAGAGTTTCTTCGTGGTTCAATCAGGATCTGATTTCTTAGGAGCAGAGCTCCTACATTTATACCAAGTTTCTTTTGTCTTTACAGGCCAGGGGGCCTTTGCATAATCCCAGTCCAGTTCTTTTCAGCGAGGAGCACTTTGTTGTTGGGACTCTGGCTTCTTCTTTCAGCAGGCAGGGCAGAGACAACAGACGCTCTCCAGGGGGTGGAGCCAGCATTGTGGTGGCAGAGCACTGCCCTATTCAGAGTCAAGGTGCACTCCTCCCACCCATCCTGGTGTAATCTCTCTATTCACCACCTGGTAGCCCCAGCCTGTCTCCTGGAACTTCCCAGCCCTGTCACTCAAGCTACACACAAAGAAGATAACCCCTCCCAGCAGAGGCGGACTGAAATGGTTTGGCAAGCAAAGGCTAACTTTCTAAAAGTAGCATTTGCAAACCCAGGATATCAAAATAACCTTTGCTAAAAGATGTATTTTATTATTCTGAGTTCAGGCATACTAAACATGAATTTCTACCATGCTTCCTGAGCCTGCTAGGATTATAGAGTGTTAGAATCTAGCAGCCCATTCTGGCCTATGGAGAGCAGGTAGCCTTACAATAGTGAAAAACGAAAATGGCTGTAATTCATTATTAGGAGATGCCAAACACTTCAGGGCATGTCCTACCTTATCCTTACAATGCACCCTGCCCTAGGGCCTACCATAGGGGTGACTAACATGAAGGTAAGGGAAGGTTTAGGGACTGGCAAGTGGGGACATTTGCCCAGTCAGCATGACAGTACCAGACTGCATGCAGGTTCTGCAATGGCAGACCCTAGACACATTTTACCCCGCTGCTTCTGTGGGTGGCACAACCAGTGCTGCAAGCCCACTAGCAGCATTTGGATATACAAGCCCTTGGCACCCCTGGTGCACTCTACTAGGGACTGATAGTAAACCAAATAAGCCAAACATGGAAGTCAATTCACATAATACATTTTACCATAGGGAGAGCATATGCACCTTAGCACTGATCAGCAGTGGTAAGGTGCCCAGAGTCATATAACAGCCAACAACAGGTCAAAAAAAATAGAGGAGGAAGGCAAAAAGTTTAGGGATGACCCTGCAAAAAGGGCCAAGTCCAACACACAGCAAATAACAGGATATCCAATTATACTGAGAAGCTGAGAAGTGTATGTGAACAGTGGAGCACAGCCAGACTATGAAAGCATGCCACCCCTTGCTCACTGTGAACGAAACAGTATTGGTGCACCCAATGCCAAATAACAGACGCCAATGCTGAAGGTGTCCCCACACTCATAGACCTGTGAGTGCTTTAGAAATTCCAAATAAATACTTTCTGATCGATTGGGAATCACAAGACTTTACACAATTGACAAGTTAGGAATGTGTGAATGTTCCACTTTTGGAACAGAACACACATGTGCATGAATATCAGAAGTCACACAAGGAGGTGCACACAAAACTACATTTACACAGTCATAGTATGAGCTGCCAGCCTAATGCCAAGAAGCCATTGCTAAGAAGAAATGTGGTATCAGTAAGTACATATACATGGCACCACGGTGGTCCAGATGACTGGACACTGGTAAGTTGGCATCAGCAACAACCAAGGACTAACCCAAATGCAAACACACTGTGGGAATATGGATATGTATAATTCCAGAACACATTTTGGACAGAACTGTGCCTTTGTTTGAAATGTGCCAGCGGGTTCCCCCAAAGTGTAAAGGTGGTTTCTTGTGCACTTCCTTGGGAGACATCTGTCGTGCAGGCACATTATTGCCCTTCACAATAATCAAAGTGAAGCATCGAAACTATTGGGACATGTTGACAAGTGTAGTGAGTGCCAAGGTACAAGACTTCTTGATTGACAACTTAAAACATGCCACCTGTCACATGGCCATCTGTACCATGATGACACAGTTGGCTACACATCTGACACACCACCTGTCATGTGGATTGGCACACATGTCCAGACACAGGACAATGCATTAGCTAATGTCCCTGAAATAGTGTTGCAATAAGGAGCACCTGCACTGAGGAGACACCCTGATAGGAACGAAGAATGTTGACACAGATGTAAGCACACACAGACCAAACCACATAGCATCGGGAGCACACACCGGTGTCAATAATGGATGAGCTGGACACCTGTATTGTAACTATTGACACATGCTGCAAAGCACAAACATGACACCCTGCACAACATGTCTGGGTCACTGCACGTTGAGTGTCAGTCCAGACAATTAGCACACACAGATCAGACCTGAGTGTTGCCGTAGGCGTACGCCATAGTGATACGACCCATACACATGCGTGTACGGGCCGTATCACTATGGCGTACGCCTACGGCAACACTACCATAGGGATAGGACCCCTACACACGCGTGTACGGGCCGTATCACTATGGCGTACGCCTACGGCAACACTACCATAGGGATAGGACCCCTACACATGTGTGTACAGGCCATATCACTATGGCGTATGCCTACGGCAACACTCCCATAGGGATAGGACCTGTGTGTACATGTACGTGTGTACGGTCTGTACACACACACGCGTACTCCTACCCAACCCCTATATAGTGATACGACCGTACCCACGCCCTCAGAGCGTGTGTATGGTGCGTTTCACAGCTTACACTGGTGATAGGAGGCGCACAGGAAAGGAATGGAGGTGTCAGACTCGCACAAGGATGGACATCAAGTCATTGTCAGTGCAGTCCTTCATGTGTAGGGCCTAGGGGTGTGTCAGGCAGTGATGTGGCACATGTCTCCTCATGTTTTAACCCAATAGTTGTGTGATTTCCTGTGTACACATGTCATGTGTGATGGGGCACTATGTGGCACACTTCCCCTTCACACCTTTTACATGTGTGCATGTAGTACTAACTTGTCAAGCACTGCATCACTGGCATGGCACAGTCACCAACACCCGCAACTGTCCCCTGATGCCATGTACACGGATGATGACACCTGACAGCGTGCCACGATGTGAATATGTCATGTGTGTGTCATGTGTTCCCATGGGCTTGCTGTTGGTGTTCCGTCAACTGCATCTGCTGTAGCTGCATCCAACATGTGTCTGTGTGTAGATGGCCATGGCACACAATGACACACACCAGGCCACATGTGGAATCACACGTAACGTGTGTCTGTATGCATCGAACAGGGACTTGCGAGCTGAGGACATATCTGCGTAGTCTCAATGTCTGTGTGATAAGTATTGACATGTACCCCTTCATGGCAAGGTGTGTGGTCTGTCCTTTTTCAATGACATGTGACCTGTGCGTCTGGCTTGCCGCCAGCTGTCTGTATGAGATAACATCCTTCAAATGCACATATGTGGATGTATGTCACTCCTGTAATGTGTCTGGCTGTTCACTCACACTGGCCCACAGCTACTTTCATGGCATGTCATGTAGACCTTGACAATCCACGTTTGTAGCTGGCTCTTGGTAGGAGTATCACCTGGCTGGCATACGTGTCCAGGATGTATTGCACAGAACAGACTCTGTATGTAGCATATGTGGATTAGCTGTTGAACATGTGCTCAGTTCATTAACATTGGTGTAGTAATGTACCCAATCTCTGTTGTTCCTTCCAAATTTCTGCAGGGCACCGCCTCTCCCCCGACCAATGCCAGACTTGGGTGCCATGAGGGAACGTGACTGCCTACGCCAACAGTTAATTGAGGACATGACAAACAGGCTGGCACCACACCTCCAACCGCGACACAGTTATCCGACTGCGCTGACCCCCAAGATGAAGGTGATGTCAGCCCTACATTTCTTTGCCACCGGTACATTTCAATTCACCATAGCTGATGTGTGTGGCATGTCTCAGACCACGTTCAGCCGTGTCCTGCAAGATGTGTTAGAAGCCATGTTGGAGCACCTGGATGAATTCATCCATTTTCCAACTCGTGAGCAGTTGACAGGTATCAAGGGTGAGTTCTATGCCCTGGGAGGGATGCCCCATGTAATTGGGTCCATTGATGGGACACATGTGGCTTTGGTACCACCACAGGCACAGGAGGTAGCCTATCGCAACCGTAAACATTATCACTCCATTAATGCCCTTGTGGTGTGTCTTGCTAACATGCTGATTTCCCATGTATGTGCACGTTTTCCAGGGTCAGCACACGATGCCTACATCATGAGGCGTAGCAGGGTGCCAGAAATTATGTGAACGAGCATGTCTTGTTGGTGGGTAGACTCTGTTTGTCCAGTATTTAGCGTTATCTTTGTATGTTACCGCATCTCCTGACCCACTTCTTTACATGATGTTTCCATGTAGGGGACTCTGGCTATCCCAACATGCCATGGCTGGTGACGCCTCTCCGCAACCCCAGAACAGCTGCAGATCACCGTTACAACAACGCCCATGGGCAGACCAGGCGAGTGATTGAGAGGACATTTGGCCTCCTGAAGAGCCGATTCCGTTGCCTCCACAAGACAGGCGGGTCCCTCAAATATGCACCGGTGAAGGTCTGCAAAATCTTCCTCGTGTGCTGCATGCCGCACAACATGGCAGTGGAGAAAGCTGTGCCACTCATCCTGGATCCCGATGAGCAGGAACATCCACCCGTGGAGGATGACGTCCTTGGTCACGAGGCAAGTGAGGAGGAGGAGGAGGAGGAGGAGGAGGAGGAGGACATCCAGAGTCAGCTCATATGCAACTTCTTCTCATAATGGTGAGTCCCTGGGTCTGAGTGTGCACGCTTGGAGCCATGTGTGGCATGTGTTGCAATGTGTGTGTCCAGCTGACTGTATGCTAAGTGACTTAGAGTTGTGTTCTGATGTCTCACTCGAGTGCTGATGTCATTCCACACATTGTAGCTGACACACTCAATTGACAACTAACATGGTGTCAACCTTAGTCATGTAGAGTACATGACCATGCATGCGGATGACTATCATTTTCCTGACTTCTTGTGTGTCTGTCATCCCCAGGTAGTTGCGCATGCTGTCTGCTCGTGGCATCGTTGTGCTCCTGCTATTCCTCATGAGGATTGCAACGTGTGCTGAATCAGCGTTACATGCACGGACATGGTGAAAATTCGCCTTTGGGTAATGTTGGACCTGGCCCTTTTTGAAGGGTCATCCCTAAACTTTTTGCCTTCCTCCTGTATTTTTTCTGACCTGGTGTTGGCTGATTTATGACTCTGGGCACCTTACCACTGCTGACCAGTGCTAAGGTGCATATGCTCTCCCTATGGTAAAATGTATACATTGATTGGTGTCCATGATTGGTTTATTTGGTTTACTGTCAGCCCCTAGTAAAGTGCACCAGGAGTGCCAGGGCTTGTAAATACAAATGCTGCTGGTGGGCTTGCAGCACTGGTTGTGCCACCCACAGAAGCGGCCTAGTAAAATATGTCTAGGGTCTGCCACTGCAGAACCTGCGCGCAGTCTGGTACTGTCGCGCTGACTGCGCAAGTGCCCCCACTTGCCAGTCCCTAAACCTTCCCTTAACTACATATTAGTCACCCCTCTGGTAGGCCCAAGGGCAGGGTGCATTGTAGGCATAAGGTAGGACATGCCCTGATGTGTGTGGCATGTCTTAATAGTGAATTACAGCCATTTTCGTTTTTCACTATTGAAGGCTACCTGCTCTCCATAGGCCAGAATGGGCTGCTGGAGTCACTACACGCTGTGACACCAGTGGACTCATAGAGCATGGTAGAAAGTCATGTTTAGTATGCCTGGACTCAGAATAATAAAATACTTCTTTTAGTAAAGTTTATTTTAATATCCTGTGTTTGTAAATACTACTTTTAGAAAGTTTGTATTTACTGATCTGGCCATTCAGTCCGCCTCTGCGCTGTGTGTGTGTGTGTTCTGCCTAGCAACAGTAAGGAGCAGGGTTGGGGAATCCCCAGAGACAGGCTGGCTGCCAGGTGGTGGGTAGAGAGATTACACCAGGATGGGTGGGAGGAGTCCACCCTTGACTCTGAATAGACCTGTGCTCTGACAGCACAAAGCCGGCTCCGCCCCCTGTGGAGCGGCTGATGTCTCTGCCCTGCTGCTGAAAGGAAAAGAGCAGAGTCACCACAACAAAGTGCTCAAAAACTGGACTGAGCCAGGCCCAGGCCCCCTGGCGCTAAAGAACAAAAGAATTGGTGTATAAAAGTAGGAGCCTGGCTCCTAAGAAATCAGATCCTGTTTACGCAACGACGAACCTCTGCCTGAAGGAGAAGGACCTGGAGAAGCTGAAGGAGGAATACTGTCTCTCTGCCTGAGAGACTGGCCTGCAGTGGGTGCCTGTCTGCTGGAAGGAGAGGAAAAGACTGAAGGAAAAAGACTTTGAATCAACTTGTGCTGAACAATCTCCAAGGGCTTGCTTGTGAACTTGCCCCCTGATCTGCGCCCCAGGAACAGTGGGTGCAACCTACCCCCAGAAGAGGAGAAGTCGCTGGACGCCATCCCGTGACGCTGATCCCCAGAGAACCTGTGTGCCTCTCCCCCTTTCTCTACACCGCGACATCTGCCACCTGGGACTACCACGAGCACCGCCAGGACCTGCCTACCTGGTCCAAGCACCGCAAGTACCAGCCCCTTCGAGCCGTAGCTCGCAACGCGGAGAAAGGCACCTGAAGGCCTGCGCACCGAGCCCTGGCGACCCTGTGCCGTCAAGATCACCGCGAGGCCCTGTGCACACTTGTGATCCCCTGAAAAGCTGATCGCGCTGCAACAGCGCTGTGGATTGCCCCGGAGCTGCTTCCCCCTCTTCTGCCCTTGGTCGTGTGGCTGAGACAAGCACCCAGTGTCCACGCACACAAGATGGTGTGCATCATGGATTGCTTGCTCACATTTGCCATGCTAATCACCAGCATCTGTGCCTCAGACTGCAACACCCTCTGAATTATGCACATGAATCCCAGATAGATCCACTCCTAAGAAAGACGGACCATCCCCCAGGTCCACGACAACATCCGTGTCAAATACTGCCCTGCCCTCTACGGAGCAGCCGCATCCAAACTCCTGGGAAACTTGTCCACATCCAGGCTGCATCTGCACACCTCAGCTGCAACATCCCGCGCCCCAGCCACATCACCGTCCAGCAGAGATAGCTGCATTGGATCACTGTGTGCTGCAGGATGACCTTCAGACTCCCCACCCACACTCAGGAGGCAGGCCACAACCCCGACCCAAAAACAACCTGTACCACTGTCATCCAAGACCCCGTAGTGCCATCTCCGTGCATCAAACCTTGACCTGGCCACCATTCTTCAGATCCACCGTACTCCAGCATGCAGGACATAGTTCTCCCACCTGGCAACACATACCTGGGAATCCCTCCCCAGGAACCTCCGAATGAGGCATGACCTCTACGCCTTAATGATACTCTTCCAAATAGGTCTGTCGGCACAGTATTGCATGCACCTCCTCAGCAGCTTGAGGCCATCACAGGTGAGTATTGTGCTCCATGTCTGCATTGAATGATACATTGTGGCCCATGTGTGTCCTGTACCAGACTCAGATCCCAGGGTATGGATGGGTGGAGTTAGTTCAACACTCAGGCATAGTTTGACATTTACACACACATATGTTGTAGAATAATGCCAAATGACAGCAACATCTCATGACAAAATGAAGTTTTTATTTTTGGTGGGGTAAGTCTTTTGGTAGATGAAGTAAGGTGCTCTACCGGGTGCATAGAATCCAAAGTTCACAGGGGGAGATGGCATCCTTGGCAGTTGGAGTCGTCAGAGTCCAGACCACAGTGTTGGTCATCATTGGTCAGAATGTGACCAGCAAGTCCATGTGGCAGAGAATGTCATTGGGTGAGGTGGTGCTGTTGCGCCAGAGGGCCAGGTGCCAGGCCAGGTGACCTGGGAGATGTGGATGGTCCGCTGACTCGCACGGTCTTTTCCGTGGACGACCCACCTTCCTGGGGAGACCCTCAGATGCAGGCCTTGACGATGTCTGTGATGCTCCATCGGACGAATCCTCCTCCTCCTCCCTCCCTGTGGCTGGTGGTGGTCTTTGCCTGGTGTCACAGGGAGGGTTGCCCATGTTGTCGGCGATCCGACGGAGTGAACGGCTCATGTCCGTTTGCACAGCCAGGAGCTCAGCCAGTCTTGCCTCCATCCGTCCTTGGTGTAGTTGTTGACTGGCATGTTGCTCGGCCTGCAGGTTCTTCATCTCGTCGAGGGTCCCCTTCATCTCTGTGAGGCTCAACACTACCTGGCTGATGCCCCTGGTGTCACGCCAGTATGTGTCCAGGATGTAGCGTATGTGTGACATACCGGTTCCCTCAGCTGCCTGGTCAGGTTCTCGCCTCCGCCTGCCTCAACTCCCACCACCCCTGCCCACACGAGCCTGGCCTGCCGTTGTGGGAACATCGGGTCTACGGGACCCCTGAGGGATGGCATTAGCGGGGTTGTCTGCCTCCTCCTGGGTGCCTGGAGAACCTTGTCCCTCCTGGTCAGACTGGCTCTGTTGTTCAGTGCGAGCAGGGCTCCTGGGTGTCTCCTGGGATGTGGCAGGAATGGGGGTGGGGGTTGGCACAGATGACCTGACGCAGGTGCTGCAGGGGCTTGGGCATCAGAGGGGCCAGGTTGGTCGGGGTCATCCACGGAGTGGTGAGAGTCGTCGCTGCCGCTGGGATCATCTTCAAGCTGAGCCTGGGACTGTGATTGTTCTCCCCCATTGTTGCCACATCCATGTTTCATACATATTCAAGTTGTCACAGTTCCCCCAGGTAGTTGGATGTGCCTAGCATTCGTCTCAATGTACACTTGGGGATGGGTATGTTGCGGGGAACAGATTGATATGTTCTCCTGAGTGTTTGACCAGTAGAATTTTGGCTAGGATGCTTATTTGGCTATGGATTGGTCTTGTAGTGTCACATGTCCATTGTGGGAGTGGGTAAATCCGTTGCCTGTCCCGGGGGTGTGTGTTTGTGTGTGGGGGGGGTGTGACCGGGCCTGCTGTTGGGTGTGGTGTGATTTGTCATTGGGTCTCCCAGGTGAAGTGTCTGTCCCCTCATGGTGCATGCTGGCATGACAGTGAGTGTGAGTTCCTGTGCTAGACATCTGAGCTTGTGGAGTTGGTGTTTGAGTGTACAGTGGTCACAGGAGGGCCTTGTGCTGCATACAGCAGGGCCAAGTCTCAGCTACCTTGTCAGTACTTTGCCAGTCCCTGTGCATTGGGCATGGTGCATGGGTATGTACGTAGGCCATATGGGCTGAGGGCATTGGTGTCTGCTTCTGAGTTGCACAATGTGTTGTGTGAGCCCCACCCTCCCAGCATCCCGGACATCCAGTCTTGGGTTTGTGGTTGGTGTGGCCTGGGACATTGCATTGCCTTTATTTGTGAATGGGGCATGGAGACGTTAGTGGCATGAGCGTGGTTTTTGAGTGTGGTTGTGTGCGGTGAGGGCTTGGGGGAAGTTGCGTGCATTTGGTGTGTTTGTGTTGTGGATGGCATTCCCCCCATGTTACGTGAGTTGTTTGTGTACTTACCAGGCTCTGCGACTCCTTCGACTCCGTGTACTCCCACCGGCGGAAGCATGGCCATCACCTTCTCCTCCCAGGGATGGTAATGTACGGGTCTGCGGGGCAGCCCACCTCCAGTGATGTTACTCTGGGCGTATTCCTCGTTCATTTTCCGCTTGACTGCCCTGCGCAGATTGTACCACCTGGCTTGGCATTCATGACTGGTCCTTTGGATGGGCGCAACAGCATTCACCTTCTCGACGATCCTCTGCCACAGGCTTGTTTTTTGGGCTATTCTGGTCTGTCTAACCATTGTTCCAAACAGCTGTGGCTCGACTCGGATGACTTCGTTGACAAGGAGGTCCAGCTCCGCCCTTGTGAACTTTGGATTCTTGTCTGTGGGCATGGTGTGGGGTGTGGGTATGGATGGTTGTGGGTGTGTGGGTGTGAATGTGACGGTGTGTGTGTGAATGTGAAGAGGGGGTGTTTGTGAAGGAGGTTGTGTGAAGGTGTGTAAGTTAAGGTGTAGTTAAGGTGTAAGTAAGGTGCAGTTGTTTGTCTGTGGGGTCTGGCAGCAGTGGGTCTGTTGCAAAGGCTCATGGGTTGTGTGTGTGGGCCCTTTTTATTGGTCCATTTTTGGGTGTGGCTGGGTTTGGATTTGTGGTGGGTGTGTTATAAGAGGTGGTTGTGATGTAGGGCCTCTGTTTGCCTTTTTGGATGTGCCAGGTCAGTCATTGAGATGTATTTTGTCGGTGGACGTGTTTTGTGGTGTTGTGCGTCGAATCGACCCTCCTTGTGCTGTTTTACAGTGTCCTGGTTCTGTACGTGTCTTTTTCGCGTAGGTAAGGTCCGTACATACGCGATGATGGGTGAGGGAGCTGGGGTACGGTGTTGGGGTACGGTGCGTACAGGTACGGGGCTGGGGTATGACCCTGGGGTGCGGCGCGTACAGGTGGGGGCTGGGGTAGGGTGTTGGGGTACAGTGCCTACAGGTGCGGGGCTGTGCTGCTGTGTTGGGGTACGGTGCGTACAGGTACGGGGCTGGGGTACGGGCCTGGGGTGCGGCGCGTACATGTGGGGGGCTGGAGTACGGTGTTGGGGTACGGTGCATAGAGGTACAGGGCTGGGGTACGGTGTTGGGGTACGGTGCGTACAGGTGCAGTGCTGGGGTATGAGCCTGGGGTGCGGCACGTACAGGTGCGGGGCTGTGCTACAGTGTTGGGGTACTGTGCGTACAGGTACGGGGCTGGGGTATGGGCCTGGGGTGCGGCGCGTAAATGTGGGGGGCTGGAGTACGGTGTTGGGGTACGGTGCGTACAGGTACGGGGCTGGGGTACGGTCCTGGGGTACGGTGCATACAGGTGTGGGGCTGGGAGACCGGCCTGGGGTGCAGCGCGTACAGGTGCGGGGCTGGTGTACGGTCCAGGGGTACGGTGCGGAGGGGGGGTAGGGTGCTGACATACAGGGTACAGTGCTGACATATGCGGGGGGGAGGGGGGGCTGTACGACTCGTATCCCGGCACAAGTTTACCCGTGTACATGTGCTACAGCGTTCGCTCCGTACGGGGCCTTTTACATGCGGTTGTGTATTAGGACGGGCGGTACGGATCGTACTTGCACAGTCGGACTTCTGTTTTACAATTTGCACGTAAAAATGTCCGGCTCACTCTCGTAGACTTTTCCCGACGCTATTCGGACGTAAAAATTTCCGGCTCCCTCTCGGACCATTTTCCTGACGCAATTTGTATGTATTTTTCACGTACGAATCGTACTTCACAGTTTGTACGGTACTTGTACGATTCGTACGTGAAAAAATACGGATACGAGTCGTACGCAAAAATTTTTTCCCGGATCGGAATCGGCACCTTATTGTTGCAGAGACAGCAGAGACTGAAGTGAGTTCAGAAGACACTTTAGTAGTAGACGTGAATACAGAACACATATTTGAATAAGATGCCAGAAAATCATGACCGGTACCTATAATGTCCTCCGTATTGTCCAATACAGAATAGGAATAGAATGTCTCAATATTAGCAATAGACCTGGCAGTTAACGTCGTAGGAGCATGTCATTTTAAATTCCTGCTTTTGCCCACACGTGGAGTTATCAACATATAAAATAAAGAAATTGCCACCAAAGGCTTGTTGAGCAACAGGAGCTATATATATTTATACAGCAGGTAAATTGTAGCAATATCCCAGTAGGTCATTTATTGTACACTACCTAGTATAGCAGACCTGAGATGAAATTTCAGTTGAGGCAATCAATTTATCATTGAAACCAAAAAAGTAGTCTCAAAGTGAGAAGGAAGGAGAAGCATTAATATAATTACATAAGGTAGTTCCCTGCCCACATATTTCCGCTCGTAATAATATTGCTGTGATAACATCTTTGTGTGAGGAAGAAAATAGCGGCATGAAATTCCAGTCAGGATGTCAATCAGAGCCAAGAAAAACTCCAAGCAAAATTGCTAAATGAAGTTCATGCAGCCCAAACAGACTTCCCAGGAAAACACACTTAAAACATTCAAAGAAGGATCTCCACCTGATAAAATCATGTAGAAGAAAATTGCTCCCTAAGGAAAAGTTATACTAAAAACAAAATGGTGGGTGCTTTTTTCTCTTCAATGAACCTGCCGGTTCTACAATAAAAAGTACCTCTTTGCGGCCGAAAACAAGCACCCCCCAGACACCCTCAGGAATCAGCACATGTTCAGTCCAAACAAAGTCAATAACCTCCGTGCGGAGACATCCGCCCATTCTTTCCTGGAGATCACACCAGAGCCTCAGTAAAGAGCAGCCATCCCCCCAAGGGTCAAGCCATGCCCCTGCCACGTTCATCTATGACAGGCAAAGTTACATTAATTCAGGTGGAGAGAAGAAACACATCAGATGCAGAGCGGCACGGCGATCACACTCACACTTGCACCAGTGCAACAAGCGTGGTTAGCGGCAAGTGCAGGTACGGTGGAATGGGGGCTGCGGCACCTTAGTCAGAGCTTGTCACAGCTCATTTGCCACAACCACGCCTTTCATTCCTGCCACCGCAGCCGTCAACTGAGAGGCCGCATCCACAACCCGCGACTTGCACCTCATGTCCTGGACAGAAAAAGACCGAACTGCCCCATGCTGTCTTTGGAAGGTGAGTGAGAGGCAGGGTCACCCCATCTGCTCCTCCCCACAAGCCCACTAGCCTTCACATTAACAATTTATCTGCCAGCACTGTTCTTGGCCTGCTCTGCCTCCGGTCTACCCCCTGAAACAGTCAGACTAGGCTCCAATGCGGTTTATCTGTCTTCGTGTGCTCCCTCACATCCCAGTATAAATACACCAGACGCCATGTCTACCCAAAGAGCAAAGGCAAATAAGCAAGTTTGCCTAAGTAGATAAACCCATGCCCGGCTTCTGGCTATAGCTCTGTCTGCTCCAAGCCTGCACACAGCTGGCACAAAGCAAGTGAGGGATCAAGGCCCATCCTTAAAGCGCATCTCATGGAGGGGGTCAATTCTATTCCTGAGTCACAAAAAGGGAGATCGCTCAAACCCAGCAAATTACAAGATTATCGACTTTCTAGACCTGGAGCAAAAGCCTACGCATGCATCTTATTTGAAGAGCTGGGGGCCTGGGCAACAGAAAAAAGCATCCCTGTATGTTTCTAATCTGGCTTTAGGCCAGAAAGCTCCACAATGGGCAACGTTGTAGACTAGCGTATCTGTTGCATCGAGCCACACGGAGCAAACAACCATCATTGTTCTGCTGCTTTGTCAACTGCAGTGCTGCCTTTGACAGGGTGGACCGGGTAAGCTGTGGGAAAAACTAATAGCATGAGTGGTCCTCCCCCTGCTTCTCAAAGCTATAATATCTTTATATCAGGGTACTTGGGTCCGGATAAAAACATGCCCCACCACAGGAACTGCAAAGGTCCCTACCAACAATAGACTCAAAGGCTGCATGTTGCCCCCTTCCATTTCAATCTTTACACAGTGGACCTGGGCAAAGCAACAGAAGGCGGAAGTCTAGTTACACCAAGGCTGGGAAAGGTGCTCCTCCCAATTCTGCAGTACACAGGCAATTTCATGATAATAGACCACACAAAAATAGGTCTACAGAGAGCCCTTAATGCACTTCATAGGTTCAACAAGGCCAATAAACTTCAGGTGAACCAGGGAAAGACCAAAATCGTCATCTTTGGAAAATCCCCTCATAAAAAAACAACCACACTGGTGGCATGGGGATTTACAAACAACAACGGCTGCAAACTATAACTATCTAGGGGTCTAGTTCACTGAAGGGGCCAACACATGACCCATCTAAAGCATCTTAGTACAAAGGGCGTGGGAGTCATTCATAGCCTGTAATGCCTTAATAGTCACCTGCAAAGCCCAACAGCTGAACCAGTGCTTAAAGTCCTGAGAGCATAACTGATTCCAGCTCTAAATTGCAGCCATTTAGCCTTTGCTGGCTCACAGGAAGCGCAATGCAAGAACACTCAAATTTCAACATACAAAAAAATCTTTTATGTACCCCTGCAACCCAGAAGAGCGAAGCTGAGATTGGACCTGGGCCTCAGTAGAATGGACCTCGAGTGTCAAGGGGATTTATTTAAATAATACATCAGGACCCTAAGTGCCGCATAGAATACACTCAAAGCACAACTCTAAATAATCTTCAAAGGCAGGGAACTCCCCATGGTAAGCATACTTAGCAGAGGTAATCAGTAACATGAAAAGCGGGGGCCACCAATCTACACCACCAGGACATAACTTTCTCAGCCTGGAAAAGGGCAGTGAACTTGAAGTTCAAGTAAATCTCCTTCACTTCCCCACTTCTAAGGCACTTGACGCCTCCTACTTGCCAGGGAAAGCTCAGTCCTACTTTCATCAAGCCCTCACAGCCCATGCACGCAGAAATATCATGTACATGAGGCTGCTTGCCCTACCAATCATGGACTTGAATTCCTCTTGGGCAAGGCAAGATGAGGCAATATCTTGCAGAGTTTGTAACTACAGAAGAGAATCATAGCTTCACTTTTTGTGCTATTGCCCCAAACTCTCCAGTGACTGTCACTGCCTGTTAGTCCTCTTATTCCTGAAAAGTGGAATAAGAGCTTGCAGAAAAGCTTCAGACCTATATTTCTCCAACAACACTCCAATAACCGCAGCAACGCTGGGGAAATTTACTTACGTTATTCTATCAGCACTCCAAAATGTCACACCTGGGTGACATTGGCCCAGCCTGAACGTAACTCACACACTTTCTCTCTTCTTCTTCTGGGGTATAGAGCCCCAGCCTGCTCTCTTGACCCTCCCTCCACTTCTACTGCACTAGCACGTTTCTGAAAAAGGAATGCACCCCGCATGTCTTAAAGGACATATGCAAAGACAGTTTTGTTCTTGCGGTTAGTCATGTTGGTCCACGAGCACTCTGCACTTTTTTTTCTGCCTCAAATCTTGGGGCCTCATCACGCTGTCGGGCAGAAAATTATACCCTACACTGTCTCAGATATGGGGACCGACTGACTCGCGGTTGGCGGTTCTTTCCGACCGATTACGATGTGACTGAACATCGTTGGGTCGGAGTCCGATTGTTCGCAATGGGAGCCTGTGTTCTGCCTGACAACACAGGTTCCTATGGGGAAATGGTGTATGTTTGTAAAACCCTGCACCCTGTCTTGGGCACCCCATTGTTACCTTAGGTATCCCCTCGGCCCCCAACCGGAGGCTGCAGAATAAAGGGGGCCTTGCTAGGGGCCCCCAATGTCACTTTCCGGTAGCCTTTTCATGTCAGACAGGCTGACTCAGAAAGGCTGTTGGAAATCGACATCGTAATTGGTCAGTCAGAATCGCTGTTTGTAGAGGTGCACGATGCGTTTCCTTCCGACCATAATACTCTGAGAGCCAGTCGAAACTGATTCGGAATAACCACGTGGTTTACTTTCCCACCGTGAATATTGTAAGCGGTCGGGCGGATTGTAAACCGACCGAGTCTGTCGGAAGTGTTCCGACGTGGCCTAGGAAATTCCGATGGTCAGGCAGAGGCTTTCCGCCCAACATCAGAATGAGGCCCTTAGTGTTATTTCTTTTATCTAAACGCATTCTTTCATAAAAAATAATCCGGTTGTATGTCAAGAAACGTTAATACACATGCTGCTTGATCACAATGCTATTCCTTTTAAGAATTTTAATCACATTTAGAATGTCATTTCTTATAAGAGGTACTGCCTTTTAATATGGTTCTAACAATTATTTTATACTTGTACTCAGGAAACGCTGTTTGTTGCCTTCATGTAATGATTTTAAGTAATCGATCATGACTAAAACTCATTAATTCATGCATCTTTCATTTCTGTATTGCAAAAGGCTGTGTGTTCATTTCTGTGCCTATTTTGGCTGCCATTTTATTTGAATGTATAGATTTATAGAAGAAGAAGAGATATAAGTGCAGGAGAAAGACCCAAACAGTTAGATCCAACTTTTCATATAAGTTTTCTTTTATTGTCCTAGGTCAACAGACATCAAGAAGGTTCTGCCACTCCCCATTATCACTATGGATGCCAAGATACGGTTGTGGCTTGTAATGGCTTTGATGTCAATTGTAGCTTATCCAAGCACAGACTGCTGCAACTGTCTGCCGAACCACGCACAGAAGGCCTTCTGCAATTCGTCTTGGCAAGTATTGCTGAATCAGAATGTCTGACACTGGTTAAGTTTTGTCTGACTGTTTGAGATTTTTAACCTGGACATCAGTTGAAAGGTTTTGCTCCAATGAGGTTCTCTACACCTGAGGAATGCTATGGAAAAAACAACAGGCATATGTTATGAGGTCGAGCACAGGAATTTGTCCAGAAATCTACTGCATCCCCACACACACTCTGTGCTGCTCTTGAAGATGTAGCGTCTGATGAGTGGCATCTTTAAAATTTGCCACCTTAGGTTAGTTAGTGGTCCAAGGTTTGGCTGTGCCCACTATTGTTGGAAGTTTGCTTTTTACACTGCCCAAAAGCCTGGGTAGATTGGGATTTTTGAAAAATACACCACACACTACAACTTGGTAGGGATCCATGTGAAATGAAGGACATTAGGTTGGTGGGAGATTGTATCCTGTGCCATTTGGGGCATTTCTGAATGGTCACATACTGCTGTATCAAAGATCGCCAAAAGTACATCTAGATACTGGGCAGTTCAGAGTTTGTGATTACTGTACACTACCAGGTGATGGCTAGGTGCATTTGGGACAATGGGTACCCCATGTACTTCTACCTGTGCGTAAGGATGCCAAAGGTATCCTGGAGACAAAAGAGTGTTCCTTGGTATCTGTAGCAGGGAGGTAGAATTTGTAAAGAGGGAGAAAGGTTTGTTTAATTTTCATCACGCTATCTGCAAGGAGGAAATTCTGTTCTCCATTTACTGGGGAGACACACAGATACATCTTGTAACACAAGCATCTCCTTCATACTCCACTCCAATCTATGCCAGTTGATGGCTTTTTTCTGTGGAGCACAGATGAAGAGTCTGTTGGGTCCAGTGCATCCTCACTGCAACAAGAAATGCATCAGTTGTTCAGTATGAACTCACAAACTAAAGGAAACTTTTACTGAGATTAAAACTTTCAGAGTTTTACAAAGTGTTAGGTATGTAATTGTATGTATTTAGGTTGTTTTAAATATCAGATTTGTCACATAAAAGTGTGTATTAAATTATACAAGTAGAATAGTCGAAGGCTGGGTAACCATCTTTCTCCTTTCGAGCTTTTCAGAGGAAAGGATGAATATCCTGACAGCCATCTTTGATTACAAACTTGGAAACAGAGAGATCTCTTCTGAGAGTGTTGCAAGAAGACGAACAGTTATTAAAAACTCCTTTGGCAAGATGGAAGTATATTTTTAGTAAGAGGGAATAAAGACATAGGAAGAATGTCTTGCAGGAAAAGCACTGGAGTAGACCGAGCGCATGGCAGAACTGTGCTGAGCAAACTGTGAATCCAGAATCCAACAAGGAAAGCCAGAAAATTTGGAAAAACACAAAAGACAAACATCTCAGTTAAGGGGCAATGAACATGTTTGTTTATATGTATGTGCCATTTCTGCTTTGCAAACCTAGTCAAAAAGCAGTGGAGCAATGTAGAGGCTCAAAGATGAGTTTAAATTCAGCAAGTGATAGGAGGGGTAACTGGTTTGAGAACTGTTGGTGCATTGTGATGTAGGGCCCGATTCACAGAACAAACTTAAGACAAAATCCTAAATTAGTACCATTTTGGTATTCACAGAATGCACTTACTACTTCTAGTATTCACAGAATGAACTTACTCCTTTTGCTATTCACAGAATGAACTTACTACTTTTGCTATTCACAGAATGGACTTACGACTACTAACTTTACGTCTGCACTCGGGCCGGAATTTCCGCCTTCGGAGCGGAAATCCCGCACCCGGAGCAGGAAGTCCGCTTACGGGCCGGAAGTCCCGCATACGGGCCGGAACTTCCACTTACGGGCTGGAAAGTCCGCTCACGGGCCGGAAAATCCGCTCTCGGCCCGGAAGTTCAGATTTGGGGCAAGACCACATTAACTGTGGCCATTGATCATTTGAGCCAAGGATAAACACCTGTTCAAGTCCCTACCATCCCCCACCATGCATCAGCTGACACACTCCAGCCAATCCCAGCCAACAGCTCCAGTTTGCCATGATGTTGCTAGTGCCTACCATCCCCCACCATGATCCAGCTGAAGCCAATTAACACTAATTGACCAGCAGCAAAAAACATTTAAAAGCAGCACACAGTGAATGAACAGGTTTGGCCACAGTGAGTTTGTGTTTGCATGCTGACACTGGCTGAGAACAATGGAGACACTGAAAAGGAAGAGGAATTTCACAGCAGAGGAGACCACCATGCTTGTGGAGTTCATAGTGAGGCACCACAAATGCCTCTATGGACTCCCACCCTACTGCACCAGTGGGGCACAGAAGGCAGCCCTGTGGCAGCAATTATCCACTGCTGTCACAGCATTGGGGGAGGAGAAGCGCACAGTCCAGGACATCAAAAAAAAGTGGCAGGATGAGCGGCTGAGGGTGAAGGAGAAATACTCCCGAATTGAATTACATCGGATCCTCCCTGCTGCATACTCTGTACCCCGCATCCTCCTCACCCCACTGAAGGAGGATATCCTGACCACGATACACCCCCACTTGGTCCATGGGCTGCCTGTTAGTGACGTCCGCTACGTGGTACCAGGTAAGTGGGATGAAAAGGAAAAGTGCATGAAAAGATTGTCTGTGTTGCACTGTCATTGTGAATAAGGAAGTAGTCCAAAGTGTATATAAAAATCATAGCCAGTCAGAGACTCATGTGTCACCCTCTGTATGTAGCACCACAAGTCCCACAATCCTTAGCGATGGAAATGGCAAATCCCTCCCCCACTTTAGAAAACATGGGCACTGTACTGTTGCAGTAATACACCAGCCTGCTAAGTAGCAATTGACAAATCTCAGCAGAGAAGCGCCAGTAACAAAGCGACACGCAATCCAACTCTTGTGCAACCGCGGATGCGTCACATTTACAATGCGGTGCACTGTGGCGCAGGGATAGACAGATGTGTGCCGCAACTGATGGCATTAGGGGGGTGCTTTGCTGGAGTAGTGTCGCAAGTGTGACGCTAATCCAACAATGTCCATGGACTGCCTACACCTAACGTTCTGTGCCACTCATTACATGTGCCTCAAGCAGGCGTAAGTTTGCATAGCACCACCCTATGAAAAGTGACTCCGTGAAATCTCGTTGATTACACTGCATCACATGTATGAGGCATAACCAAAGAAACGCACACCCTGCCCACATCACAGCTGATGCATGTTTAATGTTGGCAGGACTGCACAACGTGACGCATCCCCATAGATGCATTACGTTGTGAATAAGTCTAAATGTGTCACCTGTATTACCCCACCGCTGTGTCACAGAAGTGACGCAACTGCGGTGTAAATGTATTACAAGGGGCGTGTAAACCTGCCACTAAATATCAAAGAAGTAAATCACCCTGTGCCAGCTTCAAGCACAAAGCAGAAGGTGAGAGAATCATCAGATCCAAAAGTCAGACACCTATTCTGTTGTACATTTCCCACCCTGCCACACAATTACGTCCCCAATGCACCACTGCTCCTACCTGCCCAGTCTGCGGCAGTACTGCACAACACTGTTAGCATGCAGGAGAAATGGGGAAATCACAGAAAAGTCCCACAAGCACATTTCCCATTTGTTTACTTTTCTCTCTTCTCACCCATTGACACATTCAGCCAGAGCACAGACAACTGCCGCAGCAGAGGTCCCTGAATCTACTGGGAGGAATCGCCACCGCACAGAGATAGGCATACCACCCTCACCGACTGGTAAGTCAAAGTGGCCAGGAGATGGTCAAAAAGCATACATTGTCAGGAGTGACAGAGGGACATATAGTGGCCACATATGAAAGTCAACCAGAGATGAAAAAATAGCTGCATTAGTACTGGAGTTGTCAATGGACATCCACCTTCAGCAAATTATATTTGCAAACAGCAAAAGACAACATATTAAATGTCTTGGCTCATCAAACCTTCGTAATTGCCGAACATGACATGTTTTTCAGCAACAGCCCCAGACCTGGGAATCCAATCCTGTTATCGAGTGCCACAACTAGTCAAAAGGGTGTCCCCACTATGTCGTAATGGTGTCTGTAGACGTAATCAATAAATCTAATTTGCAGAAATATGGCAATGATGAACAAGAAGTGAGATACCAGGGTCAGTAGTATTGACAATGCATACACTGTCCAACTTTGAATGTTTCCAATATAGATCAAATGCCCAGTCCACACAGCTGGTGATGTACCACTTACATTGGCTGGCTTTTGTGTTGTCCATCAACAAAACACGATAGTGGACCTCACATCATGATCCGTAGACATGTCGTTGTGTTATAGGTTGCATCCAGGTAGTGGGCACATTCGAAGTTATGTGGGGGCAATCATGATATTAAGTATAACACACTTCAGCAACGCTGGTGCCCACAACAGCTTGTGCTCATCCTTTGTGCCTGAAATCTAGTGCATCACATGTGGCTGCAGGAATGTAAAGTAGCAAAACACACTTATCATTGTAGGAACAACGAGGTCCTCCCATAATCTAAGACACACACTGACTTCGGCTACAAGGTTGGCTGTGACATCTGTTCAGGGCCCACACACTGTTCTGGTGCTGGGCCAAGGGAAGTAAACCCAGGAATAAATCAGGCTGAATGCTCATTAAATGTGCCTTTCACCTCCGCCGTATGTTGTATGTGTTGTACAACACTGTTGTCCTGCATCACAAAATGCTCACATATGGTATTTTAACCCATGCAAGATCAGACCCTGGTGGCTAATGAAAGGATGACACCAAATGTATGCCAAGTGAGTGCAGAATTGACATACAATAGTACAATGTTGAAGTACTGGGTATTTTAGACCCAGCGGTGCAGGGGCACACACCCTATGACTTCTGGGTTCACCCTGTTCCAGACCTACAGAAACACAGAGTCTTCTGGGTGAAGTCAAAGATTCATTTATTGGCTGCAGACCAATTACAGGTATCCTAGAAGTACAACAGCGTGTATGTTCTCAGGAGACTGCTGAAAATCATAGGAATGGACTTCATCTTAAATACCCTTTTTCTTGCCTCAAGCATACATTCCTAGGTTTATGATATGGCCATTACAAGTATACATTACAAACGAAAAAGCAGAGTCATGATGACCATCCCACATTCCAGTTCGGCCAGCCCACAATGATTTACACAGTAAGGTTCAGATCCCACATTTGATATCAATAGGCCCCCCAATAAACATGAGCATCTCCTGTTTTGGGAAACAAGTCATAAAGCAGGAACAAGCAGGTGTGAAAGAGATTAGCCGGAGGATTGTGTAGAATGAAAGGGTTTTATGATGGGTCAAGCCCTGATGCTAATCACAGGTGGACGGAGGAAGGGGAGCTCGTGAGACCGGTTTGACCTGGGGCAGCAGAGCCAGCTGCCCAGGTCACAGAGAAGTCAGAGGAGAAGCCCATGTACTGTGAGGCCCATATTTACTCCATTATAGCCTATGTGAGGGCAATGACAAGATGGCCACTGCTTCCAAAATGGAACCCGCGTAGTGAAGCAGAATAACGTGTACACAGTGCATTCATAGCTAGAACGATATATAAAGCACTTGTACATACCACATTTACCATTTGCGGTTTGCTAATACCAAGATAGACAGGGGTAGGGCCCTGTTCCCTACGCGGTCCCAGAGATTAAAGTATGACAGACCCTCCTTTTGCCCTTACATAGGCAATCACAATACTCATCTTAATCCGAGTCCAGGTCAATGTTCACAAAGTCATGGAGATGTTGCTGTAGCATCATCCTATTACTTAGTTCGTCCCTCGATACAGGTTTCCTTACACATAAGGTAGCACAGAGGCCACATATCGCAGGAGCACACTGTATGCACAGACAGAACAGGAAAAGAATGGCTAAGATCATTCCAATGACCATCAGAACTTTCCAACCCCAGGCAGATATCAATTCCCAGAAACACCCCACCAGTGACCAGTCTCCCTTATCCACGTGTATGGATTCAGATATTTTATGGAGTTTGGAGATGGCTTGATACACTGTTGGAGCATTATCTGGTATGAAAATGCAGCAACTAGATTGGATGACCTTGCATCCAATCTAGTCTGCAAGAATAACGTCTAGAACCATGCGGTTCTGCAAAGTCATAAGGCGATCCGCTTGGAGCTCAGCCGTCAGATTACCAAGGGCACCAGCCGTTACATTGACAGTGGATTCAACCACACGAGTCAGCTGTCTCAGGTTCCTACTATTCACCATAGGTCCCCAAAACGGCAGGAAACCCAAAAAGAAGTCTCCCGCTTCCTGACCGGCAGTATCCTCCTTACTAATCACACCTCTCACAACTCTGGTCTTGTGATAGTCAGAGGCAGCAGTAAATGTCGGCGGTAGCAAGTTCGCAATATAACATGTGCCCGAGAAATCAGGGGGCAGCCATGTATATGCTCGGTCATTACAGATGAAATATGTGCCCTTGGCAGCCAAAAACGCAGGGGAAAACTGTGACGGGAAGGTGTACGTTTCAGTACAGTCACTTCTTCCCAGTTGAGCTCTAGGATTCTGACCATTACCCTGTAAGCAGAACCGACCCATGTGGGGTACGACCCAGATTGGAGATGAGATTTTTCGCTGTCTTTCACCCAGACTAATACTATACCCCGTCGCGTTCCATCCTACATAAGGTCTCAACTCTTCTTTGGGAATGGATGAGTATGCATCGATATCCCTACTCATATCGGCAACTCCTTTTATCAAAGCCTTATTATTGGTGATAGGTCTGATGGAACGCGGTTGGCGAGGGGAGTACGTATCTAGAGCATAGAGAAACATGGTCTGGAATGCCCATGACGATCCATTGTAACTATACGGCAGCACCAGGTAGGGAATACCCTTGTTAATGGTATGTGGCATTAACCCACACACCCAGCAATTGGTCGTATTCATTACTAGTTGGTGCTGGTGCAAGAGCTGGATAAACGAGTTATTTACGAACTCTGATCGTCTGGTCTGTTCGTGCTCAGGCAAAGGGTGAAAAGAGTGAGAGGAGGCAGTAGAAAGAGGTATAGGCTGTTCAATGGGTGTAATGGGCTTTTGAGCGGAGAAAAACACAAATCCTACGATAAACATTGTGATACTACACAGTGTAAAAAGGAACAAAAATACAAAACATTTACTTTTTACAATTCTACACATCCTTGCGTTAAAGTTCATTTCCTCAATCGGTCTCTCCATCTTAAAAAACTCCATCCTCTACTCGGGCCGCTCGCGGCGGATGAGTGTCTTCTGCTAAAGGGCACGCCTGTCAGTCCAGGGAAACGCCCTAGACCAACCAGAACCGTTGACCTAACGTCTTCGGCCTGTACCCCAAAGTCTTGGCACCGCGACCCTGCGGCAGAACCCGGAAAAATCAAGAAAGTCCTTCAGATGGGAGAGCAAAAATGTCAAAAAGGAAATAGTAAGGAAATCTTTATTTGTCCATGGGCCTTGGTCTCAAATTATAGCGGAGACGGCCAGGTGCTGTTTGGTCTTGAAACAAAAGTTCAGGCTCAGTGGTGTCCAGTCGATTTGATGGTGGCACAGCTTCCTGCAGAATATTGTCACTCTCTTGGTCTGAAACTGTGTCTCTTATGCGTGCGTCACTGAATGGTACAAAACGAGGTACAGTGTCTGTCTCAGAGTCGGCGATACCCTCCTTGACCCACTGGTCATATGGCAGAGGCAAGGGGACTACTTTGCAGTGGGTACCATGGATCCAGTGCTTCTTCCCTTTTACTCGCACCGCTGACCTTGTCGACAGGAGTACAAGGTGAGAGCCGATCCAGCGAGGCTCGTCGTTGCTCTTACGCTGGAAATTTCAGACCAGGACCCACGAGCCAGGGTTGATAGGGTGTCCAGGAGGTTCAGAAGCTTGGGGAAGAGTATCATGTACCTGTTGGTGCAAAACACGCAGTTTAACAGTCAAATCATACAGGTAATCGAGTAGTACTGGATGCTCAATCTCACTAAACTTCGTAGGCCTCGGTACATCCCATACGTTGGCCGGACGGCCAAAAACGACCTCGTAAGGGCTAAGTCCCACTCGTGAGTGTATGGTCATTCTGGTGGACAGGAGTGCTAAAGGCAGAGCGTCAGGCCATTTAAGACCGGTGCTCGCCTGAATTTTGGCCAGCTTGAGCTTTAAGGCTCCATTGTAGCGTTCTACTAATCCAGCTGATTGGGGGTGATTTGCAGCATGGAACTTCTGCTTTATCCCTAGCCCTTCACATCTTCACATACATTCTTCATCACTTTACCCACAAACTCACTTCCATTATCACACCACACCATTCTTGGCATCCCAAACCTAGGGAAAAATTCCTTTACAAGGGCTTTGGCTGTGGATAGGGCAGTGTTATCTTTCAGAGGATAAGCCTCTATCCATTTTGAGAAAGCACAAACAACCACCAGTACATATTTCAGGTTGTTGCATCTTTCCATGTGAATAAAGTCCAGCTGCAAAACTTCGAATGGACATGATGGGGGTGCAAAGTGACCAGCTGGAGTTGGGGTTCCCCTACCAGGGTTGTACTTCAAGCATACCATGCAATTCTTGACCACATTCTCTGCACACTTGGGAATCCCGGCATTCTGCCATACAGGAGCCAACAACTTGCATATACCTTTCGTACTGATATGTGCCATTCCATGTGCCATAGTAACCACTGGAAGCACATATGCATCAGGCAATAACCATCGCTTATGTTCTGTCAGATCAATCCAACAACCATTCTCATCCAACTTACCCATACTTTCTCTCCACTTGCTTAACTCTTTCTCTGTGGCTTCAGCCTGAAGCGACTTCACACTCTCTATTGTGTTCTCACACATTCCCACATCATTAACCCATCTTGCGGGGCCTGCAACATACATTCTAGTCTTCACATTCTGTGCTGTTTCTTTCGCGGTCTCATCAGCAAACGCATTCCCACGTCCAACATCATCTGTGACTTTCCTGTGCGCACTGCATTTCATGATCGCAACTTGCAACGGTAGGGTCAGTGACTCAAGGAGATCATTCACCAACTTGCCATTCTGAATTTTAGCTCCATGCGACGTCAGGAACCCGCGCTCCTTCCATAGTCGTCCAAAATTATGAGCCACGCCAAAGGCGTACTGGCTGTCTGTGTATATATTTACTCTCATTCCTTCAGATAACACACACGCTCTCGTGAGGGCGATTAATTCCGCTGCTTGGGCCGAATTATGTGGCACTCGTGCAGTTTCCACGACCGTGTGTAAAGTCGTGATAGCATATGCAGCAGTCGTGTCACCATTAGGGAGTTTGAAACATGAACCATCCACCCATAAAGTGCCATCACACTCAGTCAGGGGAGTATCTTTTAGATCTACTCTCCCTTTCGTCTCTTCTTCTGTTCTGAACAGACAGTCATGTTGCTCAATCTCATCTGAGTCTGCTGGAATTGGCAACAATGTAGCTGGATTCAGTGTATTGCATCTCTTTATGTGTATGTGATTTGCTAACAGTGTGAGCTCATAACCTGATAATCGCGCACTAGTCAAGTGTTGTGTCTTGGTTCTATTTAATAATGTGTCTACTGCGTGTGGAACCATAACAATCAATGTATTGTCCATTACCAAACCAGCAGATTGTCGGATAGACATTGCTGCAGCAGCTGTCGCTCTCAGACAGCTTGGCAATGCCCTCGCTACAGGGTCCAAGGTTGATGAAAAATATGCGCATGGGCGCGGTCTGTCGCCAAAAGGCTGTGTTAACACTGACAACGCACATCCATCTTTCTCGTGAACATACAATGTAAAAGGTTTGCTGTAGTCAGGAGTGCCCAACACAGGTGCTGAACATAATGCATTACGCAATTCCACAAAACTTTTCTGGCACTCTTCAGACCAGGATTCGGTGTGTCTTTGCATGTTAAGGCTACTAAAGGTTTTGCCAACAAAGAAAAACTAGGGATCCAATGCCTACAGTATGAAGTGATGCCCAAGAAAGCACGTACTTCTCTCTGTGTTCTTGGCACACTCAACTGTGCAATGGCTTGAATTCTTTCTGGGGTCAGTTTCCTTCCCTCCTTCGATAAGAGATGACCTAAGTAGGTCACTTCTTGTCGACAATATTGCAGCTTAGAGAGAGACACCTTGTGATGGAAAGCGGATAAATGGCGCAACAGTGACAATGTGGCTTCTTTACAGATCTTCTCAGTATCCGCGGCAATTAGTAAATCGTCCACGTACTGAATCAGGATAGCGCCACTAGGTAAAACAAGTGCATCAAGCTGCGCTTTCAAAGCTTGACTGTATACTGATGGACTTTCACAGTAGCCCTGGGGAGCGCGTTTGAAGCGGAAACTTCGGCCTCCCAGACTAAAACCAAAAATGTCTCTGCTCTCTTCTGCAATTGGGATACTAAAGAAAGCATTCTTTAAATCAATCACTGAAAACCATGCAGCAGAGGCTGGAATCATCGTTAACAAGGCAGTTATATCAGGGACAACCGGAAACTGTGGCACAACAATCTTATTAACCTCTCTGAGATCGATCACAAATCTGTAAACAGGTGGCTGTGAAGGGTCCGTTCGTTTTAAGACAGGTAAAATCGGACTATTGCAAACGTTGCCTCTTGTCTCTTCAATCACACCCTTATTAATCAAGTCGCTGACAATGTCTAACAATGCTTTCTGCCCTTCATTAGAGATCTTGTACTGGGGAATACGTGGCAGTCTGACATTAGCCTTTAAAGTCACCACATATGGGGGTATCTCCAAGAGGCCCACATCATTGGGACCAGTAGCCCAAAGGGCATCCGGAAGGGATGATAATTCAGGTGGCATTGTATTTTTAGACAAATACATTGGGGAAATCACTTTCCTACCTAATGTAAGTTGTACTCCTGAAGGAGAACAATACAGTGTAGCATGCAATCTTTTCAACAAATCTAATCCCAGTAAATTCTCACCACAACCTGTTGTTAGGATCAGGGGTGCTTTCAGCTCGCAAGGTCCAACAGAAAGTGACATGGGACTAGAAATCGGGTTCCTAACCGGGGCGCCAGAAAAACCTACTGAAACATTTATATCGCCAGACAAAGGTGCGCCAGGGAGTTTTGAATGCATGATTGAACTCTTTGCAGCACCAGTGTCTAGCAGAAAAGGCTCTGTTACATTTGCTGTAGTTACCTCAACATACGGTCCACTCTGATCCACTGGCACTGAAACAACTCCCTCTCTCTGTCTATGGCTGTCCTAGTAATCATTACTTTCTGCATCACCGTCCTCTGCATAATAATCATTATTATAATACTGGGCCGTATTACTAGTCGCGTTAGCTTGCTGATCAAAGCTATTGATGGTACTTTGAGGCGGCAGAGGACGCGCGTTCTGGGGAGCATTTCCACGACCTCTGCCTCTAGGAGCTTGCTGACCACCCCTACCTCTTGCGCCATACGCATTACCGTTCCGCTGCATTAATTTAGGGCAACTATATTTATAATGACCTTCCTCTTTGCAGTATGAACATTGGTTGGGACCTACAGGGACACGTGGTTGATAATACCCGTTCATTTGCTGATTGTTCTGAAACTGTTGGGGTTGGTGATAGACACCTTGGGGTTGTCTATAATTATTCTGACCTCCACGTGGCAGATAGGCCTGCTGTAAAAGGACCTTTGTCTTTAATTCCTTCGTTTTCTTTTCTGTTCTATCTTTCTCGTCTTTATCTCTATTTTTATAATACTGTGCAGTAGCCAGTATTTGCGCTGAAGAAGAAACAGCCCAAGAACTTTCTGAATCTTTTAATTTTTTACACAGGTCAGGAAGTAGATTCTGCACAAACTTATCCACAAATAACCGTTGGCCACCCTCAGTACTCATATCCTGCCCACTGTGATCAATAAACGTTTCTTCAAACCTAGTAAAGAAGTCTGACACTGTCTCATCTTTCTTCTGCTTACATGCAGATAACTTGTCCCAATTTACGCGCATCGCAGGCATTATTGTCTTCATATACGTGATGATTCTACCAGGCAGTTCAGCTACTAAAGGTTCTGGTTTCGCGCCACCAGTTTGTCTAGCATCAGCAGCAATAATGTTAGCCCATGTATCCCCTAGTTCTGCATCGTGATCTACATTACGAATTGACCCCCATAGAGGCTGTGGAACAACATTACCAAACAACATGTCTATGTCGGCCAGATTCATAACGCATGACCCTGCCGTCTGTGACAACTCTTTATAATAACCTGCTGGGTTTTTACGGGGATCAGGTAAGGACTGCTTAAGTGCTAACACCTCAGAGCGCTTCCATGGAACATGCACCCAAACACGCTGGAAATGCGCTGGCACAGCGGCGATACCGGCGTTAGCATCAGCTGCAACTGCTTCCTTCCATACCGGGGGAACTTCTCTCATGGGGTATTGTCGCGGTTTTACCTTTTTCCCCACAAGGACATCTTGTTCAAACAATGACTGTTGACAATCATCATTCCTGAAGGACAATTCAACCGCAACTGCTTTATCTACTTCGCGGTCCACAATTATACCAGTTCCAAAATCAAACCTCACTCTACACAATTCCTGCGGGCTCGGATTTTTACCACTATCCTCCAATTCTTCACAGAGAATTTCGCACATTTTCTCAAACACATATCTCTGTTTTGGGGCATCCCATTGATGGAAAACGTTGACAACTGATTCCACATCATACAGTGAAGGGAAAACAATCCATCTACGCGCCATGTTATCTATTACCTTTTTCTCATCGGGGTTAGGCAATTGACTGCGCAGTTGCTTACGCTGTAAACCAGGAGTCGCACCAGATGACTCAAAGAGAGGAGACATTAATGTAGTAACCACATTAGCTAAGCGCTGTCGCGCTGAAGGAGAAGCTGAGGCGAAAACAGGGGGATAAACAGAGGGGAAAAAAGAGGATGTAGAAACAGGTACTGGAGTGGTGCAAGGAAGAGTGTCAGAAAAGGCAGCTGCTGTATTAGGCAAAGTCGCAGGAAGTGCGGGGGCAGTTGGAAGCACAACTGGCGGCCCTTGAGAGGGCTGCGCTACATGGATAAGAGCCGGCTGCAAAGCAGCTGGCGGTTGCGGCAAGGCTTGCAGTATATTCACTGGAGGTGGCATATTCACAAGCTGGGGAGGTGCCGTATCATTTTGAGCATACGGGGGTGGCGAACTCAACAAATGTGACATCATGGGATCTTTCTCCTTTTCTTCTAACTCATTCTGCTTAGAATGTGGTAAAGCTGGGTAACATTTGTCAATCCCTAACTTGCGCTGCCTGTGCAATTGCTCACTCATCTGCTCCTCCTCATTGTCTTTAAATTGTACAGCTGCTTGAATTACTGTCATACCTTTCTCTCTCTTATTCTTTTTCGCTAGCTTAATTTCCTTTTGTTTGGCTTCCTTTCGCCATAAGCGGAAAGAGTCAAACATCGCCGGCCGGGCTTTCTTCTTAAACAATTTAATTTCCAAATTATCTAAAATATCGGTATCGAAACTACCATTTTGGGGCCATTTTAAAACACCGTCTTTCCTGGTGTAGTGGATCCATACTTCGTTATATGCAATGGGGCCTACGCCATGTTTTACATAGAGCTCATAAGTTGGAGTTCCAACCGGAGGAACCGGACATGATTCCTCCAGCTGGAAATCTTTTCCACAACCCAAACAGAATAATCTACCAAATAGTCCAGAACCAGGCATCTTTGCTCACTAGTCTAGATCCAAACGTCAAAGGATTATCGATTACGATATTCTCGTGAATACACGAGTCCTCTGGCTTTGGTGTTTGCAAACTCCAAATTACCAAAGTACCAAATCAAACGATCCCGAAGGATACCAAAAACAAATGGGAGACGCTCCACTTATACTTAACTGAATATTGCTGATCGATGGCGTCACCAGAAGACTCTCTCGATTGTTTCGCTCTCTCAAAACTCGTCAAGGGTCCAAAACAGGTCGATTAATCAGGGCAGCAGTCCTTCGTAGCCGTCGGGACGCGGAGAACCTCGCAGAAAAGACTTTCGGACCACGTCGACATGCAGGGGTCGATGAAGTGGCGGCCTTCCTCCGGAATTTCCACACGAAGCTCCTCACGAACCTCTGGCTTGGACTGGTACCGCTGAAATCGTCCCGAGTTGGGCGCCAAACTGAAGTACTGGGTATTTTAGACCCAGCGGTGCAGGGGCACACACCCTATGACTTCTGGGTTCACCCTGTTCCAGACCTACAGAAACACAGAGTCTTCTGGGTGAAGTCAAAGATTCATTTATTGGCTGCAGACCAATTACAGGTATCCTAGAAGTACAACAGCGTGTATGTTCTCAGGAGACTGCTGAAAATCATAGGAATGGACTTCATCTTAAATACCCTTTTTCTTGCCTCAAGCATACATTCCTAGGTTTATGATATGGCCATTACAAGTATACATTACAAACGAAAAAGCAGAGTCATGATGACCATCCCACATTCCAGTTCGGCCAGCCCACAATGATTTACACAGTAAGGTTCAGATCCCACATTTGATATCAATAGGCCCCCCAATAAACATGAGCATCTCCTGTTTTGGGAAACAAATCATAAAGCAGGAACAAGCAGGTGTGAAAGAGATTAGCCGGAGGATTGTGTAGAATGAAAGGGTTTTATGATGGGTCAAGCCCTGATGCTAATCACAGGTGGACGGAGGAAGGGGAGCTCGTGAGACCGGTTTGACCTGGGGCAGCAGAGCCAGCTGCCCAGGTCACAGAGAAGTCAGAGGAGAAGCCCATGTACTGTGAGGCCCATATTTACTCCATTATAGCCTATGTGAGGGCAATGACAAGATGGCCACTGCTTCCAAAATGGAACCCGCGTAGTGAAGCAGAATAACGTGTACACAGTGCATTCATAGCTAGAACGATATATAAAGCACTTGTACATACCGCATTTACCATTTGCGGTTTGCTAATACCAAGATAGACAGGGGTAGGGCCCTGTTCCCTACGCGGTCCCAGAGATTAAAGTACGACAATGTGTCATATGAAGTGACAAAAACACAACCGGCTTGCAATTCAATGATCGGAAACACCATGATGAAAATGGCATGGCTGAGGCCAACACTGAGGCCAGTTGTGTACCTTTGAGATGGATGTAGGGGCTGCTAAGGTGAATCTTCATGCAGTTACACCTGCAAAACGACGTGGCTGAAGAGCAACACGCTAATCCAGTGCAGGCGGAAGGCATCAAAGCTTCTCAGCCTATCCGCAATGTGTGATCATAACCAATTGTTGCATTCTGCTTGCCTCCTCTCCTACCGTATTCACATGTATAGGTGAGTGTTTGACATATGAGGTTTGGATGTCTGCTGTACAAGACACCAATCGTCGTCAGCGAAGTAGTACCATGATGTTGGAAATAGAGTACGCAAAGAGAGGACACTCAAAGGATGGACATAAGAAATCTGTGTTCTCGCATTCAAAAATGAGCTGTGTGACTTCATGCGTAGGGAAGCACAAATGAGCAACATCATGTCCCTGACTATTGAACAGCTCACACATGAAACCCATTCTGACTTGTCAACAGACAACATTAGACTCTGGAAATATGTCAGTCTGAATGGCAAAGGTGAAAGCAGTGTAATGCGGAGGATTCCGCTCATTTATCCCTTCCTATCAGTAACCTTCTCATGCAACTGTGTCTGTTGATGTGGCATCTTATTGATGTCAGTGCTGTGTGCAGGTAATGTCTGGCAACTGCTGCATGTGGAAACGAAAGAGTATGCAGTTCCTCAGTGAGACGGGGGGGTGTGGATGCAGAGATGAGACCGTAAGAAAGAGGAATACCTCTATTCGGAACTAGGGTCCTCACACACCCAGCAAGCTAGGTGTCATGCTTCATCATATGGACCTGCTCCTCGTCGGGCCGGCGCTGCAATGCCCGACGGGCACCCTAAAAGGGGCTCTTTGGCGGAGATCTTTAGTTCCTGGCCGTATGATGCAGTGTGTGTGAGAGGAACCTAGTGGTGTAGATGTGAGTGCAGGTAAGTGGGTTAAAAAAAGTTGGAGAGTCCAAAAATCTAATTTTATTAAGGGTGGCTCTCCACCTGAATAAAAAAGAAAACAGAGTGGCAGCTAGCTGATGTTATGATTCAGCTTGGCTAAGCTCATCTGTACTGGTCGACATGTTTCTTGCCCGGTGGTCCTAGTGATCCGTGGCAATTCCTCAGGACCTATTTGAGCTGTCAGTAATCTACACACAGTGGTAAGTACAACTGTTACCTACCACCTGTTATATGGGAAACGATCTCGCCATATGCCTAGGGGAACCTAAAAGGAAAGAAGAGTTTAGAGTAGGGCATCCCAAGCAAAGGCAGTGTTTAAAGTGAGTACTGTACAGGTCTATATCACATAGTGGTGATTACCCCCTTTGACTAAATGGTCCAAATTAACGTCCTTTGTCACCAAGTGTCAACAAACCCTATACAGTGAGTAGGAATTCTCCTACAACTAGTGAAATTAAAACCAATTTAAAAACAGAAGACTGGAAATGTCGTGTTATCCTAAATGGAACTTAAATGTGGTGACTACAAGTATTCTAAAAGTGAAGTCATAGGACACTCACCTATTCTGGTGTGATACCCTGCTCCTATCCGTGGCCGTGGCGCCACCGGGACACCAAGATTCTGGTGTCCTAGTAAGAAACAAAATAATACATGGAATGACAACAACAAGCCCGACAAGTATCGTCAGCAAGTATAAACTATATTGCCCATGTGTGATCCTGTCACATGAGCTGCTGTGATGCGAATCTTAAACCACAGGAAGTAATCGGATGATAAAATAGCACCACGGAACGAACTTAAAAAGAAAGAGGAAGTCACAGAGATTGTAAATGCCAAGCCGTTCAAGGTATCAGCCAGTCAGAACTGCGTGACCATCAACTAAAGGTACCACCTCATACTCGCTCGCTCCACGTATTGAGTCTAGGGCAAGCCCGGTTTGCCGTGGAAGGTGATCGGCGGAAACCAAGGGAAGCCGCCAGCTCCCCCCGAGTACCGAGCAAAATGCGCTGGCGGGCCGATAGATGTGCATCTCGTACGGCATACTGACAACATGTGGTAACAGCACCTATAAACAAGCAAGCACTGACAACACCGCGTCTTAATCATATTTTGTCAGTTCAGTGGCGGGAATATAACCACCAATAAGCATCCCATCAGTTGCGGAAAACGCACAAAGACCACTCACCTGACCCCTCACTCACATCAGGGCGCGTAGTAGTATCGCTGATATACTTACTTGGAGGTTGTTGCCGGAATGGGCTGTCAACCTACCCTCGCGCCACTCGACCCGGGAATACTAATGACCGGCATGTTGCCATAACAGATATACCAGTAGGTTTGTTCTGCAGGGGGCGGGCCGAAAACCCGGAAGTGTGTCTCGTGAGTGCGTGTAGCCAGAGCCTTGGATCAGAATGTCAAATACAGCGGCCATCTTTGAACGTTATCTGTGCTTACTGGAATCATAATATCCCTATGAATAGTGGTGTAGTACTTGCATGGTAACAGCGCGGACAGAGATTTACCGCAATGGAGGGTGAGAGATAATGTAGCCCTGAAGTGGGTCAGCTAAACAAGGGGGAGTTTATTAGAGTGGTTGACGTATGAGGCCCCATCTAGGAGATTGATGGAAGTGATGGCAGCCATCTTGGAGTAGGTGACCCTCACAAATATCCAAAATGTGTATAGGGAAAGATGAGCATAACCATACTAGAAGGGAGGCCTAGGGTAGCAAGTCAATGGTACATCTACTCCTTAGTGGACACGCTAATAACATGGGAGTCTGCATTATCTGTCCATGAGTGCTGCCCATGGAATCTGATCATTCAATCCTTCTAGGTCTGTCCTGAGACGGTGCACCCATCGCTGTTCAATCTTGAATAGGGCTCTTTGTGTAATCCTAGGGTGTGCCTCGAGGATTAACCATCTAAGGGAGTCTGGTGTGTGGTTGTTCTCTTTACAGTGGGTATATAGTTTCGTAGTAATTCTCTGACATCTCACATTACTTTTGTGCTCTGTTATGCGTGTCTTAACTGGTCGCATAGTCATGCCTACGTATCTCTGTTCACAGGGGCAGGTTATTAAGTAAATACACTGTGTGGTGTTACAATTGGTATGACGCTGTAACCTCCATGTAAATGAGTCTGAAAAAACCACCTCTTTGATCACCGTAGTTTGATGGCACACAGCACAGGAACCACAAGGATAGTGTCCTCTCACTGGGGGGAGACCCCAGAGGGTGCTTTGATCATGGTGGTTGGTATGTCTTGGTCTCGTATTAATAAGGATGTCCTTCAGATTTTGGGTACGTTTGAAGGCAAAGCGAGGGGGCGGGATAGTGAGGTCACCCGCAGTGAGAATACCCCAATGCTTCTTAATTATACCCTTGATGGCAGTAGAATTAGGAGTAAAGGATGTGACACAGGTCAAAGTCTCTGGCCTTTCCTTATTGTTAGGTTGTAGTAAGATTTCTCGTGGATTATTACGAGCCCTCTTCAGTGAGTTTTTTACCTGGCGCTCAGGGTAGCCTCTTTGCCTTAGGTGAGAGCTCAACTGGTCAGCTTCAATTAGGTAATCGTTGGTGGTAGAACAGTTCCTCCTGAGACGGAGGAATTGCCCAAAGGGTAAATTGTCCTTAAGGGCCTTTGGGTGATGGCTACTGTATAAGAGTAAACTATTCCTGTCAGTAGGCTTTTTGTAAAGTGTGGTGCTCAGGCCTGTGTCCCCTAGTGTGACCATAAGGTCCAAGAAAGGTACATTAGAGTCAGAGATAGTGTGCGTAAATTTCAGGAATGGATTCTGGGCATTAATCCAATCGCAGAATGCTAAGCATGTCTGTTGGTCTCCCTTCCAGAAGATTAAAATATCATCAATGAAGCGCCTCCACAAGGTTAGATTGTTGATGTAAGGATTGCTGGGGTGCCTGATGACTTCCTCCTCAAAGGTGGCCATGTAGATACAGGCCACACTAGGGGCAAAGGTACTACCCATCGATGTGCCCTGCGATTGGTGGAATAACTGTTTATTATACTCGAAGTAATTTTCAGTTAAGGCCAATGTGGCGCACTCCATCACAAAGGAAATGGGAGTGGGTGATGTCCATTCCTCTTTCATAAGGGCATTCTCGATTGCCACCAAGGTGGCACGTTGGGGGATATTTGTGTATAATGCCTCCACATCCAACGTAACCAGCAGGTCGATATTGCTTGTGTCATGTGCCTCCTCTATGATTTGCAAGATATCCGTAGTATCACGGATATAGGAGGGAGTATTTTTGACCAAGGGTTGTAAAAAATGATCAACAAACCTCGAAAGGGGTTCCAGGAGTGAACCTATACCCGATACGATGGGGCGCCCCAGGACTGGTGTAGTGCCCTTATGTATTTTGGGTAGAGTGTAAAAGTATGGGGTCTTAGGTTCCTTGGTATTAAGGAATTCAGCTTCCTTTTTGCTGATCCAACCATTACTCTCAGCTTCAAAAGTGATGGTCGCGATCTTGGTGGTGAGTCTCGGTGTGGGGTCAACGGAGATCGGGGTGTAGTACTTAGTGTTGTCAAGTTGTCGTCTACACTCACGGTCATAATCAGTGGTATTTTGTATCACCGTCGCCCCTCCCTTGTCAGCCTGTTTGATAATAATGCTATTATCATTGGCTAAGGTTTTTGCTGCAGACAACTCCGCATTGGACATGTTATGGTAAAATCCCCTGGCAGGAATTGTACCCAAGTCACGAAGAACAGCTTTCTCAAATGTGAGTACTTCCGGGGGGACCATGTTGTTAGTGGGGGTGAATCTAGATGTATTGCGTAAACCCGTATCCGTAGACTCAATAGCTGGTTGGTCTTGGAAGAATGCCTTAAGACGTATCTTTCTAAGGAATTCATGGATCTCGCAATTATCTCTGAAATTGTCAGTTCTCGGTGTAGGGACATAGCCAAGTCCTTTCTCGAGGACTTCCTCCTCCAAGGGACTCAAGGGTCTGTCTGACAGGTTTACCACTAATTCTTTTTCCCTCTGTTTCTGCCCCTGGGTGCTGACGGGAATTGTTCCTGGTCCTGCCATTGTACTCCTTTGGGTGGCCCTCTTTTTCGACCTCTTCCTCTGCCCCAACCTCTGTCTAAAAAAGGAGGGTTGCCCGGGGGATAGAACTGAGGCTGACCATGCGGAAACATAGGGAACTGCCAAAAGGGGGGTTGTGGTGGACCTGTATAGACCGGGGCGTTGCTGTAAACAGGGTAAGGAGATTGAAAGTTTCTTTTCTGCTGGTTCCCTCCCCAGCTATTGGAACTCGAGTCACTACTCGTTGACCCCCTTCTCGAATTGTCTGGACTTTCGTCAGATGAGTAGCTATTCTTGGTTGCCTGAAAGTCTGCTCTCAAGTAGGGATAGATCTTCTCTTTATCAAACTTCTGAATGTCCTTCTGAAGTTTGTTGATCTTGAGCAGATACTCTTTGTTTTCAGCGATCTCATTGTTTATTTCCGCCAGTTTCGCTTTAAACGCGGTATTCTGGGTTGTGGATTTGAGTGCACTCTCTGCTGCCTGAATTCTCGCTAATAGGGCGTCTGCTAATCTTTGGGCCGTATTAATAATGAGAACCAAGAGATCTCTGGTGCACTTCCAAGAGACTAGGCTCCATTCTTTCTTAAAGGTCGGGTCTTCCAGGAAAAGTCTGGGGAAAACGTTAATGATGAGTCCACTGGGTGCTATATTCGCTCTTAAATATTCCGTCATAAGAGCCCCATGTAGTGTGATCTTAACCCACTCCCTTTTTAACGCTGTTAGAGAGGTCCAGTCTTCTGTTTGTGACCCTGAGGCCACAGAACCCCCACTCCCAAGAAGGGAGGGAGTTTTTCTTAAAATGTCAGCTACCGCTTCATCGTTGAAGCTGAGCCCCAGGTTGTCCTCCATGACAGGTAGGTCAACACAACGCAACCGTTAGATAAGCGGTGCTTGAAGATGAAAATGGTCCACTCAGCGCAATTTCACCGTGTGGTATCCTAAATAGTGTCCCACGGGGGTGACCCGTGCATTAGACTATGTAAACAAAGAAGGGACTGATGGGCTTTTATTTAAGAAGGTCCAGCATACATGCCCAGTTAATCATATTGAAACGAAAGAGTATGCAGTTCCTCAGTGAGACGGGGGGGGTGTGGATGCAGAGAAGAGACCGTAAGAAAGAGGAATACCTCTATTCGGAACTAGGGTCGTCACACACCCAGCAAGCTAGGTGTCATGCTTCATCATATGGACCTGCTCCTCGTCGGGCCGGCGCTGCAATGCCCGACGGGCACCCTAAAAGGGGCTCTTTGGCGGAGATCTTTAGTTCCTGGCCGTATGATGCAGTGTGTGTGAGAGGAACCTAGTGGTGTAGATGTGAGTGCAGGTAAGTGGGTTAAAACAAGTTGGAGAGTCCAAAAATCTAATTTTATTAAGGGTGGCTCTCCACCTGAATAAAAAAGAAAACAGAGTGGCAGCTAGCTGATGTTATGATTCAGCTTGGCTAAGCTCATCTGTACTGGTCGACATGTTTCTTGCCCGGTGGTCCTAGTGATCCGTGGCAATTCCTCAGGACCTATTTGAGCTGTCAGTAATCTACACACTGTGGTAAGTACAACTGTTACCTACCACCTGTTATATGGGAAACGATCTCGCCATATGCCTAGGGGAACCTAAAAGGAAAGAAGAGTTTAGAGTAGGGCATCCCAAGCAAAGGCAGTGTTTAAAGTGAGTACTGTACAGGTCTATATCACATAGTGGTAATTACCCCCTTTGACTAAATGGTCCAAATTAACGTCCTTTGTCACCAAGTGTCAACAAACCCTATACAGTGAGTAGGAATTCTCCTACAACTAGTGAAATTAAAACCAATTTAAAAACAGAAGACTGGAAATGTCGTGTTATCCTAAATGGAACTTAAATGTGGTGACTACAAGTATTCTAAAAGTGAAGTCATGGGACACTCACCTATTCTGGTGTGATACCCTGCTCCTATCCGTGGCCGTGGCGCCACCGGGACACCAAGATTCTGGTGTCCTAGTAAGAAACGAAATAATACATGGAATGACAACAACAAGCCCGACAAGTATCGTCAGCAAGTATAAACTATATTGCCCATGTGTGATCCTGTCACATGAGCTGCTGTGATGCGAATCTTAAACCACAGGAAGTAATCGGATGATAAAATAGCACCACGGAACGAACTTAAAAAGAAAGAGGAAGTCACAGAGATTGTAAATGCCAAGCCGTTCAAGGTATCAGCCAGTCAGAACTGCGTGACCATCAACTAAAGGTACCACCTCATACTCGCTCGCTCCACGTATTGAGTCTAGGGCAAGCCCGGTTTGCCGTAGAAGGAGCAGGTGCCCACATATAAAGTTCAGGAGATAAACATGCTGCACATTGTACGTGATTACCCACAAATGGTCATTGAGAATGACATGTTGCCTCAGAGCTACCATCTGTGGTTGAAAAATATAGACCTGTATGTCTCATCACAGCCGCTGACAGGATGACACCACAGCAGCGGACACCATCCCGGGGACTGCATAACATCCTGGCTGCAGCAGGGAAACCCTCGCGCACCCGTCCTTCAGGTAATTCTAGCATGAGGTGTGTCTGTTGATGTGTCATCTTATTGATGTCAGTGCTGTGTGGAGGAAACGACTGGCAACTGCTGCATGTGAGCAGGTGCCCACATGTAAAGTTCAGGAGCTAAACATGCTGCACATTGTTCGTGATTACCCACAAATGGTCATTGAGAATGACATGTTGCCTCAGCGCTACCATCTGTGGTTGACAAATATAGACCTGTATGTCTCATCACAGCTGCTGACAGGATGACACCACAGCAGCGGACACCATCCTGGGGACTGCATGACATCCTGGCTGCAGCAGTGAAACCCTCACGCACCCGTCCTTCAGGTAATTCTAGCATGAGGTGTGTCTGTTGATGTGTCATCTTATTGATGTCAGTGCTGTGTGGAGGAAATGGCTGGCAACTGCTGCATGTGAGCAGGTGCCCACACATAAAGTTCAGGAGCTAAACATGCTGCACATTGTACGTGATTACCCACAAATGGTCATTGAGAATGACATGTTGCCTCAGAGCCACCATCTGTGGTTGACAAATATAGACCTGTATGTCTCATCACAGCTGCTGACAGGATGACACCACAGCAAAGTGCACCATCCCGGGGACTGCATGACAGCCTGGCTGCAGCGTTGAAACCATCGTGCACCTGTCCTTCAGGTAATTCTGGCATGAGGTGTGTCACTAGCTTAGACTCCGAAGCCATGACAGAGATCCTGATCCCCCTCTGCATGTAATAAGCAGTTGTTGTTTACAAAGTGAAATACAAATCAGGAGTGTCATGTGCCTGTCAATTAGTGATGCAGATCATTGAGAATGTTGTCACTTCCCTCTACAGCTGCTGGATCAGGGACAGCTATGCCTATAAAAGCTGTGAGGAAACAGGTCCAGCAGGTGACACTAGGGGGGAACACAAAGGGACAGAAAGTTGTGACTGGAGCTGGTGAGTTTGCTTGTATCATGTACATCTCTGTGTAACACCTCAGTGCTATGGTGTGAGCTGTCATTTGTGGTGGTACCCTACACAGGTCACATGATCCTCATCTGTTGATGCAAAGTACAGTTAATACAAACCATTGTGTTGCACCACATATTTTACCAGGTCAATCCCTTATACCGTTGCAACCTCTGTTCCAGGGGATGCTGAGGACGAGGATGACAGGCCTATGACCAGTGCGGGCCGACGGGGAATCAGAGGAGAGAATCCCCTGATCCTCCAAGCAGTGATGTCGGCAGCAAGCACTGCTCAAGAGGAGGAGGAGGATGAATTTCCTGATGACGTCTACTTGGTGGATGATGAGGACAACATGTTTGATGACGATACAGATGCCAATGCAAGCTTTCGTGCCAGATTGGCAACATCGGTCAGGGCATCACATCCTCTGCCAAGCAACGTTCGTCAGCCTCCTCCCAAGCATAGCATGGCCTGTCCCCAGCATCGAGCAAACCAGCCACAGCTCCCACGTATCACAACACAGACATCACTCCCTCACAGCCCTCACATCCAGGACCAACATGGTGGTTCCCCTACCCGCTCTTCCCTAGACAGTGTATCCCTGCCATCCTCTCCACCATCTGGGGGAAGTATCAGCCCTGTTGTGGTGCCGGTATCCCCTGGGCACCATTCTCCTGCCCACAGGCTCCCACCTGGCACCCCCTCCCCTGCTGTTGGACCTGCTCGTCACATCCATGGCAGACAGCTGCAGAGAGGGCCTGCACCTGGCTGTGATGGCCAGTGGGAGCAGGACTTCTACCAACAGCAGGCAGATGTGAGGCAGGACATTAGTGCCATAGGGGCTACCCTGTCCGACATGTCGGAGTCCCTGCAGGACATGGTCCACTTCCCTCAGATGGTGGATAGGCTGAGCCAAGTTTTGGATACGATGGATAGGACTTGGCAGGACATGTCCAGAAATATGCGAGACATGCTATCCATCCAAAGGGAAGAGGGTGCCAGACACCATGCCTTGGCCATGAAGATGATGGAGGGCATATTGAAAGTGATCCAAACTCTCCCTTCATGGTCAACGCAGGGAGGGGAGCCATCATATCTGCCCACAGGACAGCACATCCCCACACCTGTACCAACTGCACAGCAACAGAGCAAAGGGAGACATCCACACCAGCGGGCTGAACTCCCACGCACTCCCACCACCAACCCCTGTACAGGCACTCCCGCCACCTGCACAACCACCACCAACCCCTGTACAGGCACTCCCGCCACCTGCACAACCACCACCAACACCTGCACAGGCACTGCCACCACCTGCACAACCACCACCAACCCCTGTACAGGCACTCCCGCCACCTGCACAACCACCGCCAACCCCGGTACAGGCACTGCCACCACCTGCACAACCACCACCAACCCCTGTACAGGCACTGCCACCACCTGCACAACCACCACCAACCCCTGTACAGGCACTGCCACCACCTGCCCAACCACCACCAACCCCTGTACAGGCGCTCCCAACACGTGCACAACCTGCCCTTGTCCAGGCATAACCATCAAGTCTGCATACACCATCGGCCCCAGCACATGTAGCTGACCCTGGACAGTCCCTTGGACAGTACCCACCACCACGTAGGCGATGAGCCAGACCTGACCACTCTGAGCGGTCATCCCCCCCCAAATTGCGATGTCGCAAGCATGATTGCCGGTGACAGGAACCCAGGACAATGTAACCACGTGAATGTGTGTTGAACAAATAAAGACCTACAAAAAAAAGAATCTGTTGTGTATCATGTCCTGTGTAACGATGTAGGTGGCCTCGAGATGTGAGAAGGTATGTGTGTGTGTGACACAGTTACCAGTGTACCCATAATTGCAAAAAGCCATTATGTGCATAGCAGATGACTCACCAAATATGTGTCCATATTCTGAACCAGACATTCAAAATGAAGTCAAACAAGTGGAAGTAAGTAGAATTCCTTAAAGATATTTATGTATGAACAGAAGAACAACCGTCCGTTTGGAAGGGAGAAAGGAAAACAAATGATGGTCTTGATGCAGAGGGAGAAGGGAACCTGGATTGGGGTGGGGCAAAACAAATATACCACGTCAGGGAGCGTCAGGGAAAACAGTCTATTTACAAGGGGAAAAGGAAATAATAGTTCACGTCAATGTCTCCGTCAAAAGTCAAGTGTCCTTCTGGTCATCCTCTAGGACCACAATGTCCAGATCCTCTGAGTCCGATGCAGGCACACGTCTGGCGGGTGCAAGAACAGGCACCACTTGTGTTCGTGACACACGAGGAGTATGGGGGGAAACAGTGTGGGGCAACGGACAGGGGGGGACATTGACGGTGGTATGGGAAGGGATTTGGGTGACACTAGACAACATGGCTCTGGTCAGTGAATTGATGCTGGTGGTGAGGGTGTCCAGGGATCGGAGAATGTCCGCTCGCATCATGCGTACCTCCATACACACTTGTAGCATGATGCAAGCGGACATGTCTGGCTGACCCTCACACATCCACATCAAGTCCACTGGCACAGCCACAGGAGGAACAACACCAAGAGGGGCCTGGGGGGGACAGGAGGGTTGTGGTGCCTGAGGTCCGGAGCCAATGATGTCATCGAGCTGGCGGCTACGATGAGGGGGACTGGTTGCAGGGGATGCAGCTGGAGCCCCCGATGGAATGGTGGGCTCTAGAGGTAGGGAGGGGCTGATGGCAGGCCCAGATTGTGTGTTGGCCTGCCCTGAGGACACCTCTTCAGGGCCCACAGGTGAAGAGTCTTGGGGAGAGTAGCTCTTCACCACATCATGGGCCGGGGTGTCGTGTTTACCCCCCCCCCCCTTCAATGTCCGCAGCCTCCACCTGGGATGTAGCACCAGCATCAGGGTGTCCCTTGTCAGTCCGGGTGGGCGCAATCCCCTTGCCTCTTGATGTTGAGGGTCCCTCCTCATCCTCCTCTTCCGCGCTGGTGGAAAGAGGGTGTAGCCGCTGCCGCACTGGTGGCCTTGCGCTCCGGACATGGTCCTGCTGCCCTTCCGTTTCTCCAGCTGTGCCTGCTGAAATGTAAGCAAAATCCGAATGTTATGGTTGTGTCATGCAGGACGAGACACATACATAGAGGAGCCAAGGTCAGACTTTTATTCCTCTGATCACACTGTATAGTTGTCAGTGTCTATGAGCTGACCTTACATGTATGTTCACTGTCATTTACTGGATTGAGTCAACCCTCAACCTGGCATTCAGGTGATCTGTGTGTCCTGCCACTGCTACATGTGCAGGTTCCAGAAGAAGGCCACCAATGAAGAACATGAAGAGTCCTGATTTATCGGATTTTGGCCATTTATAGAGAGTCGCAGCTATGGAAGGTCTGGACAAGTGTCATCTGCTTTGTAGCATTGTATGGGACAAGACAAGTGGTGAATGTGGGTCACACATCCACAGGGGCCCTGGGATATTTCTGTAGCTACATTGTGAGTCTAGCCTTTTGCTGTCCCCACACATGATCTGACAATCCAGTGGCACATATTGGCGTTGGGACTGATATGGTAATGCAGTACACCGCTGAACAGTGTGGGATTGTTGTGACAGCTACCTGTACATGTGAAATGTCTAACAGGCCACTGAGGGTGAGACGTCTGTCAGTGGACACCCCTTGCAATTTTAGAAGCGCTTAAGAGTGATGCAAGGATATCAAAGTCTGTCTTGACTCCATGGCACATGATGATTTATCACAATTGGTACGCAAACTCTACAAATGCAATGCATGTCAGAGCATCCAATACCCTTTGGCCTGCCATGCGCACACTGGACAGTGTCTGTACCATTGCTCATCCAATGCACACATGATTTCCTAGTGCCAATTGTAGTGGTGCGGAAAGAGCAGATTTCAGTATAAATGCACAATTGTGGCTCATTTAGCCAGTTGTCATGACGAAACTACAACTCCCAAAATGCACTCTGCCCTGTACAGTCCATATGCCACAGTGTGCCTTTTTAAGCTTGGTGACTGCTGCATGGACACGGAATCAGTGAATGGAGGCATCGGACACACAATGGTATAGCACTGTTTCACTCACATCATACTCCCAGGCACATTTAGCATATGATGCACTTACCATGTACCTGCTGCTCACGCTCCTCCAGCTGAGCATGGAGGGTCGGCCAAGCTGCTCGCAGGACCCTCCTGTACAGTGGGGAGAGGCGAGGATGATGCACATGGTGCTGGGAAGACTGGCCCACCAGCTCCTCAGCCTTGTGCCGGGACCACCATTTTAGGTCCTCCCAGCGCTTGCGGCATGACCTCGCACTCCTGGTGTGGACTCCCACTGCACTGCAGCGCTCCCCGATGTTGGCCCACAGCCTGGCCCGGGCTGCATTGCTCAGCTGGTGTTCAGGGTCCCCATATAGCTGAGGATATTTGGCCAGCACCCCCTCAGCCAAGATGTCTAACTCACTTTCAGTGAAAGGGGGTGCCTTCTCTTCGTAACCCTCAGCCATTATGGGGAAAATAAGGATGATAAGAGCAGCAGGATGTCAGAGGATCTGATCTGTGATAGAGGATGACTCAGAATGAATACAAAATGGCTACCAACTATTAGCTGTGATGTATTTCCTGCCTCCCACTTCCTGTAAAACATTTCCTGTATGAAAAAATGTGTTCCGGGTTTTTTTCGGAGTTTACGGCCCGTAAGCGCAGTTTCCGGTTCCGGAGCGGAGGGTCCGCACACGCGCCATACGCTCCGTAATCGGGACTTCCGCTTTCGGGCCGTAAACTCCGGAATTGACCCGGAACAGATTCTTTCATACAGGATATGTTTTACAGGGTGTGGAAGGCAGGAAATACATCACAGGAAATAGTTGGCAGCCATTTTGTATTCATCCAGATCCATCCACAATCAGGAATCAAATCTACTGCCATCCTGCTGTTCTGTTGTGGATAAAAAGAAATGAGAGTGCATGTGAGAATTATGAAAATGTAACAAGAGGGGGAAGAGACCATTTAATGAAATATCTGCACTTATGGGCGGGGTGGCTGACACAACATCAAACCCCTCTTTCAGTTTTTCCTACTTTGCATTATGGTACATGTAGTCCATATTGGGTGCTCATTAGCAGCGTTGTGTGATGTGTTACGTAACATTGGGGTGGAGCAGTGTGGATATATCACAGACACATGGTGTCTGATTCACCCATGACATCATTCACGTTGTGGGTGCATCATTTGTGGGGGTCACATCTGTTGAGGGCACAGGCCCGACAATGCTATGGTTATGGCCTTTTCAGATTAAGTGACCCATCCTCATGAGGTCCGGCTAAGTCTCTCAGGAAATGTATCATTTTCCATCTGCGTCAATTGATTCTTTAGGGACATCCACTACACTGATCGCTGACATGGGCACATGAGCTGAAGCACGCTCAACCTTTTGACTACTGCCAACAGCTGTGATTTACATGCAGTTAGTGTGGCTTGCAAAGTTGTCTCAGGAAGGAATTTATTGACACAGTCGTGTATATCCAAGTTTCATCATTGGCAACAGACAGCAATCCACATGTAGTCCATTCCACTACAGGTTGCTCATGTGAAAAATGTGGCAACGAGCTGCTCACAGACTTGCATGTCCTGACCTCGGTTATGTGCCATGGCCCGGTTTCCCAGATTCAGAGCTAGCCGTGGTTCCAGCGGTATGTGTAAGCCATGCGTTAAGACAATGTTGTGCAAGACACAACAGGCTAATATGATCTTGCACACGACTTCTGGGGAGTACTGCAGCACCCCCCCTGTACGGTTGAGACATCTGAATCGCGACTTCAACAGACCAAAAGTGCGCTCAATGATGGCTCGAGTCCGTATGTGTGCCCTATTGTACCTACGCTGTGGTACAGTGTTTGCACGCCTGTAAGGGGTGAGGAGATGTGGGGTGAGTGCATACCCAGCGTCACCTGAGGAGAGGAGAAAGGGCAGTTGGTTACATTTCCCTCTTCAAATTGCACAGGACATGATCTATACTATATTACATGCAGTATCTGTTGGGCCATGGATGTAGCTTTATGATTCTTATTGTACAATGGTTAATGTTGGGGGGCATTCAGACATTTCAAATACACATTATTCTCATTTCTAACGCTTGGTACTTACCCAGTAGCCACATGTTGCCAAATTCTCCCGCAGCCATCCGCCGGGCAAGAGGTGATATGCGGAATATGAAGCTGTCATGGGTACTGCCTGGGAACACCGCATGCGCATTAATGAACCTCCCCCTGGCATCACAGACAGCTTGCACGTTGATGGAATGCCATCGGTGTCTGTTGCAGAAGATGTGTGCAATGTGGCAGGGTGGCTGAAGGGCCACATGGGTACAATCAATTGCACCCAGCACACGTGGGAATTGTGCAATGAGATAGAAATCTCGTGCTGCCCTTTGTCTCAGGGCCAGTGTACGTGGCATTTGTATGTGGTTGTGGGATCTTGCAGTGATGCATCTCAGTACCTGATGCAGGCACCGCGACTGGCTCGCCTGGGATATGCCCACATGGTCACTGGAGACCCTTTGGAAAGACCCAGTGGCAAAGAAATGGAGCACAGAAAGGATCTTGAGATATGCTGGGATTGCATGTGAGCAGCAGGTCACAGAGTCAAGTTCCTGCTCCCACTCACATACCATATCCAAGATGACTTCTGGAGGGAAACGGTACCTGGCCCTTACATCTTGGCTGGACATTCCAAATAGGTTGATCCTCTGTCTGAAGATCCTCTCTGCTCTCCTCCTCCTCCTCCTCAAGTAGTTTTGCCGCATGGCAAGGGGCAGTGCAACAAACACATTCAGAGACATGTTGTAAGGGTTTGTGTGTGTGTCTGCTCTGCAGTTATACATGCTGCCGAGGTAGGATTGGCTGGGGTGTGTCAGCTGATGCATGGTGGGGGATGGTAGGGACTAGGACAGGTGTTTCTCCTTGGCTCACATGATCAATGGCCACAGTTCATGTAGTCTGGCCCCAAATCTGAACTCCCGGCCGAAATGCGGACTTTCCGGCCCGTAAGCGGACTTTCCAGCTTGTAAGCGGACTTTCCGGCCCGTGAGCGGACTTCCCGCTCTGAGTGCGGGTTTTCCGCTCCGGAGGCGGAAATTCCGGCCCGAGTGCGGATGTAAAGTTAGTAGTCGGAAGTCCATTCTGTGAATAGCAAAAGTAGTAAGTTCATTCTGTGAATAGCAAAAGGAGTATGTTCATTCTGTGAATACCAGAAGTAGTAAGTGCATTCTGTGAATACCAAAATGGTACTAAGTTTAGGATTTTGTCTTAAGTTTGTTCTGTGAATCGGGCCCGTAGTCTTCAACTCTTTCTTATATTAGATCAGCTTTGGGCTGGTCCTGAGTAATATGTTCCAGATGTGGGGAGCAAAGATGGAAAAGGCCTGCTGCCCTGTGTTTCCACTACCATCTGTGCTTGGATGCCTGCTCAGCCCTTGCCTTTGTGCTGTCCACAGGGAGCCTGGAAGCTCCCAGACAGAGACAAAGGAAAAAGCAGAAGCTAACACTCTTTGAGGGGACAGTCATTAACCTCCCAAATTAAAAGCCAATGCCCACCTGACTTTGTCATTTTATGGCAAGATCAGAGGCTCATATTATATTTAATTTGTGTTATTATAGTAGCAGAAGTCAAGAAGCAAGAGAAAACTAAATTTCTCGTAAGGCTTAAGGAATAGAAGCCAATAGGAGAACAGGAGTACATAATTAAAACCAGTCAAAGCTAAGGAACCTCTATAACGAATGTATGACATTCCAATGCAAACATTTACAACGCATGCCTTTACAATGCAGTTTTTACATCGCAACATCCATTACAACGCAATATTTTACATCGCATGCCATTACAACGCATTTTTAGAAACTACATTTACAACGCATTCTATTACATCGCATCATACCATTACAACGCATACCATTACAACGCATACCATTACATTGCATTTAAGGTAAGTTTTGGATAAAAATTACTATTCTAACTCCAGTGGGTGCAACAGTAGGGTAAGTGTTGGATAATGTAGGGGTAAAAATTACTATTCTAACTCCAGTGAGTGCAACAGTAGGGTAAGTGTTGGATAGCGTAGGGGTACTATGCATTGTAATGGTATGCGTTGTAATTACTTGCGTTGTAGTGACATGCGATGTAATAGTATTGCCATGTAATTACTGCGTTGTAAATGTTGTTTCCCCTCTATAACACCCATCCTGACTGCAATAAATCCTCTTTTCTGGCTGCCTACAGTCAAGATAATAATTCTTTCCTTAGCTCTAAATATTTTAAACTAAATACAAGTAATATATTGTTTTTCTTACTGAATTTCACAACAAGTGAACTTTTGGTTATAAATATAATAGATTGCTACTCAATACTATTGTTGCAACACAGTTGTGTTGTATGACAACAGGTTTTTTCTTACAGGCTACTGTTATTCATTTACTGACACAGTTCTTAAAAGGCTTTTCCAGCCCAAGTCCTCTGATAATGAAGGGGTTCTCTCTCTCTTTCTCAGAGTTTGACTGTCAACACATGCAACTTCACTCCAGGTTCTCTTGCCAACCGGTTCCCTTCTTGACAATGCGGGCCCTTCTCTTGGGGGCCCATTGATGTTGCGGTTGACTCCTCTTCAGGGTACAGCCTGTAACCAGTCTCTGCCTGCTTCTTCCTCACCAAGGAGGGTCAGTGTAATTATTTTGGAAGCAGACTCATCATAGAGGCCAATTTAACACTTTCAATACTATTTTAAGAAGTCTTTCACATATTTTTTGTTTATTACTGGATTTTTTTCCTCCACATTTCTAAATTCTTATATATATTTCAGATTGTCAATTATTGAATTATTTCATATTTATTTTTATATTAGCATATTCAACATGAATTCAGAATTTCCCTCTGCTTTTCACGATGATGATGAAGGTGAGGACGTTTGTAGTAATTTAAATTATTTTATTCAGTCATCAGCAGAACAAGCAGTGTCCTCCTTTGTGAAAAAGATTGCAAAAAATGCAGAAAATACTATGAAAAACATAATCTCAAAAAATTATTTGACCCAGTTTGTGGGGATTGCAGAAATCTGAAGGCACAAAATACGTCTGTAAAAATATCTACAGTTAAAAATAAATAATTTACTTCTAATAAGGATGATGTGCCTAATAAAAAAACTATCTACTAATGATGAGCAATTGGTTGGTGAGTGATCTTCACACATGAACGTGGACAGTGACCCTCCAGACCATTCTTTGAAGGATGGGAATACAACATCTAACAAACAAAACTTTCCTCAAGCAGTCATACAAGATATTCTTGATTCAGATGATGACAATTATTTCCAGGACACTAATAATGGCAATAACAAAGGTAATGGCTCACATTTCTGTGGCAGATCTGAAGGTAAGAAACATAAATTGTCTTTTATCTCCTCAATTAGAAAACTTCTGAGTGAAGTTAGTGTTGCCCTTGCGGTGGCAACCAATGTTTGAATTCTAAGGAATGGCTTCCTACTAAACATATAGGAGAATATATTTCAAGTAGATTACATTTATGATTACTTTAAGGTATGGACACATAAACAAGCTAAACTGAAGTCAGAATGTCCTAGAGCTTCTTTACATTCCAACACCACTACAACTGCTGCTGTAGATCTAAATATGTTGGCTTTTTTCTCAAAATTCGGCAAAGATCAAATGAAGGGGGTGGACGAAGCCTGGTCCAATTGTCAGGACAATATGCTGGATATAGTGGCTCTTTTAAGGTAGACTGCAGATTTCAGTAATAGATGTGGAATAACTATCCATGTGGACCTACAGGGCAATATGCCTCTTGAAAAATGCTAATCCTGCCATAACTCATGAAAGAAGAAAGGAACTCCTCCTAAAACTAGTTCCCAAATTGGCCAATTTAGCTCCAGTAGATGCCAGAGTCAAGGGGGATAGACTGTTATATGGAGATTCCTTTATTAAGGACTTAAGCAAATACATCCCTATTCTTGCAACTTTGGTCAAAGCCCAGCAGTCCCTTCACGAGTCTCTGGGCAACAGGTTTTTGTGAGGGCTGGTTTGCCAGCCTTTTCAATAGAAATCAGATTTATAAAGCAAGTCCTGATGGCTTAGTGGACTAATTCATTCACTGCAAGGGCCTGTGTTCAACTCCATGGTCACAGGTTCAAATCCTGATGGGTCCATTCAGCCTCTCATCCTTCTGAGGTCGATAAAACGAGTACTGTTGGGTAACAATAAACATCTGTTATTCAGCACCAAGATACCCTTGGGTGAACGTGTGCTTTACAAATACACATGTTATGTCCCAGCTGCCTCGAAGCACTGTGCTTAAGTCATTCCCACTCCCCTTCTCTGTTTCTTTTGTTGTATCTGTGCCAGTTAATTATTTGCCAATCATTGCTGTTTATTTTGTGCCTTTATTATCTCATGCTTCTTAGCATTGTGACCTGTGTTTTTGATCAATTTGTCTCTGTGCCTATTTAAATTGTTATCTGTGACCCGCGGCGCCTTGCAGCTCGCATTCCAGTTGCCTATGCCTCCTGCCTCCTGCCTCCCACACCCCAGCGCCCCTCCCAGAACCTACTTAATGGAGGCCACAGCACGAAACCATTTAGCAGGCCCCTGAGCATGCTCCCCTTTGCTGCCTCTAAGCGCTGTGCTTTAGTTTTTCCCACTGCCCTTCTCTGTTTTGTTCTTGTTCCTTGTGTTGTATCTGTGCCTGTTAATTCTGTGCAGAACATTGCTGTTTATTTTGTTCTTTTTGGTTAATTTATCTTGTGCTTGTTAGCATTATGACCTGTGTTTTTGTTCAGTTTGTCTCTGTGCCTGTTTTTATCGTTATTCATTAGCAGCAGCACCGCGGTCTTTCCTGCTCTCCTGCTTTCTGGCCACTCCTACCTCCCAGAGCCCCAGACCCAGGGCCTACTTAATGAAGGCTGAAGCGTGGCATGCACTTCTTTGCCCTACTGCCCCTGGACCATGCCCAGCACCAGGAACCCTTGATCGCCCATCAACCACAGCTACATCGGCGCCAAACTCAGAGTCCTGGATCCCAGACTCCACAACAACTGCACTTCTCCACGTTCTATAATAGGAACCTTCACATGCCGTCACTGTCTCTTCTCCTGCAACACAAGAGCAGCTGTACATGCTACCACCACCACCAGACCAACCACAGCAGCACCTCAACAACTCCACTGTCTCCTGCTCAATGCCCGATCACTCTGAAACACGCCACTGAGATCTGGCACTCCCCCGACGTCCTCTTCCTCACCGAGACCTGGCTCAGCCTGGCATATACGGCCAACATTGCCACAGTTACACCTCACAGGTACAAGATAGCCCACTGGGACCGCATCATAAAACACGCTGGTGGAATCGCCATCATCCACAAAGAGTACATCCATTCATTGCACCACAGATGACACCACCCCGATAATGGAACACGTCAACTTCGAACTCAAAACAGATGGCAAAACCACTGTTAGAGGCACCCTCGCCAACAAAATCCCAGGACCGTGACCCAGCGTCTGCGATGCCATCCCCAAATTCATTGCACCACAAGTCATCGATACCGAATACTACATCTTCCTCAACGACCTCAACTTCCACCTCAACGACCCCTATGTCACCACAGACAACCTCCTTGAAAGCATGAACAACATCGGCCTCACCCAACTAGTCACCAACCCCACACAGTTTGACAAGACACACTCTTGACCCTATTTTCACAGCCAGCAACAGAGTCAAGTATAGCAACAGAACTGAGCTCACCTTCAGACCAATCAATTGTCCACTTCCTTGTCACAGTAGCCCCCAACACTGCCACAACGCAGCCCAGAACTGTAGACCGCAGCTGGAACAAAGTATTCAAAAGCCAATAGACCGACACCCTCAACCCCTCCCATCCTGACACCACTACTAACCTTAAACAGGCTGTCAAGAACTTCACCACCCGGATCATCAACTGTGCTGATAAAACCACCCCCATGCAACCCACCAAACCCAAGAAATCCATCAAACATGCCAGTTGGCACACCTTGGAACTGAGAACCATCAAACACAACTGCAAGCAATGAAAAATGAAAAGAAGCACCACCAAGAAGCCCTGAGACTGCACCTTCTTCAAGACAGCGCTCAACCGCTATCACCAACTCCTGAAAGATACAAAAAAATAACACCCTAGACAACTGTATCGAAGTCAGCACTAACTACAACTAAGAACTCTTCAGCATTGCCAAGGAGTTCTCCAACCCCTCAGCAACCAAATACGTCATCACCCCTTCCCAAGATCTCTGTGATTCCCTGTCAAATTTCTTCCACAACAAGATCTTTACTATCGACAAACACTTCATACCCCAGCCCACCACCGCCGACATCCTCAGCCTCCTCACCTCCACAGACGGAAACCCCGACCCCGGGATCACCACTTGGGACCAGCTCACAATGCAGAGCACCACAGCCGTGATGCACTCCATCCACTCAGGAGCACCCACAGACCCCTGTCCCCACCACATGTTGAACCTTGGAAACAAGACTATCAGGAATGAGTTCACTGACATCTTCAACACATCCATCACTTCGGCCACCTTCCCAGGAGAATGGAAACATGTTCAAGTCAAACCCCTCCTCATGAGACCATCCGCTGACCCCAACAAGCTCAAGAACTACCGGCCTAACTCTATGTTCCCCTTTCCCACCAAAGTCCTCGAAAAGGCTATCAGCAGCCAACTCACAGAATACCTGGAGAACAACGATCTTCTGGACGCTTACCAATCTGGATTCAGCATGAATCACAACACAAAAACTGCACTGATCGCAGCCACTGATATCATCAGAACCCTCCTAGACCAGAGAGAAATAGCATCCTTGATCCTCCTCGACCTCTCAGCAGCCTTTGAAACCCTGTCCCACCACACCCTGATCAAGAGGCTTCATCAGAGCAAAATCCAAGACGACGCCCTAAAATGATTTGCGTCCTTCCTCATCGGAAGAACTCAGGGAATCTGCCTTCCATCTTTCTCCCTGAAACCCAAGAACATCAACTACGGGATCCCTCAAGGTTCATTCCCCAGCCCAACTCTGTTCATCACCTACATGACCCCACCTGGCCAACATCGTCAGAACCCATGGACTGAACATCATATCCTATGCAGTTGACACCCAGCTCATTCTCTGTCTAGCTGAGACACAAGAGCCAACTTCCACCTGCGCATGAACAGCAACAGCATCACCAACTGGATGCAAAACAACGGCCTTAAACTCAACATAGACTAAACGAAAGAACTGATTTTCAGGACAAAACCCCCCGGTGGAACAACTGCTGGTGGCTGTCTGAACTAAGACCCTCGCCCACTCCTACAGACCACAGCCAGAATCTCTGCAACATTTTGGACATCCACCTCACCATGAAAAACCAGATCAACGCAGTCACCTCAGCCTGCTTCCTCAAGCCCTCATCACCAGCCATCTGGACTACGGCAACACACTCTACAAAGGAATTACCAAACACCTTCTGAAGAGACTGCAGACCATACAAAACTCAGATGCCAGACTCATCCTCAACCTCCACAGATGGACCCATATCACCTCACAGATGCGCCAGAAGTTGTAAATCTGCCCCTCCAAATGTAGGTTGAAGTCCCCCAGTAGGATGCAGAGGGCATATCTAAGAGTTAGGGGAGCAAGAGCATCTCATACTGAGCATATAAACCCTCCTGTGGGACCTGAGGGCCTATGAATTGGTGCCCTAGATACAGATTGATTGGGGGAGAGGGAGAGACAGAAACCCGTAGCCTCCGCTCCGTCTAGATCTATTAAGGGTAAGGGGACAAGGGTGTAACATTCCTTTTAAATAATCACTAGCTCTCCCCCTCTACCCTTGTCTCAGTCCTTTGTAAAAACCATTGGGGGACTGCTGTTAAAATTTCAAGGCCAGAGGTGTCTATGAGCAAAGCTTCTGTAAAAAAATTAAGCATCAACGTCTTCTTCATACGGAAAGTCCCGATGGCTTAAGGGTCTGGTTCCTAAGAACTCGTTGTGACGTGGGATGGACGGGTGTAGGTGACCATGCCTGTATTTGGTTAGCATGGCTAATGCCTAAATAAGGACTGGAATTCTATGCCGAAATAAGGGCAATGCAAATTGTGCCTACACAAGGACATGATTCAGGGAAACCTATGTATGGGCATCTAAATTGAAACACAACAGCAGGGGTGCTCCCGCATGTCAAATTGCCACTCCAAAATCCTCCCAAAGTATCCAAGGAAGACAGCACTCACGGGGGCAGGTTCCAAACCACAGGCACAGACGCGTTTCGGCAACAGCCTTTGTCGATGTTAGCCGGGAAGCGCCAAAACCACCATCTTTAAACATCATTGGTGTCACATGTCCATGTGGCAACATAAACAAAGTACTATACACATAGGACTGGGTGAAGAATAACACCACTAGCGGTCCCATCTTGGTTCTATTTCCTAATTGAGTGTCAGTAGTGCGAACATTATGCAACAAATCTCTTGGTAAGATACAATCTTAGTGTTTAAAGATAGAGAGAGACCCCTTGTCAAATTCAAGGGAATAGGGTACTTTTCCAAGTAGCAACTAGCAGTCCCTTGAACTCACATATATTAAAAACAATGTAAATTTATGAAGATAGTCACTGTGCACAAAATTAAGTTGAAAAACCATGTACATTTATTTTATAAAAACATATGTTTGATCACATTTAAAAACATCACTATATATTCATTGCTCTTCTAATATGCATCCTAGATCTAATCACATACAATATTTCATGACTAACCAATATATACAAAGAATTTCAGACAGAATAACACATTTGTCTTACACAAATCAAATAATTAAAACCTATACACGCCCCTATTTTAAGCCCACATCACAGAGAGAATACAACATGAAAAAGACACTCTACTTTGTCATAAAATATACATCCAATTCAAGACAGCTAAGAGGATTAAACACTTGTAAGATCTTGACCCATTTATCCTATCAAGTGGATATCCGTTTCTTTGGATTGTATTTATCCTATGCGTCGACGCGTTTCGATGGGCTTGATTTCTGCCACTATCTTTATCAAGACCAATGATCAATGTTTTTCTCTCGTTCAGTGTTGGATTTTTTAATCTTCAACTAAGGAAAGAAAAAAAATTTTTTATTAATATGTTTAGATGGGTTATCCCTTGTATCTATTTCGACAATGTTATGACTGGACTGTACCTTAGCCCTAATGCTAGTGTTATTGTATCTGGACAACTGGATATCCCCGAGTTCTAAACCATTGTCCCTGTCACTCTTACTGCTTGATATCTTTTATAACTTATGCTAGTCTTTCCACTCAATTTTTGTATTTATACTGTCTCTACTCACAAATGTTCTCACCTGAGTATATTACTCCTAGTTCCTGTTTGGCGCAACCTCCTACAGATGGTTGGGTAATACTTCTTGTGTAGCGGCAATTATTATTCCTCCTTCTTCTTTCGGCTATGTATAATCTGTAAAGCATTTGAATTCCCTTATTATCATTATTTTTTCATCTTCGCTTTATTTAACTACCTCCCTCTGTGCCTTTACATAGTATGGGTAATGTTTGGTTTTCATTCTTACCGGTAGGTTTGTATAGAGCTGCTCGACTTTTCCGGAAACAGGCTACTGTTCTAGCTCTTGTTCAATTGGCCCCGTTTTTGTTGTCAGTCTATAATACATACATGTTGCATTAATATCTCTACTTTATTTGACCTCATCCGTTCCTATCATAGGCCCATTGTTTATTTTGAAAAAAACTTTTTCGTACCTTTTTCTTCTTTTTACAAATGTGGCTACTGTTTGGCTTGTGCACAATGCTTAGAAGGTAAAAGCATCATACATAATCAAAAGATCATATCGGCAAAAACACTGAACAATTGCCGCAGCAAAAATGTTGTCTATCTCCTCATCTGCCCGTGTGGATTGGGCTATGTAGGGGAGACAGGCAGAGAGCTCCGTACTCGCTTGTGTGAACATAGGTCCGCAATTAGGAACATGAAAGACAAGGCTCCACTCACAGACCATTATAGCAAACTCAAACATGATTACAATGAATTCCAATGGTTCATCTTAGAAAAAATACTAGTAAATAGAAGAGGAGGGGACCCCAATACCCGGAGAAAACAACGTGAACAATGGTTCATGTGCTATTTGAATACAGTGGATAGGGGCCTTAATTCCAAGGAAGATTGGATGAGTATCATTACAAGATGAGAGACTTTTTGAGACATCTTAGGCCCGATTGGGCTATAGATAGTTTGAGTGTAACAACGGTTCAGTGACACAGCCGGGGCATTAACTCATTTATCTGCAACCTTTAAGCCTTATGAGCAGATACTATGAATGATCCCATACATATACTTATATGTGTCAAGTTCATATAATATATCATTTTAGACCAACATCTGTGTTTTTGGTCATAAATTGAGCATTTGTGATAATTGATAATATCGATACATTTGTACGTGCGGTCAGCATGATTCTGACCCTCTCTTCCGGAGGGATACCTGCATGAACAGGGAGTTCAAAATCTTGGTATCATTTTTTAAACATATAGTGTAGGACAATATGGGTTATTAACACGATTCGTCATAGGGAAGGGGCATTTGGCTTCCCTTCTCCATAGGTAAAAATATGTGGAAGATTCTGTTAGGTGGCAAATATTTCGCCTATATATGTATTTGGACAAACTGTAATAACTTGTCCTTAATTACGAAGAGAGAGTAGACACATATTACCGTTACATAAATGGAGAACCAGTAACACCTAATAAACAACGGGAAAAGGAAGAAAATAGGAAAACGTATGTGAGAACAAAACGAACAAAAGCGTTTTTTTCTCTTTCTTTTTAGTGTCAAACTGAACAACTTAAGAAATTCGTAAAGTTTTATTTAAATTACCCTCAAAATAAAAAAATAGGACGAGTGAAACATAACCACGAGAGGGAGGCGGGGACATTAGAACCAACGAATGGGGCTCTACTGTTTATAATTCAAATGCTTTACAGATTATACATAGCCGAAAGAAGAAGGAGGAATAATAATTGCCGCTACACAAGAAGTATTACCCAACCATCTGTAGGAGGTTGCGCCAAAAAGGAACTAGGAGTAATATACTCAGGTGAGAACATTTGTGAGTAGAGATAGTATAAATACAAAAATTGAGTGGAAAGACTAGCATAAGTTATAAAAGATATCAAGCAGTAAGAGTGACAGGGACAATGGTTTAGAACTCGGGGATATCCAGTTGTCCAGATGCAATGACACTAGCATTAGGGCTAAGGTACAGTCCAGTCATAACATTGTCGAAATAGATACAAGGGATAACCCATCTAAACATATTAATAAAAATTTTTTTTTCTTTCCTTAGTTGAAGATTAAAAAATCCAACACTGAACGAGAGAAAAACATTGATCATTGGTCTTGATAAAGATAGTGGCAGAAATCAAGCCCATCGAAACGCGTCGACGCATAGGATAAATACAATCCAAAGAAACGGATATCCACTTGATAGGATAAATGGGTCAAGATCTTACAAGTGTTTAATCCTCTTAGCTGTCTTGAATTGGATGTATATTTTATGACAAAGTAGAGTGTCTTTTTCATGTTGTATTCTCTCTGTGATGTGGGCTTAAAATAGGGGCGTGTATAGGTTTTAATTATTTGATTTGTGTAAGACAAATGTGTTATTCTGTCTGAAATTCTTTGTATATATTGGTTAGTCATGAAATATTGTATGTGATTAGATCTAGGATGCATATTAGAAGAGCAATGAATATATAGTGATGTTTTTAAATGTGATCAAACATATGTTTTTATAAAATAAATGTACATGGTTTTTCAACTTAATTTTGTGCACAGTGACTATCTTCATAAATTTACATTGTTTTTAATATATGTGAGTTCAAGGGACTGCTAGTTGCTACTTGGAAAGATACAATCTTACCCAGAATGGGTTAGTAAGAAAGTATTTTTCAGAGACTAGTAATCAAATAAGATGAAATTTAATCCCCCTCCTAATGAGCACATAATATAATATTATGCTTTTTAACGCCTGTCGAAATCAAATGTCCGCAATGAAAACATGCCGCTGAATATAACGGTCAAATTTCCACCAGAACACTTCACAGAAAAAACCATGGTTACAGAGACATTATAGTTAAGCTCAGATTCCACTCATACAAAACCATTGAAATTCAGCAGTTATAGTTTTACAGTTACCTGAGCTAACTATAATATACTCCCTGCAATGTTCAAATAACTATAACTCGCGCGACCGCCACTCTATCACAAGGATGTTGTCATCAGTGATGTCATGAGTGATGCCACTGACCATGTCATGAGTGATGTAATATGTGACGTCATGAGCAGTGGATTGTGGGCGCGCGAGTTATAGTTATCTGAACTAACTATAATGGGGGAATTTCAATGGTTTTTTACGAGTGAAATGTCCAGCTAACTATAACATGTGTGAAACCTATAGTTTTTTAAGTGAATTTGCAAGGTTTTTTAAATGCTAATTCCTAACTATAACGTGTGTGAAACCTATGGTTTTTTAAGTGAATACATATATGCATATATATGCATGTTATGTATATGAAAGTTTGAAAAACACTAATACAAGCAAAGCTAAAAAGCCACCTAATTACAAACCGAATTGCTTCAACTTAAACAACGGCGAGACATATTGCATTTTCAATGCTTGTTTACTTTGGTTCTATCAAGAAGGCATTCAGATGCGTCACACATTTCCCAAAAATTCTGAATGGTAGCACTCTAGTTGGTCATTAGATCACTGCAGTAAAGCTACTGCTCACCGGGGAAGTCTGCTGCTGGTATTCAAAGTGCATGTTTCAGTCTGCATTTCAGAAATTTTTAATGAAATAGAAGAGGATTTGAGAAGACAAAATGTGCCCTAATTTTTCTTTCTGCAGCACTAATCATAATTTCTATGGCAAAATGAACCCCCTCATTTTGTTCCTTTGCAAATTAAACGTTTTAAGTGTTACCACTTTATTCCAATCAAGATGGCTTCAGGTGTGCCATACTTTTGTCATAAGTAAGACTGTTAGCGCTCTAGTTGTTATTTAGAACACTCTGGGACATTCTGTCATTGGGCTATACTTGGGCTACATCTGGGTGATATTTGTGCTACATTTGGGCTCTTTTGTCTCTGGTGGCCATCTTGGGAGACTTATTTGTTATGAAGTTTCCTAATTTCCTCATTCACTACAGTCTCCTCAGTAGGAAATACTTTCAGTTTTTTACTTTGATTCCATCAAGAAGGCATTCAGATGTGTCACACATTTGCCATAAATTCGGAATGTTAGCACTCTAGTTGCTTATTAGATCACCGTAGTAAAGCTACTTCTCACAAGGGAAGTCTGCTGCTGGCATTGAAAGTGCATGTTTCAGTCTGCATGTCAGAATTTTTTTATGAAATAGAAGAGGATTTGAGAACTCACTCAAAATGTGCCCTAATTGTTCTTTCTGCAGCACTAATCATACTTTCCATGGCAAAATGAACCCCCTCATTTTGTTCCTTTTTAAATTAAATGTTTTAAGTGCTACCACTTTATTCCAATCAAGATGGATTCAGGTGTGCCATACGTTTGTCATAAGTAGGACTGTTAGCACTCTAGTTGTTCTTTAGAACACTCTGGGAAGCTGCAGTAGAACACAAAGGAATCAACTGACAGTCTCTGCCCTTGTTGGATGTACATGTTTTACTGAGAATGTCAGACTTCATTCTCACATGACTGAGAAAGATAATGTGAATTTACAGAAAATATGCTCTCAGTTTAGCTTATAGATCACCTTCCAAACCTCTGTGGGAAAAGCATGAGAAAATAGTTTTCTCTCAAACATGATTCATGATATCCCAGCAGAAGGCTTTTTCACGTGGTAAAATCACCTTAGAACACACCACAATACCTAAAATGAGTATGGTACCATCAACAAATGATTTATAATGTAACTAAAGTCTTAAAACCTTCTTTTAACTGCAATGCTTTTTAATGAGGTGCTATCATGTATATTGGTCCCAAGTTGGCTGCCAACACTTCTTGGATGAAGTGCTGACAGCCAATCAGATCTCACGATGAGATGTGTGTTTAGGCTCCGCCCAGATATATATGTGATTTTACTTTTGATTTTCTCAGGAACTACTGAACGGATTTACACCATTTATGCAAAAGGCATGACTCTGATCCAAGGTCTACCTTTCTGCCAAATTTGGTGTAATTCCGTTCAGCAGTTCGGGCTGTAGCTGCGACTAAAGGTCCCTATGGAAAATTGCATGGGAAAAACACGTTTTTGGACACCACTTTTTTCTCGGCCCCCGCTTGACGAATCTCCCCGAGACTTTCAGGATATGAGCGGACCGGAGCGGGCCACGAGTTTTGAAAATTTTGCCAAGATTCATCAACCGGCGTCAAAGTTATTCCAAATAGAATGTTGTGGATCTCATATCGATAATAGGTCCTAACTATAACTACCTACTGGTGACCGCCAGTAGGTAATATATATATATATTCACTGAAAAAAACAAAGGTTTCAGGGGCATTATAGTTAAGAATTGGCATTTAAAAAACCTTAGAAATTCACTAAAAAAACATAGGTTTCAGGGGCGTTATAGTTAGCTGGACATTTCCCTCGTACAAAACCCTAGAAATTCCCCCGTTATAGTTAGTTCAGCTAACTATAACTCGCACCCCCGCAATGCATTGCTGATGACGTCACATATTACATCACTCATGACATGGTCAGTGACATCACTGATGACATCACAGATGACATCTCAAATGACATCACTGATGACATCACTGATGATGTCATCCATGTGATAAATTAGTGCATCTTCTCACACCCTAATATAACCTTTGATACACCGACTCAAAATTTCAGACGGCCATTTTGAAAACCATAGATACTCCAATACCAAAACCTACATACCCACTAGCAAGAAAGTCACATTTGCTAGTTTTTTTGTTTTTTTTATTGTTCCCTGAAGTTCATTGTTTGGTTTCTCCTGTTTTGTTTTTTGGGTTTTTTTTTTTGCAGAAAAACTAAAAAAAATTAAACATTGTTCAGAAAACCCCCAAAAAATTATGAAAGAAGAAAAAAAAAAGTTCTTGTAAGAACTAACTTTCCTGGTTTAAAAAAAGAGCTAAATTTCTTTGTTAGTGTTAGTTTAGATGAATGTATGTGTAGTATGTAATTGACTGAATGAATGCATTAGTAGCGTATGGTGAATGTATAAGTGCAGAACTATGAGGAAATGCTGCAGCATCACACAGTAACCTCTTTAACTGCAGTGGGCTGTAGTACTTCCGAAGCACAGGTATGCAACATATGTACATAAATATGTTGCAAATCTATGCTTCTCTCTGCACGGCTGCTGAAACTGCAGCCATGTGGTGACACAGACACCCTTGCACCATAGTGCAAGGATATCTGTGTCATGTGCTGTTTGTTTTTCTGCAGGAAGACAGACCTTCCTGCACAAAAACAATGAGAAAATGCATTTTTCTTCTTCAATGTATGCTGAACATTTCAGCATGCATTGAAGATATAAAAATGTGGAGAAATTAAAACAATTTTCCTTGTTGTGCTTTCCTACACCAATTTTAGAATGGTGCAGCATTCACACACATATTGAGATTCATGATTTCTGATAAATCTAGACATGTGTCTTGTTCTATGAGTATTAAGTGCAATCATGCACAACAACACTTATAGAACACCCTTTCAACACAAAGTGGTGTGCATGATGAGGTTATATTTACATGGAGTATAAAAAGTGCACAGAGTGCCTTTTCCTCTCTTTGTAAATATGAAAGAGTATCTTGCACAATAACTATGCTACAAAAAGTGACATATTTCCGTTTTTAAATTTCCTTGCGAATGATAGAAGGTAAGTACAGAGTTTTGTCTGCAAAGATGTTCAAAGAAGAATGATTGAAATGATTGCGGTCCTTCAACAGCTAAAATGGGAACTATTATGAACCCCTCAAATCTCTTTTTTTGCAGGTCACATGATATCTGATTATGGTCATATTTCAAAATTACTTAAACAGAGGGTTTTTAGAAACGTGTTTCAACTTTGTAGCTTCCTGCAGGCCTCTTCATTCTGCATATTGAGACTTAGTTAAACTTACCTTCACAGTAATAGGAATAAAAAATGGTATACATTTTTTTCTATTTTTCATTCAAATATAAATTCATATAAATTGCTTATTTTAAAATTTGGATCTGTGAAAGAAAAGGAAAAAAAAATATAACATGTAATAATACATTTTTTACAACACAGCATCATTTCCACAAAGTAATTTTTTTGCCTTTTTTGCTGTTCTCAGAATATATTAAATTTCACTAAAAATAGTGATTTCAATCGTACTCATCACTTAACAGCGGGCAAAAAAAACACAATCTCAAAGATTGTTAAAAAAAAACAACATGCCATTCTCAAAATACAAATCACAGAAATATAAAATGCACACAGCTAACAAAATTGACATGCTTCATCATCGGGTTCCCACCAGAGAGGGAGTGAAATTTTCCCTCCCTTTTCATTCAAAACCAGCTCCGCTGTAGTTCAGGCGTTGCAGCACACCAGAGAGGCATTCGGCCTCTCTGGTGGGAACCCGATGATGAAGCATATCACCAACTAGGTTGGTGAGTGAGGGTTCTTTTAACACACTATTTTGTTTTTTGCCCACGCTGTTACTCTTAGTTTGCTCCTTCCCCTGTTCACTCTTTTGTTGTTGATTTACTATAAACCAGGGGGATCAAGAGTGATTTTCCCTCACCCTCTCTTTGTTATTGTGCTATAAAATATTCACCAAATCTAAAGTTGAATTTTTGGAGGATGCACCACGCCCACAACGTTTTCCTTCAGTGATGTGGAAATTTTCTACTTTTCTCGAGGTGCAAACAAAGACCAATACCACCTTTCTCATGCACAAGATTTTCAAAAGAGTTCTGTTACGAGGGGATCCTAACAAAAAATACTCATGCGGCACAGCAAGTATGATGAAACACCTAAGGACCCTTCATCCAAACAATCTTGCACGAGAAGAGTGCAAACAGATGAGAAACACTCCTGTTCTGTATCTGTAAACAAGAATCACAAATAAATGTATATTAATAACTTTCAAAATTATACTATTCCATTACTGTACAAACACATTTTATATAAATACTGACTAAGAAACTATGGCCCTGAACCACAAGTGTGACGATGGTTAAGACACTACATGCATAGTGCATACTACTTTGAAGCAGTTCATGGCCTAAAGCCTACCTCACTAAAACTCTACATGCTAACTGACTAAATGATTACAGTACTATAAGGAGACACATTGGGTGAGTGACACGGTGTTTGCTAGAAGAGTATGAATACTAACTAGGGAATTGAAGGTGTGAAACACAACTGTGTAGGTGATTAGAGGACTGCATCCATACTGCACAGGCATTTAAAGCAGTCTATGTGCTAAGGCCTGGCTCACTGCATGACTACTTGGGTACTGACTGAATGATTAGAGTACAGCAAGGAGAGTGCCTAGGTGAATTTATAAGTGCTAGGTTTTTCGCACAGGGAATGGATTAGTACTTGGTACTGAATGGGTCACTAGAGGAGTGCAAAGGCAGTGACAAGATGTTTGCTGGACTGTATCGATACTGACTAGGAAATTGAAAGTGTGAAAGACAAGTGTCTAGGTGGTTAGAAGACTGCATGCATAAGGGATAGGGTTTGAAGCAGTCCATGTGCTAAGGCCTGGCTCAGTGCATGAATACTTAGGCACTGACTGAATGATTAGAGTACTGCAAAGATAGTATCTTGGTGAATTTATAAGTGTTTGAGTTTTCGCACAGTGAATGGATTAGTACATGATGCTGAATGGGTCACTAGAAGACTGCAAAGGGAGTGACAGGGTGTTTCCTGGAAGTGTATGGATACTGACTAGGGAATTGAAGGTGTGAAAGACAATTGTGTAGGTGGTTAGAGGACTGCATGCATAGTGGATAGGGGTTTGAAGCAGTCCATCTACTAAGGCCTGGGTCACTGGATGAGTACTTGGGTACTGACTGAATGATTAGAGTACTGCAAGGAGAGTGCCTGGGTGAATTTATTAGGGTTTGGCGCAGTGAATGGATTAGTACATGATGCTTAATAAGGTCACTAGAGGAGTGCAAGGGGAGTGACAGGGTGTTTGCTGGAAGTGTATGGATACTGACTGGGGAATTGAAGGTGTGAAAGACAAGTGTGTAGGTGGTTAGAGGACTGCATGCATAGTGGATAGGGGTTTGAAGAAGTCCATGTGCTAAGGCCTGGTTCAGTGCATGAATACTTAGGCAGTGACTGAATCATTAGAGTACTGGAAAGAGAGTGTCTTGGTGAATTTATAAGTGTTTGGGTTTTGGCACAGTGAATGGATTAGTACATGGTGTTGAATGGGTCACTAGAGCACTGCAAAGGGAGTGACAGGGTGTTTCCTGGAAGTGTATGGATACTGACTAGGGAATTGAAGGTGTAAAAGACAAGTGTATAGTATGTTAGAACACTACATGCATACTGCACAGACATTTGAAGCAGTCTATTTGGTACTTAGAAACTGACTAAATAATCAGACTACTTCTAGGACAGTGCTTAGGTAAAACTTTTAAATTTTCAGTTCTGCCACAGTGAAGAGAATAGTACATGGTACTGCACCTTAGTGTCAAACCCTGGCTCATTTTATCAATGCATAAGCAAAGACTAGCTTCTAATGCTACTAAAACTTGACAACATGACAGGTTTTAAAAGAGTTATCCGCTAAAAAATACACAATGTTACCAAATGCTTCTCTCACAGTGGTTCCCAAATGCACACAGACTCACAGTGTGATTCTAGACAACAACCACTATACCTAGGAGTTTACCAAAAATCATTCACTACTGTGGAAATGGTAAGGGAACTGCACACAATCTTCATTTTTCAGGACTGCACTTTTGTGTCAAAGCCTGACTCATTTAATCAAAGCATAAGCAAAGACTGGCTTCTAATGCTACTAAAACTTGACAACATGACCGATTTTAAAACAGTTATCTGTCAGCAAATACACGATGTTACCAAATGCTTCTCTCACAATCCTTACCCAAATGCACACAGACTCACAGTGTGATTTTAGACAAGCAACACTATCCTAGGAGTTTACCAAAACTCATTCACTAGTCTAGAAGAGTTAATGGTACTGCACACAATATACATATTTAAGTACAGCACATCAGTGTCAAAGCATGACTCATTTAATCAACGCATAAGCAAAGACTGGATTCTAATGCTACTAAAACTTCACAACATGACAGGTTTTAAAAAAGTTATCTGTCAGCAAATACATGATGTCACCAAATGCTTCTCTCACAGTGATCCCAAATACACACTAACTCACAGTGTGATTCTAGACAAGCACCACTATCTCTAGGAGTTTACCAAAACTCATTCACTACAGTGCAAGTGGTAAGGGAACTGCACACAATCTACAAAATTCAGGACTGCACTTTTCTGTCAAAGCCTGACTCATTTAATCAAAGCATAAGCCATAACTCTCTTCCAATGCTACTAAAACTTCACAACCTGACAGGTTAAAACAGTTATCTGTCAGCAAATACACAATGTTACCAAATGCTTCTCTCACAGTGGTTCCCAAATGCACACATACTCACTGTGATTCTAGACAAACAACACTATCCCTTGCACTATACCAAAACACATTTCTTCATCTAGAAGTAGTACTACATTTTAGTATAGAAACATAACATAACTCATTTCACAAATTCATAAACAATAACTGGTTTCTAATTCTCTCAAGATATAAAAACAGCACAGTTATCTGTCTGCAAACACATGAAAAACACAAATGCTTATCACAGAATGGTTTCTACATGCACACACACTGTCAATAAGATTGTAGAGAAAAAAAGTACTCCCTACACTTTAGCAGGAGAAATACATTAGTCTGATTAAAATCAAAATAGTCTACATACATCCCCTCACAATTAAATAACTCATCTTTCAAGTTCTTTTGTAGATTAAGAAGTATATCAGTCACTCACCATATTTTCTTTTACAGAATCTCTGCACTGTGCACCTCTCAGCAAAAACAAAGAATGGAAAAGTTTCCCTTTCGTTTTCCACACATATACATGTAAACATCAAATCACAATCCTTCACACATAAACTCAAAAGCAAACACACATTTCTATAGGTTAAACATTTCAACCCTTTCCAACTGAAATACATTTCAACCCTTCCCCCAATCTGCCTTCTGCCTGTTACCATGGAAACAGGTCATGGAACACTGCACTGAGCACACAGGTCAGAAGTTCAGCACACAATGTTCCTACACAAGAGAGGAAGTGTGCTTCACTTTTCAACATATCAGCTAATCATATATAATGTTCCTTACAATCTGTTTTTGTTAACCAATAAGAATCATACCTTTAAAAAACAGAAATATACACCCTACCTTTCAGTGTAGAAAGTAGTCATACAACCAATGATTTCTTGTCTTTTAAAAAAATAATAATCCGTGGATCCGTGCACCCAACGCGTTAGGCTGCACGCACCGTGCGTGCATTTCGCTGTTTTTTAATTTTTTTAAAAGGGGGCCCCAGGGGGTCCTTCTGGGACCCCCTAAGCACCTCTAGAGAGTCAGAGTATTTCTACTCTGCCCCCTTTATATGTTTTACACACTTATTCCCCTTGCTTCTTCAGCCTCGCTTCTACCGAGGCAGAAAATGGCCGCCAACAGTTCCTGGTTTCGAATGTAGAGAGACACTCCACAGCCAATTAGCATTCAGCACGCGCGATCGGGAGGTTGCGCGCTCGGTTCGGGGAGGGTGTGCGTATGGTGCGTGTACGGTCGGCGGATCCTCCGCGGCCATAGATATTTATGTACTTTTAACTCTAATTTTCACAGGAACTACTGAACGGATTCACACCATTTATGCAAAAGGCACAAGTCTGAACTGAGGACTACCTCTTTGCCAAATTTGGTGTCATTCCGTTCAGCGGTTCGGGCTGTAGCTGCGACAACAGATCCTATGGGAAATTGCATGGGGAAAATGCGTTTGGGACCCCCCTTTTATCTCGGCCCCCGCTTGACGAATCAACACAAAACTTTCAGGGTAGGAGCGGAGCAGAGCTGGCCAAAAGTTTGGAAAATTTCGCGAGGATTCGTCATTCGGCGCCAGACTTATTGGGAATAGAATGTTGCGGATTTCCTATGGAAAATAGGTCCAAACTCTAACTATCTACTGGCGACCGCCAGTAGATAAAATATATATATATATATATATATATATATATATATATATATATATATATATATATATATATATATATATATATTTTATTTATTATTTTTTTTTCCCACTAAAAAACCATAGGTTTCAGGGACATTATAGTTAGTTGGACATTTGACTCATATAAATCCAGAGAAATCCGCCCGTTATAGTTAGTTGAGCTAACTATAACTCGCGCGCCTGCAATGCACTGGTGATGACATCACATATTACATCACTGACATGGTCAGTGACAGCACTGATGACATCAAATCTGAAATGCTGCATTCTCATTGGTTGCCGGCGTATTAGTTCCGCCTCCTTACTGCCATGACGTTATTTTTATCCTTCCATGGCTATCAGCCCCTTTACTTCAGCAACTCTTTTGTTCCCCTGCCTCCCCTTGTTCCCTCCCAAAGTCTGTGACTTCTCTGACCACCACCACCACCCCCCCACCCACTCCCATTCCTGCCTTCTTCGGCAACTGCATTTTTGTTTACAATGCAATAGGACTCGTGTAAATACGAGTCCTATTGCATTTGTAAATGCTTTTTTTTCATATGATTGGCTGCCTGCATTCGCACTTTCTTTTGCCAGACCTGTCCAGACTCTCGCATGCGCGTGATGCTTTACATCGTGCGCAAGCGCGCCAAAAGTGTTACTCTGTAGTGCAGCGGCTGCCTCCGGCTCGGCACGCAGTGACTCGAACCACGCTCAGGTGGCTGGCTGCAGGATGCAGGCGTGTTTGCCTCACTTCTCTTCAAAGCGGGTGCCGAGGCCCTGTGAACGAGCCCCTGTATAACCAGCCGTCCTTTGACACCAGACACTCGGCCCGACTGTGCAAACAGAGGTTTAATATCTCTCGCATGGGCGGAGGCCGCTCGTGACGGATAAGAGATCTGTAAAGGTGGCTGGAGGGGTTAGTTTGGGGACAGCGGGCCCGGCTCTTGTGATAGGAGAGGTAAATAGGTCCAGTGAAAGGGGTCACCTCTTCAAACAAGTGTTAGCTGCCATCTCTTATTGGGTCTTCAGTTAAATGACAGACCCCACCTCTGAACAGAATAACAAAGTTAACAGCCCCCTTATATTTATTTATGTACTTTCTTATGTAGCATTGAATCCACCCAGCGGGGCTTCATAGCGCAGTACGACGCACTCTTAAACACGGGCGGTCAACCATTTATTGATTGCTGTAAACACGCTCCTAATGCAGTTGAAATCAGTTTTGCCTTTCTTTTAAGAAATACGTCCTAAACACTGACAGTGTGCTAGTTTCTTTATGTCTCAAAACTATATCTAAATAACTTCAAAGTGTATATGAGACCAAGCGATAATCTAAAATATTTTAAACATTTATATATTTCTAACTGTAATAAACTTAAATTATGGTAAATATATTTTCTCAAAATTGCGTCGGGTGCGGTCTCCTTGTGCGCTGGGTGAGCGATTGCCATGAGACCTTAAAAAAAAGCATTTGATTAGTTCATAATATTTCGCATTGTAGTAGTTGGTGAATGCCAACCATTTTAGTCATTCTCTCTACAGTATTTGACGAGACACACCTCTTCTGCTTAGAAAGCTTTTTTGAAAACTTTTTGCTATGTACACATATCTTACACTACACACAACATGCAACCATCTTCTTTATCAATATTCATGGTCTGTAAAGTAGCCTTCCACCTGTGATAGCCATGCACCTAAAAGGTACATACAGCGCCCAGAGCACATCAGTTTACAGGAATCAGCTCACGGTTTAGGCGCACGGTTTCATCTGTGAGTGTACCAGCACCCCACCTCAGCACCATCTCACTCTGGGCAAAACAGCACTTTCACACCGGTAGGGGTGAATACTTCACTTCACACTCCCTGTAAATGTAAATGTTGTAGACTTGTAAAGCACACAGCTATCCCAGCAACGGGGCGTCCCAGCGCTGTAGACCGCTGGGGAACCCGTCCTGGCTATCCCTGTGAGATGGTCCCTTTCTGGGTATCTCCAAGGTGAAACCAGGCATCCCCGGCGTCTGTGGGGGGCCGTTGTAGAGATGAGGCAAGCTTAATGCCCAGAGTTGCCGAGTGTGTTCCTGGTTAGAGAAGGTACCGAGGCAAGAATTATCAAGTCCGTTTTGACCCTGGTCCACGACCCTGCCGCATCGGGAATTGAACCCTGGTCCCTGGCCGATTCTCTGCTTACGGGTCTGCCGCCTCTAACAAGTGAGCCACACCTCTCCACAGCACACCCTAACCACCCCACAGATCTCACAGTGCTCCTACCCTCCTCTTTCTGACTTTTTTTACCCTTTATTCCCCTTACTCGCTTCAACGTATTCACAAAATGGCTGCCAACACTTCCTAGTTGCAACCATTTGCAGCCAATAACCAGCAAGCTCGTGCTCGTAATCCCTCAGCCAATCAGATGGCAGAATTCCCAAATATCGATATCTGTAAATTTCTATATTTCTCCAAAACTACTGAACGGATTTACACCAAATAAACAAAAGCGTGTTTTCTAGACCAAGACCCTTCTCCCTGCAAAATTTGGGGTAATTCACCCGTTCGACCTGTAGCCTTGTCTAAAGTTTTCTATGGAAATTGCATGGAGAAAACACGTTTTGGACCCCTCTTTTTTCTTGCCCCCCCCTTGATGAATCACCCTCAAACTTTCAACATAGGAGCTGATATGAACAAAGAATTAGTTTGGAAAAGTTCATGTAGATTCATCAAACGACGCCAAAGTTATAAGCAAAACAAAAAAAGCTCTTCCTATGGAAACTTGGTCCTAACTATAACTACCTACTGGCAACCGCCAGTAGGTTTTATATATATATATATATATATTCAAGCTCACAGCATACCCTTCAGGTTCGGGGAGCACTCTAGCAACAATAATGTCATGCAGACTTCAACAGTTCAGACGTCGCGGCCTGACGCGTTTCGCTTGCACTTTTTGAAAGGCCATTCTCTTCTTTCACTAAGCAATGCGCGTCCCACATAAATGCAAAAATGCCGCCTGCTGATAGGCTGCAAGTTCCCACAGGATTGTGGTATTTCTAGTGAGTCACTAATTCACCCTGAATGGGTGCCCCCTGAGCTGGAGAGTAATTATTTCCGCATCGGTCCTCCCGAAATGAGCTGGGCATTTTTGCATTTATGTGGCACGCGCATTGCCGAGGGAAAGAAGAGAACTTTGGGGGAGGTGATCCAAAGATCAATACGGGACCAGCAGCCCCGGGCACCGGTGACGCAAGTACTCTAGAGGGCCTCGGGCCACAGGTAACGCCATGCATCATATAGCGAGTTGTCGGTGAGTATGGACTGAAGAATAGCAGTGGAGCGAGGGTGACAAGAGTAGGGGCCAGAGCGTTCCAAGACTGCAGAAAGTGTAATGTTAAAATCCCCCCCCCCCCCAGAGAAGTGCCGCAGGGCCCAGGGACAAGATCAGATGCCATATATGAGTGAAGAAATCTGGGTCGTCTGAGTTAGGGCCGTACACAGCCGCTATCGTCATAGGTTGGGACAGTAGGGAGCCATGCAAAAGAACATAATGTCCATCAAGGTCAGTAAGTACCTGAGTAGTATGCCATGGAAGCCCCCTCCTTATCAAAATGGACACTCCCTGAGAATAGGAGGAGTAGAAGGAGAAGTGCGATTCACCCAATATCGCGACTGAAGTCTAGTAGAAGTCGCAGGTAACATGTGGGTTTCTTGTAAAAGGCAAATGTCGACTTTGTGCTGAAGTAGGTGGGAGTGAATAAGCCTGGCCTTGCGGTGGTCGTTAAGACCACGGATATTCCAAGTCCAGCATATGGTGTTGGTCATACTATGTTAGAACAAGGTAGAATGGAGTGCAGGGCAGTGAGTCCAGTCTGTGGCCGAAGGCAGGTGTGTGTGAATGGGCAAGCATACCTGGAGGGAGAGGAGACGGGGCGGTCTCATGAAGCATGCAATGGAGCCAGCGAGTACCTGCAAATGTAGATGAAAGAGCTATGGGGGAACCACAAGTAGGCGGAAAAAGGGGGAGGCAGGCGATGCCGGACCAAAGAGTGCCAACCTGAGGGAGAGTGAGGTGCATTGTAGAAACACAATACCATGATCAGACCTCGCAGTGAAGTGATGCATACTGAAGAGATACGAAAGATGCTCAGAAAAAAACCAAGAAAACCTGGAGAACCCCCCCACCCCAACCCAAACAAACCCACCACACAAGATGCAGTGTGAAAACATTAATCTTGCATTGTGACTGCAGGAGAATTACATTCAACCACAAAAGCGCCTCAAAAGGAGGACGCATCAACCCAGATCCCGCCCACCCATCACCCACACCAACCCCCCCAAACAGGTCGTGCAGCCACCCACGGCCACCCCAGGGGACCCCCAACTGGAAAGGGGAAAGCCAATAACAGAGAAGGGAATCATCCCGTGGGGGCATGGCAGCGCCTGGCAAACACCCCTGCCAGAAAAGCAGGGTGGCCAAGCTAAAACTATCAGCAGACTACAGAAAAAGCATTGCAATATCTCCAGAAAACTAGCCAGCGAGCTAAGTGCATAAATGCAATAATGTATAACATTCAATTAGTCAATCAAGGGGCAGCAATAAGACTAAAGCCAACATTGTGCAGTAAAGCCATGTAAATGAAAACGTGAAGCCAAGAGCAATTAAAAGATACACTTCAGTCATTGTCGCTCATGTTAGCTGCAACCGAGTCCTGAGAACTAGCTGGAGTGGCATGGTGGGAGCGATCAAGCTGTTTAGCAAAAGCGAGGGCTCCCTTTCGATCTGGAAATATCAGGGGTTTGGATCCCTGCCTGACCCGCAGCTGAGACAGATAGGCTAAAGGGTAGGATACTTCATATTTTTGCAAAATGTGTTTCGCGGGCAAGAATTTGTGGCGGGCAGCTTGCACAGCCAGGGTGTAGTCAGGGTAGAAGGACAGAGTGTTACCCTGATGCCGGATCTCGTCCCTCTCCCTGGCAGCCTGAAGGACCGCATCATGGTCACGGAAATTTAGAATCTTCGCGATAATCGGACGAGCAGGCAGTCTAGCGGCAGGGCGAGGGCCGAGGGAACGGTGCGCTCTCTCCACGATGAAGACCTGAGAGAGCGAGTCTCCAAGCAGTTCGCGCAGCAGCTGCTCCACATAATCCTCCATCTTGGAAATATTGGTGGACTCCGGCACCCGGTAATGCGGAGGTTGCTCCTAAGGTAGCGCGCCTCCAAATCCTCGTTCTTGGAGCGAATGAGTTCTAGGATTTTGTCCATTTGGAGTGGTTTTTGGCGATCGTGGGTGGCGGAATTCTTCGCATCAGACACTCTTGACTCAACGTGAAGTAAACGATTGTCATGTGAGTCCACCCTGGACTTAACCACGTCCAGGCGAGAGGTCAATTGTTCAAGTTGGGTGGCGATCCCAGACACCGCCGACTTGACCTCCAACATAATGGCTTTGAGGTTGTCCACGTGCGGGGGCCATTTCCGCGGGGGCAGGCTGGTTGCCCCCATCGACAGTGGTGCCCTCCTGGTCGAAAGTGAGCTGGGGCTGTTTAGGGTCAGCCTTACCCATGGCGGCTACCGGGAGCAAGGGGCGTTGAGAGGGGAACCAGCACGTAGAGAGTGGATAGCACCCAGCACAATAACAGAGTAGACATGGGATCTCCACTACAGGAGGTCCCCCACGCCGCCCGGGAGGTCCAGGTGTGGAGTGTGGCCAGGAGAGGCAGGAACAGCGGGGATGTATGGGGGGCAAACAGAACCCTCCAACGAGGCCAGTGCACTACAAGCACAAAACCTTGACCACGTGTGTAACAGTGTGAGCCACAGATCAGAGCCACATGGGAGGCGTGCAAACACCCAGCCATGCCACAGTCGCCCTTCCAGGTGGAACACAATTCAAGAAGCAGGCAGGGGTCTGACAAAGGAGCCCAAACGCCGATGGCCGGGCAGGCGCGATGTACAGGTCAAGAAGGGCAGCAGTCCAAAGCTGCGGTCTAACGTGGACACCGCAGCAGACCCAGGCCAGCAGGAGGACAAAGGGCAGAGGCAGAGAAGTGCTCTCGATGCACAGGGAGGGCCTGGGCAGGTGATCAAGGTGGCAGAGGCAGACCAATCACACCGGCGGTGTGAGGAGGAATCACAGCAAAGGAGGAGGCCCACAGCGGAGCTGGGCCGAAAGCCCCAGCGGTAGCTGAAGGGTCGGGGGGCTCAGGCAGGAACACAGGCAGCCAACGGAACACACAGGAGCCAAGCTGAAGCAGAGGGTGAGTTGCAGGCCGTGAGAGGCAAGATGGCAGGGCCTCCGGTCGCTGGCCTTCTTGGTGAGTCTCAGTGGGCAGCTGATGGACGCCCAGGCGGGAGGGATGCAGATGAGGCGGCTGGAGGCACAGCGGCAGCAGGCAAGCACAGCTGGGGGTGAGTAATCCACCCGCGGGGGTAAACAGCCCGCAGCGAGGAGACCTGGGGAACGCGCCGCCCGCGTCACCCGGCCCAATGTAGCGGGGGCTGAAATTTACGTGAGGCGCCCCAACCAGGGTAGGCCAGGCTGGGCGGTACGGCAAGCGTGCTCTCTAACCCACCACAGATCGCCCCCCAGCAGCAAGACTCACCGGCGAAAATGTCCGAGTTGTGGCCGCAAAGTGTGGGTTAGGCAGTCTGGCCTCCAGGGGGCGTAGAGCAGATAGCGCAGGCCAGGCCCAGATGCACAAGCAGTAACCAGGGCCCCGGGCTCCGGAGGCGCCGCAACCAAGCCCAGCCGGGTCAGAGGTCCTCGCGAGACGGCTCAAAAGGTGCCCCAAATGAAGGTGAGCAGCGATGGCAGGGTTACAGGCAGCGATGAACAGGAGGTCTGCAGGATTATGAAGGATAGAAGGCTTGGCCAGCAGAGCCCACTCAAGGTGCGGCCATCTTGCAGCCAGCTAAGCCATGCCCCAAAGAGAAAGGTGCGTATTGAGCTTGGTCTAACGAGCTCCCGGCCATTAAAGGTGTATGTGAGATTCAGATAAAAAGGTCCAGACTTGTTTCAGGGTAAATGGCAAGTGGTAACATCTAAGATTAGGAAAACTAATCCCTCCTAAATCTTGCTGGAGACGAATAAGTGAAATCCTAGCCTTGCGGTTGTTCCATAGGAATTTGGTTAAGGTGCGATTAATAGTGCTAAAAAAGGAGAGTGACCGGGAGCATAGAGAGATAAAAATTGATGATAGGAAGCAACATCATTTGAATTGCAGCTAATCTACCCCACCAGGACAAGAAAAGTGGGGACCAACTATCAATGAGTGCAGAGAGTTTTTTAAGTATGACTGCAAGATTGATCTTAACAGTTTCTTCTACATATTAGCGTAAAGGATACCTAAGCACTTCATATTTCGGGGATTCCATTCAAATCCTGTGTCATGAAACATATGTGAAAAGCAATGCTTATTTAAAGGCATGACCTCGGATTTGGCTACATTCAATCTATAACCGAAGACTAGAGAGTATTCCTTTAGCAAAGAGAAGAATGCCGGCAAAGAAGTAGTGGGATTAGAGAGGTATAACAAAATGTCAGCTGCGTATGCAGTACATTTAGGCGCCGATTCCGATGGCTGGTCGGACAGCTGTCCGTAGCCTTACTGTGCGACCGACACGTACCCGTCGCCAGTCCGTCCTGTAGAGGAAGTACGATGCGCATAACTGCCAAAAACACGACCGACACGTAGGCTATGAATCAAGCCCCATTCTCCGTCCGAGCCGTAACTCCTAAAGATGAACCGAGTCACCCGGAAGCAGTATCCATAGCAGTTTCCGGCATGACAAGTACGATGCGTACTTCCTACGCGCCGGACGGGTCATCACGCACGGTACGTCACAGCATCCGGAAAACAAGCATATCAGCTACAATTTGCTCCACTAATCAATACACGGCTACGAGACAGAGCAACAAGCAGCGTGTACGACATGAACATATCATGAATCCCATCGCGCAGGTCATACCAGTACTCTACATCTATGACCGGATCAGGGACCGACGCAGGCGGTAAGTCAGACACCTACAACACAAACAAACGACACGTACCCGCAAACTGGCACACACACACACAGGGGATCCACACCCTGGCCACTAACAACAGCCCACCATAGGGGTTGCATGGTGAGCACCACAAACACCCCCACTCATAGTGGATCTGTTGCCCATCACCCCTGCCACCCCCACTCACAGGGGACCTGTTGCCCATCACCCCTGCCCCCCCCAGCCATAGGGCTGATGTTGCCCATCACCCCTGCCACCCCCAGCCATAGGGCTTATGTTGCCCATCACCCCTGCCACCTCCAGCCATAGGGCTTATGTTGCCCATCACCCCTGCCACCCCCACTCACAGGGGACCTGTTGCCCATCACACCTGCCACCCCCAGCCATAGGGCTGATGTTGCCACCCCCAGCCATAGGATGGGTGATGTGCAACACATCCAGCATACTCCAACATCAGGTATGTCCGCAAAATGCATCCCCCATAACATCATGACAACAGTGTGTAGTCTGTGACAAATGCCCACAACAGTGATTATGGCTAAGAGCATACAATGTAAGTAACAGCACATGTGTGACCAACACATGAGTGTGACATACACAAGGCAAGCATCACCATAGCATTGTGGCAATGTAAAAAGAACACCCCCTCACTCTGTAGAACAGAAGTTAAGTGGGGGCTCACAAAATGCAGCTGATGTGGAGTATTGTGGTGATGGGGACCAAATTCCCCTCATCACAGTGACCAAAAGGTAAGTGTCATCATGCTGAAAGCTGCAAATAACAAACAGCATGTATGATCCCTGCTCCCAACACATCAAACACTTCTGGGGCAAACTAGTGGTTGTGTCCCATACACACTGAGATGTGGTGAGGCTAACAGTGCTGTGAAAACATAACACACTCTCGGCCATGTGCAGACAAGCACCACACATGGGGGCTGACAATGCATACAGCGTACAATGACACAACAGCAGAAGTGCCCATCACCAAGCATGCACACATCTAAAAAATAGACGCACCAATCAAAACAACATGTGTAGACTGTAGGTGTCAGCTCACAAACAACCAGTATTGAATGTGCACAATGATGTGAAATGACTCACAGGGACAGCATGCAAAATCACAGAAACAGCATCCAGACAAAGGCCCACAACAGCAATACCAATGCACTGGTGCAGATGCACAAACACAAACAGGCAAACTCACACTGCACATCGGACACAACATGTGTGTGTGTGTGTCACAGTATCCACAGGCAACTACACAACATATGAGAGGGGCTGCACCACAGTGACACAGATGCGGACACAGTGCCATAAAAAAAGTAAACCATCATTGGGACACCCTCAGTGGGAAATCAGGCATTGGGAGATGAGAGGGAGCACAACAGACACATGTGACACAAGCTGGAATGAACACCAACTAACACAGCAAGAGACTGACACACAACACCACTACCCCAGGAACCAGACATTGGGGTGACACAAGCATGCATGACACCTCCACTGTGATGACAAAGGCAGATGTCGTACAAACTGGGAAACCCAGACATGTGTCCTGTACCACAAACGTACATCACACATACACAAACACACATTTCTCAGCATGGCCCCTCATCCATGGACAAATGGGAGCTAGGGGACCATCCATGCAAACATTCACATCAGTCCACCCTCAACACCACACACCCTATATTGCAACAACGTGTATCTGTGAAGCCCACATGGACAGGTGACATTGCACATGCACCCATGATAAGCACAGGAATGTTGGGAGGAATAAGGTGCACAGACACATCACACAAGGACAGTTTACAACCCTGGGGAATGACAGACATTCTGCACAGTATGCGGGACATGGCCATGACCTCAGAGCTCATGTAACCTTCAGAATCCCTGTCACAGTCCCAGGAAAATGCAGATGCCAAGGAGAAACACAAGGCACACATGCTGACACCTGCCAGCATCGCAGCCCTGAAACCGACAAGTGGGAGCAGTCACACACACATATAAATGTCTCAATCATTGAAAACTACCACCTAGGGACAACTACATAATATTGCGAACAAACAAGTGCCTTGAGGAACCCTGACTGTGTCCCATCTGTGCCTGACAACATCATCACCACTCAGAACTGACAAATCCCAATGATGATACACCAATTAACAGTAGAGTGTCATGCACCCACACATCTGGTAGCCCATTGTAAAAGTAGTGGGATGAACCCAGTACCACTCAGCAAGCATCAACAACAGGAACATATCAAGGGAACACTGTCTGTGTACGAACAGGGTTGTGGACACACACACATGCTCATACAACACAAACCATGGGCCCAGGCCATGTCACTGGAGAACACACTTACTTGAGGGAACACAACTCTTGTGGGAGCCCAGCTGTGCCAAACATATTCACCACAAGTCCCACTCATGTCTGCAGAACACTTGGTCAGTCAGCCATCAGTTACCACACAATGAAGGCTCTGGTCACAACAGCCTGGGTATGGGAGTCTCCCCTAAGTCATCTGCACATACCCAAAACATATGTCTAGCAAGTTGCACAGAGGCCCCAGTTGCTCCTATTACAACGATGCCCACACCTGTAGGTCCAGTGTTGATGAGCACAAAGTATGTGGAAGTGACAAATTGGACAATGGGAAGCACATCATATGTGCAGGGGTGCAAGCCACAGATGTGACCATCCCAATGAAATGATCACAGAGAGATGTACACAAATAGTTGATCCTGACACTCCCAGGTAGCTGCAAAGGATGACATGGATACCCACCAGAATAGGATACATATCTCATGGACCACAGGGAGTACCTCACACCAACACATCAGTATTCAACATTGTAAACCAAGCATTACAGGTGCAAGGGCATGTAAAACAAAATCAACATAATGTACAGCTAAATCAAGTTCACAGGGATAAAGAAAAAAGATTTATTCAGCATATTAAAAGTGAAACGTCTGTTCTAACAAAAGGCCAATGGCCAGTCCATGTCCAAATGCTAAGGAGTGAACTAGAGTGACAAATTCAGTATATGAAAATCTAAACGTCTGTGCAAACAAAAGGCCAATGGCCAGTCCATATCCAAATGCCAAGGAGTGAACTAGAGTGACAACTGTCACACCTTGCTTGCCTGCACTGCTAAGGACAGGGGTCATCCCCTCGGAGGGGCATACATGGGGGCAGGCCAGGCACCGCAGGGGCAGGATCAGGGCGCAGCAGAAGGAGGCAGTGAAGAGGTGGTGGATGCAGGTGAGACACTTGCAACTGCAGTGGAGCTGACTGAAGTGGTGGGTGCTGTCACAACTGTGGGGCACAAGTCAGATGGGGTGGGTGCCGGCACACCTCCAGTGGGCAGGTCAGATGGAGTGGATTGGCTCACCACTGCAGTGCCCAAGTCAGACGGGGTGGTTGTGAACTCCAAAGCAGTGCCTACATCCATGGGAGCGGAATGGGGGACAGGTGAGTTCGGCAGGGCAGAGGGGGACACGGTCCCCACGTCAGTGGCACCAACTGTCTGACCAGGTGTGGAGGAGCAAGTGGTAGGGGGGATGGCTTTAGCATTTTGGGAATGGTGTATCTGTGTGTGGGGGAACAAGGGGCAGGAAGTGGCAGGGGAACCTCTGGAGTGGTGGCCTTGGGGATGGAGGACGGAGACTTTGCCTTGGAGCTGCGTGGTGGCGGGGGGGTCTTGCTCTTCTGGCACCAGGTGGACTTGCGGATGGGCGTCTCGGTCTGACTGCGCCTGGGGGAGGGTGTCCGGGTGTGAGGGGCACTCCCTTCTGTGTGTGGGGACTTCCTCTTCCCCTTGTAATCAGAATCTGCAGGGTCAGTGGGGAAGAGGCCAAGGTCACAGAGGAAGAGCTTCTCGGGGGATGGGGTTGCAGGTGAGGCAAGAGAAGGGAGCTGGGAGGGAGAGGTCTCGGAGGACTGTGGAGTGGTTGTGGATGACTATGTGTGTGTCAGCAAACCAGCCCCTGTGAGTGTGGAATCAGTCCCCTGCGCTTGCTTGTGTGCATGTCTAAACATTGGTTTTGGGGTTTCTGTGCTTGGGACAGGTAGGATGCTAGGAATCATGGGTGGTGCAGGGGTAGGAGGGGTGTGGGACTGTTGGAGGAGGGACACTGCTGCCATCAGGGAGGAGGCCACGGGCTGATTGGTCCTCTGTAGGGCAGACATGCCCGAGGAAATGCCCTCCATGAATGACACCAGTTGTGTCAACAGACCTGTGTGTGCATGGAGGACCTTCAGCATCGACGTCTGCCCTACATGGATCTGTCAAAGTAAGTCCACAGACTCCTCATTCAGGGCAGCAGGGGACACAGGGGCACGGGGTGCGGTGCCTGGCGTGAAAGAGATATGCTCACAAACACGGGAGCCCAAAGGGACCTCTGGGATGGGAGCCGATGGGAGGGGGGTGGTGGTGGTGGTGGTGGCGGTGGCGGGGGTGGGGACAGGCTCACTAGCTGGGGTTTGGTGGCTGCTGACACCCGCATCCACAAGGGAGTCATCCTCAGAGCTGCTGTGGTTCTCAGCTGGGGGGATGGTGCTGACGGCTCCTCTGTGTGGCTCAACTTACCCTCCGTGCCACTGGGTCCACCCGACTCCTATCCTTCTGTCCCTGTAAGGCTCTGTGGCTCCTCCTGGTCCATGGAGCTGTCCCCTCCTGTGGCCGTGGATGTATCTGGATAGGAATAGGAAGTAACAGAACTACATCAGTCACCTGCACCGACTGCACACACCACAGTGAGTACATCACATCACAGGGCAAGCCCTGGCATCATCAGCTGAACACAGCTCAAAGTGCCAACACTGTTTAGGATAAGACAACTGTCATTCTCAACATCAACCATGGCACACATATCCCTCCTTGACTTTCACACATATGTCCGTTGCATGTTGGATGCTAACACCCCAATGTGCCAACATGCACCACCCACACATCAGTTATACATGCAAGTGAACATGTAGGAGTATGTCACTATACACACAGCACATCTCTTGCTACTGACTCAGTACAGGTGTCCGGGTGAAGGGATGGGCAGAGACTCATTCCACATGCTTGTGATGCATGCCAGCAACACACACTATGATGTACTCCTGTCCTGATGGTCAATGCCACAATGTGGTGCATGGTGCACACTTGAACACAATGCAGGCTCACTCATATCAAGTTAAATGCCATGGCACTGGTATGCCCTGAAAGTCAGTCAACACTGTCTCCTGTCACAGGGGCAGGGCATCCAGACAACAACAATATGCACTGACTCACAATCCTAGCTCTGGGGTAAAGCAAACTCAGCAGATGACCGGCACACTTGCCCATCCCATGCAAACAACATATCCAGGACCCAGAATACCCCACATCATGCAAATCAGACATGTGAGTGCCAGCAAACACAAATCCCTGTACATTAACACATCACAATCTGCCATGCATGTAACCCAGGTGCATGAAGGACACAGTTGCATACACCATTGTGCGCTGTCAAATGATCACACACCTATATGTCACACAGGTCTTGTCTCTCACAGTCACATCGCAGATGTCATGCTGACCTTCTGAATCATGGACACCCCAGTTGTATGTAGCAACAAGCCATGCCCTGATGACACAGAGGCAGACACCTAAGGGCACATGTCACTGAGCACAACCTGCAATTTCATACACGGGAGTGGGATTACAGAGTGTTTGCAAATGCCCTTGAGGGGGCATGACTGGCAAGGACTAAATGGAACAGTGTTTGGCCCTGGACAGTAGTCAGGTGGCTAAGCAAGTGAGACATACTTGCTATACATACTCCTGAGGCCCCTAAATTGGAGTCCCCTGCTGCATGGGTTTGTTTGGAATACCCCAGCCACATGTTGCGAGTCAGACCAGCAATTGGTACACATCTCAAGGGCACACACAGATCACATGTCAGATCTCAGGCACTGTGTAAACAATTGACCCACCCATGAAACACACAACAGATTCACGGGAACTGATGCTGACCGGTACCTGAAGCATAGCTGACTGCAGGGACACAGTGGCCTAGTGACACAAGCAACAGATTTGAGGGGCCACACCTATGGAACAGATGAGGAGGGTGCATCACACAAATGAGGGACCTGAGTTTGGGACTACAAGAGCTACGTAACGTGAAAGTGTGAGCAGGACAAAAGACTGCTATTTGCATGTCAGACATAGTACACAGATCAGACATGGACTCAGCCCCTTCCTGCTGCTGTCTGGCCTTCAGCTGCCTATCCAGGTCCGGGAAGACCACCGCCAGGATCAGGAGCATGTGGGGAGTCAGGGTCCGGTGTCCACCCATCCTGCATGGAGGTGACAGCTTCAGCTGGACTCTAGCTATCCTCCGGGTCCAGCCCCGAAGGTCCTGCCACCTCTTCTGACAGTTACGAATCCAGCGCTTGTAGACCGCCACAGAGCGAACAGCCCGGGCGATGGTCAGCCAGATCTCCTGCTTCTGGTGGGCATCAACCTGTGAGGAGGACAAAGTGAAAAGTACATTAACACACATGCCCCAGATTGCTGCAGCACACATTTGGATAGTATTCAGTATTCAATAGCTTTATTTCGATAAACAAATATCATAAAAGCAGAATTATCATTAAGACGATAAAAGTGGAACAATTATATACAATGGATCCAAAAGGAGTTTAAAAGGATGTAATTGTTTTGTTAGTAAAGTAACAATTTCATACCCAGGAAAATACCATTTATATACTTAACAATTTTTAACAGATTATAATAAATAAATTTGGTTAAAATGAGAATAAAAAAGACGTACTTCATATACAGCTATTAGATGTCATTTAAAAGAATAAAAATATGGGAAAAGCCAGCATAAGGAGCACAATCACATTTCCAATTTCATTTTACACCTCCCTGCGTAGAAATTTGGATCTGATAAACATTTGGACAGAAATGTCATCATCACAAAGAAAAATAAATTACACAGGTAGTGCAACCATGGGGATTGCAAAAGCACATGCATGTCTGACATGTTAACAATGCCTGGATAGTTTGAGCTTGCAATAATGCACTTTAGCAGCAGGAAAACTATTCATTGCATGTACCTACACACTTTGGGGGATGAAAGCAGTCATTGAGACTGCTTGCCACTGGTGTACACACTGCTAGTACTGCTAGTCAGACAACATGCATAATTAGGAAGGCAGTGGACTGCACACTCACCTGCTCCCCTGGTTTCCCATAGAGCGTTCTGTACTCTGGAAGGAGCCTGTCTAGCTGGGCCTGGTTATCCTCCTCAGTGAAGGCTGGGGCCCTCTCCAGAGTACGTGCCATAGCAGGAGCCAGAGGATGCAGAGACAGCAGCAGTGGCAGCAGGGATGTGGACCAGTAGCATGTAGTGCAGGCACGTGAGCTCCCTGGGGGCTAGCCAGCCTTATATATGTGCTGCAGAGGCAGACTCTGAGCCATGTGTCCCAAGTGATAGGTCCAACACGGTTGCATTCTATGAATCTGGCCAATCCATTTAAAAGTACGACTCGTACATGCCTTCCGCATCGTTCAAATCTTCACATTCACGGAACACTTGAAATCGCAACATTGTTGTAGGCATCCAACTGAATTTCCAGTGCACAACTCGTACAACTTTTGAATCCGCATCCGTCTCCATGACAGTCCAGAGCCAATGGGTGCGCATGGCTCGTTCAACTGACTGTACAACGCGTATTTTGAATGTCACTCGTCTCCATACGATTCAATGCCCAAGGCGTACGCCTGTCTCGGACCATGCCTGTCTGATGCATATGCATGATAGTCACCCGCGTCGGACCTCATTGCATTCAATGACAAAGCGTACACACGGCTCGGACATGACCCGCGCAATGCGTACAAAGTGTCACCCGTGTCGGACCTCATTGCATTCAATGACAAAGCGTACGCACGGCTCGGACATGACCCGTGCAATGCGTACGCATTGGCACCTGCATCGGACCTCATTGCATTCCATGACAAAGCGTACGCACAGCTCGGACATGACCCGTGCAATGCGTACACATTGTCACCCACGTTGGACCTCATTGCATTCAATGACAAAGCATACGCACGGCTCGGACATGACCCGTGCAATGCGTACGCAGTGTCACCCGCGTCGGACCTCATTGAATTGAATGACAAAGCGTACGCACGGCTCGGACATGACCCGTGCAATGCGTATGCATTGTCACCCGCGTCGGACCTCATTAGTATGACTATTATACAGATGCAACACACATATACTGGCCATGGACACCTGCGCACACCTGCCATACTATAGCATTGCCACACAGTGTCCCATGGCATGTAAGGCTGCATTCCCTGGGTGTTTGGGGGGCCACAGCAGTTTTTTTGGTTGGCACTTTGTGCAGCCACTCCCAGGCTGTGCACATGTACATGGGGGCAGAATCCTTTGTGTGTTGTGCACATTACCACTGTGATGTGTAATTGTACAGTAATGGGCATGAGTCAAGGCCACTGTGTCAGGTTGGATATGTTTAGGACATGTCACATACACCCTGAGTCCTGGGGGTGATGGCATGTACGTCACAGTGAGACCTGTAGCCACAATAATGATGTGCACCCATAGTCTGTGTGCATGTTGTGTCTCAGATGTGTCCGATCACATGTTACCAATGGGTGACAGTCTCCACATCCATGTGGTATATGCATCTACCTTGATGTGGTGTGTGTCTAAGAGACGTACATGTAGGGCCGGCAGGAACAACAGTGGCCACTACCTGTGGGACTTATGCTTGACTTGTGGTGTGTACATTCTACGCCATGTCCATTGCTGTGTTGATGTGGCAATACAGGGAGCCTGGGTTTCTGCATGGCAAAGATCTGTGATGCCTGGGAGACATGAGGCCTCAATTGTCACTGGGGTGTGTTTTTTTTAACGTTGCAGCATCACATAGGTTGGGTGACACAGCCAGATGATTGGCCATTGCACTACATGGGACTCATGTGGACATGTGGAATTGAGATGTGAGGTGGTGGTCTTGTAGGTGACATATGTGTCCATGCCCAACAGCACACACCTCAGTACATTGTGTAATGTCATGAACCAGCATGTGATAGTGAGCGTGGTCATGGCCACATGGGTGGGTGAACTGACAATCTTCCTTTGTGCATCTCTGTACTGCAGGGCACCAGCTGTCCATCGTCCGTTCCCAGACCTTGCAACCATGCAGGAACGCGACTGCATCAGACGGTACCGCTTCACAAGGCCACTGATGGAGGAGTTGGCGGAGCAGTTGGCGCCACACCTGCTACCTGGCCGGACATACCCTACAGCACTGACCCCAGAGGTGAAGGTGATGGCAGCCCTGCACTTCTTTGCTACCAGTACCTTCCGGTACACTGTGGCTACTGCTGGTGGTATGTCGCAAACAATGTTTAGTCGGCTGCTACGCGATGTCTTGGAGGGGATGTTGCAATTCCTCGACCTGTATTTCAAGTTCCCGAGCCCAGAGGAACTCCCTGAAATTAAGGATGCCTTTTATACACTGGGGAGGATGCCGAACGTCATCGGATCTATTGATGGGACACATGTTGCCCTGATACCACCACAGGCACATGAGCAGGCATACCGGAACAGGAAGCACTACCATTCGAGCAATGCTCTGGTGGTCTGTCTTGCTGACATGTCGATCACACATGTGTGTGCACGGGTTCCCTGGTTCAGTGCATGATGCCTACATTATGAGGAGTAGTCGCATTGCAACGCTGATGTCACAGATGCCAGCTCAGCGTGCCTGGCTTGTCGGTGTGTACTGACTGTTTCTCATTGTGTGTGTTTGTCACTGTTGTATTCCGCACTCCTGCAAAACTCAGCTACTTGTTCATTTTTTGTGTGTAGGTGACTCCGGATACCCCAACATGCCGTGGTTGCTGACACCCCTCAGGAACCCTGTGACACCAGCCGAGCTGCGCTACAATGAGGCACATGGTCGGAGCAGGAGGGTGATTGAGCGGACATTCGGCCTCCTGAAAAGCCGCTTTCGCTGCCTGGACAAGACCGGAGGTGCCCTCCCATATGAGCCTGCAAAGGTGTGCAAAATAATCCTTGTCTGCTGCATGCTACACAACATGGCGGTGCGGAAGTAGGTGCCTCTCATCCAGGATGACGATGACGACGACCAACTGCCGGCACCTGTGGAGGATCCAGGCCTAGGCCAAGATGCCAGTGATGATGAAGATGATGGTGACGTCCGCTCCCAGCTCATCAACAACCTCTTCACCTGAATGTGAGTTTCCAGGGTTGTTATGTGAATATATGGAGGTAGCCTGGAATGTGTTGAGCCAGCTTTGTTGCTGTCTGAGTGTGTCTGTGTGCCACTTGACTGGATGCGTGCTGTGATGTGTCCATTCAGGCGGTGTGTACTCCACAATAGGGCAGTACTGCTAACTAGTGTTTGTGTAGGTGTTTTGCAACATGTTTTGTGCATGTGTATTGCATTTCTCTCCTGTTCTTCTGTGCTTTTGACTATCTTGTCTGTCCTTCCCAGGGTCCTTTGCCTGTTGTGTGGTCAACACTGACCCCCAACACCCAGAAGCCAACACCAGTGTGGAAGTTGACAATTCCCATCAACTGATGTACCACACATCCCTGGACTTTCATTCTCCAACACATTGTGAGCGTGTGTCCACTGTTACGGAGAATTACCGTGCAACTAGTGTGGAATAAACGTGTTGCTGATGTGTAATGAACCTGTGCTACGCTTTGTTATGTGCGTTGTCTGTCTTCCCACATCTGAGTGACATCTGCTTACCTCACCTGTGGACTTCTTACCACTGACTGGGCTTAGTGTTGTGTCTGTGCATGCCAATGTGTTTCAGGTCAACATCATTGTGTGTGATGAGTAACATGGCCATGGTGAGTATGTTTTATGTTGCCATAGTGGTGTGTGTCCCTCACATGTGTCACATCCCCATTACTCACCTTACGTTGGTCACATTGTTGCAGTATTTGGTATGCACTGTGTTGTGTAGCAGATCGACATCTCCCTGAACATGACAAGTTTGAATCACAACAGAGGCAAGTATGGTGTACTGGTGAGTTTATTTACAAACATGTTTGAGGGAAGTGCACAGGATGGTGGGTGCTGTACAGTGGTTTGGGAATCCAAAATCCACATTGGAGTTGGAAGTGCTGGTAGATGAAATGTCCAGAGTAAAGTCCACAGTCATCTGCTACATTGTGATGTGGGCGAGTTGTGTGCGATTGGACAAGGTGAACGGGTTGCGCACAAAGAACATTGTCCAGAACAGGTTTGGAGGCCCTGGGGGATGTGCTGGGACATCTGCCTCTCACGTGTCCTTCTTCGGACGACCCCTCTTCTTCCGGGGGGGGGATCCTCATGTGCAGGCCTCTGCAGTGCAGGGGACTCTCCGCCAGAGTCCTCCTGCCTCCCTGTGGCGCTGGCAGATGGTGTTGCAACAGATGTTGTGGGCACACAGGGGGGTGTGGACAGGTTGGTGTTGATCTGGCGGAGGCATTGTAGTATGTCACGATGCACCGCAGTGATGTCATCCCACTTGGCCTCTATGCGGGCATGGTGGGCAACATGCTCGTGTTGCATGTCCTTGAGGATCCACACTACCTGGCCAAATCCTCCGGTGCTATCCTGGTACGCATCTAAGATACGTGCCAGTTGGGGGTCATCATGCAGTCTGCTAGGCGTGCCCTGTGCCTCCCACCCCTCCCAGCACCCCTCTCCACATGGGCAGGACCAGCGGCAGTACGCACAGGTGACACTGGGACTCCTTGGGTGGTGTTGCTGGTGGTGTTGGCTGTAGCTTCCGGGGGGTCCTGTGTCCCTGTGCTGTGGGTGTTGATTGTTCTTGGTCTGTCCGTGTTGGCGGGGGTGCCCTGGCGGTGTCCAGATGCTGGAGGCGTGGGTACAGGGGGCAGATGTTGATGCTGCTGGTGCTGCATGATGGCTCACACCAGAGGGGCCAGGTTGGTCATGGTCATCCGAAGAGGACAGTGAGAGAGTCAGACCAGAGAGCTCAGTGTCCACCAGAATCTGGGACTGGGTATCCTCGTCATTTGGTGCTGGGTGCCCAGCACCACCTGTGTTTGGAAGAGACACACAATGTGATTTATGTTTCTACATGCATAGTTGGTTCACAAACATGACATTTTCTACTTTTCAAACAGATCCCTGCCTGTACGCTGCTTTTTCCCAGCTTGTCACATACAGAGTTCGATATTGTTGTTGGCCATTTCCCAGCATGGCCTTGTGCTCCCCACAACAGAGACCAGTGTCAGACATCTTGTCAGTCCCTTCCCACTCCCTGTGAGGTGAGTATGGTTCAGTTTGATCTTGCTGGGCCATGTGGGTGGGTGTAGGTTGTCTGTGACTGCGAGTCCCATCATACTCTTGGCTACACCCCCCTTCCCAGCATGCCCATGCTTCCTCCCTCTTGACTCTGCTTCCCTGTGAGGGGGTGTGACAGAAATGGCAAGATGGATGACTGTGAAATCCTGGTGTTTGTTTGGCTACAAGTCCCAGCATGGCCTTGTGCTCCCCACAACAGAGCCCAGTGTCAGACATCTTGTCAGTCCCTTCCCACTCCCTGTGAGGCGAGTATGGTTCAGTTTGCTCTTGCAGGGCCATGTGGGTGGGTGTAGGTTGTCTGTGACTCCCATCATACTCTTGGCTATACCCCCCTTCCCAGCATGCCCATGCTTCCTCCCTCTTGACCATGCTTTCCTGTGAAGGGGTGTGACAGCAATGGCAAGATGGCTGACTGTGAAATCCTGGTGTTTGTTTGGCTACAAGTCCCAAATGAGCCCCTGTGCTTCACACAGCAGCACCCAGTACGGGGTATCTTTTGCTGATATTTCAATGAGGTGTGTGTCAATGCATTGTACCCGGTGAGTTGTGTGGAGTTTGTGTTGGGGGGTGTCTCCCCATGCTGAGTAGTATGGTCAGGGCTGTCAGTCCTCCTTCCCATTATGAAACGTGCTTCCATTGTAGGGCGTGCAAGTTGTCTTTCAGGATGTCAATCAGTGGTGTCCTGCTTCTGATTTGCACACAAGCCCTAGCAGGGCCTTGTGCTCCCCACAGCAGGACCCAGTGTCCAGTCCCTGGGATGTGGGCATGTTTCAGAGAGGTCTTGATGGGCCAATCAGGAGGGTGTGCATTATCTGTGACTACAGGCCCCATCATGCTTTTGGCTACACTCACTTCACCTGCATCCCCACTATTCCTTCCTAACAGTCAGCTGCACTGTGAGGTGGTGTGTTTGTGGTGGCAAACTATCTGGCAGGGTCTATTTGGCTTAGTGCCACTGGCTTGCTCTATTTGTTTGCAGGTTGGTGCATGTCATGACACAGTCCCCAGTCACTATGAGATGGCAGGTATTGTGTGTGTCTGACTGGCATACGCATCTTGGGCTGATTATCTATTGGTTAGTGTAGCTTTGCTTGGGGTGCATGGTTTCACTGTCCCCTTGCCACACAATCTTGGGTATGTTGTTTGTGTACTCACCAGGCTCTGGGATGTGTGTTAGGCCATGGACGCTCTCTGGTGGTAGGATGTCCCGCACCTTCTCCTCCGAGGTCCTGAAGTAGACTGGTTTGGCAGGAGGGCCACCGCCGGTGCACTGACTCAGGTCGTGATCTTTTTCAATGAGTTTCTTGACCCTCCTGCGCAAGTCATACCACCTGTTCTGGATGTCGTCCTTTGTGTGCCTTGCTGGTGCTTGTGCGTTCACCTTGTCCACAATCCTCGCCCACATCTTGGTTTTCTTTGAGATCGGGGTCCTTTGAACCAATGTACCAAACAAATGTGGCTCTACTCTGATGATCTCGTCTACCAGCACTTCTAACTCACTATCTGTGAACTTTGGATTCTTCCTTGGAGGCATGGCGACGGGTGGTGGTGGTGAGTGATGTGTGTGTGAGGGTGCAAGTGATGGTGGGTTGGTGTTGGTTTTGCTGTGTGTATGTGTGTGTGCTTTTGTATGAGGTGCTGATGGTGTGTTAGTTGAGTGATGTGTGAGTTGTGAGTATGTCTGTGGTTGCTGTGTACTGGTGTTTGCTGCTGGCTGTGACTCCTGTTTGCAAGGGATGATGGTAGTAATTGTAGTCCTTTATGTAGTTGAAGTTGTGGGTGTGTCTTTGTCCCATTTTTTTTTATATTTATTGGCTTTGTCATTGCTTGTTTGGTCCTTTTTTTGTCTTTTTTCCTTTGTGTTTTGTAGGCATGAAGGAGACGTTCATGTGACGGAAACGGACGCTGCTGTTGTCTGGTGCAGGCTTCTCCGCCTCGTTCATGCTGCCTAACTTCTGTGTTTGGTACGCGTCTTTCGCGGCAGTCTCTATTGCTTGTGTGCCGGGTTGTCTGTGAGTGTCGGTCGTGTGGCTTGGTCTCCGTGTGAGTCGGTCTGGTTTTACACGCATTGCATCGTACTGCGCTAATCGTACATCGCGGGTACGGGTCAGTCGGGTTCATTCCGGGTTCGTGTCGGTCGGTGAAAATCACGTCGGTTTTCCATCCGGATCACTATTTTCCCTATGGCTCGGTCGTACGGCTTGTATTCCATACGTGTCGGTTGTAATTCACACGTGTTGCATCGTACTGCACGGGTCGTATGGCGCTGGTCCGTGTCGGTCGGTATTCAGTCCGGGTCCGTGTCAGTCGGTTCGTTTTGCGGCTGGAATCGGAATCGGACCCTTAATGTCTGTATGTTTAAATTGGAGACCCGTGTATTGTGATGAGCGTCTATGTTTCTCTAGGAAGGGTTCTAAGGCAAGAATAAATAAGAGTGGGGATAGACGACACCCCTGTCTAGTCCCTCTGAGGATTGGAAAATATTTAGATTGACATCCATTCACCCAAATAGAGGTAGAGGGTACAAAATATAATAACTGGATATATTTAATAATAGGAGGGCTAAAGTCGTGCCATTTCAATGCGCCAAAAATGAATTCCCAATTTACTCTGTCGAATGCTTTTTCAGCGTCTAATGTAATTGCAGTGACTGGTGATTCTACTTTAGAAGCTAAATGGATAATATTAAGGAAAGTTCTAGAGTTATCTGTGATAGACCACCCTTTAACAAATCCTGATTGGCATATATTGATAAGGTCCGGGATTACCTTATTGATACGAAGAGCAAGTAGTTCGCCGAAGATTTTACAATCGGTGTTAATCAGGGAGATGGGCCTGTAATTTTTACAGAGAGAGGGGTCTTTATATTTTTTAGGGATCAAACATAGCATCACCTGAGTGAAAGACACCAGTGTTTCGCCGGTGGTAAGAAAATGATTTATCAAGGCTAACAGTTGAGGGACCAGAAATTGTTTGCAGTGAAGGAAAAAAGTACGGTAAAACCACCCGGACCAAATGTTTTATATTTGGGCAGAAGATTGATGGCATTTGTGGTTTCTTGTTCTAATATTGGATTATCCAGAGATGTAAGTTCAATGTGGCTCTCAGGGTGTTTGGGAATGGTTTGGAAGAAAGAATCAATTTGATCAGAGGAAGGGTCGACTCTGGGGTGTAGAGGGAGGTATAATATTCAGTGAAACAATCAAGAATCTTAGCATCTGTAATGTGTCTGCTTCCTAAGTTGTCTGTGATGGCAATAATTTTGGATTATTGTTTTTTTAATTTCAAGATAATTGGCTAGGGATCTACCTGCTTTATTCCGGCCACCATACATTTTGGCATTGAATTTAAGGAGATTATTACAAGCGCTGTCTCAGGATTGATTATTGTATTGCATTTTCGCTTTGATGAAATTGGACAGTGTGTCGGGCAGTTAGTGGTTAAGTATTTGTGCTCTAGGGCTTTAATTTGCTTTAGAGTGGATGTTGATTCCATAACTGCTTTCCTTTTGTTACGGGAAACAAAGTCGATTATGTAACCTCTAGCGGTAGATTTGAAAGCATCCCAAATAAAATGGAAATGGGAAGCGGAGGAGAGATTATTATTGAAAAATTCCTGCATAAAATGTGTAAATTGTTCAACAAATTGAGAGTCCAGAAGAAGGGCATAATTAAAACGCCCTCGGCGAGAAGTAGGTGCAGGTGTTGGGTAATCCATATCTAAAATGACACTGGCATGGTAAGAGATGAGAATGGAGCCAATCTCTGCATTAGTCATGCATTGAAGAGATGGTTGTGTGAGAAAAATATGGTCTATGCAGGAGTGTGACCTGTGAACAGGGGAGAAAAAGGGGAATTCTAGGACATCAGGATGGGAAATTCTCCATGTATCTACCAGTCCTCTAAAAGTGATAGCCTTATGAAAAGTCTTTTGCATTTTACTGGGATGTATTTAGTTTGAGATCTCTGTTCTAAAAAGGGATCCATGAGTTGATTGCAATCGCCACCCACGATCAAATTATCGGAGGCATGGGAAGAGAGAATAGTGGAGAAATCATTCCAAAAGGATAAGTCAATGCCATTGGGACCATACACATTACAAATAGTGAGTTGGGTATTGTTAACTTTAGTATTCAATAGAAGCCATCTACCATTAGTATCCTTGAACTCATTTTGCAAAAGAACATTTAGTGGCTTATGAAACAAAATTACTACACCATTCTTGTTGTTCACTGCTGGGGAGCAAAAGACATCTCCTACCCATAGTTTGCGCAAGGAAGGCAGATCTTGCAATTTAAGATGTGTTTCTTGTAATAACACTACATGACATTTCAATTTAGCAAGGTGAGACAAAATCTGCTGTTTTTTAACTGGATTGCGGATACCTTTAACATTCCATGAAATAATGCGGAGGCCACTCATCGGAAAAACCTATTCAAAGTTAAACATGGAAATGCATGAAACTTAAAGAATGTGTAATAAGAGGGGAGTTAGAAGCAGAGTAACAAAGAGTGATTCCAGTACCGAAAGGAAGCAAAACCAGATAGGATTGAGACATGCATGAGCCAAAAAGAAACGGAAGATAGGAAATGGCTGAAAGGAAGGAAAGTAGCTTGATGTATCCACTGAGACATGCCAGGTTGAAAATAGTGAAATACCATATGTATATAAAGAAAGAAAGGAATTGCAATGTAATGGAAGGTGAATATAAGAGGAAAATAGAAGAAGAGAAGGAAGAAAAAAAGGAGGTAGAGGAGAAAAACAAGAGGGGAGCACAGTCGCCCTGTGAGTGTAAACAAAGAAGTGATGATAAAAAGCCAGAAGACTTTAGTCATAATGATCGCAGACAAGAAAAACAATTATGAAGGGGGGGGGGGGGGGAGAATAACGGCCACTCCAAAGAGGGGCACCAAGAAAGAACATGTTTACTAATAAAAGAAGAAATAAGACAAAAAATCAAAATCAATAAAGGTAAACATAAGCAACAAAATGGAAGGGAACTTACCAAACAATGGGGAAGACAATGCAACTGAGTGATTCATACATAACAAAACAAATGGACAACACAGATAGGGACGTCAGCATCGACGAAAATTGCAGGGGGAAAACCTAAGAAACAAGAGAGAGAGCATATAGGAGAACAATTAAGATTTGCTCAGTTCCACAGCTTCTCCTTTATAAACTTGAATTAATTTCCTAAGTTCGTCAGGGTCTTCGAAAGTGAAGGTTCCATCTTTATAAGTTACTTTAAAGAAGCATGGATGAATGAGACCATAATGGGCATTCATGGATCTCAGTGTTGGTCTGAGGTCTAGAAATTTATTTCGAGGATTAGCAGTTGGCTTGGAGACATCTTGACTGAAGAAGATTTTGTGGTGGGACCAGAGCATCTGTTTATGTTGCTTGGTAAAGTTGAGGATTGCTATGAGATCAGAATATAGTAGAAAATAAGCAATAATACCCCGTGGTTTAGTTGAGAAAGATGCGTTCTGGGGGTCTATCCTGTGCGCCCTTTGAATATTAAGATCAGTAGATTTCGATAGACCAACAATCTGCAAAACTTGAACCTTCAAGAAGCAGATCATATCTAAGCCTTCAGAACCTTTCGGAATTCTATAAATGTGTAGGATGATGCGCATATTTCGATTTTCTAAATCCTATATAGCTTTCTTCAGTTGTGTAACTTCTCGAGTGAGGATATCGACTTTGGCAACAACATCTTGTGCGTCACTGATTTTTCGTTCCACATCCGAAAGTCTTGATTCCAGACCAGACCACTTCTTTTCAATTCTCTGAATTGTTGCAGTAATGTCCGTCATGAAGGGTCTAATATTGTGCAACTCATCGATGATGTCCTCCAACGTCAAAGGAAGAGGTGATTTTGGTGGGGAGGACGGATCTTTTTTAGCGCGTTTGTTGGTGCTACCAAATGAGTCTTTGCATCCTCCAGAGGTGGAACCAGCAACCCCATGGGCTTGTTTGAATGTGGAGAATCCATGACTAGAACACAGTGCACCAACGCAGCTTATCGAAAACCTCTTGTAAGGCACAAAACGCCAAGGCCACATGTAATACAAGCTAACTAGAGGTTGCGCTGACAAACCCTGTAAAGAGCCTGACTGAAAAATGCTGGCTGAGTAACCTTAGTGCCACAGAAGGAGAGATGAATGTACAAATGGTCATTCGTTGATAATTATGACCATCTCACCATTAAGCTGTATGAATCATGTTGAAATGTCCCAAAGTGGATAGAAAAAATCAGTCACAGGAACAATGCTGCATCATTGCCCGCTGAGGTACATGCGGTTATTGAGCAAACAAAATGGCGTTCGCAGTGCAAGGCTGAATGAGGCAGGAGAGAGAGAGAAGAGGAAAAAGTTACCAAAAAGACCTTTTAAGGTCTAAATAATCTTGGCCCAGCACTCAGCATAGCTTCTGACTGGAGAATTCATTATTTTTTCTTTGCACCGAACAAAAAGGATAGCCCCTTGGCTACGAACGTTCCTCCATGTTGCGGAGCTGTTTTATGGAGCGTCCATTTTGGTTCCCCGCCGCCGCGCCCCGAGACTATCCTTGATATTTGACACAATATTATAATTTTGTCCTCGATATTCTGTCAGTGATCCGCAAGGAACTAGAATGGAATGGGTAAAATCATTATTTTTATCAGCTTGCATCTTCCCCTGCAGTCTAATAGAACTGCACCACAGTTTTACTACATAAGGGCAGCGGAGGCCAGCACAGATCGAAGGTAGGGGAGGAGGTTGGGGATGATGCGGGGGAAGCGGATGTTAAAAAATAAAAAGCACCTTACCTTCTCACAACTTCTCTCCTCCGTAGTCATCCCTCGCTGGCCTGAACTTGAAACACACACAGGCTCCTAGTCAGCCAATCACAACTCTGCCTTAGCAGCACTGTGATTGGTCTGAGCGCCGTGATTCGGAGCTCAGACGCTGACTGGGGGCCTGGGCATGTTCTCCACGCAGGCTGTAATGCAGCCTTCATGGAGAACATGTAAAGTGCCAAAACATTGCGCACTTAGGAGGGTGCTATCACTCCTCCCCTGACCCCGCCCACTCACCCAATGCTGTGGAAGTAGGAGAAAAAAAATTATAACAACTCAAGTTATTATCATTTTTTTCCCCTTTATTTCATGGCTAAAAAGCAGTGTGGCGATGCTTCTACACCTTAGCGGAGGTGCTGTCCCTGCGTAAAGGATCTGGGTATGCAGTTCTATAAACAAAACTGGAAAGTGAAAAGGTATATTGCAAGAACATATTAATATACTAAGGTAGATAAAATTAACCATGAGCAGCCAAACAGTTAGAGATAGCGCTTAAGAAAACTAGTAATTGGTCTTTGAAGGAATGTATGTCACATGCAGGTAGTTCAGAATGGTTACTTTCGGTAATAGCACTTTATTCATATAGATTTATATAAAATCGATTTCAGTATTACAAAAACTCCAGTTTGAAGTTGAACATGCACAGATAAAACAAATACATATTATTAATTAATAATACACAATCATAAAATATGTTATATCAATCTTAAAGAAGATCAATTACTAATTAACAGGCAATTATTATTTATTATAGGTAATTGGTTTCATGCCAAACTGGAAATTTTAGTAAAACAACCAATGCTTTGTTTGAAGATCTTTATAAATGATAAAGGATAGATATCCTCTATACCTGTACTCATGCTGGTCGTTCTAAATAGAGCACTCTTTTGAAAAACTCCAGCAGATTTGGATATAGACAGATCAGGAGCAATATTATGGTGTAGGCGCATTTTTATTGTTTGCACCAGGCACTCCTTTAAAATGATGCTCCCTCCGCAAACAGAAAATGTGTCCTATTACCATGAATCCGCTGCCCCCAGGGTAGCCACGAACACGCGGTGCCCTTGGTGCAGCACATTCACGTGAAATACCGAGCAGCTGCTTTAAGCTGCTTTGTGTTTCACAGGCGACAACTCGCCTGCACTTTCAAAGGGTATTAGAGATCCCCTAGCAGGAGGGTGCAGCCAGTGACTGCACCAACCTGCAAGGGGATGTCTGCGGGGGTCCGTAGCACCCCTTCCCCCAGCAGAGGGCTGCTCTCAGGAGGAGCACTGACAGTGCGCCACCTTTTAAATGGAGCACACTCCGTGCGCCTTCTGAGGGATTCTTTGCCTCTGCACCAACAGTGGTAATTCGGCCCGGGTGCAGAGGCAAAGGGATTCCCTCATTTTCTGGGGCACCGGAACTCCCCTTTGAAGATAGCAGTGGCTCTTTATGTGCTCCAGAACTATCGGTATTACAGGGGGGGCCGTACAAGTGAATGCGACTCCTTCTGTAAAACCAAAGTGCACACGGGGGTTCGCAAAGTGGGCGTGAACGCCTGTTGCACCCCAGTAACAATTCCTGATGTTCAGTTGTTTCTTAGTATCCCTTTCCCAATATTGTCATAAAGTTCGTTGATTTCTGCTGGTAAAGTCTCTAATAAGGAAACAATATAGGCAGAGAAATGGACATCTGTCTTCAGTGGCATCCATGAACTAAAAGGGTGAAGGCAGCAGTGCAGTGCCACAAACAGCAGGGAAGGATATAGGAGATGTATATAATAGGAGGGTAACAAAAGAGAGTTTTGGGCAAATGCCATCCAGTTGAGAGTCACAACATAAAGAGCCGTTCCATGATATTCTATGCACATCTAGAGCATGAGCATCTAATGGCATGGAGAAACCTTGGCCTTTTCCACTCATGACATGTTCAGCTACCTTACTGAAAGCAGTGAGTATGACCTGTAGCAAACCTCAATAAGCCTTTTGTTGTGATTTGTCAGGTATTGTTAGCCTGGTATGTATATGTGTGATTCCGTGCAGGAGTATGGGTCTCTTGGGTGAATGTTCTTCATTCCTTTAGGTGTGTCCTGTTTTTATGAGTATTCCATGAGGTATTGAATGTGCACAGTGGGTTCCACTGCAAGATACTGAGGATGGCGCATGCCAGAGTAGAGAGCCAGGGAAACAGGTGCTCCAGCGAGAAAGGGCAAATTTACATATCCTCCCTGCGTCACAGATCCGTCACCACACAAGCTTATTCACGCACACATTCATTGGTTGGGCCCATAACATCAACACTCATACGACTTCACTTCGAGTCTTCACACAGGAGGAAATAAGAAGCGCTGGACACGTGGGGGGTACCTCATTACCTATAGGAAATAATATTTACATTAGATACATTAAACACATGGACCAATTAGTTGGACTGGTTGATGGGGATTTAGAACCAGCTAAAACCACATATAAAGCCTCAGAGTCTATAAAAGAACCACAAACTCACTCTTAGTAGTAATTGTTTAGTTTATCTAATTAAATTCACCTCCATTGGCATAATCAGAATCAATTTCAATTCAGAATTTTATCACATTAGCATAATTCATCATGACATTTATATTTACTTAATCTTGATTTCCGCGACCATTAACCCTGCATAAATCAACGCTCTTCCGATACAACCCTCCAATCGAATGCAGGCTAAGACCCAATTAGTCCGGAGAAAAGTTCTTTGCCCAGCACAACACAATCCCATCGATCTCTGGGAACCTGACCCTCATGCAAGCACATCAATCAACAGGACTAGGATCACAATCCTGGAACTCAGCACTAACGACGACGACACCCATCTACTAACCCCCCTTTTATGATAAATTTGGATCACCCTACTACATTTGCTACGTTGGAGACGAATCTGATTGGCCGAGCTATCAAATTTGTGAATTCCGATGACTCGTCGAAAAGTTCTTTGGTTTCCATACTCTACTAAAGATGTCATCTATGGCTGGGACAGTTCTCATGTGAAAGGGTCCGAAGTATCCATATCATGGTTACTTGCAATAGGTGTCGTTTGTTTTCTTCTCAGTCATACTAGTTGAACTTTGGCAGTCCTCCACGTTCCTATCCTTGACAAGGAACACTGTGACTTGGGCAAAAGGACGCCTGGAGATCTTTGGTGCCATCCGATTCTGCACCGTAGACATCGCGCTCACACGACGGTGGCCACTTCGGAACTTCATTTTGGATATTGCAGCCTAGTAGGCCCGCACGCCAACTTAAGGAAACAAACATAAAGAATAATTAATATACGGAAATGAAGATTCTAATGTTTAAATGCACACTATTCCCCTTATATATTAGTATTTTCCTAGCTTATAGAAACATATAAAAGCAATATTACTCACCATTTCGTCCAAACAGGAACGCAAAACATCACAAAAAAGCAATATAACCATGCAATTTTCTATATCAACACAATCTACCGTTAATATGCATACCACAGTTATTGATTAGAGTTATTTACCATGCAATTTGCATTTAGTCCCGCTTGTAATTTGTGTTTATTAAAGTGTAAAGTTGGTTAATTTAAACACGGCACACAATTAATATACATTAGTAATTAGAGAGTTACATAATTAGTATTTTCATGCAAAGGTAAATGCTGTTTTACCTGCTCCACCACAGGCATTGTATAAAATGATTCCTGTTAGTTTGGGTACCTACCATTTTTGGACTGGGCACACTAAAGTAAGACCATCTGTGAGGAACTTGAAGATAGGACTAGTATGTGGGTGGCCTCTGATGACAAACCTCCAGTATCCACATGGAGGCACTCAGTAAACTGTAGAGGGATTCACTCTTAGGGAAACTTGAGTAAGGGGAGAGAAAGAGAGATGACTGTGTCTGATGTGAGTCCCTTCAGTACGGTAACGGATAGAGGCCGAACTCCTAGGACCTGTAAAGGACCAGTAAAGGAAAATCTAATCACATATAAGGTCTTAGGACATTATTTAGCAAGACAATATTGATCTGTTGCCATTTTGCTTTTGGGGTGGAGGTGATCCCAGGATATGTGACCACCATATCAGGGGGCTGCTGGTGCCTCGACTTGTAGACCTACAGGGCAGGAGATATTGTAACAAATCATGTTTGACTAGCATACTTATGAGTAGCATTTGCTCTCTGGTTCAAAGGGAAAATGCCCTTGTCAATCTGTGTTGTCCAGGATCCATAAACAGCAACTCTAATGCCAAAGTAACCAAATCCAAGACCTTAAGGGGGCAGAAAGGGGTTAGGTCTATGGGGGAAGAAGATCATAAACATGGTCATGAGTGTCTTATGAAAAGGTTTGCCTTGGGCACATATTGTTAACATCAGCAGGGGGTTGTCTGCAAACAAACAATAGAGTATATATTTTTCATCTCCAAGTGTGGCTGTCATTAATGCAATCTCATGTCATTAAAGTATAGAGTGAAAAGGCTGGGGGCGAGGGCACCATCTTGGTGCACCTCTTATTGACACTTATCAGTCGAATAATTAATATTAGCAGATTGTGGAAATGCCCAAACCATTAATTGCTTCCTAGAACTTGAAGCAGGCCACAGTATGAAATGGCGACTTTCAGTTGACAAATGCCACGTGTAAAAGTTCCCTGCTGAGAAACAAATATTTACAAATTAACATAATTAGGCGGAAAACCTCATCAGCGGAACACACTGTCACAACCTAGTTCTCTGTTCACAACAAATATGCAGCTTTTTGAACAGGGATATCCCTGCACACGCTTGTGGATTGTATTTGTGGCATGTCCACGGCTAGGCTTAGGGCTTTTCCTCTTCTCTTGTTCATGAAAGAACATGGAACATCTTGAATTGCAAGGTGTGTTAGAGAATTGTCGAGAAATCATCGAATATGGAAATCAAAATCATGAGTAGGGAGACACTACAAATGTTGAAACCAAATCTCTGGCGTTATATATATATCTATAGACCTACACAGGTCTAATGGCAACATGCAGGAGAGTCGACCATTAATTGTTTACTCACCTCCCTTCTTAGAATTCAAGAACATTTTGTGACATTTATTGTCTGATTTTAAAGCAGGCTTTCATATACCTTGAGCGCGGCTAATGGTTTATGAGGCATATGTACAAGAAAATGCTGGAGCGCTGTGCTACGCTAAATTTGGCAGTCCTGTGTCCTGACATTTTTTAAATGCAAGGATGCGCCGTAGTTACACAAATGCGGCACACCCCCATGTTTCCCCTAGTGCTGGCATGATAAAAACTGCCTAGCACCAGTGCAGACTCCCTGCCACCATGTCGCTAGGGTGCCTGCGCTGCAGAGGCAATTGTTTATGTGCAGGAAGGGATACCTTCCTGAACATAAACAATCAATAATAGCAATTGGCTCTTACTATGTATGCTGCAGAATGGAGAACACATTAAAAGAACATAAGACCAGACATTACCTGGCCTTAGTATTTAGTGCTGCCCCAGCCTTGCAAATCTGGGGCAACGTCAAAAATCAATGGGTGTTGTGGTGGAACGCCCACAGAAACACCCATTGCACACCCCTTTGCCGGGACTGCAGTGGAAAGGGGCATATTTACAAGGTGGTGTTAAGCCATGTTAAGTGGCTTAGTGCCACTTTGTAAATATGAGGAATGGCGCAACGCCACTGGAGCATTAAAAAAAGAGACGCTTTGGTGGCTAAAGAGGTTTGTAAATATGCTCGATATGTTTGGTATCTTTGCAATCCCTTCCTTGCCATGGTACCACCTTGGGAGCCTTTATAGCTCTGGGACGTCTTAGGAAAGTGCGGAGCAAGCATATTAAACATAACACATGACACCCCGTAAGAGAGGAATCATCTCAGGGCACGAAGAAGGCACTCTCTAGGACGGGCATTGCTGGGCTTATGTAATGGATCTGATGTGACTCTTGTACACTTATGTCCAAAGAATTGTGGATGCAGTTGTTGGCTGTATTTCTATTGATCAATGGTTCTGCTCTCAAAATTAAGATTCACAGTTCATGATCAGCGTGGCTATTTGTATTCTAAATGACTACACAACAAACCCTTCTACTACATGTTTGACTTTTGTGCCACTTGTGCAGTATGTGGGCCTTTTTCCACAGATCTCTATAACTTAAACATGCCAAGCAAGTTGTCCAAGATGGATTCTAAGTTTAGGTAAAAAAAAGCCCAAGCAGTGAGAGTTGATCAGCAGCCTCTTACAGCCCAGCGTTCCAACATGCTTCCAAATTAGGTCAACAGAAGGAAAGAAATCTGGGGAGAACGTTCCAAAGAGGCTGTTTCCTACAATGATGGCATTAACACCACTCCATTCTCAGGCTTTTCTCATGTTTACAGCGTTCCTGACTCTGATGCAAAGTGATGTTCTAGTAGAAGATACAAGATGTTTGCCCAGCCAAAATATGAAATGTGCTGCAAATCTTTCTTTTAGGAAAGAGCAGCAGAACCTAATTCATACTTCAGCATCATGAGAGATTGCACCCTCTGCAAGCAGTTGTGACTCTATTACTTAATAAATGTTATCGCCAGACTCCACACTCTAGCAAATTTCTGACCTTCATGGCTGCTGTCTTTTCCTTTCAAACTGTTCCTTGTTCTCCCCTGTCTTCCAGCTCACAGTTTACCACCCTTTCAGCGTTTTGTACTGTCCCCTTTGCTGACTAGTACACATTAGAGGCTTGTCCTTTTCTTCCCACGCTGCAATATTGTGGAACTTGTCACCCAAGGATTTGAGTGAGCAATCAGATCCTTTGAAAATTATCCGCGAACTGCACTTAAAAAAATACAAATGCTGGCACTAAGATAAGTATTATCCATCCTGTATCTTGCTTACCAACCACCCTTGTTAATCCGAAAGTGAAAAGTTATGCGCTCTTCAATCATTACTAAACATCTGCCACAGCAAACACAATACTGTTCCTTATAGCTCTAAGAAAATACCATGAATGCCCCTTCTATTTAACCAACATTTGACTGGGACCTTTCTAGAAGTTTAGCAACACTACAGTCCCAAATATTCAGTCAGACTAGCACTTAACTATTTGACTAATAACAATTTTCAGATGCATAATTGTAAAAGGAATACTGGTACCCAGTGGCAATATTACATGATTCAGGTATGGGGAAATTATGACCCACTCAAAGCACCAGCTAGTCAATACTTTGCACCAAAATATAAAGCGCATCAACACATAAACTATAACTCCATTGTTATTGAGCAGTGTCCTTTGGGATAGGAAGAGAAAGAAGACAATGTGGGGAGAAAGGAGTAATAAACACATCCAAACACAACCATTAGCTGAACTGCTGACTAGAGAGTGGAGAAAAAGAAGTGGTAGCACGCCGCATGGATTTGATTTAATCAAATCCATACAAAATGTAGCTAATGGCCAAAAGAGAATTAACTTAAATAGTGCCTACAATCCGTGAAAATAAATATTCTCAGAAGATAATATTGATTAGGTAAGTAAGAATTAGCCGGACCTACTGCTGTGCATCCTGAAGAAGGCCCCTGTTCACCGAGGTCTTCATGGAAACATAATATGACTTTCTAGTTCGTAAACAGATCCCCAGGAAGGTGACTTCAAAAGCAGCAACACGGATGAGTGCAATGTGGGCCTCTGTAGAATGCACCAAAGGATGCTCCGCTCTCTTGACACACATTAGCCTTGGTATGGTCCTATGAAGTGTTCCTTCCTTGCCCATGTGATGGGTGCCTTCTTCTTCACAGCTCTGATTACATCCATCACCTCATCAGTCATGGCTAATTGGCTGTACAACAGGGCCTGCTAGAATGGAGCTAGCTTCCACACAGTGAGTGTATTGGATCCTCAAGGTTGACTGTGACATTTCTGTGGGTATTTTTATTGCTTTCCTCTTTTCAAGAGTTGTATGGTGATGTCATGTCTCAGAGGTGACTTAACCCAAGTGTTGAATTATAATAAATGAATAGGATCATACTCATTGCCTTTTCCACCTCTTTGAGTTTTTATTTGTGACACCAGAATGACCTTTAACCTGTATAATGTCGCACTACTCTTTGGTCTTACTTTCTACGGTTGCATCCACAAAAGACCTCAGTCTTAGATGTTTATGGAGGAGATCATATAAAAATGGCTAAGATTATGTTCTAAGGCAGATGCAGGGCATTTGGTACTTAGAAGCAGCTGCCAGTAATGTGAAAATTCCCTATTAGGTATATCTGCGGCACCTAGGCTGTCCATTGGTACCGGAGATCATGAACATAATCTTGTTGCTAAGCCTTTATCAGGACATTATTGTAAGATCCTATGTTTATCAATTGCTAAGCCTGCATGGAGCTCCTCAACACTCCAGAGGTGTGTCTAGGTTATTTGAAGCTGTCCATGTGCACAAAGTGGCGTTTTGCATTATCTGAGAGAATCCAAAGCAGACTGAGCCTTCACTGGCCACTAGATAGAGTGATCCCAGTGCTTGGTCCACCCTCCACATATTCCATAGATTCCATTGAACCCAGTAGATTAGGAATACGAGTTAAAAACGGCTGACACTATGTCTGAAAGCAGCTAAAGGAAATGAGGAGGGTTAATAAGTAATTTCAAACATATTCTACACTGGTGTTTTCTTTAATCTAACTATCAGAATAAACTTTAATATTAAATTTTGGTCTCTAAGAAGTGTACAATTAGTCCAAAATTAGAATTTATGCTTTTCAAATGAGGTAGATTTCTGGTGTTTGATTTTACTGAGGAATGGTTTTACCAGCTAGATTTTCCATGGCTTTAGTTGATTGTTTGCTCGGGTTCTTAGAAATTGGAAAACATTGACTTTATTTTTCCCCACAGCAGAAGTGACACGAATAATTGCTGATAGCCTCAATTCTCAAGCACTGTATGTTATGGTCGTCGATCCACTAAACTGGGGGTTATAGCAAAAGAAATCAAATAGGAAAGATTGTATAACAGACATTCTGCACACATCTGTTTCTAGGTTATTCACTGGTAAACCTCAGAAACTAATGACAATGAAAACTGGAATGAACCAAGCAGGTTTTAGCACAGATATGCAGAATGCTTGAGGTATCCATACATTTTTTGTAGTATAAATGTAGTTTAAAAAGGAGTTCATTAAAACACAGCAATTATATTAATATAATTCAGATTGAGTAGGCTTCACAAGATAAATTGGTATTAGTGAAATGATACGAGGGGGCGTAGCTTGCCTAGCTCCAAGATGGCCGTAGCCTAGGTGAGCTCTGCGAGTCCAGCAAACTTTCCTAAATGATCCTACTTTCCAGTCACACAATAGTTGGTGAAAATGCCCTGGGGGCATTTGAGTGATGACTGAGCTCCGGGGGAGCCACTTTTCCCCAACGATTTGGGAGCCATGTGATCCCGATGCCGAACCTTGCCTGCGACCCTGAATGAGATCTGCGCTGCGTTGGCCTCTATCCTTCAGAGTTTGCTTGGCGTGGTGAAACTGCCACGTTACCCTTGCTGTGGACTGCGACAAACCTTGGAGATTTGCTGGTGCCTCAAAGGCCTGCTCCAGCAGGCATTCACGTGAGCAGCTTGTCCTTGTTAGTGGGCCAGATCGCTAGGCGGCCCTTGATGCGATAGGGACTACAGTCCCTAGACAGACGCCTGAGATCGATCCTTGCACGGCGGCAGAGGATGTGGTGAATGAGAGACTGCCATTGCATTGTGCCTCCCCTGTGTGCCCTCACCAAATTAACGTCTACGGAGAGTGCTGCTGATCGCTGCTTGCCTTGACTATGAGAGGCGGTTTGCGGATATGTATCCGTCAACACCTAGGCCTCTGGAGTCATGCCCGCATATCACGGTGAGTCCTGGTGCCGCAGGGCCACACCTAGAGGAGTGGGAAATTCAAGAGCTGAAAAGAGGGAAGACTGCGACAGGTTAAGACATATTGAGCCAAACTGTCTTGCAGAGCGCGCTCTACTTTCGGAACGCAAGAATGCACCACATGGGGTAATTACTTGGTGATATGTCGGAGATAGTTGTTACCCCCTGGTAGCCTGTATATTGTGAACACGCTTCTGTGTACCCTCTTTCCCTGTGCAGAAGATGTGAATGTAAAGTGGGGCCTGCAACTGATTACAGTGGGGCTGACTGCCTTAACTGGTCCCACTGGGTAGCGCTCGCCTATGCCTGAAGCTAGGATTGGTCTGCTGCTGCCTGAACAGTAGCTAGTCTCCACTACCCTTTGGTGGGTTTAGCACGAGGCTGCCCCAGAAGTTGAATTTTGATGGCTTGGTTGGCCTTCTCCTCTCCCGTGTTGCTGTGCTTCGCAGTTGAAATGCATGTGCGAGTTTAATATAGGGAGAACAGTTAAATCACAGTCAAGGTTGCCCATTAAGCCTCGCAAGACACCAAGACAGCAAGAATTGAGAAGAATGTTTTGGAATCTGGTTTGGAGGTGGGTGACCTAGCTGTAGATCCGGATTTAAAACAAATACTGGCAACGATGCAGCACAGCCTGACCAAAATTGATCAGATTTTTATCAGAGGGGTGGTCATATCTAAGCATACGGGAGTGCTTCGATCGATATGCAGTAGGCTGACGACACTTGAAGACTAGCTTTGCTGATTGGAACAGGCGCATCTACATGGAGGAGATGCCCAGGTTCTGACAGACTTGAAAGAGGCTCTAGTGGAATATCAGGAGGTGGCAGCTAGTGAGGTGAAACATATGGGCAAATATGCCACAGCAAGGTCAAATGGAGAGGGCGAACGTCCTGGGTTAATTCTCGCCGCTATGCAACATCACAGGAGGGAGTCCAGCTCGATTGTGGGTCTGCGAGCTGAGGATGGTAGTACTATACATGATTCTTCAATGATCGCTGATAGATTCCACGGTTACTACCCGGAGCTTTATAGCTCCAGGGGGATCGCTGACGAAGTAGCTGTGAAGGATTACCTTGAGCACATACAGATGCCATGGCTCACTAATGAGCACAGGGAACATCTTATGGGCCCTCTGGACCCAGCTGAGATCTCTCCCGCGCTTAATTATATGCACAATGGTAGCGCTCCTGGCCAAGATGGGCTTACAGTGACTTTTTATAAAGCATTTAGGGAATTACTTGTTCCACATTTAGCTGCACTATTTGAGGAGACGGTGGAAATGGATGTGATGCCTCCCTCAATGAGAGAAGCTCTGATTGTGACCCTGCTGAAGTCGGGCAAGCCCCCAGATGAATGCTCCTCCTACAGGCCCTTGTAACTCTTGAACGTGGACACCAAGATCGGCTTTCTCCATTAGTCCGCTCCTAGTTGGTCCCGAGCAGGCAGGATTTGTCCCGGGGCGCAACTTAACATATAACCCGAGGGCAATTTTTGGAGCTATACAACATATAAACCTGGAGGTCAGGGCTGCAGCGGTCTTCCCCGACACAGAGAAGGCCTTTCACTCTGTCGAGTGGGCATTCATGAAAGCAGTGTTACGATGAGTAGGAGTGGGCGAGGTTTTTTTCAAACTTGTGTCAGTCTTATATAACTCCCCTATCGCTAGAATCAAGGTGGCCGATACATTAACATCTCCTATTGCAGTTACAAGAGGCACACAACAGGGCTGTCCACTGTCTCTGTTATTATACGCCATTGTGGCAGAGCCATTGGCTTGTGCGCTCAGAGAATATCATGGGCATAGAGGGATTTGTTTTCCTAATTATCACCTTAATATATCTGCGTATGACAATGATATGCTGATATATGTCCGAGAGCTGAAAATAAATCACACTCCAGTGCTCAACGAGGTTTTGCAGTTTGGTGCTATGTCAGGCCTAAAAGTCAATTGGGCTAAGTCTACAATTTTTCCCCTGACCCCTTCCATGCTGCCAGTTGAGCTGGACTTTCCATTGGAATGGACCACGGATCCTGTTCAGTATTTAAGCATCCAAGTGCACACTGATTCGGAACTGGTGCTTAAAGAGAATTATAGGAAAGCTATTCACAAGATGGAAGGTGATGTCGAGCGGTGGATTCGTCTCCCTCTATCATTGATGGGACGCATTTCCCTCATGAAAATGATAGTTCTCCCCAGATTTTTGTTCCTTCTTTAAAAAAATATATTGATGCTGATCCCAAAACAATTGTTTAAATACCTCTGCACTATTTTACTAAGGCTTGCTTGGGCAGGGAAACAACCTAGAGTTAAATGGGACATACTAACACTGCCCTACTCTATGGGCGGACTCAACGCGCCAGATTTAGAGTTATACTATAGAACAGCATTGTGTTCCAACGCATATCACTGGACCCCTACACTCTCCCACAGAAGCTGCCTCAGACCACCTCTAGGAGACCTGGCATACTAGACTCCATTAACTCTACGGTACATGCATGGCATGCCTTACTCAATAGACAGGCAGGTGCTCTCATGTATTCACCCTTGATGTCCTTGGACTGGTGTTGCTGGCTCACAGTTAGCAGTGAGGGGGTGGTGGTAAAAGCATTAAAGATACTAAACATCACTAAGTTGGGAGATCTGGTTCAGGATGGAGTGGTTTGCAGGTGGGTTGACATTGTGCCCAAAGGTCAGGTCCACTTGACAGATACACAGTATCACTTCTATAGGGTCAGGCACTCCCTGCGTGAATTGCTTGGGGTTGAAATCCAGGAGCCCCTTGAATTACTACCCCTTTCTTTCCTTCTTCACTCCATCTCCCCTTCTAAGATAGTGACCACTATTTCTAATGTGATGGAGGAAGCTAAGAGGATGCGCTCAATCAAAGCGAGACTAGATTGGCAAAGTGATTTAGACATTATCGTTGATGAAAGCACATGGCAGTACTGTTGTGAGATGACTAAACACATCTCGTTAAACAGAAGGCACCTCCTCATTCATTTAAAATTCCTCAATTGGGTGTACTACACACCAGAGAGATTATACCGGTATGGACTGAGGGAATCGGCGGCTTGCCATCACTGCACAGAAAGCGAAGCTGGGGTCATGCATATCGCTCGGTACTGCCCCAAGATTGCAGAATTTTTGGCAAAGGTTTTCTGCACATTAAATGAAGTCACAGGTCTCAATCTTGCCCAGACCCACTACTCGCATTGCTGGGTTACAGCAAACAACTGAAAAGCGAGTTCAGATGCTTAGTGGAGATGGGGCTGCTCATTGCCAAACGCAAAATAGCAATGCACTGGGCTGAAGGCCCAGTCCCGACTAATGAGGAATGGTCCAGAGATATGTTGTATTGTAATCGCCCTGAAAGTATTTTGGGGCTATATCAACAATATTTGGTCGGTAAGGAGACTGGGGAGCCAGAGGGATGTGATGCTAATTAGAATTCCTGAATATTGTACTGGTTTGTCTTGGTTTGGGATGGCCATGTGCAAGACCCACATTAAAGCAATGCCCAACAATAAACAAAGACACCACGAATAAGATTTTACAGGGCATCAAATCAGGTTCTCCTAAAGATAAGATCCCTCTACACATTCTGATTCAGGGCGGAGATACCATATTGACTACCGCCACTGAGTTACTCACACTATACCTCACGCAAGGGAAAGTGCCCAAGGCCTGGAAACATACCATAGTCCAGCCATTGCTGAAAAAAACACAACTACATCAAACAGATCTAGGAAATTACCGTGCTATCTCACTCCTTACCATCCTAGGAAAGATAGCTGAAAAACATGTCAACCATACACTATCACACTTCTTGGAGGATAACGAGGTCCTTCACCAGACTTAAATGGGTTTTAGACCATCACATAGCACAGAATTTGCCTTACTATTGGTCACCAAGGAACTTAAGGAAATCCTCAATCAAGGAGGTACCGCTGCCATCCTGCTGCTAGACCAAAGCGCAGCCTTTGATACGGTGGACCACAAAACACTAATTGTTAGGTTAGCGAAAGCAGGTATACCAGACAGCGCTCTATGATGCCTAGGGTCATACCTGAGGTATAGATCCTTTCAGAGCAGAGAAGGCAGATACTACTCGGACACCCTAGTAGCAACAAGTGGAGTGCCACAGGGTTCTTCCCTTAGTCCTCCCCTATTGTCCAGGAATTTGGGTTGTCAATCGTATCTTATGCAGACCACACCCAATTGGTAGTTTCAGTGGCAGAGGGCCCCAAATTGAAACACAACCAAGTGGCTCCCTGCATGGAAAAGGTAGCGAGTTGGATGACAAACTGTAGACTGAAACTAAATGGAGACATAACGGAACTCATGTTCCTAGGAAATAATCTTCCAACACGAGTCACCATTGAGTGGCCAAAAGGATTGGGCTGTCCGCCGGTCCACAAAAACTCCATAAAGAACTTAGGAATGTGGCTAGACCTTAACCTGCCTATGGAAACACAAGCCAGAAAACTGACCGCCACCTGTTTTGGAATCCTGCGGATGCTCCGTAAAATTCTAGGCCTCATTCCAGAGGAGACTCGAAAGATAGTGATACAGTCCCTGGTGATCTTGTGCCTGGACTATGAGAATTCCCTCTTCTTGCGGTCACCCAAATATGTGTTGAACAGGCTGCAGGTGCTACAGAATGCAGCAGCCAGGGTACTTAGAAACATACCCAGGTAAGAGTCAGCTAAAGAGGCCCTGAGACTTCTCCACTGGCTGCCAGTACAGGCCAGGGTCAAGTTTAAAGCATTATGCATAGCACACAGGGCCCAGAATGGCAAAGGGCCCGCTCCCCTCAGGGCACTCATCACATCATATACACTGAAAAGAGCCCTAAGATCCTCCTCAGATCACCTGGCCAAAACCACTAGGTTAAGATAAGCCAGATGGGGAGGAAGATCAGTCTTGCAGTTGGTACCTAAACTCTGGAACTCCATGCCTAAGGAATTAAGGTTTCTCACGGATGAGCTTAGCTTTAAGAAAAAACTGAAGACATGGTTGGTTCCTGAATGAGTTAATGCTAACTATGACCTCCTGCTCCACAGCGCTAGGAAGCCCTTGGGCAGCTATGCGCTATATAAAACCTGTAAACATAAACATGTGCAACGTTTGGCAGAGTCCTGGTTAACTCGCTAATATGTACCTAAAGTGTGCATAACCCTATTGTCTAGTATTGCATGCTGATATTGCACAGTTTGTCTAGTTGAGAGAATAATTATGAATCAGGTCCCCGCTGTGGGCAGGTACTACTTCCAGCTAATGTGATCACATATTGTAACGGGTTGTAATACTGCAAAAAGGTTTCAATAAAATTGGGGAGAGGATGTAGCCTTACAGCTAGATAGGTAGACCTCAAAGCTGGGGAACCAGGTTCGAGTCTCGGCAACAACGCCAAACATCCTGTGATTCTGGGCAAATCACTTAATCTCCTCGAGCCTAACAAAAATGAACGTGTCCTTCTGTAACGAAACTGGTGCTCGTGTAAAGCGCTCTGATACTCGATATCTCGGGTGTAGTTCGCGGCATATAAAACTCTTAAAAAAATAAAAAGCATTTAAAAACTTTAAAAAAATTATACATAACCATTGATGTATTATTCTATTTATTAATAAATGTTTTGTCAATATCAGTATCATTATTCCTTTAAAGGTCTCATTTTTCATATGTACTCTATATACATGACCTCTAAATCTTTATGATGCTTGAATTACTTCATGCGCAGTGTGACTTTTGCTATACGACATCAAGCAAATCATCGTAAAGCAAGAAACTCCTGTGAGATGAGGAGCAGTGGTTCTGGGTATTGTGCTAAAAACTGAAAGACGTAAAAACTTCTGCACTTTGGAGCACTGACTTTAGAACAATCGCCTGGTTTGATGATAACTATATGATCTGTTTGAATTGATTTCATCTTGCCAATGATATTTGCTCATGGGGCTCTGTTAGAACTGAGCAGGAGAGATATACCGGTGGAGGGATATTATTTCAGCCAATCACATCTGCCCCATTGTTCAGGAGCCTGGGGATACTTGGATTTACTGAGTGTGGAATAGGAACTATGAAGAGAGTAGAGTAGTTGGTAAAGGTTTATTGGGAGGTACAGAGAGCCCTCCCTGGTATGACCAAGGCACAGGTGGTAACTGACAATCTCAGAACATTGAACATCAGAAGTCTGCCAACTCTGGATGACATATGGGAGTTCTGACAGTCATCTAATTACGTGACATCACCACAACCTAGTAAAACCAAAGGGGCCCACAGGTTACAGGTGAGGACAAATGCTGCATGGGCCATGTCCATTCACCTTCTATGGCATGGAGAGCATGGAATGGTCCCCTGTCTACCAATGGCCTCTCCTCAAAGCAGATGGTAAATGGGAGCAGAAAAAGATAGAGACCATTATTTGCCCCTGAATAGTGATCCTCATGAGAGTTTTGATCCAGTGAAACTGGGTGAGCATGTTATTACCATTTTTAGGCAAATCAACTGGTAATAGCTGGCCTGATAATGTTACGGCTGGCCATTCTTCATCTCCACTCCTAAAGCACGTTGACTTGTAATTAGTCCCTAATGTTGATGTAGAAAAAGAATGACACTTTGCAGGCCCCGGACTTTATAATCTGATTCATATCTGAGGACCAAAATTAAAATGTTAAGATGAAAAAAATAAATGCAAAAAGGTTAACTTTATAATAGGAAAAATGCCCCTCAACAATCGTCTTTTTGTGCAAGTCATTGGATTTGCAAAAAGTCAGTGCGCAGTTTGCAAATCCAATGTTAGTACATCTGGCCCCATATACAGAGGGGCAGATTTACAAGCCCCTTACGACATGTTTATGATACCGGTGCGTCACTTCTGTGACGCAGCGGCGGTGTAAACAATGCGCCACCATGCGACTGATTTACAATGTGACGCATCTAGTGAGATGCGTCACATTGTAAAGCCCTGCACTACATTATACCTGCGTCAGGTATAATGTATGCAAGGTGGACGTTCCGTCGCATGGAAGCCCGGGTAAAGTGACACAGTGAAATCTACAAGATTTCACTGAGTCACTTTTACGTCCATGCTGCGTCAAAACCTTATGCCTGCTTGAAGCAGGCGTAAGGAGTGATGCAGCATGTTAGGCATAGGGCGCCCCTGAACATTGCTGGAGTTGCCTCACGCTTGCGACACGACTCCAGTAATGCGCTGCCCTTACGCCAGAAGATACGACACGCATCTGACTATCCTTGCGCCACGGTGCATCGCATTGTAAATGCAACGCATCTGTGGTGGCGCAAGTGTATTCCTGCGTGTCGCATCTATACTGGTGCATCCCTGCTAATATGCAGGGTTGCGCAAGTCCTCGTAAATCTGGCGCTTTGAGTCATATAAAACCAAAAAAATTTGAGGACCATTGTTTTAAAACAAATGTAATCAGAAGTGTTATTTTTCTAGATTAAACTGTAGTTTTTATGTTAACTCAGTTTCTTAATGACTGCGTTTTCCTTTTTCATTATTTTAGATCTGCTCTTCATCAGAGTGCAAAGAGGATAAACGTAATTACTGCACATTAAATGAATATCATCCATTGAAGATCAAGGAGGCTCCTGGGCAAAGTCAGCTTGAAAACAAGGATAAAATGTGTGTCTCAATTAAGGATGGTGAATGCACCTGGCAGCAGTAGACACCTTGCTCTCAACCTCAGCCACTTCAGAAGTGAAGAAAACAGAATTGCAGAGATCATAGCATGTCTTTGCAGATGACACCCTTATCAAAAAATCTGGAATGAGGTAGAATGCCCCACCCTACTTTAACCACATACAACCAAAATGGAAATCTAATTCTAATTTGACCTATAATTTCCCTAGAGTTGTCCCGGTTTAGAAATAGTTTATGAAAAGAAAATGCTGAGCTTCTGGGAATATATATTGTGCTGAATTGCAGAGGATTGGTTAGTGAAAAACTCATCCATTCATTTGCCCTTATTATCTCAACTCCCTTTATTCGCAACCTCAATTCCAACACATTTATAGTAATGTCCAGTGCATGAAATGGAAATACAGAAACATCAGTACTTTCTGTCCCTGAGTACCTGTCAGTTACTGAGAAGTGTTGGTACTCTCCACTTAACAGTATTACACTGCTACTGAGAAGTGCCAGTACCATCCCTTTTAATTTATAGAGATGTTCAGGCACTCAATAAGTGGCATGCCTGTCCATTTCAAGCTCTGGCAATGTCACCAAGAGGAATGACACCGAGGGGCGTCTTCACAATGAAGTGACAGAACGCGGCGTTAGCCTCCTTGGCTTAACGCCGCGCTCCGCCACTTCAGAAACACAGGGCTGCACCACATATACAAGAATACTGTGCAGGCCTGCATTTCTCCCTGTGCTGGCGCTAATTACAGCTGCATAGTGCCAATGCAGGCACTCTTGCACCATTGTGCAAGTGTGCCTGCGTTGCAGGGAAAGATTGTTTATGTGCAGGAAGGGACACCTTCCTGCACATAAACAATCATGCATGGCGTTTTGCTGTTTTTATGTGTGCCGCACAATGCAGCACACATTGAAACAGCAACAACGAGGAGAAATAAAGCATTCCTCCTCGTTTTGCCAGAGTAAGACAGGTTTTATGTCTTAGTTTTGGCGCTGCCCCATTTTTATGCCACCCTTGTAAATATGGGGCAGCGTCAAAATCAAAGGGTGTTGTCGCAACACCCATTGCCCTCCCCTTCCACGCTAAGTATAGCGTGAAAGGGTGCCTTATTTACAAGGGTGCGTTAAGCCACATTAAGTGGCTTAACGCTGCCTTGTGAATAAGGTGAAGCTCGTATCGCCACAGGAACGTCACTAACAGTGACGCTCTGGTGGCGATAGGGGCTTGTAAATATGCCCCTGCATTCCACCAAAAAGAAGTCTGTACAGATACTTTAGACTAATGGAGATGTAGCATGGTAAAATATTGTGAATTACCTTTATTAAGTGGACTGACATTGTCATTAATACTGGAGCAGTGATGAAGTGGCCAAAAATATATGAAATAGTTTCTGGTAAAAACGAACCGAAACATGCAAAGTACATATCAGATGAGATACGATAAAAGGCAGCAATAAAGCGCTATGGACTGGATGAAGACATCTGAAAACTTGTTTGAAGGAACCAATTAGATCACAAGTTGTGAGCAATGCAGGCCATCAGAGACTGGAACACATTGAAATGATCCCAAGTATCTTGATAGCAGATCTTTATTCACAGTGGTGAAATTAGTCTCCAGCAGCAGCTTTTTTCTATCTTTAGTTATATTTGTACTCATTGATATTCATTGAATAAGCTTAACTTTAATCGCTTATATAGATATATTTCCTTACTTTCCACTGGTTGAACTGAGATTTATCACAATTCTTTCAACTTTCCTTTATCCAACTCCCACCTGGTTATCCACCATCCTTCTCCATCCATCACTACTCACAGGAAAGCACGGAAGAACATGTTGGCCCTGTCTCCGTAAAATATTCTCTCCAAAATTCCTATTGAAGATGATGGTCAGGCAATACCAAGCCTATCACAATGACAAAGACCCTTAACCCTGTAGTAAATCACAAAATACTTGCTATACCATATATTCTTGTTCACCACACTACCACTTCTTTTAACTTTTCCCTTAGCCTTTTTGTTCAACCACTGGAATTTACAAATTGTTTGTTTATGCCAGGCTGTGGATTTCACTCGACTTGAAAGACTTGAGCCTCCCCTCTACGCAAACTCAGTCTACACTGCTGAATGAGATTTCACTGCACATTGGGTGACCTGAGTCCTGGAATCAGATTCAATATTCCTTTACAGTGCTGTACATCTTCATATGCTAGAGCTGAAAATATTTGATAGACACCGGTGCATAGGGGTGTCTGCAAATTTTTGATCTAATAGCAATTCCTTAATTTTGTAATTATGATATGATGACAGTTTGAGCATGCATCACTGTTCTTGGTTGTAGGAAGAGTAGTCCACAAGTCTCGACTAAGGCCAAGGCCTCAGAGGCTTGAGCAGAATCTCAAGTATTTTTTTCAAAAAGGTTTCCATTGTCACTTTGCCCTACATTCATTCTAGGAATCTAACAAAATGTAGTTCTGACCTTCTAGAATGAGCCTCAAAGATCTTAATTTTTTATATAACTTGCAGATCACAGTGTTCATCCCTGCTGAGCATTAGATGATTCTTCTAAAGTCCCAACTGTGAATTCTACTCTCACGTTTTGCTTTATTTCTCAAATATACTTTCCTGCATTCTCTTTTATCATTTCAATTTCTAGGCTTCAACAGAATATGATCCAATGATCTAAGAAAGCTGTTTGATGATATAGGGGCCAATATCCCATTGCATCCGTTCATGCTTCCGAGACACTCCCATCTGTGCCTCCCATTAGGATAAAGATACATTTCTTTACTTTGGATCTGACTAGTGAGTGCAGTGCTGGTCAAAGTCAGAGACTTAGGCTAAGGTGGAAGACTTGAAGTATGGTTCTACCCCTCCATTGTGTGTTCCCTTCCAAGCTTTCTTTTTAAGGGAGAGTAGTGATTTTGCCTGGTGATGTGTCACTCTTATAGAGAAATAATTGAGCTCATTGTACTTCCTCTGTTGCATACAATTGGGTATCAGTCTAAATATTCTCTCCCTATGGCACTTAGTCTGCAGGAATTGACAGCTTAACTGCCTGGGCTAGAATAACAGGAGACTTCAATATGATGCATCAGCCTGGTTAGCTTTTTGCCAGATCTCATCTCAGTAGCTGCTGGTGCTTTTTAATACTACTGCTATATAGATATGTTTCGCCATTGACACTTTTAGTAAGTTGGGTACTCTGAACTTCCAGGACTGTAAATGATGTGCCTTGGGCTACTTTTTCTATTAGTAGATAGACCACTTGAACAGCCTCTTCTTTGTCCCAAGCTGAGTCAGTCAGAAAGGGTTTCACAAATTACTATCAAAGTTTCAATATTTACCTGTACTTCTATTACCTACATGATGAAATACATATAACCAAGGTAAGTAGATGCTAAGTTGAAAATAGTAAATCTATATGTACTTATGTTTGCTTACCTTGACATCTTACTGTTACTGTGGAGTCAATATATACTGGCCGATATTTTTGACCCCGATGCTCTGTCAAAAAATCTTCAGGAATGACATCTTCGTCTGGACTTTCATTCTCTTTCCCAGCCTGTTTTTTCCCTCAGTAACTCTAAACCTTCCACCGTCAGCCTCACCCTTCCCGGCAGCACAGTTTCTCTCTCTACAGTTTCTTTGTTAGATTCCTTTGCCCCTCTGGACATTTAACATGATACACCTTTATAACTGATGCTCCAGCTAGGCATTGCCTTCACAACAATGAACCATAATGATGATATTTACATATGGTGTTAATTACTTTGTGAGTGGGAGAACTTGGCTTTGTCTAAATAGGGTGATAGGTTCAGTTTGTGCATTACACCTCTGCTTCTCTTTATGTTTTTAATAAGTTGAATACAACTAACTTTAACATTTATGTTTTTGATCAAAGGTTTTCATGAGTACCTCTGAATTATGGTTTGTGATCATTTCTAGTAGCTCTTGCAGCATTTAGAAAAAAACTTGAATAAATAATTGACATTTTTCTCATTTCTTACTCTTAGTCCTGAATTTAAAATTGTTTGTCAATGGGGGGATTTGCACACACCTTAGAAATGAGAGGCTCTACTTCTTAGATAATCTGATGATTCAACCCATGGAAGAGAGTGGACTTTGAGGTTGTGCTTTATTTTGCCTAATGACTGCTTCAGAGAAGCCAATGATAGTACATACGACTGAAATAAGGTATTGGAAAATAAGAATGGAGCAGTTTGTGGAAGTGACTGCTAAACTGGTAATTGCAGTGAAGCTAGACTGTGTGCAGTGTATTGTGTGTCTGATGGAGGCAATATGAGGTCAGAGCTCATGAATTGTGGACAAGATGGATTGCTCTGAAAGGGTGGAAGGGCCATGAGTCTTGTGAAATGTTGTTTGGAGTGTATTGATGGCAAGTGAAATAGTGTTGCTCAACAGATGAACCCCTTTGAAGAAGGTTGAAGGAATGAGGAAACCCTCCTAATTCATCTGACTCAAAGAATCTATGTTCATCTAGTTTTACAAAGTTGAAAAATATAATTCACAATGATCAAATCTACTAGCAGGGGATGGTAACAATATGTTGATGCTGCAGGGCTGGTGTGCATGTTCTAGAAGAAAAGTATAGCAGAGCTGAATTTTGTGCAAAAACAAAAAACATTTCAAGCCCAAAGAAAAAAGGCACAAGGATGATATGAAAGGAGACCTATAGGAAAACATGTACCGAGATCATGCATGACAGTTGGTTGGCCGAAGCCATGAGCAGGGAAGTCCAACATTCCTTTTATCATTCCTACTCGTTCCACAAAATCTGATGGTCTTTATTTGCATACTCTCACATTAACAAAACTCCGTATTTGTATGGCCTACAAACAGTTTTAGTTGTTTCACTGACCTTATGTAATAAAAAAAATCAAAATGATAAGAATACACATAAACATAGAGGGGATCCGAATCAACCCTACAGCTATTGTGTGTTCACCTGTCATTCAAATGTTACTTCTGCTTCCCACATCACACAGCATGGGCAATGGGTCAGCCTCATTTAATCACTGGTTCTCTTGCACTTTGAGTGGCAGCCTTTTGCCTGCTTATATGCACACATATACTAAATAGGATGTGCAAATCAGAGCCAAGGCTCGTAGGTCAATACCTTAGCCTGTCAGCTCTTCTTTATTTTATATTTTCAATCATCCTTGATTACTTAAACTATGCCTTCAGTTTACGGCATGTCCAAGATATTGGCATCTTTTCTTTCTGCCAATAAAAATCATAATTTCCTTTGCTGTGAACTCAAACTTGCAACTCAAAATGTAGGGTTCCTAGTATTTAAAAATGGTACATGCAAGAATTTAATGTTGGCCCGTACCTACGGTGACTAGCCTCCAAAAGATATTTGCACTGTAAAGTAATGTAGCTGTCCAGTGAGAAAAACTGGAGCTCAGAGTAAACTCATAACTCTACTGCCTTCAGTTTGAGGCAAGCTACTGAAATAATTCAACACTTTTTTTTAATGCTTGATAATAATACAAATCAGAGGTGAAGTTTAATTTTTAATAAATATTTTGAAAAAGTGACTTTTCACATTTTGCCTTTGTGAGGCTCCAGTGGGCTAATTAGCATCAGCCTGCTGATAGATAGCCCTGCCAGTGCTTCCTATTAATGGGGTGTGAGGTCTGCTCTCAGAGCAGGGACAATAGTTAAGATATTTTCTCAGGAAGACTTGGCAGTGAGGTGGGTGCCAGATCTCAGCTCAGGAAGGACAAATGGCTAGGGTTCAGGACCATCATTACCTTATGAGGGACTAGATTGAGGCCTATCCATTCACATTTAAGTGTAAGGGGAGACCTGAAGAAAGTAAGGCCATTGCTCTTTAGGTACTCAGTAGCTATTTGGGCACCAGCCTAGTGGCAGGGGGAGCTGTTCAGTTGTTTGAGGAAGTTTGAGTTCTTTAAACACTTCCATGACTGGTCTACAGGTGCCCTTCACGGGCAGAAGGCATGTGCAGTCTTGAAGTCCTATTAGTAAGGAGCAATGTGTGCTAATTTTCAGGAGGGCAAATACGATTAGCTGCAAAAGTGAAAGGGTTGTCCCCAGGAACTATTTTCCCATTGGTAAGCGAGTGTCCAGGCGTCACCACCATCCACTAACTAGTGAAACCTACATGGCGGGCACTTCACCCACTGCCCATCATAACCCTTTCTGAACCTGTGATGAACAGAAGAGGACTGGACCTGTGTGGAGATCTTAAGGACCAGACCTGCTACCACTTGTACCCGTACTAAGAAATGGTCTCCAAGGGTCAGTTAGCTGACCTTTCGGGTGGCTACTGGGATTCAACAAGCTGCAACAGTTATTTTTTTTCCAGAAGTGCCCAGCTGATCAGTAACAACTGGAAAACTGGACCGGTGGTCTTTGCTGGAGTAAGTCTTGGCTCTGAAGTGCTCTCCCTGAGGTTCTCCGGAGCATCTCCGGGAACTCTAAACATTTTTTATTTTACAAGACCACCAGTAAATCAGCAGAACCTAGCAAGCTGCAGAAGTGCTCTATTAAAATGTGATCTCATGTGATACAGCTTCAGACTGGCAGTGTTGGAACATTTTAAGCTCCATAAAAAGACCAAGGGGCATATTATCAAGGGCCATATCTCCGCTTTTTTGGGCTTAAAAAGCCAAAAATGCGGAGATAATATTATCGCCCTATTAACAAGGCTGCGCTAACATGCATTAGCGCATGTTAGCAGCCGTTTTCCCCACACCTCACCTTGCATCGCTAATGAGATGCAAAGTAGGCGTTCCTTTACAAACAACATGAAAAAGGATCGCTAACTGTACTTCGCAGTATTAACAAGCCCACCAAGGACACCCATAGCGCTATTAAAAGCTGCGCTAACCGCGGTTATCGCCGGAAGCTAACGTCTGCTAAATTTCTGACTTAACTATAAGTATAAAGGGAGGTGGATTGTCAGGCTAAGCCCACCATGGCCTGTCAACAAGGAATTCCCTATCGCTGCAGTGTTATCGCTGGATTTCCAGCGATATACCCGCATTTTGCCGCTATAACTGTATCAATTATCGCCTCGGAGATTAGCGTTGTTAACATCGCGCTAACCCAGCGATAACATCCATCGATAGCCGGCGATAAATGGAAGCGCGCTATGCACGCTTTGCGATATTCATCGCCATCTGTTGATATTATGCCCCCAAGTCTGAAGCTAGAAATATTGACTAGACAAGGGCACAAAAAGTATTTTCCCAAAGCAAGCACCTCATTGGCTACGAAATATCTATTTCTCCTGCTCTAAGCTTTTGCAGCCAAAATCAATGGCATCAGCAGAACCTCCACCAGCAGCTATCTGGCTTTGAGCGGACTTCAGCAGATACAGCCTGGAACAATCTCTCATTTAAGTATTTTGACTTAAACTTCAGAGACTAAAAAAACAGCCTAATTTGTATGTTGACAGATGAGGTCAATTCCATCATGGCAGGAGGGTAAGCCTGCAGACATTTCCAAAGCCTTGGCAGGTGCCACTGTCACAGCAGTTTGTGTAATTGCTTTTTTAAGTTTGACACACAGCTCTACCAACATGAGGGAACCATTCTGCAAATATAATGTGTTAATGTAAAAATAAAATGTCCCCCTAGCGACGTGACTCATGTCCCATGGAGAGGGGGCATTTTTATGTTTTTCCTTACCACCAGGGTTTTCCTGCCAGTGACGGGCAGTATAGAACAGTCTACATGTGCTCCCATCTAAATTGGGCAGGTGGATATGTTGCCATTTCTCCGACTGCCCAACAGAGTAAGGGTCATTGGAGAAGTTTGGCCAAGGCAGAGCTGGAGTAGTCTCCAACTTTGCCAAAGTATGGTTCACTGCATCTAGCTTCGGCAGTTGGACCAGTGTTTTGGTGGTAAGGATACTCTGTTACTGTTGAGTTGGAGTTTGATTACTGTCAATATATAAATTAGGCTTTAAGTAAGAAAGTAAAATCTTTGACCGGGACCAATCATGATGCGTATCCGACCTGCGTTCCATTGCAGACTGCCTAAATTTGCACCTGCCCTTGTCAACTGTGAGCAGTGAATACTAAATAGCTTTACTTTTTTGGGTGTTTTTCGCCTATAATATATCTCTCCAGTTTGCACTATTTTTTGTTGTTTTGGTGTCATTTTGTTTCTCTGTTTATGTAAATTGGTTGTGGTATATTTTATTTTACTTTTAACTGTTTTTTACTACTAAATACATTGCTAAGCCTGTCTGCTTCTTGCCACAGCTACCATGGTGTAGGGTCCGGGTTAAAATTAATGCAACTGTTATACCTTAATAAGTATGTGACATTATTACTTGTTTTTGACTTCTATCCACACCATTTAATAAACCACTTTCTGACAATTCACAGTTTTTCAAGGATTACAAAAATACAGCAATATTGATGATCTCATTTGGACTAACACGGTTATGGCTTCAGAACAATAAAAAATCCCAGGTTTTTAAAACACATGCTGTGAATAAATGTCAAGACATTTCAAATAATGAAAAACTAGATGAATTTATGGTAATTCGTATCTATCATGCACAAACATTCCCTTCCCTTGACTTAATTTTAGCCATAAAATCTTTCATGCACCAAGCGGTCACATTACTTACCCTCCAGTTGAAGATTTTGGCATTCAGTCATTCATCAGGATACAGGCACAAATATTCAATCACCTCATTCCTTCCTAGGTAAAGAGATGTTACTGTAACATAAATTCTTTTCAGTACATAAGACCCATCATTTCATTTACTGAGGTACTTTAGTTCCCTCTTTTAAAAACTCTGGCCCTCATTTACAAGACTTTGGCATTGGGCAGCACAGCAAGTCACCTCTTACACTGCCCTACGCCAAAGTGAAAGGGCAGGAATGCACCGAATGTTTGCAATATGTTGCATTCCTTTCTTTTCTGCCTGCGCTGGTGCTGTTTCTGCAGCCTAGCACCAACATAGCCACTCTTGTACCATGGTATAAGGGTGCCCCCGTTGTATGCAGGATTGTTTTTGTGCAGAAAGCAGTGATTTCCTCTTTCTATGTGTGCTGCAGAATACAGCACACAAAGAAAGAGGAAAAAACAATGAGAAATAAAGATATTTCTTCTTGTTATGCCTCCCCTTAGGAGGCGTAAGGATTTGGCACTTCCCCAGGTTTACAGGATTTTGTAAATTTGGGGCAGCATCAAAATCTATGAACGTTGCATGGAACCATCCATAGCAACGCACATGGAACGCCACCCGAGCGCAGAGTAAGGCGACGCTGCAATTTGAACTGTGTCACCTTCTGCGGATTCAGTGAAACTTTTACACATTACTGTGCATATGTGCACCACTCCACTGTCATTAAAAACATCAATGTGTACATAGTCACAAGTATACATAAACCACCTCATAACTGTTTTACATTTTTTTCCCCATTTTACAAGTTTCACAAACCTGCATATTTTTTAACTGGATTTGCAAATGTATTCTCAAACACATCCAAACCTTGACTTCTGATTGGATACATTAAGATCCCACCCTTCCACATGGAAAACCATACCTAAAATAGTTACTTCTCCAGTGAAGTCTCCAGAAGGAGAATTGAGAACCAGCAGTGCTGTTCATCTCCACAATGGCTGAAGCTATATCATCCATCAAAGATGAGAATCCACAACCTGTCAAGAATGAGAAGAAGACACACAAAAGAATCTGATGTGTGGAAGCACTTAAATATACCTTCTGGGGAAAAGAAGGTAAAAGCAACATATGCCAAGTACACAATTAATAATATAAGCAGTTGTCCAGAGGCACTGCAAAGAAGTATTCACATCGGACACGTTCTATGTGGAAGCACATAAAACAAATCTTGAGAGGGTCTACAACTAGATGATGTGAGTGAAAGCAGGTGCAACAGGACAGTCTACATCTACAGCAGCTTTGGGAGAACTATCTTCAGTTGTAGTTATTACAATTGCAGCTGCTTGTGAGGAATTGAGTTACATGGTTATACACTGCATGAAATTCCACATGCCCGTCGCTGTAAAAAGGTCTTCTGTGGGTGCATCCTTGGATACAGTGAAGAAGAATCGCTCATAGTTTTTTCTATGCTTCCAGAGACTACACAATGTTTGTTGAAGAGTGAAGCCAGTTGCTTCTTTGCATTACCCCATTCTTTCCCTGTTGACTTTTATTTTTAAAAGCACACAAATATTTTAAAACTGTTAAAAACCCTTCCCGAGAAAAAAATGGGTTGTGTGAGAACCACCATCTACTCACCATCTACTCAAACAAAGAGCTAATTGGTGTGAGAGTGGGTGTTTCAGAGTGTGCATAGGTGTATGCCTGGGTGTGTTAGTGTATGCATTAGTGAGTGTCTGGGTACGTTAGTGTGTGCATCAGTTTGTGCCTAGGTGTGTTAGCATATGTATCAGTGTGAACCTGGGTGTGCTAGTGTATGCATCAGTGTGTGCCTGAGTGTGTTATTGGATGCATTACTGTATTGATGGGTGTCAGCATCTGCATTGTTGTATGCCTGTGGGTGTGTTAGTGTCTGAATTGGTAAGTCCCCGGGTGTGTAAAAGTATGCCTGGGTGTCTTGTTTGATGCATTAGTTGTTGTGTGGGTGTGTCAGTATCGGCATTTCTTCATGCCTGGGTGCTTCAGTGTCTGCATTGGTAAATTCCAGGGTGTGTCAGTGTGTGTCTGGGTGTGATATTGGATACATTTGTGTTTTGCTGGGTGTCTCAGTGTCTGCATTGCTGTTTGGCTGGGTGTATCAGTGTCTGCATTGTTGTATGCTTTTGCGTGTCAGTGTCTGCACTGGTAAGTCCTTGGGTGTATCAGTGTGTGCCTGGGTGTTTTGTTTGATGCATTAGTGTTTGGCTGGGTGTGTCGGTGTCTGCATTGCCGCATGCCTGGGTGTTTCAGTGTCTGCATTGGTAAGTCCCTGGGTGTGCCTGTGTGTGCATCGTTTTTACTTGGGTGTGTTATTGGGTACATTTAAGTTTCGCTGGGTGTCTCAATGTCTGCATTGCTGTTTGGCTGGGTGTGTCAGTGTCTGCATTGCTAAGTCCCTCGGCGTGTCAGCATGCGCCCCTGGGTGTGTCAGCATGCGCATCAGTATGTGCTTGGCTGTGTTATTGCATGCATTTGTATTTTGCTGTGTGTCTCAGTATCTGAATTGTTGTTTGACTGCGTGTGTCAGTGTCTGCATTGCTGTATGCCTGAGTGTGCCAATGTTTGGATTGGTAAGCCTCTGGGTGTGTCAGTGTGTGCATCTGTTTGTGTCTGGTTGTGTTATTGGGAGTTTTAGTGTTTCACTGGGTATCTCAGTATTGACATTACTGTATGCTTTGGGGTTTGGATGGCTGTGTCAGTGTCTCCATTGCTGTATGCCTGGGTGTGTCAGTGTCTGCAATGGTAAGTCTATGGGTGTGTCAGTGTGTTTGTCAGAGTGTGCCTGGTGTCTCGTTAGATGCATTAGGATTTGGCCGGGTGTGTCAGTGTCTGCATTGCTGTATGCTTGTGAGTGTCAGTGTCTACATTGGTAAGTCCTTGGGTGTGTCAGTGTGTTCCTGTGTGTCTTGTTTGATGTTGGAACTGGAGAATATGGGACTACCTGCCCTGTGGTATGAACCAGAACAGGCGTGCAGGGAGGTTTCAGGTAAATCCCTTACGAAGTCCTTCAGGGTTTATAAACGCAACATATGGCTGCATGAGTCTCGAGTCGGCACCATGACAAAACTATTTTTAAATAACAAGACTGCCTATGTGTTCGAGGACTTCCTGAATGTTATCTATCCAGTAGCAGCAAGGAAGCTCTATATTCAATGGAGGTATGGTACACGACCATTAAGGGCCTTTACAAGCAAATGGCCCTCCTCTTTGAATGAATCTTGCCCAGGATGCGGTGCCGATCAAGAGGATGAACTCCACATACTCTTTTTTTGTCCTGCTTATAGTAAAGCCAGGAAGTATTGGTTAGTACCTTTATGTAAGAACTTGGGCTTTGACAAATGCTCGGTTGCTATGAGAATTCTTAAGACCGACACCTCAGGGCATATCGTCTTTGCACTATCGAAGTTTCTGATAACTATGTGGTCCAAGAGATGGTTCATAATTACGAATAGTAGCCAGGGGTGACTGTATATTTCTGTTTTTATGCAATTTTATTGTATATTATGAATTGACAATTTTATATTATGTGTTGCAATGTCTGTTTTTACCTGTAAATCTTTTATGGCTGAAATAACGTCGAAATAAAGATCACATTAATGAATGATGTATACATGTTTTTGGCTTGGTGTGTCGTCGTCTGTATTGCTGCATTAGTGTTCGTATTGGTGTCCCTGTGTCTGCACTGCTGTATGCCTGGGTGTGCCCATGTCTGCATTACTAAGTCTCTGAGTGTCTCACTGTGTGCATCAGTGTGTGTCTGGGTGCATTATTGGATGCATTAGTGTTTGGCTGAGTGTGTGAGTGTCTCCATTGCTGTATGCCTGGGTGTGTCCGTCTCTGCATTGCTAAATCTCTGACTCTCTCAGTGTGTATGTCAGTGTGTACCTGGGTGTGTTATTAGATGCAATAATCTTTGGCTGGATGTGTCAATGTCTGCATTTCTATATACCTTAGTATGAATGTCTGCATTGGTAAGTCCTGGGTGTGTCCCTGTGTACATGGGTGTGTAATTTCATGCATGAGTATTTGGATGAATGTATTGGTGTGTAGTTGGGTGTTCCTGTGACTGTATCAATGTGTTTTAAGGGGTATTGGTAGCTGTATCAGTGTGAGCCTATGTGTGTGAGTACATCTATCTGTGGGTACCTGGGTGTGTGAGTAGCTGTGCTGATGTTTGCGTAGGTGTGTTAATAACTGTAGCAATCTGTCCTTGGGTGTGCATCCTCAAAGTCTAAAGTTATGCAACAACAGTGCAAAAATTAGTTAATAATGTACATTACCTCAAGAGATGGTGCCATTGATCAGCATAAAAAGAAAATAACAGAAATATTTATTTGGTTTTACAATTATTACAATCACCAAAAGTATCTTACAATTCCCACAATGCATAAAGACATATTTCTAAGTAATAATTAGACATTTCTCATACTATAAAGGTATGTATTCATATAAATAAGCATTTCATTTTCCATGTTTCACTTTTCTCAGCTTTTTTACTCATATACCATAAACAATGTACATTTTAAGAAGACATCACTGAACAGTGGGATAAAAAATCATAAAGAATGTAGAAAAAAACTACACACAATTTCATTACAATTAAGGAACACTGTGCATTGTACCCGCTCACTCACTACAAATAAAAAAATAAACACAACACAACTTATTTAACTATTTACAAATACAGTTTTGTGAACAACCCCTTTAAACACATGCAGGTATATCTTTCCTCAAGCACAGAAGAAAGTGATATTAGGAAATATTTTAGAATACCTTCAGGGGTAATGATTACAGCTAAATATATGCAGTGTAATATTTGCAGCATACAGTTACCCAGCAGCACTGCCAAGAAATATTCACAATTCATGAAAGGCTGTACAACTGAATAATGCATGAGAAATTTGGTGCAGCAATATATTCCATTTTTAGAGCACCCTTGGGAGGACGTTCATCCGCTGTAGTCTTGACAATCCTAGAAGGCTATGAAGATTTGAGGAAGCTGATTACTCACTCTGCGAAATTCCACATGTTTACCGATGTAAAAATGTGTTATGTGAGTCCATTTTCCCTTGTACTGTAATTGTGTGAATGACTGTATAGGTGTGTGAGTACATGTATGAGTTCCTGTATGGGTGTGCTTGTGACCCTTAACTTAATAATAAATATATTTATAACTTTACAGGCATATTTTTTAACATCTTAGAATACAATTTAAACCACACATTTAAAAAATAAACATAACATGACTTATTTAACTATTTACAAATACAGAAAGACACTAAAACCTGAACTTTTAAAACAGAAAGTAGTACCATTGAAAATGAAGAGATGATTCCTAGAAATGTAGTGGAAGAACTAAGTGAAGAGATATAGGGGAGATTTTGACATGTTCCTGTGTATAAATGGGTGTGCAGTAGTATTTCTATTATTTGGCAGAAATTATTTGATAGAATAGGACCCCACCCACGTTCTTGCCGTGCTGCTCTCTATTTACTTTACCTCCGCAAATATTTTGACAAATGAGTACTGGTATCGTCATCATGTTGAGCAAATTTAGGACCACTAACTTGGTTTCTAACCCTGATTTGTGCAGAATATCCATGGGATCACTCACATTACTTTCTGAGAGAAGCTAGCGCTAACATTAAATGCATCATCCACTGAGCTTCAGAAAGGGCTTAAAGGCAGAGTTGTGTATTTACCTTCAGATGTAAAACCAAATATTGAAACTGTGGGTGTAGAAAGACATTTGAAAGAACCACTGTTATTGTAATTAATGGTGTGCCCACAAAAAAAAAAAAATCTGGCAAAAACTAGTAGATGTACATAAATGATATCTTAAACACAATAATGTGTACTATAAAGATATGGGTGCACATGCATCTTTCGCAAATTACCATCAACTTCAAATTGATGGTAATTTGCGATCCCAAATTGCGAAATTGCAATTTTGAAGTGCATCTTGCATTGCATTTCGGGAATCGCAATTTGTGATTCCCGAAATGTTTTCCCAATTTAGGTAATAGCAAAATTTGCTAATACATAAATTGTGAAATTGCATTTGGGTTGATGCACCCCAAATGCAAAAATACTGGTTGCAAAGGGCCAGATTCTGGGAATCTGCCCCTTTACGACCGGTATTTACAATGATGCATGTGCCCCTTAGATGTTCCCTAACATGAAAGTTGCATGGAGGAAGAAATATTGCCTTCAAATGGACAGTTTGAAGAAGTGGCTAGAAGTAGATCTGAAGAAATATATGAGCATTATAATATTCATCCACTACATTCAAAAGAGATTATAGGGGATGCTATTGAACTGTATCAGATGAAACAAGCCAAAAGAACTTCAATGAGTGTCTGGAGAAAAGGTTACTCACATTGCTTCTTCTCAGTTCACTTTGAAAAAAAGAAAAAGTATACAACTGTTAGAAACACCTTCTTTAAAAACGACAGTACTTTTTCCAAACATTTCAAAAACTACCCTGACAAAATCCTCCCAGCAGTAGTGACACAGTTTCTGACTAACACTGAATTTCAACTTGCATTCCTCGGGGGTTAATTTTTACTGACTAACAAGGACCTCCTTTATAGTGGGACACCACAACCTCTTCCCCTTCGTTAGAGCCAGTATCTTGTCCCTCTCGTCACCACGATTTTTACTCTAAAGGCACCTCTACAATCCTCCTTAGAGATACTCTGTATCTAGAGCTACTTCTTATACCAGAAATAACCTGGCTATATCAAACCCCTCCTTAAAGTCAGGCACCAAGCCTCTACATACATAAAGATTTTCTTCTGCACGGGACACAGTGGTGATCATACTATTTTTGCTAAACTCTGAGAGCTACTTGGCCTTCAAGTGCACCTCCTAGATACTCCAGCCAGCAAGACCCTTCCCTCCTCCAAGGTTCTCTTATCCTCACCTTTTATATCCTCTGTACCCAGCTGGACCAGCTGCGGCCTCAGGTCCCACTCAGCCTCTTTGTCCTTGAGGTCCTTCGGGGACTGGATTTGGGAGGAGACAGTACTTCATGCACTGTATCCAATAGAGAAATCTCTCTCTGGGGGAACCCCACTACAACTACAACTAGCTCTCCCTTTTCCAGAGTGCTGAAGTAGATATCGTATTGTGGGGCACATTGCATTCTGCGCATGTCATCCCAGGCTCTAAGGGCAAACTAATACTCAAACTTCGATGTATGGGTGAGTAAATGGGTGTTTGAGTGGTTTTCTTTGAGTGTGACTGAGTGTTGCTGTCACTGCCTGGCTATATGAGTGGTGAGTAAATTGTGTTTTTGTGGGAGTGCTGCTGGATATGTAAGCGCCTGTCTGACTGTGTGAGTGTACTAATTGAATACTATTAAAATGAAGCCCGGGTGGAGCAGGCGGAGTTGCACTATGCGGAGCTCCACGGAGTTGGGCAAAAACTCTGTGGAGATCTGCTCTACTCCACGTCCCCACCCCCCTCAATAAATATTTATAAAATAAAAATAAAGGTAAAAAAACACACTTACCTTTATTGCAGCATCTCTGGACTGCCCTCCTCCTCCTCGCCGTGGTCCTGCAGAATCCCCTACTTCAGACGTACGTTGTGTAGGACTGAGCGCATGTGCAGATGATGTATTTTTTCTGCATCTGGGCATGCATCCTGAGAAAGTCCAACTTTATTTTAGGAACTGTCTCTACTAAGTGGCTGCATTGATGAAATACAACTTTGTAAAGTTACATTCAGACAAGTGTGAGGTTCTTGTAGCGTGTGGTAACCATCAATGTGGTTAATAGCAAGATAGGCCTCTGCAACAGGCCAATGTCTTCAACCAGTGTCTTGAGTTCACAATTGTGGGTTTACTTTTATTCAAGATTAATCTAAATTGCACAAATCTCAAAAGTTATAGCAAATTACTGCTTTATGCATTTATTCCGGTAGGTTTTGACTAAGGCCTGATTTATATCTTGGAGGAAATGGAGACCCGTCGCTGTTGCAACTGAGTTCCCTCCCCGCCAAGACTATGGATCACCCAATTAGAATTTAGGCGGAAAATAGTTTGACAGTGGTGAAGACTCCTCAATTTCTGCTGTGGTCATACTCCATTAGTAGCCTGCTTGAATCAGCACACTAGCCCTAACACTATCTCGGAGTCACCAATCTACCAGTCCAAACTCAGACTCTTCATTTACCCTGCCCCTCTGAGAATCATCATGAAATGAGGATACCTGTAATGGAGACAGCCATTCCAATTCAGAAATAATGCATTTGTCTCTTTTGAAGCTGGGTCTGGTCTTCAACTAAATGAAATAACTATTTCTATGCTTTTGTGCGAGTAAATTCAGACCCTAAATATAATCTCCCGGTAGCCTTTGGTTTTTAAGTGAATTTCTATGTTTTATTTACATATACATATATATATATATATATATATATATATATATATATATATATATATATATATATAAACTCTCCCCTGTTTTCGATGACAGAGAAGAAAAGCGGTACACAAGAAAGATATGTTCGATGATTTATTCTGCCACACAATCCCCCATCTGTGTACAAATCAGGAAAGGCGGCTGACGCGTTTCAGCGTTTCCCCCTTAAGCTGGACCATAGAGTCCTAGCGTGAAACCACTATATTTAAATCACCAAGTGCTTGTCTGTCAACAGTGTTAACTAAAAACAACTAGGGCATACACGCTCAAAATATTACAGCAATTCATGTCGCCATTTTTCCTATTTACATTGAAAACTGTATTAGTTCAAGGACATTATCCTGTTATGTAAAGTACATTATAATTCTTAATTTGATTTTTAACTGTAAAGCACAAGTAAACATCTAATAAATTCCCCACGATATATCCTGTACAATGCAACATGCTCATTGAAAAAATCGTATGGCAAACATCACGGATCAAAGCAAAGAGCATTCTTAGGAAATTAAAATTGTATATCCATGGTGTTATAAGGAAATCTCAGTTATATATCCATGATGCTATGAGGGTTCTGAGTGTGACTGTGTGGGGCAGATGGACAATATTTAACAATGTAGATTACTAGTGACTCTAGGTAGTGGTAGGGTATCTATGTATATTGAATTTGACATCCTCAAAGAATGAGAAAGATAACAGTAAAGTGATTTGATGCACACATGTAAAGTATGTTATTCATGTTAAGTACATTTAAGAAAAGAGTTCTATACAAATCTGACTTTAACCTAGGTATTTAAACATTCCTCAACTGCCATATATAGTCCCCTGTGGAGTGTCTGCTCTCTATTTATTTAGAAAAGTTTTTAGATGCTGCTAAAAAAAGTGCATCCATCAATAAAGTGCACCTTACACAATTAATTGTTGTTAGATTTGGGGGTCTCTAGTTGGCAGAGGTAGGTACCTTTGTCCAAGTAGGGGCCCTCGTGTCTAGTCAGGGTAAGGGGGTACACTCCTAAAATAACCCCTGCTCACCCCCTTGGTAGCTTGGCATGAGCAGACAAGTGTAAAGCATTTGTGAACACACAGTAATCAAGTGACAACACTATAGACGGACACCACACAAGTTGCATACTAAAAATAAGTATTCTTTATATAGATTTTACACAAGACCATAAGAACAAAAATCCACACTACCGTACTTAAAATGGTAGAATTAGCTTACTTCACTTAAGATAGTAAGTGCGACACTTTGAGTTCAATGTACCTTAGGATGCGTAACGCTATACAACGAAAGTGTTGCAGGGAAGGTGATGCATCGGATCCTTACAAGCAAGAACGGTGATGCATTGGGTTCCTACTGATGCGTAGGGGATGCGTCGGTTCTTCTCTGCGAGGGGAGGTGATGCGTCGGTTTCTTACTGCGCTTCCGTGGTGGAGCGACCACAACACCGTGATGCGATGAAGATCTGGTGCAATGAAACACATATGGTGTCTTCTTCTTGATGTGACAGGATGTGGTCCGCGACAGGCCCTGCGACACACTTCTCAGTGATGCGGCGGCATCTGATGTGACATCGATCCTCTTCTCCGGCAATGCGAGGCGCTTCGACAATGATGCAAGCTGCGGCAGGCCCTGCGACACGCTTCCCGGTGATGCGGTGATGTCTGATGCGACGTTGATCCTCTTCTCCGGCGATGCGCGGTGCTTCGGAGGCCCTGCAATGACTCAACGATTCTTCTGATCCATGACAGGCCCTGCGACATGCTTCCCGGTGATGCGGCGACGTCTGATGCAACGTCGATCCTCTTTTCCGGTGATGCGAGGCGCTTTCGCGTTGTGAAGCGACAGCGGAAGTTGGGCGACACGCTTCTTGCTCGTGAGTCACGCTTCCAGCTCTTTGCGACACTCAGTCCCTCAGAAAGCCTCGCACAGCAGCAGGCACTTCCAAAAGACTCTTGGGGAGCTGGTTGGTGAAGTCTGTTGTCCCTGAGACTTCAGCAGGAGGCAATCTCTCTCTCAAGCCCTTGGAGATCCTTCACAAGTTGATGAAAGTACACACAAAGTTCCTCTCTCCTTTCTTTGGCAGTTAGGCAACCACTGCAGCACTTCAGCTTAGGGATAGGCTCTCCTCAGTCTCTCTGGTTGCTCTCCTCAGCAAAAGTTTCTTCTTGTTTTCCAAAAGTGATCTAAAGCTCTGGGGTCTGGGTCCCCCTTTTTATATACAGTTTCTCTTTGTTCTCTGAAGGCATAGAGGCCTTTGCCTAGTCCAAACCAGTTCTGGCCAGTCTTGGAACACTTTGTTGACATGACTCCTTCTTTCCTTTCACAGTGCAGGGCAGAGACATCAGACGCACCACAGGAGGTGGAGCCAGCATTGTGGAGGGAAGGCACAGCCCTATTCAGGTCCCAGGTGCAACTCCTCCCACCCATCTGCATGCAGATCTTTCTATTCAGCCCTGTGCTGACTCACCCTGTCTCCTGGAATCCCCCAGCCCCTGTCACTCAAACTCCAGATAAGGAATACACAACCTAGCAGAGGCAGGATTGGATGGTTAGGCGAGAAAATACTTACTTTCTAAAAGTGGTATTTTCAAACACAGAATATTAAAGCCAACTTCACTAAAATATGCATTTTATCATTCTGAGTTCAGGCATACTAAATATGAATTTCTACCTAGTTCCCTGAGTCAGTTAGGATTATAAGATGTTGTAATCAAACTGTCCATTCTGGCCTATGGGGAACAGGTAGCCTTGCAATAGTGAAAAATGAAAATGGCAGTAATTCACAATCAGGACATGCCACACACATCAGGGCATGTCCTACCTTATACTTACAATGCACCCTGCCCTTGGGCCTACCATAGGGGTGTCCGATAGGAAGAAAAGGGAAGGTTTAGGGACTGGCAAGTGGGTGCACTTGCCCAGTCAGCATGGCAGTACCAGACTGCACACAGGCTCTGCAATGGCATGCCTGAGACACACTTTACAAGCTGCTCCGGTGGGTGGCACAATCAGTGCTGCAAGCCCACCAGATTTACAAGCCCCGGGCACACGCAGTGCACTGTACTTGGGTCTGACAAGTAAACCAAATCAGCCAATCATGAAGTCACTAATCCATACATCAATTTACAATAGGGAGAGCATATGCACTTTAACACTGATCAGCAGTGGTAAAGTGCTCAGAGTCATAAAACCAACAAAAACAGGTCAGACAAAATACAGGAGGAAGGCAAAACGTTCAGGGAAGACCCTGTAAAAAGGGCCAAGTCCAACAATTGTAATTTCCCATGGGCAAAATAAAATGCATTACATATTATACCAAGTTCTAATGGATTAGGGCTCCTCTTGTATTTCATCAGTGAGATGCATCACACATTATTTGATGGTGCATCCCTATTAAGTTGTGTAGAATGCGCTACTTTTTTTACGATACCCTAGATGATAGCTTACAGATAAATTACATATTACACTTAGCCAAGTTTATCAGCTCATCCTCTGAATTAACAATAAAGTGCCCATTGAGCTTATGAGGTGCACATCGAAATGACCTCTAAGTTCACAAAATATATTGTTGTATATTATGTTCTATTGCTATGCTTCTGGTAAAAAGGATAGAACAGTTAAAGGGGTGTATCAAGGGAATGAGGCAAATATGCACACAGCATAATAGGCACTGTACCAAAGAAATGCTTATTTTGCATAAAAAGCGCTAATGCTAGTTGGTCAGTAAAGTGCATATGTCATAGATTGAGTTGGTGTGTGCGGTCGCCATTAGGTAGTTATAGTTAGGACCAATGTTTCCTTAGGAAAAGCGTTTTTCCACCTCCCTGGGGCAGAAAACACTAGAAATGATAGGGGGCCTGATCGGCGACACCCCGTTGCCCCAGGACTGCCATCTTCCTAGGGCACTTAAGAATAGAATTGTGGGGAAGCCCAAATGCCCCCGGCTGCCCCAGGGACTGCTGCCTCCCTGGGGCATACTGATTTTTCAAAAGGAAATGCGGGGGGATCTACAACCTCGCACTTTATAGGAATGCAGGGTGGAAGCCTGGCCCCCCGCAGCCACGGGGACCGCCTCCCCCCAGGGCACTTACGAATAGGAATGCAGGGGGCCTACTTGGTCCCACCACTGCCCCAGGGACCGCCACCTCCCCAGGGCACATACATTAATTTAGAAAACATGCGCGGGAGGCCCTTCAGCCTCCCCCGCATCCCCAGAGACCGGCACCTCCCCGAGACACAAACACAATAATTAAGGGGGTCTGTTGCGGACCCCCTGCCCCAGGTATCATCACCTTTCCAGGGCTACATGATAGAAAGGAGGGAGGCTGTGTGGTCACTGATGACATCATCCATAGAATCATTGACGTACCTCACTCACACCCCCATAGAACCTTTCATACACCCACTCCTATACAAGCATTCACAGACCCATTCAAGTACTTAAACATCTGCTCAGTGATTCATAGATATACATACACATACACTCACTCACCCATGCAGCCACTCATATACCTACTCACTCACTAAGATAACCACTGACATATCCACTCATATACTCATACAGCCACTCACAGTCAGTCAACCTTAGAGCTACTCACATACCTACTCACTCATCCATTCTGTCAATCACACAGCCACTCACACACACCCTATTACTTACTCATACATAAACTAACATGTACTCAGTCATCAGTCACTGACACAAGCACACACTCACCTATACATTCACTCTCACATGCACGCACTCCCCCATACAGTCAATTATATCCCCCTTCCCTCACCTATACTGCCCTTCACATACTCAGTTACTCACCCATATACCACTGACACATTCACTCACTCACCCACACGCAACCATACACACACTCACTCACCCATACATCCCCTCACACACATTCTCACTAACCCATAAAGCCACTGACTCACCCACTAACTCATCAATACAGATAGTCACACACACCCTTACCCACCCACACAGACACTCAGACACACATACAGGTACTCAGACAACCAATCAATTACCCATTCTGCCACTCACATACAAACTCACACACCCATGACAGACTGATAGAAACATTCACACAGCCAGTCACCCATACATTTGCTGAGACACCTAATCACTCACCTATACAGTCAGTCACACATCCACTGATTCACCAATACGTCTTGGTATATATCGATTAGATAATTTAACACATAAACTTTTTAAAAACACTAACAGTCACTGGATGATATCATGAGTGATGTCATTTGAGATGTCATCAGTGATGTCACTGACCATGTCATGAGTGATGTAATATGTGAGGACATAAGCAGTGCATTGCGGGGGAGTGAGTTATAGTTAGCTCAGCTAACTATAACTATTGAATTTCACTGGTTTTGTATGAGGTTGAGCCTGAGGTTGAGTAAAGGTGCCACATATGGCATGGGTGCACTCAGTAGCTTTACGTTTTCCTGCTGGGATTTTTAATCCTATACTTATGAAGGAAGGAGCGGGACTTGTGTCACAGAATGCAAAATGTCCTTGGCTTTTCAGCCAGAACCAGCTGATGGTGCCACACATGAGAAGAAAAGGTGGTAGACAGTTTGTCTTCAAAGAGTAATATGGCTCTGGTGTTTTTATTGCCACCTTGAATCTACAGGCATTCCAAGCAGCAGCGGAGGCAACGGTGGTCAGGGATGGCGATTTCCCCGATATAGGCCAGTGTTTTGTTGCAATTTTCGTTTTATATTTTCTCTGTTAGGGCATTACATTTGTATGTGCAATCATTTTAAGCAGCCCAGTCATAATATTTTAAACGCCTACTTCCTGATGAAAGCAAAGGAAGATACCTCCTCTTCTTTCGATGAGAAAAAAAGGAAGAAAGAAACATTTTCAAAACCTGTCAAAATAAATAAAACAAGACAAAGTGGCGGATTGGTTTTATTTACACCAAAACACATTAGCGCCACTTTACAGAGTTTGCCACTGAAGCACTACCTTCCTTTTCTCGTCTTTCTTTCAACAGCATTGTTTTACTGTTTGTTTTGTGAGGCATACACAGCTTTGGGGCCCTAGCGGCTGCGACCGAACCGTGTGGTTGGATGGGTGGCAAAGGACAGAACAACGAAGAAAAGAAAACACCCACCTGGAACGACTGGCCTGCCTGCCCACCGCCGCCTCTCCTACGTCCTCTGTCATCATCTTGCAGATTCCTGACCAGTAGCAGGAAGCACCCATCTCCCAGGCTCCCCTGAGCCAATCACAATACTGCAATGCAGCATTGTGATTGGTCTGTGCGCCATGGTTCAGTGCTCAAATGGGGACAGGGAGGCTTTGAATGTTCCTCACCAGGCTGTGTAATGCAGCCTGGTGGCGAACATGCAAATTGTGGGTGACTATTTGGCCGGCCCAAGATGGCCGGCTAAACCGTCATGCACACTGCAGGAGTGCAAAACACTTTTCTCCCTGCTCAGCCAGCCTGGCACCGCCCGACAGCCACTGACAGCTATAGGAAAAATAAAATGATAATAACAATAGTTATTATCATTTTATTTTTCCTTTTGTTAAGTAGGGCGATGCTCCTCTGCCTTGGTGGCCTTAGCGGAGGAGCCGCCACTGGTAGGAGGAATAGGCAGAAGTCAATTTTTATGGTGCCCACCGGGACCCAACAGTCCTCTTCATGGGTCATGTCAGATGCGTTTCTTGCAGGAATACAAGCTGGATGTGATGTCTGTCTTGGTAATAAAGGACCTGTTGAGTTTTTTAGGATGTTTGGGCCCCGGAAATTCCAATTTAGGAAGGCTTCTTATTTCTGTGATGAATCCATTGGGCTAACTCTTGGGCCTGAAATGTATTGTAGATCAGGGTGTCCAATGTACAGAAACAGAGGAATGGCAGTCAGCACCAGTGTGTTTCCCAAAAACAAGCAAAAACCCTCCCCCGTCCACTTCAGCATCTCAACCATGCCAAAGACAGTCCAACAAACAAACAAAAGGAAAATCATATACAGATACAGAACAGTAACTAACTGTCAGTTCATTCAGCAATTTACCACAAATAGGTAGCACTCTGCTGGGTTGCCAGAGTCCCAGCAGTCCTCCAGGAAATTGGAGGTGGCCGAGAAAAAAAAAAACATTGACCTGGCCATTGTATTTGATCTAGTGATGTAAGGCAGTGCATGCCACTAGGTGGTCAGGACCCCACAATCCCGGTGTACCCGCCGCACCTCATGTGTCATGGATGTGTATGAGATTGAAGTGCCTGCTCTGAAATGAGAAGTCAGTTGCCATCTTTGGTATGATCATATGCAAGTTAATCTCGTTATGTCTGGGTGATATTCTGGAGATAGTCTGTGGCAGCTCGTAGAGATGCAAACATTTTCACATTTGTACCATGATACTCTATACTTAGGCGTGCTGGGTACAGGATAGCATATGCGATTTCTGCCTCCTTCAACGGCTTCTTGATGGGTAAGAACTTTCTGTGGGCCACCTATACTGCTACTGTGAAATCAGGAAAAAAGGCAATGTGGTTGCACTGATAGGTGGTCTTTCATCTCAGGCAGCTGTCTAAGTACCCTGTCTCGATAATTTAGCAATATTGTTATGATTGGGCATAGGGAGAGGCTCCTGGGGATGAACCCACCATGAGAGACCAATGTGCTCTCTCCACCAACCGGTAGCTGTGAGAGTTGTTCAAAATGAAAGATCGCTGTGAGGAGCGTGTCTACATAAGTCTCCAACTTCCCGGTGTTAGTGGATTCCAGAATTCCAGTAATGCGCAAGTTGTTTCTGTGTGATTGCGCCACTTAAGTCTTTGTTTTTGTCCTGTATGAGTGCCAGGGATTTCTCCATATTCAGGCATTTCATAATTACTGACTGAATATCATCTTCTGCAGTGGAGATACGCTGTTCCACCGCCGTGGTGCTTTTCGAGCTTTGTAGACATGTGATCTACGTGCAAGTTTAACAAGTCTATCTTACGCCCTATGCTTTGGAGGTTTTGCTGCATGACCGCCAGAGTGGTCTCCAGGGCAGACACACCCTGTGACCTCACCTCCTGCTGTCATGTCTTTTAGGATAGTCCTGTCATGTATGCCCCCTTTTTTCATCACATTGTCCCATCCACCCGACAATATTGGTTTTAAACAGGTGACCTTTTACCTAATAGCTTGCTTCTGTCTCTTCGACACCAATCTCTTAGTATTCTATCATATCCCTGTACCTGACGTATATAAACATGCCCACAGGTACAGCATATTTACTCTGTATAAGGGTCACCACTTTTTTCATCCTTGGCCAACAGTCCACTTTACCTGATCGCATATGTTTGGAAAAGCAATTATGATTATTTTCAAAACATTTATGATTGTTTTCAAAATATATTGATTCTAGAAGAAACCCTGGAGTGACCACTCTAGTATATAAGACCCATCTTCCCCCCACCAATCAGAGGAGAATTTCTTCCAAGCTGACACAGGGTCCTGCATGCTGAATCTTTGACACGCAGCGGTCTAACATTCTTTGTGGGGTGTCATTCTAGAATCAAACATGGGGTCCTTAATTCTCTACCATCAGGTGAGGGGGATGGTTCTTCCCTAGGGAATTCTTGGCAACATATATACATATGTATTACAAAGTGCGGGCCCTGGTGGGGCTTCGCGAGGGTAGAGTGGTTCTCCCTGGGGAGGTGGGAAGGGATATATCCTCCCTATGTATACTTAGTATAATGAATAAATATCTCTTCTGGAACCAAGATGGTGCCTAGCGAAAGGTAGGAGAGGGGAAAGAAACAACAATGTGAAGGATGAAGTGTGTTAGGTGTAGAAAAACACCTAATCAGGTCTGCAGATCCCTAGATCTGCTAACCCCCCTTGACTCAAGGGTTAAAAGGGAGGAAGACCCTTTTCCTATTTTAGCTCTCACTCACTCTAATCACTTTAATAGTGACATGCTTCATCATTGGGCACCCAGACTCCTAAAGGTCAGGGTGGGCTCAACCGTATTTCTGGGAGCACTTATAAAGACATTGTGAGTGGGGACATAACATTAAGATGAAATTCCTCTCCTGCTCCTAAAGTGTCCTTTATTGGTGGAGTGGGAGAGAAGGTTAAAAATTGACTATGGTAGGGTGGGAGGATATGATGGTCCTATGACCCTAAACTAAACACTAACATCTTTCAGCCCTTGCTATTGGCCTATTTAATGGTCCTGGGCTTTCGTCAGGGTGGGATGCGAAGAGGTCACTTCCCTCAGAGACTTGAATGCAAGGTGCTCATACAATTAACATGTATCACACTAAATAAGGGGCAAGCTTAATACCTGCCACTGTCTTCTTAGAGGAATTACCTGTGAAACAAAGCACAAAAGAACAAACAAAAACACCTAAGATAAACATATTTTCTAACATATGTGCAGTGAAACTGGAGTGAGGCTAATCGTTGCAGAGAACAACCACTGTTGTCATCCCCCTAGGCAACGTGCCGTGAGCGTGTCTGGTACAATGTGTGGCGCACCAGAAAGTGATAGGATCTGGTGTTCATAAACCTGATATTATACCAGTGAGCACATTCACCGTTTATCGGTTGTTCATACATTACATGGGTAGATTGTGCAAACAAAATTAATTTCATTCATGCCATTCGCAATAATCATACTTCTCAGTGTCACACACACATGCAGGGCGGGGTCCGTTTTGTTAATATCATGATTCTTGAGTGGTGGTGTAATAAGGCACTCAATCAGAAATAAACAGGGCACTAGCTCCCAACGAGGAGCTTAGAGGGAAGGCCGGGAAGGCCTTGTAGTCACACTTTAAGGGATTCGCAGAGAAAAACAAAACAGAAAAGACAAGCCGGCATCAATATTCAAAGTGAAGAAGTTAGAAGACTGCTGAAGGGAGTCCCCTTGGGAGGATAAATTACTGTAAGCTCGGCGCCTCATTGCTCCAAAGGGTAAAAACATACTTCATCAAAGGCCTATCCCTGTCGGAGACCTACTGTGCTCACCTCTCCTGCTTGTCCGTAAAAGGAGTGCGGAGTCTGGTTTAGAAGTACGGAACTCGTGAGCGCGAGCTGGTCACCGGGTTAGTGAGCCCCACCTTGTTGGCTTCCCAAAGGCCACGCTGTCATTGGGTGGGCACTGGAGACTCAGCACCGCGTGATGCAGGACCTGACCTCACGTACTTCGGGTCAGGGGAATCCTGTGTCGGTAGATGACTCGAGTAGTTTGGTAGCCGGAGGGGAGGGGTTCTCACTCCAGTTGCATGAAAAAATGCATAGGAAATGTACATCTATAAATATACATGCTACACATACAGATCTAGACTAGGTACATTTAAGTCTATCAGCTTCACATCTCTTCTCATACAAATGGAGCACTGCTGTTCGGCAGAAATGGCGCAGTTGGAATTGACTAATGGTCGTATTGTTGTCTGTGCCCACCATGGTCAATAGGAATTCCAGACTCCTAAGCTTGATAAACTAACTCTAGTATTTTAGTCAAATGTCTCAATAAGTCCAGGGTTTGTTTTGCCATGTCTTCCAGGCTCTGTCTAGGCCCTTCTTGTGACCCAGACTGTTTTACTGTCGAAAAGCATAACAACTGAGGAATTAATCTGCAGAAGCTAAACTCTCCTGAGTGTGTGTCTTATTAGACTTCGTGGTGTGAAATAATGTCCGGTTATGTTCCACCGGCTTAGCGCACCACCCGACTACGTGCCGTGGATCACAATAGCAACTCTGTTTGGATTTTAGTGTAGGTAAATATATATATTTATTTGTAAATAAAAATATATTTATAAAGTTATAAAATAATTTAAAATTAATAGTTTATAATTTGTTTTAAAGGCAATAGATATGTATGTTACAATTTATATGTCTATGTTTCAATATTTTTTAAATTCAATTAATTTTATTATATTTGTTAAAATGTATATTAAATCAAAGTTATTTTTTTTAAGTTAATTTTATTATTTAATAGATTTAGCATTAATTTTTATTTAAATAAACAAATTGATATTTTGTACATCTATATTTTTCACATCGATATTTTTGTTTCAATATTTTTGTACTTACAATTTAAATATAGGATGTCGATATTTTTGACATCTATATTTTTGCATCGATATTTGTGTATGGGGATATTTTGGGAATCGATATTCCATCAGTGAACCGCTAGGCATGTCCTTCAATGATGGTGCGCTTGGAGCACTATGTCCGATGTGTTGTTCGTGCAGGTGGTGGCTTAACGGAGGTGATTGATGGGCCAAAATCAAAACACTGTTGAAAAAAAGGTAGACCTGTCATTGACGTCATCTGATAAGCAGGTATATCACTCGTTCGAAAAGAAGTGGTTTTGAAAGGCTTGTCTTACTTTTCAGGCATTCCTGCCTACTATGTTTCTGCATGTGAGAAAAGCTGGGTTCTGTGCATGAGAGCAGCGATCAAAAGAGAATCTCTTGGAATTTGAAAACGTAATGACAAAAAAGACTAGTCCAGATCGATCCTGTGACGCCCTTCCAGAGTGTGTCTTTGGAGGAAAACAGTTTCAAGAGAGAAAAGAGCATTGTTCAGTGAAACGACCTGAATGCCTAAAACGATGGTGATAGCCTACATAATAAAAAGGCAGATCAGGATGACCAGGAGGAACCGCAGACGTATTGGGATGGCCAATTCAAGCAAACAATGAGTGAAATCCCCTGGGCGTGACCCAAGCACGCAAAGGCAGGAGAATCAGACCCAATGCACCAATAAAACCCCGTATTTCTAAATGGCACAACAATGAACAAATGGCAATTCATTGGCATCCCAAAAGCCGATAGAGGAGGTAACAACAGGTCTTGCAGACAGTGCATGCGTGCTGCCTAGGCTCGACCTAAAAATCCTACTACTCCAGGCCAAGAGTTACTTTAACTCTTTTACATGTCTGGCCCATAATAGTGCTACCATGTGCTCTGGTGTCTTCACCTCTGGATTTTAGTGTGACCAACTGGCATGGGTGCAAATTCAGGATGGTAAGTGTAAAAATTCAGGTCAAAGAGTCAACGTTCTGGACAAAAATTAAGGACAGAAGGTCAAAATTCAGGCCAAAACTTCTGAACAAAAGGTAGGTTTTAAAGACACATCATAGGAGGTTGCATGATAGTATATACGTAAGTAAATTGAAAACCACTTAAGTACAAGTGAAAATAAGTTTATATAAGGTTGACACAATCGTGCACTTCCCGGTTTTTCTGTATGCATGCAGCTTTGAGCAACTGTGCAGGTATTTTTGAGGTAATTCATATGATAATAATCTATTTATATGGTTACTACACTGGGTTGTCCTGTCTGATATTTTGTTTACAATTCATGGTCCTGAGCAAGCATGTTTGTTGAGAGAAGAGGTCAGGAAGATCTGCTGGGATAGACTTTGTCACTAGCATCTCAGATCTGAGTGCCATTGTGAGATGTAAAGTAGCACGCATAGGTGAACTAAAGGGAGGATTGCTGTGATGAACCCACTATAGGCAATGCATTATGGGTATTTCAACAAGTGGACCTTAAAATATGGAATCCTATTTTGTTTCTGGGGGCTTCGCTGATATTTGCACTAGTTGCTGTAAGTCACAAAGGTGCTTTTCCCTGCAGCTCTCTTAAAGAAGGCACTATCGATACACTATTAAATAGTTTATTTTTTACACCTTGCCTATTGCTAAAAACAAAATATACATCTCAACCACCACTCATGGCACTATGAGGCTCTCCCTAGTACCTTACACCTAAAAGAAAACATGCATACATTTACAATTACTAGTGTAACACACAAGTAGCAGTTGGGTGTCACTCAAAATGTCATATGCATGATGTATAGATCCCACACATAAGCACACCTCAAATACAGAATCGTCACACATAGGCAAGAGAGCAGCCACAAAATTAAAATACCTCCCACTTCGAACTTAAGCTCTTATGGCACCACTATTTCACATTTACATTCTCTCATCCATTAATTCTTTCATCCATCATTCAGTCTTTCACCATTCATTCTGTCCTTCCATCTGTGTGCCCATCCATATCCAAACCTATTCAGCTGTTTGCAAACCTATCCATCATCTATCCTTCCATCCATCATTACACTCATCCATCACTCCATCCACCCTTTCACTAATCCATCCATCCTTTCACCCAATTCATTCTTTCACTCATCAAACCACTCTTCCACACATCCAACCATTCACTCATCCATCCAACCATATACCCTTTCACCCAATCCATCCACTTTTCCACGCATTCATCCATTTACTCATCTATCCAACCATTTACCCTTTCACCCATCAAGCCGTCCTTTCACTTACACACATTCACCCCTCCGCTCATCCATCCATCCTTTCTTCCAGCTCTCCACCTTCCCTTTCATTCATCTATGCATTATTTCACTCATCCATCTTTACATCCTTCTTTTCACTCATCCATGCACCCATTCACCCATCAAGCCATACTTTTACTCATCCATTCATTCTCCCTTTCTCTTTCTATTACCCTTTTACTTAGCCATCCGTCCTTTCATCCAGCCTTCACCCATCCACCCACTGATCCATCCACTCATCCACTCATGAATCCATCCATTGACCCTATCACTCATCCATCAATCCTTTCACCCATCCATCCACCCTTCCATTCATCTAGCCATCCTTTTGTTCCTTTACCGTCCCTTTCACTCACTTGTCCATCCTTACATCCACCCTTTCCTCATCCATCCATTCACCCTTTCACTTATCAATCCATCCATCATTTCACTCATCCATCCACCCATTCACTCGCCCATCATCCACCCTTTCACTCATCCATCCACCTTATTACCCACCCACCCTTCCATCCATTCATCCATCTATTTACCCTCATCCATCCTTCCACTCATTCACTCACCCTTCCATCCTTTCTTTCATTATCCATCCATTTACCCGTTTACTCATCCATTCATACTTTCACTCCAGCCATTTACCAATTCCTTCACTTACTTACTCACCCACCTTTCCACATGAATTATGAGCTGGGCTTTCTCTACTGAGAAGCAGACAGAAGAGGCCCATCAAGAACTCCACCCTGCTGTAGTTACTACAGCAAGGGGTGGGTCGGGGGGATTCACTATGCCCCTGCACATAGGCAATCTGAAACCCTGGAAGTCATGAGTCATACATGATGCACAATGCCAGGGCGTGAGGTGACAGTGACATGGAATTGTTTCCAGGGCTTTAAGTGGGATGAAAAAACTGGATGGGGGGGTTCTCTCCAAGGGGCATGTCCAATGTAATTAAGGGCGTGGCTTAAACCTGTGCTTAGCATAGTGTGCTGCCCACTGGTATTCTGCTACTTCTGTTATTGCATGCAGATATGTAATACATTATATCTACAAGAAGCCAGGAGTATTGGCTTTGTCAATGGTTGTTAAAAACAGAAAATAAAAAAGCAGCAACTATGGCTTCTCAATATATAATATTGAAAATGCTTCAGTTCTGAAATGATGAGACTGTGAAAGAACTGAAACCCCTTTTTTTTTTTTAAAACATATTTTATTTGTCAAATGCATAAAGAGCGGAGCTGTGTAACCTAGAGGCTTCCGTAGCATCAATATACAGTATCATGACTTCGACATTTTTCTCATTGAATAAAAGAAAAAGGAGTAATGTAGGAACTAAACAAATAACATAAACCACCCCCCACCCCATCGCACTGTAAACCAAGCAAAAAACACATGCGTAATCGGAGCAACAGTCCTACACTCACTGTGATAATTGTCTGAGAGGAAACTCCTTCTTTTTAACCTCTTTCGCCGGCTTCTTTTTATGAACTGCAGTATGGGGGTTTTGTACATTTGTTGTACATTTCCTCAATCAGATTGCCCTGCCCTAGACCGAGGCTTGAGGAGGCCCACCACATGCAGAACAGCCCAGACTGGCCCATTGTCATTCTGTATGTGACAATCAGCACCATACAGAATGACAATGGGCGGGTGGGGCTGCTCTTGTGCTCAGAGGAAGAATGAGTGCGAGGGAACTGAGGCTTCTCGCAGGGGAACAGTGCTGCTCCCTTTATAGCCCAAAATTACGAACAAAAGGCGTCTGTAACAGGGATCATCACAGACAATGGACATGAGACCCAAATCACGGACGGTCCGTGAAATTTAGTGACGGTTGGTCACCCTACTGGATTGACACTTGTGGAGCCCCCACACTGCGCATGAGCGTTAGCAGTCACAAACATAAACAGAGGACTGAATTCTGCTCCCCTTCCCGCTCGACTTGCACCTGCTGAAGGGGCCTGAATTTAGCTGCAAATAGCATCAACACTATCAGTCTAATACCCTAATACTTGTAACAACATAATAATGTGAGTCAGATGACCCGATTGGGGAAAACCACATACAATGCGGGCTGTCCGACGAAGTCACCGCAGGGGACCCTCATAAGAGGGCGGCCCCTTTAGTGCCACAAGATGGCACACTGGGCAGCCTGGTGTCCAGAGACCCCTTTGGGGTCCCGCGTGTCACTTCCGGCCGGGGTGGGGTCGGGGAGAGGTATAAATTCCTCCCCCACCTACCTGGCGGCCTCTTTGTCCCCTCGCCCTGAAGCCGATTGTGTGCCCTCTGGTCGCTCCGTCCAGAGGCCTGGTCTGGCGTCGGTGTGCTGTTTTTATCTCCGGTCGCTGGGTTGCTTTTTGTTGCGGTGAGTCGTTCGCTCTCGGGGATGGGTTTGTGATTCTCAGGTTGTGTTGTGCTTTCAGGCATCATGCCATATTTAGGCGAGGGGACAGTGGGGGTGCAGAGGCCAAGCCGCGGGTCGGGTGCGCTTAGCCCCTGCCCTGCACCCCAAGAGTTACTCCGGTGCACGGCCTCGGTAATGATGGGGGCATGTGGGGTCGCTTGGGTTGGCCCGCTTTTGTAGAACCAAGGGCTCATATGGTGCTTGGTTCCTCGGAGAGGCCTTGAATGGTGGGATGCGGCGTGCCGCTCATCCAGGGTCCGCATCAGTGTTATCAGGGGAGCGCAGGCATTCAGGGTTGCGTGCGCAAAGGCCCTGTTTCCCCCCTTGAGGTCCCCATGTCAGCGGTCCCGGGTGTGATTGGAGGCATGTGGGACCGCTGGGGTTTGCACCATTATTAGCTTCTGGCATAGCTCAGGGAGGTGGCTGTCGCGGAACTGCTGCCCTCGACTCTGCTTAACGCGGCGAGATGAGCAGAGGCAGGCTGTTTCGGTTTGGTTGTTGAAGGGAGCAGTTTGGACGCTTATGGTTCTCGCGTCGTTTAATTGTGTTGTGGCCTCTGATACGGCGAGCGGAGCATTGGAGTCATTTGAGTAGAGGGAACGGCGCTCACTGAGCACCAGTCTTTGCCGCAGTCTAATTTTGGTTTATGACCGTTTGCCTTGTAAATAGGAGGTCTGGCCGCTTGCAGGGTGAGGAGGATGTTCAAACTCATTTTAATGATAGTTTCCAACACGATTGCTCATCCAGGTATAATACTCTGGGTGCAGGAAGGTGTTTATGCCACTGGGTGGCACTGTCGCTCGGTTATGGTCTTCATACACGGCAGAGTTTTGTCGTTACTATTGTAATGGGTTTCCTGCATTTCATCACTAGCACGGCATAGAGCAATTAAACATTCTCGGTGTAATGCCTTGTTTTAGTGGCCAGACGGGGAGCGGTGCTGTGTGATTACAGGCACCTTGACATGTTTCTCCGTGCGCCCAAGGTGAACTTCTTGATTTCCAGCTAAGTCACAGCAAGGGCCAGAGTGGAATCGCGATAGTTGTTGGAAACCTGCCTCATTCTGGTGCGTGTCAGATTGTATTGTATTATCATAACTTAAATGCGCTTGGCTGGGCTTATGGCGAGCCTCGCTTAATGCTCCCCTTTTGCCTTTGACCATGGTCATCGTACCCCTGCCTTTTACCAGATTTGTGCAACGCAAATTCCATATACAGAAGAGCATATTGATGTGTCTCCCAGTTGGGCCATACAGTCTGTACATCCTTCTGCTAATAGTGGAGGAGATGCCGGGAAATACATCGGAGAATGCAAAGGTAATTTCTCGCTAGGGTGGTCGTAGGCCCCCCTCGGTGCCTCGGAATCGTCAGGTTAGCGCAGGGTCTGCGGGCCATGGGGGGGGGGGCGATTTCAGAGATGTCTCGCATGAGTCACTGTGGCCTAGGGTGCAAGATCTCTGACTCTTATCCCTAAGGTTTGCGTTTATTTCCTGGGTCTCTACGGTTGTGATTTTGGGGGTGGCACATGCAGTAGGACTGGGCCCGGCCCGCTTACTGGACATCCGGTCGTTGGTTTAAATGCTTCAACACGCGTTACATGCCTCATCGTGACTTCAGCAATAATTTCCGTTTGGCTGTGTTGGGCTACTTACGCAGCACGGGGGCAGGAATGTGGATTAATGCTTTTACTTTCTGTTTATCTGTGCAGGCAAGGGCCATCAGTGCATTTCCACCCTCTTCCTTCGGCTACTTCCTGACAAGCATCATCAGGTACTGGGGGAAGAGTCACGATGGGCAACGCCACAGTGGCTCAGCCAGGGTAGCGGGGGAAGAAAGTGTCCCCCTTAAGTTACTTTGTCCACTTGCAGAGGCAGGGTCTCTCCCCTCGGTCCAGGAGCGAATGTTATTGGTCTTTTCCAAGGCGTATTGGTATTTAAAGGCTTGGAGTCAGATGAGACGTGGCCTCTGCCCACGTGGGCAAGTGTCGCATGGGGGGTAATCAGGCCGCGCTGTTCACTCTCCACTTGGCGGGATCTCAGAACAGGCCAGGGCCTTGGCCGCTTGGGTGTGCCGACCAGCATGGCCACAGCCTCTCGGGTCGTGGCAACGTGTTGGGGAGGGGCGGCCAGCAAGTAGGGCGCCGCTCACCTCCCGCTGCTCTATTTGGCCTGCCATCGGAGAATCTAATTGTCGTCCGGAGCAGCATAGTGACATTTTGAATTCTTCATGCCAACACTCTGGCTCTGCGAGTGCTGCTCACCCCCTACAGCTGAAAAATGTATGGTTATGCGCCAGTGCGAGCCCTTCCAGGTGATGCTTCATCATTAGAAATCAAACCGGCCCACCAGTTGGCTTAGGGTCGAGCGGTGTGATTGGTGGGCCCTCAAGGTTATAGGGGGAGGCGTCACGGCTAGCCCTCGCTACCCCTCCTATCCCATGCTATACAGGGACTCACCGGGCACCCATGGTTACACTGTTATCAGTCGGGCGTGAGGCAGTAGCAGGGTTGACCAGGTGCGCACATGGGCACCTGACTGCAAAGGGGCTGCAGGACTGTTCGGGCCCGCCCGTCGGGCACCAGTTCTTGGCTGCATTCCGCCCCAGCAATTCGGTGAGATTGGGGAGGCATACAGGGTCCCCTTTGTCTATGTTGGATTTTCCACACAGAGGTTTTCTCGAGACGTACGAGGCCGAAGAGGGCGGGCGCATGCTTGGCTGTGTGCGGCGGCCTCCTGCTCCGTGTCACGGAGTGTTTACTGTTGGGTGTGAAGTTGGAAGACAGTGCAGAGGCGCGGTTTAAATACCAGCTGTGGGTGAAGCTTGCAGGTTGTACAGGACGGGGCATTGAAGTGCCGGTGTGTTCTTCCAATTTCGGTTCTGGCTAGGGTGCTGCTGGGGGAATTGTAGTGGTGAAAAAGAGCTGAGATGGCTGGAAATCGCTGTTGTTCCTTGGCTTCTTGACGGCACAGCGCATTCAGAGTTAGTTGAGGTCTTGTGCTTTTCCCAGTGAACATTTCTAAGGTATTTGGGCAGTGTTTGCGCCACTGGGTGGCACTGACCCACTGTTTTGTTGTTTCTTCCTTCTCGATAGACTTATACTGGTATAAGGCCTCGCCGGTCTTGGCATGAGTGGTTTTGTGTGCTTGCCGGCGTGCTTGGGTGAGCACGGTGGTAGAAGGTCTCTTAGTTCACTGGTAGGATGTTCAGTAATATTGAGGTCCACAAAACTACAGAAATGAAATATAGCGGATGAGGCAAATGCCCATGATTAAATGCATGAATCGGCATCTCAGATTACCACAGTTACAGTTTGGGATGGGTTACTGGGTATGCCTTACAGCACATGCGGTAGTATTATCAGTTGCCCTTGGTAGAAACTTATTTGGGGGCCCCTGTTTGGACCAGCTTTGAATTTGATACAGACCAGCTCTTTCATGCCCACTTTAGGAAGAGTACTGACAGTGCACGGGCTAACTCTTCCAATTTCTAAATGTGTTTCTATACAATATTCGGGGATGGTGACGTGTTTGCAATACGGTAACACAGCAGCAGCTCACTAATAGTAATGAAAATAATAGGTGACTCTACCAACTAAAAGAAACCTTTTAGTGATGTCGTAAGGGTGGAACACATGGCCCAAGCGGTGCATGGTGAAGCTTTGCAGGGAGGCATACTGGGCACGGGAATCGGAGTGCTGTGGGTCGGTAGTGCGACCGCTGTTGTTAGTTTTGCTATCACAGGTTGAGAAGAATAAAAAGAGACTTGTACTTGGTTGATGCCAATTTTGTTAAGGGATTGTGTTCTTCGCAAGCACATGTGCCACCTGTACATAATCGTTGCATTTTCAGTAAATTACTACACCAAAGCCATATTGGGGCTGTTCGCCTGGTGGTGCCCTGTGCTCGAGAGGGGCAGATTTGGGCCTCCCGTCCCTGGGTAGGGGAGAGCAGTGCTCTCTCTAGGTGCAGCTGCTGCTTGGGTTGCCTTTGGGGTGCAGCTTGATGATGGCACCATGGGTCAGTGAGTGGCGTGCTCAGTATGAGGTGAAGCCAGCCGGAGACGGCTCCCCCCTCAGCGCATGGTGTGTACATCGCGCAAGGCTTTTAGCTTGCGTGCGCCCATCTCCCGTACTTACGGTGCCAGGCTGTACAGACGGACTGTGCATATTTGTGATACTCTGCTCCATCTGAGTCAGTCTCATACCATACCAGGCACTTTGACTCCCAAAGTATCGTATATATGTTACTGTCTCACACATGCACACTCCAAGCTCGGGAATATCTCACAAAAGCAGCCTTAAACCTTGGTCTGCTTTGAGTTTCTTGTTGGTCAAATGGGCGTAATTACTGATATCAGTATGTCTCCCTCATCTTCATTGTTTGACTTCTAGCAAGAAAGTGTCATTCATAGTCTTTTTAAATGTCACTCACAGTGCACTGAAATGATGGAAATGTCACACATAGCAGTTGAAACCTTGGCAGCCATGGATGGGGCGGCTAGCTCTCGGTTGGCTATGCAAGAAAGCTATAATTGTGGATTATTTATCCTATGCAACTAAGAAGCATTGACCAAGCCAACAGATGGGCTTGTAGGTGTAGTGCTCCTTTTGTAGTAAATATAGGGAGGCAATGACATAGCGGCTAAATACCAGGCAATATTTAGCACATTGCCTGAGCAAGATGGGTAGCCCTGCAGATTAGTTGGGCCTGCATAGGCCACACATACACCTCCTACATTCTGGCCCAAGCTGAGACATTTACATAAGTTGTATCACAGCATCACCAATTTCTTATACTCAGGCCCATTGGCACTATAGTGATGCATTATCAATTTGCACAGATTTTGAGCCTGCATTAGCCACACATACCTCCTCCAGTCTGGCCCCACTAAGACCATTCAGCTCTGGCTCCACTTCGGGTCTGGCTGATACAATAAAGCCTCTAACTTGTTTAATCTCATTGGACACATGTTGGCACGGTAATGGCAATGTAGGTGATTGGTTTGGCTGGTTTTACTTGAAGGGTCAGGATGTGGGCAGGCAAAATCAACAGTCGAAAACTCAACAACAGGGGTTGACACGCAGTGGAGGGCCCTTGGCTAGGCGCACTGGTAAGTTTTTACCTAGACAGTATTTATCTAGTGGTTATTCAGGTACTAAACTAGGGATACCTTTTGCAGTATTTACATGCCGGGAAGTACGTAGTGAGGAAGTAATAGTTCCCCTAGTTGCGCAACATGTATATACATTTGCATAGGGTTCTTCTCAAAAGCTTCCTTGTGTCCAACGAGTGCCAGGCAAACGGGGCCGACATGTACAAGAGATAAACATGAGTAGTTACTCAACACGGTGTGTTAGAAGGGATGTTACCTAAACAGAACTCAAACTGGCCTTAAACGCATGATGGAGACAATTAGTGACATGCCTAAACAGGTAAACCTTGTGTTAAAGGGCTGGTATGCCAAGGGAGATATCTTATATATTTCACGGGATCCCCTCGATCCAACATGCCTAAAGTAAGCGGGGTATGCCCGAGGGATTTATTAGACCCGTTATTGGTTTTATTATACATGCCAAGTGCTGTGAAGTAGTGACATTTCAACTCATATCAATGGTACTCCCAGGGCACAATTCATTCAGTACACACACCGCCAGACAGGACTGGTCTCCCCTGGAGCAAAGGGAAGCAAAACACCATATACGGCATATTGCCAACGTCGGGAAGCAAGAAAGATGGTGATGGAGTGGGGAGCGAAGAATCTTGGTCTGCTCGCACAGGCAGGCTATTTCTGCAGGGGCTTAGCTAAGCTTGCTGCCAGGCAGTGGTCTTTGCCAACTAATGTGAGAATGGTAAGGGTTGCAAGCATGCACCAAGAGATGGTTCCTCGCGACCATCCAGGACCTCAACCTAGTTGGAGTCAAACCAGAGTGCTGGAGATGGTTAGGTGGGTTGGCATGCCTTTACAGAAGTTTGTGGCAGGCTCGCACATGTGGTTTTCTGCTGAGTTTGGGGGCAGGTTGGCATGCTTCATCCTGTCTGTGCCAGAGCCAGCAGACCCCCAGGGGGACAGCGCGTTCAATTACGCATCATGTTGGCACTTGTTTACAGGACTCGCAGGCATAGCCGCAGGTTCAGGCTTCAAGGAGAGAGTTAGAGATCTGAAGGACCAATCTCCTACTCCATGGCCTCAGATCCAAAAGCTGCATGATACAGGTTGCTTCAGTTAAGCAAGATATCCTTGGGAGCGGTCAATATCATGCAGGAGGATTGTTACAAATCCATAAGTGTAAAAGGAACATCCATCCACAGCCATCCAAGGGAGTGGCCGGAAGTCAGGTTAAGTGTTTTATGGACAGACGAATGGTGAGTATACCATTGCCACTCCTGTGAGGCATGCGCTGGAACAGTTTCTGTAGAAACTACGGCCGGGTGGTGCGTCTCCCCTCCCATCACTGTGGTCTGACACCTGGAAGGCAATGATGTGACTTCCCAGGGTAGGAGAAGGATAAATAGCACCATGCGGTCTCCCAGACGCAGTTTGCCAGGATGGGGTTCCCCGGAATGTGATGGAGTCGCCCCGAACAGATCAGGGCAGAGATTGGCAGGGGGTGAGGTTTCCCTAACAGCGTGGTGAGCCACTTAGGGGCCCCTGACCTCACTGCCATGGGTAAGGGGGCATGGTTGCCAGCAATGAAGGCAGACCTAGGCCCTGGGATTACAAATTATTAAAACGAGAGCTGTCTTGAGCATCAAGGGTCACAGCTGGTTAGCAGGCATGTGTGTATCTGTGATCAAGCTTTAATTAAGCAAGCCTGGGAGGTCGCGTAAGTTGTCACGTCAAATGGTTGCTGTGACTGCGATAGTGTGCGCAACGCGAACAGCCCAGTTCGCCATGGTTTAGTTTCAAAAGGTCTGGCACATGTCGGGTCAACGACAACAAAGTGGAGGCACTCGGCTCCCAGGACGGGTAACGGGTTGCTTCAAGTTATGCATATAATGCCCCACCCACGTAGCCATAGTAGTAGGATGGGTGGAAGCGGTCCGTTAAGCAGGTGTGCTGCTGTTCCACAAATGCGGAAACGAGTGTTGGGGAACACGAAATGCACATGTAAGTAGAATGCCAGCCTTGGTGGAGGGCCCTGGCTGCGACGGTTGCCACACCCAGGGCTGTGGCGGAGTTACATGGCGATCCAGAGGCAGAAAGGTACTCAAGGATACCCTCTTCAGGAGCACAAAGGGTGCTGAGGCCGTATATCCCCAGGAAGTCTGTGCGGTGGACCCTGGGGTGCGACGGTGCCCCATCTGTGCTACGGGCGGTTGAAACCTGTACAACCGGGGGTCGCTTGAACGCTCCACCCCTCGTAGGGGGGGGGGGGCGTGAGTTATATGGTGCACCAATGATTCACCGGAGGCGGGAGGTGCTATCCCCTCACCACAACCGCCAAGCACTGATTGGCTAAGACCAATGACGCTGAGGCTCATGTTAATAACATCTTAACTGGGTTGATTGATAGTAATGGCACCCTGGATTCCTCCCAGAATGGGTTCCGCCCTGGCCACAGCACTGAGACGGCTCTCTTGGCTGTGTCCGAACATCTGCGTGCCATTCTGGACACAGGGCACACGGCGGCACTGATATTATTAGATCTCATTACCGCATTTGGCACAGTCTCCCACAGCATTCTCTTGCGCCGTCTGGAGGAGGAAGGTGTTGTTGGCTTAGCCTTGGAATGGTTTAGATCCTTCCTGTCAGGGAGAACCTTCCAAGTGTCCACCCTGCCTTTTCTTTCCTGTGTCCAGGGATTTGGGCAGTGGGTACCTCAGGGTTCTGCTCTGAGTCCAGTACTTTTCAATCTGTACGTGCAACCCCTTGCGATGGTGGCTAGGGACAAAGGTCGTTCTATGGTCTCCTACGCCGACGACACACAGCTGGTGGTGGCCCTCTCCGACGATTCTATGCAGGACGCTTCTAAGTTTAGAGACGGCCTTGCGGCAGTCGCGGAGTGGATGAATTCTCACTGCCTCCAGCTCAATGCTAATAAAACCGTGGTCTTGTTGGTGGGGAAGAACAGGAGCATGTGGAATGAGCAATGGTGGCCACCCACTCTCGGCAGTATGCCTATCCCCAAGACCCCAAGACAGCGGTTAGAAACTTTGGAATCTGGATGGACTCCTCCCTCAGCTTTCTAGACCACACCAAGAAGGTAGCTGGGACCTGTTTCGGTCTTCTTTGGGGTCTAAGACCCATGTTGGGGTTTTTCGACCCACCCACTCGTCAGCTTATTGTCCAGTCGGCGATCCTCAAGACTTGACTACGCCAACTCGCTCCTCCTTGGAGCTAACCAGGCTGAGGTGGTTCGCCTTTAGCGAGTTCAAAATGCTGCTGCCAGAGTTCTGCTGGGGCTTCCGCGTAGGTGTGCGTCAGCTACTCTCAATTACACTGGCTGCCTATAGCTAGTTGAATCGAATTCAAGGCTCTTTGTCTATCTTTCAAAATTCGTAAATTCGCGTCTCCTGGACTTTTGGCCAATTTGTTGACACCTTATGTGCCTGGTCGCCATCTTTGCTCCCTGGGGCAACACTTAGTAGTGATTCCCCGTGTGAAGCATCTCCGGATTGGGGGGGCGGTCTTTTCGCTGCCTTGCAGCTAGACTATAGAACTCGCTGCCTCTTCACATTTCGCAGTATGTATGGATAGCCTGCTGACCTTTCGCAAGGCTATCAAGACCTTCCTTTTTCCTGTGGTGTAATCCTGTTTTCTCCTGACTTTCTTTTTCTTTTTTTCTGCTTGAGCCCTCCTTTTGTTTTTGCTCCTCTACTGTTAGCGCCGGGATGCCTTTTTGCTGAGGCAGCTGCGCGCTTTATAAACCTAGCTAACATAACATAACATAACATAACCATGATGCAAGTGGGCCCATCAGGTGGTAGGCCGCGAGGGGAGGCTTGCCTTTGGATCGCCTGTAAGATAACCCACCATGTTGGCATATTTGGTATGCTAAGAAACCTGCAGCAATTTTCTCCACCAAAAAGTTGTCTTGTCTGCTTATTTATGCTACCTGTATGTTGCTGCGGGAGGGCTGGTGAGTGTGGCCGATATTGGCACTATCTAAAATACCAAGAATTTCAACATAACATGAATTACAGGAAAGAGTACCGAAAAATACAAATGGTATGTAAACTATTTGCCACACACAATTGCAAATAGCACTTGTCTGCTGGACAGCAAAGAAAGAGGCAATAAGATGGTGGCCGCTGTATTTAGTGGGATGGGTCCATGGTGAGTGGTGTGCTATTGTGTGATTAAATTAATGTTATCATGGAAAATGTAGGTGTGTATGTGAAAGCTTTCATTGGCTGCTGTGTTTGCAGTACAGAAAAGACAAGCATATTCCTCACCTCCTGCCTTGACATGAAATACTTTCATAAGAAGCAGGCTCAGCGGTGCCATGATTTGGTTAACTTCAGGTCTCTGCCTCTCCTGTGAGGTGGCTCCTCCCAGTTGAGGTCTTGTGGCCAGCATCACCTTCAGGCTCTCAGAACTAAGGAGTTGGTAACACTTTCTCAGCTGCTCCGCTCACACGAGAGGCGTGAGGCTGTGGACAACACGTTCTTTCTGAGGCCAGATGTCCACACTGCCGGCTGCTTCAGACAAAGGAGTCCCTCGAGTGCCTGTGGCCAAAACAAACTTGCGCCCCCATCCTGCAGCAAGCTGTGAGTAAGGACACCCTAGAGGATGGACTGCACTTTCAGTGCCATGCCAGTACAACAATGACAAAACTCAGGAGAGCTGATAGTTTTCACTGGGGAAATCTAAATCTAAAACCACAAACACGGGGCAATCACATGCAATGTGTTTGCAAGCTCTTTAAATTAATTTTAAATGTGTATTAAAACAAACAGCTCTGTAATTGTAATGTTAAAAAAGAATAAGGGGATTTATATACAAATATTTTTTCCCTTACATGCAATTGGGAGTTCCAGAGTAGCAAAAAGTAAACAAAGTACTTTTGCTTCTGAGAAAGGTGGTAACCGCAGGTGTGCGGTTCCTGCGCGACACTTAACTGTGCACAAGTTTCTGTTTCGGCGCTGACCAAGAGTATGCAGTGAGCTGTACCTTGTGTACCTCTTGGAAGTCCCAGGTTTAGTTTGATGTTTCTTGAACTGTACCTGGTTGTGGGTGATGTTTTGTGAAACAGAGGCCTACACAGCTGCTTTCATTGCTGTTCCTGTTTTATAGGCACTGGCGCTGCGATTTTCCATGTGATAAATATTTTATGTGAAATTGTTTTTAGAGTTGCTGCCCACCTGGATATTTTGAGTGTGTTCACAGTTGCACTCCTTTGTGTCTATGTTGTGTGTGTTTTCATGCGCCGTCTCTGGTGTGTAAGGAATGTTCTGGAGCTGCCCCTGCTCTCAGTGAGGGGATCGGTTGCTCCTGTCAGTGGGGTATCCCTGTTATGCGCATAAAGGCGCTTCGATGTACTAATCTCACCATTACTGGTGAATTGAATCTCACTGTCGAAGGTGCAGGCCGCCTCAGCCTCGACGTCAGTGGCCGAGTTTGAAGCTCCGAGTGCAGACCCTGACCCGGTTCCCAAGGACCGAGGGGATCGAGGGTGCGCGAGATAAGGTCGCGCCAATAACCGAACATGTGATTAAAAGACTGAAACCCTCAGCAGAAGGGTGCTGGTGACAAAGCCCAGGATCGCGCACCCCTGGAAAGCTCTCACAAGAAAATGTAGACAGTGCAACTAAATTGTTATAATGGGAAACATTGAGACAGCGCAGAATGTGCCTCTTGCACTTTTCTCGATAGTTAGATCCCTCTCGTAACTTTATAAAACACCTTGTAATTATTATTATTATTACCTGTGTGGTGCCTGCTGGTTGTGTTATTAATGCTTGTTCTGCTTCTGCATGTGCTCTTGATGTTCCTTGAAGGAGAACACTGCTCTGGTGCTGCCATTGCCATTGCAGCCTCATGCAAGTGTAAAAGTGAGCGCTATGGTCTCTCTTCTATTTTCATCTCAGCAGCACTCAGGAGAAATTGTGCGGATCGTTCATCTGTTTGCTTATGATCGCCCATTTAAAGCATGTAGAAACTATGGACCTGATTCACAAATGGCCTCTGCACTCGTGGCGGAGGCCCCGCAGCCATGGGGGAGTTTCTGCACTCGTGGCGGAGGCCCCGCAGTCATGGGGGAGTTTCTGCACTCGTGGCGGAGGCCCCGCAGTCATGGGGGAGTTTCTGCACTCGTGGCGGAGGCCCCGCAGTCATGGGGGAGTTTCTGCACTCGTGGCGGAGGCCCCGCAGTCATGGGGGAGTTTCTGCACTCGTGGTGGAGGCCCCGCAGTCATGGGGGAGTTTCTGCACTCGTGGTGGAGGCCCCGCAGTCATGGGGGAGTTTCTGCACTTGTGGTGGAGGCACCGCAGTCATGGGGGAGTTTCTGCACTCGTGGCGGAGGCCCCGCAGTCATGGGGGAGTTTCTGCACTCGTGGCAGAGGCCCCGCAGTCATGGGGGAGTTTCTGCACTTGTGGTGGAGGCACCGCAGTCATGGGGAAGTTTCTGCACTCGTGGCAGAGGCACCACAGTCATGGGGGAGTTTCTGCACTCGTGGCAGAGGCACCACAGTCATGGGGGAGTTTCTGCACTCGTGGCGGAGGCCCCGCAGTCATGGGGAAGTTTCTGCACTCGTGGCAGAGGCACCACAGTCATGGGGTAGTTTCTGCACTCGTGGCGGAGGCCCCGCAGTCATGGGGAATTTTCTGCACTCGTGGCAGAGGCACCACAGTCATGGGGGAGTTTCTGCAATCATGGCGGAGGCACCACAGTCATGGGGGAGTTTCTGCACTCGTGGCGGAGGCACCGTAGTCATGGGGGAGTTTCTGCACTCGTGGCGGAGGCCCCGCAGTCTTGGGGAGTCTCTGCACTCATGGCGGAGGCCTTGCAGTCCTGGGGGAGTTTCTGCACTTGTGGCGGAGGCCCCGCAGTCATGGGGGAGTTTCTGCACTCGTGGCGGAGGCACTGCAGTCATGGGGGAATTTCTGCACTTGTGGCGGAGGCACCACAGTCATGGGAGAGTTTGTGCACTCGTGGTGGAGGCCCCGCAGTCTTGGGGAGTCTCTGCACTCATGGCGGAGGCCCTGCAGTCCTGGGGGAGTTTCTGCACTCGTGGCGGAGGTCCTGCAGTTGTGGGGGAGTGTCCGCACTCAGGGCAGAATCTTCCCATTGAGAATTCTCATTGTGGAGATTCTACCCCGAATGCAGAGACACCCCCACAACATCGGGGACTCCTCCGTGGGTCTGGCAGCCCATAGTGAATCACGTCTCAAGTGTTGAATAGCCTGAAGCTCTGCCATGAGAATCACCTTTGTGGCAGAGGTAATGGTGCGCAAAAGACTAGAGGGCCGAACAAAGCAGGGTGGCTTCTACAATGCCATTCTCGCTGGTGTCATTTCTTTGTAGGATCACCATGGAAAGAATGGCCGTCCCAGAAAGAAAGGCTATCGATATGGCCCAGACACACTGGTCAAACCCTCCCTGCACATGGCAGACATTAGTTGTTTTAATTTATGAAGAGAGACCCTCACCCCCACATTGACAGGTCTCTTAACCAACATAGCATGGCATAGAAAACATGTTTTAATGGATACTTTTTCCTCCAAAGCATCTCATGCCATGTATGTGGGAGCTACTTTGGTGGAAAAACTTTGTCAAGGCTCTAAATGTTCACAGGGTCAGAAAGGCCTATAGGGCAATCAGGCAGTTCCCAACGGGCTAGTCTGAGAGGTCTGCCCATAGGCTGGTTTTAGGATTGTTTGAGTGCCTGTTTTGTGGTCTGCTAGGCGGCATTTACTATTGAATTCCCTGATATTTAAACAAACATTGCTACATCAAGCTCAAATCCATGTAGTCTTAAATACCTTGCAATACATTTCTACTATACAACATGTCTTTACAAGTTCAAAACTTCCCCAATTTGTAAACATGCATTACTTTTTTAGCTTTCTAGTTCACTAACAAGGGCAAATTTTACTTCGGTGCCCGGGCCAAATTTTGATCCCAGTCGGACTGAGATTATTTATCGGTTTTTAGGGCCAATATGGACTGTGCATGATGACTGAGAAAGATAAATAAAAAAAGAAGCAAAATAAGAGAGAGGGCTATAGATGAACAATCAAGAGGAGATAAAGAACACGTGGTATTAAAAGAAGGAGGAGAAAAAAGTCAAGTTACAGGGAAACTAAAACGGAAAGAATATATAGGATAAGTTGAACCTGAAGAAGAAAAAGCAAAGTAGAAGTTGGAAATAATGTGACAGTGAGCAAAAATAGAAAATGATGAAGAGGCAGAAAAATAACTGATGGGGAAAAAAAGAAAGAAAGAAAAATAGAAAAGTGTGAAATGAACAAATAGAAGGACATTAAAAGGGAATAGAATATTAATAAATGAAATATCAAGTAAAAGAAATGGAAAAACATGAATAAACATTAAGAGGCAGAGAGAACAAAGGGCGTGGAGGACATTGAAAGGAACAGAAAGGACCGAGAGATTGAATAAGAGAAAGGGCTTTGATATGAAGTCTGAAACAGGGAAGCAAAGAGAGAACAGGGCACAAACAGTGAAGGGGTGAGGTGATTGAACCTATTCAGTGCACAAATCAGTAGGAATAGGGAGCAGGGACATAATAGGATGGATTGAGACATGGCATGGGAAAAATATATGGCAGAATAATGGTGGAGATATGAGGCATGAGAAAAGAGAGGAGTGAATGAAGAACACGACTCAGTAGAACAGAAAATGGTTAAGCTAGAGGAGGAATTAAAAAGGACATTTTATAGTGATTATTGAGAGAGATAGACAGAAACTGAAATGTGATGGACTAAGATGGACTGAGATAGAAGTGAGAGAATTTGGAAGAATCAGAAGTCAGCGAATATAAGAGAAAATCGTGAAAGTAGAATGCAAACTGGAGAAACTATGCAGAGAAAAGAAGGTCAAAATAATAGAGTTTTATAGTTGGAGGTTAGAATGACACTGTACAGTTAAGGGGAGCGAATGAGAAGGACAAAGCGTGAGGGCAGAGGAAAACTAAAGCGATGTAGATCATATTGAAGGTGCAGGTGAAGGGTTAAAAACAGGATGGGACACAGCCGAAAGATGAAGGTGTGCAGATTGCAGGAAAATATCTGTGAATAAGATATTTGAGGTGGATGGGAAACTGGAAGAGATAGAAGTGGATGACAGGTGTGAAAAAATAATAGTGATGAATTGGTAGTAAGAGAAAAACTTTAGGAGATGGGAAAATAATGAAAGGGCTGGGTGATCCCGAGTTGCTGCAGTGCTGAGGTGGTGCTCCGTTGGTGCCGAGGTGGAGCTGTACCGTTGCCAAAGTCGGGCTGCACTGTTGCTGAGGTGGTCCGCTAATGAGGAGTGGTGCTGTGCTGAGTAGGAGAGTGAAGAGAGAAGCAGAGTGAGGCACAAGAAAGGAGAGTGAGGAGAAGAGCAGCGTGAGGCACAAGGAAGGAGAGTGAGAAGAGCAGCGTGAGGCACAAGGAAGGAGAGTGGTGAGAAGAGCAGCGTGAGACACAAGGAAGGAGAGTGAGCAGAGCAGCATGAGGCACAAGGAAGGAGAGTGAGGAGAAGAGCAGCGTGAGGCACAAGGAAGGATAGTGAGAAGAGCAGCATGAGGCACAAGGAAGGAGAGTGAGGAGAAGAGCAGCATGAGGCACAAGGAAGGAGAGTGAGAAGAGCAGCGTGAGGCACAAGGAAGGAGAGTGAGGAGAAGAGCAGCATGAGGCACAAGGAAGGAGAGTGAGCAGAGCAGCATGAGGCACAAGAAAGGCGAGTGAGGAGAAGAGCAGCCAGAGGCAGAAGAAAGGAGAGTGAGGAGAAAAGCAGTAATGAAGAGGACTTTAGTTGTGATGATTTATAATCAGAGCTCGGTTTTGAGCACTAGGCATCTATTCACCTCTTAACAACAGGGGCACACATCCTAAAAATATACATATGATATCACGACGGGTGTGCATGCCTCACAGGCACTGAGACCTTATGCTGCCAACAAGTCCACAGATGCTGAAATGTTGAAAATGAAATATGGTGCAGAATGCTTCAATTTCAAAAAGTGGCAAAGGAAATTTCCGCTTGATTCCTTGGAATCCTTAGGAAACTTGAAGCACTGATTCTGTAAAGCTGTCCGAATCCTGTATGGAAAAGGTATGAGTCAGATGGGAACAGATGTACAGGCTGAGTCTGTGGGGGATGGGAGCAAGAGGCAGCCAGGAATCCCAGGCACCGTTGTTCCCCCAAGCCAGCCTCTGAAGTGGGAGAAAGGACCCTGCGGCTAGAGAGTTGGTGTGGACATTCCTCAGGCTATGATCGTACTATCAGTCAAGGAGTCCATGGGTGCGCTTCCTGAGCTGTGAAGCCTTGCTTCAGGGAGCTAGGTTTGTGAGGAGGTCGCCTTTTTGGCTCAACAATGCTGGTTGCCGGTGATGGCGTAGGTGTACCTTCCTGAAAACAGTCCTTATCGCTCCCAGCTCACTCCAGTTCCCCATAAACAACTATACACTCAAACCCATCAACGTACAGTATCAACACAGCATTGCCACTTAAACTAGCGAGCGTGCTCATTTTACTCTTATGTACCTTGTAGAATTCCACTGCGCCACAAAATAAATACAATACAACTGTAGTAAGTGACAATGACGGCAAGGTATAATGATCAGAATGGCCAGTTACTCTGCTGCCAGGAGTGTCTAGCGTTTTTCATTGCACCAACAAAACAAGAATATTACCACAACCTTGTTGAAGTTAGGTGAGGAATATGCCAAAACAAGAAAGGCGAGAAAAATATCCCCAAAGGGCACAGGCTACACAGTCCAACGCCCTGGGGATGGTAAAGGCTGCTCCCCAGCCTCGAAGGCGCACGCTGTGGAGCAGAACTGGGCGTCACATCATTATCATGGTGCATCAGGCCTGCCTGTGGCCTCTGAGTGGCACAAGATTAGGGGGAGGGAGATCTGGCCAAAGGGGATAGGGAGGGGCCAATCGCTGGAAACCTGGGACGGAGCGACTGTACATCGAACTCAGAGTGACTGTTCCACCATAACCACTTTAATGGCTCTCCGGCTGTGCAACCGTGCAAACCACGGGTATCAACGAATGGCTAACGTATAAAGCGTCCACGGCACCTAGCTTGGAAACATGACTCCCTGTCACAGGAGCATGCCTCCGGGCTAAGGAAGTGCTTTCAATGAAAATACTCCCATCCCAGAGTACCTGACAGCAACCAAGAAATGGCAGTACTCTCCCATTTACGAAGTATTACTTCAAAGCAAAGGCGTGCAGTTACTCTGCCTTGAAAATAACAACTGTAGGTTCTCAGTACCCGAGAGTACCTGCCCATTTAAAGCCAAGGCTGCAGGTGTTATATGGTGGGTAATAGAATTAACAGGCTTCCTGCCATGTTCTAGTCATGCAAGTTTCAGACACTGTCCAGGCATGTTACTGTAATTTCCCCTACGGACGTCACAAAGTCTTTATCCTCCACCGCAGTGGTCTCAGGCTTTCCACGCTGCAGGCATTCATACCTCTTCGGAACCCAGTCCCAGGTGCCCCAGGGTTTAACGCCCTCCTTCCAAGACACTTCCCGGTGCGAGCTACTTTGTCCCGACTCGCCCACCCACTGGGAAAGCAGGTGCGCAACACTAGTATGAACAGAGACTCCTAATCTGACTCTGGACAAAGGCACAGCACTCACCCAATGTCTGTTCCATTCATGTGAGGCTGATCTACTCCCAGCTCCGCTGTTCGTTCTCCGGCCGCTTGTGGAAATGAGCCTTTTTAGGGGCTCACCGGTGCAGGGGTTCACCCATATCTGTCCACGGGTCCTTAGACCAACAAAATAGCGATTGTATGGAAGCTGGAATTCAAAATAACAAGTTTATTCACTCATGAGTGAGACCACGTCCATACAACACCCTCAAGTGTTCCAGGTGGTAGTGGCTTGAATATACAGACCATGGGCCTTTTATACTGAGTTTTCTGCACTGGTAAGCATGTAGTTACAAATAGAAGGTACAGGCCTACACAAGAATAACTACCCACAAACATGGTCAAATGGGAAATCACTTAGACAGCAAAGTGGGAGGGGAGACAGAACTGCTTACATCAATAGGATATGATAGACAGTTACATTCTCAAACCGGTGCATTCTAGCAGCTACAGGCCTTTCTGAGCTCATACATTGCTTGAGCTTAGAATAGAAGGAGTTAACTAAAGCTGATGACTCAGGCAGAATAGAAAGGCAAGCAACAGTGAAGACGGAAGAATCACGTGGCTAACAAAATGGATGCCACAACCAAGATGGCTTCAGCTCATGCTAACAGCAATTATTTTCGATTTCCACATGCTCACAGCCAGGATTTCCAGTCAGGCTGCGACACCCACAGGCAACTCCAAGCCTCTTTGGTCGATGGGTTGCTAGGTAACCAACAACAGCGGCTTGTATTGGTGTAAGGCTACTGGTCTCGAGCACACCTATCACGGGGCAGCCATGGACTCGGTGCCTTTGACAAGTGCCCCACCGTGCTGCCGTAATGTACTGTCCCCCGAGCCCAAGCACTGGTGCTGTCACTTCAAACAGGGTGCCTGGATGGGGGTAAGATGGAAGGGGGAGGGTAGGCTGTTGGGATGATAATGAAATCACGGCTGTGCATGCACCGCACCTTGGCTGCTGGGTGCTCATTTGCGGCTGTGCCCCTTAAGGGGGTTCGAAAGTGCAGAACGCAGTAAATCATTTTGTGTAATCACACACACACACACCGGTGACAGTAGAGTAAATTAGCACTCGTATCCTTAAGCACAGTGCATCTCCCCACAAGCGCAGCCATGCTAATTAAAAACAGATGGCCCCTGCGCGTTGTTGCTGGCTGCAGAGAGCAAAACGCTCTGGGAGTAAACATTCCCCAAGAAGCTGGGACATCCACACGCCTTTGGCCAATTGCATACTAAAGCCAGACGCAAAGGCCAATCGCATGTGAGCACCACACGCACAAGCTTCTACAAAAGTTGGAGAAAGCTGAAGTGATTCCAAGAGGTCGATTCCTAGGGCAGCGCATGCACGCTGCGCTAGGCTCGACCTAAAAATAAAAGAAAACCAATGTAATGCCGAATCGAGCAGCCAGGGCCAAGTTCAGGTAAACAACCCCCCCAAACTTCCCGACAGCCAGGATGGCCAGCCAGAGTCCGAGGGGAAGAGGAAATACAGATTCAGGGCTCCATATGTCAAGAGGCGCATCACTGGGAAAAACCAGGGATGCATCTCTTTTCATAGCGCTTCCACTGCAACACCATGGCAGCCGAAGCCTGGCAGCTTGGACAGAACCAAGCCTGTAGGCCTCACTGGGCCTCCGTCTAGGACCCCGAGTGGGAGGTGGAGGTGCTGTGGAGTTGCTGCAGCCTGACGGTGTAGGCGGGCTGCAATGGAAGAAAGCCTTTAGGACGTGGCGGTAGACATTGAGGCATAGTCAATCACCCTTATCTGGTGGTGAAGTCTGGCAGGTCACATGGAGACACGTTGCTGACCTGTGTGAGAAGACAGTCTGGCCCCCCTTGGAGCTGTGATTGGTAGAGGCCCTTCTGTGCACCAAAGTAGGACTGCATCTCAAAACACGAGCCACCACTACACCGGGGTGCACGGAGGAGATTGCCAATGGTGGGCCACGCCTCTCTGCACCAACAGGCCGGAGGATGTAGTGCTGCCTGGACGCTGTGGAAGGTAAGGCCCCTTAGCTGCGCCAAAGTTGTGTGGTGGGAGTGCTGCAACCTCATGCCTAAGTGGGCCCTGTTGCATCACCTGCATCGGGCGGTTCACCAGCGGACTTGGCAACGACTGCTGTACCTAGGCTTGTGAAACCCCACATGGCTGAGGCTCCTGCTGGCTGAGTCACAGATTATGGAAGGTGGGACGGGCAGCGGAGGAGTCCTTGGTGTCGTGTTGGGCGCAGGTCTAGCACTGGTCTGTGGTGCACACTGTTCCCTGAACAATCCCTGCACTGCAGAGGACCCACATTGCAGATGACACCGCACAAGACTGGTGAGAGACTGCACTAACTGGCTCCAGTTGCTCAGATCGGCCATTGTTGGCAGCAGTTGCCAGGGAACCAGGGGCTGGTTTAGGCTCTTGGGTGTAAGGGGGACTATCCCTTAGCGGTCTTTCTCTTCCCACAGCTCAGAGCTGTCTGCTAGCTGCTGCTGCTGTCCCCATAAGCTGCTGCTGGTTCCTCTGACCCGGTGATCAGGTGTCCGAGGCCCTCCACCCCAGCAGGCTCCAGCCTGCGCCTCATTGTTGATGGTCCAGTGGTAGAGCTTCACTGCTCTGTTGCTTGACTGACTCTCCTGTCCCTCTTTTCTGCTGTTCCTGTCCCTCATTCTGCTCTTCTCTGTTGCTTTCTACCTTTGGCTTTGTATTTTTTTCTTTGCCTTGTTTGTTTTTGTCTTTCCTGTGCTTTTGTACAGTTTCTTTTTCCCTGTCCTGTCATTGACGCTGCAATTCCCCGCAGCCCCACCCCCTCCCCACCCTCTCCAGTGTCCTTTCCCGCATTTCCCACCTTCCAGCTGTTCAGCCCCCCTGCAGCACTACTTATTGCTGGCCGCTGTGCGACCATGAGCAGCGGGTGTGCCACTGGTTCACCGCATGGGCGCCAAAGGCAAGCCCGTCTGCAATGTCCGTGTATCGACTGTGTCCAGTGCAAGTGACCCTGCCTCTCAGACACTCTACCCCTATGACGCCAGCACCCTCCTTGCCCACAACCCTGGACACCACTCCACCTGCCATCTAGCATCACTGAATAATACCCTTTCACTCTTTGCCTGCTAAAATTGAAAACACAACTTCTGCCACTTCAACATATTAACATCCTGGCAGATGAAGGGTGAAACCCGGAAACCGATCCTAGGATGTTTTTTTCCAGTCCAGGGAGGACCTGGCCTGGCAGTTCAGGCTGCACTGTTCTTATTGGGCACAGGGTTAAGACTGATTTGCATATGGCCAGGTGTAAACTGGAGTGGCATGGTGAGCAAAAGAAAGATGGATTTAAGGTAGATCTCTTGACTGAGGTGAATGTAAGACATTGTTCTGCTTTCTGTCCATCAATGGTTCTTTTTGTATTTGTCACCCCGAGTGGGATGGGTTTGCCCAGACATGGGTCCCGTGCTCTCCATGGCACTGGAGTCAAGCTATCCTGGCTGATGGGGGGTGAAACCCCGAAACCAGTTCCAGGATGCTTGTTTCCAGTCCAGGAAGGACCTGGCCTGGCAGTTCTGGCTGGACTGTTCCCATTGGGAACAGGGTCAAGACTGATTTGCATATGGCTGGGTTCAAACTGGAATAGCATGTCGAGCAGAAAAACGATAGATTTAGTCCCAGATCTCTGTACTGGGGTGAATGTAAGACATTGTTCTGAATTCTGTCCATCAATTGTTCTTTTTGTATTTGTCACCCCGAGTGAGACAGGTATGCCAGGATGTGGGTTCCGTGCTCACCATGCCACTGGAGTCAAGCTATCCTGGATGATGAGGGGTGAAACCCCGAAACCGGTCCTAGGATGCTTGTTTCCAGTCCAGGGAAGACCTGACCTGGCAGTTCGGGCTGGACTGTTCCCATTGGGCACAGGGTCAAGACTGATTTGCATATGGCTGGGTTCAAACTGGAATGGCATTGGGAGCAAAGCAATGGATTTAGGCCAAGATGTCTGTTATGGGGATGAAGGTTAGACGTTGCTCTGCATTCTATCCATCAATTGTTCTTTTTGTATTTGTCACCCCAAGTGCGACAGGTATGCCCAGACGTGATTCCAGTGCTCTCCATGCCACTGGAGTCAAGCTATCCTGGCTGATGAGGGATGAAACCCCGAAACCCATCCTAGGATGATTGCTGGACTGTTCCCATTGGGCACAGGGTCAAGACTGATTTGCATATGGCTAGGGTCAAACTGGAATGGCATGGGGAGCAAAAAAACAATGGATTTAGGCCCAGATCTCTGTACTGGGGTGAATGTAAGACATTGTTCTAAATTCTGTCCATCTATTGTTCTTTTTGTACTTGTCACCCCGAGTGGAACAGGTATGCCCGGACGTGGGTCCTGTGCTCTCCATGCAACTGGAGTCAATCTATCCTGGCTGATGAGGGGTTAAACCCCAAAACCGGTCCTAGTATGCTTGTTTCCAGTCCAGGGAGGACCTGTCATGGCAGTTCGAACTGGACTGTTTCCATTGGGCAAAGGGTCAAGACTGATTTGCATATGGCTGGGTTCAAACTGGAATGGCATTGGGAGCAAAAACGATGGATATAGGCCCAGATCTCTGTTATGGGTATGAATGTTAGACATTGTTCTGCATTCTGTCCATCAATAGTTCTTTTTGTATTTGTCACCCCGAGTGGGATGGGTATGCCCAGACGTGGGTCCTGTGCTCTCTATGCCACTGGAGTCAAGCTATCCTGGCTGATGAGGGATGAAACCCCGAAACCCATTATAGGATGATTCTTTCCAGTCCAGGGAGGACCCGGCCTGGCAGTTCGGACTGGACTGTTTTCATTGGGCACAGGGTCAAGACTAATTTGCTTATGGCTGGGTTAAAACTAGAATGCCATGGGGAACAAAAAAAACAATGGATTTAGGCCCAGATCTCTGTACTGGGGTGAATGTAAGACATTGATCTGAATTATGTCCATCAATTGTTCTTTTTGTATTTGTCACCCCAAGTGGGACGGGTATGCCCAGACGTGGGTCCTGTGCTCTCTATGCCACTGGAGTCAAGCTATCCTGGCTGATGAGGGATGAAACCCCAAAACCCATCCTAGGATGATTGTTTCCAGTCCAGGGAGGCCCTGGCCTTGCGGTTCGGGCTGGACTGTTACCATTGGGCACAGGGTCAAGGCAGATTTGCATTCGACTGGGTTCAAACTGGAATGGCATGGGTAGTAAAAAACTATGGATTTAGGCCCAGACCTCTGTACTGGGTTGAATGTAAGACATTGTTGTGCATTCTGTCCATCTATTGTTCTTTATGTATAGGGATAGGCTGGTACCATGCTTGCGACACAACTGCAGCAATGCGTGACTTTAGCACTGAGAGATATGGCAGGATTCCAGCTGTATCTGTCATTGATTGCGACATGGAGAGCCATACAGTGAAGACGGCGCATCCATGGTGTTGCAAGGAGGGTGCAGTTAAAAATGTTGCTGCACTGTTTTGTCGCAGTGATGCAACACTTTTCATGAATGGAGCCCAGGAATGCGCCCTATCTTATTGATAGGGTGTATCCCTGACCTTTTGTTCTGGTGAAGGGCAGCGCAACATAGCTCTTTGCAGTGCTGTCCAGCACCCAAAAATCTTATATGTGGACCCAAGTGTTTGCACCAATTTTAAGACCAGCTATTTTTTGTTCTTAAAAACTGCTTCTAACTGAACTTAGCAGCAGTTTTGGAGGGTTATTGTTGTATGGAGATTTCATTGTAAATATTGCAAAGTGTGGTTAGTAGCAGTTTTTTCACGGGAACGCCTACCTTGGCTCTCATTTTTGTTAAGTAAGTCTAACAGAAGTGGTGATCTTGAAAATTCACATTTACGCTGGTAAATTGTCTCTAACTGGAGTTAGCAGCATTTTTGTAAATACTGAGATAAAATAAAAGCCACAGTAATGTCAAAAAAATGACGCTACGGTGGTGTTAAGTTCTTGTAAATATGCCCCTGATTGGGATGGAAGCAAGAAATGGCACAGACGAAACCTCCTACAAATGTATTAGTGCTGTGAACATGTACTGTGCACGTGAGCAGCACTGCTGAAGAATGGTGTCTTTGAGGTGTATATATGTTGAATCCATTCACCTGCGAAGCCAGGGCCAGCTGCGAGAGCGACATGAACCCCACCACTTCCACCACAGACTGCTGTGAATTGTGGAAGCATGCTGCTGCTAGGCAACAGAATACACCCTGAAACAACACTGGGAACGATCCCTTCACAATAACTTTGACACCAGTGACAAGCTGCAGCAGGGAAACGTGTACTGAGGTTTCTAAAACACTTGCGACCTTGGACAATGAATTCAGGAGGATATGTAAACAAGCATTTACAATGCAACAGGTCTCGCATTTGTAAATTTTAGAGCTATCGTACACTAAAACTACGGACCCAAATCACTCCATTCCAATGCTCGCAAGACTCCAAGATTACATCAGGTGTGATAATGTAATGTTAGCACGTATTTGTTATCTTAGCTCATCCTGCTATCCTTACACACTTGGAATATATTATGACATTTATTCAGAATTAATAAGGGCAGAAGTTACAACTAAAAAAACTGCCTGCAGCACTGAGCCCATATACACTATAAGACGAGCATATTTTCAAATACAAATGCTGAGTTTTAAGCACGACGGCGTGCTTGTCTACAAAATCAGGAATTTTCACGCTCGCTGCTAACATCAGCTGCGATAGTAATTACTACCCAAATCACTCCATTCCAATGCTCGCAAAACTCGCAGATTACATCAGATGTGATAGTATAATGTCAGCACGTAATTGTTATCTCAGCTCATCCTGCTATCCTTACACACTTGGAATATAATGTGTCATTTATTTCAAATTAATAAGGGCACAAGTTACAACTAAAAAAACTGCCTGCAGCACTGAGCCCATATACACTATAAGACAAACATATTTTCAAATACAAATGCTGAGTTTTAAGCACGACGGCGTGCTTGTCTACAAAATCAGAAATTTTCACGCTCGCTGCTAACATCAGCTGCGATAGTAATTACGAGCCAAATCACTCCATTCCAATGCCGCAAAATAAAGACAGCTAAACCCTTCTAGTAAAATAAATACAACGACCTAAATAGCAGTACAACTCTTCCCGAAAAATAAATTAAAACAAAATAAATAGCAGAAATGGACCATCGTACACTAAAACTACGGACCCAAATAACTATATTCCAATGCTCGCAAAACTCGCAGATTACATCAGGTGTGATAGTATAATGTCAGCACGTAATTGTTATCTCAGCTCATCCTGCTATCCATACACACTTGGAATATAATGTGACATTTATTGAGAATTAATAAGGGCAGAAGTTACAACTAAAAAAACTGCCTGCAGCACTGAGCCCATATACACTATAAGACGAGCATATTTTCAAATACAAATGCTGAGTTTTAAGCACGACGGCGTGCTTGCCTACAAAATCATGAATTTTCACGCTCGCTGCTAACATCAGCTGCGATAGTAATTACGACCCAAATCACTCCATTCCAATGCTCGCAAAACTCGCAGATTACATCAGGTGTGATAGTATAATGTCAGCACGTAATTGTTATCTCAGCTCATCCTGCTATCCTTACACACTTGGAATATAATGTGACATTTATTGAGAATTAATAAGGGCAGAAGTTACAACTAAAAAAAATGCCTGCAGCACTGAGCCCATATACACTATAAGACAAGCATAGTTTCAAATACAAATGTTTAGTTTTATGCACGACGGCGTGCTTGTCTACAAAATGATGAATTTTCACGCTCACTGCTAACATCAGCTGCGATAGTATAGTTACAGCACGAAATTGTAACATGAAATCATCCTGCCGTCTTTACATACTTAGAACATGGGATGAGATTCGAGAGGGATTAATAAAGTTAGAGCTTGCAAGTATAAAACACCCGAAAACAGTGAGCCCATGTGGTTACAACAACAAAACAGCACCAAAGGCTAAAGTGATGTTCCTTATAACACAAGCACAGTTGTAAATAAGAAACGTTTGTTTTGGGCAAATGTATACCATTTTACACATCAACACGCTTCACGCTCGCTGCTGATATCAAGTATGATCGTATATTTACGGGACTTCATTCACACATCAAATCATCCTGCTATCCTTACGAAGTCAGTACATGGTGTGCCATTTGTTATATATTCATAAAGGCACAAGGGACAATTATAAAAGAGCCTGAAGCATTGCGCCCATGTACACTATTATTCAAGGGTTTCCTACCCGCATCCACGCTACGCGCACACAGCCACTTCGCAGTGCCCTTCAATTGGGAATAATGTGTGAAAAGGGTAAAAAAATCGGAAGACAGAAAGTCTGGTATGGTGTGAAGTGTCAGCTTGTTTGTGGCAGCTAAAAAACGAAAGAAACCAGGCCAAGATAATTAAGTACATTGAGATGGGCAGTATAGATTGTAATCTCTTCGTTCCCAGCTTCAAAGACATGCAAATGAAGACACAGAGTGATGTGAAAGGTCTTTTCCATTCCAATGCCGCAAAGTGAAGACAGCCAAACTCCCGGGAAAATAAATAAAAATAAGCCCAAAAGCAGAAACGGACCATCGTACACTAAAATTACGACCCAAATCACTCCATTCCAATGCCGCAAAATAAAGACAGCTAAACCCTTCCAGTAAAATAAATACAACGACCTGAATAGCAGTACAACTCTTCCGGAAAAATAAATTAAAACAAAATAAATAGCAGAAACGGACCATCGCACACTAAAACTACGGACCCAAATCACTCCATTCCAATGCTCGCAAGACTCGCAGATTACAGCAGGTGTGATAGTGTAATGTCAGCACGTAATTGTGATCTCAGCTCATCCTGCTATCCTTACACACTTGGAATATAATGTGACATTTATTTCAAATTAATAAGAGCACAAGTTACAACTAAAAAAACTGCCTGCAGCACTGAGCCCATATACACTATAAGACGAGCATATTTTCAAATACAAATGCTGAGTTTTAAGCACGACGGCGTGCTTGCTTACAAAATCAGGAATTTTCACGCTCGCTGCTAACATCAGCTGCGATAGTAATTACGACCCAAATCACTCCATTCCAATGCTCGCAAAACTCCCAGATTACATCAGGTGTGATAGTATAATGTCAGCACGTAATTGTTATCTCAGCTCATCCTGCTATCCTTACACACTTGGAATATAATGTGACATTTATTGAGAATTAATAAGGGCAGAAGTTACAACTAAAAAAACTGCCTGCAGCACTGAGCACATATACACTATAAGACGAGCATATTTTCAAATACAAATGCTGAGTTTTAAGCACGACGGCGTGCTTGTCTACAAAATCACGAATTTTCACGCTCGCTGCTAACATCAGCTGCGATGGTAATTACGACCCAAATCACTCCATTCCAATGCTCGCAAAACTCGCAGATTACATCAGGTGTGATAGTATAATGTCAGCACGTAATTGTTATCTCAGCTCATCCTGCTATCCTTACACACTTGGAATATAATGTGAAATTTATTGAGAATTAATAAGGGCAGAAGTTACAACTAAAAAAAAATGCCTGCAGCACTGAGCCCATATACACTATAAGACAAGCATAGTTTCAAATACAAATGTTTAGTTTTATGCACGACGGCGTGCTTGTCTACAAAATGATGAATTTTCACGCTCACTGCTAACATCAGCTGCGATAGTATAGTTACAGCACGAAATTGTAACATGAAATCATCCTGCCGTCTTTACATACTTAGAACATGGGATGAGATTCGAGAGGGATTGATAAAGTTAGAGCTTGCAAGTATAAAACACCCGAAAACAGTGAGCCCATGTGGTTACAACAACAAAACAGCACCAAAGGCTAAAGTGATGTTCCTTATAACACAAGCACAGTTGTAAATAAGAAACGTTTGTTTTGGGCAAATGTATACCATTTTACACATCAACACGCTTCACGCTCGCTGCTGATATCAAGTATGATCGTATATTTACGGGACTTCATTCACACATCAAATCATCCTGCTATCCTTACGAAGTCAGTACATGGTGTGCCATTTGTTATATATTCATAAAGGCACAAGGGACAATTATAAAAGAGCCTGAAGCATTGCGCCCATGTACACTATTATTCAAGGGTTTCCTACCCGCATCCACGCTACGCGCACACAGCCACTTCGCAGTGCCCTTCAATTGGGAATAATGTGTGAAAAGGGTAAAAAAATCGGAAGACAGAAAGTCTGGTATGGTGTGAAGTGTCAGCTTGTTTGTGGCAGCTAAAAAACGAAAGAAACCAGGCCAAGATAATTAAGTACATTGAGATGGGCAGTATAGATTGTAATCTCTTCGTTCCCAGCTTCAAAGACATGCAAATGAAGACACAGAGTGATGTGAAAGGTCTTTTCCATTCCAATGCCGCAAAGTGAAGACAGCCAAACTCCCGGGAAAATAAATAAAAATAAGCCCAAAAGCAGAAACGGACCATCGTACACTAAAATTACGACCCAAATCACTCCATTCCAATGCCGCAAAATAAAGACAGCTAAACCCTTCCAGTAAAATAAATACAACGACCTGAATAGCAGTACAACTCTTCCGGAAAAATAAATTAAAACAAAATAAATAGCAGAAACGGACCATCGCACACTAAAACTACGGACCCAAATCACTCCATTCCAATGCTCGCAAGACTCGCAGATTACAGCAGGTGTGATAGTGTAATGTCAGCACGTAATTGTGATCTCAGCTCATCCTGCTATCCTTACACACTTGGAATATAATGTGACATTTATTTCAAATTAATAAGAGCACAAGTTACAACTAAAAAAACTGCCTGCAGCACTGAGCCCATATACACTATAAGACGAGCATATTTTCAAATACAAATGCTGAGTTTTAAGCACGACGGCGTGCTTGCTTACAAAATCAGGAATTTTCACGCTCGCTGCTAACATCAGCTGCGATAGTAATTACGACCCAAATCACTCCATTCCAATGCTCGCAAAACTCCCAGATTACATCAGGTGTGATAGTATAATGTCAGCACGTAATTGTTATCTCAGCTCATCCTGCTATCCTTACACACTTGGAATATAATGTGACATTTATTGAGAATTAATAAGGGCAGAAGTTACAACTAAAAAAACTGCCTGCAGCACTGAGCACATATACACTATAAGACGAGCATATTTTCAAATACAAATGCTGAGTTTTAAGCACGACGGCGTGCTTGTCTACAAAATCACGAATTTTCACGCTCGCTGCTAACATCAGCTGCGATGGTAATTACGACCCAAATCACTCCATTCCAATGCTCGCAAAACTCGCAGATTACATCAGGTGTGATAGTATAATGTCAGCACGTAATTGTTATCTCAGCTCATCCTGCTATCCTTACACACTTGGAATATAATGTGAAATTTATTGAGAATTAATAAGGGCAGAAGTTACAACTAAAAAAAAATGCCTGCAGCACTGAGCCCATATACACTATAAGACAAGCATAGTTTCAAATACAAATGTTTAGTTTTATGCACGACGGCGTGCTTGTCTACAAAATGATGAATTTTCACGCTCACTGCTAACATCAGCTGCGATAGTATAGTTACAGCACGAAATTGTAACATGAAATCATCCTGCCGTCTTTACATACTTAGAACATGGGATGAGATTCGAGAGGGATTGATAAAGTTAGAGCTTGCAAGTATAAAACACCCGAAAACAGTGAGCCCATGTGGTTACAACAACAAAACAGCACCAAAGGCTAAAGTGATGTTCCTTATAACACAAGCACAGTTGTAAATAAGAAACGTTTGTTTTGGGCAAATGTATACCATTTTACACATCAACACGCTTCACGCTCGCTGCTGATATCAAGTATGATCGTATATTTACGGGACTTCATTCACACATCAAATCATCCTGCTATCCTTACGAAGTCAGTACATGGTGTGCCATTTGCTATATATTCATAAAGGCACAAGGGACAACCATAAAAGAGCCTGAAGCAGTGCGCCCATGTACACTATTATTCAAGGGTTTCCTACCCGCATCCACGCTACGCGCACACAGCCACTTCGCAGTCCCCTTCAATTGGGAATAATGTGTGAAAAGGGTAAAAAAATCGGAAGACAGAAAGTCTGGTATGGTGTGAAGTGTCAGCTTGTTTGTGACAGCTGAGAACCGAAACCAGGCCAAGATAATTAAGTACATTGAGATGGGCAGTATAGATTATAATCTCTTCGTTCCCAGCTTCAAAGACATGCAAATGAAGACACAGAGTGATGCGAAAGGTCTTTTCCATTCTAATGCCGCAAAGTAAAAACAGCCAAACTCCCGGGAAAATAAATAAAAATAAGCCCAAAAGCAGAAACGGACCATCGTACACTAAAATTACGACCCAAATCACTCCATTCCAATGCCGCAAAATAAAGACAGCTAAACCCTTCCAGTAAAATAAATACAACGACCTGAATAGCAGTACAACTCTTCCGGAAAAATAAATTAAAACAAAATAAATAGCAGAAACGGACCATCGCACACTAAAACTACGGACCCAAATGACTCCATTCCAATGCTCGCAAGACTCGCAGATTACAGCAGGTGTGATAGTGTAATGTCAGCACGTAATTGTGATCTCAGCTCATCCTGCTATCCTTACACGCTTGGAATATAATGTGTCATTTATTTCAAATTAATAAGAGCACAAGTTACAACTAAAGAAACTGCCTGCAGCATTGAGCCCATATACACTATAAGACGAGCATATTTTCAAATACAAATGCTGAGTTTTAAGCACGACGGCGTGCTTGTCTACAAAATCAGGAATTTTCACGCTCGCTGCTAACATCAGCTGCGATAGTAATTACTACCCAAATCACTCCATTCCAATGCTCGCAAAACTCGCAGATTACATCAGATGTGATAGTATAATGTCAGCACGTAATTGTTATCTCAGCTCATCCTGCTATCCTTACACACTTGGAATATAATGTGTCATTTATTTCAAATTAATAAGGGCAGAAGTTACAACTAAAAAAACTGCCTGCAGCACTGAGCCCATATACACTATAAGACGAGCATATTTTCAAATACAAATGCTGAGTTTTAAGTACGACGGCGTGCTTGTCTACAAAATCAGGAATTTTCACGCTCGCTGCTAACATCAGCTGCGATAGTAATTACGAGCCAAATCACTCCAATCCAATGCCGCAAAATAAAGACAGCTAAACCCTTCTAGTAAAATAAATACAACGACCTAAATAGCAGTACAACTCTTCCGGAAAAATAAATTAAAACAAAATAAATAGCAGAAATGGACCATCGTACACTAAAACTACGGACCCAAATCACTCCATTCCAATGCTCGCAAGACTCCAAGATTACATCAGGTGTGATAATGTAATGTCAGCACGTATTTGTTATCTTAGCTCATCCTGCTATCCTTACACACTTGGAATATAATGTGACATTTAATAAGGGCAGAAGTTACAACTAAAAACACTGCCTGCAGCACTGAGCACATATACACTATAAGATGAGCATATTTTCAAATACAAATGCTGAGTTTTAAGCATGACGGCGTGCTTGTCTACAAAATCAGGAAATTTCACGCTCGCTGCTAACATCAGCTGCAATAGTAATTACGACCCAAATCACTCCATTCCAATGCTCGCAAAACTCCCAGATTACATCAGGTGTGATAGTATAATGTCAGCACGTAATTGTTATCTCAGCTCATCCTGCTATCCTTACACACTTGGAATATAATGTGACATTTATTGAGAATTAATAAGGGCACAAGTTACAACTAAAAAAGCTGCCTGCAGCAGTGAGCCCATATACACTATAAGACGAGCATATTTTCAAATACAAATGCTGAGTTTTAAGCACGACGGCGTGCTTCTCTACAAAATCAGGAATTTTCACGCTCGCTGCTAACATCAGCTGCGATAGTAATTACGAGCCAAATCACTCCATTCCAATGCCGCAAAATGAAGACAGCTAAACCCTTCTAGTAAAATAAATACAACGACCTAAATAGCAGTACAACTCTTCCGAAAAAATAAATTAAAACAAAATAAATAGCAGAAATGGACCATCGTACACTAAAACTACGGACCCAAATCACTCCATTCCAATGCTCGCAAAACTCCAAGATTACATCAGGTGTGATAGTGTAATGTCAGCACGTATTTGTTATCTTAGCTCATCCTGCTATGCTTACACACTTGGAGTATAATGTGACATTTATTCAGAATTAATACGGGCAGAAGTTAGAACTAAAAAAACTGCCTGCAGCACTGAGCCCATATACACTATAAGACGAGCATATTCCCAAATACAAATGCTGAGTTTTAAGCACGACGCCGTGCTTGTCTACAAAATCAGGAATTTTCACGCTCGCCGCTAACATCAGCTGCGATAGTAATTCTGACCCAAATCACTCCATCCCAATGCTCGCAAAACTCGCAGATTACATCAGGTGTGATAGTATAATGTCAGCACGTAATTGTTATCTCAGCTCATCCTGCCATCCTTACACACTTGGAATATAATGTGACATTTATTGATAATTAATAAGGGCAGAAGTTACAACTAAAAAAAACTGCCTGCAGCACTGAGCCCATATACACTATAAGACAAGCATATTTTCAAATACAAATGCTGAGTTTTAAGCACGACGGCGTGCTTGTCTACAAAATCAGGAAATTTCACGCTCGCTGCTAACATCAGCTGCAATAGTAAATACGACCCAAATCACTCCATTCCAATGCTCGCAAAACTCCCAGATTACATCAGGTGTGATAGTATAATGTCAGCACGTAATTGTTATCTCAGCTCATCCTGCTATCCTTACACACTTGGAATATAATGTGACATTTATTGAGAATTAATAAGGGCACAAGTTACAACTAAAAAAACTGCCTGCAGCAGTGAGCCCATATACACTATAAGACGAGCATATTTTCAAATACAAATGCTGAGTTTTAAGCACGACGGCGTGCTTCTCTACAAAATCAGGAATTTTCACGCTCGCTGCTAACATCAGCTGCGATAGTAATTACGAGCCAAATCACTCCATTCCAATGCCGCAAAATAAAGACAGCTAAACCCTTCTAGTAAAATAAATACAACGACCTAAATAGCAGTACAACTCTTCCGGAAAAATAAATTAAAACAAAATAAATAGCAGAAATGGACCATCGTACACTAAAACTACGGACCCAAATCACTCCATTCCAATGCTCTCAAAACTCCAAGATTACATCAGGTGTGATAGTGTAATGTCAGCACGTACTTGTTATCTTAGCTCATCCTGCTATACTTACACACTTGGAATATAATGTGACATTTATTCAGAATTAATACGGGCAGAAGTTACAACTAAAAAAACTGCCTGCAGCACTGAGCCCATATACACTATAAGACGAGCATATTCCCAAATACAAATGCTGAGTTTTAAGCACGACGCCGTGCTTGTCTACAAAATCAGGAATTTTCACGCTCGCTGCTAACATCAGCTGCAATAGTAATTACGACCCAAATCACTCCATTCCAATGCTCGCAAAACTCCCAGATTACATCAGGTGTGATAGTATAATGTCAGCACGTAATTGTTATCTCAGCTCATCCTGCTATCCTTACACACTTGGAATATAATGTGACATTTATTGAGAATTAATAAGGGCACAAGTTACAACTAAAAAAACTGCCTGCAGCAGTGAGCCCATATACACTATAAGACGAGCATATTTTCAAATACAAATGCTGAGTTTTAAGCACGACGGCGTGCTTCTCTACAAAATCAGGAATTTTCACGCTCGCTGCTAACATCAGCTGCGATAGTAATTACGAGCCAAATCACTCCATTCCAATGCCGCAAAATGAAGACAGCTAAACCCTTCTAGTAAAATAAATACAACGACCTAAATAGCAGTACAACTCTTCCGGAAAAATAAATTAAAACAAAATAAATAGCAGAAATGGACCATCGTACACTAAAACTACGGACCCAAATCACTCCATTCCAATGCTCGCAAAACTCCAAGATTACATCAGGTGTGATAGTGTAATGTCAGCACGTACTTGTTATCTTAGCTCATCCTGCTATACTTACACACTTGGAATATAATGTGACATTTATTCAGAATTAATACGGGCAGAAGTTACAACTAAAAAAACTGCCTGCAGCACTGAGCCCATATACACTATAAGACGAGCATATTCCCAAATACAAATGCTGAGTTTTAAGCACGACGCCGTGCTTGTCTACAAAATCAGGAATTTTCACGCTCGCTGCTAACATCAGCTGCGATAGTAATTCTGACCCAAATCACTCCATTCCAATGCACGCAAAACTCGCAGATTACATCAGGTGTGATAGTATAATGTCAGCACGTAATTGTTATCTCAGCTCATCCTGCTATCCTTACACACTTGGAATATAATGTGACATTTATTGAGAATTAATAAGGGCAGAAGTTACAACTAAAAAAACTGCCTGCAGCACTGAGCCCATATACACTATAAGACGAGCATATTTGCAAATACAAATGCTGAGTTTTAAGCACGACGCCGTGCTTGTCTACAAAATCAGGAATTTTCACGCTCGCTGCTAACATCAGCTGCGATAGTAATTACGACCCAAATCACTCCATTCCAATGCTCGCAAAACTCGCAGATTACATCAGGTGTGATAGTATAATGTCAGCACGTAATTGTTATCTCAGCTCATCCTGCTATCCTTACACACTTGGAATATAATGTGACATTTATTGAGAATTAATAAGGGCACAAGTTACAACTAAAAAAACTGCCTGCAGCAGTGAGCACATATACACAATAAGACGAGCATATTTTCAAATACAAATGCTGAGTTTTAAGCACAACGGCGTGCTTGTCTACAAAATCAGGAATTTTCACGCTCGCTGCTAACATCAGCTGCGATAGTAATTACGAGCCAAATCACTCCATTCCAATGCTCGCAAAACTGGCAGATTACAGCAGGTGTGATAGTATAATGTCAGCACGTAATTGTTATCTCAGCTCATCCTGCTATCCTTACACACTCGGAATATAATGTGACATTTATTGTGAATTAATAAGGGCAGAAGTTACAACTAAAAAAAATGCCTGCAGCACTGAGCCCATATACACTATAAAACAAGCATAGTTTCAAATACAAATGTTTAGTTTTATGCACGACGGCGTGCTTGTCTACAAAATGATGAATTTTCACGCTCACTGCTAACATCAGCTGCGATAGTATAGTTACAGCACGAAATTGTAACATGAAATCATCCTGCCGTCTTTACACACTTAGAACATGGGATGAGATTCGAGAGGGATTAATAAAGTTAGAGCTTGCAAGTATAAAACACCCGAAAACAGTGAGCCCATGTGGTTACAACAACAAAATAGCACCAAAGGCTAAACTGATGTTCCTTATAACACGAGCACAGTTGTAAATAAGAAACGTTTGTTTTGGGCAAATGTATACCATTTTACACATCAACACGCTTCACGCTCGCTGCTGATATCAAGTATGATCGTATATTTACGGGACTTCATTCACACATCAAATCATCCTGCTATCCTTACGAAGTCAGTACATGGTGTGCCATTTGCTATATATTCATAAAGGCACAAGGGACAATTATAAAAGAGCCTGAAGCATTGCGCCCATGTACACTATTATTCAAGGGTTTCCTACCCGCATCCACGCTACGCGCACACAGCCACTTCGCAGTGCCCTTCAATTGGGAATAATGTGTGAAAAGGGTAAAAAAATCGGAAGACAGAAAGTCTGGTATGGTGTGAAGCGTCAACTTGTTTGTGACAGCTGAGAACCGAAACCAGGCCAAGATAATGAAGTACATTAAAATGGGCAGTATAGATTGTAATCTCTTCGTTCCCAGCCTCAAAGAGATGCAAATGAAGACACAGAGTGATGCGAAAGGTCTTTTCCATTCAAATGCCACAAAGTAAAGACAGCCAAACTCCCGGGAAAATAAATCAAAACGCGCTAAATAGCAATGCAACTCTCCCGGGAAAATAAATAAACATAAGCAAAAAAGCAGAAAAAGGAACATCGTACACTAAAATTACGAGCCAAATCACTCCATTCCAATGCAGCAAAATAACACAGCTAAACCCTTCTAGTTACATAAGTAAAACGCGCTAAATAACAGTGTAATTGTTCTGAAAAAAAAAATGAAAACAAAATAAATAGCAGAAACGGACCATCGTACACTAAAAGTACGGAACCAATTCACTCCATTCCAATGCCTCAAAGAAAACACAGCTAATAAAACACGCTATGGACCCAATTCAAAGTAAACACAGCTATAATAATAAAACACGCTACTGACCCAATTCACTTCATTCCAATGCCTCAAACTAAACACAGCTAAACTCTTTCAGCAATAGCCACGAAAAGAAACAAAAGAGTTCCAACTGAAACACTTCATGCCACATAAAGCATGTTTACTGTAGTTAGGCGGTGCTGCGTGGGCGTTCTTAAAAAAGTAAAGGCTGATCGACAAAGGGCATTAGCCTGTCAGAAACCAACACACTAAAACAGACAAGCTCAGGAACCAATTACTGACAAAGAGCTGCAGTAGGCGGAGATTCAACACATTTACAAATTACTTAATGCCTCGGAGAGGCAGCGCATGCGCTGCCCTATGCGAGACCTAAAAAAGGCTTTTGAGTCGCATTTGTGCTGACATGAGGAACCAGTAATAAAAATGTATCAAGGCTGAATAGGCAGGATGCCTGACAACCTCTAGCGAATGCTGCTAATTGTTTTGAACACAAGGGGGCCTACTCACAAAGGCATTTTGGAGTATGTAAAGTAGTCAGTCAAACAAGCTTTATTCGACAATTTGTCACAAAAGCGAAATACAGAACATATTACTGGAAGGATATTTCGATATCAATAAACAGAATAATTAAGCATGATTGAAAGACTTCCTTAAAATTCAAATGTATCTTCATGACATTGTCTTAAAAACCATACAACAATGATAAAATAGCATTAATAGCTTACACAAAGGACAACCCTTAAAAAAACATTAAAAAACAAGCACCGTTAGAAAACTCAGGTAAAAGGAAATTAAAAATTGGTCCTAGCATATGGAGCAAGTGTTATGGGGCTAATACTTTTAATCACAGTTTCATTATAGAACTTCGTATACAGGTGCAAAAAAAGAGAAATTGTTAGGTGGGAGAGGAGTGTGATCTTATCGTCCAAGTTCAACTTAAGATTGGAATAGAAGTAATGATTGGAATAGAAGTGTTTGTGCGTAGAATTCTTCCTGCTGCTTCACTCCTAAAGTAAAGTAGTACTCTTGTAGCTCTGTTTTACATACTCTTACATTCCTTTCCGCATTCGCCCCACCGACTTACGCGCTGGTTATCTTAGTAGGGGTTCTCCAACCAGTAGCCTGTGAGCTGGTATCTCACCAGCCACCTGTAAGTATCTTTCCTATGAGCAGTCCAGCCTACTAAATTAGAAGCTCTTGCTTGGTTGAATTAAATATATGTTCTCCAAAATTGAAAAGAGTTTATTCGAGGCAACATGTGCATTTTCAGAATTTATAAGCTGATGCTTGAAGAAAAAAAGATTGAATTTCTAAAACATATTTAAAGCTGGAATTTGAAGGACATGAAATAAATGAAAAATCATCTGGTCTTGGACAGACCTATTGCCAATTTTATGAACTTGGTGCCTGGAATATTGTAAATATGGCTCTTATGTCTTGCCCTGTAGAGGCATGCAACATTGACAAAGCTTTTTTACATCACAGCTGGCAACCGCGCCCGATGTACCTGCCAACTTACAAATTAATGCCACCATGTGAGGAGGGGTGAGGCCTTGAAGGGTGCAGGTCTGGTGCTCAGAGCTATCTAAGAAGCACTCTGCCCCCTCATCAAGCTCACACACCCCTCCTAAGAAAATAAAAACAAAGGGTCATTGAGGCTGCCACTGATGCCCTGGGGTGTTATCACACCTCTTAATGGACGACGGATTCTTCCTGCCTCCGAAAATGAGCTAAAATCCTACTGTTTCCAGTGGTTTTCGGCTCATTTTCCCTTCATTGAGAGATTTCGGATTCTCACTGGATGACCATCTGAAGGGAGCCAAAATCGAGTGACACGCGGTGGGTGGCCCGTGTGAGCCGGCAGGTCTGGAACACTGCTGGTAATACTGCATGTAGTGGGCACTAATGTAACCCTGGCTGACGTTGTCACTATTACAACTTTCATAATATTACTAGCTCAGGATGATTTTCTTGAAAATAATTAGCACTCATTACAGAAAAGGTTGGAGCCCCCTGCCTTAGACAATAAAGATAACCTCTCTTATTGCACAAGCTGTCGAGGCCACTGATGCAAAGATTCTTTTGGTGGGCTGCATATTGTTCGTTGCCTTTTTTAGCGCGTATGTTTGTTGGTTGCCTGCAGATCCCTGCCTCATTTCGTCCATTTTTCAGAGGATACCTGAGCACCGCGGTAGATGCAGGCCACGCAGGGGCATGGTTTGGTCAGTGAATTTGGGGGAGGGTGTGTGAATTTCAGATTTGCCAACAAATACACTGGCATTTATTGTTAAAATACATTATACAACAAGGAGGGTGCATCCCTTTGACAGAAAGGAGCAGTGGAAAGGGAGAGAAATGAAGACTAGTAGGGCTACTTAGAGAAAACACAAGGTTTTGTGAAAACCAACAGAAAGGGAGAGTGTGTGTTTGTTTCTTGTCACTGTGTATATGTAAAAATATCTGGTGAAATCCAACACACACCTCACCACACCCAATTTAAACCACTTGTACCCCAATTATTAATCAGAAAATATATTTATTAGGGGGGTGTAATACTCCAAACATCCCCCCTGAACCTACGCCCCTAGGGCCACGTCCTGGTTTCTGTTTGCCATCTTCCCATTTGAATCCCTAGCCCAGCAGGTATGTCAATATTTGATTTCTTAGTGCAGACATGCCGCTCAGTTCCTGTTTCCAAAGTTTATTTAATGAGTTGTGTTTTTGTAGCACGCCCTGCACAATCCTTTCTAAAGCTTTACCGATGCAGCGTTGGAGTACTGAAAAATGTGTGTTGCGGTTTGCATATGTTTTCAGGTAACTTTTCTATTACAGGAATCCAGGGTAATCAATAAACCAATAGTATAGATGAGAGGGGCAAAGGGGGAAGTCCAAAAACGCAGTTAACATTACTGAGCGACGATGCAAATTTAAACATGCTCTTATTAAAGCTAATCGCTAGAAATACTGTGACGGTGCAAATTTAAACATGCTCGTATTAAAGCTAATCGCGAGAAATACTGTGATGGTGCAAATTTAAACATGCTCTTATTAAAGCTAATCGCTAGAAATACTGTGAGGGTGCAAATTTAAACATGCTCTTATTAAAGCTAATCGCGAGAAATACTGTGACGGTGCAAATTTAAACATGCTCTTATTAAAGCTAATCGCGAGAAATACTGTGACGGTGCAAATTTAAACATGCTCTAGTTAAATCTATTTAGAATCAATGTCGGAGCAAAATTTTACAAGATAAGTTACCCTTGAGCCCCATATGGTGACTTAATACAAAACTAATGTTGATAGTGAATTAGTTCATTAAACAATGATTGATTAGTTGTTTAATGAACTAATTCACTTTCAACATTTGTTTGAATTAAGTCACCACATGGGGCTCAAGGTTAATTTATTTTGTTAAATTTTGTCCCGACATTGATTCTGAAAAGAATCCCTTAAAGGCATCATTGCCTGAAGGTTTAGATTACCCAAGCCTCCAAGGGTTTATTGGATCGCCCATTGTTGTGTGTACTAGTTAATCTAAGCATGCAGTTGTGATTACTGAGTGATGGTGAAAATGTACACATGCTCTTAGTAAATCTAAGCACGCAGCTAGGAATACTGAGTGACGATCCAATTTAAAATGTTCTAATTACATCTAAGCACTTAATTACTGGGTGATGGTGCGAATATAAAATGCTCTAAATAAATCTAAACATGCAGGTGGGATTACTGAGTAACGACACAAATTTAAAAAGCTCTAATTAAATCTAGGCACGTAATTAAGATTACTAGGTGATGGTGCAAATTTGAAATGCTACAATTCAATCTAAGCACGCCGGTAGGTTTACTGAGGGAGGGTACAAATGTAAAATGGTCTTATTAAATCTAAGCATACAGGCAGGATTACTAAATGAAGGTACAAATTTAAAGGCGCTAATTAAATCTAAGCACACAGCTAACGAAACTGAATGACGTAAATGTACACATGCTCTATTTAAATCTATGCATGCAGCTAAGAATGCTGAGTGATGGTGTACATTTACACATGCTCTAATGAAAGTTAAGCAGACACTTGGAATCACTGAGTAATGGTTAAAATCTGAAAATGCATTTTGGGTATATGGTGGGCTCTTATGGAGCCCCTAATAGGTGTAATGCTTGCACTGGTTCAATCTTGGGGTACAATGAATAAATTCATCAGTTAATGAGGGAAAGAGAAGGAACAAAGGAGAGATATAATTCAGGAGAAATGTCAGTATGCAGTTAATAGAAATATCCTGATTTTATGATCTTTCCTGAGACAAATGAAGTAGTGTTGTCATCAGTCACGGAGGTGGAACCGATAGGTGAAGAAGGTGTCTATGGCATTACAGAGAGGACAAGGATAGCTTTGAAGGAAGTAGATGAGCGACCATAAGTATGAAGAACCCGGCAAGTTGCAGAGCAGAGGCGAGAGCAGTGACATGAAGTTGGAGCGAGGCTAGACTATCCGTACATCACTATTTTCTCCATCGACAGAGGCAGATGTGCAAGACTGACTTCACTTAGTCGATGGCAGGAGAAGCCCAGAGCTCGAGACAAAGCATGGAGGACAGGTATGGAGTTGGTACTGTGGGAGAAATGATAGACTGTAAAAGTGTCAACTGTTTCCATGAAGGATTGATCAGGGAACGATGGCAGAGCTTAGATGCTGGGATGACTGCAGATGAGGATGTGTAGTATGCTTTCTGATGAGGACTTTCACTTGGGACTGTTAGTTGTGTTGAGTGTTTGATTGCGGAAGGATAGGTTCCATGTGCAAACACACTTTGCAAATTGATTGCTTTTCCAAAAATATGAATTCCAAAATATTGACTGCCAAAAGGTCGACTTAATAAGATCATTCACACAAAAAATCTTACTTCGATTGTATTCCCAGATCAGATGACCATCACTTCCTACGAATTTTAGTTCAGGATTAATTTACTTTTCCAACCAGTCCAGTGATGTGTTATCGTCCACAATATGGATCTGATACATTGATGCTTGACACGTATGTCACTCAAGATTGCAAGGAGAGTACAGGTGCTGGGGCCAAGAGGTATTCGAGAACACGCTAGATGTGAACAGAGGAAGGTAAACGACGTGAGGCAGATAGAGCCAACAGGGACAAAGAGACAGCCATGTTAAACATGGTGCTCACTCCACCACATTGTTTGATGTACAGGGATGGTGCATAATGCACGGATGCAGAGTTAGTGTTTATATGTATCGCTATTTATTAATAGAACATTTTTTGTGATAACCAGTTGTTGCAGAATGGAGTTAAGCTATCATTAATGGTGAGATTACTACCGTTTTTGGAGGACAGCCATGATATTACCATGTTTCACAGAGACAATACTAGCAGCATGCTTAGATAACTTAACCTCTTCAATGCCCATGACGAGCTGGTCTCGTCATGGGCCACGGTTGCGCTGTGCCCATGACGAGACCAGCTCGTCATAAACCCCGCCCGCTAATGCAACGGCCGGCACAGGGCGGGGAAAGGGGCGGGCACTGAAGGGGTTAAAGGAAGTGTACAAAATGTCAAAGTCAAGAGCCAACTATACAGGAATTTTATATCTTGACTTCGCCTCATTTGTTCTATTATTTTCAATAAACATGACTTTTTTTTATCCAGCACTAGTTGAATATTTGTACCTGATAGTTTCAACTGTCTATGTCTTTCTTTATTTAAATATTTATTATTTATCTTAATTCTTTGTATTCTTCTCTCCATTCATCACCTTTTGTTATTTAATTTATTTTGTGATAATTCTTACTATTTTACAATTGATTTTTCCTTTCTGAAGCTTTCATTGTCTGCTTTAATTTGTACTTTGCTGTCTTATTTTACAAATTTTTTATTTTTGTGTTTTTTCCTTAAATTTCCGTTTTTTCTATTTCTACATCTTCCTTACCTTCCCTTTTAGACGTTCCATTTTTTTAAATTGTTATTTTAATTCTTCATACTTGGTTCATTTGATTTGTTTTAATGTTTCTTGTTTGTTATTTTTGTCCTTACCTTCAAAGGCATTTTTATCAGTTCTGTTGAATTCCCTTTCCTCATCACTGCCTCATTAAACTTATCATTATTATCTATTTTTTTTGCACTGTATGTTAATGGAGGCACGCCCGCAAGTGGGCAGATGCCGAACCACCTGCTGCACAAGACACGTCAAACCAGCCTCATTGCTTATATATGGAGGGTCAACATTAAAAAAACAGGCTAGCCCTATTCGCCTTAAGCCAGGATAACGTGTGACTAGCTAAACAGGTGAACTGAATTTATACATTTCATTGATGTTCTTTTTCTTATGTTGTTAATATTATTATAGTGTTGATTTCTGGTTGTGATTTTTTTATTGTTGACGCTGTTATTCTAATTGTGCTTTTGATGCTTTTGCTGTTTTGAGTTGTTCTTGTTATTATAGGGTGCCACTTAGAAGAGTTAATAACCTTGGCTGAATATTTAGCTACATGGACAAGATGGCTGCATTTCTGTGCCCAACTAAATAGGGCAAGGTCACATTTGCAGAATAAGAAGAAAGGGAGTTTCTCTGTTAATGACTGAAAGAAGCTCTTGATACCTGCTCCATATTGCAACCTACAGAGCAAACAAAAAGTGCAGATGAGACCAATCCTCTTTAGGACAGTTTAGGAGATCCACTCCCAAATGCATTGAGCTTACAGCATCATATTAAAAATGTATAAGTCTAAGAAGTCTTAGAATTTATAGGAAGGTGACTAGGAATGCATGCCATAATCCATTAGTTTAGGATCTGGCACTTCACTTAGCAGCAATATTACTCCGCAGCAGTAAATCACTTATGAGTCTATGGGAAAAGTGTGTGTTCCGTTAAGGTTTATTGTTAAAATACATTATACAACAAGGAGGGTGCATCCCTTTGACAGAAAGGAGCAGTGGAAAGGGAGAGAAATGAAGACTAGTAGGGCTACTTAGAGAAAACACAAGATTTTGTAAAAACCAACATAGAGGGAGAGTGTGTGTGTGTTTCTTGTCACTGTGTATATGTAAAAATATCTGGTGAAATCCAACACACACCTCACCACACCCAACTTAAACCACTTGCACCCCAATTATTAATCGGAAAATATATTTATTAGGGGGGTGTAATACTCCAAACATCCCCCCTGAACCTACGCCCCTAAGGCCACGTCCTGGTTTCTGTTTGCCATCTTCCCATTTAAATCCCTGGCCCAGTAGGTATGTCAATATTTGATTTCTTAGTGCAGACATGCCGCTCAGTTCCTGGTGCCAAAGTTTATTTAATGAGTTGTGTTTTTTGTAGCACGCCCTGCACAATCCTTTCTAAAGCTTTACCGATGCAGCGTTAGAGTACATGAAAAATGTGTGTTGCGGTTTGCATATTGAATATTACAGGAATCCAGGGTAATCAATAAACCAATACTATAGATGAGAGGGGCAAAGGGGGAAGTCCAAAAACGCAGTTAACATTACTGAGCAACGATGCAAATTTAAACATGCTCTTATTAAAGCTAATCGCTAGAAATACTGTGACGGTGCAAATTTAAACATGCTCTTATTAAAGCTAATCGCTAGAAATACTGTGACGGTGCAAATTTAAACATGCTCTTATTAAAGCTAATCGCTAGAAATACTGTGACGGTGCAAATTTAAACATGCTCTTATTAAAGCTAATCGCCAGAAATACTGTGAGGGTGCAAATTTAAACATGCTCTTATTAAAGCTAATCGCGAGAAATACTGTGACGGTGCAAATTTAAACATGCTCCTATTAAAGCTAATCGCTAGAAATACTGTGAGGGTGCAAATTTAAACATGCTCCTATTAAAGCTAATCGCGAGAAATACTGTGACGGTGCAAATTTAAACATGCTCTTATTAAAGCTAATCGCGAGAAATACTGTGACGGTGCAAATTTAAACATGCTCTTATTAAAGCTAATCGCTAGAAATACTGTGAGGTTGCAAATTTAAACATGCTCTTATTAAAGCTAATCGCGAGAAATACTGTGACGGTGCAAATTTAAACATGCTCTTATTAAAGCTAATCGCGAGAAATACTGTGACGGTGCAAATTTAAACATGCTCTAGTTAAATCTATTTAGAATCAATGTCGGAGCAAAATTTTACAAGATAAGTTACCCTTGAGCCCCATATGGTGACTTAATACAAAACTAATGTTGATAGTGAATTAGTTCATTAAACAATGATTGATTAGTTGTTTAATGAACTAATTCACTTTCAACATTTGTTTGGATTAAGTCACCACATGGGGCTCAAGGTTAATTTATTTTGTTAAATTTTGTCCCGACATTGATTCTGAAAAGAATCCCTTGAAGGCATCATTGCCTGAAGGTTTAGATTACCCAAGCCTCCAAGGGTTTATTGGATCGCCCATTGTTGTGTGTACTAGTTAATCTAAGCATGCAGTTGTGATTACTGAGTGATGGTGAAAATGTACACATGCTCTTATTAAATCTAAGCATGCAGCTAGGAATACTGAGTGACGTTCCAATTTAAAATGTTCTAATTACATCTAAGCACTTAATTACTGGGTGATGGTGCAAATATAAAATGCTCTAAATAAATCTAAACATGCAGGTGGGATTACTGAGTAACGGCACACATTTAAAAAGCTCTAATTAAATCTAGGAACGTATTTAAGATTACTAGGTGATGGTGCAAATTTAAAATGCTACAATTCAATCTAAGCACGTCGGTAGGTTTACTGAGGGAGGGTACAAATGTAAAATGTTCTTATTAAATCTAAGCATACAGGCAGGATTACTGAATGAAGGTACAAATTTAAAGGCGCTAATTAAATCTAAGCACACAGCTAACGAAACTGAATGACGTAAATGTAAACATGCTCTATTTAAATCTATGCATGCAGCTAAGAATGCTGAGTGATGGTGTACATTTACACATGCTCTAATGAAAGTTAAGCAGACACTTGGAATCACTGAGTAATGGTTCAAATCTGAAAATGCATTTTGGGTATATGGTGGGCTCTTAAGGAGCCCCTAATAGGTGTAATGCTTGCACTGGTTCAATCTTGGGGTACAATGAATACATTCATCAGTTAATGAGGGAAGGAGAAGGAGCAAAGGAGAGATATTATTCGGGAGAAATGTCAGTATGCAGTTAATAGAAATATCCTGATTTTATGATCCTTCCTGAGACAAATGAAGCAGTGTTGTCATCAGTCACGGAGGTGGAACCGATAGGTGAAGAAGGTGTCTATGGCATTACAGAGAGGACAAGGATAGCTTTGAAGGAAGTAGATGAGCGACCAGAAGTATGAAGAACCCGGCAAGTTTCAGAGCAGAGGCGAGAGAAGTGTATGGAGTTGGAGCGAGGCTAGACTATCCGTACATCACTATGTTCTCCATCGACAGAGGCAGATGTTCAAGAGTGACTTCACTTAGTCGATGGCAGGAGAAGCCCAGAGCTCGAGACAAAGCATGGAGGACAGGTATGGAGTTAGTACTGTGGGAGAAATTATAGACTGTAAAAGTGTCAACTGTTTCCATGAAGGATTGATCAGGGAAAGATGGCAGAGCTTAGCTGCTGGGATGCCTGCAGATGAGGATGTGAAGTATGCTTTCTGATGAGGACTTTCACTTGGGACTGTTGGTTGTGTTGAGTGTTTGATTGCGGAAGGATAGGTTCCATGTGCAAGCACACTTTGCAAAATGATTGCTTTTCCAAAAATATGAATTTCAGGTTTTCTCCTGTTGTCGCCCTTGGCTGCCCCTGATCATACCTGGCTGACCTTGTTCCTCGTCACCTCGTAGCTGCTGCACTGTCCCTCCCCCCCTCCCGCCGCCGCGTTTCAGACCTTCGTGGCCGCAGCGTGGAGGGAGGGTGAGTGAGGACTACATCACCCAGACTCCCCGGGCCCACACCGGACACAACGTCACCTGTCTACTGCCCGGAGGCGCATTAAATACGACATCACTCCCGGTGGAGCGGGTGTTTCTCCTGTTGTCGCCCTTGGCTGCCCCTGGTCATACCTGGCTGACCTTGTTCCTCGTCACCTCGTAGCTGCTGCACTGTCCCTCCCCCCCTCCCGCCGCCGCGTTTCAGACCTTCGTGGCCGCAGCGTGGAGGGAGGGTGAGTGAGGACTACATCACCCAGACTCCCCGGGCCCACACCGGACACAGCGTCACCTGTCTAGCGCCCGGAGGCGCATTAAATACGACATCACTCCCCGCGTCGTGGGATCGCGCGCGGGCGGCGCCGGGCTAAGCCCGGTCAAAGGGCGGGCCGTCTGAGGCTGTCCGAGGACGGAGGAGGCCGGGCTGGGCCACCCCCCTTTTGTGGACATACTGCCATCATTATTACACGTCAACGATAAGGTACTGTGCTATGCCAAATTGCCTTTCTGGTAACCTGGGTTTTACCTGGCTTGCTGCAGTGGATTGTGATATTGCTTTCTGCTATTTACTGGGTTGTTGCCGTACAGCTTGTACTGTATCATCGCTGTTGGGATAAAGTTATGGGCAAAAGGAAAGCCGTTGAGGGAGGGCAGACGAGTACTGGTAAAAAGGTGAAAAAGTCCAAGAAGAACACTCATGCCGCCATGAACTGTGTCCTGACCAGAATAGAGGAGATAGTGCATGACTGTGAGGACACGCTGCTTGATGAGCAAGCGGGGAACCAGACAGCTAAAGTCGCCCCTAAGATAAATGGCAAAATACCAACTATGTTTCATACTCACCTCTCGACAAAACAACAAAGGTCTGACCCCGCCTCCGATATCTCCACCTCTGTCTTGCAACACACCTCTTCACAACCCACGGCTACTACTACCACGAATACTTTAGAAGTAGTTCCAGTAAACTCGGACACTGCTCTACAAGCCCTATAATGCATCAACAGGTTCGCCTCCCTCGACCCTGACCTGTCTTATCCATCTAGCCAGGCCGCCGCGCCTATAGCGGATTCTTTGACTTCTACCAGGTCTGATAATTTTTCAGCGCTGTATGGCAGAGTTGTGAGACTAGAGGAGCTGGTGGCCGAACTTAGCAAGAGAGTGGAGAGTCTTACTAGGCACAAGGCCCCTTCCTTCACCTCCCTGGCCTTTCCATCTGCTCCTGGGACAGTCTTGCCTACGAAGAAGTCTGACTCATCAAAGACAATTCCCCTAAAAACTAATGTTGGTAATGTAAACATGGGCCCTCATAATAAGGGGAACATTTCCAGAGAAAATGACCAGCCTAAGTTACACCTAGATCTGCTGAGAAGCCCTGTACCATCAAGCTTAACCACTGTAGTTCCTCTTTCTAGATGCACTCTCAGCCCTCCTATATCTAGTCGAGACAACTCTGCATCTCATTCTCTAGTTCCTTTGTCAATCCCTTATCCTGTGTGCAGGGGCTTCTCTGTTTTTATGACTCATGCTCCAAAATTGAAATCACGCTATGTTCCAGAAAGCAGGGAATCCCTACATAACAAAGTTATACACTGGTTGAGATACGTAAGAGGATGTAGATCTATCATCAGAGAGGATATTACAAGGGTAAGGAGGCTTTCACGGGCGGATGCTGGCACTGATTGTATAGAGATCACTTTCAGGGATCCTATCTTAGCTGAAAACCTACTCCTGCTTGAGTATAGGACTTCACCACCAGCTCATTATTCTATCTAGATTCGTAAGTTTCCTGTTTGGAATTCCCAGAGGGAGGGAGAGGACTCTGGCCTAAGACAAGTCGATTGACTACCCACTGCAACTACAGGTCCTCCCCTATATACACTCTCTCCCCACTTTGTTATGGGCCCATCCTCAAATAGCATTCCATCTCTTTACCCGCTCTCAAATGTTCGGGGTAAAGCTGCCGATAGCTTGGCAACCGATGTGAGCTCCTAAGTCAGTATGCCTGCAGCTATAGGGACCCCCTCCACGCCACCTTCCATGGGTGCTATTAAGTTGCTATCATGCAACACTGCAGGTCTAAGGAGGAACCTCACAGACCCTGTTTGGAGTGATTTCATTGACAAGTTCGATGTTATCCTCTTTCAGGAAACCTGGAGTTTGGTCCCCCTGCATAGATCAGGGTTTTCTACCTTTTCCGTTCCAGCGATTAGGTCCACACGAGGTCGACCCTCTGGGGGTCTTTTAATTTGGATCAATATTAGTCTGAACTGGACAGTTAAGTGGCATCCAACTACATCTCATGACCTCTTGCATATTTCTATTAAAGGGTCAGTCCATCAACTTCCCCTTGAAATATTTAACATTTATGCTAGGGGTACTCCCGGCGGACAAGCAAGTCCAACTGTCTCAGCTCTTGAGTCTGAACTCTCTGCAATCTCCCCTAAGGCGGGCGTCATAGTCGCCGGGGACCTAAACTGCACTTTTGAGCCCCTGAGCAGCGATGACATTCTGGGTATTGGTGATACTGACTCTAAACAGGGTATACCCCAACTAACTCTCCCACCATTGAAGAATTGGTCTAAAAGAGCAGTACAAATCAACGCTCTCACCTTGGAGTTTAACTTGAGGGCCACAAATGGCCGAACCCATTCAGATGGCCTGGGTGCCCCTACATTTACGAGAACCGGTGCCCCCTCACGTATCGATTATATCCTACTGAGTATAGAGATCTGGCCAGACCTGATTGATATGGTAGTGGTCGATAGGCCCGAGAGCGATCACAACCCCCTGTTTTTGCAACTCAGGAGGGGCCTGGCCACTACTTTTATCGAGCATCCGATTGAACAGAGGCCCGGGGCTAGAGAGGTGGCCCTCACAAATTGTAATAGACGTCTCAAGTGGCCCAGGGTGGCAAAGCGTGAGATGGACCTGGGTAAAATCAGAAGCTCAGTCGAAGATGGCATTGCAGCAATGGACTTACTCACTAGTTGCCACTCGAAGACCCTCCCCACCAATGACTTCCTAGAAGTCTACCAACAAACGATAGCAAGGGTTGGGAATTTCTTTGTGATACAGGAGAAGGGGGATCTAAAGCGGCACCCCCCAAAAACAGAAAACCCCTGGTTTTCACAAGACTGCAGGGTTATGAGACAGTCTCTATCTCAAGCCATTAAATCCAAGGACCAATTAGCCATTACTAATGCCTGGAAAATGTACTACAACACTATAAGGACGGCAAAGCGTATGTGGGATGAATCCCATTGGCAAGACTTAAAGGCCGCAGCACTGCTAAAAGATTCATCCCCTTTTTGGAACCTCGTAAACACTAGTATGAGGGGTGGGGCTGATCCAATCCCGAACCATATAACAGGGTCCCAATGGTATTCACACTTTTCAAACCTTTATTCATCTAGGGAAAGAGTGGGCCATGGGGAGCAGGTGCCTGAATCGGAGTATCCGGAACCTTCCGAGCCGGAGCCCGATTTGGCTCTAATTGAGGTCCTCTCTGCAATAAATATGATTGCCCCGGGGAAAGCAGCTGACCCTGACGGACCTCCAGGTGACCTACTGCTCCACGAAAAAGACCTCTGGGCAGAATTCATCCTTCGGTTCCTTAAAAATTTAGCCCTAGGTTGTCCAATTCCGGACTCCTGGAAGGGGGCGGAGGTGGTGGCCATATACAAGAAAGGGGATAGAGGGGACCCTGCCAACTACAGACCGATTAGCTTAATCTATGTAATTCAAAAAGTGGTTGGCAAAGTCCTCCTAACCAGGATTAAGGCCTGGATAGATGAGGAGGGTATTTTGAGTCACCTGCAGGCGGGCTTCAGGGAGGGAGTAGGCACTATTGACCAGGTCTTCAGATTTTGTACCATCTATTGGAAATCTGTGGTTATCGAAAAAGGCAGCCTTTACTTGGCATTTATTGATTTAAAAACAGCCTTTGACCTGGTCCCACGATCACAGCTGTGGCAGGTACTATACGACCTGGGTATCCCTCCCCTAACCCTGGACCTCCTCAAACGCCTCCATGTAGGCAACTTTGCCAAAGTCAGGTGGGGACCGCAGGGACAACTTACAGGGAGGATTTCAGTTGAGAAAGGAGTGTGACAGGGTTGTGTCATGGCCCCGACCCTGTTCTCTCTCTATATAAATGGTGTGGCAGACTATTTGAGAGGCGACAGGGTCGATGCCCCAACCCTGTGCGGGGAAAAAATATCTACCCTGCTCTTTGCTGATGACACTCTCTTGATTTCGAAAAGCCCTATGGGCTTACAAACACTGTTGTCCCGTTTTTCCCAGTTTTGTGACATCAGGGGGCTGAAAATAAACACATCAAAAACCAAGATGATGGCGCTCTCTCCCTCAAAAAACTTCAGGAATAACATCAACCTCAACGGCATCACACTTAAGCTAGTGGACGCTTTTGATTACCTTGGAGTGAGGGTCAATAACAAGCTCAAATGGGCTCCCCATCTTTCTAAAATGCTCCTTGCCCACAAAAGAGCTGCAGGGGCAATATCGAAACATCAGAGGCTCTCACACAGTAGGCCAATAGCGGCGGCCGTTAAGGTTTACGAGGGGAAGGCACTGTCAACAGCCCTCTACGGGGCGGAACTGTGGGGTTTTGAAAACTTGACAGAGTTACTTAGATCTGAGAACAAGTTCTTCAGAGACTTAGTCTCGCTTCCCCTGTCCACCCCACTAGTTCCACTCCGTAGCGACTTTGGCAGACAAAACATCAGCAACGTGGCCAGGCTGCGTCACATTTTATTCTGGTCGAGGATCAGAAGGTCCCCCGAACTCCACCACTATGCCTCAGCCCTGGATGAGTTATTAAATCTGGGAGCAGATCATAAGATCCCCTGGGTAATGAATTTGAAAAAACAACTGCAGAAGATTGGTTTGGAAGAAGCCTGGGTGACCCAGGTCCCACCCCCCAAACTAATGCTAAAAAAAAATTATTGGGATTGAGTTATGGCCGAAAACTTAAGAAGTCAGGAGGGTGTCCTCACTGTGCGTCTTTTGGACATGAAACCGGCTCCCAATCTGGAGCCCTTTTTGGATTTTATTGAATCGCCTCATGACAGATCACTATATCTTAAACTGCGGTATGGTACTCTCCCTCTTTATGATTTTCAATCTAGTTGGAGCAAGGCAATCACGAACCCAACAGGTTGCCCCGGTTGTGCCTCGCCCACAGAGTCTATTGGCCACTTTATGTTTGCCTGCCAGGCGTACAGGCAACCCAGATTAAGGTGGCTTAAACCTGTCTGCAAAAATCTGGGTATAAGGTCTGCAAGGGTGGCACTGCGCATTTTGACATATGAAACATCTGTCCCAAGTGTAATCTGTGGGACCGCCAAATACCCGGGTTGGGCCTGGAGGTTAAGACGCAGGCTGCTCAAGGTGCACCATTTATAAGTATACCATCCACCTCCTTGAATTTGCAACCTATTCTGTTTACATTATTAATGATAGAGGATACGTGAATATAATATGTGCATATATGAAATTTTTTATCCTTTTTAACTTTGTATGAACTGAAGTCGCTTGTTGTAGTATGGTTGTTTTTAAACTGTTTTTTATACACATTGTGCTGAACTTTTATGACATTTTGTCTATGTCGAATAAAGTACTACAACAACAAAAAGAATTCCAAAATATTGACTGCCAAAAGGTCGACTTAATAAGATCATTCACACAAAAAATCTTACTTCGATTTTATTCCCACATCAGGTGACTATCACTTCCTACAAATTTTAGTTTAGGGTTAATTTACTTTTCCAACCAGTCCAGTGATGTGTTATCGTCCAAAATATGGATCTGATACATTGATGCTTGACACGTATGTCACTCAATATTGCAAGGAGAGTACAGGTGCTGGGGCCAAGAGGTATTCGTGAACAAGATAGATGTGAACAGAGGAAGGTAAACGACGTGAGGCAGATAGAGCCAACAGGGACAAAGAGACAGCCATGTTAAACATGGTGCTCACTCCACCACATTGTTTGATGTGTAGGGATGGTGCATAATGCACGGATGCAGAGTTAGTGTTTATATGTATCGCTATTGATTAGTAGAATTTTTTTTGTGATTACCAGTTGTTGCAGAATGGAGTTAAGCTATCATTAATGATGAGATTACTACCGTTTTTGGAGGAGACCCCCATGATATTACCATGTTTCACAGAGACAATACTAGCAGCATGCTTAGATAACTTAAAGGAAGTGTACAAAATGTCAAAGTCAGGAGCCACCTATACAGGAATTTTATGTCTTGACTTCGCCTCATTTGTTCTATTATTTTCTATAAACATTACATTTTTTATCCAGCACTAGTTCAATATTTGTACCTGATAGTTTCAACTGTCTATGTCTTTCTTTATTTTAATTTTATTATTTATCTTAATTCTTTGTATTCTTCTCTCCATTCATCACCTTTTGTTATTTAATTTATTTTGTGATAATTCTTACTATTTTACAATTGATTTTTTCTTTCTGAAGCTTTCATTGTCTGCTTTAATTTGTACTTTGCTGTCTTATTTTACTAATTTTTTATTTTTGTGTTTTTTCCTTAAATTTCCGTTTTTTCTATTTCTACATCTTCCTTACCTTCCCTTTTAGACGTTCCCTTTTTTAAATTGTTATTTTAATTCTTCATACTTGGTTAATTTGATTTGTTTTAATGTTTCTTGTTTGTTATTTTTGTCCTTACCTCAAAGGCATTTTTATCAGTTCTGTTGAATTCCCTTTCCTCATCACTGCCTCATTAAACTGATCATTATTATCTATTTTTTTTGCACTGTATGTTAATGTAGGCACGCCCGCAAGTGGGCAGATGCCGAACCACCTGCTGCACAAGACACGTCAAACCAGCCTCATTGCTTATATATGGAGGGTCAACATTAAAAAAACAGGCTAGCCCTATTCGCCTTAAGCCAGGATAACGTGTGACTAGCTAAACAGGTGAACTGAATTTATACATTTCATTGATGTTCTTTTTCTTATGTTGTTAATAATATTATAGTGTTGATTTCTGGTTGAGACTCTTTTATTGTTGATGCTGTTATTCTAATTGTGCTTTTGATGCTTTTGCTGTTTTGAGTTGTTCTTGGTATTATAGGGTGCCACTTAGAAGAGTTAATAACCTTGGCTGAAAATTTAGCTACATGGACAAGATGGCTGCATTTCTGTGCCCAACTAAATAGGGCAAGGTCACATTTGCAGAATAAGAAGAAAGGGAGTTTCTCTGTTAACGACTGAAAGAAGCTCTTGATACCTGCTCCATATTGCAACCTACGGAGCAAACAAAAAGTGCAGATGTGACCAATCCTCTTTAGGAGAGTTTAGGAGATTCACTCCCAAATGCATTGAGCTTACAGCATAATTTTAAAAATGTATAAGTCTAAGAAGTCTTAGAATTTATAGGAAGGTGACGAGGAATGCATGCCATAATCCATTAGTTTAGGATCTGGCACTTCACTTAGGAGCAATATTACTCCACAGCAGTAAATCACTTATGAGTCTATGGGAAAAGTGTGTGTTCCGTTGAGGCTAGTTGTTTGATGAATGAATAAAGATCACTCTGCGATCCAAAAAGCAGCCCACTGCCACTTGTACTAGGAGGTTTCCATGTGCCCCATATTGGTACTCGTGCACTTCCTTTTTTAGGTAACTTCCTATATTCCAAAATCCTGGATGCAATTTGTTTTTTTGTTTCGGAATGGGAAAAACACTTCAGTTATCTTATTTAAATATATGTTTTTTATAAAAAACACAAACACATTTTGTATCTGCTGGCCTGCTGGACCAATAGCCTAATGCATCTACTAAATTAGTAATGAATCCTAACAAGTTCCCTCTGTTTTTCATCTTACCCTGTTCAATAGACCAAAAAATCATGTGTTGGGTTATCAGTGTCAAGTGCGATGTGGTTTTATAATTAGCCTATTGCAAAGTAGCTCAGTTATTAAATGGGTTACTCCAATCACAGAAGGTGATCAGTGGCTCTTCCTGATCATAGGTGCTCAGATTCGGCATTCGAAGGTCTGAGCCAATAGAGCGTGTATCCAACAGGTTGAGTCAAATATACCATCTCGAGTTGCTGATCCGATCCATCTACACATGTATCTTGAGTACCCATGCTTCCCGAAATGTATGTATATACGCATATGGTGTTTCTATAGCACCACCCTAGCCAAAAGGCAGGAGACCATTGCGCAGAGTAAAAGACAAGCATATAGTCAATGAGTGGTTGGAGAGGTATATGGGTTGTGAATATGTATTGCAATATTGTACAATATTACATTTATGTAAAAGGAGTGCATTTCAAAATGTCCTACTCAAATTCCATAGGTTGCTTGTTCAAGAGTATATATCTGGTAGTTGGACAAATTATGTGAGTTTGAGAGTGGTGGGTGATATTGATGGGGGTCTTCACTGGTGTCTTAACTAAAAGTAATTGTTTCATATGCCCTTTCACACTCCGAGGCTCTAAAATACAGATTGGTGTTGAGGTAGGTGGCAGGATGTGCAGAAATGCTGTTTACTGTATTTCCTATGGGATAGGGGTGTATATTAGGGTAAGAAACCTATATTACATGGTGCATAAGTGCAGTATAGACCTTATACATAGCTAGCCTCTTCTATACAAAGCACAGATGCACATTTACATCGGACAATCAGTTTTTAGGACTCTCCACCTACTGACATAGAGAATATAGAAAAATGAAGAAAACAGGCAGTCATGTGAGCAGAGCTTGTTTTAAGAGAAGATTGCCTAAATGTGAGAATCCTCAAATAACTGATTTTTCTTTTTCGTACAATGTATTTTACAAATAACCCAAGATACATTTTAAGTAATGAATGTAAAAGTAGCTACCAAGCTACTTCCTGGAAAATGTCGGGGTGATCTGTCAATGAGATGGGGAGAAAAACAGAGAGAGTCCCAAAACATTATTTTTCCATGCTAATTCACATTGAAACTAATACAGAAAAAACTAACTAAACTAATTTATGCCAAATTTGTCAGAAAGTTAGGTCTTCACTCAGAAAGCATGCATTTTATTATGTGGCGTACACCCGTTTTTGAGAAATTAGTGTTTAAATAAAGTGATAGCTGGACGGTTGGTCTGCCGGGAGTTCCAAAGGACTCACGTGGTACCACAGATTTAAAAAATAGAGCGATCTGATTGGCCGAGACAACTAGGATTTAAAAGGTTAACACTTTTGTACAGCTTGTGAGTTCAAACACCATCTGCTTATAACGCTGGCACTATTTGACGAATGTGCCTCATTGTGGCACACACTTGGCCCATTCAGATTATTAGTGTTCTTTTTAAAATCATGCATATCCACAAAGAGGGAGCCAAGTTATAAAGGGGGTGTGGAAGTGTTATGTGCTATGAATCTACACATAATCTGTCACAATCTATGAAGGATTATTTTTCTATTGGTATGTCAAAGTTTGTGCCAATCCATAAAGTGGCGCAGAACAAAATTGGTCACAACAGAGATTCATACTCAAGAAAAAACAATATATGCAATTGGTAATTAATTTGCAATCTTGTATTGAAATTCTTTTCAACATATAATTAAATTACATCCTGATGTTTTGAGCAGTTGCTCCAAGGTAAGTGTAAAGACAAGTGTTTGATAGAGTGCTTGTGAACTGAAGAAAATTATGAGGAGAGTGAGAATAAAGTGACTAAGTACATACAATAAAGTTATTTTACAGACCAATGACATGGAGCCTTCCTGAAGATATTGAAAACATCTTATATATAGTTCATAATTCGAAGATACATTCCAAAATTCTTGCTATCTAAATGTGGATATGATTCAAGTACAGGTCAGTGTGCTTTTAGAAATGTTGATGTTTCGACCTCTGGTTGTTGTAAAGGCCAATTACTCCTTAGAATGGGGTCTTCATCAGGATGAAAGTGGGAGCAACTTAGAGAGGTACTAATGAGTTACTAGCTCAGATGTGTGAAAATATCTTGGGTATAATAGGAGGCAGTGGGCTAGCTCACCTAACTAGCTCTGTGCCACGATCAGGGGAAAGCGGTACAAAAGAGGGTGGTGATGGACGGAGCATCAGAACCAATCAAACACTCACACCCAGTCAACAGATACGGGTTTGATCTATCACCGTTCTTTAGCCCACACTGCCACCCCAGTTCAGACATGGCCATATGCAAATCAGTCTGACCCTGTGCCTCATGGGAACAGTCCAGCCCGAACTGCCAAGCCATGCCTTCCCTGGACCGGAAACAAGCATCCTAGGACCGGTTTCTGGCATTTCAGCTGTCTTCAGCCAGGCTTGCTTGAATCCAGTGGCCAAGTGAGCAAGGGACTCACGTCTGAGCATACCCTGCCAACTTATGGCGAACAAAGCGGTACAAAAGAGGGTGTAAATGGACGGAGCATCAGAACCAATCAAACACTCACACCCAGTCAACAGATCCGGGTTTGATCCATCACCGTTCTTTAGCCCACTCTGCCACCCCAGTTCAGACATGGCCATATGCAAATCAGTCTGACCCTGTGCCTCATGAGAACAGTCCAGCCCGAACTGCCAAGCCATGCCTTCCCTGGACCGGAAACAAGCATCCTAGGACCGGTTTCTGGCATTTCAGCCGTCTTCAGCCAGGCTTGCTTGAATCCAGTGGCCAAGTGAGCAAGGGACTCACGTCTGAGCATACCCTGCCAACTTATGGCGAACAAAGCGGCACAAAAGAGGGTGTAGATGGACGGAGCATCAGAACCAATCAAACACTCACACCCAGTCAACAGATCCGGGTTTGATCCATCACCGTTCTTTAGCCCACTTTGCCACCCCAGTTCAGACATGGCCATATGCAAATCAGTCTGACCCTGTGCCTCATGAGAACAGTCCAGCCCGAACTGCCAAGCCATGCCTTTCCTGGACCGGAAACAAGCATCCTAGGACCGGTTTCTGCCATTTCAGCCGTCTTCAGCCAGGCTTGCTTGAATCCAGTGGCCAAGTGAGCAAGGGACTCACGTCTGAGCATACCCTGCCAACTTATGGCGAACAAAGCGGCACAAAAGAGGGTGGTGATGGACGGAGCATCAGAACCAATCAAACACTCACACCCAGTCAACAGATCCGGGTTTGATCCATCACCGTTCTTTAGCCCACTTTGCCACCCCAGTTCAGACATGGCCATATGCAAATCAGTCTGACCCTGTGCCTCATGAGAACAGTCCAGCCCGAACTGCCAAGCCATGCCTTTCCTGGACCGGAAACAAGCATCCTAGGACCGGTTTCTGCCATTTCAGCCGTCTTCAGCCAGGCTTGCTTGAATCCAGTGGCAAAGTAAGCAAGGGACTCACGTCTGAGCATACCCTGCCAACTTATGGTGAACAAAGCGGTACAAAAGAGGGTGGTGATGGACGGAGCATCAGAACCAATCAAACACTCACACCCAGTCAACAGATCCGGGTTTGATCCATCACCGTTCTTTAGCCCACTCTGCCACCCCAGTTCAGACATGGCCATATGCAAATCAGTCTGACCCTGTGCCTCATGAGAACAGTCCAGCCCGAACTGCCAAGCCATGCCTTCCCTGGACCGGAAACAAGCATCCTAGGACCGGTTTCTGGCATTTCAGCCGTCTTCAGCCAGGCTTGCTTGAATCCAGTGGCCAAGTGAGCAAGGGACTCACGTCTGAGCATACCCTGCCAACTTATGGCGAACAAAGCGGCACAAAAGAGGGTGTAGATGGACGGAGCATCAGAACCAATCAAACACTCACACCCAGTCAACAGATCCGGGTTTGATCCATCACCGTTCTTTAGCCCACTTTGCCACCCCAGTTCAGACATGGCCATATGCAAATCAGTCTGACCCTGTGCCTCATGGGAACAGTCCAGCCCGAACTGCCAAGCCATGCCTTCCCTTGACCGGAAACAAGCATCCTAGGACCAGTTTCTGGCATTTCAGCCGTCTTCAGCCAGGCTTGCTTGAATCCAGTGGCAAAGTGAGCAAGGGACTCACGTCTGAGCATACCCTGCCAACTTATGGTGAACAAAGCGGTACAAAAGAGGGTGGTGATGGACGGAGCATCAGAACCAATCAAACACTCACACCCAGTCAACAGATCCGGGGTTGATCCATCACCGTTCTTTAGCCCACTCTCCCACCCCAGTTCAGATATGGCCATATGCAAATCAGTCTGACCCTGTGCCTCATGGGAACAGTCCAGCCCGAACTGCCAAGCCATGCCTTCCCTGGACCGGAAACAAGCATCCTAGGACCGGTTTCTGGCATTTCAGCCGTCTTCAGCCAGGCTTGCTTGAATCCAGTGGCAAAGTGAGCAAGGGACTCACGTCTGAGCATACTCTGCCAACTTATGGCGAACAAAGCGGTACAAAAGAGGGTGGTGATGGACGGAGCATCAGAACCAATCAAACACTCACACCCAGTCAACAGATCCGGGTTTGATCCATCACCGTTCTTTAGCCCACTCTGCCACCCCAGTTCAGACATGGCCATATGCAAATCAGTCTGACCCTGTGCCTCATGAGAACAGTCCAGCCCGAACTGCCAAGCCATGCCTTTCCTGGACCGGAAACAAGCATCCTAGGACCGGTTTCTGCCATTTCAGCCGTCTTCAGCCAGGCTTGCTTGAATCCAGTGGCAAAGTGAGCAAGGGACTCACGTCTGAGCATACCCTGCCAACTTATGGTGAACAAAGCGGTACAAAAGAGGGTGGTGATGGACGGAGCATCAGAACCAATCAAACACTCACACCCAGTCAACAGATCCGGGGTTGATCCATCACCGTTCTTTAGCCCACTCCGCCACCCCAGTTCAGACATGGCCATATGCAAATCAGTCTGACCCTGTGCCTCATGGGAACAGTCCAGCCCGAACTGCCAAGCCATGCCTTCCCTGGACCGGAAACAAGCATCCTAGGACCGGTTTCTGGCATTTCAGCTGTCTTCAGCCAGGCTTGCTTGAATCCAGTGGCAAAGCGAGCAAGGGACGTACGTCTGAGCATACCCTGCCAACTTATGGCAAGCACAGCAGTACAAAAGAGGGTGGTGATGGACGGAGCATCAGAACCAATCAAACACTCACACCCAGTCAATAGATCCGGGTTTGATCCATCACCGTTCTTTAGCCCACTCTGCCACCCCAGTTCAGACATGGCCATATGCAAATCAGTCTGACCCTGTGCCTCATGGGAACAGTCAAGCCCGAACTGCCAAGCCATGCCTTCCCTGGACCGGAAACAAGCATCCTAGGACCGGTTTCTGGCATTTCAGCCGTCTTCAGCCAGGCTTGCTTGAATCCAGTGGCCAAGTGAGCAAGGGACTCACGTCTGAGCATACCCTGCCAACTTATGGCGAACAAAGCGGTACAAAAGAGGGTGTAAATGGACGGAGCTCAGAACCAATCAAACACTCACACCCAGTCAACAGATCCGGGTTTGATCCATCACCGTTCTTTAGCCCACTCTGCCACCCCAGTTCAGACATGGCCATATGCAAATCAGTCTGACCCTGTGCCTCATGAGAACAGTCCAGCCCGAACTGCCAAGCCATGCCTTCCCTGGACCGGAAACAAGCATCCTAGGACCGGTTTCTGGCATTTCAGCCGTCTTGAGCCAGGCTTGCTTGAATCCAGTGGCCAAGTGAGCAAGGGACTCACGTCTGAGCATACCCTGCCAACTTATGGCGAACAAAGCGGCACAAAAGAGGGTGTAGATAGACGGAGCATCAGAACCAATCAAACACTCACACCCAGTCAACAGATCCGGGTTTGATCCATCACCGTTCTTTAGCCCACTTTGCCACCCCGGTTCAGACATGGCCATATGCAAATCAGTCTGACCCTGTGCCTCATGGGAACAGTCCAGCCCGAACTGCCAAGCCATGCCTTCCCTTGACTGGAAACAAGCATCCTAGGACCAGTTTCTGGCATTTCAGCCGTCTTCAGCCAGGCTTGCTTGAATCCAGTGGCAAAGTGAGCAAGGGACTCACGTCTGAGCATACCCTGCCAACTTATGGTGAACAAAGCGGTACAAAAGAGGGTGGTGATGGACGGAGCATCAGAACCAATCAAACACTCACACCCAGTCAACAGATCCGGGGTTGATCCATCACCGTTCTTTAGCCCACTCTCCCACCCCAGTTCAGACATGGCCATATGCAAATCAGTCTGACCCTGTGCCTCATGGGAACAGTCCAGCCCGAACTGCCAAGCCATGCCTTCCCTGGACCGGAAACAAGCATCCTAGGACCGGTTTCTGGCATTTCAGCCGTCTTCAGCTAGGCTTGCTTGAATCCAGTGGCAAAGTGAGCGAAGTGAGCAAGGGACTCACGTCTGAGCATACCCTGCCAATTTATGGCGAACAAAGCGGCACAAAAGACACGTGTAAAGACACAATCTGTCACAATCTATGAAGGATTATTTTTCTATTGGTATGTCAAAGTTTGTGCCAATCCATAAAGTGGTGCAGAACAAAATTGGTCACAACAGAGATTCATACTCCAGAAAAAACAATATATGCAATTGGTAATTCATTTGCAATCTTGTATTGAAATTCTTTTCAACATATAATTAAATTACATCATGAAGTGTTTTGAGCAGTTGCTCCAAGGTAAGTGTAAAGACAAGTGTTTGATAGAGTGCTTGTGAACAGAAGAAAATTAAGAGGAGAGTGAGAATAAATTGACTAAGTACATACAATAAAGTTATTTTACAGACCAATGACATGGAGCCTTCCTGAAGATATTGAACACATCTTATATATAGTTCATAATTCGAGGATACATTTCAAAATTCTTGCTATCTAAATGTGGATATGATTCAAGTACAGGTCAGTGTGTTTTTAGAAATGTTGATGTTTCGTCCTCTGGTTGTTGTAAAGGCCAATTACTCCTTAGAATGGGGTCTTCATCAGGATAAAAGTGGGAGCAACTTAGAGAGGTACCAATGAGTTACTAGCTCAGATGTGTGAAAATATCTTGGGTATAATAGGAGATGGTGGACTTGCTCACCTAACTGTCACTCTGCGACGATCAGTGGAAAAAGGCATCACAAAATGGGCCGGTAGGCTCTTAGTTAGGAGGGAGATGCAAAATCGAAACCACGGTCCTGTCGGGGTCTGCAGAGTTGTTGTTATGCTGAAATTAAATTAATTAGCATGCAACCATTCATTTTAAGAGAATTTAATAGTCTAATAACAGAAACAGAGGGGATTCAGGTACTCACCCATTCATATTCGTAAACAATATACACTTGGTTAGTTAAAAAATAATTGAATTATGTCTTTAAGGCTTAGCTCGAACGAATCAGGTTCCTATTCTGTCCAGAGGAGAAACATAACAAGGAGCGTCCCATTACCGGATTTAGTCGAGCTTAATACTGGGAAGATTAGGAGAGTTTAGCGCATTTATTGAATTAAAAGAAAGGCCGCGCTGTAATAAAGTCACTGTGTTTGTTTGTTTGGAATCTCTGGAACGAGCTCACCACTTTGCGAGGACGGCGGTGGCACTGTCTAAAAATAGACAACCGAAAAGTTCAATGTGCACGTAGATGAGTTCAAGTCGGGAAGTCAGTCGCTAGCTGCTGTCAGTCACAACGTGTACGTGCGTCAGTGATAGATCATGTCAATAAAGGAATGGGAGTTTTTAAGCCTCACCGCGGGTATGCATGTATGAATACAAAGGGTTGAACAATAACTCTGTATAAAACTAAAGGATAAACATGAACAACCACCAAGTAAGTGCGCAAAAGTCACTACGGCAAATGGTCCTCAATAGATACGATACATTGTCCATTAGATTCAATACAAAATATGTAAAAATTATCGCACCAAGATCAGATGTCTCAAAGATTGGTAAAATATATATGATGGTTAAAAATGATCCATATTTAAGCAGTTGTGTTAGAAGCTGCCTGCTTAACCATGTGTATAAATCAATAGTTGGGAGCACCATTGTTCAGAATAAAGATCATAAAACAGGAACCCTATTCATAATTGAAATATATGGTTATGTAGGAATACAAGTAATAATACATTTGTGTGAGAAATCATAAAATACACATATAAACATAATATACATCAGTTGATCATACAGGCTGTGGCAAGCAGTGCAAATTAGGACATGTAGGATGGCAAACAGAACATGAATAAATTGTAACATAGTAGTGTGGATTTTTCAACCCATATTGAGAAGAGACAGCTGTCTTGAAATCTCCGCATGTTCATTAAGCTCTTGGTTAGCAGTGTTCAACATGTGCGTCCATTTGCACTCATGTAGGTTAAGTATATCTCGTATGTTACCACCTCAAGGGGCCCAATGTTACCTTTTCGAGGAATAACCACTTAAGGCTATCCACTGGTGGTTGAATGTATGAAAGTGTTCCAGCAGTGGTGCCCTTGAACCTTACAACTCACAGGGCTGCAGTGTTGTGGTATCTGTGTTTTACCCTTCTGGTGGATCTGACCAATTTACAATAAACCAGATGGGCATATGATGGCATAAATTACATTTACGCTATTGCAATTTGTCTGATTCTTCATCTCAAAAGTCTTTGGCGGCCTTCTGAATTGAATCCCTCACCGATACCGGTTTCGTCCGTTAGAAATGTAGGAATTAGGTTTGATTGCGATCTCTCTTTTACGACACAAATCCAGCATATTTCTTTATCCTGCTTTGATCATTTAATTTCTGTCAGAAAGCTATTGTATTTACTTCCATTGGAGACCCGAAAGATCATAGTCCATGCGCTGGTGACTTCGGATTTGGATTAGGCGAATAGCTTATATTTGGGGCTTCAGCTTCTCTGATCCATAGATGACAAATAAAACAGAATGCAGTGGCTAGGCTCATCTGAAGGGTCCACTTTCACCATCATATCTCCCCCCATTTGAGACAACTTCATTGGCTTCCAGTTGCCAAGAGGGCTGTGTTTAAAGCCCTGACATTTGCTTTCAGAGCCTTAAGGGGCATAGGTCAAAACTATCTCAGGAATGAGCTTAGCCTGTACCATCAGATGAGAGCCCTGAGATCTAACCACCTGTGACTCCTAGTACATTCCGAGGTTTGCCAAAGTTCGATGAAGTGGCAGGTCATTCTCAGTACAGATGGCCAGCTTTGGGACGCTTTGCCCATCCACGTTCACATGGCTGGGTCGGAACAGGGATTCAGGAAAGATTTAAAAACATGGCTCTTCAATCAAGCTTAGATTGTGATGGCCAAATCTATTCTTCAGTCTTGCTTTGAGCACTGGGACGCCTCAGTTGAGGTAGCTGTGCTGTACAAATGTCTTTGATTGTTTGCTTGAAAAGTGTGTCCTCTATTGATGAATTTTTTGGTCTCTGTAGTAAGTTTGCATGCTTTGCAATGGCCACATTTATAATGTCCAAGGACTTTAGGTATGTTCCACCTTTCTTAAAGGAATGCATCAGTGGCTCGCGTGTGTCGATTTGGCAAGCTTGTGTCGATTTTGTCTAAGATAAATCTCCAATAGCTATTGAGGATCCGTCTTATATCATTACTGCGTGTGCAGTAGGTGGTGACACAAATCATCTTAGTCATGGTATCTGCAGACTGTGGTTTAGGTTCCAGAAGAGGTTCTCTAGGGTTAAAGCAAGCCCTCTTGCAGGCCCTCTTGCGCAGACTCTTTGGATATCCAATTTCTGAAAATCTGTGTTATAGATTTATTGATTCCTTGAAATATTCTGCCTAACGGGAATAATTCCTACGTAATCTAAGTAATTGCCCGTAGGGCAAGTTATCCCTCAAGCTACTAGGGTGATGACTAGTTTAAAGAAGGAGGGTGTTCCTTTCGGTACTTTTTCCGAACAAGGTGGTGTAAAGGTGACCTTCCTCTGCTTTGATTGAGACATCCAAGAAGTCAATACTGCAAGAGTCATATTGTACAGTAAATTTAATGTCCTGTGATCTGTCATTCAACTATGTATGGAAAGCTGTAAGGTCAGACTCATTGTCTGTTCATATGAGGAGGATATCTTCAATATATCTTTTCCAAAGCGTTTTGTCCTCTTTAAAGATGAAGTTGGTTTCCAACTTGCCCATAAACATTATGGCCAAGTTTGGCACAAAGCTTGCACCCACTGCAATTCCTTTGCTTTGTAAAATGTAGTCCCCTTGAAAGAAGAAGTAATTTTTCATCATGGCAACTTCCAATGAATGTAAGATACAGTCAGTGGGCACCTGGATAGGTTGTGGTCTACTATTATGAACAATCTTTACAACTTCCAATGCTGGCCTCTGTGGGATACTGGTGTATAAGGATGTAATGTCCATAGTTACAAGTAGTTGTTGCATGGGATTAAAGGCGAGTTTGTCAATGAGTCTGATGGTTTCCATTGTGTCTCTAAGATAGTGGACTCTGCACAGGGTTTGAGGACGAAATCCACATATTTAAATAAGGGTTCCAGTAAGGACCCACAACCAGATACTTTGGTGCGGTCTGGTGGATGTTGTAGATTCTTGTGAACCTTATGGGGGGTATAAATCGTTGTCAACCACGCCTGTTTTTTTATTAGGGAAATCATATTTCAATTCTGTAAGATACTCCTCATCGAGACAGGTGTTGGTGATGTCCTTGATTAACAATCTATCAAATGAGGGAAGTAGAAGCTGTCTGGGGTCCCACTCAGCTTCCAAATATATTACACAGGATCAAAGAGGAGTGGAGCCCTAAGACCTATGGGGATCTTGATAAAAAATATGTGTAGAACCCTCAACAGCCATTTTCCGCCTTTGGTATGTCTTTGGACATCAGCATTGTTTTTTATATTACTCACGACAGGTGGAATACTATCCCCTGGATCTAATTATTCTGCTGGTTGTATTCATTCCGGCGAGCGAGAATGAATTTGCTCTCAGCTGTAAATAAAAAGAGTAGTTTGTTCACACATCATGCCAGACATCGTGTAATATGTCTGTTTTTCATCATATGAATGGTTGAATTTTCATGTTAGTTTTGTGCCCTTAATGATAGTAGCATTATTTTAGTGTGCTGTTTGCACTTAGAAAGATTCAGTGTGCTTTCTACTAAGAATGAAAATCTACACGTGACTGTCACTCTTCCATATCACCGTGCTGTTTGGAACATATATCTCCAAAGTTATTTTTAGCAAATCTGGGTATTTACAGTTTTCCGTTTGTACACATGTTAATTTTGAAAATATTGGTGGACCATGATTAGCCATCTATATCAACCGTACTGTTTATGCATGCAATATCCCCAATGTTGTAATACAGATCAGGGTTCCACTTTCATGCATGTACATTAATTAGATATTGATGGGCCTGTGCCGATCATGACTATCCCACTCGATAAAATAAAATATCCACATACATTTCCTAAAGGTTGTCATTAGTTTGAAATTCATGGATACTTACCATTCTCTAGTAGGGATACTCACGATTGGCACAGGCCCATCAATATTCTCTTAAAATGAATGGTTACATGCTAATTAATTAAAGTTCAGAATAACGACAACCCTGCTGATCCCTACAGGAACGTGGTTTTGATTTTCCATCTACCTCCTGACCAGGAGCCTACTGGACCATTTTGTGATACCTTTTAACGTATCGTGGCACAGTGATAGTTAGGTGAGCTAGAATACCGCCTCCTATTATACCCAAGTTATTTTTCACATATATGAGCTAGTAACTCATTGGTATCTCTCTAGGTTGCTCCCACTTTTGTCCTGATGAAGACCCCATTCTAAGGAGCAGTTGGCCTTTAAAACAACCAAAGGTCGAAACATCAACATTTCTAAAAACACACTGACCTGTACTTGAATCATATCCACAGCGAGATAACAAGAATTTTGGAATGTATCTTTGAATTGTGAATTATATATAAAATGTGCATTCCCTTACACATCAGCCAAGTCTCGGTTGGTTCTCCAAAGCAAGGGCGCGTCAGTGAAGCCGCACTCTGCCGGAAGCGGCAAAACATCAAAGACCACCTCCGGCATACAGATTCAGTTAGCCAGACACCAACACCTCCACTCCAGTCTTCTTAATCAGGTTATTTTTATTTTATATGCTGTAACGCATTTCGGCAGGATCCCCTGCCTTGTGTGAAAACAGAGCACATGCTGATCACTAACAGTAGCACACAATCCGATCTTCAAGAAGAGCTCACACGAATGAACCGCCAGAAGTTAGGCCATGTATTTTCAGATAGCGCCAAGTCTTTTAGTTCCCTTATCAGCAGCAGCCTTAGGTTCAGTAAAGAAATAACTATGAAGACTCAGGCTCCTTACCATAAACTCCACAAATCAAGACGTTCAAACACTGCTCCTTTTCTAAATAGATGGAAGCAATGCCCTGATCTCAGCATCCCAGATATCAACCTAGCACATCGTAAGAGCATCCTCTACACAGTGGAATTGATGTAGCTGGTTTAATTAATTAAAATTTGCATATGTTTTAGAGTAGATCCCACACAGTGGAAATGTGGTTTCTTAATTTAGTCAAATTTGGTCAGAAGTATACCTCGACTCCATTTATCAAATCAACATGTGACTGTTTTTCGTTTCTCACTTTCCACATGCATTCAAAATATACACTACGGAAACAGATTTTTGCAGCAAAATCATGTCCACAGTGAACCCAGCCTTCCTTTAGCCTGCAACCTCCAAAGCCTTTTTAGTTCCTTCTACTGTGCCACAGAAAGACATTCATGAATAAGTTTGTCATTGTATTGCATGTAAGAAGGTTTGTGCTATTGCATCCGTTGACGTGATATCAAAAGTACATTCAATATTTTTTAATATTTAGGGGATGGTGCTAAGCCATTTTGCATTTATTCTGTGATATGATTGCACAGCTTTGTTAAAATGTTGCTCAATTGGTACAGTGTATATTTTTGCTGTGTATTTCTCTATATAAACTGGTGCATTTGAGGGTGAGCCAAACGTTGTTTGTCCCAACTATCAGAGACTGAACCCCTGTGGGTTTGTCTCGCACACTGGACTTAGAATTCTTTTGGGATTTTCTTCGAAGCTGATCCTTCTACTAGACTTTCTGCTGCCTTTTACTGCGCTTCATGCTAATTCCCTATTATCATTTTGCCTGCATTGAGATTAACTATATTTTACCTTCAATAATGCCTCCTCAAATTTTAATACACCTTCAGGGTTTTCAATTTACTGCTGATTCTCCGGAGTCCTTATTTCCTTGAAATGCTAATTATTTTGTTGTCGTTGTGTTTTGGTTTATGGTGATATTGTCTTGTGTATTGTTAAGGTCAGCACGGCTCCCGATCTTGTGCAGAAACGTTATCTCCTACTTTATCAGATATCAAAGATAGTGTCATCACAATGACTCATGAAGCCATATGACAGCATGGCCAGAACACCCATATACTTCAGGAAACCCACCTACTACTACTGCCCAACTGGCATTTTATGAAGGAATGACTTTGGGAGGATCAATACCTAGTAAAGCCAGAAGAGTAGCAGAAAATACATCTTCAGCTGCTACGCACACAAGTCCAGTAATGGCAACTCCATACTGATTTGGCAAGCTCCATCTTTCTTTCATTACTGAAGAAATTGAAAAGGCACCTTATTAGGGATCTGCTCCTGTTCACCAAGACCATATGAGTAATGCCCTGATACCTGTAAGTATGTTGCACATATATCTCCTTCAAGTAGCCTTGCTACATTTATCTACAGCATTATTTTGGTTTACAGCTGGGATCCCACTCTACAAGTACTCATGCACACAAACATTCAAGCCACTAAAATGAAATCCTTTACTGAAAATACAGATAGTGGCCGAATGTTCAGTTCTTCAGCCAGAGGTTAACCTGGGGAAGAGAATTCTCTTGTCATTCAAGACATCAAGCCTGCACAGCATTTCCCTTTTCCATTCAAGAGTTCCCAAATAATTGGTATATATATTTACATAATATGCGGGAGTGAAAGCCAGGATGATCCGACATTTAGTTCAGAACAGACTTAAATTCTTCAGAACATTTTACAATATTTGATGTCCTGTTTTACTCTGAATTTTTCACCACCACCAAATGTGTCATTTCATTACAGGACAGTAACATAATGAAAAAGGTTAAACAAAGCAAAGTCAAACAGTATAAATCACACTAAAGAGCAATATCAAAACAGGTGTGTTGCCCATCTTCCCCCAATCTATGTCCGCTGAAGTGCCTTCCTATGTGTTTCCTTGGATGACGCTAACAACACACAGGCCAGGAGGCTCACCGCAGTTCCCAGTGGTTCCCGGCAGCTAACCGCCACTGTAACCCCTCAATCCACTGTATCTCGCAGTTCGCTATCCCACTATCTGCAGCCTGCTCGTGGTTGCGCCCACAGTCCTAGCTTTGGACCCCTCACAGATGCCAGGAGCGAGGCAGGGAGAAGAGGCATGAGGCTCAAGGAGTGTTGAGGACACCAAGTCTCGGTCCAGATAGACCAGAAAACTGCAGCTCCAGATCTGGCAACCCTAGCCCCACCCACACTCCACCCCTGACCTTGACCCACAGGAGGTGGGTAAGCCAGAGAGTCTGTTGGATGTTGGATGTGGCAAGAGTGGGAAATGTGGGGTGTGACAGCTGTTGGACCGCAGGTGGCCCCAGTAGCTTGGCTGAGGCTGCCCGGTTAAATTTGGGTGCAGCCTGAGGCACCTTTGGGGGGCCCCACTTGCCACCTGCTACTTGCCACGCTGTGGCGTGAAGTGGAGCAGAGCACGGTGAGGAGTGTAACTACAAAATGAATTTAAAATCATCAACCCACAACCCACAATTACAAGAACAAAGAGAGAGATACAAAGGAGAGCTACAGTTACAGACACAACCAGGCAAAACCAGGGCTGTCAAGAAGTTTGTTTAGCACAAAGCCAATTTCTAAATTCGAGAGGAGACTCACTCACATACTAAGCGGGAAAAACAAAAAAGCCACTAGGTGGTCTGGTCGAAACCGAGGTATTGTATATCCCGGGGCAAGAAGAGACAAACTAAGAGATCTTGTTAAGAGTCTTAGAGATCTGACTCCATGTTAGAATCAGAGAAGTCCGATAGACAGGGAAAGTTGAAACAATCTCCGCCGCAAACAGCAGCAACAAAAGGGAGATAGCCAACTGAAACTGAAACAGAAACAGTAATAAAAAAGGAGGGGTACAAGATAATGGATCAAAGCATCCAGCGCCATCAACATCCATTCTAAATCCCCAGATAGTTGGATATACAGCAGAGTTAGAAGCAGTCAGTCAGTCACACATAGGAAGCGAAAGCCCCCCCGCTCAAAAGAACAAAAGCAAGGGGAAACACCTGTGGGACAAGACACACCTGGAGACACACCAAAAAATAGAGTAGTAGTATAAGCACAGATTCATAGGGTAGTAATACTAAAGACACTTCCGTTTCCACATCCAAAAGCCTGGGACAGTTCAAGTCTAAAGGACCTAATGGAAGATCACTGGACCCAAACAGAAACATTGGAGATGAAGGACAGGAACATCCCTTGATAGAACTCCTTGATACATCATCCCACATACAAGAGGTCAGTCAATTAAAGACTAACATATCAGAGGAATCAATATTAAAATCTCTCAGGGAGGTGAGGAGACAGAATGATAAATCCTCAATCAGGTTAAGCCCAATTGTGACAGGTAGAGGAAGCCCACAGGCAAATAAGAGATTCACTTTCAAAAACATATCAATATTATCACAATCACCATTGCTCAAGAACAGTGAGCAAAAGGTACAGGAGGCCGCAGGTACCAGTAGAGCTTCCCCTATAGGGAACAAAGAGAACCAGGATCGGGCTGAGAAGGACCGAGACAAAACCTGGGGGGCTCTCCTGACAACCATGGACGCAATGTCGACAGCTATATTCCACCAAGCAGATAAACAGGATCTTCAGTTAGACTTGTTAAACATCTTGGCAGTACACATAGTGGACATTGACAAAAAATTACAAGCATTAAATGACCTGATCTAGAGAGCCCTAAAACATAATTACATTCAGCAAGTAACATGCCGTTGTGAAACCCTAGGAGTTTGATATGACTTCTTACTGATATATTGACTGAAATAAGGGTACAAGCAGCAAGAGTACATACGAGACAGATTGTTCAAGAACATGAATCAGAAGATTCAAAAGTCTCAGTAAGGACAAATGAAAGTCACACGCTTCAAAGAAATCATCCCCCAGACAAAAAACTGGGAAAGAATTAGCAAAAGATCTAAAGAAAAAGTCAATTGATCTCCAAACGACATCTAATATTGGTCAGCAAAGTAAGGAGAGTGAAGAGATAGGAGTGGAGGAACATGTACAAAATATTACAAAAAGGAATAAAAAAAGACAAAGAAAAGCAAGAAAGAAGGGAAAATTGATACAACAAAATAACCTATTGTAATTTATCGATCAACATACAAACAAACAGAAATCGATGGTGGAGACAACAAAAAATGCGGAAGAAGACACTGGAAATAACGCAGGTACCCGGGCGCGAGGCACGACCTTCTTCAAAGAATGAACAACAAATAATCTGCATGGAGGGGACACATAAAGAAGATGTGGATCTGGACCTGGGCCCAGCATTAAAAATAAAGGATCATCAGTCTGGAGGAAAAGAATTGCAGCAAATAAAGGAGAAAAGATATCATGACAGAAATGCGCAAAGTTTGAAAGAAATTAAAGATAAAAAATAACGGATAGTAACAATTTATAAGGATTAACAAAATTTAACAGCACGTAACAAAAAGTAAAGCGCAGAGCTGAATCAGAGACTTGTACAAACAACAAATGAACACAGCAGAGAGATAAAGTAACAATGCATAAAAGGCAGTCGGGGAAGAACGTAGAGCACCACAAGACCGCAATTCAACATTGGACATAACAAAGACCCTATCAGTCAACTGTAATCTGGAGAGGCAAAAAACAAAAATGGAACCAATCGAAAATAAGTTGCTATTAATACCACACAATGTGTCACGAGGCCCAATCGACAACTTGAATGGAGGCACAATTTCAAAACTAACAAAGGAAAAAAGTGAACTCACTCACATTAAATATTCAGATTTGATATAGGTGGAATTTGTGCCTCACCCTCTCAGAAATACCACAGAGGCGACAATGACGAATTGGGCTTGATAGGAAATAATAGAGCAAATCAAGAATAATCATGGGATCTTTAGGGCATCGGGGATAGAGTTACAACCAATCAAACCCCCTGCTACCCAAGACCACTATTGTTCGAATTTGAAAGAGGATTTTCAATCCTAAAAGGAGCTGCAGGAGCAGGTACAAATTGGGACACTTACGAAAATGTAAGGATTACAAAGTATTCCAGCAATGAATAGGTGAAGGAGGTAGATCGGGAGAATTATAACACAACAAGGGCATCAATCCTGGAAGGATCCTGGGCACATATCAGTAGAGCAACAACTCAGTCCTGACAACAGGATAATTATATCAATATCAGAACAAGATAGGCTGAACATCTGCTCATGGAACGTTCATGGGCTTGGGAATCTCCTACCGCATCAAGAAGCTATACAATTTTTACAACAGTATGACATTATCCCGATGCAGGAAACGTGGTGCCAAGAGTCAATACAAATAACTGGATATATAGGCTAACATGTCTTGGCAGAGAAAACGTCAAAATTTGGACATCCCAAAGGCGGATTAGCACTCTTCTGTTCGACAAGATTCAGATGGCAAATAGATCAGTTAGAAATCAGGAAAAGTTGGGTGCAGGCACTAAGAATAGTAAGAGAGAACGATAGCGGGGAACAGCCAGCATTCATATTAATAAACGTCTACATCCATCCTAGAAAAGACCGAAAATAGAAGCATATGAAATTCCTGTACGAAATACTCAAAACTATTCGGAGACAATGCAAACAGGCAATTAATATAATCTCGGGCGCATTTAATATAAACTTGAGTAAAATCACTAAAATGAAGAATCTGTACCAAAAAGGGAACTCTTATAAAACCAAGTTGGAAAAGCTTGGATTAAGACTTCTTAACTGGAACTCAAAAGATGTCACACTAGCCGCTATCACATTTTCAAGTGGGAATAAGTGCTCCACAATAGATCACACTCTAGTAAATGAATCTGCAATGCAACAGGTATGTCACTTTCAAATAAGCGCCCGGAGGGAGAGTGATCATTTTCCACAGATCATTGGAATAAAATACAAGTCAGAGCTGAATCAATAGTCTAATGACCTATTATCCACTCCCCTAACACATAATCTAAAAAGTCTGAAATGGAGGGGGTCAGGGATTGAAAACCTGTTGAGTGAAGCTGGTTCATTAGACCCAATAAAACGTAGAATAATTAAGGGGGAAAAGAACAAATAAAAGAAGAGGATCTACAAAAAGCATGGGAACAATTAAAAAACAAACTACTGGAAAAATTTACAACAAATAGTCAGATTTGCTGGACCAATTCTAAGAGAATCCTAAACGGGGGGACCAGAGAGCAAACATGGTACAGCAGGAAGCTGCGTAATGAAAAAATGCAAATTCTGCGAGAAAGCAGAATAATAATGAAACTGACAAAGCAAGCTACAAGAAGTGATAAAAATAGACTATGCGCACTGAGAACACAGTCAATGAAAAACTGTTGGTAGGCCAAAAAAAGATTCAGAGAGGAACTGTGGAAAAGACTGCTCTTGGCAAGCCGACAACAGAATAGCAAAAAATTCTGGCAATTGATAAACGGCTTGTCTATAGGGCACACATGACATCAAAACTCAGGTATAAATGCAACCATGTGGGAAAAACACATGCATAAAATGTACACTGAAACAGCTTCAAAAGAACTGCTGAACCTCACGGAGGGAGACTGCAAAATGAACATCTGGCAGGTATCATCATGTCAGGCAATATTTATCGATGACATAAGGGACATAAAGAATAAAACAAACAGCTACAAGAATCTTTCATCGGCCGTGGATACAGAACAACTTGAAAAAAACATAATTAATCGAAAATTAGATGGAGCAGCTGTGCCAAAAGTCTACCTAATGTTCTCTTCAAAGGAAATCCTCCTTATTGAGCAGAGTAGTTTACACCATTATATAACGAGCTATATCTCCGTGCCGGATTCCTGGAAAGGCAGCTTTTTCCAGACCATATTTAAAAGTGGAAACCCGTCCGCACCAACAAGCTATAGACTTATAGTGTTAATTGACATGGAGGCGAAGCTTTATGCAACCAGTTTACTTCAACATCTCAAAATATGGCTAGAAGACATTATTCTTTTACCCCGGCTACAACAGGGTTTAGGGCAGGCATTGGGGCTATAACAAACCTGACATTATCAGCAGAAAAGGCCAAAACAAGGAAAACACAGCTCTTCGCCTGCTTTGTAGACCTCAAGTCTGCCTTTGATCAAGTACCACAGGAGGGCTTGTGGAAATAAAATGGCCACATGTGGCGTACCAAAAAGCCTATTGAAGGTGATTAAAGCGTTATACACAGGAACCTGGGCCCCGGTCAAAATAGGAGACGGCAAGAGTGTAACAAATAAAGTATTTACAAATAAAGGATTAAAACAGGGGTGCGTACTTGCTCCATGCCAACTCAACATATATCTAGCAGACTTGGCACAAGCTGTACAGAAAATCAACTCTCATCCACCTACATTGGGTCAAGAAGAGATAGTATATTTACAGTACGCAGAGGATATTGTCTTATTAAGCCAAACTCCAATTGGACTTCAGCGAAGTATAGATGCCTCAAAAACTTACATGGACATCCATGGGTTAGAATTAAATGTAGAGAAAAACAAAATGGTCTGTCTGGTAGGTCCCACAAAAATAATTATTTGTGGTTCTTGGAAGGAAAAAAGTCGAGGAAGTCAAGGAAGTCAAGTCTTATAAATAATTAGGATTCAACGTGGAGTATCAAATGAAAGACAAACAACATATTGAGGCTGTAGGACTTGGCCTTTTTGGCTAAAGTGCCCTAAACGATTTGCTTTCCCCCTAGACCGTTTTCCTGACATAGAGTTGCCAATTTAGATGCTTTGGGTACTTTGCCACTGATGATCAGTGTCAAAGTGCAAGTGTTCCCTGTGCAAAGTGTAATGGTAATTGGTTGGCCATGATTTGTATGTTTGCCTTACTAGTGAAGTCCCTAGTGATGTGCACTGTGTGTGCCAGGGCTAGTAATGCAAAGGCGCTCGGAGAAGGGAATTCAGGCCTGCACGCAGTTTGCTAAGTTAGCATGTTGTCCTGACAAGTGCAAACACTTGTCAGGCCTTACTTCCCATTTTGGGTACACAGTGGGCACCCCCGTGGCCGGTCCCGTGTAACCCCTGGGCAGGGTGCAGTGTAAGTAAAAGGCAAGACATATCCTGAGGTGTGTGTTATGTCCTGACAGTGAAAAACACTCCATTTCATTTTTTACTGGTGAAAGGCCATCCTGCCCATAGGACAGAAGGGGGGAGGCTGGGTATTGTGTTTGTTAGCCTAGTTTGACATAAGATTAACACGGACAAGTGAAGTTTAGTATGTATGAACTGACAGTGTCATAACACATCTTTCTATGAAAGTGGTTTTATCACTGTATGTTCAGAAACCACTCTTTTAGAAAGTGGCTGAGTTTTGTGCTTTAAACATTTCTGTCTATCTCTGCTAAATGTGGATTGACTGTCTGGATCTGATAAGGGAGGGGTCGAGATGGCACCAGGCTGACCTGCATCAGGAGAGGGGGAGTAGTAGAAACCTCGGGAGGTGAAGAGGCCTGGGTTGCGGCTATAAAACAATTGACCCATCTCCTGCTGAGTGATTAAGGATCCAGACCCCCAGTATCAAAGGGAGAAAGGTGACACTGGGAGGGAGACACCCATAACTGATTTAGGCAGGGGTCAGGGACCCCTGAGCACAACGAATTCAAAGATATTTAGGGGTATAACTATAAGAGCTGAGACCCCTGAACGTTGGAATAGGAATAGATTGAGACTCAAAAGGCTTGGACCCATTTTGTGGTCAAGAGGAACCTCTGCTAAGGAAGGAACAACTGAAGAGACTGCTGGGAAGGACCGACCCTTGCTTCTTGATCTGGGGCTGGTCTGCAGTTTGCTGTTTAAACCAAGGAAGAGGCTGTTGGGACTGTGCTTCGTGCGCTGGTTCCCCCTGCTTGAAGAAGACTGTGCTGTGTGCTGTTTCTTGTTACCCCAAGGCCCCGAGGTGAGCTGGCTCCCTGTTTGGAAACACAGGAACATAAAAGTTCCTGTAGAAGTTTCAAGTGACGTGGTGGATGCGTGTTGTGGCAGATTGAGACACTCAGAAGGTTTGCCCTGTGATCTTGGACACGGAGGAGAAGTGAGACATGGACGCGCTGGGTGCATGTCGTGGTGCGCAGGAGGCGTTGGTGAAGAGTGTCTGGTCAACGTGTGCATAGAAGGTGAAGTGAGTCTCGGATGTGCAGGGTGCATGTCGTGGTGCACCGCAGGTGCTGGTGAGGAGCCCCTGGTCCGCGTGTGCATCGGAGGTGACTGGAGTCTCGGACGCGCTGGGTGCGTATCATGGTGCACAGAAGGTGTTGGTGAGGAGCGCCTGGTCAACGTGTGTATCGGATGTGGAGTGAGTCTGGGATGCGTAGGGTGCGTGTCGGGGTGCACCGGAGGCGCTGGTGAAGAGCATCTGGTCATGGAGTGCACCGGAGGAGAAGCGAGGCTCAGACACGGTGAGCGTGTCGTGGTGCAGCCGAAGGCGTTGGTGAAGAGCGCCTGGATATCGGGGCACCGGAGTTGGAGTAAGTCTCAGTGAAGCAGTGTGCATGCTTTGGTGCAACCTGGGACTGTGGAGGTGATCGGCTGATCATCATGTGACCCGGAAGAAAGTGAGTCTCTGCAGCGCGGTGTGTGTGTCTTGGTGCCAACTGAGACTGCCGGAAGGAGTGCCTGGTAAACGTGCACTCGGACTCGACATTAAGTCCCATCAGCTTTGTGTATGTGGCTTTGTGTCAGAGGAGACCCAGAGGGTGCTGTGGTGAACGTGCACCCGGAGTAACGTAATCTCAGAGGCATGGGGTACATGTGCCCTGCGGGATGTATGTCGTTACAACGCACACTTTTACAACGCATGCACTTACAACGCATTTTTTACAACGCAACATCCACTACAACGCATTCCATTACATCGCATGACACTACAACGCATTTTTAAAAACTACCTTTACAACGCATTCCATTACATCGCATACTACCTTTACAACGCATACCATTACAACGCATAATATTAAATTGCATTTAAGGTAAGTATTGGATAGTATAGGGGTAAAAATTACTATTCTTACTCCAGGGGGTGCAACAGTAGGGTAAGTGTTGGATAGTATAGGGGTAAAAATTAATATTCTTACTCCAAGGGGTGCAACAGTAGGGTAAGTGTTGGATAGTATAGGGGTAAAAATTACTATTCTAACTCCAGGGGGTGCAACAGTGGGGTAAGTGTTGGATAGTATAGGGGTAAAAATTACTATTCTAACTCCAGGGGGTGCAACAGTAGGGTAAGTGTTGGATAGTATGGGGGTAAAAATTACTATTCTAACTCCAGGGGGTGCAACAGTAGGGTAAGTGTTGGATAGTATGGGGGTAAAAATTACTATTCTAACTCCAGGGGGTGCAATAGTAGGGTAAGTGTTGGATAGTGTAGGGGTAAAAATTACTATTCTAACTCCAGGGGGTGCAACAGTAGGGTAAGTGTTGGATAGTATAGGGGTAAAAATTACTATTCTAACTCCAGGGGGTGCAACAGTAGGGTAAGTGTTGGATAGTATAGGGGTAAAAATTACTATTCTAACTCCAGGGGGTGCAACAGTAGGGTAAGTGTTGAATAGTGTAGGGGTAAAAATTACTATTCTAACTCCAGGGGGTGCAACAGTAGGGTAAGTGTTGGATAGTGTAGGGGTTTTAATGTAATATTATGCGTTGTAATGGTATGCGTTGTAAAGGTAGTATGCGATGTAATGGAATGCGTTGTAAAGGTAGTTTTTAAAAATGCGTTGTAGTGTCATGCGATGTAATGGAATGCGTTGTAGTGGATGTTGCGTTGTAAAAAATGCGTTGTAAGTGTAGTGCGTTGTAATAGTTGCGTTGTAAAGGTTGTTCCCCGCCCTGCGGCCATCTGAGACCTTCCTAACAGTTGCGGCCCAGACTGTCAGCCCCGGAGGAGCTGAGCTGCCAGGCCGAGCCGCTGAAGCCCATTGAGGAAGTTCCACAAGGAAGGCCCAGTTTGCTGAAGGAGAGGAGAGTGGGGTCGCGCGAGGTAACGTGGATCACTGCCTGGGTGGGGTGCGGGCTCGGAGGGACACTCTCTCGGCCTCTCAGTCCTTCTGGCGACGTGAGCCTTTGCTTCGGCTCAGATTGGGGCCCGTACTGACCAAAGGAGTGGCAGTACTGGGGCCAGAGTGATGTCATTGTTAATCTGGGTGGGGGACTGTCGTAATACGTTGCCAATATTGCTGCTAACGAACTGCCGGACTGTCTTAGGATGCCTGACATTATTTCTGCATAACGAAGTACATGATTGTAGTGCTACGCATTGCATTATTTCTCCCTTGCAAAGTACAGGATTGTAGCGGCCCGCATTGCATTATTTCTTCATTGCAAAGTACCTGATTGTAGCTACGCATTGCATTATTCCTTAATTGCAAAGTACATCATTGTAGCGGTGCGCATTGCATTATTTCTTCATTGCAAAGTACGTGATTGAGGTGTGATGCATTGTATTATTCCTTCATTGCGCAGTACATGATTGTAGCGGTACGCATTGCATTATTTCTCCCAATGCAAGGTACCGGGTGTATCATTACGCACTGTATTATTTTTCCTTTGCCCAGCACAGGATTGTATTGTTACGCAGCGCACTATTGTTTGTCCATTGCAATATGTGTGATTCTAGCATTGCGACCAGCATAGCATTTTGAAAGCAGTGGTTGGGATTTGAACCTACCAGCCAGCCGGAATGAATATTACCCTTTATTATATGTTGGCTTTTGTGCCGTGTGGTCTGATCGTATATCTTTTTATATAAAGTTTATACTCTTTTTATCAAAATCGCGTGGAGTCCATTTGTGGTGTCACCAGTGGGTTGCTGTGGGTGTGGTTGCACATACTGTACACTCTTACCTTGGATATAGGCCTGGTTGCTCGTGCCAAGCTACTAAGGGGGTGAGCAGGGCTATCTCAAACGGTGTCCTTACTTGGCCTAACGGTGAGTGGGGAGTCCCAGGTCTCGCATTTGGTGACAGTGGTGCGGGACTGGGACTTCGCCTTCCAACAGAGGCGATGCAGACAAAAGCGAAATCTTTCAACTACGGCTTCAAAATTCTAAGAATGAAACTATGCTGTCCCTCATTCAGACATCTGTTAACTTTGATGAGTGCCAACAGTGACCTATGGAATGAAAACGGTGAAAGGACGTGATGAAGGAATTTTAAATAAAATCCAAACAAGAGTTTACAAATCCGTGTTTGGTTTAACGAAATCAGCATCCCCAGCACATGTGCGCCTAGAGCTTGTATTGTTGAATCAAAAATATCAATGCAAAGGAGCCTTTATAGAGCTATGTTGGAGACTTCGCTCGTCTGAAAGAGGGACAATCAACTACATGTGCTGGCAGGAAATAGAGGAGCAAATAAAGAAAAAGAAAAAAAGATTCCTGGGGGCTACATTTAAAACAGGCTATAGAGGAGCTGGGATTACAAGAAGTCTGGAGTGCAAGTATTGTGAAACCGGCCTTTTAAGAGGCAATAAAAGCAACACATAAGCACCTATCATATTTAACAGATAAGACCAACCTGGCACTCAGAAGACACGCCTGGACAGTGATTAATTCCTACAAAAAATTACAGCCCCAGAAATGCCTTGCAGCACACTTTTCATTAAAAATAAAACATCAGTTCATGCAGTACTTTTTTGGAAAATGGGAGACAAAAGATCTAAGGCCATCCTGGAAGGACCAGACGTCGAATAAGGAATGCCGCCTATGTAAATACAAGGAAGAAAGTATGGCTCAAATTTTTTGAGTTTGCCCGAGGTATCTGAAAGGAAGGAAATAAAAGCTGAAAGGAAGCCTTAGAGAGCTAGAAATCCATACATGCAGGTAAGCGGTTAAATTTTGGCTTGGCAGCACGTTCATACCACTTATACGTTGGGGAATAAAATTTGCAATATTAAACATGAATGCAATAAAACAATCAATATAAGTCACCTGTACTTTAAGAAATGAATCACTAATGGTAAGCATTACAGTAAAGCAATAAATTGGCACAAAGCATCAGCACCTTAACTCATGGTCCATGTAACGTACAAGAGAAGAACAAAAACTTACCGCGACAATATAACTGAAGATCCACTTAAACCAAGTATTGGAATGGGCTCCCCAAAAAAAAATAAAGCCAGTGCACCAAAAAACCCCAGGGAAACAAGAAGGTATAAAAATGAACTGAAACATATTTCAATATAATAACACCTCACATTTTAACGGATGACTCCAGCTAGTTTTTTTAAATCATATTTTAATATGGAATTGTAAGATTTTATCGTTTTAGGACAATATTAGGCAATAGTCAATCGAATAAAGCTCTTGCACTTTAAAATAAGGGGACTATATTAAGAACAAAGGAAAACGTACTTGGAAGACCTTTACAAATGCCAAAGATCAAAAAAAGTATTTACCACCTTTTTATTTTTTTTAAAGACTTGACAAGTTTTCAAGACCAGATTAATAATGTAAATTAAGGAATGTACTTTTGTGTAATGATTTTTTATTGATTATATACCTAAATAAATACAATACAGAACAGGTGTCTAACAAGAACTACAGAAAAAACCTTTAAAAGCTGTCTTCCTCAGTTCACTGAATAGCTGGACTGGTGTTACAATATTGGGTACAAGAGGTTGTATGGGAGTACAGACCTCAGAAACTATATTTGAGAATACATTACATAGTCCCAGCATTCCACTCAAATCTTGAAATAGAAGAAACAACAAAGCATGACCACATGACATCATAGAAAGTGATCACCTGACCTTTGATCCAATGATGCAGCAGTTTATTTTTTTTAAGCAACATTTATTAGTCATTTGAGGCTGAATCATGGTAAAACAATAAAAATAACTGTAACAGGAGCAATCAAACTACTATTAACTTGACCAAAACCTGAATGCAAGCTTGTATTTAACACACCACTTAGTTTGATTGGCTCAACTTACAATGGATGCTAAACAGTTCTCAGGGGTTGAAAGAGGCAATATGGAGGTAGCAATGGTTGTGTAGAAAACATCCAAGAATATGTCACTTTCACAAGATATTGTTGTATTCATCTCTTGAACTGGGTCTGCTGACATCAGTGCTACCAAGATGTAAGTTTCGAGACATGACTTACCATGTAAATTTTGGCAAGCCTGGCAAATGCACTATGTGACAGCACCCTAATGATGAATTATATTTCCGAGCAGGCCATGAACTCCAACATAGTTTGGGGATGCAGTAGTCTTCTTGCTTTTTTGGTTATAACTTTCCTCGTGGCCCATGGTGTCTTGGCTGGTCAATCTTGATATTGTGCTGCTGCGGCCAGAACCATGCAGTGCAGATCTGGGTTTTCCTGTGTACAGAAATGTTGGTTCTCATTGGAAGGACAATGGGAATATTAAGAAGTAGTCAAGTTGTGTTGTGAAAACAAGCTTTGTACAATTTAAACATTTAACTTGTCGGATTATTGTTTATTACTTAAAGTTAATTGTGATGAAACAGGAAGCATTCCTAAGTCATGAATGTATGCACAAGTGGCACGAAAGGCTAGTATAAACTGTACCTAATCTTAAACGGTGAATGCTTATTGAAGAAACTTGAGTTTCAAGATTCCCATTTTCCACTTCAAATTACAAAAATATATCTATAGAAACACATAAACACCTACTACATCTTGCAGACCGCATTGCCCTGGAGAGTTGACACATCAATGTGCTGGAGTTCAGTGCCTCTTTTGTCTCTCCTACCTAAACCTTTCCCTTAATCTACCAATAGCACTCATTTGGTTGTGTAGGTTGTACAATGTGGACATACTGTGTGGCTATATACCAATAGCATCAAACACATGATCTGCATTCTTCACTGATGTAAATTCGAATCAAGCTGAAAGTTAGGAATCCACAGAAGATGGCACTATGATTTGTTAAAAGTTTGTATATTAGGAAGGAGCTTCTTTTTTCCCTGTCAATCAATTTTCCATCCTTTTTCTGTTGCATTCTCAGCCCAAAAGGATGAAACCCCTTATCTCATACTTGGCTAAATAAACTCAAAAGGATTAGTAGGCAAGAGGAAAACATCTCCCACACTCTATCTCCAGGGTCACTGGGGAGTGAGAAAAGAAGATGCTCCGTCCAATATGCCAGTGTGTGGTGCAATACTGCCATTTAGGCCCACTTACTTCTGAGAGTTCTTTCACCGCCGATATGCCCTCCCATTGTTCCATATACATTTTTGATGGTCAGGGGTGCTGATTTGTGGAGGCCCAATCTGTCGGGTTACAGAACAGAAAGCAGTTAGTGGGCTGCTGCAATCAGCAGGATATATAAAGTTAAGTTGCCATTATTTCATTTGATATTAAGCAGCTTGGTGCAGGTATAGATATGGTAAGTGGGATAAATTGAAATGAGAAAATGCTGGCACGGCTCCTGTGTGATTGGTAAGACCAGAAGACCTGCATTTCAGGTGGAAGACATGAGTGTGGATGTGTATGCAGAGAAATAGAGAAATTCAGCTAAGTCAAAAATGTAATACAGTATGTTTTGGTATTAGAGCATGAGGGATTTGTTGAGGAGTTTGGAGAATTGTTGAGTATCAAATGCACATGTTTTTGAGTATGTTAAGTGGAGTGCTTAACAAGATGAAGGCATAGAAGAGGTGAGTTGTGTCTTTCCTTGATGAGGAATTTCTTTGATGAGGAATTAACATTTTCTCTACTTACAAACATGTCCTTGGTATCTTGGAGTGTGGTTTAATGAGTGTGTGAGTGTAATGTCTGTTAGAATTGCATGACCAATCACTAAGCAATTCCCTTTCCTCATAAAGGCAGAGTCAAGACATTGCCACCATCCTTTAAAATGTATTGTTTCTGTTTCTTTATAGAGTCTTCGACAGCATTAGTTCTTTTCCAGACCCGAACTACAGAGAGACCATAAGTAGCAAGATGTGGGTGTTGCTTGCAGCAGCGCTACTCTTCCTCCTGACCCCTTCTCCCACAGATGCCTGCAGTTGTTATTTGATACACTTGCAGGCAGACTTCTGTCATTCAAGCGTCGGTGAGTTTCTCAAAAGTGTATGTTGATTTCATGTTCATCTTCATATTTCACTGACCAGGACTTGACTCAGCAAGAACAGCAGTCAGATGTATGGAGTCATGAGCCACTCACACCCTGTCTATCCCTAGACCAGTTGATAGTAAGTTCTTGTGGCCCATTTCCTCTGGAGTTTGCTTCACAAAGGATATTTTAGAAAACAGTGATTCGGAAACGGCCCAAGAGGGTCCAAGGTAAGTAGTCTCCTTAAATGGGACAAGGTACCACAGTCGTGATTGATAATTAATATCTCAGGGAGAGATACGTAATCTGCACAGGGACATATGAATCATATTAATGTATGTTATTTATTTTATAAGGAATATTCAAAAAACAGGTGCTCACATAAGTACGTGACAAAGAGCGTGAGGTGAAAAAGTGAGGGTGACTTTAAAACATAAACATCACATTGACAACATCTATGAGAACTCCTCAATAATTTACTACAGAGTGTAAGGAGTTCTTGTTGTAGGGGGGTCAACGGCGTTTTGACCTCAGTTACTCGAGATCATCTTCAGGAGATAGAAATAGTGAGCAAGCTGAATAGAAGGCTGGGTAGAGCCGGACAGTTTCCAAAAAATGAAGTAAAAACGCAGCAGGAGGCTACAGCTGAATCCAAGTACTCAGCTTAGAGAGAGCTCGTATGAAGGGGCTGAATGAATCAATTAAGGGGGATCCATGCAAGCTAGGTCCGCTTGGTATGGCGATCTTTAAATAGCGCACCATGTAGCAGCTGGTCGGGGCTGAGGACGCTGAGTCCGGAATTCATATAATGTGCCTACGGGGAAGGTGCTGCGTGTCCAGTTATTTCGAGAAGCGCTGAGCCGCTAGTCTTAATGAAACAACAGGGCCGGTATTTGCTATATCGGGACTTCAGTGAATGAGCCTGAAGGCGATGGGCTGCGTGTCTTACTAATTGAAGCGAACCGCTAGGCCGGTTAGTTTGCTCGATCAGGGCTGCATGAATGTGCCTGATGACGGAGAGCGGAGCTGCGTGTCCTGCTGCTTCCGAACCACTTCCAACTGTTCGTGCCAATTACCTGTTTTTTTAATATTCCTTATAAAATAAATAACATACATTAATTTGATTCATATGTCCGTATGCAGATTACTTATCACTTCCTGGGATATTAATTATAAATCACGACTGTGGTACCTTGTCCCCTTTACGCAGACTACTTACCATGGACCCTCTTGAGCTGTTTTCGAACCACTGTTTTCTAAAATATTTATCTAACCCAGGTTCACATATCGGGGTCCCCTTGTTTCTTTACTACATGCTTCACAGAGAAGGCGCCATCAATGGCAAAGGTGTGTATTCCTTGGAGTCTCCTGTGAGTACCAGCTAAGCTCACAGGGCTAGGAAACTAAACTAGGCTGCCGGTCTCCAAAGCAGCATCCCTGTCTTCAGCTGTTGTTGTGTCAAGCACTGACATAGACAGGACACAACACAACTAAACCTTTGACGTTTCAAGAGCATAGAAATAATGCTTTTCCATGGCCTATTTTAGTCACAAGAGCACGTTTCCATTTTAAAGCCTTTGTCTCTCATGCTTAACTGCTAAAGGGTAACTCATTGCCTGAAACAGTTACTGAGGGGATCTGATATAGATGATATAACATCAGACCTTGCTTCATTTCCTAGTATTGATTTGCACATTCATTTCAGTGAGGTCTTCAATGAATTGCCTGTCATTGCCATTTGCTGCTGACTTTCTCTGTTCCTTTGACAGCAATAAAAGGGAAGTTTCAAAACTGCACCAAACCTCCACCAGTAGATCACTCCAGAGGTGGGATCCCGAACCACCAGGACCTGCTAATACGTTGTAAAGTTGATATCTTGGAGGTAATGAATTTTGGCAATAAAATTTGCCATCAGACATTGGAAGGAGGTAAAGTTAGGGAAGAAAGTGAACGCCATAAATTTGTGCTACCGGAATATTCCTATAAATTATAGTATTGTTTATTTATTGGAACGTGGACCAGTAGAGTGCTGCACTCAGTATTGCATCACAATGAGGAACTTTGAGACTCTCGGCACTGCATCCCCAGCTATATTTTAGGTTAAGGAAGTAACCAAAACTGCAGTGATTGGCTATTCCAGCTAGCAAGACAGGGTAGAGAGTGCCCTGATGACTATCCTACACTAATGGGCCAACCCTATCGGGTGTACCCCCATTTCAGAAACTCCATTTCTGGGATCTACCATGACTGAGACTTACCATTACTGAGGCTTATCACTCAAACCAGGAGGTGCAATTCGCGTACCAGGGAGGGGATTTTTTTTTAACAATAAATGGTTAAAATAAATGGAATAAATAGATAAATAAATTACTTTGCAATATTATTTAATGCAAGTGCTTATTTTGATATGATTTGATCACAAATATGAAACATTTTATGGCATATCAAAAATTGTATTTTTTTAAAAATCATAAATTATGTTTTTTCAAATTATTCGGAAAGGAGTGTCACAGAAAACCTAAATGTTTATGTACCACTGCCCATTGCAGTAAAGCTATGGTCTCAGTAATAGTAATTCTCAGTCTTGAGGTATATCCCAACTAAAGAATACTGGTCTCTTTGAGAGTGATTGGGGATATTTTGAAATCTTGTTACTACCTAAGGTGGTGGAGTTGTTCACGGATCAGGTTGTATAATGTTCTTTACTATATCTCTGCTACAGCTAGCTTGAGCTCAGATGTATCAGACTGTGTGATATTAAGGGAATTTAACTCTAAATGAAGGCTATAAAATATGCAGTATTTATTACCGATTTACTGTCCCACAGTCTATTCTGACTCCTAAGCAGATTTGCCTGGCACTGTTGGTTGTGTTTATGCTTTACTTTGTAGAGCCAATCAAGGGAGAGATGAAGACACTAAGAAATTTAAGTGGAAATCCTGAATAATTTTTAATGTCCTCTGACAGATATTCAAAGGTGGTGAAGAGATCCGCAAAATGCAATTCAAAACAGACAGTCAAATCTGTACCATTCAGATGCCTGCCTTCAATACCGAGTACCTGATCACAGGTAAGCCTGAATAGATTCCAGGCATCAGAGCAGTGTGCAGTCTCACTAAATGGTTCCAATTTGGGGAAAGCTTTAGGCTAACACTTCATGCAGCTGATCTCACAGAAAACATATTTTATCTGGAAACATGTACAGCTGGAAGTTTGATACCATCCCATTTTGCACTAGAAGTATTTCAGTAGGAGACTCAGTTGAAATGATTCTACTGACCAAGACAGAATTGTGAAAGGAAAATACGTTATACCCTTTAATGCTATACTCATTTGATTGGCTAAGCGAGCCATGAAACTGAATTCCTTTTTGTGTTACTGTGCATTGATGAACCTTAATTCTGCTTTTCATTGAGTAGGTCAAACTGTATTGGACCAGAAGTTACTCCAATTGGGTGCCCATAGGCTGCCTATTATTCTAATAATTAAAATGTACTCTGATACCTGGCTCCATGTAGTAATCAAGTCCAGACTGGTTGATGTATTTCAGGATGATTTACTGAAGTTGGTTACAGGATATGTAGATCAGATAGATAAGTCCACTACAGGTCCTGAACTAGCCCCACCAGGACCAGCCTGCATTCTGCTCAGCCCATTCTCAACAGTGGCTTTTCTTCACAGACTCCCAACACTCCGTAATACATCATCACAGTAACATTTCACTGGCTGAGCATGTTGTGGAAAATGGCATACATAAACATGAACAGTAAACTAGGATTCTACACACCAATAACAAGTGAACCAGTTGGCAGTATAGACGAGTATGGCAGTACAGTGTACTTGCTGCACTACTCTCTAGTCTGTACATAGCAGGTCTAGACCAAGAATTGGCAATGCATTTTCTTAGGATAAAGCCTTTTTTTAAATGTTATTGTTATGCTGAGGTATGTGTGTTGCTATTTAACTCCATGTTATTTAACTCCATTGGGGTTGAAAAGTGTTCCACACGTCTTTAGTGTTCCACAAATGAAGGATGGATCAGGAATAAACAGGAATCTTTTTTTTAAAGAAGAGATCGTATAATATGTTTCATAAGCCTTGTCACCTCATCCAAGTTGCTGAAAATAAATTGATAAATTAATGGATTATAGCCATCGTATCTCTGGCTGCAATAGGCCTTTGTGCAACCTTGGTAGACCCAAACTTTTCTCTGGACCAGAGCAAATTACCAAAGTAGATGTCTAATGGGTCAAGGAGGCATTTCTTGCCAATGTGCATGAAAAAAGGGTTGAACACACGTTGTCTAAAATTTGTGTACTGATTATGCCGTGATAAAATCCTCATATAAAATAGATATGTGTTTGACACTCAATATGCCAGTTTTGCATAGACGACTTCTGTCTTATTTTTGTCTAAATGTGTTCCCTCAGCTCATAGCGGGCTGGCATAAACCATCAAACCATTTGCTAATTTACATCATAAGTACATACGTCCCCTTCTCTTATCAATGAAGTTTATGCAAGTGAGGCCTGCCTCATTGCATCTCCAATTTGTAAATAGTTTTAGGTGATTTTATTGAAAAGTTTGTTTTTATGTACTTTTATGATTTACTTTGTTAAATCAAACAAAGTGCCTTTTGAACTGAATTGAATGAAATACTACATTAAAGGGGGTACAGGCTCAACTGCCCAAGGCATGGAAGCCACAGGTCCAGAACAAAAGTTTTAATAAACAACCCAGGCCCGGATTATATTTCTTCAGCCAACCTCCACACACCTCTCCATTTTACAAATTCCCAAAACAATGACACAAAAAACCTGAAGTAACAAGAATCACATAAAGGACAATAGAGAACTAACTCATTTTAAGATTAACAAAAAAAGTCTCACAATTCTACATGAGTTTTAACTTCGGATGAGCTGAATGTTCATGACCACCAATAGTTACTCATGCATCAACAATATTATTACAACTAATATCAACTTTGTCTATTCAAGATGCATTCCACCACTGATTCCCCAACACTCACACAGCATTGCCCCAGAGGTCCTGATTGATTGATTGATTTATTGGTGGGTTTTCAGAGCATGCAAATATCCTAACACAATGGTGTCCTGGTGCCAGCGACTACAGTGAAGGAGAGGAAGCAGGCTTAACAAGAGAATAGGTGCACTTTAAAAAATTGCATTACATCTGGAAAGTTCTTCTTTGCAAAGCTCAAGAAGTAGAAGGATCCATTATTTGAGTGAAATGTAAAAGGAGGAGCTGCCTCAGATTTTGAAGTGAGGTATACATGGTGTAGAGAGAAGACTTAAAGAAGATGAGCACAAAGAGCTGTGAAAGTCTAATGACTACTTTTGCATGGCGGCAGAGAGGGTCAGAGGAGTAATGGGCACAATGGCAAAGTAAGAGAAATTTAAACAAGGCACACTGAATAGAATGGAGTGGAGTTCAAGTAGAAACTGAGAGATAGAAGCAAGACTTATAGGATTAGATATAAGGCATACCACAGCATTCCATTCTGAACAAATTGGAGCGAGGAAGTGTTTTCTTGAAGCCCACAGTAGAGGAATTACCATAATAAGGCCAAAAGAGGATAATAGCTCGCACTACGGTATCCCAGAGTTCAAAAGGGAGAAGGCAAACAATATGGTTAAGGAGCTGAGTGTAATAGAAACAATCTATGGAAGTCTTCTAAATTAGAAGAGAAAACAGCGAACTTTGTCAAAAGTAAAGTCAAGATTGCGGAGAGAGATGGAAGGAGAGGGAAGATATTGCAAAGTATGAGTCCAGAAAGAAGAGGAGACCTCCCTCTAACAGTACCTTTGTATTATAAGTGTAAGGTGAGGTCAGTTGTTTTTTATCCAAGTGTCGACATCCGAGAGGAATCAACAAAAGAAGGTTCGTCAGCAGATTGTCATCAAGCATAAGAAGAAACTTAGTGTCATCAGCTTAAGACATGAATTTAAGGCCATAGGATTTCATGATTTTTGCCTATGTTCAACTATAGCATCCAGATAGATATTGGAAGATCTGATCAAGTCCCGCCACTTCCCTGGAGGATCATCTGGATTTTTAAGAAAACGATCAAGAGCAATGGACATGCAAATAAGAAGAAAGAAATAAAAAAAATAAAAAAACATACAATACAAATGGAAAGTGCACAAAAGTGCACCAAAAGCTAAATCATTGCAACAAAATTTGTAGTTTTGACTATGCTTCAATGTACACATAACAGTGCAGGGATTGCCAACTAAGTAAAGAGGAACAACATTAATAGAATCAGCACAGAGCAGGCAGATCACTGAAAGATGTAAGCAGCCAATGATTGTACTGGTGTGGTTTGTACTTCAAATATCCAGCATTCAACACCAAATGTGTGTATTGCTGAAAAGTATACAGGTGGATATAAAACCCTTGAAAACATTGATGAGCACAATTTCACCAGTTATTAGATAGTGAAATAGAGCAGCAGAAATGTCTGTGGGACATCACAAAGTCTCTAGCTGAGTACTTATATTCCTGTGTGAGAGTCAGCTATCTGGAGCAATAGGGAGGGATCAAATCTGAGGAACTGCTGCCACAGATAAAATGGATGCAAGTGAGATCCCTTAAACAGCTCCTTGTCCTACATATCCAAGAAGGTACTGGTGCTGAACGATTTGTACCAACACAGGCTGACTCATCCTGAAAAATAGCCTTGTCTGTTTTTATGACAGTGCAAGGATGCCTCAAGGGTTGTTAAACAGTGCACCAGGCAGAGTCTCTTTGTTGGTGAGACCAAGCAAATTGACAGCACAAGCAATCAGAGCCAATCTTTGAGCATGGAGCCAGCGCTTGAGTGCTCTCCATGGTAATCATAAGTCTTAGAAGGTATAAGTTTAGCAAACCATATACTTAGACACGCATATGGACCCTCAGCAAGCATAATGTACTGCTAGAAACAGGTAACCATAGACATGATGACCAGGAACAACTCTCTCTTAAACAGAAGTCTACTCTTCACTAAAAATATAATGTTCAAGAAATAAAGGTCACAGCAAGAGTAAAGAGGAATCTATGTTCATAAAGAGGTCCAGTAAGATGATACATCTGTGAGGGTCCAGGATCAAACACAACTCTTTCTGTACAATGATAACTAATTCCAGAACAGAAATTTGAATAACCAATCCAGGCCCAGATTATGTCCCCTAAGAAAAACCCCACAACACACTAGGTTCATTAGCTACTGCCAATGCCCTGGCAGTAAATTTGACAAAAACTGAAACAACACAGTTTTGAACCCGAGATTTCAAACGGAGAAGGTCTATTTCTGTTAATCGAATGGTCCATGCTATAGCGTCCAATATTTAGGGACTGTTTAGTACAATAATCTTACATGGGTGCTAGAAATATCAAAAGTGACAGTAGCGTAATGGTCAGATTGTTTTAAAACCTATAGAACGCATTCCGACCTGCCTTTTATTAAGACATAATGGGGGCGATCATGCCCACCGGTATTTACTGTGCTTCCTTTTGACTACTCTCACTATGGAAGTTGACAAACTACTTATATGGCTTAATATGGAGATTGGTAAATGAAATTAATAGATTGAAATGGGCCCATCGAAGATGTTTTTTTTTAACTTGGCTTCTCTTCCAGTTGGGTCAGGGCTCTGAAGCAGATGCTCATCTGGCTCTTTAAGTTGCAAAGATCTTTTGCAAATACTCTTCATGTTATACTCCTTGAAGACGTTGTGGCAAATGCCTTCTCTGGTGACATCTCATTTTTTTTGAGTGGTGTGGTGTGATGGGATTTGGTACATTGCAGGTAAGACAACCGCTATTTTTTGCTGATGATACAAGTTTGAAGATTGTAGCAAAAATACCATAAGTAGTCAGACTATTGCAGAATACAGCACTAAGAGACATTGTGCATTCTTATCTATAAATTAATTACATTTAACTCATTTTTGTGAATAGGAAGAGTGACGGTGGATGAGGATTGTCCATTCCACCAATTACAAACAACATCTCAACCTGCACTGAGGGAATTGAACAATTGGAATAAATGACTATAGGGAGCCACTCGCTATCTGTAATGGAGCACACCCAGGTCAGATGTATCTGTTTTTTTTTTAGTTTGGTTGGGGAGTGAGTTCCTTTTTGTCCTGGAGTTGAGAAGTATGGTTTCGGGTAGGTAGGTAAAGAAGTCCAATGTTCTGATATGTAAAGCGAGAAATGAATGAATCAATCAATCAATCATGAAATTTCTATTGCGCACTACTCACCCGGAAGGGTCTCAAGGCGCATGAGGGAGGGGGTCTGCTACTGCTCGAACAGCCAGATCTTGAGCTGTCTCCTGAAGGCGAGGTGGTCCGGGGTCAGTCGCAGGTGGACGGGCAGGGAGTTCCATGTCTTAGCTGCCAGGTAGGAGAAGGATCTTCCTCCGGCGGTGGTTCTCTGGATGCGAGGGACGACGGCGAGGGCGAGGTTTGCGGATCGTAGCTGGTGGGTGGGCGTGTAGAAGGTCAGGCGGTCGTTGAGGTATCTTGGGCCAAGGTCGTGGAGGGATTTGTGTGCGTGGGTGAGGAGTCTGAACGTGATCCTCTTGTTGACGGGGAGCCAGTGCAGGTCTCTCAGATGGCTCGAGATGTGGCTGCGTCGGGGGACGTCCAGGATGAGTCGGGCGGAGGCGTTCTGGATACGTTGAAGTCTTTTCTGAAGCTTGGCTGTTGTACCGGCGTAGAGGGTGTTTCCGTAGTCTAGTCTGCTGGTGACGAGGGCCTGGGTGACCGTCTTCCTGGTCTCGGTCGGGATCCAGCGGCAGATCTTACGGAGCATGCGAAGGTTGTGGAAGCAGGCTGAGGATACAGCGTTGACTTGTCTGGTCATAGATAGGGAGGAGTCCAGGATGACGCCCAAGTTGCGTGCGTGGTCCGTAGGCTTGGGTGCGGTGCCTAGGGCCGGGGGCCACCAGGAGTCGTCCCATGCGGAGGGCGACGGTCCCAGGATGAGGACTTCTGTCTTGTCCGTGTTCAATTTCAGGCGGCTGATGTCCATCCATTTGGCGACGTCTTTCATCCCTTCGTGTAGGCTGGTTTTGGCGGTGTCGGGGTCTCTGGTGAGGGAGAGAATCAGCTGGGTGTCATCGGCGTAGGAGATGATGTTGAGGTTGTGTTGGCGTGCGATGGCAGCGAGGGGTTTCATGTAGATGTTGAAGAGAGTGGGGCTGAGCGATGATCCTTGCGGGACGCCGCAGATGACTCCGGTGGCCTCAGAGAGGAAAGGAGGGAGGCGTACTCTCTGTGTTCTGCCGGAGAGGTATGAGAGGATCCATTCCAGGGCCGTCCCTTGGATGCCGGTGTCGTTGAGGCGTTGGACTAGGGTGCGGTGGCAGACAGTGTCAAATGCTGCGGAGAGGTCTAGGAGGATGAGTGCCGCTGTTTCACCGTTGTCGAGCAGGGCTCGGATGTCGTCGGTGGCTGCGATGAGGGCGGTCTCGGTGCTGTGGTTGGCTCTGAATCCGGACTGTGATGGGTCGAGGGATCCGTTCGTCTCGAGGAAGGCGGCCAGTTGCTTGTTGACGACCTTCTCGATGACTTTGGCAGGGAAGGGAAGGAGCGAGATGGGGCAGAAGTTCTAGAGGTCGGTCGGGTCCGCTGTTGGTTTCTGTAGCAGTGCGCTGAGCTCGGCGTGCTTCCAGCTTTCTGGGAAGGTGGCTGTGTCGAAGGAGGTGTTGATGATGTCTCGGAGGTGGGGTGCGATGGTAGAGGCGGCCTTGTTGAAGACATGGTGGGGGCACGGGTCTGTCGGCGATCCGGAGTGGATGGTGTTCATCATGCGTGTTGTGTCTTCGGGGGTCACCTTGGTCCATGTCTGGAGGATGGCGGCGGGGTCCGTAGGTTCGACCGATGGGTGCGGGGGTGAAACGCCAAAGCTGTTGTGGATGTTGGCGATCTTGCAGTGGAAGTACGAGGCGAGGGAGTCGCATAGGTCCTGTGAGGGAGTGATGTCGTTGTTGCCGGTGCTGGGGTTAGAGAACTCCTTGACGATATTGAAGAGCTCCTTGCTGTCATGGGCGTTCTTGTCCAGTCGTTCCTTCAGAGATTTCTTCTTGGTGGTGCGGATGAGCTGGTGGTGTCTGCGGGTAGCGAGTTTGAGGGCGGTCGTGTTGTCGGCGGTCTTGTCGAGGAGCCAGGCCTTCTCGAGGGTGCGGCAGGCCTTCTTGGAGTTCTTGAGTTCGTCGGTGAACCAGGGGGCCTTCTTGCTTCTGTACCTGGTGAGTGGGTTCTTCAGTGGGGCGAGGTCGTCGGCACAGGAGGTCAGCCACTGAGTGAGGTTGAGGGCTGCTGTGTTAGGGTCCGTTGTCCTGACAGGTGGGTTCTGGCTGAGGGAGGTGGCGAGCTGGTCGACGGTGATCTTGCTCCAGTTCCTGTGGGGAACCTGCTTCGGGTGGTGGTGGACCGTGTTCTTTTTGAAGCTGAAGTGGACGCAGCTGTGGTCAGTCCAGTGAAGTCCGGTGGAGTGGCTGAAGGTGACGTGCTTGCTGGATGAGAAGACGGGGTCGAGCGTGTGGCCGGCGTAGTGGGTGGGGGTGTTGACCAGTTGCTTGAGCCCGAGGTTGGCCAGGTTGTCCAGCAGGGTGGTGGTGTTGCGGTCGTTGTTGTTCTCCAGGTGGAAGTTGAGGTCCCCGAGGAGGATGTAGTCGGCGGAGGGGAGGGCGTGGGGGCTGATGAAGTCCGTGATGTCTTCGCAGAACTGTGCGCGTGGTCCCGGGGGTCTGTAGGTGAGAGTGCCTCTGAGGGTAGTCTTGGGGTCGGTGTGGATCTGGAAGTGCAGGTATTCGGCGGCGTTGAAAGCGTCGGTGGAGTCAGTCGAGATGCGAATGGTGCTTTTGTGGATGATAGCGATGCCTCCTCCGGTCTGGTTGACGCGATCTTTCCTGATGATCTTGTAGCCGTCCGGGATGGCTATGGCGATGTTGGGGGCTGAGGAGGCGTTCATCCAGGTTTCCGTGAGGAAGGCGACGTCTGGAGAAGCGGTGTCGAGGAGGTTCCAGAGTTCCACGGCGTGTCTGTGGACGGAGCGGGTGTTGAGCAAGATGCACTTCAGGTGGTTGCTGTTGTCCGTCTTGGTGGGTGCGGTGCCGGTACGGAGGCAGGAGAAATTGCAGGATCGGCAGGCGAAGGGTCCATAGGTGCGTCGCGTGGATGCTCGGTAGCACCCGGGGGTTCGGGCGGTGTTGAGTGCGATGAGTGTGGCGGCATCGTAGGTCCTGCGGGGGGGGGTGGCGGACGCGGGGGCCAGGGGGTCTAGCGCTGGGCGCGGGCCAGGCGCGGACGGGCGCAGACGGGCTTACCTTTGGCGCACCTTCGGCGCTCACTCGGCACTCCTGCTGCGCGCGTCCGCTGCGCGGTCGCTGAGGGGGCGTCATAAGTAGTGAGCCGGGAGGGAGGGTCAGCTGGGAGGCGGGAGGCTGGGTGGCCAATGGGAAGGAAGGGGAGGCGGGACTGCGGGGTCAGCGGCAGGAAACCGGAACTGGGAAGCGGGAAAAGGAAGGAGAGTGACCGGGGCAGCGGCGGCGGTGAGCTGGCGCGAAAATGGGCAGCAGAGCAGACAGCGAGCGGAGGGCAGTACCTGCAAGCGGCAGGGCAGAGGTCAGCGGCGGCAGATGAGGTAAGTGGCGTCAGGGGTGTCAGCAGGCAGGCAGGCAGGCGTCAGGTAGCAGCAGTGGAGGGGGAGCAACCGCCTGTGAGGTACAGGGGGTCACAGTGACCAGCGCGGAGTGGACCCCTTAAGTAGTGAGCCGGGAGGGAGGGTCAGCTGGGAGGCGGGAGGCTGGGTGGCCAATGGGAAGGAAGGGGAGGCGGGACTGCGGGGTCAGCAGCGGGAAACCGGAACTGGGAAGCGGGAAAAGGAAGGAGAGTGACCGGGGCAGCGGCGGCGGTGAGCTGGCGCGAAAATGGGCAGCAGAGCAGGCAGCGAGCGGAGGGCAGTACCTGCAAGCGGCAGGGCAGAGGTCAGCGGCGGCGGATGAGGTAAGTGGCGTCAGGGGTGTCAGCGGTAACAGCAGGCAGGCAGGCAGGCGTCAGGTAGCAGCAGTGGAGGGGGAGCGACCGCCTGTGAGGGAAAGATAAGTAATCTAACATGTTGTACAATTTTTTTTGTTTGAATGTGCGGGAAATGAGCAACATGACAAAGCGCTATGAAGTCCATGCATATCTAAAAATATGGTGGGCCAGTTGTATGCCACAGCATACTCTGCTTTTGCAAGGGGGGTTTGTTATGGGTTCGGCAAGGTGTGCCTTTTCAGAAAACAGGTGATTTAATTGATCCAGAAGGAAAGTATGTTGTGATGTTTTGGCACTTGTCTGGACAAGACTTCTATAGTGGGGGTCAGTGCTCCTAACTCAGATCATGATGGGTTTCTTCAGCAGCTTACGGATGCCAGGAAGCAGGAAGAGCAGGTAGCGGTAGATATAATGAAGTTGCATAGTTTTGATTATAGAGATTATATGAAAAGGATGCATGCGGGACGTGACAAGGCGGGTACTTTGCAGGCCTGGCTCACAAACCCTAAGAATAGGGGTCACACAGATATTGGAAATAGATTCTGAGGTGGGTACACATGTCTATACGCAGGAATCCATCAATATAAGATTTAGTAAATTCTATACAGGTTTATATGCTATGCCATTGGAGCTTCCTCCACTCTTAATTCATGAGTTTTTAGAGCCAGTAGAATTGCCTAAGATTACAATGGAGGAGAAAAAAGACCTGGGTGTGAAGGTATCAATTCAAGAGGTAAAGGCTGCCATAAAGCATATGGCAAGAGGGATAGTTCCCGGACTGGATGGATTCCTTGTGGAATTTTATTTGACCATATGGAAGAATTGGCATCAAAACTAGTTAATCTTTACTTGGAAGCCTGTAAGGTGAGTGATTGCCCCATACAACTGCAGAAGCAATATTGTTTTTGCCAAAAAGGGCCTCTGAGGATGTTCAGGCTTATCGCCCATTTACTATGCTAAATCTGGATTACAAGATATTAAGTAGAGTATTGACAATGTACCTATCTCCAATAATGTCTATGTTAATACATACATACCAGTCTGGGTTCATTCCGGGAAGGAATAATATTAGGAGGGTATTGACGATCCTGGAAGGAATACGGCTCATATTATTAGGAGGGTATTGGTGATCATGGGATCTGATTTTGCAGAGAAGGAAAAAGGAGTGATTGCTGCAATTGACATTGAAAAGGTATTTGATAGTTTACATTGGGGTTACCTTTATGAAGTACTCAGTAAGATTGGATTGGGAGACCAATTTATTGCATGGGTTAGGCTTCTGTAAGCAGCACCTACTGCTTGTAAAATAATGGGTAGGCATGTTTTGGAACAGTATGCAGTGAGAAGAGGGGCTCAACAAAAGTGCCCGCTCTCGCCATTATTATTTGCATTTGCTATAGAGCCACTTGCTAGTTGGGTGAGGACAGGAGGGGTTTACAGGGGTCTGGAGGCGCAGGAGGTGCAACATTTTTCAGCATTATATGCAGAAGCTATGATTTTATTTCTCAAAGAGGCTAATGTTGATTTGCCGCATACCATGAACCTCTTACATCGGTTTGGGCAAGCCTCAGGGTTCTGCATCAAATGAAATAAATCATATTTGTTCCTATTACAGAAGGATGTGCTGAAGCCTGTGGATCTGAGGGGGCTTAATTGAGAGGGAACGTATCTAAAATATCTGGGGGTAAGATTATACCAAGCTCCCATTAATTTATTGGAAGGTAACATTTGTGTGGCGATTAGAAGGTTACAGAAAAGTGTAGAATTTTGGAGAAAGCTGCCGCTGTCAGTGTCAGGAGAAATCGCTGTAGCAAAAATGGTGGCGTTGCCCCGATTACTTTACATCTTAACAACATTGCCCATGGTAATACCATGTAGAGTGTTTAGGGAAATTCATTCTTTGTTAGTTTCTCTTATATGGGTAACAGGTAGGCAAAGAGTGGCATTGGCCAAGCTGCAACGGCCCACTATTCAGGGAGGACTAGCCACCCCAGATATGGAAAGCAGCACAGCTGCAATGGTTTACACAATGGATTCATTCACAAAGATTTCTGGGGAGGTGAATTTGGAGAGAAAAACAGATTTGGATTTATTGTATAGAATACTCATGGCCTCTTTCAAAGGACCAATGAGTGGAATGCCTGCTAGGTGGAAGGTTGTGCGGCACTGTTGGCATCAAGTGCTTCATCAACAAACTCATACTCAGACGTCCTATGCTCCAGGCATTCCTTTGAGAAGTTTGGAACAAATCATTCCGGGGGGGGGGGGGGGGGTCGATTGTGGGGCTTAGCGGAGTGGGCAAACCATGGGGTGCATACGTTAGGAGATGTGTATAGTGACGGGGTGATATTATTATTTGAGGAATTTTCAGCCACTTTTGACATCCCGAGAGGCCATTTTTTGTTGCATTGAGTGATGATTGCTAGATTGAGCAATCATTGGGGTATAGGTTTAATAGAGCCGCAAGTACATAGTGCTTGTCAAATATTGTGTACCACGAAGGGTCATATGAAGGTGGTGACGTGCCTTTATCAGGCATTAAGATGTAATTTGATAATGCCTCTCGTTGGTCTAAGAGAAAAGTGGGAGGAGGATTTGGCACATCCAATATCAGAGTTGGAATGGTCTAAAATTCTTGGAAATTCATACACTGTATCTACAAATATGAGATTTAAAATGATAATTGTTTTCTACTTGCACAGAACGTCTCTAACTCCGGGAAAAATAGCTCAAATTTAACAGACAAATGTGGTTAACATATCCAGAAATGTGGCACATGGTGTGGTCATGCACATTATTAGTTGAATATGGAGGGAAGTAATATTCTGTATAAATGAGGCAACAAAGAGATCAATTGAGTGTAATCCTATGGTAGGTGAGCTGGGGAGATTTCCAAGACCTACAAAGGGTAAAAATATGACAGGATTTATTGATTTAGCCTTGGTACTTGCAAGACATGAAGTAACCATGAACTGGAAAGCGCACAGGGCGCCTAGGGTCGCAACATGGAAAGTGGAGTTGGTTCTTTGGCTGGGTTATGAGAGTGCAGTACTTTATAGTGATATGAGGAAAGGAAGAGGATCAATTGAAAGAGTTTGTGCATGGGATCATTTATAAGATTCCCTTAAAGATTTAGGAAAGAATGATGATTCTGGGGAAGAGAATGGGTAAAATGTAATTTGCTAAATAAATATGTGTTGTATACATACTGTATTGGGGACTGGACTTAAGGGAGGGTGGTGGTAAGTTTTTTATTAATGTTATGCATTAATTATTAAAAATGCTAATAAACATTTGTTTAAAAAAAAAAAAAGATGTATCTGGCGGCTTGGCTCAGCCAAAGGGGGAGTGGGACTGCTCATTATCTCTTCCACACTGGTTCCCAGTGTGTCAGTGATTGGTGCATTGGTGCGGTGAGGAGGTCAAGGGCCAATGCATGCCCTGACAGCCTTGCTTCCGTTGTTTAGGCCGACCTATTTCAGTGTCACCAGCCAGGGCCTGCCGTGGCCTGCTGCCTGAGCCGCAGCAGCCGCCTGTCAACCCTCTGGGAGAATGAATGGTGGACACTAGAAGGGGTGAGGAAGAGCAGCACAATGGAAAGAGCCTGCTTACACTTTGGTGCAATAATTTTCAGTTGCCAAATTAGCATGTCGAGACTGCACTAAAAAGGAAAAGAAACAGTGCCAAATAGTCCATGTGAAAAGCACTGCAAGCAAGAGATAATCAGAGCACACTGAAAATCTTGACTAACACCATAAGATATACTACAGAACAAAATGGGCATTTTGGTTTCTTCCCTAATTTGTGCCTGTGGGGAAGGAGCCATTATAGAAAGTCCACTCCGGAAGAAGCCACCCCCTATCTCTTCTAAAGAAAAAATTGTCACCCGTCAGTTTCTAAGTCACCAATGCACAAGCAAAGTGTACCATGGACAGCAAACATTGACTACAAGGTGTCACATAAGCAGTGAAGGAAGGGCTGGTCTGTGCTCAATTGTCAAACCGCAGAACATATGAGGTTTTGTTTTGTGCTTCCTTTTTGCAAAATAGATCATCGAGTGCAGGTTGTGAACACCCTCAAGGGATTAGAGCATTCTTTCCAATGTGTGGGTTCTTTAAAACATTGTACAGTTTATCTTCACAGGAATAAAACAGGAAAACCTTTACTTTGTCCTGCAGCACTGGAGACCTTTGAACAGGAAATGTTGAAATCAATGGATGTCCTTGAGAAGGTGATGGGTTCAATCCCATGGGTGCTCCCGATTGTGATAGACCCCACACTGGTGCAATCAAGTACAGAGCACCTTTGCATTTAATTGAGCTTCCAAAATCGAGCCATCAAGCATGAGTGGCACACCATGCCTTCCATGAATAAAATGATAATAGATCTCATCAAAGTTGGGTGATGCTCCAAAATGGCCCTTGTGCCTGTTATCACCAGCAAATATTAGACCCAAGAAGTTGATATGTAACCCGCTTTTTAATGCACTTATGGCTCAGGAGATATAAAAGAGTGAACTGCTGCTGAATTCTTTCCAAATGCCTTGAGGGCTATGCTGTCAGGGCTATATAAAGCGATACCAAAGGGGATGATGGACGGAGCGTTTGAGCAAATCAAACACTCACCCCCAGTCAACTGATCTGGGTTTAATCCATCATCATTCTTTAGCTCACTCCACCACCCCAGTTCAGATATGGCCACATGCAAATCAGTCTGACCCGTTGCCTCATGGGAACAGTCCAGCACGAACTGCCAAGCCATGTCTTCCCTGGACCGGAAACAAGCCTCCTGGGACCGGTTTCGGGTTCATAACCCTCATCAGCCAGGCTATCTTGAATCCAGTGGCAAAGTGAGCAAGGGACCCACGTCTGGGCAAACCCTGCCAACTTAGGGCGAACAAAGCGATACCAAGTGGGATGGGTATGCTCAGACGTGAGTCCCGTGCTCTCCATGCCACTGGAATCAAGCTATCCTGGCTGAAGAGGGGTGACACTCCGAAACCGGTCCTAGGATGCTTGGTTCCAGTCCAGGGAGGACCTGGCTTGGCAGTTCGGGCTGGACTGTTCCCATGAGGCACAGGGTCAAGACTGATTTGCATATGGCTGGGTTCAAACTGGAATGGCATGGTGAGCAAAAAAAACATGGATTTAGGCCCAGATCTCTGTACTGGGGTGAATGTATGACATTGCTCTGCATTCTGTCAATCAACTGTTGTTTTTGCATTTGTCAGGGCTATATGGCATGCTCAACATAAGTGATATCATTCTCCTGTACTACAAAAATAGTCAAAGTACATCACCACCATTTGACAACAACCCTGAAGAGACTTTTGGATCACAGTCTTACACTACACCATGAAAAATGCAAATCATTTTTGGGATAAATATTCTTGAAGGAGGGACCCAAGATACCACTCCCCACACAAAAGAAAATAACAGACAATATCTGGAACACTCTGGCTCCTGAGCAAATGAAGTTAGAATCTTTTAGTGATGCTTGTTTCCGGTTCAGGGAAGACCTGGCTTGGGAGTTCGGGCTGGACTGATCCCATGGGGCACAGGGTTAAGACTGATTTGCATATGGCTGGGTCTGAACTGCGGTGGCCTAGTGAGCTAAAGAACGATGATGGATTCAACCCAGATCTGTGACTGGGGGTGAGTGTCTGAAAAGTTTCAGTGCTCTGTCCATCATCTCCTTGTGTTGGATAATTATTGTGACCACATTATTCTGAACCTGGGGACCCTGAATGAGCCACTCTAACACCTCAAAAATGGCCAGTCTAAGTTGGAGTGGGGATCTACTAATGAGGATGCATTAAAAAAGGTGAAGGAAGTGTTAATGACACCACAGTAACTTATTTTAACCTACAGATTAAGACTGAACAGGTGGGCGATGCTGGTAAGGCTTGGAGCAGACACAGGTACTTGATCAAAGAAACAACATGCAGACCTCAGCAGCTTTTGCAAGCTGGTCTCTGACTGAAGCGGAAGCCTGGTACTCTCAGATTGAAACAAAAGCTCTGGCAATTAATTAGGAGTGCCACCATTTCCATCTATAACTCTACCATAGAAGCTTCAAAGTCTTCACCAGCCACAAATCGTTAGTCAACTTATTTCATAGCATCTCCCAGCACCCACCACAAAGAATGGTAACTCTCCAATTAACATGCAAAGAGAATCTTGATTTCATTAAAGAGAACAGAGGCTAACATTATGCAATAACCTTTTATTACTGCCCCAACACCCATCCCTTTAAAGAACAACAAATACATCATTAAGCATTAGAATGCCCAGACAATATGTACATCCATGGCAGGCAGTCATCATCCTCTTTAAGCTGCGATGAGGCAGGATAAAATCTTCATCGTCTGCCAAACATTATTATAAGTTGTCAACAAATATTAACCCACAAGTACTTCAAGATTTAACATTAACCATTATAATCATACTAATAAACTTGACTAATATTATTTTTAATTTTAATTTTATTTATTTCATATATTTTTTCTTTTCCTCTCCTCATAGGATGAGTGAGGTGGAATAATGTTCTCTGTTGTCTTTAATGAAATCAAGGTTCTCTTTGCATGTTAGTTGGAGAATCACCATTTCATTACAAGACCAGAGGCTACCATTATGCAAGTTTAAAGCCATCCAGCGCCACACAACTCTCATGCTCCAAAGGCCCTAAATAAAATTTTGAGAAAGAATTTCAAATTAGACCTATCAGCTGCTGTTAGCTAACCGCCAGCCCAGGAAACCTTACTAGCCATTGCAACGCTTGAAGAATGAGCTCCAAATCTAGAAAGATTTATACCTGCTTTACTAGCTTTCAAGACTGCTTTATAAGGTTTGGCATAAGACAGTAATAACTGTTCCTCTCCATCTGCCCTAAACTTCAGCAACATTTATCTCATATGATCTCATTCATTTCACCACGCATAGCTTCTCACACTCATGAAAATAGGGCTAAAAAACTGTCTCAGACATGGTTCTAATTCTTCTCCAAATGTCATAACGCACTCCTTCCGGAGGATAAAAACTTTTCCAAATTTCCAATGCCTTAACATCAGAAACCCTTCTAAAGTAAATTAGGCAAAGTAAAGTTTCTAACTTCAAAGAGAGCTGTCTAAGTGAAATCTAATTATTACCTGGCCATGAAGTAACTAACCTGAAAATTGCTGGCATCCGATTCTAAAAAAAATTGGGGAGCATTTTCGAAGATAGCTTTACCATTTTCAACCACCATTCCAGATCCTCTTGAGCATCCACTGACAAGGAAATGGTGTCTCCATACCATAAACCTTTCTCAGACTCAAGGTCTTCAGCCTCTGAAAAGCTCTGTAATATATGGGCTCTGGGGAAATGGCCTAAATGGAAGACAAAAGTAGTCCCATGACTCTTTCTAGGTCTGTCAGGGTGATTGTATCCCTTGCGAGGACCTCACTTATCTCTTTCCTTTTCTTTGGCACCATCTTCTGCAGAAGAATCAGTTGGGATAATATAGTATCTAACTGAAACTATAAGAATTGTATGTTCTGTTTAGGAACCATAACAGAATTTTCTACATTTATTATAAATCCCAAACTGTCTAGGAGATCACTTGTCTAACCTAGATGTTTCAACAATTCTTACCTGTCTGGGGACATTAGCAAAATATCTTCCAAATCAATTATAAGTTTGGCCTCTCTCTCAGGAAGGCCTCTACTGGGAACATCACCTTGGTGAAACACCACGGAGCCGAGGACAACCCCGAAAGGTACGCAAAGGCACTGGTATAGGGCACCTCTCCACATGAATTGTAAAAACCTCTGACTCTCCTTTGCCATAGGTATCCTGAAGAATGGGTCCTTTAATGTCGCTCAACAGATGAATTTCTCCATTTTTAAATGTCTATAACCAGGAACTTATTTAGCTGCTTTAAATGTATCACAGGACACCAACCTTTGTCCTTCTTCTTTGTGAGAAAAACTGTACTCACAATACCTTCCACCTCCTCCGACTCTACTACTTGAGGCAAAGCCCCATTTTCTAACATCTGGGCCACCTTTGTGTCTATCAGTTGCGTATTTTCTTCATCCAAGGCCAACTTCCTTGGCTGTTTGTGTTGTACAGGTGTTCCCCCAGAAAAGGTGAATAATCTCAATCTTCCCTCAACTTTTAAATGGGAAGAACCAGCTGTGGCGTGTAAGTTCACCTTGAGGCCCTCACCTTGAGGTCTTGATCTTCGTCCACTGGATCTTGAATTTCTTCCTCTCTGTAGGGAAGTAGGATCTGTTTCTTATGGTTACCCCAACCTTTTACTAGATGTTACACTGTTTTTGACTAGTCTGACTGGGATCCTGCTAATCAGGACCCCAGTCTATCTGCTTTCTCCCTAAAATGTTATGTCACGTACTTAGGTACACTCCAGATTGGATACTGGGGTATCCTTGTCAGTCCCTAGTATATGGTACACAAGTACCCAGGGCATAGGTATCTCAGAGGCCTCCCATGGGCTGAAGCATGTATTATGCCACCCATGAGAGGCTATGCAAAATGGAACTACAGGCCTGCCATTGCATCCTGTATAAGATGGTGCTTGCACCACTTACTTTAGATATAGGTTTACTATATCTATAGGTCACAACACTTAAAACCTATAAGTCACCCCTATAGCAGGCCTTGACAATCCTCAAGGCAGGGTGCTGTGTTTTACAGGAGAGAGTGCCCCTGCATGAGCAGAGCACCCCTGCAGCCTTCGGAGACCATTCTCCCAGGTTGTCGGTGATGCAGATAGACATATAAGTAGAGGTGCATTGTATCGAAAAACGGCTGCAAAAACCATGTCGTGTTTGATATCAAACACCGTGGAATCATACCTTCACACCGGAGCAATGATTCCACCCTTCAGAAGCAAACTTCATAGGGTCCCTGGTCTTTCCGGCACCAGTCTTCGCGACCCAGACAGCATCAAATAGTTGCTGCCAACCAGAGACACATTTCTGGCCTCCTGCTGCTGAATCAAACTCGAGCAGAGGAAGGCAGCACAATAGGCATCCTGTCACTCAGCCCTCAACAAATTGCGGGTATCTTTATCCAAAGATTTTCTGACCCATACTTTGAAAAATGTAGCCACGTGGTCTATGGGCCACCAATCCGCACTTCACAGGAGTTTTATCATATATAGGTTGAATATATTACCCCCCAAAGTGGTTATTTACACTCGTAAAGGTTGACGCTTGGTCCAAGTTGTCATCCAGGCTCTTGAAGAGGTCTGCAACTCTTTTGTGCCATCAAGGTCACTCTGTCTCATCATGCTACTATGGACAACCTTTACCAGTGCCCCTTCAAAGTGACCTTGAAGCTGCCGCGAGCACTCTCGTCTATTGTAGGGCTCTGGCTACCACTACCATAAGCAATGGTTTCCACCTTCTCAAGATGCTTCCTCTTTTGGGAAATGTTACCCCATTTATGAGCATTAGAGGTAAAGAGGAGTCCCTCTCACACACGGAAAAATAGATTTCCTCCGAAGGGGCGTCCCTCTTCCTGTTCGCAAGTATGGCCTTCAAACTTCTCTAACAGAGGATCGTAACTCCCCCTCCAAAAGTTCAACCACAGGGTGAACTTGGGGACTGGTCAACTCCATTATGGTCTCAAAACAGTTATCAAATTATCCAAAATGAAAGATAGAGGCCAATATATAACCGGGTCAGAGCAGGGTTGAAAAAAACAACTTCTGTAAAACAAGCTGTAAGTAGCGTTAGAAACCTCAATTCATACAACCTCATCCACAGCTGAAAAATCTAACTTAACAAGGCCAGCAGGGGGAGCTCATGCTCTGTTGTGAGCTCTCTAAAGGTGATCTTTCTTAAATGCTTTGACTCAGACTACTAAAACCGCAGGAGGGAGGCAAAATGCCCGCCAAGGATTGCTGCTAATTAGAAAGATCCTTACAATGTGCTAATCGAAAATGCCAGGCTGGTTGCCTGGTAACGTGCTCCTGTCACACACGTTGCCAAGCAACCTTTGTAAAAAAAAAAAACAATGGAGGATGCTTAGTCCTCTCTCCCTCATTACCACTAACGTGATCGCGTAGTCGATGCTCCTGTGATCATGTGCTCTTCCCAAACAGAGGAGGAAAGGTGCCCCGGCAACTGCGGCCCTGCTCCAGCAATCATGCTCAAAGGTCAGCGATCACATAGCTAAATACAATGCAGGAATGCCGCTACTGTGCTCAGCAAGCAGGAATTGGCCTGATCCTTGGCAAGGGTGCTGATTAAGAAAAAAACATGGACAGGTCTTGGCTCTGGCCAGACCTCAATGATGACGGTAAGCAGTCGACTGTAGCTAAGCTTAACAAGTTTCAGGTACTAAACGTTACACTTTTAAGAACGGTTACACATTAGCCCCAAATACTTACTGGGCTCAACCATAAATTGGAAGGGCATCCCAAGCCTATTAAGATAGGGCATAAAACAAAACAATAGTAAATTATCAACAACAAAGACAAACTACAGAAATATGAAGAAGCATGAACGTATCGATACAGGAGCGGCTAATAAAAGAGGGTGATGACTGCGTGCCTTGGATATATATATTTTGTTGACATTCTAATGCCTTATGATGTATTTGTTGTTCCTTAAAGGGCTGCCTTTTAGGGCAACAATAAAAGGTTATTGCATTATGGTAGCCTCAGGTCATGTAATGAAATTGAATAGTGGGTAGTGCAGCTCCAATGGTACAACTTATTCTTTAACTATTGACCAAGGGTTGGCAACTCTGCTGACTACTTTTGAAGGCTGTCTAGGAGAATGCAGCAACAGTGCTCTAGCGAAGTGGAGACATGGAAGAGTACCAAGGAATAATTGTGCAGGCTGTGTGCCTGAATGCCATGGAGCTTCACAATATAGTTCAAGAAATCCACCAAAATGAGTGCCTGTAAAAGGTAAAACGGGCACTGGAGCAAGAGTTGTGGAAGACATTTTTAGCCGAACGTGCGATGCATGATACCCATACTTGGAAGACCCTCATGCAGTGGAGAGCCAATGCAGAACTGAGCATCACCAGCAAGAGATTTGTTCCCAGGGAGAACTGCTTCGTAATCCACCAATCTCTAAAAGACGTAGTCATTGCCTTTGATCACCAGGGGCTATAAGGGATGGCTAAAACTAAGAAACAAACTAAACTGTCCGTGGGTCTGGGATGTTACTCGGTGCTCAGCAACATCCTACACCTGTGAAGTGTGTCTGATCACACCAAAGGGAAGCCCTAAAATAGGGACGGAGTCCCTTCACTCACCGAAGTGACATGCTTCGTCATCTGGGATCTCCTCCCGGCTGTAACTCCTAGTACAGCCGAGGGTTACAACCCCCTCACTGTGAGGGAGGAGCTCAGGGATGTTTTTAAGGATTTCCTAGGATATACTTAAATCCACCAGTTAATGAGCTAAGTTGTATTACTAGGTGATGGGTGCAGTGCTAAAGAAAAAAACACAAAAGTGTAATAAAACTATCTACGAGGAGAAAAGAAAATGTAACATGTATCTCATAGTGTCAGGATTAAAAACAGTGCTAAAGCAGTTTTGAAAAAATAAACTGCAATTATTTAGTTAGAGGGTCGGTCTACATGTTTCAGCTATCATGTCCTATGGAGTGTCTAGCCTTCCTCAGTACCTGTAAAGTGTAAGCTACTGCGTAATTCATGAAAAAACAACAAAGACAAATAGTAAGTGTAACTGGAAAAGGAACAGATACAACTTATCGTACCACTTGTTTCAGTTCTGGAATCGTGGTGTATTTAAACCTGTGTAAAGAAAAATATAAAAGGCATAATCAGATGCTGGAGTAGGAACTAGTAACAGAGAGCGAGTAATAAAGACCGCCCCTCTACTAGATAGTTGTAGTTTATTTTCTCAAAACTGCTTTAGCACTGTTTTTAATCCTGACACCATGAGATACATATTACATTTTCTTTTCTCCTGGTAGTTAGTTTTATTAAACTTTTTGTGTTTTTTCTTTAGCACTGTGCCCATCACCCAGCAATACACCTTAGCTCATTACCTGGTGGATTTTAGTAGATCCTAGAAAATCCTTAAAAACATCCCTGAGCTCCTCCCTCACAGTGAGGGGGTTGTAGCCCTCGGCTGTACTAGCAGTTACAGCCGGGAGAAGATCCCAGATGATGAAGCATGTCAATTCAATTCAAACGTACTTTATTCGATTAAAACAAAGTTAATCATAAAAGTACACATATACATCACAGATAAACGAGTTAAAAGTTTAAAGTTTAAAAGAAGCAGTTCATGAATGTCAATCAATGCATAATTTCCTGGTTTTTAAACACATGCATAAAAAGGAGGCAACAGTATAACAGGTTAAGGGGTCAGGCAACATGCGTAGAAAGTACAAGGCCAGGCGACATTGTCTGAAATTTTACTTATGTAAAAGCGGGATTAAAAACCTTTTTCGTTGGTTACAATACAATTTACAGAAAAAGAAAATTTGCACTTCTGACTGTTATGAAGTGTCATAACATGGGCAATACAGGAGTTCTTTCGAAGGGAAGATACCAGTAGGGTGGCCCTATTATGCAAGTAATATTTTATTTATTTCTTTATTTATAAATTTATAAAGTGCGCAAATACCCATGGGTGTCTCGGCGCTACCCATGGGTGTCTCGGCGCTAAAAATATAGTTAAACCGAAACCTTAGCAGAATAAATCTGTGCCGTGGGAGTGTTACAAATTCTAGATAGGAAGATATTCCCTCAACCTGCAATGGACCTTCAATATATTCTTTAACAGTAGGTTTGTTACAATAAACAGTCAGTCTCCCTTCATTAGCAGTGGTTATGAAATGGAACTTTAATGCTTTTTCTTTAGACAGAGCCACATTTTTCTGGATATACAAATTAGCATCCTAGATCAAGAGTATATAAAGTCTCTTTCACACACTTTAACCATTAAAAAAATCTTTGTGTTCGAGGGATAAGCAGTCCTGTATTATTTGTTGTGTTAATGACACTGTGTCTCTACACCATACTGAGTGCCATAAAAGAATGGGTGCAACATTTATCCAATCTATTATGTAGGGGATGCTTAATTCTTCATGTAAATTAAAATTGGAACAACCAATTGGGAGACTTATCATTGATTTCCAAAACAAATCCTCTGTTGTTTGTATCCTCTTTGCGTTAACATGGCCCCACACCCCTACACCATACGTAGCTACTGCCCTAGATTTGGCCCCATAAACCTTTCTTAAAATATCTGGATTTCTTGTCCACAGCTTTTCTGAAAATGAGTGTACTGCATTTGTGTTCTTTTCCAACAAAACCCCCACGGTTCTCTACCATATTCGGCTCAGCTTTGGCCCTGCAATTAAAACAAATGACTTGGATTCATTTGTCTGAAGATCCAAGCCTTTCATAAAATCCACATAAGTATTTAACAGTTTTTGTAGGGATTTTCCCGTTCGCACAATTTAAACTGCATCTTCTGCATATAATAAAATTGGGATATGCAGCTTTCTTATAATTGGCACATCTATGGTTGAGTCTAACAATTTAGACTCTACTCCATTAGTATACAGCGAGAATAAAAATGGGGCGAGGATGCACCCTTGGCGAACGCCTCGTGTTACTGGAAACCACCTAGTACATTCTCCCTGTGGCCCATACCTAACACGTTTCAGCTCTTGAATACAGTTGTATAATGAAGGTGATCACTGCTTGGTCTACCCCCATTTCCCTCATAATTCTTGAGAGTTGTGGGTGAGATACACAATCAAAGGCCGTGCTAAGATCCATAAATGCTAGATATAAATTGCCTTGCTTAGCGTGGGTGTACTTTGCTATGAGCAAACTCAAAGAGTGCCTCTCCCTTTTCTGAAACCATATTGTGCCGGGATCAAGATCTTATTTGTCAAAGCCCATGTCTCCAGTCTATTCAATAGCACGTTACCCATCAATTTTGCCGTGCTATCTAGGAGAGAAATAGGTCTATAGTTCCTAGGGTCTTGCTTATCCTTTTTTTGAAAATTGGAACTAAAATGGCTTTGAGCCAAGAGGCGGGAGGTCCCTCTCTTGCTATAAAATTAAAGGTATTAGTAAGCTGAGGACTCCATAGGTCAGGGCAATCTGTAAAAAAGTCTATTAGAGCACCATCAAAACCAGGTGCCTTATTACTGGTACATTGTTCGAGTGCTATGCATACCTCCCTGTTATCAAAGGTAAGGATAGTGCTAGAGGATGGGACAAACTCTAGATCCGTAAACTCAGAACCTGCAGGTGGGGTGTTAAAAATGTTACTAAAGTGTGCCACCAAGAGCCCTCGTCCACGTGCATGTCCAGATTAGGCTCGGATTTTGATTTTAAAAATGGGGCGTTAATCGGTAGCCAAAAATCCCTTACATTCTTTGTGGTAGATGCAACCAATAATTTATCCCAGGCTTCCACTTTCCATGTTTTTAACCTGTTCTTCCTTGCCACCGTATAAGTTAAGCGGGCCTGTTTTACAAGTAAGGGATTTTTCGGTACGGTCTTAAGTGATCGGTGTAGGTCAGAAAGTGCTTTAGTGCAATCACGATCGAACCACTTCGGTCTTTTAGGTTTGCGTGTCATTTTTAGAGAGATTACTTTTTACTTCTTGCAAGATAGTTTCAAAAGCCTCAATAGTGGGCCCTGGATCCTGGTTCGGTCAAGACATATTTCTATTTCTTTCATTGAATTTGAGACTACCTGAGGGATAAGGACAGCCTTATCAATACTCCCCACTTGAGTGTTATCCCATTCTTTCTCCCTATGGAGGGTTTCAAGTGTGAAAAAGTAATGCCGTAAATACCCAGCCAATTAATTTGCCAGGTTATGGCTGCATGGTCACTGAGGGCTAGAAATTCAACTTTCCTATTAAGCTTTTCGCCCAGTCTAGCTGAGACTATTGTAAAATCTATTGAGGAACAGCATTTCACTTTGGTGAGTGATGGGACTCCGTCCCTATATTAGGGCTTCCCTTTGTTTCGATGAGACACGGTTCACAGGTGTAGGATGTCACTGAGCACCGAGTAACATCCCAGACCCACAGACAGTTTAGTTTGTTTCTTAGTTTCTTAGGGAAAGTCTCTGTGCAGGTCTTTAAACTTTCCCGTGGACCCTCATATTCTCTGTTTCGTATTTTCTTATCGCTAAAACTAAAGCAGGACTGAGAGAGGAGGTTTGATTCCCAGGGTAAATTGCGCTATGAACATCTCAATTGATCAACCCCAGCGCTGATTCTGCAGTTTTCGCAATGGGAGACAAACGTGGCTGTCATTGATGCCCACACAAAATTCCCCTTGAGTCAACTGGTGAGCAGCACAATGTTCAAACATGTGAAGCTGCAAATGGTGAAAATACTGGCTATCAATGGCTTATTACAAACAATCAGGAAGGATAGCAGACCTTCCTTTCAGAGAAATTAATTTGAAAACTACCTACGACAGCTAAAGATTGGTCACTACAGGATCATGCATTAATGGCCACAACTTAATGGTGATGTAAATCCCTTAATGCAAACCCTTAACAAGGCACTGCGGATAGGAATTGATCAAGGTGGGGACCCCGAGTGGGCACTTCACAACGTTCTGCAATTGTATCATAACACCACACACTGTGTAAGTCAGTATGCCCCGGCCATCCTCCTATTCAGGCAGCTACTCAGAGACACTATTTCAGCCTTTCCTCTTTGGCACCCACCCTGCCTGGATGTAGAGGCCAACCAGTGGCGCAGAAAGTGCAGCCTTAAAGTGAGAAGCCTCTGATCTCAAGTGCTGATCTTTTATCAAAACCTAGTACCCTCTGTTACAGAGCGTACTAGGTTTTGATAAAAGATCAGCACTTGAGGTTGACATTCTGCAGCCCTCTTGAAAAGGGAGAGTAAAAGTAACAATTATAATGGAGGGGAAATGCTTCCTTTCTTATGAAAACCCAAAAGTTGATGGTGGAAAACCATTGCTAACCAGGGATAACTTCATTTGAAGTGGGTAGTTTCTTTTTTTCTATCTACTCTCTTGGGACACACCCTCACTTCACACCTCGTCCACTTTACATCCTCCGAATCGGTCTATTCTGGCAAACAATTTATTACTATTGTCATCCATAATTGGTTGCTGCTTCTACATTTTCTGCTTAATAAATTGATCAACATAATACATTTTTCTATGGTAGATCCTAAAGCACATGGGCACATAGATTATATGGGTTCTTTAGTGGCAACTGGGGTTAAACACTTGTTAGGCAGATTTTTGACACATGCAATCTATTGTTTCTCCATCGATGTTGCTTGTCTTAGATTCAGTAGAAGCTCCTTATTGAATATCCTGCTGTCCCATGGGTGTCTATTCCACATCTGTGTCACAAGAGTTTATCCGGACATACACGTAAAAAATAGCTGTAGTCAATAAATTAATGGACTTTTTTACTATTCAGTGGGCTTAACATTCAGTTGTTCATTCATCTCATTAGCTACTGGTCAGGGTTACCCTCCACATGAGGTGGATTACACACAATACACACCCTTGAAGGTCAATGACTGCCTGCACATCTTAGAGAATCATGCAGCTCTGAGGCCTGAAAGTGAAGACTACTGCAGGGGTTCTCAGTGGTACCTGCTCCTTCTTTAAGCTTGAGGAGGTGCCCTGAGTTGCAAGCTGACAACACCGGTTGTACACAAAACACAGAGGAGGTGGTTGCCAGGACTACCAGCAGTGGTAGCCACCCATGCCTCACAATACCTTTGCTTCCACTCCATAAGCAGCCAGTTATTCTCACACATCCAGTTGCCCCAGAAAACTGCACCCAGTGTAGGAATCCATCTTCACCTAAATTCATGGATGCCTCACTGGACATACAGTGCAACTGGTGCCCAACATGAGGTTAAAAAAGAGGACTGGGATGTGATCTACCAAGGCTCTGCTGTATTCCTGTCAGAGCCGAGGACTTTGGCACTAATGGGATGAATAAGGCCATCTCCCAGTATGTGGAAGTGGCAGAGGTATCAGAGATGCGAAAGAGACAATATTTGCTGCGCGGCAGCGAACAGGGGCCTGAGATTGCCTGTGATGGCCCACGGAGTCAAGGAGCTGCATGGCAGCTGCCTGGGCCACGTCACTGCTACGGTCGCCTCATGAGTGATCATTGGCAGATCTGAAGCGCTACACAAGAATCATGATAGACTGCCATCTTCACACAGCGGGGAGGGGTGGTTGGCAGGAAGTGGCGGTACCGACCGCCCCCTGACAGAACACGTGCTTGACCGCAAAATGGCAGCCATCTTGGACATGGACCCACATGTGAAGATGCCAAGAATGATCTGGTTGCAGGCTCCTTCCCTGGAAGGGCTGCTCTGTCTATACCACTGGCTGCTCCCAGCTCTGAGCCCCATAATTAACTGTACGCTTGCCAAAAACAACAATCCAATTTGTCGAGCAATTTGGTTACAATCAGGAGGCTCAATAGTTGGTGAACGACACCTAGGCAGGACTTTGTGATGGAGGAGCACACACATTTCCTTTGAGGTCATGGGATTATGGCCATGTCGCCGTAAGTGTAGACCGTCTGGTGGTCATGGGAGGAGAAGCGCCATGATGCCACAGTTGGAGGCCCGGCCTGTAAAAAATACACCTGTCCACAGAGACATGGCCTGCCATTGAATATTACAAAGTCTGCACATCCATGGATCACGGGGAGCTAATCAGGTCCCTCTCGCACGGCTCTTAGTAGAATTTTCATTGAAGCTAGGCCCCTGGTGTCCCCGGTTAAATAACTTACGTGCAGCCTCTATGCCTCTGAAAAAAGCACAGTCAAACAGGGTGTCAAGCTACTTTACCTTGACAGAGGCATGGGAGTCTCACATCAACGCTGCCTCCAGTGAAGCAAAGGCCATCCTTTCCTCCATCCAGGACTTCAAGAAGGAGCTTAGGGAGGAGCTGAAGACTGATCTCACCATTCGCAACCTTCAAATCAGATATCAGCCCCTGGCTTACTTCCCTCCAGGCTGATGTGGATTTGGTATGCACCTGTACCCTAGATCTAGACACGAAATACCAAGAACTGGAGCAAAGGGTGGCATTGTTGGAAGACACCACGGATCAGTTGCGTACCCAATTGCAATCCACCCTTATGAAATATGAATATTTGAAAAATCACTCCCAGTGGGATATAATTCGAATAAGTGTTCTGGAGGAAGGGGTCAAAGGACTGGGCCTAAAGGCTTATGGGGTGGGCTTGTTCATCAAGCTTCTGGGGGACAATCATACTGAGCTGAGCCTAGATCGTTACATAGGGTCAGACTGTTGGTGTCTAGAGGAGGAAGGCGCCCCCGAGATGTTCTAGTAAATTCAATTAAATGATTCTACAAGCTGGCCGGAAACTGAAGTCAGTCTAATTTCAAGGTGCTATGTGCTCGCTCTTACAGGACATTGCCCCTGTCCTACTGGCATGCTGCCTGCAATTTAAGTCAGTGACTGACCAACTACACCGAGACCAGGTCAGGTAATCTAGCTTTCAGAGATGGTTCTTACGGGACCATCACACACGGGATCGTCTCTTTCGAGATGAAATCCATTAGGCAATCATGGACTACTTTAAAATGAACTATCCCCAGGACACTAACATCTCTACACCATGAGACCCCTTCAAAAAGGTTGTTAGGGGGAACTGTATTGTCTTGCTTCACTCAGCATAGGTCTCAAAATTGGCAGGCACTTGGGGTAGGACTCCAACTGGCTGATCAAGCTCACAAAGAATCACCCACTCTAGTCTTACAAAGAAAGGTCATGGCCTTACGAGGGAAACATTACACCATCTACACATATAAAGCAGATTTAACCCTATTGTGTCTTGTAAAAAACCCGTATGAACATGGGAATAAGGTGGGATCATACCTGGCGCGACAGCTGTGAACCAAACAAGAAAAAGAATACAAATGCCAGCTACACGGGGACTCTGGGTAAGTCATCACTATTGAAGAGGGCAAAGCTTGAGATTTTCAAGACTTCATTAAGCCCTCTACACCTTAGACTCCACAGGTGAAATGGAAATCTTGGATTATCTGAGGGGAGCAGATCTTCCCAAGGTGCTAGCAGCCCAAAATTTAATCTTGGAAGATCCCTTAAGGGACTATGAAGTCCAGTGGGCTATTGAGGCTCCTAAGCTAGATAAATCACCCAGGCCTGATATGTTCACTTCCCAATTTTATAAAGCTTTTGGCTCACAGTTGGTACCTCATCTGATGGCTTCATTTAACTATGTATCCACATTTCTCAAGGTGTCTCCGAAAGTGGGTGACGCCTTGATCTCTGTTATCTCAAAACCAGGGAAGGACTCCCATTTTTGGGCTTCTTATAGATGAATTGCTTTGCTTAATCTGAATGCCAAACTTTATACAAAGATACTAGCCAATCAGCTAGAAGACATCATGTCGGAATTGATGCATCCTGATCCCCCAGGTTTCATCAAGGGAAGACAGACTTATGAAAATCTGAGGAGGGTGGGCACCTGGTTGAAAAAGCTTTTGGTTTTGGTGACCTGTTTATAGCTATGGTGCAGGCCAATTATGCCATTCCACTGTCCCGAGTGTTGGTGAATGGTACTGCCTCTGACTTTTTTTTAGCTTAGAACATTGCACAATACAAGGGTGTCCACTCTCCCTGCTTCTATTTGCCCTTAGTATTGAGCCCCTAGCTTCTAGAGTGCGTGCCGCACCCTTTATCTATGGGCTGTATTTTAGCTCCAAGGATCACAAAATCTCCATGTTTGTAGATGATGTGCTATTGTTCCTCACTTCCCCCAAGTCATCTCTGTCAGCACTGCAAGCAGAACTCCAAGCCTATGAAACAGTAGCGAGATTCCACATTAATCTTCACAGATCCTTTCTCCTCAACCTGACCCTACCTACAAGTGAGATGGAGGCGATAGCGACTTCAACCCCCTTCCCTTTCAATGGGTTCAGAAAGAAATAGCTTACTGAGGAATGAAGATTACCTCAAAGGTAGCAGACCTGTATAGAGTGAACTATCCTCCTCTCCAGCACCAGCTGAAGGCCGACCTTAAACGTTGGACTCCACTATATTTTAACTGGCTCGGTGCATTAATGAAGTAAAGATGTCAGTTTTGCAGGGACTCCCCCAATTAAATCAACTGGAAGTTGTTCTCCTCCCATCGCTCTATGATCACTCTGTTTAAATGGCAAAATGGCAGAGTTAGACTAATTGTACCCAAAGAGGCAAGGGGGCTGGACTTACCAGACTTTTCATTATACTATAAAGCAGCTCAATTGCGAGTGATCTCTGAATGTTTAATGAGGGAATCAGACAAACACTGGCTCCACATGAATAGAACAGTGTTTGGAAGATCCTTCTGGGATTTACTGTGGAAACCGAAGCACAATTGGCCACTCAACGCTTACCTAAGTACTCTGCCCAAAACCTCCCTTAAGTTTTGGGATGGGGTGAATCGAGTCACTGGTTGGGAAATGTTCCCTTCTCCCCACACCCCTATATACTTTAGCGCAGCCTTCTCACCAGCTCTATTGCTGGGGCCTTTTTATTTATGATCAGAGGGAGGATACTTTACTACACATGATGAATTTAATGGGTGTGGATATCTCCACTTTCTAAAATTGTCAACGTGACTTTAATCTACCGGCCTCAGAAAGAGCTATATTACTATATTCAACTGAAATATTGGATACTCCAACCAAAGAGTAGGCGAACAGCCTTCAGGGAACGTTCCTCCATATAGAAATTTGTCACAGGCCTGTATATCCTTCCTCTACTCACTCCTGCTCACACACTCACTCCTCACCATGTTGAATTCTGGGAGCCGACCCCAGGAACAACAATTACTATAGAGCAGTGGCATAAACTTTGGAGGAATGTTCTCAGATTCAATCACTCATTAGGCTTGAGAGATACTCAATACAAAGTGTCCGGCAAAACTCAAGAAAATGAACCCAGACAAGTCTGAGCAATGAATGCTGGAGGGGCTATGGCCTACCTGGAGATTTTAAACATATCTGGTGGGACTGCCCCATGATCCAACCCTACTGGTCTGAGATATTGTCGCAAGTGAAAGATGTCTTGGGATACCCTCTCCCGAACACTCCAGAGTTTGTTCTCCTTGGGCTACGGGATTGATCCCTTAAGCATCAAACAGCTGGGAACTGCTCCCTTTTATGGCTGGGCTTGGGGGCAGATTATTTGGCTCTAGTTGCATCCTGGAAGAAATCAGATGCCCCCTCAATGTCGCAGTGGCATACCCGCCTCTGGCAGACCCTAACCATGGAGCGGTTGGCTGATGTCCTCCTAGAGACTCTGAAAACTTTGACTATATGTGGGAAGCCTTGTTGGGATTTCTATCAAAAGGCCTGCCACTCCTCTTCAGTTTTACTAGTACTAGGGTGCTCCACCTCTTCCAAGTCTGGGACCCCACAAGATAAGAGGTAACCCTGTGACTCGGTCTGGCTCAGCCTGGCCACTCTTCCCAACCCTGCTGATCTGGGCTCCTCATACATCATTAGCTACTTCAGCAATTCCACTCATGCACATTAATGTTTATTTTTATTTTTGGGGGGCACTTGGGATGAAGGTGGGGTAAACCTGGGAACTTGATTCACTGAGACTTGCTCAGTTGACGGTGTTAATGTACTTGCTTGTTTTTTTTTTTCTGAGAGACCCATCTATTAGGAATCTGTTTATGCCACTAGCCCTTTTGAATTTTGATGTTGGTCTACTGCAATGGTATTGCTGTCAATGTATAGTTTGGGCATTACTAAACTTAATAAAGAAAGTTTGAGAAAAAGCAAGAGGACCCTCCCCTCCCTATATTTAATGAAATGACAGAATCCACTGGAGAGGCAAAACTTTGACTCATGTCTGATCAAAGTGGGATATTCAAAAGATGAGTGACACAACTACCAAAGACCACATGGGACAGATCCCATGCCCTTCTCCGTGCGGAGGTCATATGAGACTATGTGAGACAGTTAAGGAGGCCTTTAAAATATTATTGTTGTTATTTGAGTGCCTTCACCTTTCTTTCTCTTCGTTTAAAAAAGGTATTTAGCAACTCCAGCTCTTTGAGACACTCAAATTGATTATGAATCCTCAATTGATTGATTGTTATTATTAAGTTTCATTAGAAGCTGCTGTTTCTAAGCGGAGACCATTTCTTATTTTTGTGCTACTGACTGACAGGTAACAAGTGGGGTAACCGTGTGGATCTCAACCTTTGCAACTACATCAAGAAATGGAATGAGGTGTCTAAGCAACAGATAAAGGGCATCCGAGGAGCCTACGCACAAGGCTGCAGTTGTTCGGTGAGTGTATTTACAGATTCAGGTCCTAGGAAGATGAGCTCTAAGGGGCTCTAAGGGGCTGGCTGTGAGGGTTCCATTCTACAAAGAGTATACTATGAGAGTCGTATTATAAGTGAGCTTGACATCACTGTCACTTGTTTCTAAATATTGGCAACTGGAAGAAGTTGAGGAGTTTAACAAAATAGCCAACAAATACATAAAGATTGCCTTTTGCAGGAAAAATAACCCAGAAAACCTAGCCATTGCAGGAAAATGCAGGTGCAGTATAATTATTTGCAGTAACAATCTCAAGAAAACACATTTTGGCATGTAAAGTTCTGATGGGATAAACTTTGGATTTTCTTAAAGCTACAAAGTTTATACTCTTCACAAAACTTCTCTGGCAGAATCATGAGTTTAAACACTAGTAATACAATTTCAATTATCACATTGTGCTGTGGTAGGACTTCCACAAACATTTTTCTTTGAACGTTTTACCTGGTGCCGATGACTAAGGATTTTTGTAAATGCTATTTTGATTCTGCCACAAGCCTCCCTGGCTCTGTGAACTGACCTGTTAGATACTATAGGCAGCTGGAAATTGTCCATCCCTGGAATTTGACTTTGGAAGCTGACGGCTCAGCCCATAGTAGCTTGTTGCTCAGATAGGAGTTTACTTCAAATAAATGAAAAGACAAGAGGCATTTAGCAAAAAGGAACAAGTTGGTTTCTTTAAACGCTGTGGCCGGGAAAGCCTCGACAGAGTGCTCAGCTTATAAAATGTTTTCCGCTGTTATATACAGTTCATGAGGTATAATAAAGCAATTTTCTGCAATACAAAAAGGCATCGAAGTCATAAATCAATATATGCGGGCATCCAAAGGAAAAATAAGGCTTTCCACCTCGGGATAGCTAGTGTGGGCCAGTGTGTATGTGTCCAGATGACCATCATGATGGATACATGTGGTATGCATGTCATGTCCTGATTGGTTGAGCATTTCTATCCACAAGTGGTATCAAGCCTTGTGGTATTTTGGGGAACATGAGCCCTTGGCCAAGCATGTTTTATTGAGGACAATATGCTTGGACCTGTTTGTGGTGCAACTGTCTATCTGTGAGATTGATTAGGGTTTTCCTTGGGCACACGTTTGTCTTTAGGTTAAGAGTGACCCCACCTGTGACCTGCATTGGATAGGTATGGCTGTGGGTCGTAGAACTTGTTTAACCACTTATCTCTGACTTGGGGTTGATGGGGAGGTCACCTTGTGAAAATCCAACAGCATTGATACCAGTTCATTGGAACTCCTGAAAATAATATGGCAGTCACTCGTATAATTTTTATTGACATCCATAACGTTGTGCATACATTGACATAGTTCTTACAGGTATTGACACAGTTAAGTTTGCTTAAGTCATAGTTTACATTGGCATTGTTATTACTAGCAACAGTATTGTCATTTGAGCTTGGATTATGATATGCATTGATCTTGTCATTGCTGGTGTTGGCAATACTGTGCGGTTAATGTTTATGTCATGCATTAACATTGTATTAATGGGAACTGGCAAGGTCACGCTGGCAAATGTTATGGCATACGTGGCTATTGCATTTATTGATGTTGCCGTTGTTAGGCCTGCACACATCACAGTAATCATTGACATTGTACTCACACTTTCTAACAATCTCAAATCCGCAGGCTGAAGAGAGCCGGGCAAGATGTTGGTTTTAATATTGGTCCTTTTGAGTCAATGCTAGAGTAGGTCTTGAGTGGAGATTTCTGCCAGCCCTTGATATCTGTACAGTCCAACTTGGTTGACATGTTAAAGAGGTAAGGTGTTGTTATTTGCAGATATGTGAATTTGGCTCCATACGTAGCCATTGTATTTTCCTCTGACAGCCTTTTTTAGGCCAGCTTTCCCAGCTAGTGCATTGTGCACTTCTTGTAGGCTTTGGACAGACTTGGCTGACGTCGATGACCAGGAGGATGGGCTGACTGGTGTCAGTGAAGGATCTTGCAGTTATGCCTCCTCCTTGACACATCATCGCTCCCTGCCATTTTAGGCTGACTTCAATGACCAGGAGGGTAGGTTGGCTGGTGTAGGTGGAGGGTCTTGCAGCAATGCCGCCATCTTGATAGATCATCACTCCATGCCATTCAAGACTAACATCGACGACCAGGAGGAAGGTTTGACTGGAGTCGGTGGAGGGTCTTGCAGTGATGCCTCCATATTGATACATATTGATACATCACCTCTCCCTGCCATTTTAGGCTGACTTCAATGTCCAGGAGGGTAGGTTGGCTGGTGTAGGTGAAAGATCTTTCAGCTATGCATCCTTCTTGATACATCATCACTCCATGCCATTCAAAGCTAACATTGATGACCAGGAGGATGGAATGACTGGTGTCGGTGGAGGGTCTTGCAGCGATGCCTCCACCTTGATACTTCTTCGCGCCCAGTCATTCAAGGTTGACATCGATGACTAGGATAGGTTAAGAGGAGTTGGCGAATGGCAGGATTGGGGCACCTTGTTATTGGATTTGGCTGGTGGAGACATTTCTTTCACTTCTTCTGTGTGTACCTGATTATGAGTTCTGTAGGCTGTTTTCAGGTCTTGGTAATTCAAGTGATAAAACAACAGTGATAGTTGAGGAGCCCTAGGAATCTCTGTAGTTTTTGTAGAGTGTTTTTGCACAGCTTGCTTCGGTGGCTCTCCTAGTTTGCTGGGTCCACTTCTATCCCTTGCAACTTGTAAATGTGGTGACGTGTTTGATGCTGCAGCCTTAGAGCTGGCATTTGCCCAGCATAGCTTGAGCTTTTTCTCCCTCCAGCAGTCAAGACCTTGCAGCGCTCTTCCAGCAATTATAATGTCATTGAGGTTCACTAACATGTGCAGTTAATTTGAAACATTGACAAATCCCCAGAAAGACTTTGAGGCATTTTCCCTAGCTCGTGTAGATGCAGATGGTATACAAAACACATGTTTTCTTCCAATTCTCAGTCTCCCTTTGGGACCTGATAATAACCACTCCTCAGATCCAGAAAACAAGCGATTTCAACCAGGCTGTTGAGTGTGTTTGTTCTACTTGACCCTCTCTGCAGGGTCACCTCCAAACGTTTTGCCTTCACCTCTCTTATTTTTCTGAAATTGGTTTGCTGTCCTTAGTACTCAGGGCACTTTACCGAAGCAAACCAGTGTTAAAGTGCTTTTACTCACGCCCTACAACATGACAAAATTGGCTTACACCAGAGTGGGGCATTTAATTTACTTTTAAATCCCTAGTAAAGGGGTATACCGTATACCCAGGGCATATAAAATACATGCTGCTAGTGGACCTGCAGCACTTATTGTGCCACCCGCTTAAGTAGCCTTTTAAGACATATCCCAGGTCTGCCACTGCAGCCCATATGCAGTTTTAAACTGCCAATTCAATTTGGTAAAATAACTCCCTTGCCAGACCTTAAACATCCCTTTTATTACATATAAGTCACACCTTAGGCCCTAGGTATCCAAAAGGGCAGGGTGCGTTGTGACTTAAAGGTTAGACAAATACTTTAAAGTTTTACATGTCTTGGTAGTGAAAAAATCCTGAATTTGTTTTTCCCTACTGTAAGGCCTACCTAGCATTGGGTTGCCCAGTTCCGTTTAACAAGTGCTAACATTTGATTGGGATCAGGAAGGAAATTCATGTTTGATGTCTAATTTAAAACCCTCTTTAATGGTAAAGTCAGATTTTAAGTCACAATTTTGAAAATGCCACTTTTTGAAAGTTGAAATTTTCCTGCCCTGACTATTTGGTGTCTGCAGACTGTTCATTGGGTCACGTGGCTGGGTGTAGTTGACAGTTGGACTTTGTATATTTGTAAAAAGGGCAGTCACACAATAGAGGGATTCATTGTTCCTTAATGGACCATCACTGGCAGGATGAGGAGTGGAGCTGGACACAGTCCTACTTGAAGTTCAAAAGGCTGTGCCATGCCTTCACACAAAGGACTTCACACTAGCTCCTTGTACCTGTAATCAGGCTGCAGCCAGGGCAGAAGAGGCAAGACACGTCCAGCACTTCAAATGAAGTCTCAAGAAAACTTCTCCTACATCAACAAAGGTACCAGGTATGAAAATAGGACCCCCAGACTCACTCTTTAGTTCACTTTCTGTACCTGCAGAAGGACTCTCAGAAGATTGCCTGCTGCTGTGGCCTGCTGTGTGCTTTAGAAGACTGCTTTGCTGCACCTGGAAGGTCTGCTTAGCTACCTGAAGCATGCCTTGAACCCTCAGAAGCCTGCCCTGTTGCTTAAGCCTGTTCTGCTACTTGAACCCACAACTACTAGAGTGACTCCAAGAGCTGGTTGTCTAGACTCCTGATTAGACCCTTAGGGACAGATAAGGTTCCAAGAATCTTGGACTTGCGCCTGGACCCAGCCTGAATGAGTCCTGACCTTCCAAGTGGACGCACTCCAGTCCTAGCCCCATGGAAGTGGTGCTAAACATGCCCAGATAGCCAGAATCCAAAAAGTTTGCCCAAAAAAGTGCTCTGAGAACTGAGAGGAAACTGGAACCTACCTGATCCTCGATCTGCCCAAGGTGAAGGGCCTGTTGGCCTTTCTTTGAGCAGGTCCCACTACATTCTTCTCCACAGAAGCAAATCCTATTCAGCCGTCCTACGCAGAAGGGGTTTTGGCCTTGTGGAGCCATTGCAGCTATAGCTAGCAGCTTCATCCTGTTGGAGTTTTTCAATTTCCAAAAAAGAGACTAAGTCCAAACGTAGATATCTTCACTGCAACTTTGTCCAGTGGCTGCCCAACAAGGTGTCCTCCTCCTTCTTAGACACTTGCTGCAGCCTTGCCCCACGTAAGTGTTGTGATCTTATATCCATTCCATCATGGTGACATGTCATTGGAATGTAGAATGTACTGTGAGAGCTTGTAGCTCAAGGATTCCAGTTTATACTGTTACTCTGACTGCAGCAGCTGTGGCTAATAAACACACGTCTCGAAGTATACCTGTCTGATGTCCTGCATTGCATTATACCTCACTACAATTTGGCGACGAATTGGCCACAGCAAAGGATCCACGCTGTAAGAAACACTACTTCAAAAAAAAAAAATACTAGAAGAAAAGAAGATATTCCAGAGAGGAAGACTTCGCAATCATTGAGAGACAGGCTTGTATATTTTTTATATATGCTGCAGTTAAGCGCTGGTATTATTGCTTACAAGAATTGATAAAATCATTAATTACAAGACTTTCAGTCATCGCCTTTCACCGCGCTTGGCACATTAAAAAAAAAAAGAGGAAGGAAAAGTCTTGTATTTTTAACTGCTTCAGCGGATTTAAGCAGATATTAAATGACCTTTGGGCTAACGTATGTCACAGCTGTGTTGGGGAGACAACACTAATTTATGCTTGGCTATGCGTAGTTAATGTTGTTTGTGAGTTGGACAGTTTCCCAGCGAGTATCTGTTGACCTTTTTAACAGTGATCGGCATTTAGGGAAAAGCTGTATGACTCATCGTGTCAAATCAATTAAGAATTTCACACAGATCGAGTAGATTAACAAAAACGTGAACCTAGCCTAATGAGCAAAGAGCGAGGCAGGCATCAACTGGTAATTCAAAAATAAACAAATCCTCTGCGCATGTATAGCGAAGCGCGAGGCTGAAGGCCATCGTCTAAGGCTGCTCACAGTGCACGTGAAGTCAAGCACGAGTCTTTCATTATTTTTAAAAGACTGTCAAGCGGCACAAAACTTTATCGTTTTTAAGCTCAGTGTAAATAAATCAGGCTGTATTCAGTGAAGCGTGAAGGGAAATCCTTTAGTAAACATATTCTCCATGCGCGTCAAGTCAAGCGCGAGAATATAATTAACTATGAAAGCCTGCTATTGTGTTAAAAGCAAACAGATTCTCTCACGCATGTGAAGTCAGGCGCGAGAGTACAATTAACTCTAAAAGCCTGGTATTGTGAGCACGAGTCAAACGCGACGAACAATTGAAAACGTAATGGAGTGAAAGCTATTGAAGAAAACTTCTACTTACTCTATTTAGCAGCCATCTGTCTAAGAGAAACTGTGTTCATCCTCCTGCTGGTTCCTTGTCAATAAAAAAAAAAAAAAAAATCGAGGAAGGACTAATCAAGACTTCACAGAAACAACTAGAATGCTGATTGGTTTACTTCAAGCAAGCTAAAAGGAAGTTATCCTCTTTTGTGTTGAAGACTCACACAGTTTCAACTATAGTTATAGTAACTAAATTTCAAAAAGAAAAAACAACTTCAACATTATTTATTCATAAAAAGAAACAGAAAGGAAAACAGAAAAGAATGTCTATGGAACACAGTATTTACTTACTAATTTATTTATTTTTAGGAAAAATGATATTTGAAGTATTTGCACGTCTGTGATGTGCACACGTTATTTGTATTGACAATTCCATTGATATGTCGATGGTTTTCATTCAATAATTTCTGATAAAATATATATATATACTGTTGTTTTAAGAAAAATTAGATAATTAGTTTGAAAGCTACATTTCTCAAAGTTTAAGCATCATGGCAACTATGCAGAATGTTGGTGCTCCTCCGCCATTTCTCCAAACACCTGGTGATCCCCCTGTGCCTTGGAGAAATTAGTAAAGAGCCTTTACAAAATATTTAGGGGCCATTGGTGGAAATAGATATCGACCAGAGCGAAAGAGGTATTTATTAGAACACAATTTAGGCTTCGAAGGTCAATCTAAATATGAACATCTTCCACCGTATATCATTCCCCATGACAAGAAGATTTAGATGAATTTGAATTAGCAGTGAAGAAATTAGAAAAACAATTTGATGTTCAACCGAGTTTAATTGTTAACAGACATAAGTTTTTTACAAGAGAGCAATTGCAAGATGGATCCATAGATACCTATGTTGCTGTTTTACGTATGTTGGCTGCAGAATGTGAATTTTAATATGTTACAGACCAACTCATACGCGACCAAATAGTAGTACGTTGTTGGGACAAAAGAGTACAAGAAAAACTGCTCACAATGAGAAATCCCAATTTGATTGAAACAACTGATATAGTAAAAGGGATTGAAGTTTCACGAAAAGCACTTAGAGAACTCACACGTAAAGAAACTAGTGGTGTGGCTGTGGTGAATGAAAGCACAGTTCCAAAGGAGAATGCGAATGAAAGCACAGTTTCTAAACAAAATATTAGTTTGAAAAAGTTTACAAAAAAAAAAAGAGTACAAGAATAATTTTTTCTCTCAAAAGAATATCTGTTATAGATGTGGAGACCTTGCCCTGCAAGAAATGTGAAATCTAAAGTATGTAACAAATTGGGCATTTCGCTAAGGTTTGTCAGACACCCAAAGATAGAATTCATTCTGTACAAGAGGGAGATTTATGTGACAGCTCAGAGGAAGAACAAAATTGTTCAAGAGTAGTCAGGGACATGATTGTGGTTGTACAGGATGATGAGTCTGACTGTGTTGATCCGTATGAACATATTGAAGTAGATGGTAAAGATCTCAGACTTCTGATTGATTCTGGTGCTGGAATGACGATGATAACTGATGAGTTTTATGATGAAGTATGGGGTAAACGTACCTTGTTTCCTCCAGATAGGAATCCAGTTACGTATGATGGAAGAAAAATCGAATTGTCAGGATATTTTGAGTGTCAACTCAAATTCAAGGATCGTAGCATTTTTGGAAAGGTATACGTAACAAAGAAAGGGTTAAATATTCTTGGATGGTAGTACCAAGGCCTTTTCGGGATGACGCTTAGACCTGGGAGAGATGTACAAGTATCATTAGTAACTGACGGTGAACAAAACAGGGAGTCTTTTGAAAGTTGTGAAAACAGTAACAAATGGGTTGGAAAATTTCCTACAGTATTTGGTGACAGACTAGGTAAAATCAACGGATTTAAACATAGGATTAAGGTCCAGGAGGATGTTACACCTGTAAAACACAAATTGAGAAACGTACCGTTCAATGTACCTGAAGATTTAGCCAATATTCTTAAAAGATGTGTGATGATGGAGTGATAGAACCAATAGAATCATCTTTACAGTTAAGTCCATTGGTTATCGCAAGAAAAAAAAATTGGCAATTGAGGGTGTGTGTTGACTTAAGAAGCCTTAACAAGGTAATTTGGGTTGATTCCTACCCTTTGCCCAGGATTGACAACATTATAAGTACATTCTCAGGTGCTAGGCTATTTTCAAAAATTGACCTAGCATCTGCATATCATCAGATAGTGCTTGAGGAATCATCACGACATTTAACTGCTTTTGTTTCTCCAATGGGTTCTTATTAGGGGTGGGCGGAATTTGCGAAAGCGACTTTCGCAAATTATCGCGAAAATGTTAAAAATCTCCGCAAACAAGCGGAAATATCGCGAAGATGCAGAAGTTTTTTTCCCGCCCGTTGGCGATATTTTCTGCATGGTTGCGGGTCGGTAACTTACCCCTGCGGTTGCTCGCGGGTGCGGCCATCTTGTTTTCAGTTGTCTCGCGGTGCATGATCACGAGAAGAAACACGTGATCGCGCGACGCATGACGTCACTGCGGACGCGAACTGTCGCGAGACAGCGCAAATGGGTAAAACAATACAACTTCTGATGGAGAACGCGACCGGATCGGGAAAACTTGTCGGCGAACGCGGGGATTCAGGTAAGGCGATCGTGTGCGCGCGAGAATGTATTATTTTACAGAGTGAGCAAGAACCAAATTATCGCAAAGCTGCGGAATGCGGAAATTTTGACATTTCTGCGCTCTCCGCGGAACGCGGAAATGCCAAATTATCGCAAATTCCGCGAACGGAACGGAAATTTTGCCCAGGCCTAGTTCTTATCAATTTAAACTAATGCCTTTCGGCCTCGCATCAGCCGCAGCCGTTTTTCAACGTGTGTTAGAGAATGTGCTGGAAGGAATTGATGGGGTGGTAACCTTCCAAGACGACATTCTAATAGCAGGGGAAAATCTAAATGTTCATGACAAACGGATGTGTGCTGTCTTAGAAAGATAAAAAAAAATTGGTGTTGTGGCCAATCGGGGGAAATGTGAATTTTCTAAGAATACAATAGAGTATTTAGGTCACGTAATTTTGGAGAAAGGAGCAGAACCCAGACCTGGTTTGGTTGATGCTATTGTCAAAGCACCTACCCCCAAGTCTAAAGAGAAAGTGGCTTCATTTTTAGGACTTTGTGAATTTTACTCAAAGTTTATTCAGAATTTCTCTCCCAAAACTGTCATGCTAAGGGAATTATTGAAAAAAGACAAAAAATTCTCTTGGGAAGGAAATTGTTAAGCTGAGTTTGAAGGGTTGAAAAAAGAAATCGTTTCAGCTGGAGTTCTTGCACCGTTTGATCCTTTACGAGAATGTAGCAGTACTGTTGATGCAAGAAATGACGGTCTGGGTGCTACCATTGCACAGATGAAAGGAAAAATTGAAGTAACAATTGGGTTTGCTTCAAGGTCTTTGAGGTCTAATGAAAAAATGTTCTCCGTCATTGAAAAGGAACTTTTGAGTTGTTGCTGGGCGGTTGAAAGATTTTAATGTTTTATTTAAGGGAGGAAATTTGTGCTTAAGACTGACCACAAACCTTTAGTTAGTATTTTAAGTGGGACAACTATCAACGATCACACCCCAAGAATAGCAAGATTGAGCTCTAAACTTCTACAGTACAATTTCGCCATTGAATACATCCCAGGTGGTAAAAACATAAGAGCAGATTATTTATCTCGCTCACCTCTAAGTTTTACTGATTATCATGAAAACTGTGAGGAAAACGATGAAGAATGCTTAATGGCTAGTATCGATATTTGCCATGACACTACATTTAATGAACATGAATGGTCGGATGAATCCTCAAAAGATATGGAATTGGATAGTGTTAGGGAGTATATCCTGAGCGGGTGGCCTAAAGAAAAAAATCTGCCTCAAAATTTACAACCCTATTTCAAAGTTGCAGATCAATTATTGATTGAAGAAAAGGGGATGCTTGTACGAGGAGATAAATTCATTCCACCTGTGTCATTGAGGGAAAGGATTATCTTGTATGGGCATGAGGGACATCTGGGACAAACTATAACCAAAAGGAAAATTAGAGATAGCTATTGGTGGCCCGGAATGGACTCTGCCATTGTAGCCAGTGATCGGGGAAGTGTTGTATGTGCTTCTAGCGATAAAGGTCTTAAAACGGAGGCAGTTCCTTTACAGCCCGTCGAATTACCCAACACAGTTTGGTCCAAGCTATACCACCCACAGGCAAATGACCTCGTAGAAAAAATGCACATTAGTTGAGTGTATTCAATGGTCCTTTCAGAATAAGTTATATATATATATATATATATATATATATATATATATATATATATATATATATATAAACTGTTGAAGAAATGCTGTGGTCACATTGATGTTGTCCAAATGCTGTTTGAGGTCTCATACCATTTGAAATGTTAAGAGGGCGCCCACCTGCTTCTAGATTGTGTCCTGCATGGTTGAAAGAGTGTCAACATAAAAGTGATCATATGTTAAAAATGGACCAAGCTGTGAGACCAAAGGTTGAAAACTTTCAGAGTAAAATGAAAAGTCATTATGACACTACCCACAGAGTTAAACCTGTAGAAAACAAACTGCGGATAGGAGACTGGATTTGTGTCAAGGATCCCAATCATGTTCCCAAGGGAATGTTGAAATGTATACCTCCTGTCAGAATTGAGGTTGTGACCAGGAATGCAGTGAGAACTAGCAAGAATGAATGGTGGAATAAGGGAAGAGTGGTGAAGGTGCATAATCATGATGTTCTTCCCCATGATTCTTCTTTTCCATCCAAACCATTCTTGCATTCTCGTGTTTCTCCTTCATCTTCCTTTTCTGATATTGATGTTTCCGAACCAAGGTGTTCTTTTCATCCTGAACCAGAGCGTAGGCGTAATAGACGAAATATTGTCAAACTTCTAAGATTTCGCAATTGATGTTCATTTTTAATAATTATCTACTGTATATTTGTGATTTGATGTATTTAGGCTATGCCATTTTATTTACTGTTTTATCTGTTTTCATTTGTTGTAAAGAAGGGAGATATTGTTGTGATCTTACATCCATTCCATCATGGTGACATGTCATTGGAATGTAGAATGTACTGTGAGAGCTTGTAGCTCAAGGATTCCAGTTTATACTGTTACTCTGACTGCAGCAGCTGTGGCTAATAAACACACGTCTAGTAGTATACCTCTCTGATGTCCTGCATTGCATTATACTTCCCTACAGTAACTTTACCTTGTAGAAATTTCTTCTAAGGCCCAATCTACTTCTTGTATCCGACGTGCGCTCTATCGCAGTTGGCCATGTTTTATTTTGCCCCGGTTTCACGCAACTAGTTAAGCACAGATTCATATAGTCACTTTTGTGTTTCACCTTGACATGAGTTGTGACTGTTGCATGAGCAGGGTTAACACCCCTCCCAATCAACAACCAAATTTCTCAGAATGTTGTTTAAAAGAGGCATGGGTATGTTATGATACCAGATTTTTTGAGCACTCTAATACCTATATAGGTGCCCTAGCGATAGGCAAAGGACCTTCAAAAGAATTAGTGATCAGAATCTGTTGTCAAGTTTTTAACGCTTTGCAAAAGTTTAGGTCATCCTGCAATTTATACAGTGTGGCAGGAAGTGAGTACCACAATTTAGCAGCAATGACGGAAAAGGACTGACCTCCAAGATGCTCCTGCTTGTATCTGGGGACCACCAATAAGGAGGCTTCCCTGGACCTAAAATGTCTACTAGGAGAGTATTAGCTACATTTCCCCTTGAGATTGCTGGGCCTCAAATTATAAAAAGCCCTGCATACTGTTGTGTCATTCCTATATAGTACTATACAGAATCTGCACGTTCGGATAACATAAACTGTGGGTTTCGTGGCAGACTGGTTCCGAGCAACCCCACCGAGAATGTTAACCTGTTTGCATTAGGTAGCTCACAGTACCACTAGAATCTCCTCTTATCGGGGAGAGAGTAGTTTCTGGCAACGTTAGAACATGATAACCCTGATCCCCCAGGATCGTGGAAACAATGTACTACTTTTCGCTCAGTCACTCGTGCTCACTTATTCGGTCTCAGAGAGTTACACAGAAGAAACGGTTGGGCTTGTTACAATAAGAATTTATTGCACAATTGTTCTTCTGGGGTAAAATAGATGTGCTGCAACAACCATTAGACAGTAGCAGATATATATGATTAGCAGTGCAGTAAATATAAAAGGATAGTACAGTTCTACCATCTTGCAATGATCATGAATACATACATGAATATAAAATGCATGATAAAAGAAAGTGCGTACTCCTACGATGCCTATTTAGATGTACCTAAGAGCACCTAGCATGTGAGTAGGTGTGAAGCCAAGAATCCCTCTAGGATTTTGTCTAACCCCATTACCTGAAGGGAGAGAGTATGAGACCCCATCCTGGTCTCGAGATGGACACCCTGTTAGACCACTGTCATCTGGAGCGTCTGCATGCAGGAGCCTCAGCGTCTCTGGTCAGTGTGTCGTCCTGGAAGTCACGGATCTCTCTAGCTAACACTAGTACGATGTGGTGTATTTATACAGAAAGTATCTAGGGTTCTTTTGTCCATTGTTTCTTGTATTAGTCATTGTTGGATTTGAGGATGACGTATGGGATGAACCTTGTACATAGATATTATGCAGGTGGTGTAGCCCCAGCCTGGTTTCCAAGAACCCTTATGAATATTCATTCATACTGTGTGAGTCTATTGATGAAGTTATAGGACTCTATTGTTGAGCTGAGGTGTTTATGTCTCCTGTCCATGGGTGAAGGTCGCCAGAGACTTCAGAGCTGCATTATCAGTTGGTAGTCTCCTTTTCTCCTGTTGGCAGTAGTTGTTTGACACTATTAGTCTTGTCTTCTACTTATCCAGCTGAAATTTAGAGAGAGGCAACAATTCATCTTCAGGGCCCCCCCAAAGCACCCCTTCATCACATGTAGTGCCCAGTTCACTGCCTGTTATGTCTGTCTTACTTGGGTCCATTTCAGGTATCCCTCTTCTTGGGCAACATACTAAGACAGCTTATGCCCCCTACTCAGGTGACTTGTCCTGTAGTAGGGCAGAACGTGACTCTTGCACGGGCTCTCAAATTGTCTTTACATAGTGGCCAGGCCAGAGCATGTGGCTTTGATATGCTAAGTGCAGCAAGTGCCTTTATGGCTGCTTATCACAGATACTTCAAAATCCTTGCCCACTATCTCTGAGTAAATCCATCCCTTTACTGTTTGCCAGGTACTGTTTAGGCAGATACTGAGATGCTGAACTCGTCATGGTTGTGGCTACCATACACACCTGAGCTTTTTATGCCTGGTTTCCCCATCAATTATTCTGCTGATGCTGTATATTCATTGAGGACTGTCTTCTTGGGATTCTGACCCAGGTATTATGAGGTTAACGAGGCAGGTTCAAGGCCTCCATTGACTGCCACTGCTTGATGTTGCTCTTGAATCTTCTGTGCTGTGGAGACTGAGGAACACTGCAGAAGCAATGTGTGATTGATGATCCTGCATTACCCTGGGTGTGGCCTGGTCAAACGTTTTAGGGATGGTCCAGAAGGTATACCACCTGGACACTACTGGGTTTGCAAGAGAAATGCCAGGTCTTGATATGCTAACTCTTGGCCCAACAGCTTTTGCATCTGTTCTATAGTGGCTACTCACCATGGATTGCCTCCCAGAAGAATACATATCTCCAGGATGTATTCTTCGAAATCTATCGAGGCAGAGACTTATTCTCTGTCAATTTCCACTCTCAGGGCCTGTGGCAAACAGTTCATCAGTTGTGAATTCACACTTACATGAAACTGGCAGTTGGAATAATGTGCAGGTGTCCAATCAGCTAACATAGCCCCTTACATATTATTATTCAAGGTCATAGTTGGCCTATGGAAGAACGAGTGCTTCCAAGTTACTACCTGGAGATGCAAGGTGACTCCTGGGGAGTTTGGATAACTGTTGGTCCCCACTCGAGGTTAAAGACTAGCCTGCTAGTAGCAAAACAGGGAGAGAGGACATTGGCTCTGACAGGGATCAGCAAAAGGAAATAATCATGCCATTCCCTAGCACAATACATACCATGAGCAATGCAGGACTTATATTGGGCCCCTATTACCTGTAAGGAAACGCAAAACACATTGTGCAATCTACTGAGAAGAAAAGCAGCTTAGATATACTCAAAATTAAGCCTTAAAAATACTCTGTATACAATATGTACATATAGTAACTACATGCATGCATATGTTGGTGTATTAGAACCTGAAGGACATAACATGCAGTTACTGAGAATTACCCCCAAATCTTCACCCCAGAGTGCACACTAAAATACTACCCTGAGTGATGGGGCTCAAGAGTGCACTTTCTGACCAGTAGTTTAGTGTGGTGCAAGTACTTATATGTGTAGCAGAAGCATTGCTGCTATTGCAGGTTTGATGCATGGTAGAATGCAAAGCAGATTTCAAACTGCAATACCCCTGGCATGAAGCATGATGGTATCTCAACGTGTGGAGAAGCAGAAGAGGACGGGTCATAGCAGGAGAATGTGAGCACTGCAATGAAGCTAAACAGTTAACACCACTGCCTATTTGATGGGAACTTGGAAGCTACCCCAACCTGTCAACATTTTATTGGGATTGGATTTCTGATATAGGATAATAAACAAAGTGTTTGGGTGCCACCACCAAGCTGACCATTTTAGAAACTGAGGATGTTTGTCAGACATTAGTCTCTGGCAATAGTGGCGGTTTGCAAATCCAAAGAAATACAGAGTTAACAGAGAACCTGTTCCTGAGGTAGGGGACCCTCAGTAAATTGTCTCACCATAGACAACTGACTCACTAGTTTTTAGAGCAAGGTCTTTCTCTTCAGCCTTCATTTCTATGCATGGACAATCCTTCCACATGAATCACATTTCAAGTTCTTCCCTAGAAGTCTTCATGTTCTTCCAAACTCAGGGTTTTAAAGTTATGGAAGATCTTATAGCTTCTCCATAGTGAGACCAGTAGGCACTTGAAAAGTCACACTAGTCAGTGATCTGTCTTGAGACAGGAAGCAGTGGTAGGTATTCCTCTGCAGACTGATGAGAGCAAATCCTGTCCTAGCAAGGGGAGGATGGCTGCTGATCTTGGTCACAGGGGCTCCTAGTTTGCCCTAATATGTATCTCTGCCAATTGAACACCAAACACTTCTTGACCCATAGACCTTGTCTTATAAATGGGATGGGCTTTTTACCATTATCCCACAGCTACCAATGCAATCGGGTTGGCACTATTTCTTAACCTAAAGACAATTCTGGTTTCCTGCTCAGCATTCCACTTCCTTGCCTCGTGTTTGCTCTGGAGGGAGGCTGCTGCTTCACTTCTCTGTGGATAACTCTTGGGAGTACTTGCTGTTGCAGGTGCTAGTCATTCTATCCACTAATGCAGACATCACCTGGGTGGTGGTTGAGCTTCACATTACAGATACCTGGCTCATCGGGCTGCATGACTATCTCTCCTGCCTGACTGGTGTGTCAGCTATTGCCCTATCTATAGCTTCCTGAACTGTGATTGAAGGAGGTATCATACTGGTGTAGGGGTCTGTTTCCTTATTCTAACTTTCTCACTTACAGTCTTCCTCAGAGGATTTTCTGGAGCCCAGGAAATAACATTCTTATTGGAAATTCATCTTGTGGAAGAAGCCATTGTTCATTGGTTAAATAATGTGTTATCATGGAGATTCTTTAAAGATACCACTCTGATACACAATAAGGCGCATCTGCAGCAGCCATTACGGGTGCATTTAATGGCATTTCACTGTCTGATCTCCCTGCACAGGAGGTTGTTCACAACACTGTTGTGGTAGACAAGGTACTTAGTATTTTTGTTTACCCCCCACTAGTAATAACTTCTGATTTTGCTTTTGCATTTGAGTCTGCCTCCAGATGGCAGAATGAGTACTGAGATGAAGGATGGGTGGGGCTGAGGCATTGACCAGTCTCAAGCAGATGGCTCTTATGCAAACATGTTCAGCTATGGACTCCATGGTGAGCTGCCCTACAAACTATTTCTGTGGGCACTCTTGGGTGGGGGAGCAAGCTTGCATCATCCACTCCTGCAGCTGAATACACAGAATCCTCCACTACTTTGTACAGGGTCAAAAAGTCTATCTAAGACTAAGAACAAAGGAATTAGTGGGCTTAGCACTATAAATCTTGCTGGCACTCGTAAGGCTATATCTCTTACCAACAGTTAGGCAATTTTACTAATGTGATGATAACTAAACAAAACTCTGTGGCTACAGCTATCACTTCTAATACTACTAACACCATCAACACTTTGTCACTCTTAAAGGAACTCCGGTGCCTGGGCAGAACATAGCGCCTAGAAAAAGTATCACTTAGATTCTGAGGCAATTTCATCTTTCTCCATCCATTCCAAGTACATCCCATGCTTGGGCTCTTTATCTAGGGAGATCTCAGCTACTAAACATCGGATGTAGTCCTCTTTATCTGTAGCTTCACATGTATCTCAGATAGCACCTGTTTTACTAGATCGTGCTACTTTTCAATCTGATATCTTTATTAAGGCTAGTGAAGACCTGTCCTTTTTTTACTATCTGATATAGAATTGAAACAGAGGCTGAATTGGGGTTGGGCATAGGCACTAACTACTCGCTTTGGCACATTTGGCCGATATGTCATCATGGGATCTATCTGCAAATACCCTTGCTCCTTTGAAAGACACAGCTTATACAGGTACTACTACAGATAGTCTAACATCAAACACAGGTGCCACTAGTGCTGAGATGATGTACATTGAACCCATTGACAATCATATCCTAGGCACTGTTTACAACCTAATAAGGGCTCAATGTGAGAAGACAAGGAAGAACAGTGCACCAGCAAGCACGAATCATCACATATGTCTACCTTTAGAAGAGCAGGTAGCAAAAATTGAAGAAGCCACAGACACATGCACAGTCACAAACTGATACCAAACTACTCAACAGTCATTCATAATAAGCTGGAAACGTTGAAGAATTAGTGATGCCAAAATATCCTGGGGCCAGTAGGGTTCATGAAAAGACAGAGGACATAATATTTAATTGTTTATTATTGATCCGTTGAATAAGCTTCACATTTTTACCTGACTTAGCAAGTACTGCTGGCTCATCGGTAACCTGTTCCCCTCTATAGAATGCATCTTAAACCTAAGCTTAAGCCATGGCTCCTCCCTTACTCTGGGTGCAATTTACTTTCTTGAATACGTATACATTAGTTACATAAATGTTGATTCTTAATGGCACAATTATCAGCTCATATATCTATTTATAAATTAGAGGAGATGGTTTATCTCCAAGAACATGCTAAACTATATGTGATTTTTGATTTAAGACACAATTTGCTACCTTACCAGTTCGTGTAAAGGTTGTGCTTCAGAAGGGAAAATAGATCCTTCAGCAAGATGTGATCTTTGGCGAAGAACAGAAGTAGAACGAAGGCGATAATGTTGTCATTCAAGGTCTTAAGGATTAAGATTACTTTGTCTACTATCTCTGAGACCAGAACCTGATTCTCCGGCTTACTAATGTGATTACTGATGCAAACATAAGTCTGTCTGCGGATGCATGGTAAAAAGCAGTGAAGAGGGACATATTCATGTACACTCAAATTTAAAGGCCTACTATTTTTTTTTTTTTTCAATAATACTTTTATTAATAATTGAATGTTCGGCACTTGCAGAGTCACATCGGTACACATTTCTTTACAGAATTGAAAATAAACAATGTTGTGTGCAATATTGCAATCAGACATTATGGTTCCGTAGTTCTGTTTCTACTGTAGGTGAGGTGCACATTTCTCCCCGATATGCTTTCCACGCTCCCAATTTTTTGTTCCACTTTTTAGGACAGCCTCTGGATTTATAAACCTCCTATTCGGCAACCATACATCTATCCATCTCCGCCACCCATCCTATTATCAGTGGGTGATCTGCTGCCCCCCATTTTATAGCAATGGCTCTTTTCACTAATGTGTATCCCAGGGTGGTGAACTGTTGCTCTACGTTGGTGAGATCGGTCGCACCCCATATGTTCAGAATCCCCAGTGATGGTGTTAAAGCGATTTGTTTCCCTAGTGCATCCCGCATCTTTTCTGTGGACCTTTCCCATAAGTGTCGAATCAGGGGGCAATCCCATAGTATATGATAACATGTGGCCGCTTGGTTACATCCACGCAGGCAAAGTGCATCTTGCCTGGTCCCTATCATAGCTAATGTCACACCTGTGAGGTATGTCCTATGTAAGACTTGTAGGTGGATCAACCCGAAAACGGTGGTTTATGGCCGCCTCCCTTGGGAACATCAGGGCGGTTTGCCAGTCTTCCACCTCGATCTGTCCCAAGTCTGTGTGCTATTTGTCCCTGAGAATGTGAAAGGGGTCTGGTGTATTATTACATAACATACAGTATGTAAGGGAGATGACCTTGGTCAGGAGAGGTTCTGATAAGAGTCGATCCTCCAAGGGGGACGCATCAGGTATGATTGTCAGATCTGTGAGAGCTGTGTTAAGCGCATGATGAATTTGTAGGTACCGAAACATCTCACCTGGTGCCAATTCATATTGAACTTGTAAGTCCTTAAAGGTAAGTATCTTGCCCTTCTTTAGGAGATTGCCAATAGTAGATATTCCTATGGTGTCCCATCTGTCAAACCCCGCGTGATAGCAAAGCAGCCCAATTGTTGAGAGGACCATAGCGGCGTCGCTTCCGACGAACCCAGCATACAGGTTAGAGCAGTATCAGATCAGAACAAAAGGGGTATCTGGGAGATATCTCCCTTTGCGGGGTCTGGTATATAGGGCTCCCAGATACCCCTCTTGTCCGATCTGATACCACTCTAACCTGTATGCCGGGTTCGTCGGAAGACTGTATAGCCAATGGTTAACCGCTACCAATTGTGATGCCCAATAATAAAGCCGTATGTCTGGGAGTGCGATGCCTCCGTCAAACCACCCCTTCGTTAGTTTCTCTAAGGCAATCCGCGGTGTCCCTCCATCCCATAGTAATGTATGGACCTCCGTCTCAACACTATTAAAATAGGAGTCAGGGACATAGTATGGGCAGTTTCGGAGTAGGTAGAGGAATCGTGGCAGTGCTAGCATTTTATACAGGGCCGCTTGACCAAGCAGTGATAATGGTAGTAACCTCCAATGTTTGACATCATCCCTAAGTCACAAAGGCCTACTATTTGACACAACTCTTCTTCTATGTAATCTAAAATAGATGCAATTTTCTACTAATGTGTTATTTTTGCTGGAGGCTGATTAATTATGGTTGAGAAAGTGGTTGATGTTAGTGTTGTGGTCTGACCATTGCTACTCCATCTGACTGAATGATTGCTGCTCAATACAATAGGAGGATGACTTCCTCTTTGAGCAGCAGGGAGTGGATGTAGAGTATGTTGGTGGGTTAGATCTGCACATGGTTTGGGACAGGTTTTGCGTTGTGGGAGGTTTCAACAGTAGGGTGTTAGAGCTTTTTAGGGTCCGATTCGAACCCGATAGTTCAAGTTTTTTTGCCAGGTAAACAGGGGTGTTGTAGTGAATAACTTTGTGCATCAGGCAGGCAATCTCGCAACAGATCCTTGCTTCAATAGATAGCCAGTTTAGTTGAATTAGGTCTGGTGTGATGTGGTCATGTTTTCAGGAACCAGTGATGAGTCTGGTCACAGAGTTCGGAGTGGCTCTTAGAGTTGCCAATATAGCTTTAGGTAACCCAGCTAGGGTTGCCATTCCATACTTCAAGCGTGAGCTAACTAGGGATTGGACCGCAGACTGAATGTCCTCATGAGGCAAGAATGGCTTGATTTCCCTTAATACGTTTAGCAGATGATTGGCTCCCCTTGTAGTTGCACTGATGTAATCTTGCATTTGTCCAGAGTTATGCCTAAAGATCTTGCACAGTCAACAACATGAGGGATGCAGTTAAGAGCTGTGAGTTGTTTGAACCAGACTTGACTAGGTGCAGAGTGATTGTGGGGGGCAATCAGGAGGAATTCTGTCTTGAGATTAAGCAAAAGATGATTATGAGTTAACCATTTTTGAGTTTTTTGCAGCACACAGTTTAGAGTTTTTATGTCATCTGGCATGGAAATTCTCAAATACAATTGAGTGTCATCGGCATACATATGGTATTGAATGTTAGAGCAGTTAAGAATTTTGGAAAGTGGTTCTATGAAACTCCAATTGAAAATACAAATATTATAATGCATTTACATACTTATTTTGATCATCCTTCGAGAAATCATTTGGTTACTAGCAGAATGTGTTGCTTTTATTGGGCAAGCCTTCCAAATTACGCTAAGAGATGCAAATTCTTGCTCTCAAACTTAATGTTACAAGCGTAATGCAGAGGGTGTCAAACTCCGCAAACTCCAATGGTGCAGCAGAATTTATTGCCCACCCCTAATAAATACACCAAACAGCTACTATCATAAAGTGAGAAATTTGTACTCAGACAAAGGCCACGTTTTGTATTTTAAAAAAAAAAAAGCAGTGGCTAAATATCTGCCAAACAGTTTTGATGTCTAGTCAGACCAATAATTACAGTGTTTGTAAAAGACATAAAAAATGGCGCTATATCTGGTACTTTGTAATAATGGCTCTTTTATTTTCAGGTGCTAATACAAGTGGATGGTAATGCATCCATTCAACTTAAGAAGACATTAACAATTTTCTTAGGAAAAAACTATTTTTACTGAGTCCATAAAGGCAGCTTTAGATTGCATAGTAACTTTTCTACCAGAAACATGCTGTCCTAAAAAAAACCTTTTATTCTTTTAATCATCTAGTTTCATCCTCCAGTAGTGGGGTAGTGCGAGAGGGGGAAGAGAGGGGAATGGGAGCGGACACAGAGAGAAGGGACTGGGACTGGAGGAAAATAACACAAAAATCAATACAATTTGAAACTGTGTCCAGTACAGTTAAAGAGTTCCAGTGGTGTGGAAACAGGGATTGGGGAAAAGGGACAGAGGGGAGAGAGCAGACAGGGACAGAGAAGAGGGACCGGAGAGCAGTGGAAAGTGGGGAGTGGATTGGAAGGGGGCGGAGGGTGGGAGGCCAGGAGAGGGGGCCGGGTGTGAGAGGGCGCGCCATAGAGAGAGTGCGGTAGGGGAGCACGTGGAAGGAGAAGAATATTGGGGAGTGGGTGGGAGGTGGGTTTAAAGGCCAGGTGATGGTGTGAAGTCAAGGAGGAGGTGAAGGTGGAGAGAAAGTGTATGAGGAGATGGAAGAGGGATAGAGAAAGGGATGACAGGTCAGGGTAGGAGAGAGGAGGTTAAGGGAGGTAGAGCGGAGAAGGGAGATGGAGGCGCATAAAGATCAGGTTATGGGGATAAAGAGAGGAAGAGGAGTGGGAGAAGGGAGGGGCAGGAGGGGGGTGACAGGACAGGATTGAGAGGCCATGGATGGGGCTAAGACTATACGTTGAGTACAGCAGATTTAGTTAATAAATAAGTATCTTTAAAATGGGAACATGGCTGATAGGCTGCATATTATTTTAGCAAAGACCCTGTGTATCCTAATTGCTAAGATTTTGAATAATATTTTCTGTAGAATGGGCAATTATATAGTTGGATAATAAATGTGTTTTAAGGCTAATCTGCAATAGGTATTAAGAGTGAATGGCTAAACAGTATCACAACTTGTGCTAATGTACTTTGATGAAGCAGGACAGTGATATATTTTTGCATTTATTTCCTAGATTTCCAGGTACAGGGAAGATTCCGAAAAGAACTATTGTGTTCTTGATCACTGGAATGATCTTCAGCCAGAAGTCAGCGACCAGGACCAGAAACAGATGTGTGTCCCAGATGGGCCTGGCATGTGCTCTTGGAAGAATATTAAGTAGCATATTGTCAGGCGGTGTCTGGTGTGGGGAATTACACTGTTCACATCACCTTAGTAGAGTATAACCTGCCCATTTACCCTTCAGTTACAAAATGTTCAAGCAATGGAATGTAACATGCAATTCACACTAAGTCCAAACTCTAGCTAGATCTGGTCCTGGGCCCCCAACCAGGCCGTTGTTGATGCGATGTGAAATAGCATACCCATAAATATAATTTGCCATGAAATATTAGTGTGGACGAGCCTCTTCACAACTGTTTGAGGTTTTGAATTGTGTACTTGGACAAACTTTACGTCTGCATCAATATCCGTGCAAGATATATTTCTGAAGAATTTTCCTGTATTAACATTTCTGTGGAGAAAATGTTGTGGGTAAAATTGTTGTTTACCCATACAGGTGCAGGATTTTTTTCTTCGCAGTTCATGCAATTTGCATATTTGTACAACTTCACAAAGCTCATGAGATTTTCACAAAAATCCTTACAACCTTAGCTCAACCAGCCTATGAAACAATGTCAGACTCATGGTCTTTCACATGACAGTAACATGCTTGACTACTTTACATGCTCAGCTCTTGAAAGACTACCATCTGAATGAACAGCTGAAAAGTCTATGTTCCTAAACCTTAATGAAGGCCGGCTTGAGGGGTAAAAAAAGTGGCTTAGCTAGGGAAGGGCGGGGGGATTGTCCGCACCGGGCAGCACTGTTTTTTGGGTGCGGCGGGAGTCATGTCTGCCAGCTGCCAACCCCCACCCCGGAGCAAGTCGCCCGTCACCCGCCAACCCCCCCCCCCCACTCTTACCGGCACCCGGGCAGCAAACTTAAGGGCTGCTCAAGGCAGAAGTACATCTAGCTACGCCACTGGGTAAAAAATGTTAATTCTTACTGCATCTACACCTCCACCCTTTGAATAAAGAGATCAGAAATATATCAAAAGTATGTCTTGTGGTTGTGTAGACCTAAAAACTGATTCCTTTACCAGATTCTTGCTTTTGTGAAGAAGTACATTTGTGCTTTTGTCAGATGAGTGCTCTCATTGCTTTAGATGACCTCATCAGAGAGATTAAGGAGCCACAAAGGTTTACTCTCCATAATTTGTTGAATCCCCGACCTTCGTGGTGATAGGTGATCAATTTTCTTGAAATGTTTTCCCAGATCAATGCAACAGTAGTACTTTCCTGCTCCAGGAACAAAAGAAATCTCAAAAAAGGCATCCACAGACATGGCTCTGGTTTGCAGCATGCCATTGCGATAAAGGAAATACTGAAACTACTTGCAAAAAAGCGTCGCCAAGAAATCTCTATACTGAGGTATAGATGGGCATGAACAAACCAATCGCTTTTGCTTCCAATGCAAGGCTTCATCAGGGTTATGTCTGAGGCAAAAGGATGCTGTTTGGTGTATGAGGCTGATGATGGAGGTGACTGAAAGCTACAAGAACTAGGTAGTTTGCTGGTCGGTTGTGGAAACGACTCTCCATGGTTCCACATTCCAAGTACTTTTATTATCTGATGGCCCGATTCACAGAACCAGACTGAAACAAAATCCTAAACTGACTACTCATGGTTTTGAGAGAATGCACTTACGACTGTCCTCAGTTTACGTCCGCACTCGTGCTGGAATTTCCACACCCAGAGCGGAAGCTCCACACCCGGAGCAGAATTTGCACCATCGGGCCTGAATCTCCGCTTCCGGGCCAGAATACCCACAATCTGGTGTTAATTGACTATGTCTGATGCACTGTGGGTATTCCGGCCCGAGTGCGGACGTAAACTTAGGACAGTCGTAAGTGCATTCTCTGAATACCGTGAGTAGTAAGTCTAGGATTTTGCCTCAGACTGGTTCTGTGAATCGGGCCATGTATTGTCATATTGCTGAAGCAGACATAGCCTGTGAACATGATACTCTCTGCAGCAAGTGGTGTCTAGGTAAACAGCCACTTATCTCCGGAATAAATGGCAGGGGTGAGCATAATTTGCTGTAGTATAATTGAGCGAAAATACATAAAATTATGCTAAATTATGCAATGAGCATAACTCAGAAGTTGGCGTAATTTTTGGGCACATGTGGAAAGGTATAGGAGAAAATGTAATAAACCAATGAGCTTTAGTTCAATGATCTCAATCTTGAGTGGGGTGTATGGGAGTCCACTTCACTAGCATAAAGAGAAAGGGCTGCGAATAGGCGAGAGGTCAGGCTGATATTAAGGAGTGAGGAGAACTTCAGGCACAATATCCCTCTTCCTGTGTATAGAACAGGAAAACAAACCAAGGGAACAGATAAACCGTTTAATCATACTATAAGAGAAGAATAACAAGTATAGCAAGTAAGAAAATGCACAGTGCAATCATGTATGTATTTTCCCTCTATAGGAGTGCATTTCCTTTCCCAAAAAGAGGCCATAATTGTGTACACAAGATGGAAGTCGTTGCAGTTGAAAAGAAGCAAATGTGGCAATATATGTAGGGCCAAAGTGAAAGGAAGATTGGGGAAATAGTAGCAAAGTAGGTTGAGTGAAAATGTCTTGCTATGAGCTCCACATCTCCAACCAAGCAAATCGATGAATAGCTTGGGTTCCAAGGAGCAAACCCAAACCCCCCTGTCCCTCTTTAGAGCAAAACAGTAGTAAGAACAATAGTACTTGTTTTAAAGCCTTTGGTGTATAGACAGCAATTTGATTTGCTGGTGGTATGTTCAGTGGTACACCAGCAGATAGGGAGTCCGATAGACATCAGGCAGCAAATATGGTAAGAGGCCAAAGAGCATTCAAAAGAATGTCACACTTGTGGCCAATTCTCTCAGTCCTCCTGTGGAAAACAAATAGATTATGTGATGAGCTGCTCTCATTTGTCCTCTCCAGACATTGATGTTTCTGCAGCAGTAGCTTAGCTTCTCCTCTGGCCAGACAGCTGGCAAAGTGAGAGCAAACCCACTTCTTAGGGTTCCAGTGATGACTAATGCCAGTCCCGCCAATCCCCATGGACACATTTATTTCTTGTTGAATTTAGGATTTTCACGCCTGGGTTCCCTCTATCAAAAGGCAGGAAGTTTCCCCTTCTTGAACTTTCCAAGGACAGTCCCTGATGACATCAGGGTCATAAGGTAAGCGAGTTACAGGCAACTAGATCTTTTTATATAGCCACCTCAGATCTTCCATGAGTCCTTAGGGCCAGTAGCACAAGTTGGTTGTTTATGCTCCTAGGGTGCAACACTGGGCATGTAGGAATATGAATCCAGGATCTGGAAAATTAGTTGTAAAGTCGGGAAACTCATGTTTATCAATGGGTACCACTCTCAGCAACATCACATTCCCTGAATATATGGGCAAGGCAAGATCAGTTCCAAAAGATACAGGGAAGGAAATTCCATGCAGGCCCATCTGTGCTCATACATTGGTGCCCTTACACTATCTGATAAGTGTGCAATTTATTCTTTCAAGGTGACACTCACACTGTGAGTTTCCACTGGTCACCCATATTTATATTCTCTATGCTGTGGGGCCCATAAATCATGGCTGTAGGTAAAATGCTTTAATTTGACTCCTCCATATAGCGAGACAGATTTCAATACGTAATTCTGATTCAGAAGCAAAAATTGTGCTTTAAAAATATAGTGCATTCTCCCGCCAAAGGGGTAAAAAAAAAAAGAAAATATTATTTTGGGTTGTGTTTGGCCACAGCGCCCGGGTGTGGTTGAATGGGGCTCAAACATGAGTCCTAGAGGAACGAACATGAAAAAACCCAATATATCTATCTATCTATCTATCTATCTATATCTATCTATATCTATCTATATGTATATATATATTCACTAAAAAAAAAAAACATAGGTTTCACACATGTTATAGTTAGCTGGACATTTCGCTCGTAAAAAAACAATAAAATTCCCTCGTTATAGTTAGTTCAGCTAACTATAACTCGCGCGCCCGCAATCCACTGCTGATGACGTCACATATTACATCACTCATGACATGGTCAGTGACATCACTCATGACATCACTCATGACATCTCAAATGACATCACTGATGACATCATCCATTGAGTATGTGTTTCTGAACAATTTTAATATGTTTAAGATATACAGGGAAAAGCCTGTTGAAGAATGAGTGGGTGTACAGGTGTGTAAATGGATGATTTTCTGTGGCGCGTAACTGACTCTATAAGTGAGTCATTAAATCTATCTTACTGCAGACTAGTGACTAAACTGTGTAAATGTTTGTATGTGTCTGTATGTTGGTGTATAAGTGGCGGCATGGTTTTGTGAATACCTATATAAGTGTCTATATGAGTTATTGATTGCTTGTCTCAGTATCTGTATGGGTTCCTGAGTGTTTGTGTGGGTAGGGTGTGTGTGACTCTATGCATAGATGTGTGAGTGGGTGATTCTATGGGTGCATGGTTTTAAGAGTGCATCTGTGATGGACTGTATGGTTGAGTGAGTGTATGTATGGGTGTGTTAGGGATTGAATGTATATCTCAGTGGTACATTTGTGACTAACTATATATGTGAAAGGCAGTATATATGCGTGTAAGAGTATATAAGTGGGTAGATGTGAGAGTGTGTAATTGTGAGACTGACTGTATGGATGAGTGTGTGCTTGTATCAATGATTCTATAAGAGCGTAAGAATATGATACTATTTTTATGAGTAAGTGAACTTGAGTGTGTATAACCGCATAGGTGAGTAAATGGGAGTGTGATTATTTGCATGACTGAGTAGCTGTGAGAGTACCTCTATGGATGATTGGTAGTGTGTGAGTGTCTATATAGGTGTATAAATGCATATGATAGTATTGTATGGAGTGACTGTAAGTATGAGTGACTGTACAGGTGAATGAGTGGAGGTGTATGCAGACAGAGAGTTAATAAGTGGGTATGTAGTTATTGGTATTGCAGTATGTATGGTTTTGAGAATGGAACTCTTACATTTTGAGTTGGTGTATCAAAGGCTATATTAGGGTGTGAGAAGATGTGGTAATTTATCATATACTTGACGTCATCAGTGATGTCATTTGAGATGTCATCAGTGATGTCATGAGTGATGTCACTGACCATGTCATGAGTGATGTAGTTCAGTTCAGTTCATAAGGCTTTATTCGGAGCTTAAAAACAAAGTCCATAAAAGCACGTACATACATAAAAACAACTTCATCATTTTAACAATCAAACATATAAAAGTACTTTAAAACAGTTTTAAAATGACAGATTTGGCCTTGCTTTAATAGCCCGTAGAAGAAAAGTGGCAGTGAAAAAACAGACATCAGGTGACGGGTTAAATAACAGTTTCATAGTGTCTTTTACAGTCCTAACTCCATATTTCCTAAAAACAGGTTTTAAAAAAGCTGATCGGATATTCCCGTAAAATGAACAAAACAGTAAAAAGTGCATAGTGCTTTGTACAGTAATATTGTCACATGGGCAAGGACCAATTGGATGTTTCCTAGTGCTTGGGAATGCGACCAGATGATGAACAATGCCAAAACGGAGTCTTGTCAGAACAAATCGATGGGAGGGTCTTGAAACAAAACTCAAGTACGGTTGAAACCCTGTCGTTTCACTAAAACTTCCATAAAAACGACAGGTTGTTAAATTACCACTGGTCCTCCCTCGCTTCTCATCCCTGTGGTTCATAAAAGTAGATTTCAACTCATTTTTGGTCAAACAAGAGGCGGCATAATGATCCTCTAATACATTAAGATCATAAATTTCAGAAAAACTATCAGAAACAAATTTTACCCATGGAATCGATAAATGCTTATCGGTGGAGAGACAATCTTCAATAATGGCTCTATTTAAAGAGGTCTCTTCCTTTATCCATATTGCACGCCAAAGCATAAGCGGTCTAAGGGCTACATGGTCTGAGAGATGTTGAATTTCAAACTCCCTATGCACCAGGTCGGTAGAAGCCGAAGTGGGTAGACTTAAAAGTCTTTTAAGAAAGATATTTTCCTCCACTTGAAGACTACTACTCGGTGCGTGCCCCCATATACCGGCACCATAGAGAGTAATAGAAAGGCACCTCATTTGGTAGATTTTCAGCATATCCATGAGCCGTTTATCCCCTAATTTAGAAGCAAACTGAAACACCCCGTGGGCACTTTTCGCCATTCTACCCCTTACATAATTGATCTCATTGGGCCAGCTACCTAATTTAGAAAAGGTGATACCTAGGTAGTTGAAAGTGTCCACAGTTAAAACCTTTTGTCCTTCAATGAAAAAAGAATGTGGTTTCTTACAACTATTGCCACACTCCATGACAAAGGTTTTTGATTTATTGATCTTCAACTTCCTGTCCTTAATGAACAGAGAGAATCTGTCCATTAGACGTTGCAGACCGATGGGAGTCCTAGATAAAATAACGGCATCGTCTGCATAAAGTAAAACAGGAATATGGAAATCAGGGGTTTTAGGGGTATCAGCCGCTACAGTCTTTAAGACCGAATCAACCTCGTTAATAAAAAGTGTAAAAAGCAGGGGGGCGAGTACACATCCCTGCCTGATACCACGTCTAATAGGGAACTTAGGGGTACATTCCCCAGCCGAGCCATAACGTACGCTCGATCTAAGATTGGCATAGAGCCGGGCCAAGAAATGAACAATGCCCTCTGGTGCTCCCATTTCCAGGAGTTTCTCCCATAAAATCTTATGATTCACCATATCGAAGGCACTGCTCAAATCTGCAAAGCAGAGAAAAAGAGATCCTTTTTTGGCCTTCGTATATTTCCCTATTAGGAGTTCAAGGTTGAGGCACTGTTCTACTGTTCCCCGTCCCTTCCTGAAACCATATTGAGAGTCGGCCAGGATGTTATTAGAATCAGCCCATTCTTCGAGTCTAACCAAGAGCACCCTACTCATAATTTTCACGTAGGAATCAAGAAGGGAGATTGGGCGATAGTTCTTGGCATCACTTCTCTCCCCCTTCTTGTATATTGGTACTATGATAGATTCCTCCCATGAGGGTGGGACGCCGAGGCAGACTGCTGCATTAAACACGATTGTTAATAACGGGCCCCAGATCTCAGGTTCTTTTTTGTAGACATCAATGGGCACCCCGTCCGGCCCCTGGGCCTTACCTCCCTTGCTGGCAGAGATACTATCCTGAACCTCAGTACTGGATATATCTAGGGGAATGGCAGACCAGTCATCTCGCTCTACATCCGGGGTTTTATTCGACTCGAAAATCATGGAAAAATGGGAGACCCAGCTTTCTACGCTAACGTTAGCAGTCAACTCAGGCATCTCCTCATTTTTAAGAAATGGACGATTAACAGTAGCCCAGAAAAGAGAGGAATCTGAGGTTTCAGCCGCTTGATCTAACTTGTCCCAGGCGTCTTGCCTTAATTCGGCCTTCCTATTATTAATTGCAGACCGATAGGTGGCTCTAAATTCCCTTACCAGATTTATGTCTGGGTTTAGCAGCAAGTGCCTCCTTGAGACCCTTAAGTGCATTAGTACTGGCATGGTCGAACCATCCCCTTAGCCTGCATGATTTGCCTTTTAAGAACACTGTAAATTTAGCATCAATGATGGTGTTAATATTAATAAACTTACGGATAGTTACATCCATCGATTCTTTACTCTCTAAAATAACGGAAATATCATTTAAACAACTATTGATAATGGAGTTGGACAAGGTATCTGCTTTGTCCCCTTTCCACCTGATTCTAGTGCCATTGGAACGATGGGGTTCAATATTAGCAATTATGTTAGGTTTAGGGCCCCTTTTCGCCTTCCATAGTACGGCCTCCATAGTTAGACAATTGTGATCGCTAATAAGGTTATCCACTATCAGAGGGGCCGTACACCACTGGTTAAGGCTGGATGAAATGCAAATGAAATCAATCACAGTATTTGCATTCCGGCCCGTAAATGTGGGGATGATTTCACCAGAGTCACCCGTCAGGTTCTCCAACAGTTCCGTATCATAGGTCACCAGGATTTTGTTTAATGATTCTCCATAGGTGTTGTGGGGAAAGTGACAGACACCCTCCCCCCAACAATTAACAAAACCACAGGCCCTATGGACAGGAGATGGACAAACAACGGTGTTAAAATCCCCTAACCAAATAAAATCAAACATAACATTGTTACCCGTTACTATATCTGCCAAAGCGGACTCTAAAGCAAAAACTACCTCATGTCTGGTGTTGTCAAATACATTATTGTAAAAGTTAATTAAAAGGATATTTCTACCCAGCTCCTGAGAAAGCCATAAAATCTGAGAGTGGGCCCCAATGGTTACATGGCACCTCTACAGAGATCAGAGTCAAAAGCCCACCCTTTGCTCTGCCCGAAGTGGAAGCCACAGCCGGCAAGTGGTAAGAAACAAAACCTGAATAATTAATGGGTACCAGACTCCAGGTTTCCTGAAAACAGATAATACTAAAATTATTAATAAAATCAAACCATCCTAGACAGGTATCCTTTTGTGAAAGGCCAGCAACATTCCAACATACAATAGAGCACCGGCCTCTGTTGTCTAATATGGTAGGTGTAATTTGATCAATCCTGTCCCCAACACTAATGATCGGTCTTACAGTTCTGCTGTCCACTGAGACATCAATTAAATTAACATTGGGGTCTTTTAGACCAGTGGTCTCTACTGATTCATAAGCCCCACTGATCGGACTACAATTTCCCCTTCCCATAGAGACAATCGCAGACCCAGGGACCACCGAAGGTAGCCCCAGTCAATCATTACAGTCAAGGCCACTCAGAGGCTGAAATCTGTTAAACGTGGGGATGGTAGGGCCATCGCACATATTCAGGCCACTAAACCTCCCCTGATAACGCTCAGCATCTGGTTGAATATCGAAATCTCTGTAAAAGAACCCCAAGGGGCGTAAGGATATTCCTTCATCCCGTGTGGGAAGAGAAGCAGCTTTAATCAGCACAGTGGAGGTGAGTTGGGGGTTTCGGAAGTTAATAACTATACAATCCCCTCCACAAGTCTTGGGTGATTTCCCCACCCAATTCGTTCTTCTAGTGCTCAGAATATCCCCCGAAAGTGCAACTGGAAAACCGCACTGCCTATGGAGCCAATCCACGGTTTTGTTCTTTAAAGATGAATGTGATTCAACAAAGCCGTGGTTGCTTCCGGACGTATTTGATGGGGGGACATTAGTTAATACTGCTACAAATGGTGCACAGGACGGTGGTAAATCCGGCTGAGGGCTGCTAAAACTGTTATGACTTAAGTTGGGGCCAATCTTTTTCCTCAATACTGAGTTAAAGGTTGATTTAGCTTGGACCGGCATCTGCAAAAGGGGATTAGGTACAACAGGGATTGCTACACTATCGTTCTCAGAGCTAACATTACTGCTCTCGATCGTCATTGTGTCAGATATGTGGAGATTGGAGGACGCCACATCGGATACCAACTCTTTATCAACGGCAGATACTGCCTTTACGGTGCTTACTGTACTTAAGAGGGTATCCACTAAACCACCCAGTCTGGTTACTTCATCAGTAATTGTAGCAAGTTTGGTCAATAGGGGTTTAACAAGGAGGTCAAGCTTAGCCTCTAGAGCATTAAGCAAAAAATCTAGTTGCCCCTTATCCAAACTGATCGTGGGGCCATCCTGTAACTTAATTGGGTCATGCTGAATATTGGGCATTGAGGGGTCAGTTCTTTTAACAGGGCGATTCCCCCCACGTTTGGGCTGATTGGTTTTACTGTTAGTCCTGCAGGAACGTATTGATCTTTGTGTCCTGGGGGCCTGCGCAATTGGGGATTTTGGATCTAAAGACAATTCTACGTCTGATGCTACTTCATTGATGGGCGTAATAATGTCAGTGGTCTCACCTGTGGTATCATTGAGGTCAACCAAAATGGGGCTGTCCAATAGATTCGTATGAACACTAACATTGAGGATGGAGGTTGACTGAGATGCTAGCTCAGTGGGGAAGAAGGACCTATACTTTGTGGCCCCGATCGTCCTAGGGACTTTCTCCTTTCCTGATTAATTTTATCCACCATCTTTACTAGATAGTTATCCATAGTGGACAACGCAGCCGTTGGTTTAGCTTTGGGCATTGCAAATAGCAACTTTTGGCAGAACCAATAGTGCTATGCACAGAATGACACACTGATAATCAGCATACGATAAATAACCAAAGATAATGGCCCCCTCCTACCCGCTCCTGTCCCGGACTATCTCAGACTGTCCGCCCTTTGTCCGGGCTTAGTCCAGGGCGTCCCGCGTCGCGTCCCGCTCTGCGTGAACCGTTGTTATTTGGCCTGCACACGAGCCAATAGGCGTTCAGGACTGTGGGCGGGAGGGCGGGCCGCTACACACCTGCGTGCCTCACGGGCTCCTGGGACCTGCAGTCCAGTCCGGCGGCACCTCTCCAATTCCCACGGATTCAGCAATCCATTAGCGCTGCCCCTCCAGCAATGACAGGCTCAGCAGGTACAGGCAACTTACTCCAGCGATGCGGGACCCGCGCCAGCGGGTTCCGCGAGGTAATTTATGTGGGCTGTGGGCGGGAGGGCGGGCCGCTACACACCTGCGTGCCTCACGGGCTCCTGGGACCTGCAGTCCAGTCCGGCGGCACCTCTCCAATTCCCACGGATTCAGCAATCCGTTAGCGCTGCCCCTCCAGCAATGACAGGCTCAGCAGGTACAGGCAACTTACTCCAGCGATGCGGGAACAGTGATGTAATATGTGACGTCATCAGCAGTGGATTGCGGGCGCGCGAGTTATAGTTAGCTGAACTAACTATAACGGGGGAATTTCATTGGTTTTTTATGAGTGAAATGTCCAGCTAACTATAACATGTGTGAAACCTATGGTTTTTTCAGTGAATTTGCAAGGTTTTTTAAATGCTAATTCCTAACTATAACGTGTGTGAAACCTATGGTTTTTTCAGTGAATTTGCAAGGTTTTTTAAATGCTAATTCCAAACTATAACGTGTGTGAAACCTATGGTTTTTTAAGTGAATTTGCAAGGTTTTTTAAATGCTAATTTATGAATGTATTATTATATTTTTTAAATATTTATTTTACAATAAGCTACCTATATATATAGTTATAGATTAACTTTATCCTGTAATATGGAATAGCTCCGTTTTTTTCTTCTTTTAATTTGGATAGAGTTGAACAGCATAGTTAATATCTTCTATAAACTTCTAAACACTTTTACAATTTTTTTTTTTTAAAGTGTTTTTGACCGTGCGCGCATGCGTACGTGCTCCGTGTGCGCATGCGTACATGATCCACATGTGCATGCGTACGTCATGCGTGCTCCGTACACGCATGCTCCGTACACGCATGCGCGCATGCGCGTATGCATGCGTGCTCCGTGCGCATGCATGCGTGCTCCGTGCGCGTACGCGCATGCGCGCGTGCTCCGTGCACGCAACGTGTGCGCACCGTGCGCGCACGGCAGGTCATGTGATTTAGAAACAACACTTTTCATTTGTTTATAGTAGTTTCAGGTCATGTGATTAAGAAACAACAGTTTTCATTGGTTTATAGTAGTTTCAGTTCCAGAAACTTCCAACACCACACCCAGTCCCCTCATTATTACTTCTGATTCCCTGGGAAAAGGAGCTGAGCAGCTTTTCCAGTACTCCAGTACTTGAGAATGGCAGAGCAGCAGTCATCTTCTGGGAGTGAGCAGGAGACCCTTGTGCCACAGAGACAGAGGAAACAGAAAAACTCTTTTATATGGCAATTTTTCACTTTTCCAGAGGGGCAGAAGAAGTTGAATGCTCCAAAAGTCACCTGCACTATTTGTAATGGTGTCTTATCAATAGGAGATCCTAAAAAGAAATACTCTTTTACTATCTTCACTATGATCAGGCACGTTAGAGATGTGCATCCTGTGGCTTATGCTCGAGCTGTTAGAGAAAACCCTCCAGCAGCTCAGCCGAGCACATTCGCAGCAGCTCCGCCGAGCACATCATCGGCAGCTCCGCCGAGCACTTCGTCTGCGGCGGCAGCTTCACCTGCTTCTGTTCCTCTGGATATACACCCTCTGTCAACCGGCGAACTTGCCTATGGCTTGGGTGCCATTATTTCAGGAAAGCAAGCGGCATTAGTGACTCTGCCTGGCCACAATCCACTTGGAAATACTTGCAAAATTTCGAGCAATGTGTGATGCTGCTTACTCAAGAAATATGACGAGCACTACGATTACCAGGAGGCCGTTGCTTTCGGCCACGCCCACTGAGGCGAGGTGATCTGAATATAAATGTTGCCGCCAAAAATGCCTCACCATTGACTTTTGATTTTTCAGCCCCTGAGGAAGTGTTTAGCATGAAACGCGTTGGGCTTGAGGAAAACATCGTGTTGGCTAGGGCTTGGATGCGATGCTGCTTCCTGCAAATAAAGAAATCGTTGGTTATACTCACCCGATGTGTGGCGTCTTTGACAACAGGCATAACTTTGGAATTGTTGTTTAGCGGCTTGGTGCCTGAGCCGCCGAAGATTGCCCTGGTGCTGCGAGGCATCCCAGCGAGTTCGTCAACCGGCGAACTTGCGTATGGCTTGGGTGGCATTATTTCAGGAAAGCAAGCGGCATTAGTGACTCTGCCTGGCCACAATCCACTTGGAAATACTTGCAAAATTTCGAGCAATGTGTGATGCTGCTTACTCAAGAAATATGACGAGCACTACGATTACCAGGAGGCCATTGCTTTCGGCCACGCCCACTGAGGCGAGGTGATCTGAATATAAATGTTGCCGCCAAAAATGCCTCACCATTGACTTTTGATTTTTCAGCCCCTGAGGAAGTGTTTAGCATGAAACACGTTGGGCTTGAGGAAAACATCGTGTTGGCTGGGGCTTGGTTGCGATGCTGCTTCCTGCAAATAAAAAAATCGTTGGTTATACTCACCTGATGTGTGGCGTCTTTGACAACAGGCATAACTTTGGAATTGTTGTTTAGCGGCTTGGTGCCTGAGCCGCCGAAGATTGCCCTGGTGCTGCGAGGCATCCCAGCGAGTTCGTCAACCGGCGAACTTGCCTATGGCTTGGGTGCCATTATTTCAGGAAAGCAAGCGGCATTAGTGACTCTGCCTGGCCACAATCCACTTGGAAATACTTGCAAAATTTCGAGCAATGTGTGATGCTGCTTACTCAAGAAATATGACGAGCACTACGATTACCAGGAGGCCGTTGCTTTCGGCCACGCCCACTGAGGCGAGGTGATCTGAATATAAATGTTGCCGCCAAAAATGCCTCACCATTGACTTTTGATTTTTCAGCCCCTGAGGAAGTGTTTAGCATGAAACGCGTTGGGCTTGAGGAAAACATCGTGTTGGCTGGGGCTTGGTTGCGATGCTGCTTCCTGCAAATTAAGAAATCGTTGGTTATACTCACCCGATGTGTGGCGTCTTTGACAACATTTAGCGGCTTGGTGCCTGAGCCGCCGAAGATTGCCCTGGTGCTGCGAGGCATCCCAGCAAGATCGTCAACCGGCGAACTTGCCTATGGCTTGGGTGCCATTATTTCAGGAAAGTAAGCGGCATTAGTGACTCTGCCTGGCCACAATCCACTTGGAAATATTTGCAAAATTTCGAGCAATGTGTGATGCTGCTTACTCAAGAAATATGGCGAGCACTACGATTACCAGGAGGCCGTTGCTTTCGGCCACACCCACTGAGGCGAGGTGATCTGAATATAAATGTTGCCGCCAAAAATGCCTCACCATTGACTTTTGATTTTTCAGCCCCTGAGGAAGTGTTTAGCATGAAACGCGTTGGTCTTGAGGAAAACATCGTGTTGGCTGGGGCTTGGTTGCGATGCTGCTTCCTGCAAATAAAGAAATCGTTGGTTATACTCACCCGATGTGTGGCGTCTTTGACAACAGGCATAACTTTGGAATTGTTGTTTAGCGGCTTGGTGCCTGAGCCGCCGAAGATTGCCCTGGTGCTGCGAGGCATCCCAGCGAGTTCGTCAACCGGCGAACTTGCCTATGGCTTGGGTGCCATTATTTCAGGAAAGCAAGCGGCATTAGTGACTCTGCCTGGCCACAATCCACTTGGAAATACTTGCAAAATTTCGAGCAATGTGTGATGCTGCTTACTCAAGAAATATGACGAGCACTACGATTACCAGGAGGCCGTTGCTTTCGGCCACGCCCACTGAGGCGAGGTGATCTGAATATAAATGTTGCCGCCAAAAATGCCTCACCATTGACTTTTGATTTTTCAGCCCCTGAGGAAGTGTTTAGCATGAAACGCGTTGGGCTTGAGGAAAACATCGTGTTGGCTGGGGCTTGGTTGCGATGCTGCTTCCTGCAAATAAAGAAATCGTTGGTTATACTCACCCGATGTGTGGCGTCTTTGACAACTGGCATAACTTTGGAATTGGTATATATATATATATATATATATATATCCTGCTCCACTGCACCTTGGAAGCGCGGCACACTGAAGGCGGGTGCTTTGAATGCGGAGGTGCCCCGCAATTACTATCGACGCTCCATGACTCCTTCAAGTTCCCAAAAAAGAATCAAGCACTCACGGGTAAGCAGTACGGCAGCCTCGTTTATTTCAAAGGAGTAAACAACAGACGCGTTTCGGAGCTAGTCCTTCCTCAGTGTTGTTGCTAAATTCATTGTGAGCTACATCTTATATACATCACTCAAAATTAGACATAGAGGAGGTCAGAGGGAACAGCGGTCCGAAATGTTTGGGCGCCATCTTTGAGGGGTCAAAAGATAATAGTTCAGATACAAACATAAATGAATATATAATTATCGATTTAAGCTGTGAAATTTTAAACAATTAATGTTTTTCAAAGTATATTAAAACATTTCATCAATGCAAGTGCAATAAATTTATCACATTGGATATGTTTCACAGTACAATCTTTTAGTTATAAAGCCGTGGATCGGCAATCCGCCTGTATCAGGCGATTTATGACCCCATGATAAGTGTCGGACACAACTATTCATTGGACCATAATTATGCAATATTTAGTATTTTGCCGTGTATCGGCATAGCTGGTCAAATGATAAAAACCAATTTCAAGAAAGGAGGAATGGTGCGAGGAAAGAGAAAAAGAAAAGAAAAAGGTGAGGGAAAAACAAGAACAGAAGAAAGAAAATGTGACACATATTTTATCAGTCAATGCTAGACAGCTTATTCAACTAACACACATTGGGTCATATTCAAGATTACAGTTGATGATTAATAGGTCAAGTGTTTCTGAGTAGCAGTTGCTCCTGGAGTATCTATTATCTAGGTCCCTAGATGTACAATCAGTTCTTCTCCTGAATTCAACCCATATGGGGTCTTCGTTTGGAGATCAATTATATATCTTGACTCCAGTCGCCTCAATCTTGCTACTCTGTCCCCTCCTCTGACATGTGCCAAGACACAATCAATCGCAAAAAACTGCAGCAAATCCCTGTTACTATTATGTTTTATGGCGAAGTGTCTCGCTACGGGGTAAGTGAAATCTTTTTTCGCTATTGCCCGCATGTGTTCCAAAATTCTGAATTTAACATTATTCACAGTACTTCCCACATACATAAGTCCGCATGGGCATTTCAAGCAGTATACCACGTATGGTGTTTGGCAAGTCAGAAATTTCGAGATGACTCTTTCTTTAGGTAAGCCTTTAACATTGTAGTGAAATACTCTTTTGCTAAAGGCGCAGGCTTTACACTTCCCACAGGGAAAAAAGCCCTTCATTTCTTTTAAAGTGCCCAATTTGCGGGAAATAGAATCTAGATGGCTGTGCACCAAATTATCTTTCAACGATCGGGCTTTTCTGTATGTAATTTGGGGAGTCATTGGAACATCCGACCCAATAATAGGATCAGTTTTTAATACATGCCAGTGTTTTCTGAGGATAGACCTCAACTTCAATGTGTCACTAGAATAGGTTGTAATAAGCCGAAATTGGCCTTCCATGTCTTTCTCAGTTTGTTTCGTTTGTAAAGTTTGTTCTCTAGGTATTTTTCTAACTCGTTCAAGAGTGTTCTCTAAGAGATTTGTATTGTAACCTCTCATCTCAAAACGTTTGAGGCTGCTCTCTGCTGCTTTTTCAAAATCACAATTTCTTGAGCAGTTTCGTTTTAATCTAAGGAGCTCGCCGTATGGAATGCTGTTCTTCAGTTTTTCAGGATGTGCGCTAGAGGCATGAAGGGTACTGTTCCCTGCTGTGGGTTTGCGATAAAGGTCAGTTGTTAATTTCCCTGATTTTACTTCTACCTTCAAATCTAGATAGTTTACTGCCACTAAACTAATCTCCCCTGAGAAGTGTAGATTCACAGTATTTTCATTGAGATGTTGAATAAAATCATTTGCTTTGTCCATGGAACCTCTCCAGATTATAAAAAGGTCATCGATATATCGATGCCAAGATACAATCTCCTTTGTCCAATCTGAATTTTCAACGCTCCAGACCACCTGCTCCTCCCACCAGCCCACGAATAGATTCGCGTAGCTGGGGGCGAAGCAGGTGCCCATCGCGGTTCCGGAGATCTGTCTAAAGTATTCTCCTTGGAAGAGAAAAATGTTATTGTAAAGACAGAATTCAATAAGTTCCAATAACATTTTATTATGGGTCGCAAACTTTAGCGCTCTTTTCCTGAGAAAATGTTCAATGGCTTTTAGTCCTTGATCATGGTTGATGCATGTATAAAGACTGGTAATGTCTAATACAATCATGCAAAATGATGAGTCCCATTCAATTTTTTCAAGTTGGTGGATGAAATCAGTTGTGTCTTTTATATAAGACGGCAGTCTCAATACAAATTCGAAGAGAAAGTGATCTAAAAACCTAGATAGGTTTTCCGTTAAGCTTCCCATGGATGAGACGATTGGTCTCCCTGGTGGTAATGTTGCATTTTTATGAATTTTGGGTAGATGATAAAAAGTGGGCGTTACAGGATTTGTTGTTCGCAAAAACAGATACTCTTCCAAGTCCAACATTGTTAAGTCGTGCCATTTCTTGATAATAGAGTGCAGTTTTTTAATACTCTCTAGGTAATTGTCTTTTGTGGTTAATTCATAGCAATCAGCATCTTGTAATTGTCTTAGAGCTTCATTCACATACTGGTCACGAGGTATTAAAACGATGTTGCCCCCTTTGTCCGAGGGTTTAATAATCATGGTGGTATCCTCTTGTAGATTTTTTACAGCTTCTTTCTGTGCAAGAGTCAGATTCTGTTCCGTTTTGCAATTTCCTGCTTTCGCTCTTAATTTGATTAGGTCTTTAATTACCCCTTCAGAGAAAACGTCAATGGCGTCCATCGGCATTTGAGGTAGAAATTGGGAAGGTTGTTTGAGGCCACTCGTTGGTGCTTCTTGTATCACATCGCTTGCTTCAATCCTTTGCGTTGAAGTCGTATGTGTCGGTATTTCTTCTAAGGTTCCCTCTTTCCTTAGATTTTCTAGCACTTCCAAGGTGGTTAGGTCGTTTACCGTCAATAGATCAGTGTCTTTATGCTGAGTTTTTAGGAGTCTTGCTTCCTGTTTTGTCGGTTTTAGTTTAAAGAATTTGTGTAATTTCAACTTGCGCACTAGTTTGAAAATATCAATCCTTGTTTGCGTATATTCCAAACGGGTTCGTGGACAGAAAGACAGTCCCAGTTTCAGAACTGTTTCTTCTGTTGAAGTCAGAATTCTAGGAGTTAAGTTGATGATAGTTAGTTGGTCAGTTTCTTCTACCATCGCCCTCCTCTTTTGGCTCGTGTTGCACGAGGGGTTTGATTCCTTGTTTTTCCTCTTCCAGCCCCCCCTTCTGGTTTGTTTTCTTTTTCGGGGGGCTTGCTTTTGCCTCCTCTTAGCCACGTCTGGCGTATGATGTTGAACTCCAATTGAAAAGGAGTAGTATGTTCACCAGAGGAGCCGGCTGCTTCATCCTCGGAGAACTCGTTTTCCGTAACGTCTGATTCTGAAGTTTCCACTTGAACTGTTGTTTCCGGAGGTGTGGTTTTCCTTTTTTGAACTTCTTTCCTGGATTGATCGAATTTCTTTGCGAAAGTTAACACTCTCCCTGAGGCATAGTCTCTTTCATCTCGCTGAAACTTCTCCTGTTTACGCTGTTTGATCTTCGTTTCATAAGCAGAGAGTCTTCTTTTCATCGCTGCTCGTAATAAATCCAGTCGATTTTTATCAGTTTCCTTGTTAATTTCCATTTCTAATTCTTTGATGTTTTTCAGAGCCTTTTCTCTATCGCTCCAAGCGAACTTGACCAATAGTTCTAGCGTGCCTTTGCAGAATGCGGCTGTATGTAGTGCCCATGCCTCAAGGAGAAGTGGATCAGGATTCTCGTAAGACGGTACCGTGTAAACGCGTAACCCCCTCGGTACTCTCTCAACTTCAATGTAATTCTGTAGGGATGTGGCCTCCCACCACTTACGTATTTCTCTTTCATATAGCCTTTCCAACTTTGTAAATTGTGATTGCAACGTGTTGTGAATATCCCCTACTTCCGTTGTGGATGTTGTATCAGTGTCCGGCATTTTCTTTTTAAAAATGCCCGTTGCCGCTTCCCTCCGGTCTGCCTCGTTAAACATCTCCATAGTGTTTGTCGTAATACTCCTGTTGAAAATGAGGCTGCCACTGCCTTCCCTTCGCCTAGCTTCAATTATGATTTCAGAAAAACCGGCGCCCCAATTGCATATGCAAGGCTTACCTTGTCGCTCTTGATGGTTCGCCTTGGGTATGCCGGTTATTTTCTCCGTGGATCGTTCCTTCGGTCTTGAAACGGTGCCAGCGCTTAAAAATATCCTGCTCCACTGCACCTTGGAAGCGCGGCACACTGAAGGCGGGTGCTTTGAATGCGGAGGTGCCCCGCAATTACTATCGACGCTCCATGACTCCTTCAAGTTCCCAAAAAAGAATCAAGCACTCACGGGTAAGCAGTACGGCAGCCTCGTTTATTTCAAAGGAGTAAACAACAGACGCGTTTCGGAGCTAGTCCTTCCTCAGTGTTGTTGCTAAATTCATTGTGAGCTACATCTTATATACATCACTCAAAATTAGACATAGAGGAGGTCAGAGGGAACAGCGGTCCGAAATGTTTGGGCGCCATCTTTGAGGGGTCAAAAGATAATAGTTCAGATACAAACATAAATGAATATATAATTATCGATTTAAGCTGTGAAATTTTAAACAATGAATGTTTTTCAAAGTATATTAAAACATTTCATCAATGCAAGTGCAATAAATTTATCACATTGGATATGTTTCACAGTACAATCTTTTAGTTATAAAGCCGTGGATCGGCAATCCGCCTGTATCAGGCGATTTATGACCCCATGATAAGTGTCGGACACAACTATTCATTGGACCATAATTATGCAATATTTAGTATTCGACTGGATTTATTACGAGCAGCGATGAAAAGAAGACTCTCTGCTTATGAAACGAAGATCAAACAGCGTAAACAGGAGAAGTTTCAGCGAGATGAAAGAGACTATGCCTCAGGGAGAGTGTTAACTTTCGCAAAGAAATTCGATCAATCCAGGAAAGAAGTTCAAAAAAGGAAAACCACACCTCCGGAAACAACAGTTCAAGTGGAAACTTCAGAATCAGACGTTACGGAAAACGAGTTCTCCGAGGATGAAGCAGCCGGCTCCTCTGGTGAACATACTACTCCTTTTCAATTGGAGTTCAACATCATACGCCAGACGTGGCTAAGAGGAGGCAAAAGCAAGCCCCCCGAAAAAGAAAACAAACCAGAAGGGGGGGCTGGAAGAGGAAAAACAAGGAATCAAACCCCTCGTGCAACACGAGCCAAAAGAGGAGGGCGATGGTAGAAGAAACTGACCAACTAACTATCATCAACTTAACTCCTAGAATTCTGACTTCAACAGAAGAAACAGTTCTGAAACTGGGACTGTCTTTCTGTCCACGAACCCGTTTGGAATATACGCAAACAAGGATTGATATTTTCAAACTAGTGCGCAAGTTGAAATTACACAAATTCTTTAAACTAAAACCGACAAAACAGGAAGCAAGACTCCTAAAAACTCAGCATAAAGACACTGATCTATTGACGGTAAACGACCTAACCACCTTGGAAGTGCTAGAAAATCTAAGGAAAGAGGGAACCTTAGAAGAAATACCGACACATACGACTTCAACGCAAAGGATTGAAGCAAGCGATGTGATACAAGAAGCACCAACGAGTGGCCTCAAACAACCTTCCCAATTTCTACCTCAAATGCCGATGGACGCCATTGACGTTTTCTCTGAAGGGGTAATTAAAGACCTAATCAAATTAAGAGCGAAAGCAGGAAATTGCAAAACGGAACAGAATCTGACTCTTGCACAGAAAGAAGCTGTAAAAAATCTACAAGAGGATACCACCATGATTATTAAACCCTCGGACAAAGGGGGCAACATCGTTTTAATACCTCGTGACCAGTATGTGAATGAAGCTCTAAGACAATTACAAGATGCTGATTGCTATGAATTAACCACAAAAGACAATTACCTAGAGAGTATTAAAAAACTGCACTCTATTATCAAGAAATGGCACGACTTAACAATGTTAGACTTGGAAGAGTATCTGTTTTTGCGAACAACAAATCCTGTAACGCCCACTTTTTATCATCTACCCAAAATTCATAAAAATGCAACATTACCACCAGGGAGACCAATCGTCTCATCCATGGGAAGCTTAACGGAAAACCTATCTAGGTTTTTAGATCACTTTCTCTTCGAATTTGTATTGAGACTGCCGTCTTATATAAAAGACACAACTGATTTCATCCACCAACTTGAAAAAATTGAATGGGACTCATCATTTTGCATGATTGTATTAGACATTACCAGTCTTTATACATGCATCAACCATGATCAAGGACTAAAAGCCATTGAACATTTTCTCAGGAAAAGAGCGCTAAAGTTTGCGACCCATAATAAAATGTTATTGGAACTTATTGAATTCTGTCTTTACAATAACATTTTTCTCTTCCAAGGAGAATACTTTAGACAGATCTCCGGAACCGCGATGGGCACCTGCTTCGCCCCCAGCTACGCGAATCTATTCGTGGGCTGGTGGGAGGAGCAGGTGGTCTGGAGCGTTGAAAATTCAGATTGGACAAAGGAGATTGTATCTTGGCATCGATATATCGATGACCTTTTTATAATCTGGAGAGGTTCCATGGACAAAGCAAATGATTTTATTCAACATCTCAATGAAAATACTGTGAATCTACACTTCTCAGGGGAGATTAGTTTAGTGGCAGTAAACTATCTAGATTTGAAGGTAGAAGTAAAATCAGGGAAATTAACAACTGACCTTTATCGCAAACCCACAGCAGGGAACAGTACCCTTCATGCCTCTAGCGCACATCCTGAAAAACTGAAGAACAGCATTCCATACGGCGAGCTCCTTAGATTAAAACGAAACTGCTCAAGAAATTGTGATTTTGAAAAAGCAGCAGAGAGCAGCCTCAAACGTTTTGAGATGAGAGGTTACAATACAAATCTCTTAGAGAACACTCTTGAACGAGTTAGAAAAATACCTAGAGAACAAACTTTACAAACGAAACAAACTGAGAAAGACATGGAAGGCCAATTTCGGCTTATTACAACCTATTCTAGTGACACATTGAAGTTGAGGTCTATCCTCAGAAAACACTGGCATGTATTAAAAACTGATCCTATTATTGGGTCGGATGTTCCAATGACTCCCCAAATTACATACAGAAAAGCCCGATCGTTGAAAGATAATTTGGTGCACAGCCATCTAGATTCTATTTCCCGCAAATTGGGCACTTTAAAAGAAATGAAGGGCTTTTTTCCCTGTGGGAAGTGTAAAGCCTGCGCCTTTAGCAAAAGAGTATTTCACTACAATGTTAAAGGCTTACCTAAAGAAAGAGTCATCTCGAAATTTCTGACTTGCCAAACACCATACGTGGTATACTGCTTGAAATGCCCATGCGGACTTATGTATGTGGGAAGTACTGTGAATAATGTTAAATTCAGAATTTTGGAACACATGCGGGCAATAGCGAAAAAAGATTTCACTTACCCCGTAGCGAGACACTTCGCCATAAAACATAATAGTAACAGGGATTTGCTGCAGTTTTTTGCGATTGATTGTGTCTTGGCACATGTCAGAGGAGGGGACAGAGTAGCAAGATTGAGGCGACTGGAGTCAAGATATATAATTGATCTCCAAACGAAGACCCCATATGGGTTGAATTCAGGAGAAGAACTGATTGTACATCTAGGGACCTAGATAATAGATACTCCAGGAGCAACTGCTACTCAGAAACACTTGACCTATTAATCATCAACTGTAATCTTGAATATGACCCAATGTGTGTTAGTTGAATAAGCTGTCTAGCATTGACTGATAAAATATGTGTCACATTTTCTTTCTTCTGTTCTTGTTTTTCCCTCACCTTTTTCTTTTCTTTTTCTCTTTCCTCGCACCATTCCTCCTTTCTTGAAATTGGTTTTTATCATTTGACCAGCCATGCCGATACACGGCAAAATACTAAATATTGCATAATTATGGTCCAATGAATAGTTGTGTCCGACACTTATCATGGGGTCATAAATCGCCTGATACAGGCGGATTGCCGATCCACGGCTTTATAACTAAAAGATTGTACTGTGAAACATATCCAATGTGATAAATTTATTGCACTTGCATTGATGAAATGTTTTAATATACTTTGAAAAACATTCATTGTTTAAAATTTCACAGCTTAAATCGATAATTATATATTCATTTATGTTTGTATCTGAACTATTATCTTTTGACCCCTCAAAGATGGCGCCCAAACATTTCGGACCGCTGTTCCCTCTGACCTCTATGTCTAATTTTGAGTGATGTATATAAGATGTAGCTCACAATGAATTTAGCAACAACACTGAGGAAGGACTAGCTCCGAAACGCGTCTGTTGTTTACTCCTTTGAAATAAACGAGGCTGCCGTACTGCTTACCCGTGAGTGCTTGATTCTTTTTTGGGAACTTGAAGGAGTCATGGAGCGTCGATATATATATATATATTCACTGAAAAAACCATAGGTTTCACACATGTTATAGTTAGCGGAAATTTTACTGATAAAAAACCAGTGAAATTCCCCCGTTATAGTTAGTGCAGGCAACTATAACTCACGCGACCGCAATCCTCTGCTGATGCTAATACTGTATTTAGACACTTATATGCCCATGTCTTCTTCCATACATTTTTAGCTATACATATATTACAAATATTTTTTTTTCATAAAGACACATATGTCATCAGCAGAAGATTGCGGTCGCGTGAGTTATAGTTGCCTGCACTAACTATAACGGGGGAATTTCACTGGTTTTTTATCAGTAAAATTTCCGCTAACTATAACATGTGTGAAACCTATGGTTTTTTCAGTGAATTTGCAAGGTTTTTTAAATGCTAATTCCTAACTATAACGTGTGTGAAACCTATGGTTTTTTCAGTGAATTTGTACGTTTTTTTAAATGCTAAGTTACTTTACGCCATTCGAGGCGTGCGCGCCCACTTAACGCAGTTCGTTCCGTGCACGGTTTTTATCAACTTTAATAAGCCCTGTACATTTGGTGGCCTTCGGCCACCAAAAGCACAGGGGGTGGGGTCAATGTGGATAGTGTTTTTTTTATTTCAATTTTATAATTTCATGTTGCCAAAAATTAGTTTTTTTTCTCTATTAATAAGCCCTGTACATTTGGTGGCCTTCGGCCACCAAAAGCACAGGGGGTGGGGTAAGTGTGGATAGTGTTTTTTTTTATTTTTATTTTTTTACCGTACGCTTACGGTAAGCGTACGGTAAGCGTACCCCGTGAAATTGCCGAAAAAAAAATAAAACTGTTTTTGCTCTTGGGGGATGTTTGTGGACTCCCTCAACATGACTATGTGGGAGGGAGTTGTCAAAACAGCCCCGTAACATGTTTTTGGCCATCATGTTTGATAAACAACACTCAGTGCGAGAGACAAAATGGCGGCCGCCGCTTCCTGGTTTCGGCCGATTCGAATGTTTACTAAGATCTAAGAGCCAATCAGAATCGCGCTCGCGCACGCCACCGTACGCTTACCGTAAGCGTACGGTAAGCGTACCGTAAGCGGGCTCAGATATATATATTGATTTAAAGGCTATTTTCTCAGAATCTACTGAACAGATTTACACCAAACCTACAAAAGGCACTTCCTTGACCTAGGGACTACCTCTCTGCCAAATTTTGAGTAATTCTGTTCAGCCGTTCGGGCTGTAGCTCGTTCTAAAGGTCCTATGGAAAAATGCATGGGAAAAACGCGTTTTGGGACCCCCCTTTTATCTCAGCCCCCGCTTGACGGATCCCCCCGAGACTTTCAGGGTAGGAGCGGAGCGTAGCGCCCCACCTATTTTGAGAAATTCGCGAGGATTCGTCGACCGGCGCCAAAGTTATTCAAAATAGAATGTTGAGGTTTTCCTATGGAAACGTGGTCCTAACTATAACTACCTACTGGCGACCGCCAGTAGGTAATATATATATATATATATATATATATATATATATATATTAAAACACATGGTAACTCACTCGAGGCGCACTCAGTTCTGTACAAGGTTACCAGCCTTTATTAGAGGTATGGACACTCGTCATTAGCAGGCTGGATCAGCAGCTTTCCGAAACGCCGACGCGTTTCGAGTTTCCTCTTTTTCAAAGGCCATCGGAAAGAACGTGCGTTGGTGGGCAGCTCCCTCAATATATACATATATATATATTATTTTCCTGTATTAACATTTTTGTGGAGAAAATGTTGTGGGTAAAAGTGTTGTTTACCCATACAGGTGCAGGATTTTTTTTGTTCGCAGTTCATGCATTTTGCATATTTGTACAACTTCACAAAGCTCATGAGATTTTTCAAAAAATCTTTACAACCTTAGCTCAATCAGCCTATGAAACAATGTCAGCCTCATGGTCTTTCACATGACAGTAACATGCTTGACTACTTTACATGCCCTGCTCTTGAAAGACTACCATCTGAATGAACAGCTGAAAAGTCTATGTTCCTAAACCTTAATGAAGGCTGGCTTGAGGGGTAAAAAAAGTGGCTTAGCTAGGGACGGGCGGGGGGATGGTCCGCACCGGGCAGCACTGTTTTTTGGGTGCGGCGGGAGTCATGTCTGCCAGCTGCCAACCCCCACCCCCACCCCGGAGCAAGTTGCCTGTCACCCGCCAACCCCCCCACTCTTATCTGCACCCGGGCAGCAAACTTAAGGGCTGCCCAGGGCGGCAGTACATCTAGCTATGCCACTGGGTAAATAATGTGAAGGCCTCCCATAATGACCCTACTCAGCCATATGTATGATTTTTACTGCATCTACACCTCCACCCTTTGAATAAGGAGATCAGAAATATATCAAAAGTATGTCTTGTGGTTGTGTACACCTAAAAACTGATTCCTTTACCTGATTCTTGCTTTTGTGAAGAAGAACATTTGTGCTTTTGTCAGATGAGTGCTCTTATTGCTTTAGATGACCTCATCAGAGAGATTAAGGAGCCACAAAGGTTTACTCTCCATAATTTGTTGAATCCCCGACCTTCGTGGCGATAGGTGATCACTTTTCTTGAAATGTTTTCCCAGATCAATGTAACAGTAGGGAGTGGCACTACTTTCCTGCTCCAGGAACAAAAGAAATCTCAAAAAATGCATCCACAGACATGGCTCTGGTTTGCAGCATGCCATTGCTATAAAGGAAATACTGAAACTACTTGCAAAAAAGCCTTTGCCAAGAAATCTCTATACTGAGGTATATATGGGCATGAACAAACCAATCGCTTTTGCCTCCAATGCAAGGCTTCATCAGGGTTATGTCTGAGGCAAAAGGATGCTGTTTGGTGTATTAGTCTGATGATGGAGGTGACTGAAAGCTACAAGAACTGGGTAGTTTGCTGGTCGGTTGTGGAAACGACTCTCCATGGTTCCACATTCCAAGTACTTTTATTATCTGATGGCCCGATTCACAGAACCAGTCTGAAACAAAATCCTAAACTGACTACTCATGGTTTTGAGAGAATGCGCTTACGACTGTCCTAAGTTTACGTCCGCACTCGTGCCGGAATTTCTACACCCGGAGCGGAAGCTCCACATCTGGAGTGGAGGCTCCACACCCGGAGCAGAATTTGCACCATCGGGCCGGAATCTCCGCTTCCGGGCCGGAATACCCACAATCTGGTGTTAATTGACTATATCTGATGTATTGTGGGTATTCAGGCCCGGAAGAGGAGATTCCGGGCCGATGGTGGAAATTCCGCTCCGGGTGTGGAGCTTCCAATCCGGGTGCGGAGCTTCCGCTCCGGGTGCGGAAATTCCGGCCCGAGTGCGGACGTAAACTTAGGACAGTCGTAAGTGCATTCTCTGAATACCATGAGTAGTAAGTTTAGGATTTTGCCTCAGAATGGTTCTGTGAATCGGACCCTGTATTGTCATATTGCAGATTGGGGGTTACAACAGAAGCAGACATAGCCTGTGAACATGATACTCTCTGCAGCAAGTGGTGTCTTTAGTGTATTCTAGGTAAACAGCCACTTTTCTCCGGAATAAATTGCAGGGGTGAGCATAACCCTCATAATTTGCTGTAGTATAATTGAGCGAAAATACATAAAAATTATGCTAATTTATGCAATGAGCATAACTCAGAAGTTGGCGTAATTTTTGGGCACATGTGGAAAGGTATAGGAGAACATATAATAAACCAATGGGCTTTAGTTCAATGCTCTCAATCTTGAGTGGGGTATATGGGAGTCCACTTCACTAGCATAAAGAGAAAGGGCTGCGAATAGGCGAGAGGTCAGGCTGATATTAAGGAGTGAGGAGAACATCAGGCACAATATCCCTCTTCCTGTGTATAGAACAGGAAAACATACCAAGGGAACAGATGAACCGTTTAATCATACTATAAGAGAAGAATAACAAGTATAGCAAGTAAGAAAATCCACAGTGCAATCATGTATGTATTTTCCCTCTACAGGAGTGCATTTCCTTTCCCAAAAAGTGGCCATAATTGTGTACACAAGATGGAAGTCGTTGCAGTTGAAAAGTAGCGAATGTGGCAATATATGTAGGGCCAAAGTGAAAGCAATATTGGGGAAATAGTAGCAAAGTAGGTTGAGTGAAAATGTCTTGCTATGAGCTCCACAACTCCAACCAAGCAAATCGATGAATAGCTTGGGTTCCAAGGAGCAAACCCAAACCCCCCTGTCCCTCTTTAGAGCAAAACAGTAGTAAGATCAATAGTACTTGTTTTAAAGCCTTTGGTGTATAGACAGCAAGTTGATTTGCTGGTGGTATGTTCAGTGGTACACTAGCAGATAGGGAGTCCGACAGACATCAGGCAGCAAATATTGTAAGAGGCCAAAGAGCATTCGAAAGAATGTCACACTTGTGGCCAATTCAGTCCACCTGCGGAAAAAAAAGGGATCATGTGATGAGCTGCTCTCATTTGTCCTCTCCAGACATTGATGTTTCTGCAGCAGTAGCTTAGCTTCTCCTCTGGCCAGACAGCAGGCAAAGTGAGAGCAAACCCACTTCTTAGGGTTCCAGTGGTGACTAATGCCTGTCCCGCCACTCCCCATGGACACATTTATTAATTGTTGAATTTAGGATTTTCACGCCTGGGTTCCCTCTATCAAAAGGCAGGAAGTTTCCCCTTCTTGAACTTTCTAAGGACAGTCCCTGATGACATCAGTGTCATAAGGTAAGTGAGTTACAGGCAACTAGATCTTTGTATATAGCCACCTCATATCTTCCATGAGTCCTTAGGGCCAGTACCACAAGTTGGTTGTTTATGCTCCTAGGGTGCAACACTGGGCATGTAGGAATATGAATCCAGGATCTGAAAAATGAGTTGTAAAGTCGGGAAACCCATGTTTATCAATGGGTACCACTCTCAGCAACATCACATTCCCTGAATATATGGACAAGGCAAGATCAGTTCCAAAAGATACAGGGAAGGAAATTCCATGCAGGCCCATCTGTGCTCATACATTGGTGCCCTTACACTATCTGTAAAGTGTGCAATTTCTTCTTTCAAGGTGACACTCACACTGAGTTTCCACTGGTCACCCATATTGATATTATCTATGCTGTGGTGCCCCTAAATCATGGTTGTAGGTAAAATGCTTTCATTTGACTCCTCCATATAGCGAGACAGATTTAAATACGTAATTCTGATTCAGAAGCAAAAATAGTGCTTTAAAAATATAGTGCATTCTCCCGCCAAAGGGGTAAAAAAAAATGAAAATATTATTTTGGGTTGTGTTTGGCCACAGCGCCCAGGTGTGGTTGAATGGGACTCAAACATGAGTCCTAGAGGAACGAACATGAAAAAAACCAATCTATCTATCTATCTATCTATCTATCTATCTATCTATCTATCTATCTATATATATGTATGTATATATATATAATTTATTTCCCTGAAAAAAACATAGGTTTTAGGGACGCTATAGTTAGATATGAGCATTTAAAAAACCTTTGAAATTCACTGAAAAAAAACGCAGGTTTCAGGGACGTTATAGTTAATTGGACATTTCACTCGTACAAAACCAGAGAAATTAGGACGTTATGTAGTTAAAGGTGTCCAAAGTAGTAAAGTGTTCCGCATTTGAGTTTTCTCGTTAAGATCTGGACTTTTATTTAATTGCAAGAAACAAAAAATAACCAGTATCAAACCAGTGTTAAATTTGTGAGGAATATTTTTTTTTAATTTAACTTGGAGAAATTTGGTAGGCAATAGTGCTAGCCTGCAGACAAAAGCTAAACCAGAGCTTGATCTGTGATGAACCAGGATTCACTACATTATAATATTTTGATATGTGGTTAGTAAAGTCTGGCCAGAAATTGCAACAGATTGGGAAAAAATGTGAATGCTTCAGGGAAAGTTAGGTTGACTATTTTGTGGAATATGTAGAGCCAATAGCAACGTGAAAGGAGATGAGGATATGTAAGGGTGGGATACTCTGACATGTGAAAAATGGGACGGATTGAGAGTGCAATGGGTTGGAGTGAAGTTAAAATAGATGTAGAATCTCTGGAAATACCTGAACTGGTCATTAGCTCTGTTTTCCTTGAGTTTTATGTCAATTGAAGTAAGGTGAGTTGGTAATGACCTTCCATGATTTGAGCTTGTCGTGATTTAAAATTAGTTTACTATTAACATTTTTGTGAGAGTAATTGTTAAATCCTAGCAATGAGAGCAATAGAGATTTGGGGTAGAAAGAAAAAATCTAACACTTTGTAGTGTAGATGAACGTTAAGCATTCAAAAATGAAATAAACAGATAACAAGCAACAAAATTTGGAAAGCCATACAGGGAGAGATGATACCATTGCAGGAATCAGTTGCCCATCAGCGAAACCTAGATGGAGATTAAAGATTTATTGTGAGGCAAAAAAGTAATTTGGTCACTGATGGCCAATGCAAATCTGCAGGGGACAGACGTACACCAGATTTTCAGGATGTCCTTGTAAAATAAATGTACATTGAACTAATCTCTAAGAAACTCCTTTATATAGTAATGTATTTATTCTGAAAAGTTGGAATGTATCTGGCCTTCCAGGAGCAACCCATCTTTATGTCCTTCCAGAACAGCACAAGGAATGAACAAACTCCTGTGGCGGGCAAGTCATTTCCCAGTTTGTGTGTCTAGCAGCGGAAACCCCTTTCCGGGTGGGCTTTGCTGTATTTCAGTAAGGTAGAGTCATGACTGTCGGCTGTTTGAGATAGGGAGTTTGCTGGAAAGATATTCTAATTTGTAGATTAAGAAAGGCTTTTGAGATTATGCATTATATTGTATTGGTAGCAGGAGGCAGTGTAGATCCTTTAGCATGTGTGTAATGCAGTTACACTTTCTTTGACCATTGATCAGGCAATTAACTACATGGAAATTTGGTTTTGAAGGGTCAAAAGTGGAATCTGGATCCCCATTTACCAGGTTACTAATGGGCTTCTGGGCTGAGTGGGGAATGGAGGAACGTGGTGGGATTAATGCAGTGATTTACAGTTTTGATTCTATTTTAACGTTAGGTAACCCAGATAATCTAGAGCTAGCAGTCATTGTTGAGTGTTGCCATGGCTTGTTTGCGATTCACACATGCATTTCTCAGGTTTGCTCAAGTCTGTTTTCCTAACACAAAAACTTCTGGGAGTTCCAATGAGTTCCTGATTTTGCCAGTGGAGAGCTTTGTAGGTCCCACGGCAAGCTTTGATTAGGAAAAAGAAGCCAGTGTAATTTATTTTAGACTGTTAGAGCGGTCTGTAGTTTTTGAAAGGTGAGATATGATCAGAGATTCCTTGATTGATAATTAATTGAGCAGGCCCCTGCTGTGCAGTCGTAAGTGGTGTCAATTTATGTTCTGGAATGCTGGTAAGTCAGACAGTACTCCCTCCAAAGGGAAGGAGGAAATGTTTAATTTTAATCAATAGACTCAGCTCATGCCACACTAAAGATAACAAGCATTGGCATAGCCAATAGGTCTCGCTTTTGGGACCTTCTAAGCATTTAGTTATGGAGCACAATATCCTTGGTGCAACCACACCAACTGTTGCGTGGCTAAACACTTATAAGGTCCCAAAGGCAAGACCTATTGGCTATGCCAATGCTTGGTGTGGTTGTGTGTGTGGTTGTGTGTGGTTGTGTGTGTGTGTGTGTGTGTGTGTGTGTGTGTGTGTGGTTGTGTGTGTGTGTGTGGTTGTGTGTGTGTGTGGTGTGTGTGTGTGGGTGTGTGTGGGTGGTTTTGTGTGTGTGTTGTGTGTGTGTGTGGGTTTGTGTTACTATCCTTGTGGGGACTTGGGTGTGATAACACACTCACGCTGTGGGGACTTGATTGCACTGTGGGGACCTGAACCCAGGTCCCCACAATACAATGTCTTCTAAATAATAAAAAATGACTTCAGGAACATCCGTGTCAATTTTTACAACTTTTTTTAAAAAAAATTGCCTTGTGGGGGCCTGTGTTTCATCAAGTGTGTTTATATTTCTGCTCAGCTCTGCCCCTGTGGACAGGAGGTGGTACTGCAGTCTTAAACACACTTTGCATTTAAACGCACTATGGGGCCGATTCCGATCCTGGAAAAACCGGGTACGAACCGTCGGTCGGAGCGTTTTCTCCGTCCAACTCGTACCCGGGAAAAAACATTACAAACATGCAAGTACGATTCGCACGGAAACACCATTTCCGTACGAATCGTAAAAAACACCGACCGACGAAAAAATACATACCAATGTGATCCGGGACAGCGCCGACGTGACGTCGGGATGCATTCAGGCTGCGTTTCACGAACCAGGAAGTACGATTCGAACCGACAGCAGTCCGGACGGCAATATTTTTACGGCACCCAAAAAGTGCCAGAAAACCGAAGTATGCCGTGATGCGAGCGGAATTGGGGGCCCGGTACGCGCCAAACACCCCCCAGCCCCCCCGTATGTACGCGCCGAACAACCCCCCAGCCCCCCCGTATGTACGGTGCGGACCCCCACCCCACCCCCAGTATGTACGGTGCGTACCCCCACCCCTCCCCCGTAGGTACGGTGCATACCCCCACCCCCGTATGAATGGTGCGGACCCCCACCCCACCCCCCGTATGTACGGTGCGGACCCCCACCCCACCCCACCCCCATATGTACGGTGCGTACCCCCACCCCACCCCGTATGTACAGTGCGGACCCCCACACCACCCCCCCGTATGTACGGTGCAGACCCCCACCCCACCCGCACTGGGGGTCCGCACCATACATATGGGGGGTGGGTGGGGGTCCGCACCGTACATACACGGGTGGGGTGGGGGTACGCTCCGTGCATACATGGGGGGGCTGGGGGCACGGCGCATCCATCCATGGGGGGACTGGGGGTACGGCACGTCCATCCGCGGGGGGCTAGGGGTACGGCGCGTCCATCCGCGGGAGGGCTGGGAGGACGGTGCGTCCATCCCCGGGGGGGCTGGGGGGACGGCGCATACATACAGGGGGCTGGGGGGGACGGCGCGTACATACAGGGGGCTGGGGGGGACAGCGCGTATGCGGGCACATGTCTCAATGGTTGCTATTGAAGTTCGCTCCGTGCGGTGTTTTTTCCATACGGTTGTACAATCAGACGGACGGGATGGATCGTACTTGCGCGCTCGGACTTCAGTTTTCCGATTCGTACGTAAATTCATCCAGGGACGTGTCAGACACTTTTTCCGACCCGAGGACATGTGGGGGAATTTTCCCAATGCGATTCATATGTATTTTTTCCCATGCAAATCGTACTTGCCAGTTTGTACGGTACTTGTACGATCCGGACGGAAAAAAATCCGGATACGATTCGTACGGGGAAAATTTTTCCAGGATCAGAATCGGCCCATTTGTTGATCAGAAACACACTAGTAGCTGAAAGAGCAGACTTTTCTAAGGAAAAGATGCACAACCCTGTGTTTATCAAAATATTTTTCATACAAATTAACCCTTTATTTATTAAAATACAATTTTATTTGAATGAAGTATTAAATGTAGACTTTTTGTTAGCGATTTTATACATATTGCTCAAAGCAACTTGGATCAGTTTCAAATCCCAGAATACTTTTTTACTGATGTTTGATTCTTAATTGCAATAAAAGAATGATGGTGCACAACTCTGCAATACAATATACATTGGTTTCATTATCTTTGGCAAATAACTTAAAGGGATCAATACTTATTGTTACATTTTTAGGCTTGTGCCAGAAATTCAAAGTCTCTATGTTGCTTTGCCTTTGTTTAAATATTATTATGAATTATGGAATATGCTGGCACATTCATCAAGGTAGGCTTTTGCGATTCTTTAATTGCGATTATTAAGGAATCGCAATTAGGGAATCGCAAAAGCCTATGCATGTAGTAATCACTAAAAAATAGCGATTCTTAAACATTCCTTAATTGTGACTCGCAAATTGTGACTCACAATTAAGGAATGGCTTCCCATTCATTTCTATGGGCCTACTTGCCCATAGGAATGAATGGGAATTGCATACGCAATTTGCGAGTACCAAATAGGTACTCGCAAATTGCGCATGCAATTTCAAGGTTGCAAGGGTGCCAAAAGGACACCCTGTTGCACCTCTACATTTGTAATGTGCACCCATGTTGCGCACGCACATGCCGCACCTCTACATTTGTAATGTGCACCCATGTTGCGCACGCACATGCCCCAAGCGCATGGGTGTGTGTAACATGTAACTTTGAAAAATGCTCTTTAGTGCATTTTTCAAAGTTTTTGCAAATTACCGACCAGTTCTTTTTTTCAGTAATTTGCGACCCCTAATAGCAATATGTGATTCTGACATTTGGGATGATGCATCCCATATGCAAAAATACCGGTCGCAAAGGGGCAGATTCTAACAATCTGCCAGTTTGCGACCAGTTTTTAGTTTGATGCATGGTGCCCATGCTCTTTTAGATGATGGCTAGATGGGGAACACCCTTTACAACATTGCCTTTACCATGAACCCTTTACAATGCATGCCTTTACCAAGCAAGTACTTTTGTGTGACTTTACCGTGCCAGCCTTTGCCAAGCATGATATATATATGTATAGAAGTAAAGGATGGGAAGGGTAATTTTAGGGTTTATGCATAAGGATGGTAATTCTAATTTTAGGGTTATCGGGTGGGTGGTTGTAAAGGGTGGTAAGGGTAATTTCAGTGCAGTGTTTACGGGTAGAAATTAGTGAAGGGTGGTTAAGGCAATTTTTGGGTTTACGGAGATATATATTCCATAGGAAAAGAGGTTTTTGACTTGCCTGTATCTTTGGCACCGGTGGTAATAGTAATTTTATGGTTATGGGGTGGGAAGAATGATGAGGTTTGCAATGACTGTCAATTTTAACAATTTGCATGTGGCCCCTCCTGGATGGAGAGTATTTGTGTGTGTGTATATATATATATTATCTACTGGCGGTCGCCAGTAGATAGTTATAGTTAGGATCGTGTTTCCATAGGAAATCCGCAACATTCTATTTGGAATAACTTTGGCGCCAATTGACGAATCCTCGCAAAATTTTCAAAATAGGTGGGGCACTCCGCTCCGCTCCTTCCCTGAAAGTCTCGGGGGGATTCGTCAAGCGGGGGCTGAGAAAAAGGGGGGTCCCAAAACACGTTTTCCCCATGCATTTTTCCATAGGACCTTTAGTCCAAGCTACAGCCCGAACGGCTGAACCGAATTACTTGAAATTTGGCAGAGAGGTAGTCCTCAGGTCAGGGATGTACCTTTTGCAGGTCTGGTGTAAATCTGTTCAGTATTTCGTGAGAAAATAGCATTTAAAAGCATATATATATCTATAAGCGCGCACCGTGCGCGTACGGTAAAACTTACCGTACGCGCACGCTGCCGTGCGCGATCGCGATTCTGATTGGTTGTTAGAACTTAGTAAACATTCGAATCGGTCGAAACCAGGAAGTGTCGGCCGCCATTTTGTCTCTCGCAGTCTGAGGGGGTGAAAAACAAAGGTGGAGAACGTGAAAAGGGGGCAGGGTGGACAGTTCCTGACCCCCTAGCCTTAGTCAGGGGGTCCCAGAAGGACCCCCAAGGGCCAAAATTTCCTTTAATTTTTTTGCGAAAAATCGCGGAGTACGCGTAGCGTGCGTGTACGGTAGAAATGGAAAAATTCCGCAAACTGCGTAACGTGTGCGCGGACGTGCGCGAGGCGCACCGCGTGCCCACAGCGCGCGCACGGTGCGCAAAGTGCACCGTGCGCTTACGGTACGCACACGGTGAAAAACCTTAAAAAAATAAAATGAAATACATAACTTAGCATTTAAAAAACGGTACAAATTCACTGAAAAAACCATAGGTTTAACACACGTTATAGTTACGAATTAGCATTTAAAAAACCTTGCAAATTCACTTAAAAAACCATAGGTTTCAAACATGTTATAGTTAGCTGGACATTTCACTCATAAAAAACCGATGAAATTCCCCCGTTATAGTTAGTGCAGGCAACTATAACTCACGCGACCGCAATCCTCTGCTGATGACGTCAGATATTACATCACTGATGACATATGTGTCTTTATGAAAAATAAATATTTGTAATATATGTATAGCTAAAGATTAATGGAAGAAGACATGGGTAAATAAGTGTCTAAATACAGTGATGTAATATCTGACGTCATCAGCAGAGGATTGCGGTCGCGTGAGTTATAGTTGCCTGCACTAACTATAACGGGGGAATTTCAATGGTTTTTCACGAGTGAAATGTCCAGCTAACTATAACATGTGTGAAACCTATGGTTTTTTAAGTGAATATATATATATATATATATATATATTTTTTTTTTTTTTTCAAAAGTTCCCCAGAGATGAGGCCGCACTCCTTGGCAGGTAAGCGTCACCACTTTTATTAGGAAAAACGGATTGCTTCTCACCCCCATTACTGCCCCCTGGCCTGACGCGTTTCAGGGAACCTTTCCCTTTCTTCAGAGGCCAAACGCGAGCCACCTTGTCATGTGCTGCTACAATATCCTTTGTATGCTTTTCTTTAAATGGCCTCAGGTGTGCCACTCGGTCGATCCGTTTTCACAAAGCCTGCTGGGATTTGTAGTCTATTGCACCAATTACATCCCTCCAGTGGGTTGGTTTCTCGTGTCTCATTTCGGGGCCGATGTTAGCCCTCCATTAGGCCCGGGTGGGACTCAGTCCATTTAAACTTCGATGCCTGCCACGCAGATCACGGAGACACAATTTCTCCACGCAGACCCAATATTCCAAGGGCGGTGCGTTGCCTCCACGACCTGGAAGCGTCGTGATTATATTTTTTCAAAAGATCCCCAGAGATGAGGCCGCACTCCTTGGCAGGTAAGCGTCACCACCCCATCTCTTGGGAACTTTTGAAAGAAAAAAAAAATACATATATATGTATGTGTGTGTGTGTGTGTATATATATAGCTCTATGTACACTTGTAAATATGCTAAGAGTCCCGAGAGAATATTTAATACTGACTGTATACAGACTAAGAAAGTAGAAAGATCTCTCTTCCATAGCTCTCACTTGCAATGAAATGTCTTAGATGTTTTTTCAGCCTTTCTCTTTTTTAACATAACCAAATATTGTTTTATTATTTTTTCCACTTGGCACTTTACACTTTTAGCACTTTAACGATCATGTCATCACGTGTTGCCTGAGTTAGCAATCAGGCATTTGCCTTACTCCATTAACATAGAAGTAATATTTAAATTAAATATATATGTATTAATGTGAGTTAATATTGGTGAGATCCCTTCCGGAATTTTAGCTGAGAGGCATGAATATGTGGTACTATTATTGAGTAGATTAGTAACTCGGTAGTAACTCGGTACAGGCAACTTCGTGCTGTGCATATCAATGAGTTTGAACAGTTATGATTGAAAGTGAGTTACTTGTGTGACATAGGTTGAACAGTGGGGCACTGGCTATGTGTTCACCAAGTAGAAAGAGGAAAAAAGAGTTGTTTTCAACACTATATATTATGATGTGTGGTTTAACATTTGTGCCTATTGTTGGTCCTGTGAAGCAACTGCCACAGGCACCATAGGGTGGACTAGTCAGGCACTGGCCAAAGATTGTCAACAAATATTATAAAGCTACAGGATGAAAGTATTTTTTAACCTGTGCAACTTTGGAGATGTTTTGAATTTGACATCAGTAAGGCATTGGCTGAGTGAGAGAAAAAACGTTGTAAAAAGAAGATATTTTAACACTTTTATAACTTGTCAGTATTTTAAGGTATTTCCAGTAATGGTTTTACATGGATAATATTTCACGCACATTTGCACTTTATTCGCAATAAGTTTGCACATTGCTATTCATAAGTACTGTATTAATTTTAGGCAATTTACGAATCACAATAAGTTGCGATTGTTAGTAACAGTGAAACCAACTGATAATGTTGATGTATTGCAACTTTGAAATAATGCTCAAACTCTTTGCACTATTATTTTGCACTGTCACTTTAAAATTTCAAAATGAGCACAGGCTACAAATTAGTGAGAAAATGGTGGTGATTCAGGTTTGACAAAGATTGCGGAGGCAGTTGAAACGCGTTACTTGATTTTCTTGGCTTTCAAAAAAATCCATTAGTGATCACATGACATGGTAACCACCTATCGTGTCTTATTTAACATCGTACACAACATTCTCGGAACGTCACATGGTCATAGACATACGTGAAAGACATCATTGTATTGTCAACATCGGTATAATATAAACACAATGTTAAAATTTCTGCTGGGCGTTATAACTATAAATATAAAAATAAATATAATAGATGCCTCATTAGCAATCAGTATTATATATATTCTATTTTCCTTTTATAGATGATGAATGACTTAATACCTCATATTGATTGCAAAATCACAGTTTGTAGGGTTAAATCCCTGATTGCATACAATATATAGTTAGACCGTCTAGACCCCTACGTATTTCCAAGTTATTTTGTGCAAAATTTAAGCTGTGCAAACCGTGCATAGTATGTACAAAAGTGCAGTGTGCTAAGTGCGATATATATATCTATATATATATATTCAGTGAAAAAACCATGGGTTTCACACACGTTATAGTTAGGAATTTGCATTTAAAAAACCTTGCAAATTCAGTGAAAAAATCATGGGTTTCACACACGTTATAGTTAGTTGGACATTTCACTCGTAAAAAAACAATGAAATTCCCCCGTTATAGTTAGTTAAGCTAACTATAACTCGCGCACCCGCAATCCACTGCTGATGACGTCACATATTACATCACTCATGACATGGTCAGTGACATCACTCATGACATCAATGATGACATCTCAAATGACATCACTGATGACATCATCCAGTGAATGTGTATTTTTCTGAAAATTAAATATGTTTTATATATGTATATCTCACGGACGATGGAAGAATAAATGGGTATATCAGTGTCTAAATGGATGATTTGTTTTTGAAAAATTGATTGTATAACTGACTGATTAAGTGTATCTTAGTGAATACATGGCTTACTGAGTAATGTTTAAATATGTAAATATCTTTATCAGTCTCTCACTTTCTGTATAAGTGGCTGCATGGGTTGGTGAGTAGCTACATGGCTGTTTATATAGGATATTAGGTGTTTTTTTGAGTATCAGTCTGAGTGTCTGCATGGTTCGGTGGGGGGTATTACGTAGTGCATAGGTGCATGAATGAGTGACTCACTGGTTGTATGTCTTGAAGACAGCATGTGTGCAGGACTGTATGGGTGGATGAGTGTGTTAGGGCTCGAGTACCTTGTGTTGTAGTCAAACTACCTATCCCAGAATGCCCTGTAAGGAAGGAGGGTTGTGTACTGCCCCATACTGCCTCTGGACAGGTCATGTGAGTGGGAGGGTTCTTAAGCCGACCTTGCTGTTGCCTCAGTGCTTGGCTTTCTTGTGAACTTCCTGGACGTATACCTGGATTGGAACTGCATCGTGGACATTCCTGTTGAAAGCTAGCTGTGATTTCTCTGGATAACCTCAGTGGTGTATTCTCCCTGTCCCTGCGATCTCTGAGAGGTGCCGGCACTATCTCATTTTCTCCTCCGCTCCCTGAGAGGTGTTGTCACCATATCGTTACCTAAAGCGGCTTGGGCGATATTGCAGTCGCCGCTTGTAACTTTGCCTTTTCTTGTTAGTGTGTCCTTTGGCGGTGTCCGTCCTTTTCCGGCCCCGAACACACCTCCATTACAAACGCGAGGACGCGTTTGTTTCCTGAACTTGTCCGCCCACCCCGAACACGCCTCCAGTTGCAAACGCGAGGACACGTTTGTGTTTCCGTTCCTTTCCGCCCCGAACACGCCTCCAGTTGCAAACGCGAGGACGCGTTTGTGTTTCTGCTCCTTTCCGCCCTCATACCCGCCTCCTCACCCAAACGCGAGGACGAGTTTGTTTCCTTCTGCCTTGTGGATTACCCGCATTACCATAGCAGGTACCGATCTTTAGTTTTTCTTTGTTTACCGCGAGTTCGCGTTTCCTATGTTTAAAACGAGCCACAGATTACCTGCCTCCTACCTTCAAGTCAAGGACTAAACTTTATTGATGAGAACTTTTCCTGTCGTGTCGACAGTTTGTTCCCTGTACCTCGTCCTGCATGATTGGTGGCGCCCTTGCGGTCAAGTTAACCGCATGGGTTATTTATTTCAACGAGACTCCTACAATCAACTTGCCCTTCTGTCTTTACAAGTAAGTTTGGGGCAGTACAAATCCTAGAGGGTCGACAAGCAGTAGTTTAAGGGGGAACCGTTACATGTTGATGCTTGTTAATCTTCCCTTTATGTCCTTTTGTCTTATATCTAGATTTCCAGTCCCTTGGTCCTGGACCTATTTCTGTTGGCCTTTGGAGAGACAATTCTGAGGGGTCTCATAAGTCTCTCCCTTTTTGAGAACACAGTTTCTACTCTAGTGTGTGTTTAGTGCGACACTGGGTGGAGGGTGTTTTTATAAAGGTTGAGACATTTGCATCGCTCCCGGGGAAAGGTTTCTGCCTGGGAAGCCAGCCTGCGCCCGACAGAGTGTGTGTATGGGTGTGTTAGTGAGTGAATGACTGTCTCAATAGTGTCTTTATGAGTAACTACATATGTTTTAAACTAGTATATGTGACTATTGGTGTATATAAGTGAATATATGTGAGAGTGAGAGATTGAAAGAGTTCCTGTATGAATAAGTATGTGTTTCTATAAGTGATTGTTTAAAAGACTAAGTATGTGTAAGTTTCCGTAGAAGTAAGTGTGGTGGTGTGTGTATAACTGTATATGCAAATAAATCTATGTTTGATTCTTTATTTTCATGAGTGAGTATGTGTGTCAGTAACTCTGTGGATGAGTGGCATTGTGTAGCAGGATGTATAGGTGTATGAGTACATATGATGAGTGAGTGCATGTATGAGTGACTGTACAGGACTGTTGGTGAATGAGTGGATGTGTATGTGGATCTTAGAATTACTCAAGAGGTTGTAACTGGTATTGGTATGTCCATTTTTTTGAAAATTTTTGTCTCTATTTTTGAATGTGTGTATCAAAGGTTATATTAGGGTGAGAGGAGGTCTGCCACTCTGTCACAAGGATGATGTCATCAGTGATGTCATTTGAGATGTCATCAGTGATGTCATGAGTGATGTCACTGACCATGTCATGAGTGATGTAATATGTGACGTCATCAGCAGTGGACTGCGGGTGCGCGAGTTATAGTTAGCTTAACTAACTATAACGGGGGAATTTCATTGGTTTTTTACGAGTGAAATGTCCAGCTAACTATAACGTGTGTGAAACCCATGGTTTTTTCACTGAATTTGCAAGGTTTTTTAAATGCAAATTCCTAACTATAACGTGTGTGAAACCCATGGTTTTTTCACTGAATTTGCAAGGTTTTTTAAATGCTAATTCCTAACTATAACGTGTGTGAAACCCATGGTTTTTTCACTGAATTTGCAAGGTTTTTTAAATGCAAATTCCTAACTATAACGTGTGTGAAACCCATGGTTTTTTCAGTGAATTTGTATGGTCTTTTAAATGCTAATTCTTATATTTAACGTGTGTGATTTTTTATTTTTTTTTGCAAGGTTTTTTACATCTTTTTATTTTTACTTTATATTCTCTTTAAACACTATGCTTATTTTTTAAAAATTCTGCAGTATATAATTTTTTCACTTTTTTTTTTACCAAACAGGTAAGATATATTAGTATAACATAGTGATTCTTTTTTTCCATTTTTTTTTTTTTTTACGTGCGCGTACGGTAAGCTTACGGTAAGCGCACGTTTTGGTTTTTGTACGTAATATTTCTACTCTTTTTTCATATGGTTACGCAATTTACGTAGACGTGCGTACTGCGTACGCGGCGCGTAAGCGCATACGTTACACGCGCACGTTACGCGGAAGTGTTGGGGCGTGCCTGTTATGCGCATGCGCGCGTGCGCGTGTCTTTTATACACGCATGCGTACTTTTACCGTAAGCGCTCCGTAGGCGCTCCGTAAGCGCTCCGTAAGCGTAACGTACGCGCACGGTGGGTCATGTGATCAAGAAACAACACTTTTGATTGGTTTAAAGTACTTTCAGTTCTAGAACTCTCCTACACCACACCCATTCCCCTCATTTCTGCTTGTGATCCCTTAGGAGAAGGAGCTGAGTTGTCTTTGGGATACAATGGCAGACCAGCACTCCTCTTCTGAGAGCGAGGCTAGCAGCACCACCATCAGGCAGAGAAGGAGGAAACAGAAGAGCTCTTTTATATGGGAGTATTTTACGTTTCCTGAGGGCCAGAAAAAGGTAAATGCTGCTTTAGTGACTTGCAAGCTTTGCCAGCGTGTACTTTCTAGAGGTAATCCTAACAAGAAGTATTCCTTCGGGAATCACACTATGTTAAGACACCTTGAGGATGTACACCCTAGGACAAATGCTCGACATACTGGAGGAAACCCTTCAGTAAGTCGACCGAGCACATCCACAGCAGCTCAGCCGAGTCCATCTTCGGCAGCTCAGCTGAGCCCTTCATCTGTGGGGGGAGATTCATCTTTTTCTGGTCCTCTTGAAACTAACCATCGATTTGCGAGGGTTACAATGCGGTGCTCAAATTGCCATGGTCTAATTGTTCGTGGGGAGACCAGTGTTCCCCTAATTAACAACAGAATAGACCAGCACATTTGTCCTACCAGCTAATATTCCCATTCGTTCTTTCCTCTGTCCCTGCATGAACACAACGGCTCTTTTAAGAGCCAACCTTACCTTTCAACTTTTTTTAATTTTTTCTTAAAAACTTTTTTTTTTTTTTTACCGTACGCGTATTTTAAAAAAAAAAAACAATTACCACATTACAAGGTCCTTGAGGGATTAATAACGAAATACTGAAAATCTGTTTGAGGAGAAGTGGAAAAAAGGGACCATCAAATTTCTGACTTACCTGACCCACCAAAAATTTAATTTTAAATTTAAATTTTATTTAAATTGCTTGAAAAATGGTTTTATTTTTCGAAAATGTTCTTTCTCAATCTGAAAAAAAAGAAAAAAGTATTAATATTTAATAAAACATTTTATAATACAGTACACGTATTTACATATTTTCCAAAAACAATTTTTTGCCATTTTTTTGCTGTTTTCAGAATATATTGCATTTCACTATAAATCGTGAAAGCAATTGCATTCATCACTTAACAGCGGGCAAAAAAAAATAACAATCTCAAAGATTGTTTTAAAAAAGCCCAGAATCTCTTCTCACTTAAACATAACATTATAGAAATGCAAAATATTAAAAAAAAATATCATCTAATAACAATAACTATTTCTGAAAAATACCGTCTGACAATTTTGTTACAGAAGCATAATCACAAAAATAATATATCTCAAATAACTCCACAATACATCTGGTTACCTTTCCTTTAGGCCAAATGGTAATTTTAAAATTCTTTTTTGATTAAATTTCCAATGGTAATCCAATAAAATTCCAAAATTTAAATTGTACAGATGTTACCGATTCTCTCTAAAATTTTGGTTTCCAAAAGATTAATTAGGAATTAAATAAGTCCACAATACAATTGGTTACCTTTCCTTTAGGCCAAATGGTAATTTTAAAAATCTTTTTATTAGAAAATTCCAATGGTAATCCAATAAAATGGTAAAATTGTTTTGTACAGATGTTGCCAATTCTCTCTAAAATTTAGGTTTCAGGAAGATTAGATAGGAATTTGCTAAATCAAAAGGCAAACGTTGCTTAAAAACCAATTGACAATCATTACACATTGTCCAGCCTTTTTTACATTTTAGATAAACTGTGTAATGACCAGAAGTTACAGTAGGTCCATCATGGAAAATTATTGCAACTGTTATAAAAGTTTTTCCTGAAATTGATAATTGCTGTCCTGTAAACTTCTTTATTAAAGTATCCAATTTTGAACCATCAGCTCTACATCGTTGCATCATTAAAATTACATACTGTCCGTATTCCTTTAAAATTAACGTTGAAAACATGTCAGATTTACACTCACCGCATTCCATGCTATGATTAGCATCTTTAACTAATTTAGCAAAAGTGACTGTTTTACTCTCTGGCAATGTTAAATAAATAAACCTTTCAGAATCAACATTAGAGCCACATGTATTGAAACAGTTCTCACAACTATGTTCCCATTTATAAGAGAGACCAAACATATTTTCTATTTGTACCCCTTCTTCTTCCAGTACCTGAAGAAAATACATCAAGAATTCCTGTGCATCTTGCTGTACATTTTGAGAAAACTGTGTACATCCTGAACATATATCTAAAAGTTTTCTAATTTCAGTAGCACTTTCGATTTTAGTTTTATCATTACTCAGCTTTTCAAAAAGGAGACTCAACTCAGAACAGAATCTTTTTCTCTGATTTACTATTATCTGCTCTTGCAAACTTTCAAGATAAAATACAACATTCAGCACTACATTAGCGTAGCAGTTGACACCAGAGCTATTTTCAAAATGACAACCAACAACCTCTTCAACATTTTCCTTTTTCTTTTTGCTTGCAATTACATCACTCTTCTTTTTTTTTCTCCTCTCTACATCCTCATTACAGATATTCTCAATTCTCCTTTTTCGAGAAACAACACGTTTTTCCAACGCAGGATACTGACCTAAATGAGGAGCATAGGTTCTTCTTAATCTATTATACTCCTTTACACAATTTGCATCAGCACTAACTTTTGAGTCATCAAAGTCTATCATAAATAAAACAGATAATGTTTTCACTCGTGACAAAGCAACATAAGCCATACCTTCTTTGAACACAGTTGAACCAATGTTCACAAAAGCACAATCTACAGTCAATCCTTGAGACTTGTGAATAGTTACAGCATATGCTAGAGAAAACGGAAACTGCTTTCTTTGTACATATAAGTCTTTCACAAGCATGAAACGAACTGTACAACGACAAATGTCTTTAACTTCTTCTATCTGATCAAATTTTATTTTTAAACATTCAATTCCATCTTTTTTCTGGTAATTAATAAAACCCACAACTCTTCCCATAGCTCCATTCACTAAACCTTTTTCAACATCCAATCAATCAATCAATCAAAGACATTTATAGAGCGCACTACTTACCCGTAGGGTCTCAAGGCGCTGGGGGAAGGGGGGTGCCGTTACTGCTCGAACAGCCAGGTCTTCAGCTTCTTCCTGAAGGAGAGGTGGTCTTGGGTCAGGCGCAGGTCGGACGGGAGGGAGTTCCAGGTCTTGGCGGCCAGGTAGGAGAAGGACCTTCCTCCTGTCGTCGCTCTTCGGATGCGGGGGACGGCGGCGAGGGCGTGGTTGGCTGATCAGAGGTGGCGTTTGGGAGCGTAGAAGTTGATTCGGTTGTTGAGGTAACTCGGGCCTTGGTCATGTAGGGCTTTGTGTGCGTGGGTGAGGAGGCGGAAGGTGATTCTTTTGTTGACGGGGAGCCAATGCAGGTCTCTCAGATGTCCGGAGATGTGGCTGGTTCGTGGGATGTCGAGGATGAGTCTGGCTGAGGCGTTCTGGATCCGCTGGAGTCTCTTCTGCAGCTTGGCGGTGGTACCGGCGTAGAGGGCGTTGCCGTAGTCCAGTCGGCTGGTGACGAGGGCCTGGGTGACGGTCTTCCTGGTCTCGGTGGGGATCCACCAGAAGATCTTTCGTAGCATGCGTAGGATGTTGAAGCATGCCTAGGAGACGTTGTTGACTTGCCTGGTCATGGAGAGGGAGGAGTCCAGGATGAAGCCCAGGTTGCGTGCGTGGTCTGTCGGTTTGGGTGCGGTGCCCAGGGCTGGAGGCCACCAGGAGTCGTCCCAGGCGGAGGGGGAAGAGCCCAGGATGAGGACCTCCGTCTTGTCTGAGTTCAATTTCAAGCGGCTGGTCGTCATCCACTCTCCTTAAAAATACTCTACAGTTCATGCAAACATATAGATTTTTTTCTAATCCAGCAGTTTTGGAAATGTTCTTCTCTAGTGAATCCAATTTATTTTTCAGTTTGCCTGTTAATGTAATAGTAATTCTTTCATGCTGAATTTTGTCCACTGCTTCCAATTTCCTAATCTCTTCCTTTTCCAATTTCAAAAGTTCCTCATTGAATATTGAGCATTCACGTAGAGTTGGCATTAAGCAGATTACACTTTTCTTTTCTGCAATGTTCTTGTATATTTTCTCTGCAACTATTTCTTCCTTTGGGAATAAATTATGTAGCAACCGACTCTGTAATGCTTTCGTGCCAGCTTCAGTGAGTAGTCCAATTCTGATATCTTTCAGAATACTTCCATATTCTTCATCATTTGCTTGCCTCATATTAGTAGTAAGTTCCTTGTACTCAAAGAAGGACCAAATATTTGCATTACCAATGCTTCCCAATGACTTCTTTGTGTCTACATGTGTCACAGTATTAAACACTGGTTGTCATTTAACTGGAGTAAGCTGTAGAAGATCCCCAAAAACTATGACATGTTTTCCACCAAATAACACGTCATAGTCTCTCCTTAGAATTTGCTGCATTCTTAAATGCACAAAGGCAAGCATTAAGTTTGATACCATGCTCACCTCATCAATAATGAGAACTTGCATCTTCTTCAATACTCTTGAAACTTCCAAGCATGCTTCTCCAGTTAGCTTGTGGTATTCTATTTTGTTCTCATGCTCCACTGATAACATTAGCAAACGATGTAATGTGATTCCTTTTATGTTATATGCTGCTAACCCAGTTGGAGCAGTAACAACACAAGACAAAGTTGAATCCGTTTTTTGCTGTAGGTAGCTTCTGATGACTTTTATTAAGAAACTTTTTCCAGTTCCAGCTTGTCCGCTTACATACATCCTGATTGGTTGAAATGATGTGCATGAGCACTCTTTTTTTTCATGTAGTAATCCGTGATCAATTTTGTTTCTGATCTCCTCATAAATTTGTTGCTGGTCTTCATTCAGTTGTTCTTCCAAATTTGGTAAGTCTATTAATTCTTCTTGAGCTTGATTCATAGCCGTTTCCACTTCAGTCATAGCTATTGCAGCTTCATTTTCTACGATTGGTTGTCCTAGGGGATCTTGACTGAGCGTTCCAGAACTTTGGCTGTCTTGAGAACTGTCTCTAGCTACTTCAGCTGCAATTGTAGTTTCCTGTTCAATTTCTTCATTTAACATTTGGACATAATTTGTGAAAGTACTGCATTCAATCGTATCTTTACATGCATTAAATGAGTCCTCATAGCTCTGGAATTCTCCAAGTAGTTCATCCTCTGAACGCCATGGTTTGAACAGCTGTAAAAGTGCCAAGTAGTAAAATTCCTTTTTGTCAGTAGTGTCGCAAGTCAGCTTCCGATGATTTATCAAACTTCCTTTTGTTTGCTTCACCAAACATCCTTCCTCACCACTGACTTTATATTTTCCATTGTTGATGTCTTCTGTGGCATTCCGTTTAAAAATGAAGTTCTGCAGCACTTCATAGAGACACATGTTTTCAAGGTGATGACTTCTTTTTGGGTAATATGTGTCCAACATGTTTGTTTTTAAAATATCTGTACTTTCAGGTTCGAACTGTGCTAAATATTCAATTTCTCCCACAGATTTCAGTACCCGATTTCTCATTGCTGCAAGGCCTAAACTTGCCCAAATTATTCTTCTTGATTTCGAGTAGAGACTTGCAGAAGATAACCTATCTGAACATTCGTAGGATCCAATTTCTCGATGCAATAACATCTTCAAACTGAAACTGTATAGCTTCTTACTGACAGTCTTCTTGTGAGAAATCTCTTCCCACATTTCTTTCAATTCAGTTTTTTCTGATTTAGTAATGTAAGACGTTACATATCGAGCAACAGCAATGGAATTGTCAGCTACATACTGTATATCCATGTTAGCATTCCACATGGATAAAATGACTGGGTTGTAGTCATTTATATTTTTTGATTCTTCTTTTCTTTTTAGGTTGTAGGTATTCTTAGGTGATTTTCTTGTAATAGTATGTCTCACAGCTGACATAAAACTGTTTACTCTTCCTTTTGAAAGAACAGGTCTAGGAAATCCAAATCGACATTTAGTGTAGAATGTATCTTTGCTCTTGTATTTCCGTCGACAGTATTTTCCACACCGATGACTTTGGAAACGTAAAACTTGCTCCTTTAACTTTTTCTCTTCTGTGCTTTTTGGTATAGCACATGTTGCATATTCTTCAATGAAAGATAAAACTGCATCATCAGCATCTGTTCCAAACTTTGGGGCATCCTTGATCCACAACAGCATATGAATATGAGGAGCACCTCTTGCTTGGTACTCTTTTCTCCAAAAGAAATCCACAACTTCTCCAAGAGGTGGATTTTTTTTATTGCAGATGAAGCACATCATGGCCTCAAATCTATGATTGAAATATCTGCAAACATTAACCGGATCCAATGAGCACAGTTCTCCTGCTGTCTTGTATTCGATGTTTTTAATGTTTGAATTTGTCTCTCGTAGAAAATCCAGTAAATCATCCCAAGCGTACTCGGCACAGCTTAGGGTAAGGAACCATGTTGGAGTTCCTAAATTCCGTAACATGCATTTTAATTCACCATGGCGTCGGTACCACTATTTATTTGTCCCACGCTGACAAGCCATCAGATTGATCAGTTGTGTTTCCAAATGATCATCTCGGTGCTGCACTTTCTCCATAAAATCCTTAGCAGACACATTTTGTAAATGTACTCCACTTTTTAAAATGTGATTTACTGCATAAGATAATGCAGACAAGTCGCTTTCAAATAAAAGATGGAACAAATAAGGAATACTTTGTCGAAATCTTGGATCTTCTGCATATAGTCTTGTAGTCCGATACTCAGAAGCTGGAATCTGTTCTGGACGTTCATCGTATCGTCCTCCTTTTCCTGTAGGAAACAGCTGGGGAAAACATCGAGCTTCCAAGCTCTCCTCCCATACACTCACAGGAGTTCCTTTTGCTTTCTTCATCTGAAACAGATCAATAGTGTCTCCCATAACTTCTTTTGAATGAAGAGGATGTATGCTAAAATGTTCATAAATTTCTTCTTCCTTTGACTTGTCCACTTTTTCAATTTATCCAGTTGGTGTTTCTGTGTCTTCTTGTAAATCTTCTTCTTCTTCATCTATATAAATTGATTCATACCATTTATTATTCCTTTTCAAATACAAATTTGCTCTTTGTACTTTCCGTACATCTACCAGCTCCTGCCAAATCTTCTTATTCTTTGTAGGTACACCATTAACCAGAATAACTAATGGCTCAATTTCCAAAGTATCTGCATCAATAGTTTCCATATTTTTTTTCAAATCCAAGGGCAAATACACCACTCTACCTTTTAAACCTCTCAGTAAATCTGAAGGAGGTAATTTACCAGTTTTGGGCTCCATACGTACTATGGTCTGGAACGGATGAACACATTGAATGAGTATAGACTCATATGTATTTAATTCAGAAAGTTCGGCAGGAATAGCATCCAATTCTAAATTATTATGTACAGCTCTGGTCGGCATTCTATTTTCTTCTAACTTATTATAACAGTATTTACAAATACGCTGATCTTCACCCAATTCAAAACAATTTTCAAGAAATATATATGTTGCAAAATCCTTCCACTTATAATTATCTTCATTTTCACTTTTTCTGTAGGTAGAGATCAACATTCCTGGTTTGATTTCTATAATGAGTTCTGCGGCAACAAATACAAGTAATATTTGGTCTTTCATTAGAGATTATTACAAATGTTGTCATTTGATCATCAAATTTCTTACTTACAGAGGGTTCTACATTCTCTTCCACATCTTCCTCAATAACTGTGTCATTACCTGCACTCTCTTGTTCTGGACCAAAGTAACTAAACTGAATTTCATCAGTAACCTTCTCTACATCTGATACCGATCCACGGAACAGAGCCCTATTCAATTCATCTAACTTTATTGCTGGACTTTTAGCAAAATACAATCGTCTCACAAACTTTCTCATTTCAGTATGATGAACAGCCAGCATCCTAAAATGATGAAAAACACTTTTACACACTTTTCTAGATAGACAAGCCAGAGAATGTCCCTGCAAACCAGTATTCTCTCTCACTCTGCATGGATCTAGACTTTGAAGCACCTTAATCTTTTGTTTAACACTTTTTTTTACTATATTCTCTTAGAAACTCACGAAATTTATCAATAGATTCCTGACGCACAGTGCAAATACTACTACAATTCCAAGTATACACTGGGGCTTTAGGACGTCTCCCCATAGCCTCATCCGCCATCACTTGTTCCTCATCTCTTGGAACCATTTTCTCCTTCTCCATTATACAACCATTTTTCACTTCATAAGCACGACCTCTGGTGTCAACTGCATGCAGCAAACTATTACTTTGAAGATAACTCTCTTCATTAAAAAAAGGTTCACTACTTGAACTATGCATCCATTCTCCTAAAAACACTTTACAAAAGTTTGTTCTTTTCACTAGTCTTTTCCTTTTGCTTTGTGATTTCAGTACATTGACCATTTTATCTAATGTACGCATCCTGTTCAAAATTAAAATGAATAGTTTCCTTTTTAATTCTAAAGCCTTTGCTACAATGGCTTCAATTTCTTTTTTTCTCTTATAAAATTTTGCTTTTTTCTTATATTTCTTCACATCCTTTATCAAATTGGACATAACTCTTCTCTGAAACATTTTTCTACGAATCTCTTTAAACGCTGTTTTCTTTTTAAGTTAATCTTTATTGTTTCTGAAGGTATATTTGCATTAACTAAATGCTCAATTTTTTCCTGTTGTTTTCTATTTAAAACATTATTTCCAGTACAGACATTTTGTACATTTTTCCTTTTTTTGAAGATATTTTAAAAAAAATCTTTTGTCTGCTTACCAGAAGACTTTCTCTTTTTCCCAACATGAGCATCTCCAACTAACTTAGGTCCTCCAGTTGTCTTCAAATATAGATTTTTTTTCTGGTTTTTCCTTAGTCTGGATTTTGTAGGCATCTTAAATTTTCTTCACTGCTCTTCAGCAATACCTGAAAAAAACTAAAAAAAATTCCTTTATTTTATTTAAATATATTACTATATTTTTTATGATCTTTTCAAATCTTAAAATACTATGTACCCCTTTCCTACAAGTGAAAATCACAATAAAACCATCACAAATTAAATATCTAAAAACAATTCCTGTGTGCACACAGACTCATGGTTTGATATTAGGCAGAAAATGAAATTTCTTTGCCAATTTGAAAGCACACTTACTACTCTTTTTTTGGCAAGTGATAAGTACTTTTACAGTCTGACACATTTTCAATCCACTTTTCAGATTCTGAAAACAGCACATGTCCAAACAGCTTTTTGAGACCAGGAACATGTGTAACCTGGGTGAATAACTACACTCCAGCAAAGGCCACCAGCCTTAGTGATGTTGAATGTATTTGCATTACTCACTGCAACCTCAAACCCCACTCGGTTGTGAATACTATGCATGATTCTACAGGATAAGCAGCTGGGTGTGTGCTAAGAGTCTGCTTCTGCAGAAAAATAGCTGCCCCTTTCCTACTAATGCAAATCTAAAATTACCAGAGTAATACGCAATAAATCTTTGTCAACAATTCCACTTTGCACACAGAGTCATGGTTTGATATTAGGCAGAAAACGAAATTTCTTTGCCAATTTGAAAGCACACTTACTACTCTTTTTTTGGCAAGTGATAAGTACTTTTACAGCCTGACACATTTTCAATCCACTTTTCAGATTCTGAAAACAGCACATGTCCAAACAGCTTTTTGAGTCCAGGAACATGTGTAACCTGGGTGAATGACTACACTCCAGCAAAGGCAACCAGCCTTAGTGATGTTGAATGTATTTGCATTACTCACTGCAACCTCAAACCCCACTCGGTTGTGAATACTATGCATGATTCTACAGGATAAGCAGCTGGGTGTGTGCTAAGAGTCTGCATCTGCAGAAAAATAGCTGCCCCTTTCCTACTAATGCAAATCTAAAATTACCAGAGTAATACGCAATAAATCTCTGTCAACAATTCCTCTTTGCACACAGAGTCATGGTTTGATATTAGGCAGAAAACGAAATTTCTTTGCCAATTTGAAAGCACACTTACTACTCTTTTTTTGGCAAGTGATAAGTACTTTTACAGTCTGACACATTTTCAATCCACTTTTCAGATTCTAAAAACAGCACATGTCCAAAGAGCTTTTTGAGACCAGGAACATGTGTAACCTGGGTGAATGACTACACACCAGCAAAGGCAACCAGACTTAGTGATGTTGAATGTATTTGCATTACTCACTGCAACCTCAAACCCCACTCGGTTGTGAATACTATGCATGATTCTACAGGATAAGCAGCTGGGTGTGTGCTAAGAGTCTGCTTCTGCAGAAAAATAGCTGCCCCTTTCCTACTAATGCAAATCTAAAATTACCAGAGTAATACGCAATAAATCTCTGTCAACAATTCCTCTATGCACACAGAGTCATGGTTTGATATTAGGCAGAAAACAAAATTTCTTTGCCAATTTGAAAGCACACTTACTACTCTTTTTTTGGCAAGTGATAAGTACTTTTACAGTCTGACACATTTTCAATCCACTTTTTTTCAGAATCTGAAAACAGCACATGTCCAAACAGCTTTTTGAGACCAGGAACATGTGTAACCTGGGTGAATGACTACACTCCAGCAAAGGCAACCAGCCTTAGTGATGTTGAATGTATTTGCATTACTCACTGCAACCTCAAACCCCACTCAGTTGTGAATACTATGCATGATTCTACAGGATAAGCAGCTGGGTGTGTGCTAAGAGTCTGCTTCTGCAGAAAAATAGCTGCCCCTTTCCTACTAATGCAAATCTAAAATTACCAGAGTAATACGCAATAAATCTCTGTCAACAATTCCTCTTTGCACACAGAGTCATGGTTTGATATTAGGCAGAAAACGAAATTTCTTTGCCAATTTGAAAGCACACTTATACCAGTACACCTTAATTTATGGTGAAAACATAGTCCATAATATTTTACATGTTCCTTACATTTAAATTTCTCCCAAAAGACAAAATGATAAACACAACTTCAACAAAAGGAATTCCAATTCTATTATTCATTTCTTAATTTACCACATACATCCCCTCTCAAACTCATAACTCACCTTTAAAATTAGTTAGTTGTGAAAGAAATGTGGCACTCAAACAGCAGATTATCAGAGCCAGGATCTCTGTTCTGTACACCTCTCTCCTCTCAGCAGAACCAGATAATGGCAATGTTTCCCTCTCTTTTTCCACACATATACATGTTAATTTCAAATCTCAGTGCTTCCCCCTTTTTTTCAAATGTAATCACGCATTTCTATTGGTTGAAAACCAACCCTTTTCCAAAAGTACCCTTCCCCCTACTTGACTTCTGCCTGCTACCATAGCAACAGCTCATGGAACACTGCTGTGTGGAGTCAGGTCAGAAGTTCACCACACAATGTTTCATTTCCAAAGAGCAAGAGTGCTTGACTTTTCTAACCTAACAGCAAATCCATAGTAATGTTCTTTGGTAACACATTTTTCTGTACCAATACAAAACATGCTTCTATAAATTTACACATACAGCCTAGTTTTTAGTGTAGAATGGTATGAAACAGCCAATGAGTTCTTTTTATTTTAAAAAAATATGTATGCCTCCATTTCCAAACTGTCTTTCATTTCTTTTTCCCATTCTACTGAAATACACCTCCTGAGTGCATCCAGATCTACTTTGAAGATGTTCACAGTGTGGATTGTAGGGCACAGCTATGTCTTCTGGAGTGAAAAGTATGCAGAGAAAACAGGTATGGTGAGAGACCTTGCTTTGCCAAATGTAGACATTAAATGGATTGGTCAGAGAGGGTTAAAGTGACACCAATTGATGCCATTGGTGAAATCCTTCATGCAAATCCAACACCCTGACCTCATAATAGTGCACTGTGGTGGCAATGACCTAGGCACTTTGACTGGGGTAGGTCTGGAAATGCTTATGAAGGAGACCTTTGCACAACTGTTTTCACTTTTCCCTAAAACTACCTTTGCGTATTCTAACATATGCCAAAGGCAAAAATGGAACTGGTCCAATCATTTTTGTCCACAGATTGACAAAGCTAGAAAGCACGTCAACAAATCTGTTTCTGCTTTCCTCCGAGACTATGGTATGGGTTCCATTTACCACAACAACTTGCGTTACGACATGCAAGACATTTATAGAGGAGATGGTGTACACTTCACTGTTGAAGGGAACAGAGTCTTCCTCTTGAACCTTAGACTCTGCATCGGTACTTACTTGTAGGTACCACTAAAAAATCACTTCATAATCACAACGGCTCTTTTTAGAGCCCCCTAATATCTAAACACTTAAATCGGAATTTTATTTCTTTTTTTATTTATTTTTTCTACCGTACGCGTACGGTAAGCTTACCGTACGCGTACTCCGCAATTCTTTTTTTTAAATTAATAAATGTTTTTTTCGTACTTTTGTGTCCTTCTTTGACCCCCTTTCAAATGTTAGGGGGTCTGTAACTCTCTTCCTTGCCCCCTTTTCACGTTATCTCCCTTTTTTTTTCTGTGTGAAACACACGAAATGGCGGCCGACACTTCCTGATTTCGTCCGATTCGAATGTTTACAGTCATGTGACAACCAATCAGATTTGAGCTCGCGCACGGCACCGTACGCGTACGGTAAGCTTACCGTAAGCGCACGGAGCGCGCTTACAGATATATATATTGATTTAAATGCTATTTTCTCAGAAACTACTGAACAGATTTACACCAGACCTACAAAAGGCACATCCTTGACCTGCGGACTACCTCTCTGCCAAATTACAAGTAATTCTGTTCAGCCGTTCGGGCTGTAGCTCGGACTAAAGGTCCTATGGAAAAATGCATGGGGAAAACGCGTTTTGGGACCCCCTTTTTTCTCAGCCCCCACTTGACGAATCACCCCGAGACTTTCAGGGTAGGAGCGGAGCGTTGCGCCCCATTAGTTTTGAAAAATTCGCGAGGATCCGTCAACCGGCGCCAAAGTTATTCAAAATAGAATTTTGAGATTTCCTATGGAAACACGGTCCTAACTATAACTACCTACTGGCGACCGCCAGTAGGTAATATATATTCATTCACCACTAGGTAGTTATAGTTAGGTTCTAGTTTCCATAGGAAAAGAGTTTTTTGACTTACCTATACCTTTGGCATCCATTGACGTATCTTCACGACGTTTTCCCCAAAAAGTGTCATAGTAAGTTTTGTTGTGCATGGGAAGATTTGGGATGATCCTTTAAGTCAGGGTTGAGAAAAAGGGGGTTAAATAAAGTGTGTTTCCCCATTTTAATTCCCATAGGACGAGTAGTCAAACTTACAGCCCGCACCGCTGGACCAAATTACACCAAATTTGGCAGAAAGGTAGATGTTGTGCTTTTTGTTATTCAGTGTAAATCCATTCAATCTTTTTTGGGAAACTTAAGAAGAAAAACTTTTATATTTCTCTTGTTGTGGATACTTTGTGATGCTTTTGCTATCAATCGCAAATGTTCGTGCCAACAGGAATGCTGCGATTGGCTGGGCACAACCTGAGCAGAAAGTTGCGGCTGCCATTTTACCAATCGGGAATGGTTCCGGGGCTGAAACTTTGGGTTAAAGCTATCATAAGGGATCAGGGTGGAGGTACTCTGCCCCCATGTTTGAGAAATGGGGGTGTTAGTGACACAAGTTATGTGTCCAAATTTCATGCAATATTTGTGATGACGATCCGACCGCCAGCGCGGCCCCACACCCCGTGTACTGTCACTGGGACATTTCGACTATCAACGCTTTCGCGAATTAGTGAATATATTAAAATATATATATTTGTACACACTGCTGGTTACTGTTGCAGATTCATGTATGCACTCACATACTCACTCAGACACTTATACACCCACTCAGACACTGATACATCCAGTCACATACCCACACATATATCCATGCACCCACTCCTATGCCCCCTCAGATACTCATGCACCCACTTACAGACCCACTTATAGACTCATGCACCCACTCACATTCCCACTTAGAGACTCTTACACCCGCTCACAGACCCCCGGGCACTCATGCACCCATTAACTGACCCACTGAGGGACTAAAACACCCAGTGACAGACCAATTCAGAGACTAATGCAGCCAATTAAAGAGCCAGTCAAAGACTCATACACCCTCTGACAAACCCACTCACAGACCCACTCAGAGACTCATGCACCCACTCACAAATCCATTTAGAGATAATATAACCAGTCAAATGCTATATTTCAGTAATTGAACATGACTATCATCAAACATATCTCTATGGGGATCTGGCATGTATATAAATATACACTATCTCTGTGGGGACCTGCCATCCCTGTAAACACACACTATCTCTGTGGGGGCCTGGCACCCCCATAATCACACACTATCTCTGTGGGGACCGGCCATCCCTATAAACACACACTATCTCTGTGGGGACCCGGCATCCCTGTACTCACACACTATCTTTGTGAGGACCTGGGCATCCCTATAATTACACACTATCTCTGTGGGGACCTGCACATCACTATAAACACACACTATCTCTGTAGGGACCTGGGCATCAATATAATCAATCAAGCTCTATCTTTGAGTAATTGAACATGACTATCATCACACATATCTCTATGGGGACCTGGCATGTCTATAATTACACTCTATCTCTGTGGGGACCTGGCATCAATATACATTACCTTTGTGGGACTTGAATATGACTGTCATCACATACTATCTCTGTAGGGGCATCAACATGTATATCATAAAAGACTGTCTTTAGAGGGACTGGAACATGACATTTATCACACACTTTCTCTATGGGTCAATAATCACTATCTTAGTCAGCATCCCTGTTATCATGCACTATCATTTTGGGGACCTAAGCTTCACTATAATCACAACATATCTCTACATCACTTGACTATGACTGGAACTACACACTACCTGAGCAGGCACATGGGCATCACTATAATCACATACTACCTCTGCAGGAGCCTGAGCATGGCTATTACAGCAGCAAGAACTTCAACATTATTGCTATAACACTCTCTATGTGGGGACTAGAACATGACTGTAATCACATGCTAACTCTGCAGAGATGTAAAATAACAATAATCACACACTATCTCCGAGGGGACTTAAACATGAATATAATCACACATTATGTCAATGGGGTCTTGAGACTGGCTATAATTAAGCGCTATACCTCTGGAGTTATGGTTCATTACTATAATGACATACTAATTCTGAATGAATGTCAGAATGACTCTCATCGTACACTTTCTCTACAGGGATTTGAACAACACTATCATAATACTCTCTATGTGGGACTTTAATATGGCTATAATCACAAATGATCTCTGTGGGGACTTGAACATGACTATGATCACACACTATCTCTGTGGGGACTTGAATGTGACTATGATCACACACTATCTCTGTGGGGACTTGAATGTGAATATGATCACACACTATCTCTGTGGGGACTTGAACATGACTATAATACCACACTATCTCTGTGGAGACCCGGGCTTTCCTATAATCACAAACTATCTCTGTGGGACCTGTGCATTACTGTAATAGTGTTATTTCTGCATGAACTGCAGCATGACTATCATCGTAGACCAAAACCAGAATATCTATGGGGACCTGGGCATCAATCTAATCATGCAATGTCTCTCTGGAGGCTTGAAAATTACCATCATCATACACTTACTCTGTAAGCTCTACAATATTATTATAATATCATGCCATCTCTTTGGGGACTATTAATGCACAGCGATACAAAGAAGGTGCCAATTGATGAAGTTGATGAAAAACAACTAGGTGGTCAGATGGCAATTTGGTTTTGCCATCTGACCCCATTGCAGGATCTTTGCCCTCTAAATTATTTTAACTATGTGTTGTTTTCGTAGTCCTTAATGTTTGTGAGCACTCAGTAAAAGGCTAGATCCGCGAATCCCTGTCCATGCACTTTATATGTGCGATAATGTTCTGCTGTGAAATGCCTTATTAGAAAAATACCTTTTCTAGGTTCACCTAGGACATAATGAGCTATTCACATTTGACTAAACTAGAATGTAATTTATGTATGACGCTGAAAAATAGCATTTATCTATTAGATTATGAATGTCTTCAATCACAAATAAGAATTATTGAGTAGGTCCCCACAAGGATGGTAACACATGTCCAAGTCCCCCGCAATGATGGTTCTGTGCGCGTGATTAAATAACAACATATTTGTAAAATTGAAGCAGGATCCTGTATTATGATTTTTTTCTTAACATTTTTCTGTTATTGGTATATTTTTAAAGCATTGGGAAGGGTTAGTCCCCACAAGGTAGGTGTCCACACATAGTCCCCACAAGGATGGTAACATGTGTTTGTGTGTGGTTGTGTGTGTGGTTGTGTGTGTGGTTGTGGGTGTGTTTGTGGGTGTGGGTGCGGGTGTGGTTGTGGGTGTGTGTGTGTTGATATTTGGTTGTGTGTGGTTGTGTGTGTGGTTGTGTGTGTGGTTGTGTGTGTGTTGTGGTTGTGTGTGTGTGGTTGTGTGTGTGTGGTTTTGTGTGTGGTTGTATGTCTGGTTGTGTGTGTGGTTGTGTGTGGTTGTGTGTGTGTGTGTGTGTGGTTGTATGGTTGTTTGTGTGGTTGTGTGTGTGTGGTTGTGTGTGGTTGTTGTGTGTGTGGTTGTGTGTGTGGTTATGTGTGTGCGGTTGTGTGTGTGGTTGTGTGTGGTTGTGTGAGTGGTTGTGTGTGTGGTTGTGTGTGGTTGTGTGTGGTTGTGGTTGTGTGTGCGGTTGAGGTTGTGTGTGCTGTTGTGTGTGGTTGTGTGTCAGATTGCGTGTCCAAGCCACTGGAGTCGACGATGGTCCCAATGCCCCTCCGCCACAACTGCCACCCGAAGAAAACTCAGGGTTACAGCTGAAATAGGGGGGAAAGGGGAAGTGGAAAAACAAAGAGAGACAGCCTTCGTGGAGAACTGAAGTTCACTCTAGACTCTGATTTGAGCGTCTTCTTACGTCACCTGTATGGGAAATAAAGCTTGTTAGTTACCTACTTTCCCATTTGGGGAACATGCTCTGACTTTTACTACATATATGTTTACCCAATGAATTCTAGGCTCTTGCTACTCTCTATGCGGGCGTTGACCTGCACTCGTGTAGTACCTGGATAGAATAACAGGGGGGGGGGGGGAATTAATGTTATACACTCTTGCTGTTACTGTATAATAACGTGTTGAATATGACCAAATATTTACCCCCTTAAGGCACTGTGGCCGCCTTATCCATAAACAGCTATTTTATCCATGAAAAACTTTCAAAACTGGAAATGCATACACCTGGTTACTTCAGCGCAACAACTATAAAGACTTTGGTCAGCAGCAGATGAATTTCTCAAGGAGTCAAGCTTAATAGAAATTAATTGGTGGATTCTCAATACCTTGTACTAGAAGTTCCTTCGACTCAAAAGCTTACCGCTGTGTCGGTTTCTTCAGAATACGTGAAAAGATTTAAGAGTTTACCTCACAGTACAGCAACACTGGTCACCTTTTTGAATTAATTTGATAATGTCAGTCAACTCGCTCCCTCGTTGCGCATGCGATAAGTGAACCACACTATTCTCTCTGTACACTAATCTTCCAAAAAGAATGACGCTACTCGCGCCCAAAATTGTGAAGAAAATATTGTCTCAAGACCTGTGCGTTGAGGAGACACTTTCTCCGCGCATGGTTACAGTTGAAGTGCGCAGCTCCTTCGTGGAGCATGCGCATTGGACGCTCTGTCAGTCGCGAGTCCACAAACACTAGACCGCGAACCCAGAAGTGAATGCGTCTTGGTGATGCCGACATTTTCTCTGGGGGAGATTCTTATCAGCCTCACGCAATGCCTTAATATTAGTCCTGCACTCGAATGTTGTCTGATCCAGCAAGGATATTTTGCATTTTGCTTCCAGCGTTGATTTCTTTTCTTCTTGGGATGAATTAAGGGCACAGTTGCTGCTGAGGTCTTGACATTGTGTGTGTGGTTGTGTGTGGTTGTGTGTGTGGTTGTGTGTGTGGTTGTGGTTGTGTGTGTGTGGTTGTGTGGTTGTGTGTGTGGTTGTGGTTGCATGTGTGTGTGGTTGGGTGTGGTTGTGTGTGTGGGGTTGTGTGGGTGTGGTTGTGTGTATGGTTGTGTGTGTGTGTGTTTTGTTCTGGGTGTTTGTGTGTGTGGTTGTGTGTGGTTGTGTGTGTGTGGTTGTGTGTATGGTTGTGTTTGTGTGTGGTTGTGTTTGTGTGTGTGTGGTTGTGGTTGTATGTGTGTGTGTGGGGTTGTGTGGTTGTGCGTGTGGTTGTGTGTGGTTGTGTGGTTGTGTGTGGGGTTGTGTGTGTGGTTGTGGTTGTGGGTGTGGTTGTGTGGTTGTGTGGTTGTGCATGTGGTTGTGTGTGGTTGTGTGGTTGTGCGTGTGGTTGTGTGTGTGGTTGTGGTTGTGGGTGTGGTTGTGGGTGTGGTGTGTGTGGGTGTGGTTGTGTGTGTGTGGTTGTGTGTGTGGTTGTGTGTGTGTGGTTGTGTGTGTGTGGTTGTGGGTGTGGTTGTGGGTGTGGTTGTGTGTGTGGGTTGTTGTGTGTGTGTGTGTGTGTGTGTGTGTGGTTGTGTATGAGTGGTTGTGTGTGTGTTTGTGTGTGTGTGTGTGGTTGTGTGGTTGGTTTTGCGTGTGGTTGTGTGTGTGGTTGTGGTTGTGTGTGTGACAGTAATACTAAAAGCATCTCAAAATAAAGGAACACAAACATCGAGTTTGTGGAAAGAGAAAGCACGTAAGTCAAACGGGCGCAGCAAAGCATTAACTCAACAACAAAACAAACAAGATCACTTAGGGAAGACTAAGTGCTGATAATGGATACACACTGCCCATCATCTTAAGAGTTTGATTGCAGCCAATGTGCACTCAAACCTGCCCCCTCCTTGTGAGTTGCACCCCATATTTCATGAGTTGTAAGTGCTGCAATCAACATAGCGCTTTGAGATCTAAAGCGCTACATAGGTCTAATCGATTAACCAGTCGCCAACATCCTGTGCTTTTAAAGAAAATGTGCCAAAAGTTTCCAGCTTCCTCATCATGTTCTCATGAAAGTGCCAACGAAACGACTCGCTGTGCTGTTAAAGAGAATGTGCCAAAAGTTTCCAGCTTCCTCATCATGTCCTCATGAAAGCGCCAACGAAAGGACTCCCTGAATGATGCAACGGACATGAAGCAGCCGCTGCGATCAGAAATAAACACTGTAAACGCTGTCCAGTTTCACAGTAACATTTCCTAAATGTTCTTTAAGTCACAAAACCGTAATACTAAAAGCATCTCCAAATAAAGGAACACAAACATCGAGTTTGTGGAAAGAGAAAGCACCTTGTAAGTCAAACGGGCGCAGCAAAGCATTAAAACAACAACATGTTCTTTGATGTTTGATGTTCTTTGAACGAGAACATCAAAGGCCGCCACGAAAGTGATCGCGGGCGAAAGTGAAAGTGATCGCGGTCGCTTAATGAGCAGGACGTGGTTTGCCAGCCTCTGCTCCTAAGCATGCGCCCGCGCACATGCACTGTAGCTCTAAGCTGGCCATAGTAACATTTTTTTGAGCCCTCACAAAATGTCTCGCCAGACCAGCGCATGCACTGGGTCAGGCGAGACCTTAAAATGAATATGTAGAGAATCCACCTACACTGGAAATCCGATGACAGCCCATCAAAATACCTGCCTGCATTTGCTAATTGGGTATTGAGATGAGATGCTAATCATAGATGCAAGATCTAGAGACAATAGACCCCAAAGTTGGTTCAGCACCTGAAGCATCTCTGGAAATCTGCAGCGTTGTTGTGAATCCGTAATAAATACTTCCAAAAAGGCGTTTGCCAACTCTACCATTGGTGTGAACCTCGTGCCCCTCAAACTTCATGCAGTTCACTGTGGACATCTTGTCTATTCACAGCAAAAATGTGCTTTAGATCCTGTCCTTGCTAAAACTGCAGACCGAAAAACATTGGATTGTTAGATCATAACAAGCTGAAACAACTTGACTTTCTTTCACTTACTGATGACTTTCTCACAGTTTTTGGATAACATGCATACTCACATGATTGTGTTGTTAACCATGTGTGGCATCAAATCAATGTTTTCATTTTGGTAAGCTAAGAAATGTGGCTGTTGATTAGAATGTACGTTAGATTCCTATTGGTAAGCGCTTCTCCTGAAATCTTCTGTTCCATGTTCAATGAATGGTATTTTTTGTTGGTTGTGAAAAATGCATGCTTTTGTCGATTAGCTATTTTTCAACCAAATTTTGATTATGATGAAGATGCAAGAACTAAAAAGCAATGAAAAGTGAACTTTCTGATGTCCATCATTTTCCATCATCTCATTGTTGTTGATTGCACTTCTTTGAACTTGTGCACAATTTGTTAATCACACATAGATACTTAAATTAATATTTTTTTGTTCTTCATGTCTGCCTGGTATTGCATTTTTATTTCAGTCAGAGGCATTGAACCCCTGATGAATGTGTGGCTAGGAATTGTTAGGAATGGGTTAGGAATTCCTCATCAGATGATTGGAAAAAGGAACATCATCAACACAATACACCAATAGTAAAGTGTTTATATAGTGTATAACAGACACTTTTTTTCAGATAGGAACAACTGACTCAGTGGAAGAGCTAAAGACAGAGGGATCATCAACACTTATTTACACTATAGTGAATAGCCGAAATATGTTGACCGATAACCCAGTGATGGGAGAGTGAAAGTGTTCTGAAACCATGTGAAACAGTTATCATCCTTTCCAAGGAAACTGGCAATAAAGGTCAAATCGATTGTGTATTTCTGAAGTCAGTTGTAACTGATCAGATTACAATTGTGTGAACTTCATATAATAAACTACATCTGGAACAGCCAGTCCAAGTCATTGCTGTGATCTTTAATGAGTAATTGGCATAGGATTTCATCCTCTGATTCACGTTGGGTGTTTAATTTGCTATTGAACCTTTAACAAAGGAAAGACCCAGTTAAGGATGAATTGATCCACCACAAGCGAATATACTTTGTCTATAAGAGCAATTTGAAGGTTTAAGAGGTATTACTACACTCTTTGATGAAGGCAGACATTTACCCCTCATGTCACACTAAATTATGAGAGATCTCCAACTGCAAGCTCCTCATTGTCAGTTGCAGTAACCATCTTGCACCAGGCTAGGTCACAAAAACAAAGTAGACAATGTTACATTGTTTCAACCTCTTTTTCAAGGAATGTAGTGCATTAGAATCTCCTCCATCAAAGATTACCATAAGAAGGCTACGTTGAGCGGTTCATGGCAGACACACTATTGCTGTAGGCCCATGATTGAATATCTGTGTCCTGCTGCTGTTAGCTCGAAAAGGCAACTTTAAAGCCACACATTACAACTTCCTTGTGCAGGCACCACATGCAGAGAGCCAGAGAAACAATATGCAATGGAAGCGTTAGGTGTGTGGGATCTTCCTCTTGGCAACACACAGAAGGAAGCAATCACTTCCTCTTATGGTTGACAATTGCCCAGTCGTTTTTAGTGTGCAAATTTGTATGTAACTGTTTTAAAAAAGCTAATAAGCAACAAGGACAGAGGTTCTTTATGTCCCAAATTCTTGCTCGTGTTCTTAATTAAGTTGGAATTTCTACCCCTGTTGGAATCCTTTGTAAGAATGAGGGTCTTCCTGTGATGTCACCAGCAGTGCTTCTGTACCTTGACCCACTTGGAAACCTGCCTGGGCCCAAATTCAATCCAAAGCACCAGTATTCTCCAGATGATTCACAAGCCATATAGCCATGTTTTACTCTATCAAACAGGGGGCTTGTTTATGAGATCCCTGCGTCACTTTTGCACCACAGAAAGTGGTACATGCATGATGCAGGGCTCTCATTTCGATTTAAGAAGCCACACAAAGCCACCCTGTGTGGCTTTGAATGGCCTCATCAATCATGAGTGAGGCGATTCCGCACAAATCACTGCGTCGTCATACTTTGTGCAAATCACTGCGTCGTACTTGCGAGTTGCGACCAGGTAGCGTTCCATTGGTGTTGCACTTGGTTTTCCCACACAACACCTATGGAATTTGCCGCTGACCCCAATTTGCAAAGGATTGTCTACCAGGGGATGCGCTGGTCCATCATCTTGTGTGTTTTACCAGGGGAAGCGCCAAATCCTTACGCCTCCAAGGTGAGGCAGAACAAGAAGAAATATGTGTATTTCTCTTAATTTTTTCCTCTTTGTATGTGTGTTGCATTCTGCAGAGCACACAGAAAGAAGAAAACACCCCTTAGGATTGTTTATGTGCAGAAAGATGCCCCTTCCCGCACAAAAACAATCCTGCAAGCAAGTGAGGCACTCTATCACCAAGGTACAAGGGTGTCTACATTGGTGCTAGGCTGCTGAAATGGCACCAGAACAGGAACAAAGGACAGGAATGCACCGTATTGCTGAAATACGGTACATTCCTCCCTTTCACTTTAGCGTAGGGTGAGGAATGGAGAGATGGGATGAAGATTTTCCTAGCAGTTAAGTCGAGGCTGGCATTTGTAAGGAGGAGAGTGAACCCCTTTTTACAGACGTTGGGTACAGAGTCCATAATCAGTAATAGCGTCCCACAACCAAAGACCCTTTTCCATGTACTATAATAAATAGTGTTTGGTTTTCCTAGTGTAATGCAAAAAAATGCATCAATTCTAGACCCGGTCAAGCCCAGTTCTAAGGAAAAGAAAGGTATCTGCATTCCTTTCTTTTGATTCTAAAAGATAAACTTGCACACACATGATACATTTATTTTCAGAGCAGACATCAGCTCTTACTTCCACAGTGATCGAGGATACACCCCTTCATCCTGTCTCAGGTATATGCACAACTATCCACACAACCAGAGAAGCTCAATTCCAGAAAGAAACTAAAACCTTTGAAAAAACAAACGTCTCATGCACAAGTTCTGAAACTCACTGGCCATTCACTTGCCCAAAACACAACCAGCTGCAAAGTTGCAAAAGACAAAGGGCACTGAAGAGACCACGCAACCACGACCACAACGTGACCTCTAGGAGGCCTCTTCGTCTACGGGTTCCAAAAAAGTGTCAATAAAATAGGCCTCATTTATGAAAAGTGTGGCATCGCTGGTTGAAAACAGCGATGCAACACTTTTCATTGCGCCCTCCTTGCGACACCTTGGATGCGCCGTATTCACAGTATGTCACTCCATGTCACAGGAATTGACCAAATACATCAGAAATCCTGACGTATCTGGTGGCGCAGTATTGACTCATAGCTGAAGTGTGGCGCAAAACAGACGCAACTCCAGCAATGTGTCATTACACATGGGTAAGTCCCATGTAAAAGGGCCTACGTCAGTCCTTAAACCTGCAGTGAAGCAGGCGTAAGGATCTACTGCAGTGATGCCCTAGAAGTGTCGCCGTAAAATTTCATTGATTTCACTGTGTCACTTCTACGTGGCTTTCCTGCGTCGGAACGCCCACCCTGCACACATTATCCCTGACACAGGTATAATGTAGCGCAGGGGTTTACAAAGTGACGTATCTGCCTAGATGTGTTACTTTATAAATATGGGGTAGTGTGGCACATTTTTTACGCCACTGCAATGTTACAAAAAGTCATGCAGCAACAGCATAAGCCTTTCATAAATAAGGGCCAATGTCTTTGGAGAATGAAATGCCTGAACAACAGGGTGTTATTAGTTTCAAAGCAATATTTTTAACTCACCTGAGGACACACTGCTTGCTTCTCTTCAGATTTAAGTATTCAGCAGAAGAGGGCAGTCTTTGAATCTTTCTGTTGTAAAACCTACAGCTTGAAGAACAAACACCTGGACATACACTCTCTCCTCACCATAATGGTGCACAGTTCAAGGGGTGCACACTCTGAAATGGTCAGTGTCTGCACCATTCTCTTCTCTGTCATCTGACTGAGGAACATATACTAAAGCCTGGGAGAGTTGAGAGAGTAGCCTCTTAAAAGAGATATTGGAAGCAGTCTGTCTATTATTCAAAAGCCCTCAAACCAGAAGGCACAATGACCATTAAAAACAATATTTGGAAATGAAGGGACTGGCGTTTAACTGGAGAATGAGGTAAACAACTTATGGATGTAATGTACTTGCAACACGGTGGACATGATATCCGGCCCAAAGTCCTGAACAAAGCACTCTCATCAAAATGATATAATGATCATTAAAAACAGTATATGGAAATCAAGGGACTGTTGTTTAACTGGGGAATGAGGTTAGAAACCAATGGCATGTGCTGGCAATGTGCCTTGTGTTTCTCAAGTCCCTAAATCCAGCTCAGGGCAAACGAAAGAATGGCAAACAAAAACAAATAGTCTAAAAAGCCTAATATTGAGTTAAGTGGATTGGTTACTCTGCCACAAACATTTATAACAAATATCCTGTCCACGGTATTACAAGTGACATTGGCTATAATGCGCTTGTAATACGGCAGACATGATATCTGACATGTTTGTGATGGATTTTCCCATCGGCCAAATGCTAAATCAGGCCCAAAGTCCCAGAAAGGGCTTTAAGTGGGTTGAAAAAACTGGGGGGGTCTCTCAAAGAGGCATAACCTAGGCTTGTGGATTTTAAAAGTGGTGGGGCACAAATTTGGGAACAGACTATAATGCATGAACGTAGCGAGCGAGCCTGAACTGTCCACTTCCTTCCTCTTCTTCTTATACCCACACACTAACACTACTGCCACCCATATACAATTCATACAACATAAAATGATATATCATACCGTTCCATACAATGACAAACATACAATGATATATCATATCATTCTATACAATGACAGGCCACACAATACCATACTATATGACAGTCCACTCTACATCATAGCATAACATACAAAACAATGACAGGTCATACCATACCTATTTCTATTTAGGGGGTTTTGTAAAGCGCTTGGTGACGCCCAGTGGCGTGTCCCCGCGCTGAGGAGCAGATACTTACTGGAACCTACAGCAGTGGAATACCTTACTGTTCGAATAGTGCAGTTTTAAGCTTGGCTCTAAAGATTAGTTCTGATGGTTCTAGTCGCAATGCTATGGGTAGTGTGTTCCATCTAGAAGCTGCAAGGTACCTAAAGGATCTTCCGCCCATCCGTGCTCTAGACACCTTGGGGATAGCCAGGAGTCCTGAGCCGGAAGATCTCAGGGAGCGGGACGGCTCATAAGACGTCAGCAGTCCTTTCAAAGGGAGAGGAGACCTCCCATTGATGATCCGAGGGCACGTGCATAGTGCTTTGAATTCTACCCTGCTTCTGATCGGGAGCCAATGCAAAGACCGGAGGGCCGCTGAAGATGCGGCTCTTCTGGGTAGTCTAAGCACTAGTCGGGCAGCGGCATTCTGTAAGACCTGTAGGCGGCTCAAATTCTTCTCCAAGGTCCCTAAATAGAGAAGATTGCCATAGTCCATCTTTGATGTGACTAGTGCATGCACCAGGGTTTGACGGGCTCTTACAGGCAAAAACTTCAATGCCTTCCTGAGACTTTTGAGGGTCCCGAAGCATGATCCGACCACCCGATTGATCTGGGGGCCAAAGGTCAGGTCAGTATTGAACCAGATGCCCAAGTTCTTTGCTTTCTGGCACGGGATGGGTGTTGGACCTAGGCATGGTGGCCACCATGCCGACGTCCCTGCCGATCGGCCTCCCCCCACGACCAGCACCTCGGTCTTGCCTCCGTTAAGCTTGAGACAATTGGCGGACATCCAGGCAGCTAGATCTTGCATGCAAGCTCTGAAGATGTCCGCCGAAAGATCGGGTGCGCGCGACAGGGAGATGACCAACTGCGTGTCGTCGGCATAAGACACCATTCGGAGGCTGTGACTCTCTACTAAGGTGGCAATCGGGGCAACATAGAGATTAAAAAGTGTTGGACTCAGGGACAAGCCCTGCGGCACCCCCTGGTCCAAAGCGATTCGCTCAGAGTAATGGTCACCTTGCCTCACTTGGAAGCCTCGGCCTGCAAGAAATGAATAAATCCATTTCAGCGCTGCCCCTCTCACCCCACCTTTGTTCAGACACTGTAGCAAGATGGAATGTGCTACAGTGTCGAACGCCGCGCTGAGGTCTAAGAGGATTAAAGCCATGGTTTGTCCCTCGTCAGCACCTTGCCTGAGGGTTTCGGTAGCCCTGAGAAGGGCAGACTCCGTGGAATGACGGGGCCGAAACCCAAATTGGGTAGGGTGAAGAAGGTTGCTTTCCTCCACATATTTCATTAGCTGTTTGTTTACCACCTTCTCCGCTACCTTAGAGAAATAAGGCAGCAGAGAAATGGGGCGTAAATTGTCCAGCTTCTCAAAGCTAATGTTGGGCTTCTTGCGGAGGGGAAGCACCACAGCCTGTTTCCAATCCTCAGGTATAGAACTGGATCGAAAGGAGACATCTAGCAGGTGCCTGATGTAGGGTTCAAGTGTCTCCAGACTGTCACTGAACCTTTTTGGGGATGCGGGATCTCGAGGGGAGCCAGATTTGACAGATCTGCAAATTTTAACTAAATCCTCCGGTAAGGGGATAGTAAAATGGAGTAGCAGATTTTGATCGGCTTCATCTCCTGCTGAGTCTGCAGGCTCTTCCGCTACAGGTGGTATATCGGGAAAAGCAGAATAAATCTTAGACACTTTGTCTCCGAAGTAGTTAGCAATGCGATTGCATGCTGCTACTGAGTGGTCATCATCTTGAGTAAAGGTTTTTGGGGTGGATAGGGACTTATATATGCTGAACAGTTCCCTGGCGGAATTTTCTGCCCTGTGGATTCTGTCTGCATAGTATGTGGCTTTCTCTATCCGTATTTTGTTATGATAGGTTCGTCTCTTTATGAGATAGGCCTCTTTCATCCGGTCATCATATGCCACTCTCCATTGTCTTTCTGCTCGTTTACAGTCCCTTTTGGCGCAGCGCAGCACCTCGCTGAACCAGGGAGCAGTTCTTTGTCTTTGGACACCTTTGGTTGACCGGCCCAATGGGGCTGTGCAGTCCAGAGCAGCCGTGATGTGGTCATTGAGCAATTTATTTGCCATTGCCACGTCATTGCCTCCTGGGGGCCCTTCCGCGGTAAGAGCTTTATTAAACTCTAGCAGGGAGAATCTTGCCCACCTACGTCGAGGGTAGTTGAGAGGGGTGGGGGCGCTAGCTTTATGCTTGGGCAAGTGAATAATGAATGGAACAAAAAAGTGATCTGTCCAGGGCAGGGGCACTGGGGGAGCAACTAAGACATCTCCCCAATTGGCAAATATAGGGTCTAGCAGATGCCCACGATTATGTGTTGGAAGCTGCCCCTTTAGCTCTAGCTGTAGGGTGTGAAGTTCTTCCCGGAACTCCACCGCTCCTTTGTCTAGTGAGTCTTGCAGGTGTATATTTAAGTCTCCCAACAACAAAAACTTGTCCCTCCTTATCGCTGTTTCTGTGACCCACTCTAAAAGATTGCCTTTAAATCTGGACATAGGTCCCGGTGAGCGATAAACTAGCAGACCCTTTACAGTCATGCTCCCGTCGATTGTTATGGTGAAAACACCCGCCTCACATCCTGCCAAATTAACTAGTTCTAGTTTGCAGGCCCATTGCTGTTTAAAGGCGATCGCAATTCCGCCTCCTCTGCCTACCGGTCTGTCCAGGCGCACCATCTGATAGTCATCTGGTAAGGCCTGAATGATATCGGGATCAGAGTTGGCATGAAGCCAAGTTTCTGTAATAAACAGCAGATCAGGATGTTTATCAATGAGAAGGTCATATACATCGTGTTTATGACAGCTAAGCGACCTCACATTAATGAGGCCGCAGGACAGCGAGGAATTGCTAGCCCTGGTGTCTGCTAGCGCTGTGCTGAAACGGAATTGGCAGTGACTACACCCTTCATTCTCCCCTACCCTTACGCTGTGGTGACCAGGAGTGCACACATTAGAGGAAAAACTTACTAATTCACTCCTGCTCCAGGTAAATCTACAATCCGGGCCAGGGGTTGGGGCCCTGGGCCGTGTCCGGTCACGGACGGGCGCAGACGGGCGCAGACGGGCTTGGCTTAGGCGCGGCTTCGACGCGCATCCGGCACGCCCGCTGCGCCAGCCCGCTGCGCCGTCTGGCCGGGATACACATTATATAGGGTGTGAGGAGGGTGGGAGGGCGGCGCGACTAGAGCGCACCCCCAGCCCTACCTAAAATCGCGCCCACCGCCGCCAACAGCAAATCACACAAGACGGCTGGGCGAGGCAGAGAAAAGGAAAATCAGCGTGTTGGAGAGATGTTAGTATGCCTAAATAAATTCCCCAGTTAAAAATTCAATTTAGAAACCCCCAAGTAAAATTCATAAAAACGATCTCTATGCAGCTTTAAAACACAGTTTCACTAGTAAATATGCCAGCAAGTAGGTTCCAGATAAAAACGCTCGCAGCCCTAGTGTCTCTCGCTAGGGAGAGCTCTAAATAGGCCATACAATATAACCCAAAAACCATTGCTTAAGACAAAAGATCTCACATTAACAAGATCTGTTGGCTATGCCAATGCTCCTCTAATGAGAGGTGGACAAGTAAACCAATTAATATAGAGACCTGAGCCAAGGGTTGTCTCTAGCCCATCCAGAGGCCGAGCATTAAACATATTTGGTACATAAATCATGCAGCAAACGTCATGTTAGAATATGATGAGCTGTTTTCAAAATTCAAAAAAGTGTATTTCGCACACTGAAGCGTTTCACCTTAGTGCATCACATGATATATCTGGATTGAGAAGTATTTATTAAAGGTAAACATTTTCTAGCAAGAAGAAACAAACATTCCAACCGGTCCTCATGAAAATGCTATAAGTAAACCAAGAGATAAGTCTACACTATATTTATACACTATATTTCATGTGGACGCTATATTTTGGCCTAGATTATTAATATACATGAACAACTTCTTACAAGGCTATTAAATCAAACACGAGGTTTTTGTTCAGAACACATCCAGAACTTGAAGATGCTCCCATAAGTGATAATGAACAAATAGGAGATGGTGAAATAAAGTATTGCCTATGCCTAGGATTACACAATATGATCTAGCAGGTCAACCAGGATTGAGCCTCGATTCTCCCGTTTTAGATTTCACAATTTAGCCACTATACGCCTATCTCTTTCTGACCTCAAGGATAATGCTTTTTTAGGTCGAGCCTGGGCAGCACATGCGCTGCTCTGTGAGGCATGCTGTATGTGAATACGGCCTTGAGACTCCACCCACTCTCTGCCCATATTTTTCATTGGCTTGCGTCATTGTCCTTTGTAATGCTGTCTTCAGATTTGTTAATAGGCTTGTGAGTCCCTCCTTAGTACCGCCTTGTCTTCATTTGTAACCTCCCACGAGGACTGACCCTTTTACTTCTGTTGTTATATGTTATGTCTTATTTAGTCTGAAAGCACTATTTTCTTTAATGAGTTTCTCATACTGCAGGCATGACATGCTTTCCCGCAACATTCAGCACCCCATGTGCGCTTTTATTTTCCAAGCAGGCCGGCACAATGCCAATCGCTTCTTGGAAGTGAAATAGGTCTAGCATTTACAAGAGTTTGAGCTATTGGCTTTGTAAATGACAATGCCTTTTATTAATGTGTTAATTATCAAAACAGATAAATAAAAGGCATTGTCATTTACAATGGCAATAAGTTAAACTCTCACAAATGCGAGACCTATTGCATTGCACATGCTTGTTTTAAATATAGAAGGCATTTGTTACAGTGTTGGTGACAGATACCCTGTTTTATTTTTAGACATTTTAAATTGCACGAACGTTGAGGCCAAGTGTAGAAAGTTTAGAAATACACAAATAGCAATTGGCAGTGCTTATCTAAGGCGAACGAGGAGTGTAAAGGCTAAACATAGGTTACATACCGTTAAAGTGAGGTGACGTCCTCTGTGGCTGCAGTGCTGGCTCAGGCTTTTAAGAGGCAGGCCTGTCCTGGCAGAGAGCAGCAGGGTCAGACCAGGCAGAGGACATGTCCACAGCAAAGGTACAAATGATTAGTAAGTGGCAGACTTGCCTGCTGATCTCTACTGCTGGTTTCTCTACGTGGCTTCCGACTCAATCTTTTAGATTCCTTAAAAAAACAGCGTGGAGGGGGCCAGGGGAAGAGGGAGATAGAGGACAAGACTGGTGGCAACTCAGACACACCATTCACAAAGGAGGAATGATGAGGCCTCCAAAGTCTCTTGGTGCAGCTGCTCCTTTGCAGAACCTGTATTTTCAGACAAAAGTAAAACACCTCTCTACACTGACTTGTGTAGGTGTGGGGTGTGTGTAGCTAGGAGTCCTGTGGAGTAGAGGTATCAAGGTGGTTGGTGGAATGAATTGCGACTGTTCGGGTAGGTGGGGCTTAAGTTGTGTAGTGCCTTGAATGTGCGCATGAAGAGTTTGTATTGAGTGTGCTGTGTATTGGAAGCCAGTGGAGCTCTCTGAGGTAGGGTGTGGTGTGAGTTCTGTGCGCTAGGTTAAGGATGAGTCTGTGTGCTGAGTTCTGGAGATTTTTAGTCTTCTGGTGAATTGTCTGGTGAGGCATAGAGGGCATTCCCATAGTCTAACTTGCTGGTGACTGTGACATGAGTGACGTTTTTTCTAGTGTTGGTTTGGAGTCAGCATCTTCATGGTGTGAAAGGACGATGCAGTGGCAGCCTTCACTTGTGCGGTCATGTCCAGTTTGCTATGAGGATGGTTTTGAGGTTCCAGGTGTGGTTGCTGGGTGTGGGTGTGTGTCTCCAAGTTCAGCCAGCCACCAGTTAAAATCCCATGGTGAGGTGTTCTTGACGAAAATCACTACTTCTGTCTTCCCATCCTCAAAATACATTGTCAAACAAAATTAAAGCACAAATGAAAGAAGACATTGGCCTGCCAGCCCTATATTTGAAATGCTCTATTTTTCAGGTGGGTACGCTTATAAGATCAGGCAAAATGCAAGTGCTGATCCTGAAGGCAGCTATTGGAACAAGTGGGCTGACCAATTACCCCATTCTGCATGCTGTGGTAGTGGACGCAAAATGTGAGTGACACTTGATCAGACCTATGGTTGAAGAGGGCTGAGTGAAAGCCCTTGCACGTCTGCATTATATGTATGTATTTGTCATTAACAAAACTAAATTGACGCATTAATTAAAGCTATCTCTAGCTGAGACCTAAAAAGCACAACTCAGATTTGAATTATATCAATGTCTTTTCATCCAGTGCCACCTAATTGATTTCTTTGTTTAGCATTTTTTTCTAGCTAATTCTTTGCTTGTACGGATTCCTTTTCCAATTAATACTCTGGGTCTTCACGATCATGGGACCGACCCATAGGGCAATCTGGCAGCGCTAGACGGGCTGGTGCTGATTTGTAACGGTTTGTGGGCTTTTTTTAGGGTCTGATAGGCCGGTTTTTACTGTTGAAATCCCTGATGTTGCTACAAACATTGCCTCTAATAAACACAAATGCATGCGGTCTCCCCACCTTGCAAAACAACTACACAGCGTGTCTTTACAAGTTCAAAACTGACCAGAAGCACAAATGTGGGTCACTTTTTAGCTGTCTGATTAGCTCATGGGGGCTGCTTTTATTTTGCTGCCCGTGCCTATTTTATACCTCAGTCCGACCCTAGTCTTGTCCTTTCACTGAATTCTCAAATTCACTCTATTCTCATGAAACTCTCCAGGTCTCCTCATTATGTACCCCAGCCTTACCCTTTGTTTCTCATCCCACTCCCCTCTTTTATTTCACCCTCTTTATTTCTTATTCCGTCTTTGTCATTTTCTCTTTGTTTTTTCCCATTCCCAGCTAAGTTCCAGCGCAAAACGTTCTTTTCTTTTCCCTTTTTGTACGACTCTTTTTCGAGTTAATGCGGCAAGTTTTCAAGAACATATTTCACTGAAATTCATTCAAATCCATTCAATTGAACTTTATTCGGCACACGGCCACAAAAGTTTCAACAAACGAACAATCAAATTTAAAATATATATATTTTTTTAAAGTATTAAAAAGACAAAAGTTTCTCTAAAATCATACTTATACATAAGTGTAATGATGGCCATGGAATTTCAAACCAATTTGACATAAAAAGATACAAATAATTTCATATCCTCACCCATTTATTGCACTTCATAGCGTTTCCTAATGCCCAATGCTGTTTTAATAAAATTTAACACAGCAGTGCAAATAACAGGATTGATCAGTGACTGCAAATATCTGTACCCTTCAATATATGTACATGGTCGAATATTCATTAGCAAGGGTACCAAAAATCTACTCCTTAGTTCTTTATAAAGTGCACAAAAAAGAGTAAAGTGCAAGGTGCTCTGGGTAGTTCTATTGTCGCATGGGCAAGAAATAAGGTTGTCCATCCACCCAGATTGTTTTGGGAACGCTACCAAAAAGTGCAAAGTGACAAGGCGGAATCTTATTAAGAGAAAACGCATTTGGCTGTTCGTTGTAAAGGATAGGTAATATTGCTATTTGGGCATGAAAGGACAGTTAGGGCCGGGTACCTCCAGTTGTAAATGATGCAAATTTGCCCAGACACATTACTCCTGTTTAATTATACCCTTCGCATTTGTGGGGACTCTCGACGGGATGTCAAAGTACTCACCCAACCCAATCTCGGATAACCTATCCCTCACAAACCAAAGCCAGGGGATCTTCACAGGCTTATCCAAATCAATAAAGTCTTCGATGATCTCCCTAGAGAACTGTAACTCTTCTGAGACCCAAAATTTGGCCCACAGGACTAGGGGGCCATATCAATGCGATCTTCTATGTATTCCATCCCCACTTCTCTACGGGAAAATGAGGTGGCAGAGCTGCTTGGAATCATCAGCAGAAGTTTTATAAACTTATTCTTTACCACTTGTAGCGATCGACTTCTTTGATAGCCCCACATGCCCGCCCCATACGATGCAACCGACATGCATTTTGCATTGTATAAGGTAACAAGTTCGGGCAATGGTTTTTGGTCTAACTTACAGTCAAACCTAAAGAGCCCCTACACTACTCTACTGGTTTTTGCTGTGTCCTAGCCGTGATCAGGGAATCCCATTTCATATCCTTGCTAAACATGTTCCCCAGGTATGTAAACTGTTCCACCCCCTTAATGGACTTACCCCTTACATTAAAACTTCTGGTTTTAATCTTTTTTGGTCCGCATATCAATATGTAAGACTTTGAGAAATTAACCCTCAAGTCTAATGCCGCCATAGAGTTAGTAAAGGCGTCCAGGGAGGTTTGGAGGCTATTGGCCGTCAAGGCCATGAGTACAGTATCATCCGCAAACGATAGCAGTGGAACAGGCTGACCTCTAATGCAAGGAAAATCGATTTTCTTGCCTAATAAAAACGCTTCCAGGCCATTCGTATGAATTAAAAAAAGAAAAGGAGCTAAAATGCACCCCTGCCGAACTCCTTCAGTTGAGGCAATAGGTTACGTCCTTTCCCCATGTGGTCCGAATCTTATGGAAACAGATGAATTAGTATGCAGCCTTTTTAGGAGCAGGATTAGTGCACTTTCAGAAGCCCATTTCTGTCCTTAGTGCCCACAATTTCCCACTGTTCACAGTGTCAAATGCTCAGGACAAATACATGAAGCCAAGGTGGATAGAGCCACTCTTTGCCTTCATGTACTTGCCCATGATCAGAGACATATTTAGGCACTGCTCTGTTGTTCCCATTCCCCTCTGGAAGCCATACTGCATTTTTGAGATAATCCCCTTACTAGTTGCCCAAGTTTCTAATCAGGCAAGGATTACCCTACTCAGTACTTTAGCGATAGAGTCAATAAAGGAAATAGGCCTAAGCAGGCAGGATCATTTATATTCCCTTTTTTAAACACGGGTACAACTATAGCCCCTTTTCTTCATAATGGTATTGGACCAGTCACCACCGATTTTAAAACTTAAGTTAGAAGGGGTGCTCAAAGATTATGTTTAAATTATAAAGATCTAGTGGAACTCCATCTGGGCCTGAAGCCTTCCTACTAATCCCCTTTACTAATGCATCCTCCATCTCAACTCACCGTAAGTGAGGCGCTAAGCTCTACGGCCTGTGTCATGTCGGCCAAGAGCTCCTCATTAAACATCGATAGCTCCCTACTATTTGGATTAAAGATAGGCGCAAAATGTAGTTCCTAGGTATCACCCAGGATCAATGACTCAATTTTTCCCGCTTCCTCAGTGAATTGGGGTCGATTGATGATGACCCAGAAGCTTTTAATATCTCTAAGAGCACTAGCTTTCTCCAGATCATCCCACGCTATGCGCCTCAGCTCCTCTTTTCTTTCACTGATGGTGGTTTTATGTAAGCGGCTCACACATTTTATTTGTTCTCTGTTACAGGAGTGTGTTTGGAGGGTGGTTTTTAAGATCTTATGTTCTCTAGAGTATTCTGCATTAAACCAGTGGCTCTCACGGTGCTGCTTGGGCCTAGCTGGGCATGTTAATCTATTTGCAACATTAATGCAGAGCCGTTCAAAGTTCTGTACCATCGTGGATGGGGAAGAGTCCTGCTCCAAACAATCCATGATCAAGTAGAAGTTAGATCTAACTAATTTTTGGATTTATTTTTTCCCTTTTACTCTTACACCTTTGTTACAATTATAATCAGTCAAGCGACCATCACCCCCTGTGGTTCTGGCTATTGCTTTGAGTGAGACAATTAGGGGGTTGTGGTCACTCACTATTTCTAGATCCACATAAAAATCACACCCCAGTGAGGAGCACTCCCTAGAAATAAACATAAAATCAATAAAACTTTCCCTACCCCCGCCAACAAATGTAGGGCACTGGACTGAAAAGCTATTAATCAGACTGTCCAAGTCGTTCTCAATAATAATGTATTGTGTGAATAAAATGCTCCAATGGCTGATCTATTTCCAAGAGACCACAAACTCTTTCATTACTGTATTCACGGAATGTGTAATTAAAAAACCCACCCATAAAACACATAAAGGTTGCCACTTCCCAGAAACATTAACGATTTTCATTTGCAAGGCTTTTATAACATGACGATTCATTGGGTGAAAAATATTATAGTACCAATTTACAAGAAGGACTCTCACCTGGAGCATGTAAACAATCATAATGAATTGAAACCACTGGGAGGATCCTACACAAATACTTTTATGGAACCGAATCTAACTGAGAATAAGATTACCAACCCTCCTTTTGCCCTCCCCGACGACAATGCTGTTGCGGGCACATCAAAGGCCTGATAACCATCCATCTCTATACTTTCTATAGCCCACGTCTCCTGTAAACAGATTACATCAAAACCCCTGATGTATTCCAACCAGACCTCATCTGTTAGTTTCGAGCGAATACCTGCTATATTCCAGGAAATTAGCTTAATTTGAGGTATAGAGTGGACCAGATCCGCATCCGATAATATGACTAGTGAGACCAGTGGACTAGCCATGGGTGTCTGTAGCGACCCCTCCCTAGGGCACTTATTTTCAGGGGTTATATTTGCAGCCGCCGTGCAAGATGTCATTTTATTCATGTTCTCTTTTCCCGAGTGACCAGCGGAAATTATAATATAGTCTTTATGGGGCTTTGTGTTGCCATGTGCCTCTTCGGTTCCAGCTCCCCCTACATCATCATACGGGTGGCCTTTTCTATCATTATCCATGTGCCCACCAGATTGTCTAGTTAGTCAATCAATCTCGGTTAGGTCTGAGAGTGCCTCATACCTATTAGGGTGAAAGGATGGGGGGCGCATAGGGGCATCAGTGATGTTTCTAGGCCGAATTAGCTGCATGCTGGGGGGCAAGATCTGACTAGGAGGGCAAAAGAAACCCAAAGGTCGAGCCTTTATCTGTTCGGTAGGTGAGTCTTTCAGCTGGTTTAGAGCATCCTAGACACACTTTGCTTCGCTAAAATTAAGCACGACACAGTCCCCTCCAATGCTTTTCTTAGTGCCGCCAATCCAGCACACCCGTTTAGCCATAATAATGTACTCGAACCAATTAAAATGAGGTGGGGGCTTTTTTGAGCACCCGTGAACCGTTTTATTTATAAGGCTCTGGCAACTTTCTTTTTGATTGGGAGATAACATCAGAACTCCTGTTAAAAACATGGTATAGGGGGTACTTTCTAGGGGCAGGTGTAACCAGTCGACAAAACCACTCCCGCCTGGGGTACCATGTAAGCGACTCTGATACTGTATGTCTCTGGAGAGGGATCTACCCCATCCCTTAAATTGGAAGTTTTGGAGGACAGGACGCCCTGACCTGGATGTTGACTCTGCGGGAGGGAGTTTTCATGAGGAACAAGATTCTCTATTAGCTCTACCAATGTCCTAGTATTTGTGGTCTCTTGTATACGGCCACGGTGTGGAGGGATAAAATTAAGGATAAGTGGTACCTTCCCAGGGGCCACCCCGTCAGATATAACCTCCGACCGATTGCCCCCATGCCCTTCGGTTATATCTCTTGCCGATAAGCCTCTCTCAATTGAGATATGTGGTGAAGTTACTTCTACTGGTACTAGGGCTTTACAAACAATAGTTAGGTGCTCCTCAATATTGGTTAGTCTCACCAAAATGTGTGCCAGGGCCTCCTGAAGTTGCTCAGTTTTCTAGTTAATATATCAAGCCCATCCTGCCCACTGTTATCTATCCCTCCAATAGATGACTTAACAGCTTTTCCTGCAGTATGAGTTTGTTTATGTCTTTTTGTTTTGGCTGACTGATTGTTCATCTTATGGGCAGTCCCCACCCTCTCTGTTCACTTCCTCTTTCCTCCAATCACAGGCAATTTACCAGGCTCCGTCGATATGGTGCAAGGGCTTTCTTCATCATCCCATGGCCCTCTTGATGTGATGTGATGTGATGTGAAAATAATTACAGTGGAAACAATAGGGACTTGAGACCTGTCCTCCGAAGTACATTCTACTATACCAGTATGGGGGTCGTTGTTTGGTGATAACGGCTGGTTAACAGGCGGTAGTTCCGGTGGTAGAGCCAGGGAAAGTCTACGTTCCGCGAGCTCTATCTCCTTATTAATAGCTCCCACACCCTTTTGCAGAAAGCCGTCAAGAGTGGTAACAGTGGTTTTCTGGGCCTGAGTAGGCTTTCGCTTCCCCATGTTGTATTGAACCAACGCCTTTAAATAATTGTAATTCCAAAGCTAGTGCAATAACGTAACCTTATGTTTTCCTTTGTGATTTAAACGAGAGTTAACACCACAAGACCGCTTGCAAATAGCCCAGGTTACAGAACATAGAGAAGGGGCACAGCCCAGCCTCCTCCGGGCTCAGACGGGCGTATGGACCGGGCACGCAGGCGCGCGGCCCGCGCTGCGGGAGCTCGCGGCCAGTTTTGAAGCACCTCCTGGTGCTGCACGCTGATGCTGGTGGCTACGTGCCGCAACGGGGCCAGAGCAGGCTGGTTGTTGTGGTCCCCCCTGGACCAAGAAGTCAGGCAGCAGGTAGGAGCGGTGAAAGCGTGTCCCGCGCTGCCGAAGCCCGTGGCCGGTTTTGAAGCGCCTCATTGGTACTGCATGCTGACGCTGGCGGCTACGCGCCGCAACGGGGGCAGAGCAGGCTGGTTGTTGTGGTCCCCCCTGGACCAAGAATTCAGGCAATCGGCAGCCGGTTTTGAAGCGCCTCCTGGCACTACACACTTATGCTGGCGGCTACGTGCCGCAATGGGGGCAGAGCAGGCTGGTTGTTGTGGTACCCCTGGACCAAGAAGTCAGGCAGCAGGTAAGAGCGGTGAAAGCGGGTCCCACGCTGCGGGAGCCCGCGGCTGGTTTTGAAGCGCCTCCTGGTGCTGCACGCTGATGCTGGCGGCTACGTGCCGCAACGGGGGCAGAGCAGGCAAGATGTTGTGGTCCCCCCTGGACCAATAAGTCAGGCAGCAGGTAAGAGTGGTGAAAGCGGGTCCCACGCTGCGGGATCCCGCGGCCTGTTTTGAAGCGCCTCCTGGCGCTGCATGCTGATGCTGGCGGCTATGCGCCGCAACGGAGGCAGAGCAGGCTGGTTGTTGTGGTCCCCCCTGGACCAAGAAGTCAGGCAGCAGGTAAGAAAGGTGAAAGCGGGTCCCGCGCTGCAGGAGCCCGCAGCCTGTTTTGAAGCGCCTCCTGGTGCTACACGCTGATGCTGACGGCTACATGCCGCAACAGGGGCAGAGCAGGCTGGTTGTTGCGGTACCCCTGCACCAAGAAGTCAGGCAGCAGGTAAGAGCAGTGAAAGTGGGTTCTCACTCTCTTACCGTTGTCTCATTGAACATTTCCTGGTGTCCTTTTTATATTTCCCCCAGCAATCACAAGTCACCAGTTTTGTTCTTTCCCACCTCTTACCTCTATCTTCTCACAGCCATTTCCAGTCAGTATAACTACTCTTAGAAAAATGAATTCATCAAGGACTGTAATGATCTAAACCAGGTTGAAATCTTTCACTTATCATGATAATTGCATCCAGGTGAAGAATACACCCTGATATACAATCAAGTGTTCTTTACTTTATTGTAGGGGGCTATTGAACATCACACTATTGCACAATTTTAGCTCACTGATGCCTGATTGATACAGTAGCCGTAACGCAGGCCTCTAGTTGGAGAATTACACTCCTTCCTAGAACCTGCTTCACCTGCTCAAAATTACACACTCCACTGTTCATATCCTTATTCGAAGTTCTCCAAATCGCCATAAACGTCACCACAAAAAAAAAAATGTATTCACATGATTAACCATTCACCCAAACATCCAATAAATGTAAAGTAATGGTACGCCAGCAGCGAAAAGAACAGAGTCTAGATCACTAGTAATGGTCACCACATGTTGGAGAAAGGAGAGGCCTGTCTTCTCGACCTATCCGAGCCTTCCACACTGTCCTTCACTTGAGTTGCTTCATAGTCTTTAGACTCGCTAAGGGGTCTCACGGTGACTGCTAAACTGGTTCCACTCTTATCTGTCCAGCTGAAAGCTACTACTTGGAATGGGAGAGTTTTACTCTGAAGCTGAACTAGTTACATGCAGACTTCCTCGGGGTTCTATGCTGGCCCCTCCACAGTTCATTATATACTCAGAGCCTCTCTGCTCTAAAGCAAGATTAATGGGTCTGTCCATCAATATTTGGATGACACACAATCCATGAAAATTACTATCTTCAAGGGTGTTTTTGCCATTAAATATACTCTTAGCGAATATTCAAAAGAGGCTACCAGTGAACTTACTGAAACTGAATCCAAAAATAGAAAATGTACTAACCTCAGCGGAGCAACAACACCAAAGGTTTACATGGACTTGATTGGTTGAACACATCCAATCCATTAAAACTCGCATAGATGACAAGAGCCTATCAGCTCAAGCAGTTTTGCTCTCCTTGAATATCCTCAAACCACTCCTAAGGCAATCTCACTTCCGATCCATAATCTGAGGATCACTGATTTCTGAAATTTGTATCCGAGAACAGTCTGCGGCTCGCTTGACAACAGGTACCAACAGGTTTGATCACATTACACAGTACCAAAGATCTCCAGTGGGTGCCATTTAAGGAAAAATCAAATATGCCGGTGTAGCATGGAATGCACTGGAAACTCAACAACCCATTTACCTTCATTTTTGTGTCTAAAGTGGGATGAAAAAAATCTAAGAAGTAACTAAACTATTCACCTCCAAATAAAAAATAATTCAACCCAAAGAACCTAGCTACATCAAGACCGCTTCTTGTACTTTAGGAAACTCTCTTCCTAGAGGATATCTGATATATAGAGATCATTGACACCTTCTGGAAGAAACTAACAATCACACTCTTTAACCTACATCTAAACACCTGCAGACACAAATTCTATAAAAAAAAATCCCAAATAGACCTTTACATAGCACATATAATAAACATGAAATTGTAGTAAGTAATCATACTTGAATGTTATAGGCCTGCAAGTAAATGAAAGTGCTGATTTATGTTAGCCTCCCTGTCGCTGCATGTTAAACGAAAAATAATGCATTAACACTGAAAGGCCTGTTTTTTAAATTGAATAGTTGTTTGTGCACAATGTTTTCCCTTTTTTGCAGATGTTGTAATTTTTCGGAAGCCTTCTGTTAGCTAGTAAATAGATACATGATTTGTATTAGACAACTGATAGTGAGGTTCTCGCCTTGAGGAGAGGAGGTAGAAGAAAGGATTATTCATGTGAAAAACTGTCTTTACCATGGACTGCAAACAAGGTAACAAAGACTATTGTTCAAGTGTGAGAATATGAGGAGTTTACCTAGTCCCAGGAGTTTACTGAAATTCTATTGGATGACATAGAAGACAAAAGACAATAATGGAGCACAATAGAATATTGTGTGTTTATATTAGTGTGTGTTCCTAAAGGAGAGTATGTTTCCTTTTTTGACTCTCTGGCTTGGGACTAATTTCTAAGTTTTTTTATACTTCTCTACATAAGAGGTTGATTAGCCTATTACCTTGATGTCTGCAGATTTATGACTGTGAAAGCTTCCCAGCCTGATATACAAGGGATTTATGCTTATGCATCGATTCTCTTATCAAAGCTCTTTATCTGAACTGACACCTATTTTTAACATAATATTACGTATTTTAGGTAAGGGAATTACCTTTATGGAACATGCTTTTTGAATTGTAACCATAATCTCTGTTCTTTTGAATCACCTTTTTTTTACCTTATATTAAAATATCAATTATTGGATTATGTGCATTTCTAATTCTGAAGATTAATAGACTAATTCTTATTGAATAAAATAAAAAAAACAGAGACATTGAAAAATAAAACTTTTTAACTCATTCAAAAATATCTCTATTGACTTTTCTAAAAGTTCTTAATGACTTAAAACTTCAATTGGATTAATGTAGATATTTACTCCTTTTAATCCTCCTTTTCAACAAACAAAGACCCATGTGACGAGTGGCGGGGGTTGTTTAATGATTACACCTGAAGACTGAGGTATGGATCACCACACTCCCTGACATATAAAAACCTTTTTCTTCCACTCACCAAAAATTAATATGTATGGTTTGCTCCTACTTATTCCCCTATGTTAATAAACTCCCAACCCAAATTTTTAACACTTTTACTCTTTACCTTTCTAACAGATCCGCTCTGCTCAAGACCCTGCAGCAGTACAAGTATTTTTCCAGAAAAACAATCTTACACCCAAAGGGGTAAAGCATTACAATATAAAAAAATCTTTAAATAAATATATTGAAATGAACATCTGGTATTTAATGATGACAATACTGTTTTTGGGATGAATTGAACGTATGTATTCAAAATACACTTTCTGTAATACATAATGAAATGCCTGTATTTTCAGAAAGTAGCAAAGCTATGTTTCAGAAAACATATTGTATTTCAGAATTATATTTATAGTTGATATTTGTACACTAATTTATGCAGAGCTTTTGAAGGTGCACTGATGATTTTGGCTATTTGGTAGGGGGCCCTAGAAAAAGGCACTAACTGCTCTGGCTATTATGTAATGGCTTGTGCAAAGTTTGTTCATCATCTTTACTGAAAATCCCATAGATGATATTACTACTACTACATGACGTGTGAGCATGTAGGATTGGTCAAATATGTCTGATGTTTGATTCTATAAGCTCTCTAGCTAAGTAGTAGCATTGCTGTATGAACCTATGGAACACGATTGATAGATTTGTATAACACAATTTCTCTATCCTGTCCCTTCTGAGTACATCCGTAGAGTCTAATTCTAAGGATGGAAAATGAAGTGAAGAAAAATGCTATATATATATTTATAAATGAAAGTCCATGTGTGAGAAATTGGGCTGTTGGTTAACATGGGTGTGAGCCCTTCTCAACAGCCCCAATCCCTTGTCAGAGTGAACTACAAAAATTTAGTAAAATAACCTGGTAGCTTGGTAAAAAAGAAGCAGTCAGGCTTAACTTAGAGGCAATGTGTAAAATATTTATGAAGCATTCAAAGAACAATAAAGTGAAAACACAACACAAGAAAAAATCCCACACCAATTTATAATAATAGAGTACAATTTAATAGATGATTTGACCCCAATACAACAAAAATCCAATCAGGAGAACCGGAGATATACAAGTTAAAAGATTTAAGGTACGTATAGCACCTAAAAGTATAAAGCACCACTCGTGGTTATATGGTCTTGCGAGACCGGGTGAAAGTACAAGTTCAAGCCAACCGCAATGAAGTATGGGCCAGAAACAGTGACCAGGTTAGACTCACTGAAAAGGTTGACTTCTTAAAGTCCAGTGCTAAAAGTTATTTGCTGTTGAGGCGGCTGCGAGGAGCAGGAAGAGTGCTGTGGATGGTTGTTGCTGTAGTGCAAAGAGCAGGCAACGCATCAATGATGGTCATTACTATAGTGTGATGATCCTGTCAGGTGTAATAGACAGTTGTTGCTAGAACTTTCAGATGGAGGTCACCACTGGCTGTGAATACTGAAGTGCAAAGTGCAGATATTATGTTGCCAGTCATTGCTGGCGGCCGCTTTAGATGGAAGAGTCAAGTTCACCAGAACTTTGTGTTGGTGGTCGGTGCAGGTGGCAAGGTCTTGGGTGAGAAGACCCCAAAACTTCAGGATTTCTCTTTTTCTTATTGGACGAGCTCACCTGATGCCACAACAAGGGTCCAGGACCTAGGAGGCACCTCTTGGTGATCAGGAACTCACTCCAGCAGAGAGTAGCAGGACTCAGGCAGGTCCAGTTACAGGACTAGACAGGTTCATTTGCAGCAAGTCAGCTGGACAGTTGCAGAGAGGCATTGGAGCTTGTTCTGTCCCTGTCGCTCAGACCAGGTGGTCAATCAGCTGACCTTTGGAGTCATTTCATCCTGGGATGAAGGGTACAGATCCAGTCTTCCTTCTCAGACAGAAGGGCAGGCCTCAAGCAGCAACGTAATCCTCTGGCAGCAGGGCAGACCTTTTTCTGTGGTATTCACAAGTCCAGGAGTGTACTCAAGAGTGGATCTGAGGGATCTCTTTTTATACTTGGTGCTCACTATGAAGTGGAAGAAACTTCTGGAGTCTTCCCCTACAAAAGTGTCTCAAAATTCCTGCCCTGGTCCCATTGTGTCTGCAGGCACAATAGGCTAGTGTGAAGTCCTTTGTGTGTAAGCTGAGGATATGTCTTTGAAGTGCAAGTGTGACAGGTGACAGCTCCACCCCTCACATCAAGTCAGGATAGCCTATTTTTCCAACACCCAGACCTTCTGTTGTATTGCTGTCTGGGAGGAATACGCAAGGGCGAACTGCCAGCTTCACCTAGTCTTGCCACCCAGGATACCAGCATCAAATGGTTACCACACGAAAATGCAAACTTTTCAGAAGGGGCATTTTCAGATCTGAGACTTAAAATCCGACTTTATCATTAAAGAGAGTTTTAAATTACAATTCCTTAGACACCAAACATGACATTTCCTCCTGCTCCCAGTCACAAGTTATCACTTGCTAAATCTAATAAGGGAACCCAATATTATCCTATGGAAGAGTTAAGCCTTGCAATAGTGAAAAACACATTTGAGAGTTTTTCACTATCAAGACATGTAAAACATATTAAATGCAACTCACCGTGCCCTATGGTCTGTTAGGACTTACTCTAGGGGTGACCTATATGTATTAAGAAGGAAGGTTTAGGCCTGGCAAAAGGGTTTATTTTGCACAGTTGAATTGACAGTTTTAAAATGCACACAGGTTGCAATGGCAGGCCAGAGGCATGTTTTAAAAGGCTACCTAAGTGGGTGGCTCAATATGTGCTGCTAGGCCATTAGTAGCATTTAATTTACAGGCCTGGGGTACATGTACCACTTTTCTATGGACTTACAAGTAAATTAAATGTGCCAATCGGGTGTTGGCCAATTATACTATGTTTTAAAGAGAAAGCACTTTAGCACTGGTAAGCAGTGGTAAAGTGCACACAGTCTTAAGACCAACAAAATACATTTCAGCAAAGCTGGAGGGGTGAAGGCAAAATGTTTGGATGTGGCCCTGAAGAGAGGGCCAGGTCCAACACCATATGAAATTGATTTTAAAGTGCTTATTATAGATATAGATCTTCAGCCTATTTTAAGGGAAATTGTACTGAAAAATCCACTGTTTTGCCATCATTTTTTCAAAAACTTCCTAAGGAGGGTTAATCCCAATGATGCCTGTGAAACATAAAGCATAGTGGGCATATCGTAAAAGTACTGAAATATTTTATTGTGCATGGACATTAATTAGGAGTCACCAGAGGCCTCAACTTTGCCCCCTGACACTTCCCTTGCAGCCCCTGGCCCTGCCGTTTCAGCCCCTTGCCTCAGAGGAGAGAGGAGGCAAAGACAGTCAGGTCTGGGGCATTGAAGGTCCAACATGTGCAGTGCCATGGTTACTTGTGCCTATCGCACCGTGGTGTGGCCCTGAACCAGTGCATTTCCATGGGACTCTGCAGCGGCAGTCTTCGGAAGCCTCTCAGTGAATATGGATTAAAAAGGACTGCAGTGTCATGTGGCCCATAGGGACATTGCCGTTTTCCACTAACTTAGCATGAGCATATCGCAGCTTGCCTGCTGCTTTTGTGCACGCTACTACACAGCTTTATTTTTGCAATATTTCAATGACTGCTTTCACATGAGAACTCATCGCGGTGTTCACACTCTGCATGTTCCTGGGCTTTTGACTGAACATTATGTGCAAGGTTGAACAACAATGCCCCTTGTTATTTTGTTCTGATCAGACCTTAGCCCTTAGACAAAACATATAAATGCAGCTATTGTGTGGACAACGTACTTTTGTTTTTAGTGGGTACACAAATTAGGTGAGACACACTTGGAGAGGGACCTTTCCAGGGAGAAGAGCGAGACAGCACCTATGATGTAGATCTACCATCTATAGGCTAAGGTCAAGAGATGTTCTAATAAATAATAATACTGCTTCTTTGCAAGGGGAGGGAGGATAGGCTCCACTGTCTTTTTATGATGACATCTCCCTTCATGATTTATGAACTAGCTGCTATGCTGACTATATTTGTACTATGCATTTTCCTGCATGTTTGGGCACAAATACTGCATGTTAGGGCACGTTAGTTAAAATACATATTTTAAACAATTTTGTGATTCTCTCAGATCTTGTTGTATATGTATAGGTTTTTTCAAGCTTGAAGTTTAAAAGGTCTTTCTGTGCCCTCTTTTGCGCTACCGCTCTCTCTGTTTGCTTGTTCCATTCCTAATTTGGCACAAGTGGTCACTATTGCGGCACCTTACCGTGCGGCGGTTACAGCATATTTAACTGGGCTTGGAGTCCCTAATGCGGTGGCTGATTTTATATTTGTGGTCGAAGCGGACACGGATTACCGCTTCAAGGTTTTTTACTCTTGGGTTACATTTCCTGGAGTGGATGGAAATTATAATACCTTTCATGAATATACACCAGCTGCAGTTCCGCATACCATCTGGTTTAATTACACCCTTCCTCACCCTGTTTCTGTGGTCCGTTTAGGCCCCTTATCGATCGACGGGGACAGTTGGCCTCTTTTCGCTGGTTTTACAAGTGATGTGCAGTATTAAAAGTGAGAAAGTGCATTGCATGTGTAGGAATAGTACCAAAACGCCTACAAAATAAAAATATAGTGCTTTGCAAAAGACAAGGAAGAACAAAAACAAGGAAGAACACATGTACTTGGTCAATGCTCTATGGAGGAGATAACGAAAGAAATGAATGGAATCCTACGGGAGCTAAGCAATTGAAAGATTGCAAATAAGAGTGACAACGAAAACAACTAATTGTATGCTGGGGGAGGGTTGTAAACCCACTGAATTGTACACAAAAGATCTTGCAGTACTACACATATGCTATGTAGGCGAGACCTAAAAAGTCCAAGAATCACCCTCAACTCAAATATGACACTTGATGCTCATATTTGTTCTGTGATCAGCAAATCCCAAAAATACATCTGCTCAGTCCCAACAGTTTTCTTCATTCCTCCAACCCCTGCCTCTAAAATTCACCCTGATCGAGTAACCACCATCAGGAGCAGGCTTCATTATCTCCATTCATTCTGTGTTGGCCTACTTAAGACAGCAAATGTAAGCCTTAAACATCAAAACAAAATGTGGCACTGCACGTCTTGCGCCCCCCCATGCACCTCTGCTTACAGAACAAAAACATTCTACAGAAGCACTGAATAAGTTGCAACTTGAAAGAATGCAAAAAGAACAATTGATGGACAGAATGCAGAACAATGTAATACATTCACCCCAGTACAGAGATCTGGCCATAAATCCATCGGTTTTTTTGTTCCCCATGCCATTCGGTTTAATCCCAGCCATATGCAAATCAGTCTTGACCCTGTGCCCCATGGGAACAGTCCAGCCCGAACTGCCAAGCCAGATCGTCCCTGGACTGGAAACAAGCATCCTAGGACTGGTTTCGGGCTTTCAGCCCTCATCAGCCAGGGTAGCTTGACTCCAGTGGCATGGAGAGCACGGGACCCACATCTGGGCGTACCCAGGCATACCTGTCCCACTCTGGTGGTAAATGACTCCACTTGTCACAATTAGAGCCCAGTGACCCCTGACTTCACTGGGACCAGGTCTCAAATCCCACAATGGCTCTCTCATGGTGGATACAGGCACTTGGGTGGGAAGATACCCACTGCCCCACAGGCAGACTGCCACTACACAAAATATCTCTCACCAACAGGAACATGGATCCCCAGAGTTATCTTGACATTTTTATTGATCCTGAAAACTGCTGAACACACAAAAACTCGGCAGAAGATCCCTTTAAACCCATAACTTAATTTAAAAACAACCCCCCTCTTTTTCTCGAAGGTCAGTGCCGGCTGCACCGCCCTGAAGCCAACCCTGCACTCACACCACATACAGCAGATTGTCAATGGCCGCTCTCGGAGGTGGTTGTGTGTGTCGACCAACGGGACGGATGGACACCCTGCCACCCAGACTTAAATTCAGGCTGAAGGATTCCTGGATCCTGGTCTGCAGCAGGCTCCGTGGCTGATACAGCGTCTCCCAAGAGGTGGCTCAGAACTCGGAGGGGGCTTTCGGCAGGGGGTGTATTATGCCTTATAATACACGATTCTACCATCTCCCGCCCTCCTGGCCAGTTTAAACCCCTTCTATCTTCCTTTTCTGCTGAGAAAGAGATCTCCGGGGTTCTGTCTTCGTTGAATAAACTCACCAATGAGAAGCTGCGAGTTTGAGGCAAAGAGGTTAAAGAATGTCGCTATAAGTCACTATTAACGACAGGTTTGTGGTTTAGTATGAACGGCTCAGTGGGCTCAAGCACGCGTTGCAGGGGTCTGTGTGTGCCCGCAAGATCACAATTTGGAATCCTGGGGTCCACTCAGCCTTTCATCTTCCTGTGTGCACCCCAATGAAACGTTAACCAACCAATCGGTCATATAGCTCCCAGAGCCCCATGGAGATGGATGCGCGCTTTACGGCGCAGGTTATGTTTTATGCAGCGCCCCAGTTACGAACTCTAGCTATGTGATTAATAAGCTTATATGAGCCATACATTTTATATTACCATTATCAGAGCACGACTGACGTCCCAGACGAAGAAACTTTATAGGAAAAAAAGTGTTAAAGAGACATTGTGCAAAGGAGCGTCATTTCACCTGGCGTGCAAGAAGCAAAGTGACATATTTGCCGATGTATACCGATGTGTTTCATGGTGGTATTTATTGTTAATAATTGCAAAAGGCGGGAGCCGCCTGCGGCCCTCCTTTTCAGCCTGTCCCCTGCTGCCAGGCGTGTCCACAACGCCCATACGGATGGCATGGGATGTGGTGAACAGTGACAGGGTAACTAACTGCAGAGGGCACCAGGGTTGGTGATGACGTGCTCAAGTTTTCATCTTAGTTTAATCATTTGCACAAACTCTACAAAAAATAGAAGTGCGCATCCACATTTTTGAATTAAATACATATGGTAATAAAACAGTTGCACCTTCGTTTTTTCGTCTACCAAACAGTACAAATAACAACAGACAAATAAATAAATATGGATTAACACAGATGGGAAAAATAAAACATGCATTGTATAATTGTGAAGACATAAAAAAAGAGCATAACGAGGAAAACGGGAAGTAATCCCGAGAGGCAGGCAGGGCTGGAGAAAGTCAGTCACATTTTAGGTTTGACTACAGATAGATCTTAACGCAGAGACTCTCGTGTCAGGCTAGCGCTTTTGAAAGGCTGTCAGGGCTGGGGTAGATCAGTTTCATGTCAGGGCAGTACCTTTGAAAGGCTGGCAGAGTTGGGAGAGAGTCAGTTAGATGTCAGCCCAGTGCCTCTGAAATATTTGCAGCGCTAGATGAGTCACATGCCAGCCCAGTGCCTTTGAAAGGCTGGCAGGGCTGGGTCTGGGACAGAGGTAGTTAGATGTCAGCCTAGATCTTCTGAGAGACTTGCAAGGCTAGGTAAGGCACATGTCAGCCCAGTGCATTTGAAAGGCTGGCAGAGCTGGGGCCGAGTCATTTAGATGTCAGGCCCATGTTTTGAAGCCTTCGTAGGACCTGGTGAATGGCATGTCGGGCTCGACTGTGATGGAGACAGTCATATGTCAAGATGGCGCCTCGGAAAGGGTGATGTGGCTGGAAGCGAATCAATACAATGTCAGTGCTGACTTACAGAGCTGGGGCAGTGTCAGTCACATGCCGACAAGTACCACCCCGTTGAACTGGAGGTCCATCTGGCCCCACCGCTCATACCTGCACAGGCTACGTCTTGATGAGAGGCCCTGCACTGAGGATGCAATGCGCTGTGGCGATTCTGAAGAGATGGGGGCTGTCATGTCAATGCAGGTCTTTGCAATGGGTCTGATCCACACAGCAGCAGCGATGCATCGGTTTTGCTTGGGGTTGTGCCACGCAGCAGGGGAGATGCATCGGTTCTGCTGGGTCCTGAGAGAGAGAACCTTATGCCCACTTCCAAGGGTCCAGGACTGGGGTGGCATCATTTGGCAGGGTTAACTCACAGATGGCGGAGTTCAGGTGCTGAAGTCACGGTTGTCAGGGCCTTCTGTCCCTGAGGCTCAAGTCAGGAGGCCAGCCATCTAGCCCTTGGAGTCATTCTGGGGTCCTGGGTTCAACAGATGCAGGTCTAGTCATTGTCACCCAGGCAAGATGTCAGCAGGTCAGTACAGCAGGGCAGCAGTCCTTCAGAACAGCAATTCAGCAGAGTAGCAGTCCTTTCAGCAGCACAGCAGTCCTTCTTCCTCGCAGCTTGTCCACAGGTCCAGAACTGTACTGAAGAGCTGGTATCTGAGGTCCAAAACTTATACCCAGTTCTGCCTTTGGAGGGAGAGAAAATTCAAGATCTTCCTATTTGAAATGCACAGATGTCCTGCCTTCCTTGCCCTGGCTCCTGACTAAAACAGGGAGTATACAGCCCTTTGTGTGGCGGCAGGACACAGCCGATTCAGGTGTAAGTATGGCTGTGCCCAGCCTTTCCCTCCCATCCTGCCAGTGATGGCCCATATAGACCCACCTAAGCTCTCTATTGTGTGTGGCTGTCTAGAGGGAATACACAAAGCTCAAATGTCAACTAGACACTGTCCAAGACACTTCCTGGTGCGAGCTACTTTGTCCTGACTCGTCCACCCACTGGAAAAGCAGGTTCGCACCACTGGTATGAATAGAGGCTCCTAATCTGACTCTGGACAAAGGCACAGCACTCACCCAATGTCTGTTCCATTCAGGTGAGGCTGATCCACTCCCAGCGCCGCTGTTCGTTCTCCGGCCACTTGTGGAAATTAGCCTTTTTAGGGGCTCACCGGTGCAGGGGTTCACCCTTATCTGTCCACGTGTCCTAAGACCAACAAAATAGAGATTGGCACAGAAGCTGGAATTCAAAATAACAAGTTTATTTACTCATGAGTGAGACCACGTCCATACAACACCCTCAAGTGTTCCAGGTGGTAGTGGCTTCAGTACACAGACCATGGGCCTTTTATACTGAGTTTTCTGCACCGGTAAGCATGTAGTTACGAACAGAAGGTACATGCCTACACAAGAATAACTACCGACAAACATGGTCAAATGGGAAATCACTTAGTCAGCAAAGTGGGAGGGGAGACAGAACTGCTTACATCAGTAGGATGTGATAGACAGTTACATTCTCAAACAGGTGCATTCTAGCAGCTACGGGCCTTTCTGAGCTCATACATTGCTTGAGCTTAGAATAGAAGGAGTTAACTAAAGCTGATGATTCAAGCAGAATAGAAAGGCAAGCAACAGTGAAGACGGAAGAATCACATGGCTAACAAAATGGATGCCACAACCAAGATGGCTTTAGCTCATGCTAACAGCAATTATTTTCGATTTCCACAGATGGCCCTTTTAGCGTTAGCTGAAGACATCGCTATGATTTGGAAGGAGCATGGAAGTTAACATGAATAGCCATCCAGTCAAAGTCCATGTTCCTGAATCCTGATGGATTTCAGTGGCTTATCTTGTATAGCTTAGAAATTGTTTCAAAAACTGAAGGGGTGTGGTTAGGGATGTAAACACAACTGCTCCCGATGATGCAGCATGCTCCACCACGATTAGCCTGTTTTGGAGCGCCACAATTCTCGCAACTTGTAGTTCTTCTGTGATATTTCCAAGTGCCATGGCTGTCTGATTGGTTACAGCCTCTACAACACGTGTCAAGCACCTTTTCTTTCTGCTGTTTAAGGCCGCACCAACAAAGAAGAATAGTCCCAAATTAAAGTCAACATACTGCTGCAATGCAGTATCAGTTTGATCCACCTCATCGTGATTTATTGTGCTTTTTAATCGGTTCTAGGAAATGTCTTTAAACAGTTCATAGTCTTTATGGTAGGATGCAGGTGCTAAGAACACAGGTGGTAGCAAAAAGGACACAAAACATGTACCGACCAACTAATAGGTAGAAGGTAATATCCCTTATTTCCACAAATGAAATAGGTGTTGTGTGATGAGAAAAAACTGCTGTTGTTAGCTCCAGTAATATTTAACACCAGAGTACAATCACTTTTCCCCACAGGAATACTGCCAATACTGTTCACACAAAGGTCTGCTCGAGCTCTAGTAATAGCTATAACAGGAGGTCCATTACCCTTGGCAGTTCGAGTGTTAGGGAAAACATAGTGTGTGGAAGAATTTCCTCGGTGATACTCCTCCATTTCCCATACAGTTCCTGTAGCTTGCGGATCTCCTTCCTCATCAGGATAGCATACTTTATTTAGCTGAGCATTGAGTCCTCCTACACCAGCATCAGTGATATTAGCAAGTTGAGAAACCCATAACAGTGGGAACCAGGCTCTGCAGGAGCTGTTATGTGAAAATGGCAAGGGAATGAAAGGAGTTCCTCCATTTTTCTGATCAGCTGGCATCATTCCACACACCCAACAGTTGGTGATGTTTGTAGCATTGTGGGTGTGATGCAAAATTTGAATAAACGTATTGTTGAGATAGAACAGCCTGTGCTTCTTCTCATGATAAGGAAGGGTGAAGTAATAGTGATCAATGGGGACAGGAGTAGTAGCAGTCAGTACATTTTGAGCAGGGGCTATTTCCTCTACAACCAATGTTATGGTAGCAATGATGATAACAACTGAAGTGAGTCCAATAATGAACATAGTCTTTCGATCACAGACTCTTGCGGCAGTTTATTTCTTCTCTGTAGGCATGTTCATCTCGACATTGAACAACAAAGCAGATGGGGCCCTAAGGTCCTGGGCAGCTGTTTTCTTCACTGAGGTTGAGACGAGTAATTACAACTAGAAGACCCCCCTTTGCTAGTCAAGCTTGCACTACCCAGGACAGTGACTCAACTATTCTCTTTCAGCAACGAAGTGTCTTTCTTCCGGGGTCGTAGCTTGTATTGAGATGTACCAGGAATCGTGTCCTCAGATCCTTCAGGTGACGCAGCTCGGCCTCTCTCGGTGTCCAGGATATTGTAGTGATCTTTCAGCACAGGAGGTTCCACCAAGGCGGATGGCACCCTCTTGCAGTGGCTAGAATGGACCCAGTTCTTCCGACTGGTCACTTGGACTGCAGTTCTGGTCACTAGAAGAACTTGCTCTGGTCCCCGCCACCGAGGTTCCAGGCTACTCGACCTCTGGAACACCTTCACCATCACCTGGTCACCGGGCCATAGATCATGGCCATCACCTTGCGACCTGTCAGAAAGAGCTTCTCGGGCCTGTTGATGAATAGAAAGCAAACTGTCAGTCAACTGTGACAAATAGTCACTCATCAACACATGGGGAACATCATGTGAAGGGCATGGCTTTGGGACCCCCCAAATATTCACAGGTCTGTCAAAAACAACCTCATAAGGTGTAAGGCCGGATCGAGTATGGGGTATCGATCTAATGGAGAGCAATGCTAAGGGCAGGGCATCAGGCAATTTTTCACTCTAATCTAACAGGCACCAATGACACAGCACCTGTACCCTAAAACTCTAGTCCTTCCCTAACTCCTGTGTTGTCCTGCTGGCGCACTGCCCTTTCGTCGGGGTCGCAGAGTGTACCTAGTGTGCCCAGGCACCTCCTTATCAGCAAACAAAGGTGCAGACTTGCATTCACTTGGGGACCGGATCTCAGAGGTCTGATGCACAGAAACTGGAGTATCTGAAGCAACCTTTGTTTCAGAGGGGGTCCCCTCAGGCAAAACCTCCTTGCTCTTGTTATCGGTCTGTGACTCTCTTAGCTAGGCATCAAGAAAAGGAACAAAGCAAGAAATCAGCTTAGCATCCTGATTTGTGACCCCGTCTTTCACCCAAGAATTATCCGACAGTGGTTGGGGTACACGTTTCTTCCAGCCTTCCACCTTCACTGCTGTTATAGTGGCCAGCAACACCTGTGTTGGGTCCTTTCACCTCGGCTCCAAATTAGACTTGTGCTTAGTCTCAGTTGGATCTGATATCCTGGCCCCTCTGGCAATGGTTGTAGGGCAGCAGATATCTGTTAGTGAACAGAACGGAAATCTTTAGACACAACATACAAATAATCCATCAAAAGTGGATATTCAAGTTCAGAAACGCCACTATATTATTCTTCTGAAGAGCCTAAAAAAAAGGAATTTCAAAACAACTATTCTTTTAATGAACTTGTACTTATAAGTCATGGAAATCACAATTCAGCTTCTACTTTGAGAAGCTTCACTATTGTGCAAAACTGCAGACACCTCCGAAATTATTTTCCCTGCATAAGAACAACCATATTTTGCGCTTATGACCATGCTCTCATATTATAAGTGTAGCGGTAAACTCTAAAACTGTGAATGTAACAGAGATTCATATTACATGAATAACTGATTAATTAAACATAACCTAGTAGGTACATGAATTTTCCAGCAGAACTTGTTTGTGGCAGACAAGAAAACAAGCAAAGAACATTTTGTTCTTAAAAATGTGTACTAAGGGCATATAGGCATCTTTCATAGCATTGTGAACAATATGCATCATACTTTTCACGATCCGGGCCATGTAATATTATATTCATGGGAGAAACCTATTCATCATCTCTAGCAAGGGCTGTCAGCTTGATTACATAGACTAACTGATGAGGGACTCGTGATGCATCTGCGATTTATGTAGTGCTGTAATAAAATAAACAATAATGGTGATGTCACCTGGGATTTTGGAACAAAAATCACCAACATATAGTTCCCTTTAAAGGTCAAATAAGGGAACATCAGTCTATTCTACCCATCCTTTCATCCTTATCCAATTCCAATTTCATCAGTTTAAAGAAAGGAGGGGTAGTAACATGGCATATTTGTTTATTAATTTTGTTAATTCTAGCAATTTGTTCAAACAGTATTACTTAATAGCCAATTTAGACATGCACTGGTGAGGTGCTTTGTCTCTATTTATTCAAAAACATACTCACAGCATCCTGTGAAATAAATGACTAAAGCAAGCCCAACCATTGTCTCATGGCCGTTGCTGAACAACTCAGGCAGGCGAGAGAGAAAAAGAGAGAGAGTACACAACAACAAGCTGCCCTGTGTACTTTCCACGCAGAATTGCTCACAATAATACACATAATAGGGACATAAACCAAGAAAAAAGACACAATAAAACATATACCAAGCACAAAAACCCAAAAAACACAGTGTGTTACTTAATTTTGCTTACCCTTAATTTACCCAGGAGCTAGTCTCCTACCCCCCTTCGACAGTAGTTGACCTAAGCAGGTGAACTCCTGTCGACAATACTTACCCCCTTTGGCAGCTGGGCGCAAACAGACTTGTAGGAGGTAAATAGCTAGGGTAAACCATACTAAGGGCCATGTCCAATACTATTGGACTGTACCACTTTGTAAATTTTGATGTACAAGTACATTGAGCTAACTAGAAAACATGAATCCAATGACCAATTACCAATTCCTTTAGCTATTGTGCTGTTTAACATTATGGCGCATTAATGCAAACTTTATTTTATTTCCTCCTCATCTGACCCTAGCACAGCAACCTTAAATTGAAACCATTATTCTATATGAATGGCAGAGCAACTCTATGTGTCAGAAGCTGCACATGGCCCACAGCCACTGCTGCCCCTCCTTCTCTCTTATGGCTTCACAGAACCTGCCTGGTCTTTCACCAAAAATAATAAGCAGAGCCTCCCCTCTCTCTCTACGCTCTGGCCCCCTCCTTCGGAATGTCTTCCAGGGTCAAAGTGCCAGAACAAGCCTGCCAGAAATAAACCGTCCTTTTTTTTCATAGAGGGGGTGAGCACATTCCTACATGAACTTTCTAAAATATGTGTCTTTTTAAGCACAGAAATAAACAGCACTGTTTAATTCAAACATGCATTCTTCTTTACATTTTTCAAAAGTTACACTTTTCCTATTTCAAAACCAATGTATATTGTTACTATTATTTCTGATCAAACCATATTTTTATTTATGTATAATTATTTATTCATTTTTCAAAATGTAAAGTGTAATTCTTCCACTGGCATCTGCAGAACACAATAACAAACCAAATTGAGCTCAATCTAGATATTTTCAAGATGGGGCCACACACTCATAACACATAACACAGCTTGCTGAGGCAAGCCATCCTTACACAAAAGCACAGTCGCTATCCACTCAAACAAGTCCTTCACAAGCATCACCACTGGTGTCAGTCCACAAACCTCATAGACACTCAAACACACAATCAAACCACAAATCAACACCAGGACAAAAACAAAAGTCAGCCCACAGACTACACTCAAACCAAACCAATTGTAAACCATACTTACAAACAAAAGAGTTCTCAAAAGCAGTATAGTGACTGCACCAAGACAAGTAAACAGCCCAAAGACTGTTCCATGTTCAAGAAGACAGGCTCTAGCCCCAAGGTTCGCAAACACTCTGTGTCTTTTCCAAATCATACTTCTTCCATAAGGCATGCCTATTACAGGGGTCGGCAGACCCACCCAAACAAGATAGGGTAAAACCCCCAAGCCTTTGCAACAAGAGACCGAATTACCAATTGGCCTGGGGGAACACTCAAGAGCGCTCCGTATCACCACTTACGAATTTTACTAAATGCAGGCATGTTCTTCCAAGTATACCCATTCAAACAAATATCGTAAGGAGAAAAATCCCCACATTACTTGCCTTTATGTATTGCAATAAATAAACAAACAAACAAAACCAGAATCTTGGCCAAGCAAATCCAAAATCAAGAGTGCCGCTTCAGCGACCTACCAAACAAAAGTCTCCACCCTCCAACTGCCAATCCCTTGGTTGACCTAATAGTCACTGCAAAAACGGGCACCAAATGAAATATCAGTCGGGACCGCCTCCACCTGGAGGGTCAAATCGGGAAAGCCGGAAAAGTCACTTTGGTCGGCAAGACAAGGGTCTCCTCCTGCAGGGTACCGCCTCAGAAATATTCCATTCATCCGTCAAGACCACTCCTTCAGGGGACCGCGTCTCCAATGAGCCCCACTAGTTGGGCACCAAACTGTGGAAATGAGCCTTTTTAGTGGCTCACTGGTGCAGGGGTTTGCCCTTATCTGTCCACAGGTCCTTAGACCAACAAAATAGAGATTGGCACGGTAGCTGGAATTTAAAATAACAAGTTTATTCACTCATGAGTGAGACAACGTCCATACAACACCCTCAAATGTTCCAGGAGATAGTGGCTTGAATACACAGACCATGGGCCTTTTATACTGAGTTTTCTGCACTGGTAAACATGTAGTTACAAATAGAAGGGACAGGCCTACACAAGAATAACTACCGGCAATCATGGTCAAGTGGGAAATCACTTAGTCAGCAAAGTGGGAGGGGAGACAGAACTGCTAACATCAGTAGGATATGATAGACAGTTACATTCTCAAACAGGTGCATTCTAGCAGCTACAGGCCTTTATGAGCTCATACATTGCTTGAGCTTAGAATAGAAGGAGTTAACTAAAGCTGATGACTTAAGCAGAATAGAAAGGCAAGCAACAGTGAAGACGGAAGAATCACAAGGCTAACAAAATGGCTTCAGCTTATGCTAACAGCAATTATTTTCGATTTCCACACGCTCACAGCCAGGATCTCAAGTCAGGCACTGCGGCACCCACAGGCAACTCTGAGCCTCTTTGGTCGATGGGTTGCTAGGTAACCAACAACAGCGGCTTGTATTGGTGTAAGGCTACTGGTCACGAGCACACTTGTCACGGGGCAACCATGGACTCGGTGCCTGTGACAAGTGCACCACCGTGCTGCCGTTATGTACTGTCCCCCGAGTCCAAGCACTGGTGCTGTCACTTCAAACAGGGTACCTGCGGAGGGGGTAAGATGGAAGGGGCAGGGTAGGCTGTCGGGATGATAATGAAATCACGGCTGTGCATGCACTGCACCTTGGCTGCTGGGCGCTCAGCTGTGGCTGTACCCCTTATGGGGGTTCGAAAGTGCAGAACGCATTAAATCATTTTGTGTAATCACACACACACACACTGGTGACAGTAGAGTAAATTAGCACTTGTATCCTTAAGCACAGCGCCTCTCCCCACAAGCGTGGCCATGCTAATTAAAAACAGATGGCCCCTGCGCAGTTTTATTACAACCACGGCCTGCGTGGGAGACAAACGCGGCCATGCTAATTAAAAACAGATGGCCCCTGCAAGCCACTGCTGGCTCCCGAGAGCAAAACGCTCTGGGAGTAAACATTCCCTAAGAAGCTGGGACATCCACACGCCTTTGGCCAATTGCATACTAAAGCCAGATGCAAAGGCCAATCGCATGTGAGCACCACACGCACGAGCTTCTACAAAAGCTGGAGAAAGCTGAAGTGATTCCAAAAGGTCGATTCCTAGGGCAGCGCATGTGCACTGCGCTAGGCTCGACCTAAAAATAAAATAAAAACAATGGAATGCCGAATTGAGCAGCCAGGGCCAAGTTCAGTACAGGTAAACAACCCCCCCCCCAAACTCCCCAACAGCCAGGATGGCCAGCCAGAGTCCGAGGGGAAGAGGAAATACAGATTCAGGGCTCCATATGTCAAGAGGCGCATCACTGGGAAAAACCAGGGATGCATCTCTTTTGATAGCGCTTCCACTGCAACACCATGGCAGCCAAAGCCTGGCAGCTTGGACAGTACCCGGGGCCTGTAGTCTTCACTGGGCCTGCGTCTAAGACCCCGAGTGGGAGGTGGAGGTGCTGTGGAGTTGCTGCGGCCTGACGGTGTAGGCGGGCCGCGTTGAGATAAAGCCTTTAGGACGTGGCAGTAGACATTGAGGCATAGTCAATCGCCCTTATCTGGTGGTGAAGTCTGGCAGGTCACATGGAGACAGGTTGCTGACCTGTGTGAGAAGACTGTCTGGCCCCCCCTTGGAGCTGTGATTGGTAGAGGCACTTCTGTGCACCAACAGGACGGAGGATGTAGCACTGCCTGGACGCTGTGGAAGGTAAGGCCCCTGAGCTGCGCCAAACTTGTGTGGTGGGAGTGCTGCAACCTCATGCCTAAGTGGGCCCTGTTGCATCACCTGCATCGGGAGGTTCCCCAGCAGACTTGGCGACGACTGCTGTACCTAGGCTTGTGAAACCCCACATGGCTGAGGCTCCTGCTGGCTGAGTCACAGATTCTGACAGAGCACGGCGGATTGAGCACCGGTGTCGATGTCCAGATGTGGAGAAGGTGGGACGGGCAGCGGAGGAGTCCTTGGGGTCGTGTTGGGCCCAGGCCTAGCACTGGTCTGTGGCGCACACTGTGCCCTGAGCAATCTCTGTACTGCAGAGGACGCACATTGCAGATGAGACCGCACAAGACTGGTGAGGGACTCCACTAACTGGCTCCAGTTGCTCAGATCGACCATTGTTGGCAGCGGATGCCAGGGAACCAGGGACCGGTTCGGGCTCTTGGGTGTGCAGGGGACTATCCCTTAGCGGTCTTTCTCTTCCCACAGCTCAGAGCCATCTGCTAGCTGCTGCTGCTGTCCCCATAAGATGCTGCTGGTTCCTTTGACCCGTGGATCAGATGTCCGAGGCCCTCCAACCCAGCAGGCTCCAGCCTGCGCCTCATTGTTGGTGGTCCAGTGGTAGAGAATCACTGCTTTGCTGCTTGACTGACTTCCTGTCCCTCTTTTCTGCTGTTCCTGTCCCTCATTCTGCTCTTCTCTGTTGCTTTCTACCTTTGGCTTTGTATTTATTTCTTTGCCGTGTTTGTCTTTGTCTTTCCTGTGCTTTTGTACAGTTGCTTTTTCTCTGTCCGGTCATTGATGCTGCAATCCTCCGCAGCCCCACCCCCTCCAGTGTCCTTTCCCACATTTCCCACCTTCCAGCTGTTCAGCCCCCCGCAGCACTACTTAATGCTGAACGCTGTGCGGCCATGAGCAGCGGGTGTGCCACTGGTGCGCCGCATGGGCGCCAAAGGCAAGCCCGTCTGCAATGTCCGTGCATCGACTGTGTCCAGTGCAAGTGACCCTGCCTCTCAGACACTCCACCCCTATGACTCCAGCACCCTCCTTGCCCACAACCCTGGACGCCACTCCACCTGCCATCTAGCATCACCATATAATACCCTTGCACTCTTTGCCTGCCAAAACTGAAAACGCAACTTCTGCCACATCAACATACCAACATCCTGGCAGATGAGGGGTGAAACCCGGAAACCGATCCTAGGATGACCTGGCAGTTCAGGCTGCACTGTTCTTATTGGGCACAAGGTTAAGACTGACTTGCATATGGCCAGGTGTAAACTGGAGTGGCATGCTGAGCAACAGAAAGATGGATTTAAGGTAGATCTCTTGACTGGGGTGAATGGAAGGCATTGTTCTGCATTCTGTCCATCAATGGTTCTCTTTGTAATTGTCACCCCGAGTGGGACGGGTTTGCCCAGACGTGGGTCCCGTGCTCTCCATGCCACTGGAGTCAAGCTATCCTGGCTGATGGGGGGTGAATCCCCGAAACCAGTTCTAGGATGCTTGTTTCCAGACCAGGAAGGACCTGGCCTGGCAGTTCGGGCTGGACTGTTCCCATTGGGCACAGGGTCAAGACTGATTTGCATTTGACTGGGCTCAAACTGGAATAGCATGTCGAGCAGAAAAACAATGGATGTAAGCCCAGATCTCTGTACTGGGGTGAATGTAAGACATTGTTCTGAATTCAGTCCATCAATTATTCTTTTTGTATTTGTCACCCCGAGTGGGACAAGTATGCCGGGATGTGGGTTCCGTGCTCACCATGCCACTGGAGTCAAGCTATCCCGGCTGATGAGGGGTGAGTCCCCGAAACCGGTCCTAGGATGCTTGTTTCCAGTCCAGGGAAGACCTGACCTGGCAGTTCGGGCTGGACTGTTCCCATTGGGCACAGGGTCAAGATTGATTTGCATATGGCTGGGTTCAAACTGGAATGGCATTGGAAGCCAAAAGATGGATTTTGGCCGAGATCTCTGTTATGGGGATAAATGTTAGACATTGTTCTACATTCTGTCCATCAATGGTTCTTTTTGTATTTGTCACGCCGAGTGGGACGGCTATGCCCAGACATGGGTCCTGTGTTCTCTATGCCACTGGAGTCAAGCTATCCTGGCTGATGAGGGATGAAACCTCAAAACCCATCCTAGGATGATTGTTTCCAGTCCAGGGAGGACCTGGCCTGGCAGTTCGGACTGGACTGTTTCCATTGGGCACAGGGTCAAGACTGATTTGCATATAGCTGGGTTCAAACTGGAATGGCATTGGGAGAAGAAAACGATGGATTTAGGCCCAGAGCTCTGTACTGGGGTGAATGTAAGACATTTTTTTGAATTCTGTCCATCAATTATTCTTTTGGATGAGTCACCCCGAGTGGGACGGGTATGCCCGGACGTGGGTCCTGTGCTCTCCATGCCACTGGAGTCAAGCTATCCTGGCTGATGAGCGGTGAAACCCCGAAACTGGTGCTAGGATGCTTATTTCCAGTCCAGGGAGGCCCTGGCCTCGCAGTTCTGGCTGGACTGTTCCCATTGGGCAGAGGGTCAAGACTGATTTGCATATGGCTGGGTTAAAACTAGAATGGCATGGGGAACAAAAAAACCAATGGATTTAGGCCCAGATCTCTGTACTGGGGTGAATGTAAGACATTGTTCTGAATTATGTCCATCAATTGTTCTTTTTGTATTAGTCACCCCAAGTGAGACGTGTATGCCCAGACGTGGGTCCCGTGCTCTCCATGCCACTGGAGTCAAGCTATCCTGGCTGATGAGGGGTGAAACCCCGAAACCGGTCCTAGGATGCTTGTTTCCAGTCCAGGGAAGACCTGGCCTGGCAGTTTGGGCTGGACTGTTCCCATTAGGCACAGGGTCAAGACTTTTATTTTGGCGAAGGGGAGCGCAACATTAATCTTTGCAGCACTATCCAGCACCCAAAAATCTTATATGTGGACCCAAGTGTTTGCACCAATTTTAAGACCAGCTATTTGTTGGTCTTAAAAACTGCCTCTAACTGAACTTAGCAGCAGTTTTGGAGGGTTATTGTTGTATGGAGATTTCATTGTAAATATTGCAAAGTGTGGTTAGTAGCAGTTTTTACACTGGAACGCCTACCTTGTCTCTCATTTTTGTTAAGTAAGTCTAACAGAAGTGGTGATCTTGAAAATTCACATTTGCGTTGGTAAATTGTCTCTAACTGGAGTTAGCAGCAATTTGTAAATACGGAGATAAAATAAAAGCCGCAGTAATGTCCAAAAAATTACGCTATGGTGGTGTTAAGTTCTTGTAAATATGCCCCTGATTGGGATGGAAGCAAGAAATGGCACAGGCTGAACCTCCTACAAATGTATTAGTGCTGTGAACAAGCTTTATTCGACAATTTGTCATAAAAGTGAAATACAGAACATATTACTGGAAGGATATTTCGATATCAATAAACAGAATAATTAAGCATGATTGAAAGACTTCCTTAAAATACAAATTTATCTTCATGACATTGTCTTAAAAACCATAAAACAATGATAAAATAGCATTAATAGCTTACATAAAGGACAACCATTAAAAAACCATTAAAAAACAAGCACCGTTAGAAAACCCAGGTAAAAGGAAATTAAAAATTTGTCCTAGCATATGGAGCAAGCGTTATGGGGCTAATACTTTTAATCACAGTTTAATTATCGAACTTCGTATACAGGTGCAAAAAAGAGCAATTGTTAGGTGGGAGAGGAGTGTGATCTTATCGTCCAAGCCTTAAGAATTTAACAATTTTGCTACAGCTGTAATGATTGGAATAGAAGTGTTTGTGCGTAGAATTCTTCCTGCTACTTCACCCCTAAAGTAAAGTAGTACTCTTGTAGCTATGTTTTACATACTCTTACATTCCTTTCTGCATTGCCTTAAAACATCTAAAATGTGAATAAAATGTAAGTATTCAGGGAATACAGTGTGCTCTACAATTACACCGTGCCATTTACTAATATGCAGTTGGCGGTACAGCACTGGTTTCCAAAGGCACGTAAAGGTACGTAAAAGGGAATGTGGCCAATGGGCAGTCTTCAGTGTTGTAATGAGGATGACGTGACCCTCCCATTTTCGCCCCACCGAGTTGCACGCTGGTTATCTTAGCAGGCGTTCTGCAACCAGTAGCCTGTGAGCTGGTATCTCAGCAGCCACCTGTAAGTATCTTTCCTATGAGCAGTCCAGCCTACTAAATTAGAAGCTCTTGCTTGGTTGAATTAAATATATGTGCTCCAAAATTGAAAAGTGTTTATTCGAGGCAACATGTGCATTTTCAGAATTTATAAGCTGATGCTTGAATTTCTAAAACATATTTAAAGGTGGAATTTGAAGGACATGAAATAAATTAAAAATCATCTGGTCTTGGGCAGACCTATTGGTAATTTTATGAACTTGGTGCCAGGAACATTGTAAATATGGCTCTTATGTATTGCCCTGCAGAGGCATGCCACATTGACAAAGCATTTTTTACATCACAGCTGGCAACCGCGCCCGATGTACCTGCCAACTTACAAATTAATGCCACCATGTGAGGATGGGTGAGGCCTTGAAGGGTGCAGGTCTGGTGCTCAGAGCTATCTAAGAGGCACTCTGCCCCCTCATCAAGCTCCCACGCCCCACCCAAAAAAATAAAAACAAAGGGTCATTGAGGCTGCCACTGATGCCCTGGGGTGTTTTCACACCTCTTAATGGACGACGGATTCTTCCTGCCTCCGAAAATGAGCTAAAATCCTACTGTTTCCAGTGGTTTTCGGCTCATTTTCCCTGCACTGAGAGATTTCGGATTCTCACTGGATGACCATCTGAAGGGAGCCAAAATCGAGTGACACACGGTGGGTGGCCCGTGTGAGCCGGCAGGTCTGGAACACTGCTGGTAATACTGCATGTAGTGGGCACTAATGTAACCCTGGCTGATGTTGTCACTATTACAACTCTCACAATATTACTAGCTCAGGATGATTTACTTGAAAATAATTAGCACTCCTTACAGAAAAGGCTGGAGCCCCCTGCCTTAGACAATAAAGATAACCTCTCTTATTGCACAAGCTGTCGAGGCCACTGATGCAAAGATTCTTTTGGTGGGCTGCATATTGTTCGTTGCCTTTTTTAGCGCGTATGTTTGTTGGTTGCCTGCAGATCCCTGCCTCATTTCGTCCATTTTTCAGAGGATACCTGAGCACCGCGGTAGATTCAGGCCACTCAGGGGCATGGTTTGGTCTGTGAATTTGGGGGAGGGTGTGTGAATTTCAGATTTGCCAACAAATACACTGGCTTTTATTGTTAAAATACATTATACAACAAGGAGGGTGCACCCCTTTGACAGAAAGGAGCAGTGGAAAGGGAGAGAAATGCAGACTAGTAGGGCTACTTAGAGAAAACACAAGATTTTGTAAAAACCAACATAAAGGGAGAGTGTGTGTGTGTTTCTTGTCACTGTGTATATGTAAAAATATCTGATGAAATCCAACACACACCTCACCACACCCAACTTAAACCACGTGTACCCCAATTATTTATCAGAAAATATATTTATTAGGGAGGTGTAATACTCCAAACATCCCTCCTGAACCTACGCCCCTAAGGCCACGTCCTGGTTTCTGTTTGCCATCTTCCCATTTGAATCCCTAGCCCAGTAGGTATGTCAATATTGAATTTCTTAGTGCAGACATGCTGCTCAGTTCCTGTGTCCAAAGTTTATTTAATGAGTTGTGTTTTTGTAGCACGCCCTGCACAATCCTTTCTAAAGCTTTACCGACGCAGCGTTGGAGTACATTGAAAACTTTGTGCTGCGGTTTGCATATGTTTTCAGGTAACTTTTCTATTACAGGAATCCAGGGTAATCAATAAACCAATACTATAGATGAGAGGGGCAAAGGGGGAAGTCCAAAAACGCAGTTAACATTACTGAGCGACGATGCAAATTTAAACATGCTCTTATTAAAGCTAATCGCTAGAAATACGGTGACGGTGCAAATTTAAACATGCTCTTATTAAAGCTAATCGCTAAAAATACTGTGACGGTGCAAATTTAAACATGCTCTTATTAAAGCTAATCGCTAGAAATACTGTGACGGTGCAAATTTAAACATGCTCTTATTAAAGCTAATCGCTAGAACTATGATGGTGCAAATTTAAACATGCTCTAGTTAAATCTATTTAGAATCAATTTCGGAACAACATTTTACAAAATAAATTACCCTTGAGCCCCATATGGTGACTTAATACAAAACAAATGTTGAAAGTGAATTAGTTCATTAAACAATGATTGATTCGTTGTTTAATGAACTAATTCACTTTCAACATTTGTTTGTATTAAGCCACCACATGGGGCTCAAGGTTAATTTATTTTGTTAAATTTTGTCCCGACATTGATTCTGAAAAGAATCCCTTGAAGGCATCATTACCTGAACGTTTAGATTACCCAAGCCTCCAAGGGTTTATTGGATTGCCCATGGTTTTGTATACTAGTTAAATCTAAGCATGCAGTTGTGATTACTGAGTGATGGTGAACATTTAAACATGCTCTTAGTAAATCTAAGCACGCAGCTAGGAATACTGAGTGACGTTCCAATTTAAAATGTTCTAATTACATCTAAGCACTTAATTACTGGGTGATGGTGCAAATATAAAATGCTCTAAATACATCTAAACATGCAGGTGGGATTACTGAGTAACGGCACAAATTTAAAAAGCTCTAATTAAATCTAAGCACGTAATTAAGACACACCGGTAGGTTTACTGAGGGAGGGTACAAATATAAAATGTTCTTATTAAATATAAGCATACAGGCAGGATTACTGAATGAAGGTACAAATTTAAAGGCGCTAATTAAATCTAAGCACACAGCTAACGAAACTGAATGACGTAAATGTACACATGCTCTATTTAAATCTATGCATGCAGCTAAGAATGCTGAGTGATGGTGTACATCTACACATGCTCTAATGAAAGTTAAGCAGACACTTGGAATCACTGAGTAATGGTTCAAATCTGAAAATGCATTTTGGGTATATGGTGGGCTCTTATGGAGCCCCTAATAGGTGTAATGCTTGCACTGGTTCAATCTTGAAGTACAATGAATAAATTCAGCAGTTAATGAGGGAAGGAGAAGGAACAAAGGAGAGATATTATTCAGGAGAAATGTCAGTGTGCAGTGAATAGAAATATCCTGATTTTATGATCTTTCCGGAGACAAATGAAGCAGTGTTGTCATCAGTCACGGAGGTGGAACCGATAGGTGAAGAAGGTGTCTATGGCATTACAGAGAGGACAAGGATAGCTTTGAAGTAAATAGATGAGCGACCAGAAGTATGAAGAACCCGGCAAGTTTCAGAGCAGAGGCGAGAGCAGTGCATGGAGTTGGAGCGAGGCTAGACTATCCGTACATCACTATTTTCTCCATCGACAGAGGCAGATGTGCAAGACTGACTTCACTTAGTCGATGGCAGGAGAAGCCCAGAGCTCGAGACAAAGCATGGAGGACAGGTATGGAGTTGGTACTGTGGGAGAAATGATAGACTGTAAAAGTGTCAACTCTTTCCATGAAGGATTGATCAGGGAACGATGGCAGAGCTTAGCTGCTGGGATGACTGCAGATGAGGATGTGTAGTATGCTTTCTGATGAGGACTTTCACTTGGGACTGTTGGTTGTGTTGAGTGTTTGATTGCGGAAGGATAGGTTCCATGTGCAAACACACTTTGCAAAATGATTGCTTTTCCAAAAATATGAATTCCAAAATATTGACTGCCAAAAGGTCGACTTAATAAGATCATTCACACAAAAAATCTTACTTCGATTGTATTCCCACATCAGATGACTATCACTTCCTACGAATTTTAGTTCAGGATTAATTTACTTTTCCAACCAGTCCAGTGATGTGTTATCGTCCACAATATGGATCTGATACATTGATGCTTGACACGTATGTCACTCAAGATTGCAAGGAGAGTACAGGTGCTGGGGCCAGGAGGTATTCGAGAACAAGCTAGATGTGAACAGAGGAAGGTAAATGACGTGAGGCAGATAGAGCCAACAGGGACAAAGAGACAGCCATGTTAAACATGGTGCTCACTCCACCACATTGTTTGATGTACAGGGATGGTGCATAATGCACGGATGCAGAGTTAGTGTTTATATGTATCGCTATTTATTAATAGAACATTTTTTGTGATAACCAGTTGTTGCAGAATGGAGTTAAGCTATCATTAATGGTGAGATTACTACCGTTTTTGGAGGACAGCCATGATATTACCATGTTTCACAGAGACAATACTAGCAGCATGCTTAGATAACTTAACCTCTTCAATGCCCATGACGAGCTGGTCTCGTCATGGGCCGCGGTTGCGCTGTGCCCATGACGAGACCAGCTCGTCATAAACCCCGCCCGCTAATGCAACGGCCGGCACAGGGCGGGGAAAGGGGCTGGCACTGAAGGGGTTAAAGGAAGTGTACAAAATGTCAAAGTCAAGAGCCACCTATACAGGAATTTTATATCTTGACTTCGCCTCATTTGTTCTATTATTTTCAATAAACATGACTTTTTTTATCCAGCACTAGTTGAATATTTGTACCTGATAGTTTCAACTGTCTATGTCTTTCTTTATTTAAATATTTATTATTTATCTTAATTCTTTGTATTCTTCTCTCCATTCATCACCTTTTGTTATTTAATTTATTTTGTGATAATTCTTACTATTTTACAATTGATTTTTCCTTTCTGAAGCTTTCATTGTCTGCTTTAATTTGTACTTTGCTGTTTTATTTTACTAATTTTTTATTTTTGTGTTTTTTCCTTAAATTTCCGTTTTTTCTATTTCTACATCTTCCTTACCTTCCCTTTTAGACGTTCCATTTTTTAAAATTGTTATTTTAATTCTTCATACTTGGTTCATTTGATTTGTTTTAATGTTTCTTGTTTGGTATTTTTGTCCTTACCTTCAAAGGCATTTTTATCAGTTCTGTTGAATTCCCTTTCCACATCACTGCCTCATTAAACTTATCATTATTATCTATTTTTTTTGCACAGTATGTTAATCTAGGCACGCCCGCAAGTGGGCAGATGCGAACCACCTGCTGCACAAGACACGTCAAACCAGCCTCATTGCTTATATATGGAGGGTCAACATTAAAAAAACAGGCTAGCCCTATTCCCCTTAAGCCAGGATAACGTGCGACTAGCTAAACAGGTGAACTGAATTTATTTATTTCATTGATGTTCTTTTTCTTATGTTGTTAATATTATTATAGTGTTGATTTCTGGTTGTGATTTTTTTATTGTTGACGCTGTTATTCTAATTGTGCTTTTGATGCTTTTGCTGTTTTGAGTTGTTCTTGTTATTATAGGGTGCCACTTAGAAGAGTTAATAACCTTGGCTGAATATTTAGCTACATGGACAAGATGGCTGCATTTCTGTGCCCAACTAAATAGGGCAAGGTGACATTTGCAGAATAAGAAGAAAGGGAGTTTCTCTGTTAACGACTGAAAGAAGCTCTTGATACCTGCTCCATATTGCAACCTACAGAGCAAACAAAAAGGGCAGATGTGACCAATCCTCTTTAGGAGAGTTTAGGAGATCCACTCCCAAATGCATTGAGCTTACAGCATCATATTAAAAATGTATACGTCTAAGAAGTCTTAGAATTTATAGGAAGGTGACTAGGAATGCATGCCGTAATCCATTAGTTTAGGATCTGGCACTTCACTTAGCAGCAATATTACTCCGCAGCAGTAAATCACTTATGAGTCTATGGGAAAAGTGTGTGTTCTGTTAAGGTTTATTGTTAAAATATATTATACAACAAGGAGGGTGCATCCCTTTGACAGAAAGGAGCAGTGGAAAGGGAGAGAAATGAAGACTAGTAGGGCTACTTAGAGAAAACACAAGATTTTGTAAAAACCAACGTAGAGGGAGAGTGTGTGTGTGTTTCTTGTCACTGTGTATATGTAAAAATATCTGGTGAAATCCAACACACACCTCACCACACCCAACTTAAACCACTTGCACCCCAATCATTAATCGGAAAATATATTTATTAGGGGGGTGTAATACTCCAAACATCCCCCCTGAACCTACGCCCCTATGGCCACGTCCTGGTTTCTGTTTGCCATCTTCCCATTTGAATCCCTGGCCCAGTAGGTATGTCAATATTTGATTTCTTAGTGCAGACATGCCGCTCAGTTCCTGGTGCCAAAGTTTATTTAATGAGTTGTGTTTTTTGTAGCACGCCCTGCACAATCCTTTCTAAAGCTTCACCGATGCAGCGTTAGAGTACATGAAAAATGTGTGTTGCGGTTTGCATATTGAATATTACAGGAATCCAGGGTAATCAATAAACCAATACTATAGATGAGAGGGCTAAAGGGGGAAGTCCAAAAACGCAGTTAACATTACTGAGCGACGATGCAAATTTAAACATGCTCTTATTAAAGCTAATCGCTAGAAATACTGTGACGGTGCAAATTTAAACATGCTCTTATTAAAGCCAATCGCCAGAAATACTGTGAGGGTGCAAATTTAAACATGCTCTTATTAAAGCTAATCGCGAGAAATACTGTGACAGTGCAAATTTAAACATGCTCCTATTAAAGCTAATCGCTAGAAATACTGTGAGGGTGCAAATTTAAACATGCTCTTATTAAAGCTAATCGCGAGAAATACTGTGACGGTGCAAATTTAAACATGCTCTTATTAAAGCTAATCGCGAGAAATACTGTGACGGTGCAAATTTAAACATGCTCTAGTTAAATCTATTTAGAATCAATGTCGAAGCAACATTTTACAAGATAAGTTACCCTTGAGCCCCATATGGTGACTTAATACAAAACTAATGTTGATAGTGAATTAGTTCATTAAACAATGATTGATTCGTTGTTTAATGAACTAATTCACTTTCAACATTTGTTTGGATTAAGTCACCACATGGGGCTCAAGGTTAATGTATTTTGTTAAATTTTGTCCCGACATTGATTCTGAAAAGAATCCCTTGAAGGCATCATTGACTGAAGGTTTAGATTACCCAAGCCTCCAAGGGTTTATTGGATCGCCCATTGTTGTGTGTACTAGTTAATCTAAGCATGCAGTTGTAATTACTGAGTGATGGTGAAAATGTACACATGCTCTTATTAAATCTAAGCATGCAGCTTGGAATACTGAGTGACGTTCCAATTTAAAATGTTCTAATTACATCTAAGCACTTAATTACTGGGTGATGGTGCAAATATAAAATGCTCTAAATAAATCTAAACATGCAGGTGGGATTACTGAGTAACGGCACACATTTAAAAAGCTCTAATTAAATCTAGGAACGTAATTAAGATTACTAGGTGATGGTGCAAATTTAAAATGCTACAATTCAATCTAAGCACGTCGGTAGGTTTACTGAGGGAGGGTACAAATGTAAAATTTTCTTATTAAATCTAGGCATACAGGCAGGATTACTGAATGAAGGTACAAATTTAAAGGCGCTAATTAAATCTAAGCACACAGCTAACGAAACTGAATGACGTAAATTTACACATGCTCTATTTAAATCTATGCATGCAGCTAAGAATGCTGAGTGATGGTGTACATTTACACATGCTCTAATGAAAGTTAAGCAGACACTTGGAATCACTGAGTAATGGTTCAAATCTGAAAATGCATTTTGGGTATATGGTGGGCTCTTATGGAGCCCCTAATTGGTGTAATGCTTGCACTGGTTCAATCTTGGGGTACAATGAATAAATTCAGCAGATAATGAGGGAAGGAGAAGGAACAAAGAAGAGATATTATTCAGGAGAAATGTCAGTGTGCAGTTAATAGAAATATCCTGATTTTATGATCTTTCCTGAGACAAATGAAGCAGTGTTGTCATCAGTCACGGGGGTGGAACCGATAGGTGAAGAAGGTGTCTATGGCATTACAGAGAGGACAAGGATAGCTTTGAAGTAAATAGATGAGCGACCAGAAGTATGAAGAACCCGGCAAGTTTCAGAGCAGAGGCGAGAGCAGTGCATGGAGTTGGAGCGAGGCTAGACTATCCGTACATCACTATTTTCTCCATCGACAGAGGCAGATGTGCAAGACTGACTTCACTTAGTCGATGGCAGGAGAAGCCCAGAGCTCGAGACAAAGCATGGAGGACAGGTATGGAGTTAGTACTGTGGGAGAAATTATAGACTGTAAAAGTGTCAACTGTTTCCATGAAGGATTGATCAGGGAACGATGGCAGAGCTTAGCTGCTGGGATGACTGCAGATGAGGATGTGTAGTATGCTTTCTGATGAGGACTTTCACTTGGGACTGTTAGTTGTGTTGAGTGTTTGATTGCGGAAGGATAGGTTCCATGTGCAAACACACTTTGCAAAATGATTGCTTTTCCAAAAATATGAATTCCAGGTTTTCTCCTGTTGTCGCCCTTGGCTGCCCCTGATCATACCTGGCTGACCTTGTTCCTCGTCACCTCGTAGCTGCTGCACTGTCCCTCCCCCCCCTCCCGCCGCCGCGTTTCAGACCTTCGTGGCCGCAGCGTGGAGGGAGGGTGAGTGAGGACTACATCACCCAGACTCCCCGGGCCCACACCGGACACAGCGTCACCTGTCTAGTGCCCGGAGGCGCATTAAATACGACATCACTCCCGGTGGAGCGGGTGTTTCTCCTGTTGTCGCCCTTGGCTGCCCCTGGTCATACCTGGCTGACCTTGTTCCTCGTCACCTCGTAGCTGCTGCACTGTCCCCCCCCCCTCCCGCCGCCGCGTTTCAGACCTTCGTGGCCGCAGCGTGGAGGGAGGGTGAGTGAGGACTACATCACCCAGACTCCCCGGGCCTACACCGGACACAGCGTCACCTGTCTAGCGCCCGGAGGCGCATTAAATACGACATCACTCCCCGCGTCGTGGGATCGCGCGCGGGCGGCGCCGGGCTAAGCCCGGGCAAAGGGCGGGCCGTCTGAGGCTGTCCGAGGACGGAGGAGGCCGGGCTGGGCCACCCCCCTTTCGTGGACATACTGCCATCATTATTACACGTCAACGATAAGGTACTGTGCTACGCCAAATTGCCTTTCTGGTAACCTGGGTTTTACCTGGCTTGCTGCAGTGGATTGTGATATTGCTTTCTGCTATTTACTGGGTTGTTGCCGTACAGCTTGTACTGTATCATCGCTGTTGGGATAAAGTTATGGGCAAAAGGAAAGCCGTTGAGGGAGGGCAGACGAGTACTGGTAAAAAGGTGAAAAAGTCCAAGAAGAACACTCATGCCGCCATGAACTGTGTCCTGACCAGAATAGAGGAGATAGTGCATGACTGTGAGGACACGCTGCTTGATGAGCAAGCGGGGAACCAGACAGCTAAAGTCGCCCCTAAGATAAATGGCAAAATACCAACTATGTTTCATACTCACCGCTCCACAAAACAACAAAGGTCTGACCCCGCCTCCGATATCTCCACCTCTGTCTTGCAACACACCTCTTCACAACCCACGGCTACTACTACCACGAATACTTTAGAAGTAGTTCCAGTAAACTCGGACACTGCTCTACAAGCCCTATTATGCACCAACAGGTTCGCCTCCCTCGACCCTGACCTGTCTTATCCATCTAGCCAGGCCGCCGCGCCTATAGCGGATTCTTTGACTTCTACCAGGTCTGATAATTTTTCAGCGCTGTATGGCAGAGTTGTGAGACTAGAGGAGCTGGTGGCCGAACTTAGCAAGAGAGTGGAGAGTCTTACTAGGCACAAGGCCCCTTCCTTCACCTCCCTGGCCTTTCCATCTGCTCCTGGGACAGTCTTGCCTACGAAGAAGTCCGACTCATCAAAGACAATTCCCCTAAAAACTAATGTTGGTAATGTAAACATGGGCCCTCATAATAAGGGGAACATTTCCAGAGAAAATGACCAGCCTAAGTTACACCTAGATCTGCTGAGAAGCCCTGTACCATCAAGCTTAACCACTGTAGTTCCTCTTTCTAGATGCACTCTCAGCTCTCCTATATCTAGTCGAGACAACTCTGCATCTCATTCTCTAGTTCCTTTGTCAATCCCTTATCCTGTGTGCAGGGGCTTCTCGGTTTTCATGACTCATGCTCCAAAATTGAAATCACGCTATGTTCCTGAAAGCAGTGAATCCCTACATAACAAAGTTATACACTGGTTGAGATACGTAAGAGGATGTAGATCTATCATCAGAGAGGATATTACAAGGGTAAGGAGGCTTTCACGGGCGGATGCTGGCACTGATTGTATAGAGATCACTTTCAGGGATCCTATCTTAGCTGAAAACCTACTCCTGCTTGAGTATAGGACTTCACCACCAGCTCATTCTTCTATCTAGATTCGTAAGTTTCCTGTTTGGAATTCTCAGAGGGAGGGAGAGGAATCTGGCCTAAGACAAGTCGATTGACTACCCACTGCAACTACAGGTCCTCCCCTATATACACTCTCTCCCCACTTTGTTATGGGCCCATCCTCAAATAGCATTCCATCTCTTTACCCGCTCTCAAATGTTCGGGGTAAAGCTGCCGATAGCTTGGCAACCGATGTGAGCTCCTAAGTCAGTATGCCTGTAGCTATAGGGACCCCCTCCACGCCACCTTCCATGGGTGCTATTAAGTTGCTATCATGGAACACTGCAGGTCTAAGGAGGAACCTCACAGACCCTGTTTGGAGTGATTTCATTGACAAGTTTGATGTTATCCTCTTTCAGGAAACCTGGAGTTTGGTCCCCCTGCATAGATCAGGGTTTTCTACCTTTTCCGTTCCAGCGATTAGGTCCACACGAGGTCGACCCTCTGGGGGTCTTTTAATTTGGATCAATATTAGTCTGAACTGGACAGTTAAGTGGCATCCAACTACATCTCATGACCTCTTGCATATTTCTATTAAAGGGTCAGTCCATCAACTTCCCCTTGAAATATTTGACATTTATGCTAGGGGTACTCCCGGCGGACAAGCAAGTCCAACTGTCTCAGCTCTTGAGTCTGAACTCTCTGCAATCTCCCCTAAGGCGGGCGTCATAGTCGCCGGGGACCTAAACTGCACTTTTGAGGCCCTGAGCAGCGATGACATTCTGGGTATTGGTGATACTGACTCTAAACAGGGTATACCCCAACTAACTCTCCCACCATTGAAGAATTGGTCTAAAAGAGCAGTACAAATCAACGCTCTCACCTTGGAGTTTAACTTGAGGGCCACAAATGGCCGAACCCATTCAGATGGCCTGGGTGCCCCTACATTTACGAGAACCGGTGCCCCCTCACGTATCGATTATATCCTACTGAGTATAGAGATCTGGCCAGACCTGATTGATATGGTAGTGGTCGATAGGCCTGAGAGCGATCACGACCCCCTGTTTTTGCAACTCAGGAGGGGCCTGGCCACTACTTTTATCGAGCATCCGATTGAACAGAGGCCCGGGGCTAGAGAGGTGGCCCTCACAAATTGTAATAGACGTCTCAAGTGGCCCAGGGTGGCAAAGCGTGAGATGGACCTGGGTAAAATCAGAAGCTCAGTCAAAGATGGCATTGCAGCAATGGACTTACTCACTAGTTGCCACTCGAAGACCCTCCCCACCAATGAATTCCTAGAAGTCTACCAACAAACGATAGCAAGGGTTGGGAATTTCTTTGTGATACAGGAGAAGGGGGATCTAAAGCGGCACCCCCCAAAAACAGAAAACCCCTGGTTTTCACAAGACTGCAGGGTTATGAGACAGTCTCTATCTCAAGCCATTAAATCCAAGGACCAATTAGCCATTACTAATGCCTGGAAAATGTACTACAACACTATAAGGACGGCAAAGCGTATGTGGGATGAATCCCATTGGCAAGACTTAAAGGCCGCAGCACTGCTAAAAGATTCATCCCCTTTTTGGAACCTCGTAAACACTAGTATGAGGGGTGGGGCTGATCCAATCCCGAACCATATAACGGGGTCCCAATGGTATTCACACTTTTCAAACCTTTATTCATCTAGGGAAAGAGTGGGCCACGGGGAGCAGGTGCCTGAATCGGAGTATCCGGAACCTTCCGAGCCGGAGCCCGATTTTGCTATAATTGAGGTCCTCTCTGCAATAAATATGATTGCCCCGGGGAAAGCAGCTGGCCCTGACGGACCTCCAGGTGACCTACTGCTCCACGAAAAAGACCTCTGGGCAGAATTCATCCTTCGGTTCCTTAAAAATTTAGCCCTAGGTTGTCCAATTCCGGACTCCTGGAAGGGGGCGGAGGTGGTGGCCATATACAAGAAAGGGGATAGAGGGGACCCAGCCAACTACAGACCAATTAGCTTAATCGATGTAATTCAAAAAGTGGTTGGCAAAGTCCTCCTAACCAGAATTAAGGCCTGGATAGATGAGGAGGGTATTTTGAGTCACCTGCAGGCGGGCTTCAGGGAGGGAGTAGGCACTATTGACCAGGTATTCAGATTTTGTACCATCTATTGGAAATCTGTGGTTATCGAAAAAGGCAGCCTTTACTTGGCATTTATTGATTTAAAAACAGCCTTTGACCTGGTCCCACAATCACAGCTGTGGCAGGTACTATACGACCTGGGTATCCCTCCCCTAACCCTGGACCTCCTCAAACGCCTCCACGTAGGCAACTTTGCCAAAGTCAGGTGGGGACCGCAGGGACAACTTACAGAGAGGATTTCAGTTGAGAAAGGAGTGTGACAGGGTTGTGTCATGGCCCCGACCCTGTTCTCTCTCTATATAAATGGTGTGGCAGACTATTTGAGAGGCGACAGGGTCGATGCCCCAACCCTGTGCGGGGAAAAAATATCTACCCTGCTCTTTGCTGATGACACTCTCTTGATTTCGAAAAGCCCTATGGGCTTACAAACACTGTTGTCCCGTTTTTCCCAGTTTTGTGACATCAGGGGGCTGAAAATAAACACATCAAAAACCAAGATGATGGCGCTCTCTCCCTCAAAAAACTTCAGGAATAACATCAACCTCAATGGCATCACACTTGAGCTAGTGGACGCTTTTGATTACCTTGGAGTGAGGGTCAATAACAAGCTCAAATGGGCTCCCCATCTTTCTAAAATGCTCCTTGCCCACAAAAGAGCTGCAGGGGCAATATCGAAACATCAGAGGCTCTCACACAGTAGGCCAATAGCGGCGGCCGTTAAGGTTTACGAGGGGAAGGCACTGTCAACAGCCCTCTACGGGGCGGAACTGTGGGGTTTTGAAAACTTGACAGAGTTACTTAGATCTGAGAACAAGTTCTTCAGAGACTTAGTCTCGCTTCCCCTGTCCACCCCACTAGTTCCACTCCGTAGGGACTTTGGCAGACAAAACATCAGCAACGTGGCCAGGCTGCGTCCCATTTTATTCTGGTCGAGGATCAGAAGGTCCCCCGAACTCCACCACTATGCCTCAGCCCTGGATGAGTTATTAAATCTGGGAGCAGATCATAAGATCCCCTGGGTAATGAATTTGAAAAAACAACTGCAGAAGATTGGTTTGGAAGAAGCCTGGGTGACCCCGGTCCCACCCCCCAAACTAATGCTAAAAAAAAATTATTGGGATTGAGTTATGGCCGAAAACTTAAGAAGTCAGGAGGGTGTCCTCACTGTGCGTCTTTTGGACATGAAACCGGCTCCCAATCTGGAGCCCTTTTTGGATTTTATTGAATCGCCTCATGACAGATCACTATATCTTAAACTGCGGTATGGTACTCTCCCTCTTTATGATTTTCAATCTAGTTGGAGCAAGGCAATCACGTACCCAACAGGTTGCCCCGGTTGTGCCTAGCCCACAGAGTCTATTGGCCACTTTGTTTGCCTGCCAGTCGTACAGGCAACCCAGATTAAGGTGGCTTAAACCTGTCTGCAAAAATCTGGGTATAAGGTCTGCAAGGGTGGCACTGCGCATTTTGACATATGAAACATCTGTCCCAAGTGTAATCTGTGGGACCGCCAAATACCCGGGTTGGGCCTGGAGGTTAAGACGCAGGCTGCTCAAGGTGCACCATTTATAAGTATACCATCCACCTCCTTGAATTTGCAACCTATTCTGTTTACATTATTAATGATAGAGGATACGTGAATATAATATGTGCATATATGAAATTTTTTATCCTTTTTAACTTTGTATGAACTGAAGTCGCTTGTTGTAGTATGGTTGTTTTCAAACTGTTTTTTATACACATTGTGCTGAACTTTTATGACATTTTGTCTATGTCGAATAAAGTACTACAACAACAAAAAGAATTCCAAAATATTGACTGCCAAAAGGTCGACTTAATAAGATCATTCACACAAAAAATCTTACTTCGATTTTATTCCCACATCAGGTGACTATCACTTCCTACAAATTTTAGTTTAGGGTTAATTTACTTTTCCAACCAGTCCAGTGATGTGTTATCGTCCAAAATATGGATCTGATACATTGATGCTTGACACGTATGTCACTCAAGATTGCAAGGAGAGTACAGGTGCTGGGGCCAAGAGGTATTCGTGAACAAGCTAGATGTGAACAGAGGAAGGTAAACGACGTGAGGCAGATAGAGCCAACAGGGACAAAGAGACAGCCATGTTAAACATGGTGCTCACTCCACCACATTGTTTGATGTGTAGGGATGGTGCATAATGCACGTATGCAGAGTTAGTGTTTATATGTATCGCTATTGATTAGTAGAATTTTTTTTGTGATTACCAGTTGTTGCAGAATGGAGTTAAGCTATCATTAATGGTGAGATTACTACCGTTTTTGGAGGAGACCCCCATGATATTACAATGTTTCACAGAGACAATACTAGCAGCATGCTTAGATAACTTAAAGGAAGTGTACAAAATGTCAAAGTCAGGATCCACCTATACAGGAATTTTATGTCTTGACTTCGCCTCATTTGTTCTATTGTTTTCTATAAACATTACTTTTTTTATCCAGCACTAGTTCAATATTTGTACCTGATAGTTTCTACTGTCTATGTCTTTCTTTATTTTAATTTTATTATTTATCTTAATTCTTTGTATTCTTCTCTCCATTCATCACCTTTTGTTATTTAATTTATTTTGTGATAATTCTTACTATTTTACAATTGATTTTTTCTTTCTGAAGCTTTCATTGTCTGCTTTAATTTGTACTTTGCTGTCTTATTTTACTAATTTTTTATTTTTGTGTTTTTTCCTTAAATTTCCGTTTTTTCTATTTCTACATCTTCCTTACCTTCCCTTTTAGACGTTCCCTTTTTTAAATTGTTATTTTAATTCTTCATACTTGGTTAATTTGATTTGTTTTAATGTTTGTTTGTTATTTTTGTCCTTACCTTCAAAGGCATTTTTATCAGTTCTGTTGAATTCCCTTTCCTCATCACTGCCTCATTAAACTTATCATTATTATCTATTTTTTTTGCACAGTATGTTAATCTAGGCACGCCCGCAAGTGGGCAGATGCCGAACCACCTGCTGCACAAGACACGTCAAACCAGCCTCATTGCTTATATATGGAGGGTCAACATTAAAAAAACAGGCTAGCCCTATTCGCCTTAAGCCAGGATAACGTGTGACTAGCTAAACAGGTGAACTGAATTTATACATTTCATTGATGTTCTTTTTCTTATGTTGTTAATATTATTATAGTGTTGATTTCTGGTTGTGACTTTTTTATTGTTGACGCTGTTATTCTAATTGTGCTTTTGATGCTTTTGCTGTTTTGAGTTGTTCTTGTTATTATAGGGTGCCACTTAGAAGAGTTAATAACCTTGGCTGAATATTTAGATACATGGACAAGATGGCTGCATTTCTGTGCCCAACTAAATAGGGCAAGGTGACATTTGCAGAATAAGAAGAAAGGGAGTTTCTCTGTTAACGACTGAAAGAAGCTCTTGATACCTGCTCCATATTGCAACCTACAGAGCAAACAAAAAGGGCAGATGTGACCAATCCTCTTTAGGAGAGTTTAGGAGATCCACTCCCAAATGCATTGAGCTTACAGCATCATATTAAAAATGTATACGTCTAAGAAGTCTTAGAATTTATAGGAAGGTGACTAGGAATGCATGCCGTAATCCATTAGTTTAGGATCTGGCACTTCACTTAGCAGCAATATTACTCCGCAGCAGTAAATCACTTATGAGTCTATGGGAAAAGTGTGTGTTCCGTTAAGGCTAGTTGTTTGATGAATGAATAAAGATCACTCTGCGATCCAAAAAGCAGCCCACTGCCACTTGTACTAGGGGTTTTCCATGTGCCCCATATTTCTACTCGTGGACTTCCTTTTTTAGATAACTTCCTATATTCCAATATCCTGGATGCAATTTGTTTTTTTGTTTCGGAATGGGAAAAACACTTCAGTTATCTTTATTTAAATATATGTTTTTTATAAAAACACAAACACGTTTTGTATCTGCTGGCCTGCTGGACCAATAGCCTAATGCATCTACTAAATTAGTAATGAATCCTAAAAAGTTCCCTCTGTTTTTCATCTTACCCTGTTCAATAGACCAAAAAATCATGTGCTGGGTTATCAGTGTCAAGTGTGATGTGGTTTTATATTTAGCCTATTACAAAGTAGCTCAGTTATTAAATGGGTTACTCCAATCACAGAAGGTGATCAGTGGCTCTTCCTGATCATAGGTGATTAGACTCGGCGTTCGAAGGTCTGAGCCAATAGAGTGTGTATCCAACAGGTTGAGTCAAATATGCCATCTCGAGTTGCTGATCAGATCCATCTTCACATGTATCTTGAGTACTAATACTTCCCGAAATGTATGTATATACGCATATGGTGTTTCTATAGCACCACCCTAGCCAAAAGGCAGGAGAGCATTGCGCAGAGTAAAAGACAAGCATATAGTCAATGAGTGGTTGGAGCGGTATATGGGTTGTGAATATGTATTGCAATATTGTACAATATTACATTAATGCAAAGGGAGTGCATTTCAAAATGTCCTACTCAAATTCCATAGGTTGCTTGTTCAAGAGTATATATCTGGTAGTTGGACAAATTATGTGAGCTTGAGAGTGGTGGGTGATATTGATGGTGGTCTTCACTGGTGTCTTAACTAAAAGTAATTGTTTCATATGCCCTTTCACACTCAGAGGCTCTAAAATACAGATTGGGGTTGAGGTAGGTGGCAGGATGTGCAGAAATGCTGTTTACTGTATTTCCTATGGGATAGCGGTGTATATTAGGGTGAGAAACCTATATTACATGGTGCATAAGTGCAGTATAGACCTTATACATAGCTAGCCTCTTCTAAACATAGCACAGATGCACATTTACATCGGACAATCAGTTTTTATGACTCTCCACCTACTGACATGGAGAATATAGAAAAATGAAGAAAACAGGCAGTCAAGTGAGCAGAGCTTGTTTTAAGAGAAGATTGCCTAAATGTGAGAATACTCAAATAACTGATTTTTCTTTTTCGTACAATGTATTTTACAAATAACCCAAGATACATTTTAAGTAATGAATGTAAAAGTAGCTACCAAGCTACTTCCTGGAAAATGTCGGGGTGATCTGTCAATGAGATGGGGAGAAAAACAGAGAGAGTCCCAAAACATTATTTTTCCATGCTAATTCACATTGAAACTAATACAGAAAAAACTAACTAAACTAATTTATGCCAAATTTGTCAGAAAGTTAGGTCTTCACTCAGAAAGCATGCATTTTATTATGTGGCGTAAACCCGTTTTTGAGAAATTAGTGTTTAAATAAAGTGATAGCTGGACGGTTGGTCTGCCGGGAGTTCCAAAGGACTCACGTGGTACCACAGATTTAAAAAATAGAGCGATCTGATTGGCCGAGACAACTAGGATTTAAAAGGTTAACACTTTTGTACAGCTTGTGAGTTAAAACACCATCTGCTTATAACGCTGGCACTATTTGACGAATGTACCTAATTGTGGCACAGACTTGGCCCATTCAGATTATTAGTGTTCTTTTTAAAATCATGCATATCCACAAAGAGGGAGGCAAGTTATAAAGGGGGTGTGGAAGTGTTATGTGCTATGAATCTACACATAATCTGTCACAATCTATGAAGGATTATTTTTCTATTGGTATGTCAAAGTTTGTGCCAATCCATAAAGTGGCACAGAACAAAATTGGTCACAACAGAGATTCATACTCAAGAAAAAACAATATATGCAATTGGTAATTAATTTGCAATCTTGTATTGAAATTCTTTTCAACATATAATTAAATTACATCCTGATGTTTTGAGCAGTTGCTCCAAGGTAAGTGTAAAGACAAGTGTTTGATAGAGGGCTTGTGAACTGAAGAAAATTAAGAGGAGAGTGAGAATAAAGTGACTAAGTACATACAATAAAGTTATTTTACAGACCAATGACATGGAGCCTTCCTGAAGATATTGAAAACATCTTATATATAGTTCATAATTCGAAGATACATTCCAAAATTCTTGCTATCTAAATGTGGATATGATTCAAGTACAGGTCAGTGTGCTTTTAGAAATGTTGATGTTTCGACCTCTGGTTGTTGTAAAGGCCAATTACTCCTTAGAATGGGGTCTTCATCAGGATGAAAGTGGGAGCAACTTAGAGAGGTACTAATGAGTTACTAGCTCAGATGTGTGAAAATATCTTGGGTATAATAGGAGGCGGTGGGCTAGCTCACCTAACTATCTCTGTGCCACGATCAGGGGAAAGCGGTACAAAAGAGGGTGGTGATGGACGGAGCATCAGAACCAATCAAACACTCACACCCAGTCAACAGATCCGGGTTTGATCCATCACCGTTCTTTAGCCCACACTGCCACCCCAGTTCAGACATGGCCATATGCAAATCAGTCTGACCCTGTGCCTCATGGGAACAGTCCAGCCCGAACTGCCAAGCCATGCCTTCCCTGGACCGGAAACAAGCATCCTAGGACCGGTTTCTGGCATTTCAGCCGTCTTCAGCCAGGCTTGCTTGAATCCAGTGGCAAAGTGAACAAGGGACTCACGTCTGAGCATACCCTGCCAACTTATGGCGAACAAAGCGGTACAAAAGAGGGTGGTGATGGACGGAGCATCAGAACCAATCAAACACTCACACCCAGTCAACAGATCCGGGTTTGATCCATCACCGTTCTTTAGCCCACTCTGCCACCCCAGATCAGATATGGCCATATGCAAAACAGTTTGACCCTGTGCCTCATGGGAACAGTCCAGCCCGAACTGCCAAGCCATGCCTTCCCTGGACCGGAAACAAGCATCCTAGGACCGGTTTCTGGCATTTCAGCCGTCTTCAGCCAGGCTTGCTTGAATCCAGTGGCAAAGTGAGCAAGGGACTCACGTCTGAGCATACTCTGCCAACTTATGGCGATCAAAGCGGTACAAAAGAGGGTGGTGATGGACGGAGCATCAGAACCAATCAACCACTCACACCCAGTCAACAGATCCGGGTTTGATCCATCACCGTTCTTTAGCCCACTCTGCCACCCCAGTTCAGACATGGCCATATGCAAATCAGTCTGACCCTGTGCCTCATGAGAACAGTCCAGCCCGAACTGCCAAGCCATGCCTTTCCTGGACTGGAAACAAGCATCCTAGGACCGGTTTCTGGCATTTCAGTCGTCTTCAGCCAGGCTTGCTTGAATCCAGTGGCAAAGTGAGCAAGGGACTCACGTCTGAGCATACCCTGCCAACTTATGGTGAACAAAGCGGTACAAAAGAGGGTGGTGATGGACGGAGCATCAGAACCAATCAAACACTCACACCCAGTCAACAGATCCGGGGTTGATCCATCACCGTTCTTTAGCCCACTCCGCCACCCCAGTTCAGACATGGCCATATGCAAATCAGTCTGACCCTGTGCCTCATGGGAACAGTCCAGCCCGAACTGCCAAGCCATGCCTTCCCTGGACCGGAAACAAGCATCCTAGGACCGGTTTCTGGCATTTCAGCTGTCTTCAGCCAGGCTTGCTTGAATCCAGTGGCAAAGTGAGCAAGGGACGTACGTCTGAGCATACCCTGCCAACTTCTGGCAAGCACAGCAGTACAAAAGAGGGTGGTGATGGACGGAGCATCAGAACCAATCAAACACTCACACCCAGTCAACAGATCCGGGTTTGATCCATCACCGTTCTTTAGCCCACTCTGCCACCCCAGATCAGATATGGCCATATGCAAAACAGTTTGACCCTGTGCCTCATGGGAACAGTCCAGCCCGAACTGCCAAGCCATGCCTTCCCTGGACCGGAAACAAGCATCCTAGGACCGGTTTCTGGCATTTCAGCCGTCTTCAGCCAGGCTTGCTTGAATCCAGTGGCAAAGTGAGCAAGGGACTCACGTCTGAGCATACTCTGCCAACTTATGGCGAACAAAGCGGTACAAAAGAGGGTGGTGATGGACGGAGCATCAGAACCAATCAAACACTCACACCCAGTCAACAGATCCGGGTTTGATCCATCACCGTTCTTTAGCCCACTCTGCCACCCCAGTTCAGACATGGCCATATGCAAATCAGTCTGACCCTGTGCCTCATGAGAACAGTCCAGCCCGAACTGCCAAGCCATGCCTTTCCTGGACCGGAAACAAGCATCCTAGGACCGGTTTCTGGCATTTCAGTCGTCTTCAGCCAGGCTTGCTTGAATCCAGTGGCAAAGTGAGCAAGGGACTCACGTCTGAGCATACCCTGCCAACTTATGGTGAACAAAGCGGTACAAAAGAGGGTGGTGATGGACGGAGCATCAGAACCAATCAAACACTCACACCCAGTCAACAGATCCGGGGTTGATCCATCACCGTTCTTTAGCCCACTCCGCCACCCCAGTTCAGACATGGCCATATGCAAATCAGTCTGACCCTGTGCCTCATGGGAACAGTCCAGCCCGAACTGCCAAGCCATGCCTTCCCTGGACCGGAAACAAGCATCCTAGGACCGGTTTCTGGCATTTCAGCTGTCTTCAGCCATGCTTGCTTGAATCCAGTGGCAAAGTGAGCAAGGGACGTACGTCTGAGCATACCCTGCCAACTTCTGGCAAGCACAGCAGTACAAAAGAGGGTGGTGATGGACGGAGCATCAGAACCAATCAAACACTCACACCCAGTCAATAGATCCGGGTTTGATCCATCACCGTTCTTTAGCCCACTCTGCCACCCCAGTTCAGACATGGCCATATGCAAATCAGTCTGACCCTGTGCCTCATGGGAACAGTCCAGCCGAACTGCCAAGCCATGCCTTCCCTGGACCGGAAACAAGCATCCTAGGACCGGTTTCTGGCATTTCAGCCGTCTTCAGCCAGGCTTGCTTGAATCCAGTGGCCAAGTGAGCAAGGGACTCACGTCTGAGCATACCCTGCCAACTTATGGCGAACAAAGCGGTACAAAAGAGGGTGTAAATGGACGGAGCATCAGAACCAATCAAACACTCACACCCAGTCAACAGATCCGGGTTTGATCCATCACCGTTCTTTAGCCCACTCTGCCACCCCAGTTCAGACATGGCCATATGCAAATTAGTCTGACCCTGAGCCTCATGAGAACAGTCCAGCCCGAACTGCCAAGCCATGCCTTCCCTGGACCGGAAACAAGCATCCTAGGACCGGTTTCTGGCATTTCAGCCGTCTTCAGCCAGGCTTGCTTGAATCCAGTGGCCAAGTGAGCAAGGGACTCACGTCTGAGCATACCCTGCCAACCTATGGCGAACAAAGCGGCACAAAAGAGGGTGTAGATGGACGGAGCATCAGAACCAATCAAACACTCACACCCAGTCAACAGATCCGGGTTTGATCCATCACCGTTCTTTAGCCCACTCTGCCACCCCAGTTCAGACATGGCCATATGCAAATCAGTCTGACCCTGTGCCTCATGGGAACAGTCCAGCCCGAACTGCCAAGCCATGCCTTCCCTTGACCGGAAACAAGCATCCTAGGACCAGTTTCTGGCATTTCAGCCGTCTTCAGCCAGGCTTGCTTGAATCCAGTGGCAAAGTGAGCAAGGGACTCACGTCTGAGCATACCCTGCCAACTTATGGTGAACAAAGCGGTACAAAAGAGGGTGGTGATGGACGGAGCATCAGAACCAATCAAACACTCACACCCAGTCAACAGATCCGGGTTTGATCCATCACCGTTCTTTAGCCCACTCCGCCACCCCGGTTCAGACATGGCCATATGCAAATCAGTCTGACCCTGTGCCTCATGGGAACAGTCCAGCCGAACTGCCAAGCCATGCCTTCCCTGGACCGGAAACAAGCATCCTAGGACCGGTTTCTGGCATTTCAGCCGTCTTCAGCCAGGCTTGCTTGAATCCAGTGCAAAGTGAGCAAGGGACTCACGTCTGAGCATACCCTGCCAACTTATGGCGAACAAAGCGGTACTAAAGAGGGTGGTGATGGACGGAGCATCAGAACCAATCAAACACTCACACCCAGTCAACAGATCCGGGTTTGAACCATCACCGTTCTTTATCCCACTATGCCACCCCAGTTCAGACATGGCCATATGCAAATCAGTCTGACCCTGTGCCTCATGGGAACAGTCCAGCCTGAACTGCCAAGCCATGCCTTCCCTGGACCGGAAACAAGCATCCTAGGACCGGTTTCTGGCATTTCAGCCGTCTTCAGCCAGGCTTGCTTGAATCCAGTGGCAAAGTGAGCGAAGTGAGCAAGGGACTCACGTCTGAGCATACCCTGCCAATTTATGGCGAACAAAGCGGCACAAAAGATACGTGTAAAGACATAATCTGTCACAATCTATGAAGGATTATTTTTCTATGGGTATGTCAAAGTTTGTGCCAATCCATAAAGTGGTGCAGAACAAAATTGGTCACAACAGAGATTCATACTCAAGAAAAAACAATATATGCAATTGGTAATTCATTTGCAATCTTGTATTGAAATTCTTTACAACATATAATTAAATTACATCATGAAGTGTTTCGAGCAGTTGCTCCAAGGTAAGTGTAAAGACAAGTGTTTGATAGAGTGCTTGTGAACGGAAGAAAATTAAGAGGAGAGTGAGAATAAATTGACTAAGTACATACAATAAAGTTATTTTACAGACCAATGACATGGAGCCTTCCTAAAGATATTGAACACATCTTATATATAGTTCATAATTCGAAGATACATTTCAAAATTCTTGCTATCTAAATGTGGATATGATTCAAGTACAGGTCAGTGTGCTTTTAGAAATGTTGATGTTTCGACCTCTGGTTGTTGTAAAGGCCAATTACTCCTTAGAATGGGGTCTTCATCAGGATAAAAGTGGGAGCAACTTAGAGAGGTACCAATGAGTTACTGGCTCAGATGTGTGAAAATAACTTGGGTATAATAGGAGGCGGTGGGCTAGCTCACCTAACTGTCACTGTGCCATGATCAGGGGAAAGGCATCACAAAATGGGCCGGTAGGCTCTTAGTCAGGAGGGAGATGCAAAATCGAAACCACGGTCCTGTCGGGGTCTGCAGAGTTGTTGTTATGCTGAAATTAAATTAATTAGCATGCAACCATTCATTTTAAGTGAATTTAATAGTCCAATAACAGAAACAGAGGGGATTCAGGTCCTCACCAATTCATATTCGTAAACAATATACACTTGGTTAGTTAAAAAATAATTGAATTATGTCTTTAAGGTTTAGCTCTAACGAATCAGGTTCTTTTTCTGTCCAGAGGAGAAACAAAACAAGGAGCGTCCCATTACCGGATTTAGTCAAGCTTAATACTGGGAAGATTAGGAGAGCTTAGCGCATTTAATGAATTAAAAGAAAGGCCGCGCTGTAATAAAGTCACTGTGTTTGCTTGTTTGGAATCTCTGGAAGGAGCTCACCACTTTGCGAGGACGGCGGTGGCACTGTCTAAAAATAGACAACCGAAAAGTTCAATGTGCACGTAGATGAGTTCAAGTCGGGAAGTCAGTCGCTAGCTGCTGTCAGTCACAACGTGTACGTGCGTCAGCGATAGATCATGTCAATAAAGGAATGGGAGCTTTTTAAGCCTCAACGCGGGTATGCATGTATGAATACAAAGGGTTGACCAATAACTCTGTATAAAACCAAAGGATAAACATGAACAACCACCAAGTAAGTGCGCAAAAGTCACTACGGCAAATGGTCCTCAATAGATACGATACATTGTCCATTAGATTCAATACAAAATATGTAAAAATTATCGCACCAAGGTCAGATGTCTCAAAGATTGGTAAAATATATATAATGGTTAAAAATGATCCATATTTAAGCAGTTGTGTTAGAAGCTGCCCGCTTAACCATGTGTATAAATCAATAGTTGGGAGCACCATTGTTCAGAATAAAGATCATAAAACAGGAACCCTATTCATAATTGAAATATATGGTTATGTAGGAATACAAGTAATAATACATTTGTGTGAGAAATCATAAAATACACATATAAACATAATATACATCAGTTGATCATACAGGCTGTGGCAAGCAGTACAAATTAGGACATGTAGGATTGCAAACAGAACATGAATAAATTGTAACATAGTAGTGTGGATTTTTCAACCCATATTGAGAAGAGACAGCTGTCTTGAAATCTCCGCATGTTCATTAAGCTCTTGGTTAGCAGTGTTCAACATGGGCGTCCATTTGCACTCATGTAGGTTAAGTATATCTCGTATGTTACCACCTCAAGGGGCCCAATGTTACCTTTTCGAGGAATAACCACTTAAGGCTATCCACTGGTGGTTGAATGTATGAAAGTGTTCCAGCAGTGGTGCCCTTGAACCTTACAACTCACAGGGCTGCAGTGTTGTGGTATCTGTGTTTTACCCTTCTGGTGGATCTGACCAATTTACAATAAACCAGATGGGCATATGATGGCATAAATTACATTTACGCTATTGCAATTTGTCTGATTCTTCATCTCAAAAGTCTTTGGCGGCCTTCTGAATTGAATCCCTCACCGATACCGGTTTCGTCCGTTAGAAATGTAGGAATTAGGTTTGATTGCGATCTCTCTTTTACGACACAAATCCAGCATATTTCTTTATCCTGCTTTGATCATTTAATTTCTGTCAGAAAGCTATTGTATTTACTTCCATTGGAGACCCGAAAGATCATAGTCCATGCGCTGGTGACTTCGGATTTGGATTAGGCGAATAGCTTATATTTGGGGCTTCAGCTTCTCTGATCCATAGATGACAAATAAAACAGAATGCAGTGGCTAGGCTCATCTGAAGGGTCCACTTTCACCATCATATCTCCCCCCATTTGAGACAACTTCATTGGCTTCCAGTTGCCAAGAGGGCTGTGTTTAAAGCCCTGACATTTGCTTTCAGAGCCTTAAGGGGCATAGGTCAAAACTATCTCAGGAATGAGCTTAGCCTGTACCATCAGATGAGAGCCCTGAGATCTAACCACCTGTGACTCCTAGTACATTCCGAGGTTTGCCAAAGTTCGATGAAGTGGCAGGTCATTCTCAGTACAGATGGCCAGCTTTGGAACGCTTTGCCCATCCACGTTCACATGGCTGGGTCGGAACAGGGATTCAGGAAAGATTTAAAAACATGGCTCTTCAATCAAGCTTAGATTGTGATGGCCAAATCTATTCTTCAGTCTTGCTTTGAGCACTGGGACGCCTCAGTTGAGGTAGCTGTGCTGTACAAATGTCTTTGATTGTTTGCTTGAAAAGTGTGTCCTCTATTGATGAATTTTTTGGTCTCTGTAGTAAGTTTGCATGCTTTGCAATGGCCACATTTATAATGTCCAAGGACTTTAGGTATGTTCCACCTTTCTTAAAGGAATGCATCAGTGGCTCGCGTGTGTCGATTTGGCAAGCTTGTGTCGATTTTGTTTAAGATAAATCTCCAATAGCTATTGAGGATCCGTCTTATATCATTACTGCCTGTGCAGTAGGTGGTGACACAAATCATCTTAGTCATGGTATCTCCAGACTGTGGTTTAGGTTCCAGAAGAGGTTCTCTAGGGTTAAAGCAAGCCCTCTTGCAGGCCCTCTTGCGCAGACTCTTTGGATATCCAATTTCTGAAAATCTGTGTTATAGATTTATTGATTCCTTGAAATATTCTGCCTAACGGGAATAATTCCTACGTAATCTAAGTAATTGCCCGTAGGGCAAGTTATCCCTCAAGCTACTAGGGTGATGACTAGTTTAAAGAAGGAGGGTGTTCCTTTCGGTACTTTTTCCGAACAAGGTGGTGTAAAGGTGACCTTCCTCTGCTTTGATTGAGACATCCAAGAAGTCAATACTGCAAGAGTCATATTGTACAGTAAATTTAATGTCCTGTGATCTGTCATTCAACTATGTATGGAAAGCTGTAAGGTCAGACTCATTGTCTGTTCATATGAGGAGGATATCTTCAATATATCTTTTCCAAAGCGTTTTGTCCTCTTTAAAGATGAAGTTGGTTTCCAACTTGCCCATAAACATTATGGCCAAGTTTGGCACAAAGCTGGCACCCACTGCAATTCCTTTGCTTTGTAAAATGTAGTCCCCTTGAAAGAAGAAGTAATGTTTCATCATGGTAACTTCCAATGAATGTAAGATACAGTCAGTGGGCACCTGGACAGGTTGTGGTCTACTATTATGAACAATCTTTACAACTTCCAATGCTGGCCTCTGTGGGATACTGGTGTATAAGGATGTAATGTCCATAGTTACAAGTAGTTGTTGCATGGGATTAAAGGCGAGTTTGTCAATGAGTCTGATGGTTTCCATTGTGTCTCTAAGATAGTGGACTCTACACAGGGTTTGAGGACGAAATCCACATATTTAAATAAGGGTTCCAGTAAGGACCCACAGCCAGATACTTTGGTGCGGTCCGATGGATGTTGTAGATTCTTGTGAACCTTAGGGGGGGTATAAATCGTTGTCAACCACGCCTGTTTTTTTATTAGGGAAATCATATTTCAATTCTGTAAGATACTCCTCATCGAGACAGGTGTTGGTGATGTCCTTGATTAACAATCTATCAAATGAGGGAAGTAAAAGCTGTCTGGGGTCCCACTCAGCTTCCAAATATATTACACAGGATCAAAGAGGAGTGGAGCCCTAAGACCTATGGGGATCTTGATAAAAAATATCTGTAGAACCCTCAACAGCCATTTTCCGCCTTTGGTATGTCTTTGGACATCAGCATTGTTTTTTATATTACTCACGACAGGTGGAATACTATCCCCTGGATCTAATTATTCTGCTGGTTGTATTCATTCCGGCGAGCGAGAATGAATTTGCTTTCAGCTGTAAATAAAAAGAGTAGTTTGTTCACACATCATGCCAGACATTGTGTAATATGTCTGGTTTTCATCATATGAATGTGTGAATTTTCATGTTAGTTTTGTGCCCTTAATGATATTAGCATTATTTTAGTGTGCTGTTTGCACTTAGCAAGATTCAGTGTGCTTTCTACTAAAAATGAAAATCTACACGTGACTGTCACTCTTCCATATCACCGTGCTGTTTGGAACATATATCTCCAAAGTTATTTTCAGCAAATCAGGGTATTTACAGTTTTCCGTTTGTACACATGATCATTTTGAAAATATTGGTGGACCATGATTAGCCATCCATATCACCGTACTGTTTATGCATACAATATCCCCAATGTTGTTATACAGATCAGGGTTCCACTTTCATGCATGTACATTAATTAGATATTGATGGGCCACTCGATAAAATAAAATATGCACATACGTTTCCTAAAGGTTGTCATTAGTTTGAAATCCGTGGATACTTACTATTCTATATTAGGGATAATCACGATTGGCACAGGCCCATCAATATTCTCTTAAAATGAATGGTTACATGCTAATTAATTAAAGTTCAGAATAACGACAACCCTGCTGATCCCTACTGGAACGTGGTTTTGATTTTCCATCTACCTCCTGACCAGGAGCCTACTGGGCCATTTTGTGATACCTTGTAACGTATTGTGGCACAGCGATAGTTAGGTGAGCTAGAATACCGCCTCCTATTATACCCAAGTTATTTTTCACATATATGAGCTAGTAACTCATTGGTATCTCTAGGTTACTACCACTTTTGTCCTGATGAAGACCCCATTCTAAGGAGCAGTTGGCCTTTACAACAACCAAAGGTCGAAACATCAACATTTCTAAAAACACACTGACCTGTACTTGAATCATATCCACAGCGAGATAACAAGAATTTTGGAATGTATCTTTGAATTGTGAATTATATATAAAATGTGCATTCCCTTACACATCAGCCAAGTCTCCGTTGGTTCTCCAAAGCAAGGGCGCGTCAGTGAAGCCTCACTCTCCCGGAAGCGGCAAAACATCAAAGACCACCTCCGGCATACAGATTCAGTTAGCCAGACACCAACACCTCCACTCCAGTCTTCTTAATCAGGTTATTTTTATTTTATATGCTGTAACGCATTTCGGCAGGATCCCCTGCCTTGTGTGAAAACAGAGCACATGCTGATCACTAACAGTAGCACACAATCCGATCTTCAAGAAGAGCTCACACGAATGAACCGCCAGAAGTTAGGCCATGTATTTTCAGATAGCGCCAAGTCTTTTAGTTCCCTTATCAGCAGCAGCCTTAGGTTCAGTAAAGAAATAACTATGAAGACTCAGGCTCCTTACCATAAACTCCACAAATCAAGACGTTCAAACACTGCTCCTTTGCTACATAGATGGAAGCAATGCCCTGATCTCAGCATCCCAGATATCAACCTAGCACATCGTAAGAGCATCCTCTACACAGTGGAATTGATGTAGCTGGTTTAATTAATTAAAATTTGCATATGTTTTAGAGTAGATCACACACAGTGTAAATGTGGTTTCTTAATTTAGTCAAATTTGGTCAGAAGTATACCTCAACTCCATTTATCAAATCAACATGTGACTGTATTTCGTTTCTCACTTTCCACATGTATTTAAAATATACACTACGGAAACAGATTTTTGCAGCAAAATCATGTCCACAGTGAACTTAGCCTTCCTTTAGCCTGCAACTTCCAAAGCCTTTTTAGTTCCTTCTACTGTGCTACAGAAAGACATTCATGAATACGTTTGTCATTGTATTGCATGTAAGAAGGTTTGTGCTATTGCATCCGTTGACGTGATATCAAAAGTACATTCAATATTTTTTAATATTTAGGGGATGGTGCTAAGCCATTTTGCATTTATTCTGTGTTATGATTGCACAGCTTTGTTAAAATGTTGCTCAATTGGTACAGATTATATTTTTGCTGTGTATTTCTCTATATAAACTGGTGCATTTGAGGGTGAGCCAAACGTTGTTTGTCCCAACTCTCAGAGACTGAACCCCTGTGGGTTTGTCTCGCACACTGGACTTAGAATTCTTTTGGGATTTTCTTCGAAGCTGATCCTTCTGCTAGACTTTCTGCTGCCTTTTACTGCGCTTCATGCTAATTCCCTATTATCATTTTGCCTGCATTGAGATTAACTATATTTTACCTTCAATAATGCCTCCTCAAATTTGAATACACCTTCAGGGTTTTCAATTTACTGCTGATTCTCCAGAGTCCTTATTTCCTTGAAATGATAATTATTTTGTTGTCGTTGGGTTTTGGTTTATGGTGATATTGTCTTGTGTATTGTTAAGGTCAGCACGGCTCCCGATCTTGTGCAGAAACGTTGTCTCCTACTTTATCAGATATCAAAGATAGTGTCATCACAATGACTCATGAAGCCATATGACAGCATGGCCAGAACACCCATATACTTCAGGAAACCCACCTACTACTACTGCCCAACTGGCATTTTATGAAGGAATGACTTTGGGAGGATCAATACCTAGTAAAGCCAGAAGAGTAGCAGAAAATACATCTTCAGCTGCTACGCACACAAGTCCAGTAATGGCAACTCCATACTGATTTGGCAAGCTCCATCTTTCTTTCATTACTGAAGAAATTGAAAAGGCACCTTATTAGGGATCTGCTCCTGTTCACCAAGACCATATGAGTAATGCCCTGATACCTGTAAGTATGTTGCACATATATCTCCTTCAAGTAGCCTTGCTACATTTATCTACAGCATTATTTTGGTTTACAGCTGGGATCCCACTCTACAAGTACTCATGCACACAAACATTCAAGCCACTAAAATGAAATCCTTTACTGAAAATACAGATTGTGGCCGAATGTTCAGTTCTTCAGCCAGAGGTTAACCTGGGGAAGAGAATTCTCTTGTCATTCAAGACATCAAGCCTGCACAGCATTTCCCTTTTCCATTCAAGAGTTCCCAAATAATTGGTATATATATTTACATAATATGCGGGAGTGAAAGCCAGGATGATCCGACATTTAGTTCAGAACAGACTTAAATTCTTCAGAACATTTTACAATATTTGATGTCCTGTTTTACTCTGAATTTTTCACCACCACCAAATGTGTCATTTCATTACAGGACAGTAACATAATGAAAAAGGTTAAACAAAGCAAAGTCAAACAGTATAAATCACACTAAAGAGCAATATCAAAACAGGTGTGTTGCCCATCTTCCCCCAATCTATGTCCGCTGAAGTGCCTTCCAATGTGTTTCCTTGGATGACGCTAACAACACACAGGCCAGGAGGCTCACCGCAGTTCCCAGTGGTTCCCGGCAGCTAACCGCCACTGTAACCCCTCAATCCACTGTATCTCGCAGTTCGCTATCCCACTATCTGCAACCTGCTCGTGGTTGCGCCCACAGTCCTAGCTTTGGACGCCTCACAGATGCCAGGAGCGAGGCAGGGAGAAGAGGCATGAGGCTCAAGGAGTGTTGAGGACACCAAGTCTCGGTCCAGATAGACCAGAAAACTGCAGCTCCAGATCTGGCAACCCTAGCCCCACCCACACTCCACCCCTGACCTTGACCCACAGGAGGTGGGTAAGCCAGAGAGTCTGTTGGATGTTGGATGTGGCAAGAGTGGGAAATGTGGGGTGTGACAGCTGTTGGACCGCAGGTGGCCCCAGTAGCTTGGCTGAGGCTGCCCGGTTAAATTTGGGTGCAGCCTGAGGCACCTTTGGGGGGCCCCACTTGCCACCTGCTACTTGCCACGCAGTGGCGTGAAGTGGAGCAGAGCACGGTGAGGAGTGTAACTACAAAATGAATTTAAAATCATCAACCCACAACCCACAATTACAAGAACAAAGAGAGAGATACAAAGGAGAGCTACAGTTACAGACACAACCAGGCAAAACCAGGGCTGTCAAGAAGTTTGTTTAGCACAAAGCCAATTTCTAAATTCGAGAGGAGACTCACTCACATACTAAGCGGGAAAAACAAAAAAGCCACTAGGTGGTCTGGTCGAAACCGAGGTATTGTATATCCAATCTCCGCCGCAAACAGCAGCAACAAAAGGGAGATAGCCAACTGAAACTGAAACAGAAACAGTAATAAAAAAGGAGGGGTACAAGATAATGGATCAAAGCATCCAGCGCCATCAACATCCATTCTAAATCCCCAGATAGTTGGATATACAGCAGAGTTAGAAGCAGTCAGTCAGTCACACATAGGAAGCGAAAGCCCCCCCGCTCAAAAGAACAAAAGCAAGGGGAAACACCTGTGGGACAAGACACACCTGGAGACACACCAAAAAATAGAGTAGTAGTATAAGCACAGATTCATAGGGTAGTAATACTAAAGACACTTCCGTTTCCACATCCAAAAGCCTGGGACAGTTCAAGTCTAAAGGACCTAATGGAAGATCACTGGACCCAAACAGAAACATTGGAGATGAAGGACAGTAACATCCCTTGATAGAACTCCTTGATACATCATCCCACATACAAGAGGTCAGTCAATTAAAGACTAACATATCAGAGGAATCAATATTAAAATCTCTCAGGGAGGTGAGGAGACAGAATGATAAATCCTCAATCAGGTTAAGCCCAATTGTGACAGGTAGAGGAAGCCCACAGGCAAATAAGAGATTCACTTTCAAAAACATATCAATATTATCACAATCACCATTGCTCAAGAACAGTGAGCAAAAGGTACAGGAGGCCGCAGGTACCAGTAGAGCTTCCCCTATAGGGAACAAAGAGAACCAGGATCGGGCTGAGAAGGACCGAGACAAAACCTGGGGGGCTCTCCTGACAACCATGGACGCAATGTCGACAGCTATATTTCACCAAGCAGATAAACAGGATCTTCAGTTAGACTTGTTAAACATCTTGGCAGTACACATAGTGGACATTGACAAAAAAGTACAAGCATTAAATGACCTGATCTAGAGAGCCCTAAAACATAATTACATTCAGCAAGTAACATGCCGTTGTGAAACCCTAGGAGTTTGATATGACTTCTTACTGATATATTGACCGAAATAAGGGTACAAGCAGCAAGAGTACATACGAGACAGATTGTTCAAGAACATGAATCAGAAGATTCAAAAGTCTCAGTAAGGACAAATGAAAGTCACACGCTTCAAAGAAATCATCCCCCAGACAAAAAACTGGGAAAGAATTAGCAAAAGATCTAAAGAAAAAGTCAATTGATCTCCAAACGACATCTAATATTGGTCAGCAAAGTAAGGAGAGTGAAGAGATAGGAGTGGAGGAACATGTACAAAATATTACAAAAAGGAATAAAAAAAGACAAAGAAAAGCAAGAAAGAAGGGAAAATTGATACAACAAAATAACCTATTGTAATTTATCGATCAACATACAAACAAACAGAAATCGATGGTGGAGACAACAAAAAATGCGGAAGAAGACACTGGAAATAACGCAGGTACCCGGGCGCGAGGCACGACCTTCTTCAAAGAATGAACAACAAATAATCTGCATGGAGGGGACACATAAAGAAGATGTGGATCTGGACCTGGGCCCAGCATTAAAAATAAAGGATCATCAGTCTGGAGGAAAAGAATTGCAGCAAATAAAGGAGAAAAGATATCATGACAGAAATGCGCAAAGTTTGAAAGAAATTAAAGATAAAAAAGAACGGATAGTAACAATTTATAAGGATTAACAAAATTTAACAGCACGTAACAAAAAGTAAAGCGCAGAGCTGAATCAGAGACTTGTACAAACAACAAATGAACACAGCAGAGAGATAAAGTAACAATGCATAAAAGGCAGTCGGGGAAGAACGTAGAGCACCACAAGACCGCAATTCAACATTGGACATAACAAAGACCCTATCAGTCAACTGTAATCTGGAGAGGCAAAAAACAAAAATGGAACCAATCGAAAATAAGTTGCTATTAATACCACACAATGTGTCACGAGGCCCAATCGACAACTTGAATGGAGGCACAATTTCAAAACTAACAAAGGAAAAAAGTGAACTCACTCACATTAAATATTCAGATTTGATATAGGTGGAATTTGTGCCTCACCCTCTCAGAAATACCACAGAGGCGACAATGACGAATTGGGCTTGATAGGAAATAATAGAGCAAATCAAGAATAATCATGGGATCTTTAGGGCATCGGGGATAGAGTTACAACCAATCAAACCCCCTGCTACCCAAGACCACTATTGTTCGAATTTGAAAGAGGATTTTCAATCCTAAAAGGAGCTGCAGGAGCAGGTACAAATTGGGACACTTACGAAAATTTAAGGATTACAAAGTATTCCAGCAATGAATAGGTGAAGGAGGTATATCGGGAGAATTATAACACAACAAGGGCATCAATCCTGGAAGGATCCTGGGCACATATCAGTAGAGCAACAACTCAGTCCTGACAACAGGATAATTATATCAATATCAGAACAAGATAGGCTGAACATCTGCTCATGGAACGTTCATGGGCTTGGAAATCTCCTACCGCATCAAGAAGCTATAGAATTTTTACAACAGTATGACATTATCCTGATGCAGAAAACGTGGTGCCAAGAGTCAATACAAATAACTGGATATATAGGCTAACATGTCTTGGCAGAGAAAACGTCAAAATTTGGACATCCCAAAGGCGGATTAGCACTCTTCTGTTCGACAAGATTCAGATGGCAAATAGATCAGTTAGAAATCAGGAAAAGTTGGGTGCAGGCACTAAGAATAGTAAGAGAGAACGATAGCGGGGAACAGCCAGCATTCATATTAATAAACGTCTACATCCATCCTAGAAAAGACCGAAAATAGAAGCATATGAAATTCCTGTACGAAATACTCAAAACTATTCGGAGACAATGCAAACAGGCAATTAATATAATCTCGGGCGCATTTAATATAAACTTGAGTAAAATCACTAAAATGAAGAATCTGTACCAAAAAGGGAACTCTTATAAAACCAAGTTGGAAAAGCTTGGATTAAGACTTCTTAACTGGAACTCAAAAGATGTCACACTAGCCGCTATCACATTTTCAAGTGGGAATAAGTGCTCCACAATAGATCACACTCTAGTAAATGAATCTGCAATGCAACAGGTATGTCACTTTCAAATAAGCGCCCGGAGGGAGAGTGATCATTTTCCAGAGATCATTGGAATAAAATACAAGTCAGAGCTGAATCAATAGTCTAATGACCTATTATCCACTCCCCTAACACATAATCTAAAAAGTCTGAAATGGAGGGGGTCAGGGATTGAAAACCTGTTGAGTGAAGCTGGTTCATTAGACCCAATAAAACGTAGAATAATTAAGGGGGAAAAGAACAAATAAAAGAAGAGGATCTACAAAAAGCATGGGAACAATTAAAAAACAAACTACTGGAAAAATTTACAACAAATAGTCAGATTTGCTGGACCAATTCTAAGAGAATCCTAAACGGGGGGACCAGAGAGCAAACATGGTACAGCAGGAAGCTGCGTAATGAAAAAATGCAAATTCTGCGAGAAAGCAGAATAATAATGAAACTGACAAAGCAAGCTACAAGAAGTGATAAAAATAGACTATGCGCACTGAGAACACAGTCAATGAAAAACTGTTGGTAGGCCAAAAAAAGATTCAGAGAGGAACTGTGGAAAAGACTGCTCTTGGCAAGCCGACAACAGAATAGCAAAACATTCTGGCAATTGATAAACGGCTTGTCTATAGGGCACACATGACATCAAAACTCAGGTATAATTGCAACCATGTGGGAAAAACACATGCATAAAATGTACACTGAAACAGCTTCAAAAGAACTGCTGAACCTCACGGAGGGAGACTGCAAAATGAACATCTGGCAGGTATCATCATGTCAGGCAATATTTATCGATGACATAAGGGACATAAAGAATAAAACAAACAGCTACAAGAATCTTTCATCGGCCGTGGATACAGAACAACTTGAAAAAAACATAATTAATCGAAAATTAGATGAGCAGCTGTGCCAAAAGTCTACCTAATGTTCTCTTCAAAGGAAATCCTCCTTATTGAGTAGTTTACACCATTATATAACGAGCTATATCTCCGTGCCGGATTCCTGGAAAGGCAGCTTTTTCCAGACCATATTTAAAAGTGGAAACCCGTCCGCACCAACAAGCTATAGACTTATAGTGTTAATTGACATGGAGGCGAAGCTTTATGCAACCAGTTTACATCAACATCTCAAAATATGGCTAGAAGACATTATTCTTTTACCCCGGCTACAACAGGGTTTAGGGCAGGCATTGGGGCTATAACAAACCTGACATTATCAGCAGAAAAGGCCAAAACAAGGAAAACACAGCTCTTCGCCTGCTTTGTAGACCTCAAGTCTGCCTTTGATCAAGTACCACAGGAGGGCTTGTGGAAATAAAATGGCCACATGTGGCGTACCAAAAAGCCTATTGAAGGTGATTAAAGCGTTATACACAGGAACCTGGGCCCCGGTCAAAATAGGAGACGGCAAGAGTGTAACAAATAAAGTATTTACAAAGAAAGGATTAAAACAGGGGTGCGTACTTGCTCCATGCCAACTCAACATATATCTAGCAGACTTGGCACAAGCTGTACAGAAAATCAACTCTCATCCACCTACATTGGGTCAAGAAGAGATAGTATATTTACAGTACGCAGAGGATATTGTCTTATTAAGCCAAACTCCAATTGGACTTCAGCGAAGTATAGATGCCTCAAAAACTTACATGGACATCCATGGGTTAGAATTAAATGTAGAGAAAAACAAAATGGTCTGTCTGGTAGGTCCCACAAAAATAATTATTTGTGGTTCTTGGAAGGAAAAAAGTCGAGGAAGTCAAGGAAGTCAAGTCTTATAAATAATTAGGATTCAACGTGGAGTATCAAATGAAAGACAAACAACATATAGAGGCTGTAGGACTTGGCCTTTTTGGCTAAAGTGCCCTAAACGATTTGCTTTCCCCCTAGACCGTTTTCCTGACATAGAGTTGCCAATTTAGATGCTTTGGGTACTTTGCCACTGATGATCAGTGTCAAAGTGCAAGTGTTCCCTGTGCAAAGTGTAATGGTAATTGGTTGGCCATGATTTGTATGTTTGCCTTACTAGTAAAGTCCCTAGTGATGTGCACTGTGTGTGCCAGGGCTAGTAATGCAAAGGCGCTCGGAGAAGGGAATTCAGGCCTGCACGCAGTTTGCTAAGTTAGCATGTTGTCCTGACAAGTGCAACCACTTGTCAGGCCTTACTTCCCATTTTGGGTACACAGTGGGCACCCCCGTGGCCGGTCCCGTGTAACCCCTGGGCAGGGTGCAGTGTAAGTAAAAGGCAAGACATATCCTGAGGTGTGTGTTATGTCCTGACAGTAAAAAACACTCCATTTCATTTTTTACTGGTGAAAGGCCATCCTGCCCATAGGACAGAAGGGGGGAGGCTGGGTATTGTGTTTGTTAGCCTAGTTTGACATAAGATTAACACGGACAAGTGAAGTTTAGTATGTATGAACTGACAGTGTCATAACACATCTTTCTATGAAAGTGGTTTTATCACTGTGTGTTCAGAAACCACTCTTTTAGAAAGTGGCTGAGTTTTGTGCTTTAAACATTTCTGTCTATCTCTGCTAAATGTGGATTGACTGTCTGGATCTGATAAGGGAGGGGTCGAGATGGCACCAGGCTGACCTGCATCAGGAGAGGGGGAGTAGTAGAAACCTCGGGAGGTGAAGAGGCCTGGGTTGCGGCTATAAAACAATTGACCCATCTCCTGCTGAGTGATTAAGGATCCAGACCCCCAGTATCAAAGGGAGAAAGGTGACACTGGGAGGGAGACACCCATAACTGATTTAGGCAGGGGTCAGGGACCCCTGAGCACAACGAATTCAAAGATATTTAGGGGTATAACTATAAGAGCTGAGACCCCTGAACGTTGGAATAGGAATAGATTGAGACTCAAAAGGCTTGGACCCATTTTGTGGTCAAGAGGAACCTCTGCTAAGGAAGGAACAACTGAAGAGACTGCTGGGAAGGACCGACCCTTGCTTCTTGATCTGGGGCTGGTCTGCAGTTTGCTGTTTAAACCAAAGAAGAGGCTGTTGGGACTGTGCTTCGTGCGCTGGTTCCCCCTGCTTGAAGAAGACTGTGCTGTGTGCTGTTTCTTGTTACCCCAAGGCCCCGAGGTGAGCTGGCTCCCTGTTTGGAAACACAGGAACATAAAAGTTCCTGTAGAAGTTTCAAGTGACGTGGTGGATGCGTGTTGTGGCAGATTGAGACACTCAGAAGGTTTGCCCTGTGATCTTGGACACGGAGGAGAAGTGAGACATGGACGCGCTGGGTGCATGTCGTGGTGCGCAGGAGGCGTTGGTGAAGAGTGTCTGGTCAACGTGTGCATAGAAGGTGAAGTGAGTCTCGGATGTGCAGGGTGCATGTCGTGGTGCACCGCAGGTGCTGGTGAGGAGCCCCTGGTCCGCGTGTGCATCGGAGGTGACTGGAGTCTCGGACGCGCTGGGTGCGTATCATGGTGCACAGAAGGTGTTGGTGAGGAGCGCCTGGTCAACGTGTGTATCGGATGTGGAGTGAGTCTGGGATGCGCAGGGTGCGTGTCGGGGTGCACCGGAGGCGCTGGTGAAGAGCATCTGGTCATGGAGTGCACCGGAGGAGAAGCGAGGCTCAGACACGGTGAGCGTGTCGTGGTGCAGCCGAAGGCGTTGGTGAAGAGCGCCTGGATATCGGGGCACCGGAGTTGGAGTAAGTCTCAGTGAAGCAGTGTGCATGCTTTGGTGCAACCTGGGACTGTGGAGGTGATCGGCTGATCATCATGTGACCCGGAAGAAAGTGAGTCTCTGCAGCGCGGTGTGTGTGTCTTGGTGCCAACTGAGACTGCAGGAAGGAGTGCCTGGTAAACGTGCACTCGGACTCGACATTAAGTCCCATCAGCTTTGTGTATGTGGCTTTGTGTCAGAGGAGACCCAGAGGGTGCTGTGGTGAACGTGCACCCGGAGTAACGTAATCTCAGAGGCATGGGGTACATGTGCCCTGCGGGATGTATGTCGTTACAACGCACACTTTTACAACGCATGCACTTACAACGCATTTTTTACAACGCAACATCCACTACAACGCATTCCATTACATCGCATGACACTACAACGCATTTTTAAAAACTACCTTTACAACGCATTCCAACACATCGCATACTACCTTTACAACGCATACCATTACAACGCATAATATTAAATTGCATTTAAGGTAAGTATTGGATAGTATAGGGGTAAAAATTACTATTCTTACTCCAGGGGGTGCAACAGTAGGGTAAGTGTTGGATAGTATAGGGGTAAAAATTAATATTCTTACTCCAAGGGGTGCAACAGTAGGGTAAGTGTTGGATAGTATAGGGGTAAAAATTACTATTCTAACTCCAGGAGGTGCAACAGTGGGGTAAGTGTTGGATAGTATAGGGGTAAAAATTACTATTCTAACTCCAGGGGGTGCAACAGTAGGGTAAGTGTTGGATAGTATGGGGGTAAAAATTACTATTCTAACTCCAGGGGGTGCAACAGTAGGGTAAGTGTTGGATAGTATGGGGTAAAAATTACTATTCTAACTCCAGGGGGTGCAATATTAGGGTAAGTGTTGGATAGTGTAGGGGTAAAAATTACTATTCTAACTCCAGGGGGTGCAACAGTAGGGTAAGTGTTGGATAGTATAGGGGTAAAAATTACTATTCTAACTCCAGGGGGTGCAACAGTAGGGTAAGTGTTGGATAGTATAGGGGTAAAAATTACTATTCTAACTCCAGGGGGTGCAACAGTAGGGTAAGTGTTGGATAGTGTAGGGGTAAAAATTACTATTCTAACTCCAGGGGGTGCAACAGTAGGGTAAGTGTTGGATAGTGTAGGGGTTTTAATGTAATATTATGCGTTGTAATGGTATGCGTTGTAAAGGTAGTATGCGATGTAATGGAATGCGTTGTAAAGGTAGTTTTTAAAAATGCGTTGTAGTGTCATGCGATGTTTTGGAATGCGTTGTAGTGGATGTTGCGTTGTAAAAAATGCGTTGTAAGTGTAGTGCGTTGTAATAGTTGCGTTGTAAAGGTTGTTCCCCGCCCTGCGGCCATCTGAGACCTTCCTAACAGTTGCGGCCCAGACTGTCAGCCCCGGAGGAGCTGAGCTGCCAGGCCGAGCCGCTGAAGCCCATTGAGGAAGTTCCACAAGGAAGGCCCAGTTTGCTGAAGGAGAGGAGAGTGGGGTCGCGCGAGGTAACGTGGATCACTGCCTGGGTGGGGTGCGGGCTCGGAGGGACACTCTCTCGGCCTCTCAGTCCTTCTGGCGACGTGAGCCTTTGCTTCGGCTCTGATTGGGGCCCGTACTGACCAAAGGAGTGGCAGTACTGGGGCCAGAGTGATGTCATTGTTAATATGGGTGGGGGACTGTCGTAATACGTTGCCAATATTGCTGCTAACGAACTGCCGGACTGTCTTAGGATGCCTGACATTATTTCTGCATAACGAAGTACATGATTGTAGTGCTACGCATTGCATTATTTCTCCCTTGCAAAGTACAGGATTGTAGCGGCCCGCATTGCATTATTTCTTCATTGCAAAGTACCTGATTGTAGCTACGCATTGCATTATTCCTTAATTGCAAAGTACATCATTGTAGCGGTGCGCATTGCATTATTTCTTCATTGCACAGTACGTGATTGAGGTGTGATGCATTGTATTATTCCTTCATTGCGCAGTACATGATTGTAGCGGTACGCATTGCATTATTTCTCCCAATGCAAGGTACCGGGTGTATCATTACGCACTGTATTATTTTTCCTTTGCCCAGCACAGGATTGTATTGTTACGCAGCGCACTATTGTTTGTCCATTGCAATATGTGTGATTCTAGCATTGCGACCAGCATAGCATTTTGAAAGCAGTGGTTGGGATTTGAACCTACCAGCCAGCCGGAATGAATATTACCCTTTATTATATGTTGGCTTTTGTGCCGTGTGGTCTGATCGTATATCTTTTTATATAAAGTTTATACTCTTTTTATCAAAATCGCGTGGAGTCCATTTGTGGTGTCACCAGTGGGTTGCTGTGGGTGTGGTTGCACATACTGTACACTCTTACCTTGGATATAGGCCTGGTTGCTCGTGCCAAGCTACTAAGGGGGTGAGCAGGGCTATCTCAAACGGTGTCCTTACTTGGCCTAACGGTGAGTGGGGAGTCCCAGGTCTCGCATTTGGTGACAGTGGTGCGGGACTGGGACTTCGCCTTCCAACAGAGGCGATGCAGACAAAAGCGAAATCTTTCAACTACGGCTTCAAAATTCTAAGAATGAAACTATGCTGTCCCTCATTCAGACATCTGTTAACTTTGATGAGTGCCAACAGTGACCTATGGAATGAAAACGGTGAAAGGACGTGATGAAGGAATTTTAAATAAAATCCAAACAAGAGTTTACAAATCCGTGTTTGGTTTAACGAAATCAGCATCCCCAGCACATGTGCGCCTAGAGCTTGTATTGTTGAATCAAAAATATCAATGCAAAGGAGCCTTTATAGAACTATGTTGGAGACTTCGCTCGTCTGAAAGAGGGACAATCAACTACATGTGCTGGCAGGAAATAGAGGAGCAAATAAAGAAAAAGAAAAAAAGATTCCTGGGGGCTACATTTAAAACAGGCTATAGAGGAGCTGGGATTACAAGAAGTCTGGAGTGCAAGTATTGTGAAACCGGCCTTTTAAGAGGCAATAAAAGCAACACATAAGCACCTATCATATTTAACAGATAAGACCAACCTGGCACTCAGAAGACACGCCTGGACAGTGATTAATTCCTACAAAAAATTACAGCCCCAGAAATGCCTTGCAGCACACTTTTCATTAAAAATAAAACATCAGTTCATGCAGTACTTTTTTGGAAAATGGGAGACAAAAGATCTAAGGCCATCCTGGAAGGAACAGACGTCGAATAAGGAATGCCGCCTATGTAAATACAAGGAAGAAAGTATGGCTCAAATTTTTTGAGTTTGCCCGAGGTATCTGAAAGGAAGGAAATAAAAGCTGAAAGGAAGCCTTAGAGAGCTAGAAATCCATACATGCAGGTAAGCGGTTACATTTTGGCTTGGCAGCACGTTCATACCACTTATACGTTGGGGAATAAAATTTGCAATATTAAACATGAATGCAATAAAACAATCAATATAAGTCACCTGTACTTTAAGAAATGAATCACTAATGGTAAGCATTACAGTAAAGCAATAAATTGGCACAAAGCATCAGCACCTTAACTCATGGTCCATGTAACGTACAAGAGAAGAACAAAAACTTACCGCGACAATATAACTGAAGATCCACTTAAACCAAGTATTGGAATGGGCTCCCCAAAAAAAAATAAAGCCAGTGCACCAAAAAACCCCAGGGAAACAAGAAGGTATAAAAATGAACTGAAACATATTTCAATATAATAACACCTCACATTTTAACGGATGACTCCAGCTAGTTTTTTTTAATCATATTTTAATATGGAATTGTAAGATTTTATCGTTTTAGGACAATATTAGGCAATAGTCAATCGAATAAAGCTCTTGCACTTTAAAATAAGGGGACTATATTAAGAACAAAGGAAAACGTACTTGGAAGACCTTTACAAATGCCAAAGATCAAAAAAAGTATTTACCACCTTTTTTATTTTTTTTAAAGACTTGACAAGTATTCAAGACCAGATTAATAATGTAAATTAAGGAATGTACTTTTGTGTAATGATTTTTTATTGATTATATACCTAAATAAATACAATACAGAACAGGTGTCTAACAAGAACTACAGAAACAACCTTTAAAAGCAGTCTTCCTCAGTTCACTGAATAGCTGGACTGGTGTTACAATATTGGGTACAAGAGGTTGTATGGGAGTACAGACCTCAGCAACTATATTTGAGAATACATTACATAGTCCCAGCATTCCACTCAAATCTTGAAATAGCAGAAACAACAAAGCATGACCACATGACATCATAGAAAGTGATCACCTGACCTTTGATCCAATGATGCAGCAGTTTATTTTTTTTAAGCAACATTTATTAGTCATTTGAGGCTGAATCATGGTAAAACAATAAAAATAACTGTAACAGGAGCAATCAAACTACTATTAACTTGACCAAAACCTGAATGCAAGCTTGTATTTAACACACCACTTAGTTTGATTGGCTCAACTTACAATGGATGCTAAACAGTTCTCAGGGGTTGAAAGAGGCAATATGGAGGTAGCAATGGTTGTGTAGAAAACATCCAAGAATATGTCACTTTCACAAGATATTGTTGTATTCATCTCTTGAACTGGGTCTGCTGACATCAGTGCTACCAAGATGTAAGTTTCGAGACATGACTTACCATGTAAATTTTGGCAAGCCTGGCAAATGCACTATGTGAGAGCACCTTAATGATGAATTATATTTCCGAGCAGGCCATGAACTCCAACATAGTTTGGGGATGCAGTAGTCTTCTTGCTTTTTTGGTTATAACTTTCCTCGTGGCCCATGGTGTCTTGGCTGGTCAATCTTGATATTGTGCTGCTGCGGCCAGAACCATGCAGTGCAAATCTGGGTTTTCCTTTGTACAGAAATGTTGGTTCTCATTGGAAGGACAATGGGAATATTAAGAAGTAGTCAAGTTGTGTTGTGAAAACAAGCTTTGTACAATTTAAACATTTAACTTGTCGGATTATTGTTTATTACTTAAAGTTAATTGTGATGAAACAGGAAGCATTCCTAAGTCATGAATGTATGCACAAGTGGCACGAAAGGCTAGTATAAACTGTACCTAATCTTAAACGGTGAATGCTTATTGAAGAAACTTGAGTTTCAAGATTCCCATTTTCCACTTCAAATTACAAAAATATATCTATAGAAACACCTACTACATCTTGCAGACCGCATTGCCCTGGAGAGTTGACACATCAATGTGCTGGAGTTCAGTGCCTCTTTTGTCTCTCCTACCTAAACCTTTCCCTTAATCTACCAATAGCACTCATTTGATTGTGTAGGTTGTACAATGTGGACATACTGTGTGGCTATATACCAATAGCATCAAACACATGATCTGCATTCTTCACTGATGTAAATTCGAATCAAGCTGAAAGTTAGGAATCCACAGAAGATGGCACTATGATTTGTTAAAAGTTTGTATATTAGGAAGGAGCTTCTTTTTTCCCTGTCAATCAATTTTCCATCCTTTTTCTGTTGCATTCTCAGCCCAAAAGGATGAAACCCCTTATCTCATACTTGGCTAAATAAACTCAAAAGGATTAGTAGGCAAGAGGAAAACATCCCCCACACTCTATCTCCAGGGTCACTGGGGAGTGAGAAAAGAAGATGCTCCGTCCAATATGCCAGTGTGTGGTGCAATACTGCCATTTAGGCCCACTTACTTCTGAGAGTTCTTTCACCGCCGATATGCCCTCCCATTGTTCCATATACTTTTTTGATGGTCAGGGGTGCTGATTTGTGGAGGCCCAATCTGTCGGGTTACAGAACAGAAAGCAGTTAGTGGGCTGCTGCAATCAGCAGGATATATAAAGTTAAGTTGCCATTATTTCATTTGATATTAAGCAGCTTGGTGCAGGTATAGATATGGTAAGTGGGATAAATTGAAATGAGAAAATGCTGGCACGGCTCCTGTGTGATTGGTAAGACCAGAAGACCTGCATTTCAGGTGGAAGACATGAGTGTGGATGTGTATGCAGAGAAATAGAGAAATTCAGCTAAGTCAAAAATGTAATACAGTATGTTTTGGTATTAGAGCATGAGGGATTTGTTGAGGAGTTTGGAGAATTGTTGAGTATCAAATGCACATGTTTTTGAGTATGTTAAGTGGAGTGCTTAACAAGATGAAGGCATAGAAGAGGTGAGTTGTGTCTTTCCTTGATGAGGAATTTCTTTGATGAGGAATTAACATTTTCTCTACTTACAAACATGTCCTTGGTAACTTGGAGCGTGGTTTAATGAGTGTGTGAGTGTAATGTCTGTTAGAATTGCATGACCAATCTCTAAGCAATTCCCTTTCCTCACAAAGGCAGAATCAAGACATTGCCACCATCCTTTAAAATGTATTGTTTCTGTTTCTTTATAGAGTCTTCTACAGAATTAGTACTTTTCCAGACCCGAACTACAGAGAGACCATAAGTAGCAAGATGTGGGTGTTGCTTGCAGCAGCGCTACTCTTCCTCCTGGCCCCTTCTGCCACAGATGCCTGCAGTTGTTATTTGATACACTTGCAGGCAGACTTCTGTCATTCAAGCGTCGGTGAGTTTCTCAAAAGTGTATGTTGATTTCATGTTCATCTTCATATTTCACTGACCAGGACTTGACTCAGCAAGAACAGCAGCCAGATGTATGGAGTCATGAGCCACTCACACCCTGTCTATCCCTAGACCAGTTGATAGTAAGTTCTTGTGGCCCATTTCCTCTGGAGTTTGCTTCACAAAGGATATTTTAGAAAACAGTGATTCGGAAACGGCCCAAGAGGGTCCAAGGTAAGTAGTCTCCTTAAATGGGACAAGGTACCACAGTCGTGATTGATAATTAATATCTCAGGGAGAGATACGTAATCTGCACAGGGACATATGAATCATATTAATGTATGTTATTTATTTTATAAGGAATATTCAAAAACAGGTGCTCACATAAGTACGTGACAAAGAGCGTGAGGTGAAAAAGTGAGGGTGACTTTAAAACATAAACATCACATTGACAACATCTATGAGAACTCCTCAATAATTTACTACAGAGTGTAAGGAGTTCTTGTTGTAGGGGGGCCAACGGCGTTTTGACCTCAGTTACTCGAGATCATCTTCAGGAGATAGAAATAGTGAGCAAGCTGAATAGAAGGCTGGGTAGAGCCGGACAGTTTCCAAAAAATGAAGTAAAAACGCAGCAGGAGGCTACAGCTGAATCCAAGTACTCAGCTTAGAGAGAGCTCGTATGAAGGGGCTGAATGAATCAATTAAGGGGGATCCATGCAAGCTAGGTCCGCTTGGTATGGCGATCTTTAAATAGCGCACCATGTAGCAGCTGGTCGGGGCTGAGGACGCTGAGTTCGGAATTCATATAACGTGCCTACGGGGAAGGTGCTGCGTGTCCAGTTATTTCGAGAAGCGCTGAGCCGCTAGTCTTAATGAAACAACAGGGCCGGTATTTGCTATATCGGGACTTCAGTGAATGAGCCTGAAGGCGATGGGCTGCGTGTCTTACTAATTGAAGCGAACCGCTAGGCCGGTTAGTTTGCTCGATCAGGGCTGCATGAATGTGCCTGATGACGGAGAGCGGAGCTGCGTGTCCTGCTTCTTCTGAACCACTTCCAACTGTTCGTGCCAATTACCTGTTTTTTTAATATTCCTTATAAAATAAATAACATACATTAATTTGATTCATATGTCCGTATGCAGATTACTTATCACTTCCTGGGATATTAATTATAAATCACGACTGTGGTACCTTGTCCCCTTTACGCAGACTACTTACCATGGACCCTCTTGAGCTGTTTTCGAACCACTGTTTTCTAAAATATTTATCTAACCCAGGTTCACATATCGGGGTCCCCTTGTTTCTTTACTACATGCTTCACAGAGAAGGCGCCATCAATGGCAAAGGTGTGTATTCCTTGGAGTCTTCTGTGAGTACCAGCTAAGCTCACAGGGCTAGGAAACTAAACTAGGCTGCCGGTATACAAAGCAGCATCCCTGTCTTCAGCTGTTGTTGTGTCAAGCACTGACATAGACAGGACACAACACAACTAAACCTTTGACATTTCAAGAGCATAGAAATAATGCTTTTCCATGGCCTATTTTAGTCACAAGAGCATGTTTCCATTTTAAAGCCTTTGTCTCTCATGCTTAACTGCTAAAGGGTAACTCATTGCCTGAAACAGTTACTGAGGGGATCTGATATAGATGATATAACATCAGACCTTGCTTCATTTCCTAGTATTGATTTGCACATTCATTTTAGTGAGGTCTTCAATGAATTGCCTGTCATTGCCATTTGCTGCTGACTTTCTCTGTTCCTTTGACAGCAATAAAAGGGAAGTTTCAAAACTGCACCAAACCTCCACCAGTAGATCACTCCAGAGGTGGGATCCCGAACCACCAGGACCTGCTAATACGTTGTAAAGTTGATATCTTGGAGGTAATGAATTTTGGCAATAAAATTTGCCATCAGACATTGGAAGGAGGTAAAGTTAGGGAAGAAAGTGAACGCCATAAATTTGTGCTACCGGAATATTCCTATAAATTATAGTATTGTTTATTTATTGGAACGTGGACCAGTAGAGTGCTGCACTCAGTATTGCATCACAATGAGGAACTTTGAGACTCTCGGCACTGCATCCCCAGCTATATTTTAGGTTAAGGAAGTAACCAAAACTGCAGTGATTGGCTATTCCAGCTAGCAAGACAGGGTAGAGAGTGCCCTGATGACTATCCTACACTAATGGGCCAACCCTATCGGGTGTACCCCCATTTCAGAAACTCCATTTCTGGGATCTACCATGACTGAGACTTACCATTACTGAGGCCTATCACTCAAACCAGGAGGTGCAATTCGCGTACCAGGGAGGGGATTTTTTTTTAACAATAAATGGTTAAAATAAATGGAATAAATAGATAAATAAATTACTTTGCAATATTATTTAATGCAAGTGCTTATTTTGATATGATTTGATCACAAATATGAAACATTTTATGGCATATCAAAAATTGTATTTTTTTAAAAATCATAAATTATGTTTTTTCAAATTATTCGGAAAGGAGTGTCACAGAAAACCTAAATGTTTATGTACCACTGCCCATTGCAGTAAAGCTATGGTCTCAGTAATAGTAATTCTCAGTCTTGAGGTATATCCCAACTAAAGAATACTGGTCTCTTTGAGAGTGATTGGGGATATTTTGAAATCTTGTTACTACCTAAGGTGGTGGAGTTGTTCACGGATCAGGTTGTATAATGTTCTTTACTATATCTCTGCTACAGCTAGCTTGAGCTCAGATGTATCAGACTGTGTGATATTAAGGGAATTTAACTCTAAACGAAGGCTATAAAATATGCAGTATTTATTACCGATTTACTGTCCCACAGTCTATTCTGACTCCTAAGCAGATTTGCCTGGCACTGTTGGTTGTGTTTATGCTTTACTTTGTAGAGCCAATCAAGGGAGAGATGAAGACACTAAGAAATTTAAGTGGAAATCCTGAATAATTTTTAATGTCCTCTGACAGATATTCAAAGGTGGTGAAGAGATCCGCAACATGCAATTCAAAACAGACAGTCAAATCTGTACCATTCAGATGCCTGCCTTCAATACTGAGTACCTGATCACAGGTAAGCCTGAATAGATTCCAGGCATCAGAGCAGTGTGCAGTCTCACTAAATGGTTCCAATTTGGGGAAAGCTTTTCGCTAACACTTCATGCAGCTGATCTCACAGAAAACATATTTTATCTGGAAACATGTACAGCTGGAAGTTTGATACCATCCCATTTTGCACTAGAAGTATTTCAGTAGGAGACTCAGTTGAAATGATTCTACTGACCAAGACAGAATTGTGAAAGGAAAATACGTTATACCCTTTAATGCTATACTCATTTTATTGGCTAAGCGAGCCATGAAACTGAATTCCTTTTTGTGTTACTGTGCATTGATGAACCTTAATTCTGCATTTCATTGAGTAGGTCAAACTGTATTGGACCAGAAGTTACTCCAATTGGGTGCCCATAGGCTGCCTATTATTCTAATAATTAAAATGTACTCTGATACCTGGCTCCATGTAGTAATCAAGTCCAGACTGGTTGATGTATTTCAGGATGATTTACTGAAGTTGGTTACAGGATATGTAGATCAGATAGATAAGTCCACTACAGGTCCTGAACTAGCCCCACCAGGACCAGCCTGCATTCTGCTCAGCCCATTCTCAACAGTGGCTTTTCTTCACAGACTCCCAACACTCCGTAATACATCATCACAGTAACATTTCACTGGCTGAGCATGTTGTGGAAAATGGCATACATAAACATGAACAGTAAACTAGGATTCTACACACCAATAACAAGTGAACCAGTTGGCAGTATAGACGAGTATGGCAGTACAGTGTACTTGCTGCACTACTCTCTAGTCTGTACATAGCAGGTCTAGACCAAGAATTGGCAATGCATTTTCTTAGGATAAAGCCTTTTTTTAAATGTTATTGTTATGCTGAGGTATGTGTGTTGCTATTTAACTCCATGTTATTTAACTCCATTGGGGTTGAAAAGTGTTCCACACGTCTTTAGTGTTCCACAAATGAAGGATGGATCAGGAATAAACAGGAATCTTTTTTTTAAAGAAGAGATCGTATAATATGTTTCATAAGCCTTGTCACCTCATCCAAGTTGCTGAAAATAAATTGATAAATTAATGGATTATAGCTATCGTATCTCTGGCTGCAATAGGCCTTTGTGCAACCTTGGTAGACCCAAACTTTTCTCTGGATCAGAGCAAATTACCAAAGTAGATGTCTAATGGGTCAAGGAAGCATTTCTTGCCAATGTGCATGAAAAAAGGGTTGAACACACGTTGTCTAAAATTTGTGTACTGATTATGCCGTGATAAAATCCTCATATAAAATAGATATGTGTTTGACACTCAATATGCCAGTTTTGCATAGACGACTTCTGTCTTATTTTTGTCTAAATGTGTTCCCTCAGCTCATAGCGGGCTGGCATAAACCATCAAACCATTTGCTAATTTACATCATAAGTACATACGTCCCCTTCTCTTATCAATGAAGTTTATGCAAGTGAGGCCTGCCTCATTGCATCTCCAATTTGTAAATAGTTTTAGGTGATTTTATTGAAAAGTTTGTTTTTATGTACTTTTATGATTTACTTTGTTAAATCAAACAAAGTGCCTTTTGAACTGAATTGAATGAAATACTACATTAAAGGGGGTACAGGCTCAACTGCCCAAGGCATGGAAGCCACAGGTCCAGAACAAAAGTTTTAATAAACAACCCAGGCCCGGATTATATTTCTTCAGCCAACCTCCACACACCTCTCCATTTTACAAATTCCCAAAACAATGACACAAAAAACCTGAAGTAACAAGAATCACATAAAGGACAATAGAGAACTAACTCATTTTAAGATTAACAAAAAAAGTCTCACAATTCTACATGAGTTTTAACTTCGGATGAGCTGAATGTTCATGACCACCAATAGTTACTCATGCATCAACAATATTATTACAACTAATATCAACTTTGTCTATTCAAGATGCATTCCACCACTGATTCCCCAACACTCACACAGCATTGCCCCAGAGGTCCTGATTGATTGATTGATTTATTGGTGGGTTTTCAGAGCATGCAAATATCCTAACACAATGGTGTCCTGGTGCCAGCGACTACAGTGAAGGAGAGGAAGCAGGCTTAACAAGAGAATAGGTGCACTTTAAAAAATTGCATTACATCTGGAAAGTTCTTCTTTGCAAAGCTCAAGAAGTAGAAGGATCCATTATTTGAGTGAAATGTAAAAGGAGGAGCTGCCTCAGATTTTGAAGTGAGGTATACATGGTGTAGAGAGAAGACTTAAAGAAGATGAGCACAAAGAGCTGTGAAAGTCTAATGACTACTTTTGCATGGCGGCAGAGAGGGTCAGAGGAGTAATGGGCACAATGGCAAAGCAAGAGAAATTTAAACAAGGCACACTGAATAGAATGGAGTGGAGTTCAAGTAGAAACTGAGAGATAGAAGCAAGACTTATAGGATTAGATATAAGGCATACCACAGCATTCCATTCTGAACAAATTGGAGCGAGGAAGTGTTTTCTTGAAGCCCACAGTAGAGGAATTACCATAATAAGGCCAAAAGAGGATAATAGCTCGCACTACGGTATCCCAGAGTTCAAAAGGGAGAAGGCAAACAATATGGTTAAGGAGCTGAGTGTAATAGAAACAATCTATGGAGGTCTTCTAAATTAGAAGAGAAAACAGCGAACTTTGTCAAAAGTAAAGTCAAGATTGCGGAGAGAGATGGAAGGAGAGGGAAGATATTGCAAAGTATAAGTCCAGAAAGAAGAGGAGACCTCCCTCTAACAGTACCTTTGTATTATAAGTGTAAGGTGAGGTCAGTTGTTTTTTATCCAAGTGTTGACATCCGAGAGGAATCAACAAAAGAAGGTTCGTCAGCAGATTGTCATCAAGCATAAGAAGAAACTTAGTGTCATCAGCTTAAGACATGAATTTAAGGCCATAGGATTTCATGATTTTTGCCTATGTTCAACTATAGCATCCAGATAGATATTGGAAGATCTGATCAAGTCCCGCCACTTCCCTGGAGGATCATCTGGATTTTTAAGAAAACGATCAAGAGCAATGGACATGCAAATAAGAAGAAAGAAAGAAAAAAAATAAAAAAACATACAATACAAATGGAAAGTGCACAAAAGTGCACCAAAAGCTAAATCATTGCAAAAAATTTGGAGTTTTGACTATGCTTCAATGTACACATAACAGTGCGGGGATTGCCAACTAAGTAAAGAGGAACAACATTAATAGAATCAGCACAGAGCAGGCAGATCACTGAAAGATGTAAGCAGCCAATGATTGTACTGGTGTGGTTTGTACTTCAAATATCCAGCACTCAACACCAAATGTGTGTATTGCTGAAAAGTATACAGGTGGATATAAAACCCTTGAAAACATTGATGAGCACAATTTCACCAGTTATTAGATAGTGAAATAGAGCAGCAGAAATGTCTGTGGGACATCACAAAGTCTCTAGCTGAGTACTTATATTCCTGTGTGAGAGTCAGCTATCTGGAGCAATAGGGAGGGATCAAATCTGAGGAACTGCTGCCACAGATAAAATGGATGCAAGTGAGATCCCTTAAACAGCTCCTTGTCCTACATATCCAAGAAGGTACTGGTGCTGAACGATTTGTACCAACACAGGCTGACTCATCCTGAAAAATAGCCTTGTCTGTTTTTATGACAGTGCAAGGATGCCTCAAGGGTTGTTAAACAGTGCACCAGGCAGAGTCTCTTTGTTGGTGAGACCAAGCAAATTGACAGCACAAGCAATCAGAGCCAATCTTTGAGCATGGAGCCAGCGCTTGAGTGCTCTCCATGGTAATCATAGGTCTTAGAAGGTATAAGTTTAGCAAACCATATACTTAGACACGCATATGGACCCTCAGCAAGCATAATGTACTGCTAGAAACAGGTAACCATAGACATGATGACCAGGAACAACTCTCTCTTAAACAGAAGTCTACTCTTCACTAAAAATATAATGTTCAAGAAATAAAGGTCACAGCAAGAGTAAAGAGGAATCTATGTTCATAAAGAGGTCCAGTAAGATGATACATCTGTGAGGGTCCAGGATCAAACACAACTCTTTCTGTACAATGATAACTAATTCCAGAACAGAAATTTGAATAACCAATCCAGGCCCAGATTATGTCCCCTAAGAAAAACCCCACAACACACTAGGTTCATTAGCTACTGCCAATGCCCTGGCAGTAAATTTGACAAAAACTGAAACAACACAGTTTTGAACCCGAGATTTCAAACGGAGAAGGTCTATTTCTGTTAATCGAATGGTCCATGCTATAGCGACCAATATTTAGGGACTGTTTAGTACAATAATCTTACATGGGTGCTAGAAATATCAAAAGTGACAGTAGCGTAATGGTCAGATTGTTTTAAAACCTATAGAACGCATTCCGACCTGCCTTTTATTAAGACATAATGGGGGCGATCATGCCCACCGGTATTTACTGTGCTTCCTTTTGACTACTCTCACTATGGAAGTTGACAAACTACTTATATGGCTTAATATGGAGATTGGTAAATGAAATTAATAGATTGAAATGGGCCCATCGAAGATGTTTTTTTTTAACTTGGCTTCTCTTCCAGTTGGGTCAGGGCTCTGAAGCAGATGCTCATCTGGCTCTTTAAGTTGCAAAGATCTTTTGCAAATACTCTTCATGTTATACTCCTTGAAGGCGTTGTGGCAAATGCCTTCTCTGGTGACATCTCATTTTTTTTGAGTGGTGTGGTGTGATGGGATTTGGTACATTGCAGGTAAGACAACCGCTATTTTTTGCTGATGATACAAGTTTGAAGATTGTAGCAAAAATACCATAAGTAGTCAGACTATTGCAGAATACAGCACTAAGAGACATTGTGCATTCTTATCTATAAATTAATTACATTTAACTCATTTTTGTGAATAGGAAGAGTGACGGTGGATGAGGATTGTCCATTCCACCAATTACAAACAACATCTCATCCTGCACTGAGGGAATTGAACAATTTGAATAAATGACTATAGGGAGCCACTCGCTATCTGTAATGGAGCACACCCAGGTCAGATGTATCTGTTTTTTTTTTTAGTTTGGTTGGGGAGTGAGTTCCTTTTTGTCCTGGAGTTGAGAAGTATGGTTTCGGGTAGGTAGGTAAAGAAGTCCAATGTTCTGATATGTAAAGCGGGAAAGATAAGTAATCTAACATGTTGTACAATTCTTTTTGTTGGAATGTGCGGGAAATGAACAACATGACAAAGCGCTATAAAGTCCATGCATATCTAAAAATATGGTGGGCCAGTTGTATGCCACAGCATACTCTGCTTTTGCAAGGGGGTTTTGTTATGGGTTCGGCAAGGTGTGCCTTTTCAGAAAACAGGTGATTTAATTGATCCAGAAGGAAAGTATGTTGTGATGTTTTGGCACTTGTCTGGACAAGACTTCTATAGTGGGGGTCAGTGCTCCTAACTCAGATCATGATGGGTTTCTTCAGCAGCTTACGGATGCCAGGAAGCAGGAAGAGCAGGTAGCGGTAGATATAATGAAATTGCATAGTTTTGATTATAGAGATTATATGAAAAGGATGCATGCGGGACGTGACAAGGCGGGTACTTTGCAGGCCTGGCTCACAAACCCTAAGAATAGGGGGCACACAGATATTGGAAATAGATTCTGAGGTGGGTACACATGTCTATACGCAGGAATCCATCAATATGAGATTTAGTAAATTCTATACAGGTTTATATGCTATGCCATTGGAGCTTCCTCCACGATTAATTCATGAGTTTTTAGAGCCAGTAGAATTGCCTAAGATTACAATGGAGGAGAAAAAAGACCTGGGTTTGAAGGTATCAATTCAAGAGGTAAAGGCTGCCATAAAGCATATGGCAAGAGGGATAGTTCCCGGACTGGATGGATTCCTTGTGGAATTTTATTTGACTATATGGAAGAATTGGCATCAAGACTAGTTAATCTTTACTTGGAAGCCTGTAAGGTGAGTGATTGCCCCATACAACTGCAGAAGCAATATTGTGTTTGCCAAAAAGGGCCTCTGAGGATGTTCAGGCTTATCGCCCACTTACTATGCTAAATCTGGATTACAAGATATTGAGTAGAGTATTGACAATGTACCTATCTCCAATAATGTCTATGTTAATACATACATACCAGTCTGGGTTCATTCCGGGAAGGAATAATATTAGGAGGGTATTGACGATCCTGGAAGGAATACGGCTCATAATATTAGGAGGGTATTGGTGATCATAGGATCTGATTTTGCAGAGAAGGAAAAAGGAGTGATTGCTGCAATTGACATTGAAAAGGAATTTGATAGTTTACATTGGGATTACCTTTATGAAGTACTCAGTAAGATTGGATTGGGAGACCAATTTATTGCATGGGTTAGGCTTCTGTAAGCAGCACCTACTGCTTGTAAAATAATGGGCAGGCATGTTTTGGAACAGTATGCAGTGAGAAGAGGGGCTCAACAAAAGTGCCCGCTCTCGCCATTATTATTTGCATTTGCTATAGAGCCACTTGCTAGTTGGGTGAGGACAGGAGGGGTTTACAGGGGTCTGGAGGCGCAGGAGGTGCAACATTTTTCAGCATTATATGCAGAAGCTAGGATTTTATTTCTCAAAGAGGCTAATGTTGATTTGCCGCATACCATGAACCTCTTACATCGGTTTGGGCAAGCCTCAGGGTTCTGCATCAAATGAAATAAATCATATTTGTTCCTATTACAGAAGGATGTGCTGAAGCCTGTGGATCTGAGGGGGCTTAATTGAGAGGGAACGTATCTAAAATATCTGGGGGTAAGATTATACCAAGCTCCCATTAATTTATTGGAAGGTAACATTTGTGTGGCGATTAGAAGGTTACAGAAAAGTGTAGAATTTTGGAGAAAGCTGCCGCTGTCAGTGTCAGGAGGAATCGCTGTAGCAAAAATGGTGGCGTTGCCCCGATTACTTTACATCTTAACAACATTGCCCATGGTAATACAATGTAGAGTGTTTAGGGAAATTCATTCTTTGTTAGTTTCTCTTATATGGGTAACAGGTAGGCAAAGAGTGGCATTGGCCAAGCTGCAACGGCCCACTAGTCAGGGAGGACTAGCCACCCCAGATATGGAAAGCAGCACAGCTGCAATGGTTTACACAATGGATTCATTCACAAAGATTTCTGGGGAGGTGAATTTGGGGAGAAAAACAGATATGGATTTATTGTATAGAATACTCATGGCCTCTTTCAAAGGACCAATGAGTGGAATGCCTGCTAGGTGGAAGGTTGTGCGGCACTGTTGGCATCAAGTGCTTCAACAAACTCATACTCAGACGTCCTATGCTCCAGGCATTCCTTTGAGAAGTTTGGAACAAATCATTCCGGGGGGGGGGGGGGGGCGATTGTGGGGCTTAGCGGAGTGGGCAAACCATGGGGTGCATACGTTAGGAGATGTGTATAGTGACGGGGTGATATTATTATTTGAGGAATTTTCAGCCACTATTGACATCCCAAGAGGCCATTTTTTGTTGCATTGAGTGATGATTGCTAGATTGAGCAATCATTGGGGTATGGGTTTAATAGAGCCGCAAATACATAGTGCTTGTCAAATATTGTGTACCACGAATGGTCATATGAAGGTGGTGACGTGCCTTTATCAGGCATTAAGATGTAATTTGATAATGCCTCTCATTGGTCTAAGAGAAAAGTGGGAGGAGGATTTGGCACATCCAATATCAGAGTTGGAATGGTCTAAAATTCTTGGAAATTAATACACTGTATCTACAAATATGAGATTTAAAATGATAATTGTTTTCTACTTGCACAGAACGTATCTAACTCCGGGAAAAATAGCTCAAATTTAACAGACAAATGTGGTTAACATATCCAGAAATGTGGCACATGGTGTGGTCATGCACATTGTTAGTTGAATATGGAGGGAAGTAATATTCTGTATAAATGAGGCAACAAAGAGATCAATTGAGTGTAATCCTATGGTAGGTGAGCTGGGGGGATTTCCAAGACCTACAAAGGGTAAAAATATGACAGGATTTATTGATTTAGCCTTGGTACTTGCAAGACATGAAGTAACCATGAACTGGAAGGCGCACAGGGCGCCTAGGGTCGCAACATGGAAAGTGGAGTTGGTTCGTTGGCTAGGTTATGAGAGTGCAGTACTTTATAGTGATATGAGGAAAGGAAGAGGATCAATTGAAAGAGTTTGTGCATGGGATCATTTATAAGATTCCCTTAAAGATTTAGGAAAGAATGATGATTCTGGGGAAGAGAATGGGTAAAATGTAATTTGCTAAATAAATATGTGTTGTATACATACTGTATTGGGGACTGGACTTAAGGGAGGGTGGTGGTAAGTTGTTTAATAATGTTATGCATGGATTATTAAAAATGCTAATAAACATTTGTTTAAAAAAAAAAAGAGTGGGACTGCTCATTATCTCTTCCACACTGGTTCCCAGTGTGTCAGTGATTGGTGCATTGGTGTGGTGAGGAGGTCAAGGGCCAATGCATGCCCTGACAGCCTTGCTTCCTTCGTTTAGGCCGACCTATTTCAGTGCCACCAGCCAGGGCCTGCCGTGGCCTGCTGCCTGAGCCGCAGCAGCCGCCTGTCAACCCACTGGGAGAATGAATGGTGGACACTAGAAGGGGTGAGGAAGAGCAGCAGAATGGAAAGAGCCTGCTTACACTTTGGTGCAATAATTTTCAGTTGCCAGATTAGCATGTCGAGACTGCACTAAAAAGGAAAAGAAACAGTGCCAAATAGTCCATGCGAAAAGCACTGCAAGCAAGAGATATTCAGAGTACACTGAAAATCTTGACTAACACCATAAGATATACTACAGAACAAAATGGGCATTTTGGTTTCTTCCCTAATTTGTGCCTGTGGGGAAGGAACCATTATAGAAAGTCCACTCCGAAAGAAGCCACCCCTATCTCTTCTAAAGAAAAAATTGTCACCCGTCGGTTTCTAAGTCACCAATGCACAAGCAAAGTGTACCATGGACAGCAAACATTGACTACAAAGTGTCACATAAGCAGTGAAGGAAGGGCTGGCCTGTGCTCAATTGTCAAACCGCAGAACATATGAGATTTTGTTTTTGTGCTTTCTTTTTGCAAAATAGATCATCGAGTGCAGGTTGAGAACACCCTCAAGGGATTAGAGCATTCTTTCCAATGTGTGGGTTCTTTAAAACATTGTACAGTTTATCTTCACAGGAATAAAACAGGAAAAGCTTTCCTTTGCCCTGCAGCACTGGAGACCTTTGAACAGGAATTAGAAATGTTGAAATCAATGGATGTCCTTGAGAAGGTGATGGGTTCAATCCCATGGGTGCTCCCCATTGTGATAGACCCCACACTGGTGCAATCAGGTACAGAGCACCTTTGCATTTAATTGAGCTTCCAAAATCGAGCCATCAAGCATGAGTGGCACACCATGCCTTCCATGAATTAAATGATAATAGATCTCATCAAAGTTGGGTGATGCTCCAAAATGGCCCTTGTGCCTGTTATCACCAGTAAATATTAGACCCAAGAAGTTGATATGTAACCCGCTTTTTAATGCACTTATGGCTCAGGAGATATAAAAGAGTAAACTGCTGCTGAATCCTTTCCAAATGCCTTGAGGGTTATGCTGTCAGGGCTATATAAAGCGATACCAAAGGGGATGATGGACAGAGCGTTTGAGCAAATCAAACACTCTTTAGCTCACTCCACCACCCCAGTTCAGACATGGCCATATGCAAATCAGTCTGACCCTTTGCCTCATGGGAACAGTCCAGCCCGAACTGCCAAGCCATGTCTTCCCTGGACCGGAACCAAGCCTCCTGGGACCGGTTTCGGGTTCGTAACCCTCATCAGCCAGGCTATCTTGAATCCAGTGGCAAAGTGAGCAAGGGACCCACGTCTGAGCATACCCTGCAACTTAGGGCGAACAAAGCGATACCAAGTGGGATGGGTATGCTCAGACGTGAGTCCAGTGCTCTCCATGCCACTGGAATCAAGCTATCCTAGCTGAAGATGGGTGAAACTCCGAAACCGGTCCTAGGATGCTTGGTTCCAGTCCAGGGAGGACGTGGCTTGGCAGTTCGGGCTGGACTGTTCCCATGAGGCACAGGGTCAAGACTGATTTGCATATGGCTGGGTTCAAACTGGAATGGCATGGTGAGCAACAAAATGATGGATTTAGGCCCAGATTTCTGTACTGGGGTGAATGTATGACATTGCTCTGCATTCTGTCCATCAACAGTTGTTTTTGCATGTGTCACCCCGAGTGGGATGGGTATGCTCAGACATGAGTCCAGTGCTCTCCATGCCACTGGAATCAAGCTATCCTGGCTGAAGAGGGGTGAAACCCCGAAACCGGTCCTAGGATGCTTGGTTCCAGTCCCAGGAGTACCTGGCTTGGCAGTTCGGGCTGGACTGTTCCCATGAGGCACAGGGTCAAGACTGATTTGCATATGGCTGGGTTCAAACTGGAATGGCATGGTGAGCAAAAAAACGATGGATTTAGGCCCAGATATCTGTACTGGGGTGAATGTATGACATTGCTCTGCATTCTGTCAATCAGCTGTTGTTTTTGCATTTGTCAGGGCTATATGGCATGCTCAACATAAGTGATATCATTCTCCTGTACTACAAAAATAGTCAAAGTACATCACCACCATTTGACAACAACCCTGAAGAGACTTTTGGATCACAGTCTTACACTACACCATGAAAAATGCAAATCATTTTTGGGATAAATATTCTTGAAGGAGGGACCCAAGATTCCCCCCCTCCCCCCTCCCCCCCAAAAAAATAGCAGACGATATCTGGAACACTCTGGCTCCTGAGCAAAAGAAGTTAGAATCTTTTAGTGATGCTTGTTTCCGGTTCAGGGAAGACCTGGCTTGGGAGTTCGGGCTGGACTGATCCCCTGAGGCACAGGGTTAAGACTGATTTGCATATGGCTGGGTCTGAACTGAGGTGGCCTAGTGAGCTAAAGAATGATGATGGATTCAACCCAGATATGTGACTGGGGGTGAGTGTCTGAAAAGTTTCAGTGCTCTGTCCATCATCTCCTTGTGTTGGATAATTATTGTGACCACATTATTCTGAACCTGGGGACCCTGAATGAGCCACTCTAACACCTCGAAAATGGCCAGTCTAAGTTGGAGTGGGGATCTACCCATGAGGATGTATTAAAAAAGGTGAAGGAAGTGTTAATGACACCACAGTAACTTATTGTAACCAACAGATTAAGACTGAACAGGTGGGTGATGCTGGTAAGGCTTGGAGCAGATACAGGTACTTGACACAAAGAAACAACATACAGACCTCAGCAGCTTTTGCAAGCTGGTCTCTGACCGAAGCGGAAGCCTGGTACTCTCAGATTGAAACAAAAGCTCTGGCAATTAAGTAGGAGTGCCACCATTTCCATCTATAACTCTACCATAGAAGCTTCAAAGTCTTCACCAGCCACAAATCGTTAGTCAACTTATTTCATAGCATCTCCCAGCACCCACCACCAAGAATGGCAACTCTCCAATTAACATGCAAAGAGAATCTTGATTTCATTAAAGAGAACAGAGGCTAACATTATGCAATAACCTTTTATTGCTGCCTCAACACCCATCCCTTTAAAGAACAACAAATACATCATTAAGCATTAGAATGCCCAGACAATATGTACTTCCATGGCAGGCAGTCATCATCCTCTTTAAGCTGCGATGAGGCAGGATAAAATCTTCATCGTCTGCCAAACATTATTATAAGTTGTCAACAAATATTAACCCACAAGTACTTCAAGATTTAACATTAACCATTATAATCATACTAATACACTTGACTAATATTATTTTTAATTTTAATTTTATTTATTTCATATATTTTTTCTTTTCCTCTCCTCATAGGATGAAGAAGGTGGAATAATGTTCTCTGTTGTCTTTAATGAAATCAAGATTCTCTTTGCATGTTAGTTGGAGAATCACCATTTCATTACAAGACCAGAGGCTACCATTATGCAAGTTTAAAGCCATCCAGCGCCACACAACTCTCATGCTCCATAGGCCCTAAATAACATTTTGAGAAAGAATTTCAAATTAGACCTATCAGCTTCTTTTAAAATTTCTGTTAGCTAACCGCCAGCCCAGGAAACCTTGCTAGCCATTGCACCGCTTGAAGAATGAGCTCCAAATCTAGAAAGATTTATACCTGCTTTACTAGCTTTCAAGACTGCTTTATAAGGTTTGGCATAAGACAGTAATAACTGTTCCTCTCCATCTGCCCTAAACTTCAGCAACATTTATCTCATATGATCTCATTCATTTCACCACGCATAGCTTCTCACACTCATGAAAATAGGGCTAAAAAACTGCCTCAGACATGGTTCTAATCCTTCTCCAAATTTCATAACGCACCCCTTCCTGAGGACAAAATCTTTTCAAAATTTCCAATGCCTTAACATCAGAAATTCTTCTAAAGTAAATTAGGCAAAGTAAAGTTTCTAATTTCAAAGAGAGCTGTCTAAGTGAAATCTAATTATTACCTGGCCATGAAGTAAATAACCTGAAAATTGCTGGCATTCGATTCTAAAAAAAATTGGGGAGCATTTCCGAAGATAGCTTTACCATTTTCAACCACCATTCCAGATCCTCTTGAGCATCCACTGAAAAGAAAATTGTGTCTCCATACCATAAACCTTTCTCAGACTCAAGGTCTTCAGCCTCTGAAAAGCTCTTTAAAATATATGGGCTCTGGGGAAATGGCCTAAATGGAAGAAAAAAGTAGTCCCATGACTCTTTCTAGGTCTGTCAGGGTGATTGTATCCCTTGCCAGGACCTCACTTATCTCTTTCCTTTTCTTTGGCACCATCTTCTGCAGAAGAATCAGTTGGGATAATATAGTATCCAACTGAAACTATAAGAATTGTATGTTCTGTTTAGGAACCATAACAGAATTTTCTACATTTATTATAAATCCCAAACTGTCTAGGAGATCACTTGCCCAAGCTAGATGTTTCAACAATTCTTACCTGTCTAGGGACATTAGCAAAATATCTTCTAAATCAATTATAAGTTTGGCCTCTCTCTCAGGAAGGCCTCTACTGGGAGCATCACCTTGGTGAAACACCACGGAGCCGAGGACAACCCCGAAAGGTACGCAAAGGCACTGGTATAGGGCACCTCTCCACCTGAATTGTAAAAACCTCTGACTCTCCTTTGCCATAGGTATCCTGAAGAATGGGTCCTTTAATGTCACTCAACAGATGAATTTCTCCATTTTAAAATGTCTATAACCAGGAACTTATTTAGCTCCTTTAAATGTATCACAGTACACCAACCTTTGTCCTTCTTCTTTGTGAGAAAAACAGTATTCACAATACCTTCCACCTCCTCCGACTCTACTACTTGAGGCAAAGCCCCATTTTCTAACATCTGGGCCACCTTTGTGTCTATCAGTTCCGTATTTTCTGCATCCAAGGCCAACTCCCTTGGCTGTTTGTGTTGTACAGGTGTTCCCCCAGAAAAGGTGAGTAATCTCAATCTTCCCCCAACTTTTAAATGGGAAGAACCAGCTGTGGCGTGTAAGTTCACCTTGAGGACCTCACCTTGAGGTCTTGATCTTCATCCACTGGATCTTGAATTTCTTCCTCTCTGTAGGGAAGTAGGATCTGTTTCTTATGGTTACCCCAACCTTTTACTTGATGTTACACTGTTTTTGACTAGTCTGACTGGGATCCTGCTAAACAGGACCCCAGTCTATCTGCTTTCTCCCTAAAACTTTATGTCACGTACTTAGGTACACTCCAGATTGGATACTGGGGTACCCTTGTCAGTCCCTAGTATACGGCACACATGTACCCAGGGCATAGGTATCTCAGAGGCCTCCCATGGGCTGAAGCATGTATTATGCCACCCATGAGAGGCTATGCAAAATGGAACTACAGGCCTGCCATTGCATCCATTATAAGATGGTGCTTGCACCACTTACTTTAGATATAGGTTTACTATATATATAGGTCACAACACTTAAAACCTATAAGTCACCCCTATAGCAGGCCTTGACAATCCTCAAGGCAGGGTGCTGGGTTTTACAGGAGAGAGTGCCCCTGCATGAGCAGAGCACCCCTGCAGCCTTCGGAGACCATTCTCCCAGGTTGTCGGTGATGCAGACAGACATATAAGTAGAGGTGCATTGTATCGAAAAACGGCTGCAACAACCATGTCGTGTTTGGTATCAAACACCGTAGAATCATACCTTCTCACCGGAGCAATGATTCCACCATTCAGAAGCAAGCTTCATAGGGTCCCTGGTCTTTCCGGCACCAGCCTTCGCGACCCAGACAGCACAAAATAATTGCTGCCGACCAGAGACACATTTCTGCCCTCCTGCTGCTGAATCAAACTCGAGCAGAGGAAGGCAGCACAATAGGCATCCTGTCACAGGGAGGTATGACCACCTCCCAGACAGGATTTAGGGCCAGATGTAGGTAAAAACTAATTTGTGAGTTCCTAATAGCAATTTTTACCGAATCGCTATTAAGAACTCGCAAACCGCAATGTAGAAAAAAAATCGCTACCAGGCAGACAGCAAATACCAGGATGTAGACTCAGGAGAAGGGAAAGGAGCCCACAGAGAGGAAAGGGAAGCAGAAATTTTGTGAAAAGGAGTTGGAGGTGTTAATTGAAGAGGTTGTGAAGACTCACAATGAACTTTTTGGGAAGAAATCTCTGCATGTTCCAGAATCCCATAAAAGGAAGATCTGGCTTGAAATCCAAGGCAAAATTAATGCCATTGGTGTCACCCAGCGCTCCATCAACGAGCTGAAGAAGTGCTGGTATGTTCTGCGGTCACGTGCGAAGGAGAGGGTGGCTGACAGGCTTAAACAAGCCAAGAAGACAGGTGGCGGCCCATCCACAGTGTCTGCAAGCACCCCCCTGGGTGAATTGGTGGAGTCCACCCTCCAGCTTGAGACCATCAGTGGGATAGGAGATGTGGACAGCTCAGCCAGAGACAACAACAGACAAGGTAAGGTGTATGCACAGCATAGCCTGACCCCCCAATTGCCAATTACCCATGACTAAGTCAGAATTCCACTCCAGTCCATATTTTGTAAACAACCAGCAATGCATCATGGGAGATGTAGTCCTGAAACCCATATAGCATATCAGTGAGTTAAATAAACATGAGTGCAGGGCCCAAACATCAGCCAATAAGCAAGCGGAGGACTGTTATTGTGAATAGAAACACATGTAATTTAATGTAACACAAATGCTGTTAGGCAAGTCAGTAAATGGATATTCTATATCCCCAGGCGAACCTGTATCACATACTGCTGAGAGGGAGACACAAGAGGCACCTGGAGAACACCATGCTCAGGAGGAAGAGACCCTGTCACCCACAGACGTCACACCACCACCACCCGCCAGACCCAGGAGGTACAGAGTGGGTAGCCTGCAAGCGATGGAGGGGTCAGAGGAGGCGAGCACAGGATCCCCACAGACCCTGCATGATGAGCAAGCACAGTCCCCGGAGACACAGTCACCCATGCAGCTTAGCCACACCAGTGGTCCCCGACACAGAGCAAGGGCACACAGTCCAGATGCGGATCTAGTGTCTTCGCAGGTCTGGAGGTCACAATGGTGAAGGTGTAGCGGCTGCAAGGGAAGACAATGCAGTTAATGCAACAACAGATGGTGTCCATAAACAGGAAACTTAAGGACAGCAGGGAGGCCATCAATGGCTTGAACCAAACTGTTGCAGAGGGCATGCGGGATATGGCTGAGGCAGTGAAGCTGTTGTGCACAAAATTGGACAGTGAACGTGGCGCAAGGCGCAGGGATAAACAGTGCCAGGAGGGTTTCACCAAGGCGGTGAACCGCCTAGCCAATGCCACTTCTGTCCTCAGCAGGCGCACAGTGGCCATGCAATTAGAAATGGCCCACTGCAGCCAGGATGTTGCTAGGGGGTTCGTGCAGGTCACCACTGCAGTCAAACTGCTCCAGACAACAAACATTGCTGCCACAGGCTCTGGGGATGGAGGAGACAGTGAGGAGGTCACCAGCTGCAGCAGCATTACTCCACCTTTGCTGAGCCCAGACGGCATAGCGCAAGGCAGGGGCCAGCAGCAGAACAGTCCTCTAGGGAGGGCAGTGTGCAAACAGAGCAGGGCACTTCTGTGCGTGGTCGCAGGAGATGAGTCCATGCTGCCGCAGACATTTGCAGATGGGTGAGGTAACCCATGGGATACACTGATGGTGGAATGCAAGGTGCATGCAGTGTGTTAACGCCACACTGGGCTACTCATGGCACTCAGAGGCCAATATGGTGAGGCAGTGTGCATTACTATTGCCTGATGTAAGGACAATAAAACACCGTTACACAATTGTCATCAATGGCTTGGTCTCATTACTTAGAAATACTTGCGTGTGATCTCACCGCATCTGTGTCTCCCATCTGCCGCTCCTACAACATCTGCTATGCTGTGCAGTGGTTGTGAGCATTCTTCATCCTCTGGGTCTGTGTTGGTGATTTCAACTGGTGTCCCCTTCTTCGTGGCCAGGTTGTGAAGTATGGCACAGGTGGCAATGATTTTGCAGCATATCTCGGGGCGTACTGCCGTGCACCTCCACTCTTGTAGAGGCAGTGGAACCTGCTCTTCAGGAGTCCGAAAGTCCGCTCCACCACATTCCGCGTGGACTCATGGGCAGCATTTTATCTCCTCTCACTTGGGGTAGACGGGTTGAGGAATGGGGTGAGTATGAATGCACGCACCACATATGCGCTATCACCTAAGTGGGAAAGGATGAGACTTTAATCACAGGCACTAACAGATACTACAAAGGTATACATCAGGGTGTGTCACATGCATTTACCTAGCAGGTATCCTTCGCCAAATTCACCCCCAGCCAGACGTGTGTAGATTCCGCTGTGCCTGAAGATGCGTGCTCCCAGGGAATTTCGCAACTATATCAGTTATGATGTGTGACGTATCACAAATGACCTGACTGTTGATCGAATGATATGACTTCCTGTTCCGATATATGTACTCAGTGGCAGAAGGGGGGCAGATTGCGATATGTGTCCCATCGATGCACCCTATGACATGTGGGAACTGGGTCATCTGATAAAAATACATCTTGGTTTTATGCAGTTCCATTTGCGTTGAGGGAAACCAGATATAATGGTGCATTCTCTGAAGCATGGCATCCAGGAAGGTGTTGAAGTGTGGCAGGCAACTTTGTGAGACACCTCCAGCCACAGCTATCACCCCCTTGTAACTACCGGATGCAAGTAGGTGCAGGGAACAAAGGACGTGAACATGTGGTGGAATTACATGCGCCCTGCGTGTCTGCTGCTCCAGGATGGGGTGCAAGTGATGTATGAGGTCTAGGATGGTTGTGGGGTGAAGCCTATACATGTCATTTATTTCCTCTTCTGTGAGTTGGAAAAGGTTGATGCGTACTCTGTATATGCTTTCCTGTCGCCTCCTCATCCTCTGTGCTGCTGCTTGGATCCGCAACCCCCTTGCAATGACATAGAGGGCTGCCATTGTGTTTGAACTGCTGCATTCTGGGGCTGTTTTTATGCAGTGCACCTGGTTACCACCAGCATTGAGTTGGTGGTAATTTGCGACTTGTAAATAGTGATTTTCAGAGAAATCGCTATTTGCGATTCTTCTTACATTGGTCAGCGGTTTTTTTTGCGATTTCGCATGTTGCGAGGCGCTATTTTGGAGTCGGTGGGTCTGATTCACAAAATAAGGAATCGCTAACTAATTTAGCTTTTTTTTAGTGATTCCTTATTTTGCGCTTGCTTTTACATTCCACATGGGTCTTTTGCGATCGCAAATGTTGAAATTATGTGAATTCCTGCGTTTGGGATCGGTATTTCGCTTCCTACATCTGGCCCTATGTGTATTGGAGCTGGGTGGGTGCACTTCCAAAGTGCCTGAAAGTCGGCACGAGGGGCACATTTGCTGTCCCTATGCATAGTCCAGTTCAAACCAGTCCTGGCAGCCGTTGGCTCCTGCTCTGAGGCAAAACTGGACAAAGGACATGGGAGTAACCTCCCCACAGTCCTGACCCTCCCCTGGGAGGGTCCCCTGAATCTGTCTAACCCTGTCCCATGGGTACAAAAGGGCTTACCTGGCTGTAGGACCCTAAATTCGACATGGACAAGATTGTGATCAAGAAACCACTGACCTTCGACCGTCTGGACACTCTGGACTTCTACTGGGCCCGACATCGTCTCCCTCTCCGTCCAAAGCATCTTACACTCTCTGGGGCAGATTTATGAGCCCCTTGCGCCACTTTTGCGTCACTTTTCCCATGTTAAAAGTGACGCAAAAGTGGCGCAAGGGGCTCATAAATCTGCCCCCCTGAGTGTAGAAACCTGAGTTGGAGCAGTAGCCCCTACTGTAATTCTCATAGTTTCTGGATTCTTGGGAGTAGTATTGGGACTTGGGGAATCCATGGTTGAAAGCCAGTCCCCTCCTGTCAGCCCTTCCTAAACACAGCCCCTGAGGCGAATAAGTGTCTTGCAAAAGGCGGTAATAATAAAGACATACTTCCCAAGGGATTTAACAAAGCTCTCCCAAATGGAAGTTCCTTTGGGTCCCCAATGTCCTCTCTGTTGGACAAATCACTAATGTGGGGTACATTCTCATCAGGACTGTTTTTCTCCTCTCAATTATTCAGACCCAGGAGGAAGGGGTCAAAGGACTGGGCCTAAAGGCTTATGGGGTGGGCTTGTTCATCAAGCTTCTGGGGGACAATCATACTGAGCTGAGCCTAGATCGTTACATTGGGTCAGATTGTTGGTGTCTAGAGGAGGAAGGCGCCCCCAAGAGGTTCTAGTAAATTCAATTAAATGATTCTACAAGCTGGCCGGAAACTGAAGTCAGTCTAATTTCAAGGTGCTATGTGCTCGCTCTTACAGGACATTGCCCCTGTCCTACTGGCATGCTGCCTGCAATTTAAGTCAGTGACTGACCAACTACACCGAGACCAGGTCAGGTAATCTAGCTTTCAGAGATGGTTCTTACCGGACTATCACACACGATCGTCTCTTTCGAGATGAAATCCATTAGACAATCATGGACTACTTTAAAATGAACTATCCCCAGGACACTAACATCTCTACACCATGGGACCCCTTCAAAGAGGTTGTTAGGGGGAACTGTATTGTCTTGCTTCACTCAGCAAAGGTCTCAAAATTGGCAGGCACTTGGGGTAGGACTCCAACTGGCTGAGCAAGCTCACAAAGAATCACCCACTCTAGTCTTACAAAGGAAGGTCATGGCCTTACAAGGGAAACATTACACCATCTACACATATAAAGCAGATTTAACCCTATTGCGTCTTGAAAAAAACCCCGTATGAACATGGGAATAAGGTGGGATCATACCTGGCGCGACAGCTGTGAACCAAACAAGAAAAAGAATACAAATGCCAGCTACACGGGGACTCTGGGTAAGTCATCACTATTGAAGAGGGCAAAGCTCGAGATTTTCAAGACTTCATTAAGCCCTCTTCACCTCAGACTCCACAGGTGAAATGGAAATCTTGGATTATCTGAGGGGAGTAGATCTTCCCAAGGTGCTAGCAGCCCAAAATTAGATCTTGGAAGATCCCTTAAGGGACTATGAAGTCCAGTGGGCTATTGAGGCTCCTAAGCTAGATAAATCACCCAGGCCCGATATGTTCACTGCCCAATATTATAAAGCTTTTGGCTCACAGTTGGTACCTCATCTGATGGCTTCATTTAACTATGTATCCACATTTCTCAAGGTGTCTCCGAAAATGGGTGACGCCTTGATCTCTGTTATCTCAAAACCAGGGACGGACTCCCATTTTTGGGCTTCTTATAAATGAATTGCTTTGCTTAATCTGAATGCCAAACTTTATACAAAGATACTAGCCAATCAGCTAGAAGACATCATGTCGGAATTGATCCACCCTGATCCCCCAGGTTTCATCAAGGGAAGACAGACTTATGATAATCTGAGGAGGGTGGTCCACCTGGTTGAAAAAGCTTTGGTTTTGGTGACCTGTTTATAGCTCTGGTGCAGGCCAATTATGCCATTCCACTGTCCCGAGTGTTGGTGAATGGTACTGCCTCTGACTTTCTTTTAGCTTGGAACATTGCACAATACAGGGGTGTCCACTCTCCCTGCTTCTATTTGCCCTTAGTATTGAGCCCCTAGCTTCTAGAGTGCGTGCCGCACCCTTTATCTATGGGCTGTATTTTAGCTCCAAGGATCACAAAATCTCCATGTTTGTAGATGATGTGCTATTGTTCCTCACTTCCCCCAAGCCATCTCTGTCAGCACTGCAAGCAGAACTCCAAGCCTATGAAACAGTAGCGAGATTCCACATTAATCTTCACAGATCCTTTCTCCTCAACCTGACCCTACCTACGAGTGAGATGGGGCGATAGCGACTTCAACTCCCTTCCCTTTCAATGGGTTCAGAAAGAAATAGCTTACTGAGGAATGAAGATTACCGCAAAGGTAGCAGACCTGTATAGAGTGAACTATCCTCCTCTCCAGCACCAGCTGAAGGCCGACCTTAAACGTTGGACTCCACTATATTTAAACTGGCTCGGGTGCATTAATGAAGTAAAGATGTCAGTTTTGCAGGGACTCCCCCAATTAAATCAACTGGAAGTTGTTTTCCTCCCATCGCTCTATGATCACTCTGTTTAAATGGCAAAATGGCAGAGTTAGACTAATTGTACCCAAAGAGTCAAGGGGGCTGGACTTACCTGACTTTTCATTATACTATAAAGCAGCTCAATTGCGAGTGATCTCTGAATGTTTAATGAGGGAATCAGACAAACACTGGCTCCACATGAATAGAACAGTGTTTGGAAGATCCTTCTGGGAGTTACTGTGGAAACCGAAGCACAATTGGCCACTCAACGCTTACCTAAGTACTCTGCCCACAACCTCCCTTAAGTTTTGGGATGGGGTGAATCGAGTCACTGGTTGGGCAATGTTACCTTCTCCCCACACCCCTATCACTTTAACACAGCCTTCACACCAGCTCTATTGCTGAGGCCTTTTTATTTATGATCAGAGGGAGGATACTTTACTACACATGATGAATTTCATGGGTGTGGATAGCCCCACTTTCTAAAATTGTCAACGTGACTTTAATCTACCGGCCTCAGAAAGAGCTATATTACTATATTCAACTGAAATATTGGGTACTCCAACCAGAGAGTAGGCGAACAGCCTTCAGGGAACAATCCTCCATATAGAAATTTGTCACAGCCCTGTATATCCTTCCTCTACTCACTCCTGCTCACACACTCACTCCTCACCATGTTGAATTCTGGGAGCAGACCCCAGGAACAACAATTACTATAGAGCAGTGGCATAAACTTTGGAGGAATGTTCTCAGATTCAATCAGTCATTAGGCTTGAGAGATACTCAATACAAAGTGCTTTATGATTGGTGTTTATATTCGGCAAAACTCAAGAAAATGTACCCAGACAAGTCTGAGCAATGAATGCTGGAGGGGCTAAGGCCTACCTGGAGATTTTAAACATATCTGGTGGGACTGCCCCATGATCCAACCCTACTGGTCTGAGATATTGTCACAAGTGAAAGATGTCTTGGGATACCCTCTCCCGAACACTCAGGAGTTTGTTCTCCTTAGGCTACGGGATTAATCTCTTAAGCATCAAACAGCTGGGAACTGCTCCATTTTATGGCTGGGCTTGGGGGCAGATTATTTGGCTCTATTTGCATCCTGGAAGAAACCAGATGCCCCCTCAATGTTGCAGTTGCATGCCCGCCTCTGGCAGACCCTAACCATGGAGTGGTTGGCTGATGTCCTCCGAGAGACTCTGAAATCTTTGACTATATATGGGAAGCCTTGTTGGGATTTCTATCAAAAGGCCTGCCGCTCCTCTTCTGTTTTACTAGTACTAGGGTGCTCCACCTCTTCCAAGTCTGGGACCCCACAAGATAAGAGGTAACCCTGTGACTCGGTCAGACTCAGCCTGGCCACTCTTCCCAACCCTGCTGATCTGGGCTCCTCATACATCATTAGCTACTTCAGCTATTCCACTCATGCACATTAATTGTTATTTTTGGGGGGCACTTGGGATGAAGGTGGGGTAAACCTGGGCACTTGATTTACTGAGACTTGTTCAGTTGACGGTGTTAATACACTTGTTTGTTTGTTTTTCTCTGAGAGAACCATCTATTAGGAATCTGTGTATGCCACTAGCACTTTTGAATGTCATTGTGGTCCACTGCAATGGTATTGCTGTCAATGTATACTTTGAACATTACTAAACTTAATAAAGAACGTTTGAGAAAAACCAAGAGGACCCTCCCCTCCCTATATTTAATGAAATGACAGAATCCACTGGAGAGGCAAAACTTTGACTCATGTCTGATCAAAGTGGGATGATCAAAAGATGAGTGCACAACTACCAAAGACCACATCAGACAGATCCCATGCCCTTCTACATGCAGAGGTCATATGAGACTCTGTGAGACAGTTAAGGAGGCCTTTAAAATATTATTGTTGTTATTTGAGTGCCTTCACCTTGCTTTCTCTTCGTTTAAAAAAGGTATTTAGCAACTCCAGCTCTTTGAGACCCTCAAATTGATCATGAATCCTTGATTGATTGATTGTTATTATTAAGTTTCATTAGAAGCTACTGTTTCTAAGCGCTGTAAATAACAGACGTTACTATGACCTAATGTAATGGAGACCATTTGTTTTTATTGTGCTACCGACTGACAGGTAACAAGTGGGGTAACCGTGTGGATCTCAACCTTTGCAACTACATCAAGAAATGGAATGAGGTGTCTGAGCAACAGATAAAGGGCATCCGAGGAGCCTACGCACAAGGCTGCAGTTGTTCGGTGAGTGTATTTACAGATTTAAGTCCTAGGAAGATGAGCTCTAAGGGGCTCTAAGGGGCTGGCTGAGAGGGTTCCATCTACAAAGAGTATACTATGAGAGTCGTATTATAAGTGAGCTTGACATCACTGCCATTTGTTTCTAAATATTGGCAACTGCAAGAAGTTGAGGAGTTTAACAAAATATCCAACAAATACATAAAGATTGCCTTTTGCAGGAAAAATAACCCAGAAAACCTAGCCATTGCAGGAAAATTCAGGTGCAGTATAATTATTTGCAGTAACAATCTCAAGAAAACACATTTTGGAATGTAAAGTTCTGATGGGATAAACTTTGGATTTTCGTAGAACTACAAAGTTTATACTCTTCACAAAACTTCTCTGGCAGAATCATGAGTTTAAACACTAGTAATACAATTTCATTTATCACATTGTGCTGTGGTAGGACTTCCACAAATATTTTTCTTTGAACGTTTTACCTGGTGCCGATGACCGATGATTTTTGTAAATGCTATTTTGATTCTGCCACAAGCCTCCCTGGCTCTGTGAACTGACCTGTTAGATACTATAGGCAGCTGGAAATTGTCCGTCCCTGGAATTTGACTTTGGAAGCTGACGGTTCAGCCCATAGTAGCTTCTTGCTCAGATATGAGTTTACTTCAAATAAATGAAAAGACAAGAGGCGTTTAGCAAAAAGGAACAAGTTGGTTTCTTTAAACGCTGTGGCCGGGAAAGCCTCGACAGAGTGCTCAGCTTATAAAATGTTTTCCGCTGTTATATACAGTTCATGAGGTATAATAAAGCAATTTTCTGCAATCCAAAAAGGCATGGAAGTCATAAATCAATATATGCGGGCCTCCGAAGGAAAAATAAGGCTTTCCACCTCGGGATAGCTAGTGTGGGCCAGTGTGTCCAGATGACCATCATGATTGATACATGTGGTATGCATGTCATGTCCTGATTGGTTGAGCATTTCTATCCACAAGTGGTATCAAGCTTTGTGGTATTTTGGGGAGCATGAGCCCTTGGCCAAGCATGTTTTATTGAGGACAATATGCTTGGACCTGTTTGTGGTGCAACTGTCTATCTGTGAGATTGATTAGGGTTTTCCTTGGGCACACGTTTGTCTTTAGGTTAAGAGAGACCCCACCTGTGACCTGCATTCGATAGGTATGGCTGTGGGTCGTAGAACTTGTTTAACCACTTATCTCTGACTTGGGGTTGATGGGGAGGTCACCTTGTGAAAATCCATTGATACCAGTTCATTGGAACTCCTGAAAATAATATGGCAGTCACTCGTATAATTTTTATTGACATCCATAACATTGTGCATACATTGACATAGTTCTTACAGGTATTGACGCAGTTAAGTTTGCTTAAGTCATAGTTTACATTGGCATTGTTATTACTAGCAACAGTATTGTCATTTGAGCTTGGATTATGATATGCATTGATCTTGTCATTGCTGGTGTTAGCAATACTGTGCGGTTAAAGTTTATGTCATGCATTAACATTGCATTAATGGGTACTGGCAAGGTCACGCTGGCAAATGTGATGGCATACGTGGCTATTGCATTTATTGATGTTGCCGTTGTTAGGCCTGCACACATCACAGTAATCATTGACATTGTACTCACACTTTCTAACAATCTCAAATCCGCAGGCTGAAGAGAGCCGGGCAAGATGTTGGTTTTAATATTGGTCCTTTTGAGTCAATGCTAGAGTAGGTCTTGTGTGGAGATTTCTGACAGCCCTTGATATCCGTACAGTCCAACTTGGTTGACATGTTAAAGAGGTAAGGTGTTGTTATTTGCAGATATGTGAATTTGGCTCCATACGTAGCCATTGTATTTTCCTCTGACAGCCTTTTTTAGGCCAGCTTTCCCAGCTAGTGCATTGTGCACTTCTTGTAGGCTTTGGACAGACTTGGCTGTCGTCGATGACCAGGAGGTTGGGCTGACTGGTGTTAGTGAAGGATCTTGCAGTTATGCCTCCTCCTTGACACATCATCACTCCCTGCCATTTTAGGCTGACTTCAATGACCAGGAGGGTAGGTTGGCTGGTGTAGGTGGAGGGTCTTGCAGCAATGCCGCCATCTTGATAGATCATCACTCCATGCCATTCAAGACTAACATCGACGACCAGGAGGAAGGTTTGACTGGAGTCGGTGGAGGGTCTTGCAGTGATGCCTCCATATTGATACATCACCTCTCCCTGCCATTTTAAGCTGACATCAATGTCCAGGAGGGAAGGTTGGCTGGTGTAGGTGAAAGATCTTTCAGCTATGCATCCTTCTTGATACATCATCACTCCATGCCATTCAAAGCTAACATTGATGACCAGGAGGATGGAATGACTGGTGTCGGTGGAGGGTCTTGCAGCGATGCCTCCACCTTGATACTTCTTCGCGCCCAGTCATTCAAGGTTGACATCGATGACTAGGATAGGTTAAGAGGAGTTGGCGAATGGCAGGATTGGGGCACCTTGTTATTGGATTTGGCTGGTGGAGACATTTCTTTCACTTCTTCTGTGTGTACCTGATTATGAGTTCTGTAGGCTGTTTTCAGGTCTTGGTAATTCAAGTGATAAAACAACAGTGATAGTTGAGGAGCCCTAGGAATCTCTGTAGTTTTTGTAGAGTGTTTTTGCACAGCTTGCTTCCGTGGCTCTCCTAGTTTGCTGGGTCCACTTCTATCCCTTGCAATGTGTAAATGTGGATGACGTGTTTGATGCTGCAGCCTTAGAGCTGGCATTTGCCCAGCATAGCTTGAGCTTTTTCTCCCTCCAGCAGTCAAGACCTTGCAGCGCTCTTCCAGCAATTATAATGTCATTGAGGTTCACTAACATGTGCAGTTAATTTGAAACATTGACAAATCCCCAGAAAGGCTTTGAGGCATTTTCCCTAGCTCGTGTAGATGCAGATGGTATACAAAACACATGTTTTCTTCCAATTCTCAGTCTCCCTTTGGGACCTGATAATAACCACTCCTCAGATCCAGAAAACAAGCGATTTCAACCAGGATGTTGAGTGTGTTTGTTCTACTTGACCCTCTCTGCAGGGTCACCTCCAAACGTTTTGCCTTCACCTCTCTTATTTTTCTGAAATTGGTTTGCTGTCCTTAGTACTCAGGGCACTTTACCGAAGCAAACCAGTGTTAAAGTGCTTTTACTCACGCCCTACAACATGACAAAATTGGCTTACACCAGAGTGGGGCATTTAATTTACTTTAAAATCCCTAGTAAAGGGGTATACCGTATATCCAGGGCATATAAAATACATGCTGCTAGTGGACCTGCAGCACTTATTGTGCCACCCGCTTAAGTATCCTTTTAAGACATATCCCAGGTCTGCCACTGCAGCCCATATGCAGTTTTAAACTGCCAATTCAATTTGGTAAAATAACTCCCTTGCCAAACCTTAAACATCCCTTTTATTACATATAAGTCACACCTTAGGCCCTAGGTATCCAAAAGGGCAGGGTGCGTTGTGACTTAAAGGTTAGACAAATACTTTAAAGTTTTACATGTCTTGGTAGTGAAAAAATCCTGAATTTGTTTTTCCCTACTGTAAGGCCTACCTAGCATTGGGTTGCCCAGTTCCGTTTAACAAGTGCTAACATTTGATTGGGATCAGGAAGGAAATTCATGTTTGATGTCTAATTTAAAACCCTCTTTAATGGTAAAGTCAGATTTTAAGTCACAATTTTGAAAATGCCACTTTTTGAAAGTTGAAATTTTCCTGCCCTGACTATTTGGTGTCTGCAGACTGTTCCTGGGTCACGTGGCTGGGTGTAGTTGACAGTTGGACTTTGTATATTTGTAAAAAGGGCAGCCACACAATAGAGGGATTCATTGTTCCTTAATGGACCATCACTGGCAGGATGAGGAGTGGAGCTGGACACAGTCCTACTTGAAGTTCAAAAGGCTGTGCCATGCCTTCACACAAAGGACTTCACACTAGCTCCTTGTACCTGTAATCAGGCTGCAGCCAGGGCAGAAGAGGCAGGACACGTCCAGCACTTCAAATGAAGTCTCAAGAAAACTTCTCCTACATCAACAAAGGTACCAGGTATGAAAATAGGACCCCCAGACTCACTCTTTAGTTCACTTTCTGTACCTGCAGAAGGACTCTCAGAAGATTGCCTGCTGCTGTGGCCTGCTGTGTGCTTTAGAAGACTGCTTTGCTGCACCTGGAAGGTCTGCTTAGCTACCTGAAGCATGCCTTGAACCCTCAGAAGCCTGCCCTGTTGCTTAAGCCTGTTCTGCTACTTGAACCCACAACTACTAGAGTGACTCCAAGAGCTGGTTGTATAGACTCCTGATTAGACCCTTAGGGACAGATAAGGTTCCAAGAATCTTGGACTTGCGCCTGGACCCAGCCTGAATGAGTCCTGACCTTCCAAGTGGACGCACTCCAGTCCTAGCCCCATGGAAGTGGTGCTAAACATGCCCAGATAGCCAGAATCCAAAAAGTTTGCCCAAAAAAGTGCTCTGAGAACTGAGAGGAAACTGGAACCTACCTGATCCTCGATCTGCCCAAGGTGAATGGCCTGTTGGCCTTTCTTTGAGCAGGTCCCACTACATTCTTCTCCACAGAAGCAAATCCTATTCAGCCTTCCTACGCAGAAGGGGTTTTGGCCTTGTGGAGCAATTGCAGCTATAGCTAGCAGCTTCATCCTGTTGGAGTTTTTCAATTTCCAAAAAAGAGACTAAGTCCAAACGTAGATATCTTCACTGCAACTTTGTCCAGTGGCTGCCCAACAAGGTGTCCTCCTCCTTCTTAGACACTTGCTGCAGCCTTGCCCCACGTAAGTGTTGTGATCTTATATCCATTCCATCATGGTGACATGTCATTGGAATGTAGAATGTACTGTGAGAGCTTGTAGCTCAAGGATTCCAGTTCATACTGTTACTCTGACTGCAGCAGCTGTGGCTAATAAACACACGTCTAGAAGTATACCGGTCTGATGTCCTGCATTGCATTATACCTCACTACAATTTGGCGACGAATTGGCCACAGCAAAGAATCCACGCTGTAAGAAACACTACTTCAAAAAAAAAAAATACTATAAGAAAAGAAGATATTCCAGAGAGGAAGACTTCGCAATCATTGAGAGACAGGCTTGTATATTTTTTATATATGCTGCAGTTAAGCGCTGGTATTATTGCTTACAAGAATTGATAAAATCATTAATTACAAGACTTTCAGTCATCGCCTTTCACCGCGCTTGGCACATTAAAAAAAAAAAGAGGAAGGAAAAGTCTTGTATTTTTAACTGCTTCAGCGGATTTAAGCAGATATTAAATGACCTTTGGGCTAACGTATGTCACAGCTGTGTTGGGGAGACAACACTAATTTATGCTTGGCTATGCGTAGTTAACGTTGTTTGTGAGTTGGACAGTTTCCCAGCGAGTATCTGTTGACCTTTTTAACAGTGATCGGCATTTAGGGAAAAGCTGTATGACTCATCGTGTCAAATCAATTAAGAATTTCACACAGATCGAGTAGATTAACAAAAACGTGAACCTAGCCTAATGAGCAAAGAGCGAGGCAGGCATCAACTGGTAATTCAAAAATAAACAAATCCTCTGCGCATGTATAGCGAAGCGCGAGGCTGAAAGCCATCGTCTAAGGCTGCTCACAGTGCACGTGAAGTCAAGCACGAGACTTTCTTAAAAACGTAATGGAGTGAAAGCTATTGAAGAAAACTTCTACTTACTCTATTTAGCAGCCATCTGTCTAAGAGAAACTGTGTTCATCCTCTTGCTGGTTCCTTGTCAATAAAAAAAAAAAAAAATCGAGGAAGGACTAATCAAGACTTCACAGAAACAACTAGAATGCTGATTGGTTTACTTCAAGCAAGCTAAAAGGAAGTTATCCTCTTTTGTGTTGAAGACTCACACAGTTTCAACTATAGTTATAGTAACTAAATTTCAAAAAGAAAAAACAACTTCAACATTATTTATTCATAAAAAGAAACAGAAAGGAAAACAGAAAAGAATGTCTATGGAACACAGTATTTACTTACTAATTTATTTATTTTTATGAAAAATGATATTTGAAGTATTTGCACGTCCGTGATGTGCACACGTTATTTGTATTGACAATTCCATTGATATGTCGATGGTTTTCATTCAATAATTTCTGATAAAATATATATATATACTGTTGTTTTAAGAAAAATTAGATAATTAGTTTGAAAGCTACATTTCTCAAAGTTTAAGCGTCATGGCAACTATGCAGAATGTTGGTGCTCCTCCGCCATTTCTCCAAACACCTGGTGATCCCCCTGTGCCTTGGAGAAATTGGTAAAGAGCCTTTACAAAATATTTAGGGGCCATTGGTGGAAATAGATATCGACCAGAGCGAAAGAGGTATTTATTAGAACACAATTTAGGCTTCGAAGGTCAATCTAAATATGAACATCTTCCACCGTATATCATTCCCCATGACCAAGAAGATTTAGATGAATTTGAATTAGCAGTGAAGAAATTAGAAAAACAATTTGATGTTCAACCGAGTTTAATTGTTAACAGACATAAGTTTTTTACAAGAGAGCAATTGCAGGATGGATCCATAGATACCTATGTTGCTGTTTTACGTATGTTGGCTGCAGAATGTGAATTTTAATATGTTACAGACCAACTCATACGCGACCAAATAGTAGTACGTTGTTGGGACAAAAGAGTACAAGAAAAACTGCTCACAATGAGAAATCCCAATTTGATTGAAACAACTGATATAGTAAAAGGGATTGAAGTTTCACGAAAAGCACTTAGAGAACTCACACGTAAAGAAACTAGTGGTGTGGCTGTGGTGAATGAAAGCACAATTCCAAAGGAGAATGCGAATGAAAGGACAGTTTCTAAACAAAATATTAGTTTGAAAAAGTTTACAAAAAAAAAAAGAGTACAAGAATAATTTTTTCTCTCAAAAGAATATCTGTTATAGATGTGGAGACCTTGCCCTGCAAGAAATGTGAAATCTAAAGTATGTAACAAATTGGGCATTTCGCTAAGGTTTGTCAGAAACCCAAAGATAGAATTCATTCCGTACAAGAGGGAGATTTATGTGACAGCTCAGAGGAAGAACAAAATTGTTCAAGAGTAGTCAGGGACATGATTGTGGTTGTACAGGATGATGAGTCTGACTGTGTTGATCCGTATGAACATATTGAAGTAGATGGTAAAGATCTCAGACTTCTGATTGATTCTGGTGCTGGAATGACGATGATAACTGATGAGTTGTATGATGAAGTATGGGGTAAACGTACCTTGTTTCCTCCAGATAGGAATCCAGTTACGTATGATGGAAGAAAAATCGAATTGTCAGGATATTTTGAGTGTCAACTCAAATTCAAGGATCGTAGCATTTTTGGAAAGGTATACGTAACAAAGAAAGGGTTAAATATTCTTGGATGGTAGTACCAAGGCCTTTTCGGGATGACGCTTAGACCTGGGAGAGATGTACAAGTATCATTAGTAACTGACGGTGAACAAAACAGGGAGTCTTTTGAAAGTTGTGAAAACAGTAACAAATGGGTTGGAAAATTTCCTACAGTATTTGGTGACAGACTAGGTAAAATCAACGGATTCAAACATAGGATTAAGGTCCAGGAGGATGTTACACCTGTAAAACACAAATTGAGAAACGTACCGTTCAATGTACCTGAAGATTTAGCCAATATTCTTAAAAGATGTGTGATGATGGAGTGATAGAACCAATAGAATCATCTTTACAGTTAAGTCCATTGGTTATCGCAAGAAAAAAAAATTGGCAATTGAGGGTGTGTGTTGACTTAAGAAGCCTTAACAAGGTAATTTGGGTTGATTCCTACCCTTTGCCCAGGATTGACAACATTATAAGTACATTCTCAGGTGCTAGGCTATTTTCAAACATTGACCTAGCATCTGCATATCATCAGATAGTGCTTGAGGAATCATCACGCCATTTAACTGCTTTTGTTTCTCCAATGGGTTCTTATTAGGGGTGGGCGGAATTTGCGAAAGCGACTTTCGCAAATTATCGCGAAAATGTTAAAAATCTCCGCAAACAAGCGGAAATATCGCGAAGATGCGGAAGTTTTTTTCCCGCCCGTTCGCGATATTTTCTGCATGGTTGCGGGTCGCTAACTTACCCCTGCGGTTGCTCGCGGGTGCGGCCATCTTGTTTTCAGTTGTCTCGCGGTGCATGATCGCGAGAAGAAAGACGTGATCGCGCGACGCATGACGTCACTGCGGACGCGAACTGTCGCGAGACAGCTCAAATGGGTAAAACAATACAACTTCTGATGGAGAACGCGACCGGATCGGGAAAACTTGTCGGCGAACGCGGGGATTCAGGTAAGGCGATCGTGTGCGCGCGAGAATGTATTATTTTACAGAGCGAGCAAGAACCAAATTATCGCAAAGCTGCGGAATGCGGAAATTTTGACATTTCTGCGCTCTCCGCGAAACGCGGAAATGCCAAATTATCGCAAATTCCGCGAACGGAACGGAAATTTTGCCCAGGCCTAGTTCTTATCAATTTAAACTAATGCCTTTCGGCCTCGCATCAGCCGCAGCCGTTTTTCAACGTGTGTTAGAGAATGTGCTGGAAGGAATTGATGGGGTGGTAACCTTCCAAGACGACATTCTAATAGCAGGGGAAAATCAAAATGTTCATGACAAACGGATGTGTGCTGTCTTAGAAAGATAAAAAAAAATTGGTGTTGTGGCCAATCGGGGGAAATGTGAATTTTCTAAGAATACAATAGAGTATTTAGGTCACGTAATTTTGGAGAAAGGAGCAGAACCCAGACCTGGTTTGGTTGATGCTATTGTCAAAGCACCTACCCCCAAGTCTAAAGAGAAAGTGGTTTCATTTTTAGGACTTTGTGAATTTTACTCAAAGTTTATTCAGAATTTCTCGGCCAAAACTGTCATGCTAAGGGAATTATTGAAAAAAGACAAAAAATTCTCTTGGGAAGGAAATTGTTAAGCTGAGTTTGAAGGGTTGAAAAAAGAAATCGTTTCAGCTGGAGTTCTTGCACCGTTTGATCCTTTACGAGAATGTAGCAGTACTGTTGATGCAAGAAATGACGGTCTGGGTGCTACCATTGTACAGATGAAAGGAAAAATTGAAGTAACAATTGGGTTTGCTTCAAGGTCTTTGAGGTCTAATGAAAAAATGTTCTCCGTCATTGAAAAGGAACTTTTGAGTTGTTGCTGGGCGGTTGAAAGATTTTAATGTTTTATTTAAGGGAGGAAATTTGTGCTTAAGACTGACCACAAACCTTTAGTTAGTATTTTAAGTGGGACAACTATCAACGATCACACCCCAAGAATAGCAAGATTGAGCTCTAAACTTCTACAGTACAATTTCACCATTGAATACATCCCAGGTGGTAAAAACATAAGAGCAGATTACTTATCTCGCTCACCTCTAAGTTTTACTGATTATCATGAAAACTGTGAGGAAAACGATGAAGAATGCTTAATGGCTAGTATCGATATTTGCCATGACACTACATTTAATGAACGTGAATGGTTGGATGAATCCTCAAAAGATATGGAATTGGATCGTGTTAGGGAGTATGTCCTGAGCGGGTGGCCTAAAGAAAAAAATCTGCCTCAAAATTTACAACCCTATTTCAAAGTTGCAGATCAATTATTGATTGAAGAAAAGGGGATGCTTGTACGAGGAGATAAATTCATTCCACCTGTGTCATTGAGGGAAAGGATTATCTTGTATGGGCATGAGGGACATCTGGGACAAACTATAACCAAAAGGAAAATTAGAGATAGCTATTGGTGGCCCGGAATGGACTCTGCCATTGTAGCCAGTGATCGGGGAAGTGTTGTATGTGCTTCTAGCGATAAAGGTCTTAAAACGGAGGCAGTTCCTTTACAGCCCGTCGAATTACCCAACACAGTTTGGTCCAAGCTATACCACCCACAGGCAAATGACCTCGTAGAAAAAATGCACATTAGTTGAGTGTATTCAATGGTCCTTTCAGAATAAGTTATATATATATATATATATATATAAAACTGTTGAAGAAATGCTGTGGTCACATTGATGTTGTCCAAATGCTGTTTGAGGTCTCACACCATTTGAAATGTTAAGAGGGCGCCCACCTGCTTCTAGATTGTGTCCTGCATGGTTGAAAGAGTGTCAACATAAAAGTGATCATATGTTAAAAATGGACCAAGCTGTGAGACCAAAGGTTGAAAACTTTCAGAGTAAAATGAAAAGTCATTATGACACTACCCACAGAGTTAAACCTGTAGAAAACAAACTGCGGATAGGAGACTGGATTTGTGTCAAGGATCCCAATCATGTTCCCAAGGGAATGTTGAAATTTATACCTCCTGTCAGAATTGAGGTTGTGACCAGGAATGCAGTGAGAACTAGCAAGAATGAATGGTGGAATAATGGAAGAGTGGTGAAGGTGCATAATCATGATGTTCTTCCCCATGATTCTTCTTTTCCATCCAAACCATTCTTGCATTCTCGTGTTTCTCCTTCATCTTCCTTTTCTGATATTGATGTTTCCGAACCAAGGTGTTCTTTTCATCCTGAACCAGAGCGTAGGCGTAATAGACGAAATATTGTCAAACCTCTAAGATTTCGCAATTGATGTTCATTTTTAATAATTATCTACTGTATATTTGTGATTTGATGTATTTAGGCTATGCCATTTTATTTACTGTTTTATCTGTTTTCATTTGTTGTAAAGAAGGGAGATATTGTTGTGATCTTACATCCATTCCATCATGGTGACATGTCATTGGAATGTAGAATGTACTGTGAGAGCTTGTAGCTCTGTGGAAATATGGATTTTTCTGATCAGTTATGTCCCCTATCTTGGACCCCAACGGTTCCATGTATGAATCACAAGTACATGTATGTTCCCTCCAGTTCCAGTTATGAAGACGCAAACACATGTGCGTCCACCGTCAACATGTCCTCTGTCAGATCCGCCATGAATAGGCCGGATATTCTATTCCTAAGTATGAAAGGCCACCGACTTTATATGGCTCAGTTACTCCATTTTGCAGTCCAGGCAAGTAGGCCCTGATTCTGTCATCGAACTCTTCTTGCCTTCTGCCTCTGAAAGCTCCAGTTTGAGCCTGCATCTGTAACCATGAACTTTGTCTCATTCTCTGCGCGGCTCACGAAGCCTGACATCAGCCCGCTGCCTGCCAAAAACTGTATTTCACCTTCGAGTTATCTGCTTCGTTCCCTGCCCGATGCATTCCTGTCTAGCAGTTTAAGTAAACATTCTTCCAGCTACCGAGCAAAGGCCCGGCTTCTCTGTCTTTATGAAAGTAATTCATAGCCCTATTGCTAGGGAAGATTTCCGCCCTCGCATCTAGTGTAGACACTTAGACGCTTGTACACACACTAACAGTCAGTATAGTCAGTATAGAATAAGATTCTACTCGAAGAGACTTCTCTTTTGGATAACATAGTTCTTTAAACATAGGATGTTAGATATGATTTGGGATTAGGTTGACTTGACCCCCCAGACTTCTTGTCTCCACATGTAGAGCTAAATGTCAAGTCCCCTTCACCCCCTAGTTGCACGTCAATCACACGTCATACTGCTGCGCGCGCAACTATGCCAAGTATAATCTTATAGATCCACCTATATATGACATCATAACCAATTATGTTTCTGTTTTACTCCTCATTACGCCCATTTTTGGTTACGCAGGTGAATCGTCATTTTCCTTATCAATTGTTACGCCTACCGCATTCGCTTCATTGTAATGTATGTTCTATAAAAGTCATTTCTTGTCAATAATGTATGTACTTCACTTCCTGAACCTCCGTGGTGATGGAACTTGGAGCAACCGATTATAATCGATTATTGGAATAAAGCCCATTCCGAACCTCTAATGCCACGGATTCTGCCTCTTATTTACTGAGCTATTTTATTATGTTTCCGTATCAAATTAAGTCCCGGTAATTAAATTATTTACCACATGAATGGCGCCCGAATAGGGACACTTTCTCATCTCACGCGCCGGCGGTGAGTTGCAGGCCCGGTCTCCTGCCACAGCTGGACGGACAATTACGCGTACCAGCAGGATTTCCTGTATCTCCCTCCGGTCAAGCGGGGGCGACTGAGGCTGCGATCAACACCCAGACGAGGCGGTGAGAAGTGCGAAGTATCCCGACCAGAGCCTAGCTGAGAGAGCAAGATCCGAGGTATACAGAGGCCCACCAGTTCCCGAAGTCCCGAGTCGAGTCCAGTTTCCGCAGTGTTCGAGTCGAGTCCAGTCCGGTTCAAGTTCAAGTTCAGTTTCCGAGGCCTTCCGTTTCCGAAGCTACCCGGTGAGTACCATTACTGGGGAGGCTTTCTGACGTGCACATAGGTTGTGCCGGTCAAGACGGGTTTGGGTACACAAATCCGGTCTGCACTGTTTCAGCAGTGTATCTGTACTGTTTAGCAGTATATCTAGTATATCAAGTATATAAATTCAGAATAATTCAGTTAATGTCGAGTATTATGTTTAGTGATTAAGTTTTCCTTAGACCGTCATTGTTATTGATTGTTCAGGTAAATGTTAAATGTTAAATGTTTTAAGTACGTTCTGCATATTGTGGTATGAATGACTGTTCATTATCGTGTTTACTGTATTAAGTCTGTTCAAAATCAAGTATCAGGTCAGTTGTTCAAAATCAAGTATAAGGTCAGTTCTCAATATGCCGCTCTTTTCGAAACTAAGACAGATCACAACAAGAAAAGGGGTACTCGAAGAAGCCGTTCCTATTCCTCCTAGGGACACTCCAGGGTACTTCATGTATCATAAACATGGCTTAGACGCTATATTATTTCTTGATTTATGGGTAGACTACACCAAGGAATTACCAGAAAGTCAGAGGTGGCCCACAGCGGGAACCTGGGATGCAGAGTGCATCATGAAAGTAGAGGAAGAGTTATGGAAAAGGAAAGTCAGACAGTCACAGAAAGACGCCGTTGAGTTATGGCGTAAAGAATCTCATAGACGTACAGAAAAAGCCCTCCGACAGGAAGAGAGAAATAGAGAGAATTCAAATAAAGTACGAGAAAACCTATTAATTGAAGAAGGTACAAGAGTGAAATCAGAACAAGTAGACAGACAAAGAAATGCCCTTATGAATGGTATGTATCCCCTTCTGGCCGAAGGATTACCTAAGGCTACTCCGGAGATACCGAAAGACTTGCCACCCCCATTATTCCCAATAAAGGTACATTCTAAGGGGCATCCTAGAACCGCAGAAGATGTTTTTCTTTCTTCATATTTAGATGACGCAGCTCCCGAGTATGCTAATTCCGCCCCACATAGACCGCCTGCCAGGGAGGTTCAACGCCAAGATCCAGTACCCGTATCTCTACAGCAACAAGTCCTGACACAAGTTCCGGCAAGCACATCTGTTTCTACATCTGTTCCTATAACCACTTCTATAGCTGTGTCCACACCTATAGTTGCTGTATCGCGTTCAACGAATCCTTTCACGCCCGATACCCCAGATGGGGCTACGGGAGGTGCTACCAACATTTTCTCTACGCCACCCAGAATAAATAAACTTACCTTTCAGGAGTCAGCACATTCACGTACCCCCAAACTCATAAACGCCCGTACGCTTAAGGAACTTCTTGTAGATTGTAGATATGACCCTGTGCCCGGCAAAGAGGACGAAATGATCATGGCATCATTACGTATCAGAAGAGCCGCGGTGTATTTAGGGAAGTTACCAGGAATGACTACGCATCTAGACAATATATATCATTTTGTTCAAACAGGGCGAGATTCTGAATGTATTAACAGAGCTATGGAATACCAGAAAGTGGAGATACAGGGGGAACTGTTACGTTTCCTCATAAATTGTGTGATCAGAAATCAAGACCGACCAGGGGTAGACCCGGAAGCAATGCAAATTCTTACCAGATGGAGTCAGAATATATCAGAAGGAAGACATGATAAGCAAAATTGTATAATAGCCATGTGCCGAAAGATCCGTAAAGAAATAGAACGCCTGCACGAAGAAAGATTAGCGGTAGACCAGTTCGAACTAAACGAAGAAGAAGGATCAGGACTGCCCACAGGACAGTCAGACACCATAGCCTATGTAGGAAGAGGAAGATCTTGTAATAGTAATAGATGTCTTATTGACCCGATACGTCCGATATGTCCAGATAATAACAGGAATTTCCCAACACCCATAGTTCATATAAGGTCTAACGAGCATTCATTCCAAGCCGCTGACAAATTACTCCGAGAACCAAGGGGTTATCATTTCCTCGATTCTATGGATGAACAAGAATTAGCCAGGTCAGCCGTTCATTGGGTTGACAGTCCCGGAAAGTATGGTGATGATACAGTAGCACACACGTTTTTGAATCTCACCCCAGATGAACAGCGTTTAGCTGGGATTTATATGATTCAACAACTCCTTATACTATATCAGAGTCAACATTCGGACCCTGGTCCCTTACCTGATATATTGACTGAATTACTCATGAATAGATGGAGAGGTTCAGGTACTAAATTAATTAAAGAAATACTAGAATCAAGAAAGCAGTATATTCTTTCTGTATGTCCAGAACACGTCTCACTACCCATTAAGGAAAGAACCACGTATTACATGGACAGACAGAATCCTTTACGAGAAGTACACCCAATAAAGGGCGAGGACAATGAGTTTAAACGCGTATTTGTATACACGCCCATATCGAAAATAGAATTGTTAGAAATGAAGAAAGTGGTACCCAGTCATGACAAAGACCCAGCGGGTTTTCACCGAGAAATTAAAGACATGTTACTCATGGGAGAGTATACCTATCCCGACATTATGACAATACTGAAGGTATTGATGCCTGCTGGCATTTACGAAAAACTCAGGGAAAAGGAGTGGGAGGTAGGAGACCAAAAGATAGAATGGTCAGCATTAGAAGCAGAAGAAAGGGCCCGAACTGCAGGAGCAGGACTTGGGGATAAAACTAAAGCACTACCAGGTTTACTAGTACAGGTACTGCCACGTTTATTAACTACGAAAAAGGAAGATTGGGGTACTATTTCAGCCTGTAAACAGAAGCAAGATGAAGACACTAGTGATTACTATGCCCGATTTGAAAAATGTTTTGGTATAAATAGTGGCATAAAAGCAAGTAGCGAATCATACCCACATCTGTTTGTGACAAAATTAGTGGAAAATGCCTTGCCTCAAGTAAAGAACAGAGTATTAAAATTCGAGAGTACCTGGCAAGGTAACACCCCATCACAAATGTTACAAATGTTACAGTACCATCACAATAGAATTAGGGAGGAACAAGAACATGAACACAGACGCATGAAAGACACGAAAATGAAAATGCTAGTTTCTCAGACAGTTCCAGCTGAAGGACATAAAAAGGGTATGACACATTCCGGTGATTCAACAGGACCTGTAAAAGGGACATGCAATTATTGTAAAAAGCCAGGTCATTACGTACACGATTGTCCAGTTTTGAAACATAATATCGCCATAGGTAATACAAAAGAAAGGCCACGGCCACCCAGACAGGATCAGAATGAACAAGGAGCTCCGCAGCATGCACAGTCCATGCCGGCTCCACCACAGTCTATACAGTTTGTGCCAGCTGCACCAGCGCTGCCTGTTGCTGCCACCCAAACCACGACACGACAACTGTACCAGACCGCACAGTATGACTATCCTGATTATCAACGATACGCATGAACTAGCCTAGAGAGGGAAGTTGACTTACCCCTTATCGAGGTCCCTGTAGACCAAGAAGGACCTTATGTACATAGTAAATTATTAGGCCAAGATAGAAAATTTTTACTCGATACAGGGGCAAGTCGAACAACTATAAAACGTAGTGAAGTTCCAGGGGCACCCCTCTCAGGCTCACAGAATATTTCCCTTGGTTTTTCAGGAAAACCTATTGTTAATGAAGTGTCACAACCTCTGCCACTTACGATAGGACCTTTGACCCGAACTACAGATTTATTGCTTACTAAATCATGTCCAGAAAACTTGTTAGGAATAAAAACACTGAAAGCTCTAGGAGCTATAATATGTTGTTCTCCGGAAGGAGTAAGATTGTTTTTGCGTGATTTTAAAGGTCACTATGTATCTAGAGACATGGATCCCCGACTGCAGACTTTACCTACACATCTATGGGCACAAGGCCCTACTGATGTTGGTTGCATGAATATTACACCATATCGAGTCACATTAAAGGCAGGAGTGGTGCTACCACGAATGCGACAATACAAGTTACCACCAGATGCTGTAGTGGCTTTGCTGCAAATCATTGACGAGCTCATTGCCCAAGGAGTAGTTGTGGAAACAGACTCCAATGTATGTAATTCACCGATAATTCCGATTCTTAAACGAACAGATCCGAAGGTCCCGCCAGTATATCGATTGGTTATTGATCTGCGCGAATTAAACAAGTGCATTGTGCCACAATTCCCTGTGGTCCCAGATATCTCGTCATTACTGACAGCCATTGATTCCGAAGCAACATTCTTTACTGTAATTGATCTCAAGAATGCTTTTTTCAGCGTCCCAATAGATCCGGAAAGCCAATATTTGTTCGGATTTAGTTTAAATGGACGTAGCTTTAAATTCTCACGCGCACCTCAAGGATTTACAGAAAGTCCCAGCATCTATAGCCAAGCACTGAAACGAGAACTTGACAGTATCCACATGCCAGTTAACACTGCCTTGCTTCAATATGTCGATGATCTGCTGATCACCGCGAGAAGCGAACCCGAATGTGAGAAAGCATCACTGACAGTTTTACAATTTCTAGCCGAAAAGGGGCACAAGGTGTCCCCTTCTAAGCTGCAATTCTGTGTCCAGCGAGTTGTTTATCTTGGACACTCGCTGTCCAAGGAGGGAAGGCAGCTTACACCCGACCGCATTCAGTTAATAGCTAACATGCCAATACCCAAGACACAAAAGGAAGTACGAGCTTTCATAGGTCTCACTTCATACTGTAGGCAGTGGATCCCTCAGTATGCATTTCTAGCAAAATCACTCATTCAGTTGACAACACAGGAGGCAGCCACATCGACTGTTCTCCCTTGGACTCAGGAACATACACAAGCTTTTGAAAGCTTAAAGAAAGCTTTATGTCAAGCACCTGTTTTAGCAACGCCATGTTACAGAAAACAGTTTACACTCTTTGTTACAGAACGCGAAGGTACTGCCTTGTCAGTACTCACACAGGAACAAGCAGGGGCACACAAACCATGTGCTTATTTTTCTAGTACATTAGATCCCGTAGCTCAGGCTTTGCCTGCATGCCTAAAATCAGTAGCAGCGACAGCTTTAGCAATCAGACAAAGCGATGCCATAGTGTTAGGACATCCTTTGACAGTTCAAGTGCCACACGCAGTAGAGGTTCTTGTAAATAGAACGCAAACACAACACTTGACTATAGCGCGACTTACAGGGTACGAACTTACATTGTTCCAGCCACATATAGAAATCAGACGCTGTAACACATTGAATCCTGCCACACTTTTGCCAGTAATCGGAACAGACCCACTAGCTCATGACTGTATTGAAGTTATTACAATCACGATGAAACCCAGACAAGACTTGACAGATGTTCCATTGTCAGATCCAGACCTGACGTTGTATGTAGATGGTTCATGTATGAGAACAAGTACAGGAGAATTAGTGGCCGCTTATGCAGTCACAACAGATACTGAAATCATTGAAACAAATCGCATAAATACCTTGTCAGCTCAAGCCGCAGAGCTCATCGCTCTGACACAAGCCTGTATTCAAGCCACAAATAAAAAAGTCAACATATACACTGATTCACGTTATGCATTCGGAGTTGTACATGACTTCGGCGTGCTGTGGCGAGAGAGAGGTTATTTAACTTCCCACGGTGCCCACATTCAGCACGGACCCCTCATTCATGCCTTATTAGATGCGATACATTTACCCACGGCAATATCAATTATGAAATGTAAAGCTCATACGAAAGTTACTGATATCATTTCTCAAGGCAATGATCTAGCCGACAGAACAGCTAAACAGACTGCTCAAACACAAACATCCGACATGACAAAGACAATAGTCCCGACGCCGACACATTGTATGACAGTTAAAGATCCTACTCTTGACGTAATTGATATACAGACACATGCTACACCAGACGAAATAAAGAAATGGACTGAATTAGGAGGGATTCAAACGGATCAAGGATGGATGATGAAGGAAAAATCTGTGTGGTTCCTTCCTGATTCAATGGTCCAAGTTATAATTAACAGTATACATAGTCCAGCGCATCTAGGAGAAAAAGCTATGCTAGACAGCATTCAACACATTTGGTTCAATAAACATTTACGAGCAGCAGCCAAACAAAAAGTCCGTACCTGTATGATCTGTTGCCAGTTCAACCCAGGAAAAAGCGTTCCCGTAGAACAGGGTGGATTTCAGCCTCCTGATCACCCTTTTGAAGTCCTCCAGATGGATTATATCCAGATGGAACGATGTCGAGGATTCAAATATGTTCTCGTAGTTGTATGTGCTCTTTCCCGGTGGACAGAGGCATACCCGGTTTCAGATTACACTGCCCCGACTACTGCCAAACAGTTGGTTCGAGAATTCTTCCCACGATACGGTTTACCACGTGTTGTCTACTCAGATAACGGCCAGCCGTTCTCATCCGAATTAATGAAACACGTTTCACTTTTGTTAGGTTATCAGTGGAGATTCCACTGTGTCCGACACCCCGAGGCAGCAGGTCTCGTAGAAAGACATAATCAGATCCTGAAAATCAGATTGTCCAAAATATGCAGAGAAAAAGGCGTCGACTGGGTAGTAGCATTACCAGTTGCACTCTTTTACATGAGAATGGTAGCACACTCTCGAACAGGGCTATCCCCGTATGAAGTGATCTTTGGCAGACCACCAAATATGTGGGGGACGCCCATACCACGCAAAATAACTGATATTGACTGTAATATGCTGACAGATTACTTGGCTTCCTTGATGTCTGCACTACAATCTTGTCGTTCACAGGTAGCTGCAGCTTTTCCTGACAACACTGAGGTGAAACCCCATGACGTAGTCCCGGGGGACTTGGTCCTCGTAAGGAACTTTGACCGAAAGACTCAGCTGGAACCTAGGTGGAGGTCACCTCAGCTGGTGCTGCTAACCACAAGAACAGCCGTGAAGATCGAGGGCAGAAAGGGATGGATTCATTCAAGTCATATCAAGAAATTTCATGGACTACCAGCCGATGTGAATACCACACCTCGTGTGACTTCACCCATTGACTCAAAACCTCCTTTTGTTGAAAAAAGTAGTTCTGAACTTTATAAACTAAAGCTTAGGTCCAACCAGTCGAGCAATTTGATTGTTTAAGTCCTCTCCAAGGTGAAGCGGTTGAATTGTCTCTGACATGTATCCCTTGGACCTAAATAGAGAAAGCACCCGGAAAATGTTGAAACGACAGGCGTACTGTAAATCACTGCGTAGCCATTGCATAATGACGTTATTAATTTAGTTTTTCTTGAGTCTTTTAATAATTACTGCAAGTTTATTGTTGCACATATATTATCCTATTTCTAGACATGTTTACAATGTTACTGCTGAACATTCTTTTAGTGAATTACCTCCGCTTGAGTTGTCTTATAGATTTGCGCTGCGCAATAACACGTTTATCAGTATGTTACATCATTCCCATCAGGTTAGCAATGCTACAAATTGTTGGATATGTGGCCGACTCCCTCCCTATCAGAATTATAAAGGAATTTTACCTCTCTTTCCATACCCGTTCACACACAACGGCTCCTGTGGAGCATGGTTTGGTTTAATTAATTCTCTAGATTCGAATTCTGCAGTTTATCAAGATAACTGGGTATGGGGAAATTTGAACTTAGTTTTGCTTGAGGTCTGCTACCCTAACAAGGAGGGACTTCCCCAGAGAACAGGAACTGATCTAGAAAATGAAGTGTATGGATTAGGTAATTTTACGCTTAATCTTATGATCCTAAATGTCGAATCCGAAGCTACTCCAATTTTGCCCGCTATGTCAATATTCCCAGTAAAGGGTGAACTATGTGTAAGGAAAAATGGTTCCATACATATGGGCCATAGTAAATGCACCACTGTAGTAGAATTTAGTGATCAAGGCAAGTCCACATTTAGAGCTTCCCGCCATTCCTATTTCATATGTGGTCAGACGGCATATGTACGTTTGCCTCTAGATTGGGATGGTACTTGCTACATTGGATTCCTTTTGCCACCTGTTTTTCTAGCTCCACCTGATTATCACAGAAACACTCATTTAGTACATAATAGAGTAAGGAGAGACCTCCCGATAGTCGATTACACTGAAACAGCATGGGAAAAATACACAGATTTCAATAAAGGTCTTTTTCCCTATATAGGTACCGTTACTAATAGTAAGCTGATTCGTAGGTTAACTAGAACCCTTGAAGCAGTAGTGAATGAAACTATTTCCGCTTTAGGCAATTTAACAGAAGAGCAGTCTGCTATGCGGATTGTTGTGCTTCAAAATCGTCTTGTCCTTGACGTCATCCTGGCTGATAGGGGCGGAGCTTGTAGGGTCATCGGATCAAGCTGTTGCATTTTCATACCAGAAAATTCGCCATCTGTATATAAAGCCATAACCCGCCTTCATAAGATTGTAAGCCAGATACACCAGAACCCAGGCACTTGGACTTGGTCCGGTTGGTTTTGGAGTGTATTATCTACCTTTGGATGGAAGGTCCTATCTTTCCTAGGTATTGGCCTTCTCATACTATTCAGTTGCTGTCTATGTCTACAATGTGGACCAGCGATCTGTGGTCTGTGTGCCACATCGTGTATTCCACCACCAGGATTTCATTCATCACGGAAGAAGAAAGAAGAACAAATGATGCTATATGAACAAATCAATGGATTGATGAAGATTGATATCTCTTAACGGGCAAGTAGGGGACAAGGAGGGAATGTGGAAATATGGATTTTTCTGATCAGTTATGTCCCCTATCTTGGACCCCAACGGTTCCATGTATGAATCACAAGTACATGTATGTTCCCTCCAGTTCCAGTTATGAAGACGCAAACACATGTGCGTCCACCGTCAACATGTCCTCTGTCAGATCCGCCATGAATAGGCCGGATATTCTATTCCTAAGTATGAAAGGCCACCGACTTTATATGGCTCAGTTACTCCATTTTGCAGTCCAGGCAAGTAGGCCCTGATTCTGTCATCGAACTCTTCTTGCCTTCTGCCTCTGAAAGCTCCAGTTTGAGCCTGCATCTGTAACCATGAACTTTGTCTCATTCTCTGCGCGGCTCACGAAGCCTGACATCAGCCCGCTGCCTGCCAAAAACTGTATTTCACCTTCGAGTTATCTGCTTCGTTCCCTGCCCGATGCATTCCTGTCTAGCAGTTTAAGTAAACATTCTTCCAGCTACCGAGCAAAGGCCCGGCTTCTCTGTCTTTATGAAAGTAATTCATAGCCCTATTGCTAGGGAAGATTTCCGCCCTCGCATCTAGTGTAGACACTTAGACGCTTGTACACGCACTAACAGTCAGTATAGTCAGTATAGAATAAGATTCTACTCGAAGAGACTTCTCTTTTGGATAACATAGTTCTTTAAACATAGGATGTTAGATATGATTTGGGATTAGGTTGACTTGACCCCCCAGACTTCTTGTCTCCACATGTAGAGCTAAATGTCAAGTCCCCTTCACCCCCTAGTTGCACGTCAATCACACGTCATACTGCTGCGCGCGCAACTATGCCAAGTATAATCTTATAGATCCACCTATATATGACATCATAACCAATTATGTTTCTGTTTTACTCCTCATTACGCCCATTTTTGGTTACGCAGGTGAATCGTCATTTTCCTTATCAATTGTTACGCCTACCGCATTCGCTTCATTGTAATGTATGTTCTATAAAAGTCATTTCTTGTCAATAATGTATGTACTTCACTTCCTGAACCTCCGTGGTGATGGAACTTGGAGCAACCGATTATAATCGATTATTGGAATAAAGCCCATTCCGAACCTCTAATGCCACGGATTCTGCCTCTTATTTACTGAGCTATTTTATTATGTTTCCGTATCAAATTAAGTCCCGGTAATTAAATTATTTACCACAGCTCAAGGATTCCAGTTTATACTGTTACTCTGACTGCAGCAGCTGTGGCTAATAAACACACGTCTAGTAGTATACCTCTCTGATGTCCTGCATTGCATTATACTTCCCTACAGTAACTTTACCTTGTAGAAATTTCTTCTAAGGCCCAATCTACTTCTTGTATCCGACGTGCGCTCTATCGCAGTTGGCCATGTTTTATTTTGCCCCGGTTTCACGCAACTAGTTAAGCACAGATTCATATAGTCACTTTTGTGTTTCACCTTGACATGAGTTGTGACTGTTGCATGAGCAGGGTTAACACCCCTCCCAATCAACAACCAAATTTCTCAGAATGTTGTTTAAAAGAGGCATGGGTATGTTATGATACCAGATTTTTTGAGCACTCTAATACCTATATAGGTGCCCTAGCGATAGGCAAAGGACCTTCAAAAGAATTAGTGATCAGAATCTGTTGTCAAGTTTTTAACGCTTTGCAAAAGTTTAGGTCATCCTGCAATTTATACAGTGTGGCAGGAAGTGAGTACCACAATTTAGCAGCAATGACGGAAAAGGACTGACCTCCAAGATGCTCCTGCTTGTATATGGGGACCACCAATAAGGAGGCTTCCCTGGACCTAAAATGTCTACTAGGAGAGTATTAGCTACATTTCCCCTTGAGATTGCTGGGCCTCAAATTATAAAAAGCCCTGCATACTGTTGTGTCATTCCTATATAGTACTATACAGAATCTGCACGTTCGGATAACATAAACTGTGGGTTTCGTGGCAGACTGGTTCCGAGCAACCCCACCGAGAATGTTAACCTGTTTGCATTAGTTAGCTCACAGTACCACTAGAATCTCCTCTTATCGGGGAGAGAGTAGTTTCTGGCAACGTTAGAACATGATAACCCTGATCCCCCAGGATCGTGGAAACAATGTACTACTTTTCGCTCAGTCACTCGTGCTCACTTATTCGGTCTCAGAGAGTTACACAGAAGAAACAGTTGGGCTTGTTACAATAAGAATTTATTGCACAATTGTTCTTCTGGGGTAAAATAGATGTGCTGCAACAACCATTAGACAGTAGCAGATATATATGATTAGCAGTGCAGTAAATATAAAAGTATAGTACAGTTCTACCATCTTGCAATGATCATGAATACATACATGAATATAAAATGCATGATAAAAGAAAGTGCGTACTCCTACGATGCCTATTTAGATGTACCTAAGAGCACCTAGCATGTGAGTAGGTGTGAAGCCAAGAATCCCTCTAGGATTTTGTCTAACCCCATTACCTGAAGGGAGAGAGTATGAGACCCCATCCTGGTCTCGAGATGGACACCCTGTTAGACCACTGTCATCTGGAGCGTCTGCATGCAGGAGCCTCAGCGTCTCTGGTCAGTGTGTCGTCCTGGAAGTCACGGATCTCTCTAGCTAACACTAGTACGATGTGGTGTATTTATACAGAAAGTATCTAGGGTTCTTTTGTCCATTGTTTCTTGTATTAGTCATTGTTGGATTTGAGGATGACGTATGGGATGAACCTTGTACATAGATATTATGCAGGTGGTGTAGCCCCAGCCTGGTTTCCAAGAACCCTTATGAATATTCATTCATACTGTGTGAGTCTATTGATGAAGTTATAGGACTCTATTGTTGAGCTGAGGTGTTTATGTCTCCTGTCCATGGGTGAAGGTCGCCAGAGACTTCAGAGCTGCATTATCAGTTGGTAGTCTCCTTTTCTCCTGTTGGCAGTAGTTGTTTGACACTATTAGTCTTGTCTTCTACTTATCCAGCTGAAATTTAGAGAGAGGCAACAATTCATCTTCAGGGCCCCCCCCCCAAAGCACCCCTTCATCACATGTAGTGCCCAGTTCACTGCCTGTTATGTCTGTCTTACTTGGGTCCATTTCAGGTATCCCTCTTCTTGGGCAACATACTAAGACAGCTTATGCCCCCTACTCAGGTGACTTGTCCTGTAGTAGGGCAGAACGTGACTCTTGCACGGGCTCTCAAATTGTCTTTACATAGTGGCCAGGCCAGAGCATTTGGCTTTGATATGCTAAGTGCAGCAAGTGCCTTTATGGCTGCTTCTCACAGATACTTCAAAATCCTTGCCCACTATCTCTGAGTAAATCCATCCCTTTACTGTTTGCCAGGTACTGTTTAGGCAGATACTGAGATGCTGAACTCGTCATGGTTGTGGCTACCATACACACCAGAGCTTTTTATGCCTGGTTTCCCCATCAATTATTCTGCTGATGCTGTATATTCATTGAGGACTGTCTTCTTGGGATTCTGACCCAGGTATTATGAGGTTAACGAGGCAGGTTCAAGGCCTCCATTGACTGCCACTGCTTGATGTTGCTCTTGAATCTTCTGTGCTGTGGAGACTGAGGAACACTGCAGAACCAATGTGTGATTGATGATCCTGCATTACCCTGGGTGTGGCCTGGTCAAACGTTTTAGGGATGGTCCAGAAGGTATACCACCTGGACACTACTGGGTTTGCAAGAGAAATGCCAGGTCTTGACACGCTAACTCTTGGCCCAACAGCTTTTGCATCTGTTCTATAGTGGCTACTCACCATGGATTGCCTCCCAGAAGAATACATATCTCCAGGATGTATTCTTCGAAATCTATCGAGGCAGAGACTTATTCTCTGTCAATTTCCACTCTCAGGGCCTGTGGCAAACAGTTAATCAGTCGTGAATTCACACTTACATGAAACTGGCAGTTGGAATAATGTGCAGGTGTCCAATCAGCTAACATAGCCCCTTACATATTATTATTCAAGGTCATAGTTGGCCTATGGAAGAACGAGTGCTTCCAAGTTACTACCTGGAGATGCAAGGTGACTCCTGGGGAGTTTGGATAACTGTTGGTCCCCACTCGAGGTTAAAGACTAGCCTGCTAGTAGCAAAACAGGGAGAGAGGACATTGGCTCTGACAGGGATCAGCAAAAGGAAATAATCATGCCATTCCCTAGCACAATACATACCATGAGCAATGCAGGACTTATATTGGGCCCCTATTACCTGTAAGGAAACGCAAAACACATTGTGCAATCTACTGAGAAGAAAAGCAGCTTAGATATACTCAAAATTAAGCCTTAAAAATACTCTGTATACAATATGTACATATAGTAACTACATGCATGCATATGTTGGTGTATTAGAACCTGAAGGACATAACATGCAGTTACTGAGAATTACCCCCATATCTTCACCCCAGAGTGCACACTAAAATACTACCCTGAGTGATGGGGCTCAAGAGTGCACTTTCTGACCAGTAGTTTAGTGTGGTGCAAGTACTTATAGGTGTAGCAGAAGCATTGCTGCTATTGCAGGTTTGATGCATGGTAGAATGCAAAGCAGATTTCAAACTGCAATACCCCTGGCATGAAGCATGATGGTATCTCAACGTGTGGAGAAGCAGAAGAGGACGGGTCATAGCAGGAGAATGTGAGCACTGCAATGAAGCTAAACAGTTAACACCACTGCCTATTTGATGGGAACTTGGAAGCTACCCCAACCTGTCAACATTTTATTGGGATTGGATTTCTGATATAGGATAATAAACAAAGTGTTTGGGTGCCACCACCAAGCTGACCATTTTAGAAACTGAGGTTGTTTGTCAGACATTAGTCTCTGGCAATAGTGGCGGCTTGCAAATCCAAAGAAATACAGAGTTAACAGAGAACCTGTTTCTGAGGTAGGGGACCCTCAGTAAATTGTCTCACCATAGACAACTGACTCACTAGTTTTTAGAGCAAGGTCTTTCTCTTCAGCCTTCATTTCTATGCATGGACAATCCTTCCACATGAATCCCATATCAAGTTCTTCCCTAGAAGTCTTCATGTTCTTCCAAACTCAGGGTTTTAAAGTTATGGAAGATCTTATAGTTTCTCCATAGTGAGACCAGTAGGCACTTGAAAAGTCACACTAGTCAGTGATCTGTCTTGAGACAGGAAGCAGTGGTAGGTATTCCTCTGCAGACTGATGAGAGCAAATCCTGTCCTAGCAAGGGGAGGATGGCTGCTGATCTTGGTCACAGGGGCTCCTAGTTTGCCCTAATATGTATCTCTGCCAATTGAACACCAAACACTTCTTGACCCATGGACCTTGTCTTATAAATGGGATGGGCTTTTTACCATTATCCCACAGCTACCAATGCAATCGGGTTGGCACTATTTCTTAACCTAAAGACAATTCTGGTTTCCTGCTCAGCATTCCACTTCCTTGCCTCGTGTTTGCTCAGGAGGGAGGCTGCTGCTTCACTTCTCTGTGGATAACTCTTGGGAGTACTTGCTGTTGCAGGTGCTAGTCATTCTATCCACTACTGCAGACATCACCTGGGTGGTGGTTGAGCTTCACATTACAGATACCTGGCTCATCGGGCTGCATGACTATCTCTTCTGCCTGACTGGTGTGTCAGCTATTGCCCTATCTATAGCTTCCTGAACTGTGATTGAAGGAGGTATCATACTGGTTTAGGGGTCTGTATCCTTATTCTAACTTTCTCACTTACAGTCTTCCTCAGAGGCTTTTCTGGAGCCCAGGAAATAACATTCTTATTGGAAATTCATCATGTGGAAGAAGCCATTGTTCATTGGTTAAATAATGTGTTATCATGGAGATTCTTTAAAGATACCACTCTGATACACAATAAGGCGCATCTGCAGCAGCCATTACGGGTGCATTTAATGGCATTTCACTGTCTGATCTCCCTGCACAGGAGGTTGTTCACAACACTGTTGTGGTAGACAAGGTACTTAGTATTTTTGTTTACCCCCCACTAGTAATAACTTCTGATTTTGCTTTTGCATTTGAGTCTGCCTCCAGATGGCAGAATGAGTACTGAGATGAAGGATGGGTGGGGCTGAGGCATTGACCAGTCTCAAGCAGATGGCTCTTATGCAAACATGTTCAGCTATGGACTCCATGGTGAGCTGCCCTACAAACTATTTCTGTGGGCACTCTTGGGTGGGGGAGCAAGCTTGCATCATCCACTCCTGCAGCTGAATACACAGAATCCTCCACTACTTTGTACAGGGTCAAAAAGTCTATCTAAGACTAAGAACAAAGGAATTAGTGGGCTTAGCACTATAAATCTTGCTGGCACTCGTAAGGCTATATCTCTTACCAACAGTTAGGCAATTTTACTAATGTGATGATAACTAAACAAAACTCTGTGGCTACAGCTATCACTTCTAATACTACTAACACCATCAACACTTTGTCACTCTTAAAGGAACTCCGGTGCCTGGGCATAACATAGCGCCTAGAAAAAGTATCACTTAGATTCTGAGGCAATTTCATCTTTCTCCATCCATTCCAAGTACATCCCATGCTTGGGCTCTTTATCTAGGGAGATCTCAGCTACTAAACATCGGATGTAGTCCTCTTTATCTGTAGCTTCACATGTATCTCAGATAGCACCTGTTTTACTAGATCGTGCTACTTTTCAATCTGATATCTGTATTAAGGCTAGTGAAGACCTGTCCTTTTTTTACTATCTGATATAGAATTGAAACAGAGGCTGAATTGGGGTTGGGCATAGGCACTAACTACTCGCTTTGGCACATTTGGCCGATATGTCATCATGGGATCTATTTGCAAATACCCTTGCTCCTTTGAAAGACACAGCTTATACAGGTACTACTACAGATAGTCTAACATCAAACACAGGTGCCACTAGTGCTGAGATGATGTACATTGAACCCATTGACAATCATATCCTAGGCACTGTTTACAACCTAATAAGGGCTCAATGTGAGAAGACAAGGAAGAACAGTGCACCAGCAAGCACGAATCATCACATATGTCTAACTTTAGAAGAGCAGGTAGCAAAAATTGAAGAAGCCACAGACACATGCACAGTCACAAACTGATACCAAACTACCCAACAGTCATTCATAATAAGCTGGAAACGTTGAAGAATTAGTGATGCCAAAATATCCTGGGGCCAGTAGGGTTCATGAAAAGACAGAGGACATAATATTTAATTGTTTATTATTGATCCGTTGAATAAGCTTCACATTTTTACCTGACTTAGCAAGTACTGATGGCTCATCGGTAACCTGTTCCCCTCTATAGAATGCATCTTAAACCTAAGCTTAAATCATGGCTCCTCCCTTACTTTGGGTGCAATTTACTTTCTTGAATACGTATACATTAGTTACATAAATGTTGATTCTTAATGGCACAATTATCAGCTCATATATCTATTTATAAATTAGAGGAGATGGTTTATCTCCAAGAACATGCTAAACTATATGTGATTTTTGATTTAAGACACAATTTGCTACATTACCAGTTCGTGTAAAGGTTGTGCTTCAGAAGGGAAAATAGATCCTTCAGCAAGATGTGATCTTTGGCGAAGAACAGAAGTAGAACGAAGGCTATAATGTTGTCATTCAAGGTCTTAAGGATTAAGATTACTTTGTCTACTATCTCTGAGACCAGAACCTGATTCTCCGGCTTACTAATGTGATTACTGATGCAAACATAAGTCTGTCTGCGGAAGCATAGTAAAAAGCAGTGAAGAGGGACATATTCATGTACACTCAAATATAAAGGCCTACTATTTTTTTTTTTTTTCAATAATACTTTTATTAATAATTGAATGTTCGGCACTTGCATAGTCACATCGGTACACATTTCTTTACAGAATTGAAAATAAACAATGTTGTGTGCAATATTGCAATCAGACATTATGGTTCCGTAGTTCCGTTTCTACTGTTGGTGAGGTGCACATTTCTCCCCGATATGCTTTCCAGGCTCCCAATTTTTTGTTCCACTTTTTAGGACAGCCTCTGGATTTATAAACCTCCTTTTCGGCAACCACACATCTATCCATCTCCGCCACCCATCCTATTATCAGTGGGCGATCTGCTGCCCCCCATTTTATAGCAATGGCTCTTTTCACTAATGTGTATCCCAGGGTGGTGAACTGTTGCTCTACGTCGGTGAGATCGGTCGCACCCCATATGTTCAGAATCCCCAGTGATGGTGTTAAAGCGATTTGTTTCCCTAGTGCATCCCGCATCTTTTCTGTGGACCTTTCCCATAAGTGTCGAATCAGGGGGCAATCCCATAGTATATGATAACATGTGGCCGCTTGGTTACATCCACGCAGGCAAAGTGCATCTTGCCTGGTCCCTATCATAGCTAATGTCACACCTGTGAGGTATGTCCTATGTAAGTCTTTTAGTTGGATCAACCGAAAACTGTGGTTTATGGCCGCCTCCCTTGGGAACATCAGGGGGGTTTGCCAGTCTTCCACCTCGATCTGTCCCAAGTCTGTGTGCTATTTGTCCCTGAGAATGTGAAAGGGGTCTGGTGTATTATTACATAACTTACGGTATGTAAGAGAGATGGCCTTGGTCAGGAGAGGTTCTGATAAGAGTCGATCCTCCAAGGGGGACGCATCTGGTATGATTGTCAGATCTGTGAGAGCTGTGTTAAGCGCATGATGAATTTGTAGGTACCGAAACATCTCACCCGGTGTCAATTCATATTGAACTTGTAAGTCCTTAAAGGTAAGTATCTTGCCCTTCTTTAGGAGATTGCCAATAGTAGATATTCCTATGGTGTCCCATCTGTCAAACCCCGCGTGATAGCAAAGCAGCCCCAGTTGTTGAGAGGACCATAGCGGCGTCGTTTCCGACGAACCCGGCATACAGGTTAGAGCAGTATCAGATCGGAACAAAAGGGGTATCTGGGAGATATCTCCCTTTGCGGGGTCTGGTATATAGGGCTCCCAGATACCCCTCTTGTCCGATCTGATACCACTCTAACCTGTATGCCGGGTTCGTCGGAAGACTGTATAGCCAATGGTTAACCGCTACCAATTGTGATGCCCAATAATAAAGCCGTATGTCTGGTAGTGCGATGCCTCCGTCAAACCACCCCTTCGTTAGTTTCTCTAAGGCAATCCGCGGTGTCCCTCCATCCCATAGTAATGTATGGACCTCCGCCTCAACACTATTAAAATAGGAGTCAGGGACATAGTATGGGCAGTTTTGGAGTAGGTAGAGGAATCGTGGCAGTGCTAGCATTTTATACAGGGCCGCTTGACCAAGCAGTGATAATGGTAGTAACCTCCAATGTTTGACATCATCCCTAAGTCACAAAGGCCTACTATTTGACACAACTCTTCTTCTTTTTAATCCAAAATAGATGCAATTTTCTACTAATGTGTTATTTTTGCTGGAGGCTGATTAATTATGGTTGAGAAAGTGGTTGATGTTTGTGTTGTGGTCTGACCATTGGTACTCCATCTGACTGAATGATTGCTGCTCAATACAATAGGAGGATGACTTCCTCTTTGAGCAGCAGGGAGTGGATGTAGAGTATGTTGGTGGGTTAGATCTGCACATGGTTTGGGACAGGTTTTGCGTTGTGGGAGGTTTCAACAGTAGGGTGTTAGAGCTTTTTAGGGTCCGATTTGAACCCGATAGTTCAAGTTTTTTTGCCAGGTAAACAGGGGTGTTGTAGTGAATAACTTTGTGCATCAGGCAGGCAATCTCGCAACAGATCCTTGCTTCAATAGATAGCCAGTTTAGTTGAATTAGGTCTGGTGTGATGTGGTCATGTTTTCTGGAACCAGTGATGAGTCTGGCCATAGAGTTCGGAGTGGCTCTTAGAGTTGCCAATATAGCTTTAGGTAACCCAGCTAGGGTTGCCATTCCATACTCCAAGCGTGAGCTAACTAGGGATTGGACCGCAGACTGAATGTCCTCATGAGGTAAGAATGGCTTGATTTCCCTTAATACGTTTAGCAGATTATTGGCTCCCCCTGTAGTTGCACTGATGTAATCTTGCATTTGTCCAGAGTTATGCCTAAAGATCTCGCACAGTCAACAACATGAGGGATGCAGTTAAGAGCTGTGAGTTGTTTGAACCAGACTTGAGTAGGTGCAGAGTGATTGTGGTGGGCAATCAGGAGGAATTCTGTCTTGAGATTAAGCAAAAGATGATTATGAGTTAACCATTTTTGAGTTTTTTGCAGCACACAGTTTAGAGTTTTTATGTCATCTGGCATGGAAATTCTCAAATACAATTGAGTGTCATCGGCATACATATGGTTTTGAATGTTAGAGCAGTTAAGAATTTTGGAAAGTGGTTCTATGAAACTCCAATTGAAAATACAAATATTATAATGCATTTACATACTTATTTTGATCATCCTTCGAGAAATCATTTGGTTACTATGCAGAATGTGTTGCTTTTATTGGGCAAGCCTTCCAAATTACGCTAAGAGATGCAAATTCTTGCTCTCAAACTTAATGTTACAAGCGTAATGCAGAGGGTGTCAAACTCCGCAAACTCCAATGGTGGAGCAGAATTTATTGCCCACCCCTAATAAATACACCAAACAGCTACTATCATAAAGTGAGAAATTTGTACTCAGACAAAGCCCACGTTTTGTATTTAAAAAAAAAAAAGCAGTGGCAAAATATCTGCCACACAGTTTTGATGTCTAGTCAGACCAATAATTACAGTGTTTGTAAAAGACATAAAAAATGGCGCTATATCTGGTACTTTGTAATAATGGCTCTTTTATTTTCAGGTGCTAATACAAGTGGATGGTAATGCATCCATTCAACTTAAGAAGACATTAACAATTTTCTTAGGAAAAAACTATTTTTACTGAGTCCATAAAGGCAGCTTTAGATTGCATAGTAACTTTACTACCAAAAACATGCTGTCCTAAAAAAACCTTTTATTCTTTTAATCATCTAGTTTCATCCTCCAGTAGTGGGGTAGTGCGAGAGGGGGAAGAGAGGGGAATGGGAGCGGACACAGAGAGAAGGGACTGGGACTGGAGGAAAATAACACAAAAATCAATACAATTTGAAACTGTGTCCAGTACAGTTAAAGAGTTCCAGTGGTGTGGAAACAGGGATTGGGGAAAAGGGACAGAGGGGAGAGAGCAGACAGGGACAGAGAAGAGGGACCGGAGAGCAGTGGAAAGTGGGGAGTGGATTGGAAGGGGGCGGAGGGTGGGAGGCCAGGAGAGGGGGCCGGGTGTGAGAGGGCGCGTCATAGAGAGAGTGCGGTAGGGGAGCACGTGGAAGGAGAAGAGTGGGTGGGAGGTGGGTTTAAAGGCCAGGTGATGGTGTGAAGTCAAGGAGGAGGTGAAGGTGGAGAGAAAGTGTATGAGGAGATGGAAGAGGGATAGAGAGAGGGATGACAGGTCAGGGTAGGAGAGAGGAGGTTAAGGGAGGTAGAGCGGAGAAGGGAGATGGAGGCGCATAAAGATCAGGTTATGGGGATAAAGAGAGGAAGAGGAGTGGGAGAAGGGAGGGGCAGGAGGGGGGTGACAGGACAGGATTGAGAGGCCATGGATGGGGCTAAGACTATACGTTGAGTACAGCAGATTTACTTATTAAATAAGTATCTTTAAAATGGGAACATGGCTGATAGGCTGCATATTATTTTAGCAAAGACCCTGTGTATCCTAATTGCTAAGATTTTGAATAATATTTCCTGTAGAATGGGCAATTATTTAGTTGGATAATAAATGTGTTTTAAGGCTAATCTGCAATAGGTATTAAGAGTGAATGGCTAAACAGTATCACAACTTGTGCTAATGTACTTTGATGAAGCAGGACAGTGATATATTTTTGCATTTATTTCCTAGATTTCCAGATACAGGGAAGTTTCCAAAAAGAACTATTGTGTTCTTGATCACTGGAATGATCTTCAGCCAGAAGTCAGCGACCAGGACCAGAAACAGATGTGTGTCCCAGATGGGCCTGGCATGTGCTCTTGGAAGAATATTAAGTAGCATATTGTCAGGCGGTGTCTGGTGTGGAGAATTACACTGTTCACATCACCTTAGTAGAGTATAACCTGCCCATTTACCCTTCAGTTACAAAATGTTCAAGCAATGGAATGTAACATGCAATTCACACTAAGTCCAAACTCTATCTAGATCTGGTCTTGGGCCCCCAACCAGGTCGTTGTTGATGCATGTGAAATAGCATACCCATAAATATAATTTGCCATGAAATATTAGTGTGGACGAGCCTCTTCACAACTGTTTGAGGTTTTGAATTGTGTACTTGGACAAACTTTACGTCTACATCAATGTCCGTGCAAGATATATTTCTGAAGAATTTTCCTGTATTAACATTTCTGTGGAGAAAATGTTGTGGGTAAAAGTGTTGTTTACCCATACAGGTGCAGGATTTTTTTCTTCGCAGTTCATGCAATTTGCATATTTGTACAACTTCACAAAGCTCATGAGATTTTCCTTAAAATCCTTACAACCAGCCTATGAAACAATGTCAGCCTCATGGTCTTTCACATGACAGTAACATGCTTGACTACTTTACATGCTCAGCTCTTGAAAGACTACCATCTGAATGAACAGCTGAAAAGTCTATGTTCCTAAACCTTAATGAAGGCTGGCTTGAGGGGTAAAAAAAGTGGCCTAGCTAGGGAAGGGCGGGGGGATGGTCCGCACCGGGCAGCACTGGTTTTTGGGTGCGGCGGGAGTCATGTCTGCCAGCTGCCAACCCCCATCCCGGAGCAAGTCGCCCGTCACCCGCCAACCCCCCCCCACTCTTACCGGCACCCGGGCAGCGAACTTAAGGGCTGCTCAAGGCAGAAGTACATCTAGCTACGCCACTGGGTAAAAAATGTGAATTCTTACTGCATCTACACCTCCACCCTTTGAATAAAGAGATCAGAAATATATCAAAAGTATGTCTTGTGGTTGTGTAGACCTAAAAACTGATTCCTTTACCAGATTCTTGCTTGTACATTTGCTTGTACATTTGTGCTTTTGTCAGATGAGTGCTCTCATTGCTTTAGATGACCTCATCAGAGAGATTAAGGAGCCACAAAGGTTTACTCTCCATAATTTGTTGAATCCCCGACCTTCGTGGCGATAGGTGATCAATTTTCTTGAAATGTTTTCCCAGATCAATGCAACAGTAGTACTTTCCTGCTCCAGGAACAAAAGAAATCTCAAAAAATGCATCCACAGACATGGCTCTGGTTTGCAGCATGCCATTGCGATAAAGGAAATACTGAAACTACTTGCAAAAAAGCGTTGCCAAGAAATCTCTATACTGAGGTATAGATGGGCATGAACAAACCAATCGCTTTTGCTTCCAATGCAAGGCTTCATCAGGGTTATGTCTGAGGCAAAAGGATGCTGTTTGGTGTATGAGGCTGATGATGCAGGTGACTGAAAGCTACAAGAACTAGGTAGTTTGCTGGTCGGTTGTGGAAACGACTCTCCATGGTTCCACATTCCAAGTACTTTTATTATCTGATGGCCCGATTCACAGAACCAGTCTGAAACAAAATCCTAAACTGACTACTCATGGTTTTGAGAGAATGCACTTACGACTGTCCTAAGTTTACGTCCGCACTCGTGCCGGAATTTCCACACCCGGAGCGGAAGCTCCACATCTGGAGTGGAAGCTCCACACCCGGAGCAGAATTTGCACCATCGGGCCTGAATCTCCGCTTCCGGGCCGGAATACCCACAATCTGGTGTTAATTGACTATGTCTGATGCACTGTGGGTATTCAGGCCCGGAAGAGGAGATTCCGGCCTGATGGTGGAAATTCCGCTCCGGGTGCGGAGCTTCCAATCCAGGTGCGGAGCTTCCGCTCCGGGTGCGGAAATTCCGGCCCGAGTGCGGACGTAAACTTAGGACAGTCGTAAGTGCATTCTCTGAATACCGTGAGTAGTAAGTCTAGGATTTTGCCTCAGACTGGTTCTGTGAATCGGGCCATGTATTGTCATATTGCTGATTGGGGGTTACAACAGAAGCAGACATAGCCTGTGAACATGATACTCTCAGCAGCAAGTGGTGTCTTTAGTGTATTCTAGGTAAACAGCCACATATCTCCGGAATAAATGGCAGGGGTGAGCATAATTTGTTGTAGTATAATTGAGCGAAAATACATAAAAATTATGCTAAATTATGCAATGAGCATAACTCAGAAGTTGGCGTAATTTTTGGGCACATGTGGAAAGGTATAGGAGAAAATGTAATAAACCAATGAGCTTTAGTTCAATGATCTCAATCTTGAGTGGGGTATACGGGAGTCCACTTCACTAGCATAAAGAGAAAGGGCTGCAAATAGGCGAGAGGTCAGGCTGATATTAAGGAGTGAGGAGAACATCAGGCACAATATCCCTCTTCCTGTTTTTAGAACAGGAAAACATACCAAGAGAACAGATAAACCGTTTAATCATACTATAAGAGAAGAATAACAGGTATAGCAAGTAAGAAAATGCACAGTGCAATCATGTATGTATTTTCCCTCTATAGGAGTGCATTTCCTTTCCCAAAAAGAGGCCATAATTGTGTACACAAGATGGAAGTCGTTGCAGTTGAAAAGTAGCGAATGTGGCAATATATGTAGGGCCAAAGTGAAAGGAAGATTGGGGAAATAGTAGCAAAGTAGGTTGAGTGAAAATGTCTTGCTATGAGCTCCACATCTCCAACCAAGCAAATCGATGAATAGCTTGTGTTCCAAGGAGCAAACCCAAACCCCCCTGTCCCTCTTTAGAGCAAAACAGTAGTAAGAACAATAGTACTTGTTTTAAAGCCTTTGGTGCATAGACAGCAATTTGATTTGCTGGTGGTATGTTCAGTGGTACACCAGCAGATAGGGAGTCCGATAGACATCAGGCAGCTAAAATGGTAAGAGTCCAAAGAGCATTCGAAAGAATGTCACACTTGTGGCCAATTCTCTCAGTCCTCCTGTGGAAAACAAATAGATCATGTGATGAGCTGCTCTCATTTGTCCTCTCCAGACATTGATGTTTCTGCAGCAGTAGCTTAGCTTCTCCTCTGGCCAGACAGCTGGCAAAGTGAGAGCAAACCCACTTCTTAGGGTTCCAGTGATGACTAATGCCAGTCCCGCCAATCCCCATGGACACATTTATTTCTTGTTGAATTTAGGATTTTCACGCCTGGGTTCCCTCTATCAAAAGGCAGGAAGTTTCCCCTTCTTGAACTTTCCAAGGACAGTCCCTGATGACATCAGTGTCATAAGGTAAGTGAGTTACAGGCAACTAGATCTTTGTATATAGCCACCTCAGATCTTCCATGAGTCCTTAGGGCCAGTACCACAAGTTTGTTGTTTATGCTCCTAGGGTGCAACACTGGGCATGTAGGAATATGAATCCAGGATCTGGAAAATTAGTTGTAAAGTCGGGAAACCCATGTTTATCAATGGGTACCACTCTCAGCAACATCACATTCCCTGAATATATGGGCAAGGCAAGATCAGTTCCAAAAGATACAGGGAAGGAAATTCCATGCAGGCCCATCTGTGCTCATACATTGGTGCCCTTACACTATCTGATAAGTGTGCAATTTATTCTTTCAAGGTGACACTCACACTGTGAGTTTCCACTGGTCACCCATATTGATATTCTCTATGATGTGGTGCCCATAAATCATGGTTGTAGGTAAAATGCTTTCATTTGACTCCTCCATATAGCGAGACAGATTTCAATACGTAATTCTGATTCAGAAGCAAAAATTGTGCTTTAAAAATATAGTGCATTCTCCCGCCAAAGGGGTAAAAAAAAAAAGAAAATATTATTTTGGGTTGTGTTTGGCCACAGCGCCCGGGTGTGGTTGAATGGGGCTCAAACATGAGTTCTAGAGGAACGAACATGAAAAAACCCAATATATCTATCTATCTATCTATCTATCTATCTATCTATCTATCTATCTATCTATCTATCTATCTATCTATCTATCTATCTATCTATCTATCTATCTATCTATCTATCTATCTATCTATCTATCTATCTATATGTATATATATATTCACTGAAAAAACCATAGGTTTCACACATGTTATAGTTAGCTGGACATTTCACTCGTAAAAAACCAATGAAATTCCCTCGTTATAGTTAGTTCAGCTAACTATAATTCGCGCGCCCGCAATCCACTGCTGATGAAGTCACATATTACATCACTCATGACATGGTCAGTGACATCACTCATGACATCACTGATGACATCTCAAATGACATCACTGATGACATCATCCATTGAGTATGTGTTTCTGAACAATTTTAATATGTTTAATATATATAGGGAAAGGCCTGTTGAAGAATGAGTGGGTGTACAAGTGTGTAAATGGATGATTTTCTGTGGCGCGTAACTGACTCTATAAGTGAGTCATTAAATGTATCTTACTGCAGACTAGTGACTAAACTGTGTAAATGTTTATATGTGTCTGTATGTTGGTGTATAAGTGGCGGCATGGTTTTGTGAATACCTATACAAGTGTCTATATGAGTTATTGATTGCTTGTCTCAGTATCTGTATGGGTTCCTGAGTGTTTGTGTGGGTAGGGTGTGTGTGACTCTATGCATAGATGTGTGAGTGGGTGATTCTATGGGTGCATGGTTTTAAGAGTGCATCTGTGATGGACTGTATGGTTGAGTGAGTGTATGTATGGGTGTGTTAGGGATTGAATGTATATCTCAGTGGTACATTTGTGACTAACTACATATGTGAAAGGCAGTATATATGCGTGTAAGAGTATATAAGTGGGTAGATGTGAGAGTGTGTGATTGTGAGACTGACTGTATGGATGACTGTGTGCTTGTATCAATGATTCTATAAGAGCGTAAGAATGTGATACTATTTTTATGAGTAAGTGAACTTGAGTGTGTATAACCGCATAGGTGAGTAAATGGGAGTGTGATTATTTGCATGACTGAGTAGCTGTGAGAGTACCTCTATGGATGATTGGTAGTGTGTGAGTGTCTATATAGGTGTATAAATGCATATGATAGTATTGTATGGAGTGACTGTAAGTATGAGTGACTGTACAGGTGAATGAGTGGAGGTGTATGTAAACCTAAGAGTTAATAAGTGGGTATGTAGTTATTGGTATTGCAGTATGTATGGTTTTGAGAATGGAACTCTTAAATTTTGAGTCGGTGTATCAAAGGTTATATTAGGGTGTGAGAAGATGTGGTAATTTATCATATACTTGACGTCATCAGTGATGTCATCAGTGATGTCATTTGAGATGTCATCAGTGATGTCATGAGTGATGTCACTGACCATGTCATGAGTGATGTAATATGTGACGTCATCAGCAGTGGATTGCGGGCGCGCGAGTTATAGTTAGCTGAACTAACTATAACGGGGGAATTTCATTGTTTTTTTACGAGTGAAATGTCCAGCTAACTATAACATGTGTGAAACCTATGGTTTTTTCAGTGAATTTGCAAGGTTTTTTAAATGCTAATTCATAACTATAACGTGTGTGAAACCTATGGTTTTTTCAGTGAATTTGCAAGGTTTTTTAAATGCTAATTCCTAACTATATCGTGTGTGAAACTTATGTTTTTTTAGTGAATTTGCAAGGTTTTTTAAATGCTAATTCCTAACTATAACGTGTGTGAAACCTATGGTTTTTTAAGTGAATTTGCAAGGTTTTTTAAATGCTAATTTATGAATGTATTATTATATTTTTTAAATATTTATTTTACAATAAGCTACCTATATATGTAGTTATAGATTAACTTTATCCTGTAATATGGAATAGCTCAGTTTTTTTCTTGTTTTAATTTGGATAGAGTTGAACAGCATAGTTAATATCTTCTATAAACTTCTAAACACTTTTAATTATTATTTTTTTTTTCTTTTTAAGTGTTTTTGACCGTGCGCGCACCTTGTGCGCACCATGCACGCATGCGTACGTGCTCCGTGTGCGCATGCGTACATGCTCCACGTGCGCATGCGTACGTCGTGCGTGCTCCGTACGCGCATGCTCCGTACGCGCATGCACGCATGCATGCGTGCTCCGTGCGCGTACACGCGTGTGCTCCATACGCGCATGCGTGCGTGCTCCTTGCGCGCACCGTGTGCGCACCGTGCGCGCACGGCAAGTCATGTGATTTAGAAACAACACTTTTCATTGGTTTATAGTAGTTTCAGGTCATGTGATTAAGAAACAACACTTTTCATTGGTTTATAGTAGTTTCAGTTCCAGAAACTTCCAACACCACACCCACTCCCCTCATTATTACTTCTGATTCCCTGGGAGAAGGAGCTGAGCAGCTTTTCCAGTACTCCAGTACTTGAGAATGGCAGAGCAGCAGTCATCTTCTGGGAGTGAGCAGGAGACCCTTGTGCCACAGAGACAGAGGAAACAGAAAAACTATTTTATATGGCAATTTTTCACTTTTCCAGAGGGGTAGAAGAAGTTGAATGCTCCAAAAGTCACCTGCACTATTTGTAATGGTGTCTTATCAATAGGAGATCCTAAAAAGTAATACTCTTTTAGTATCTTCACTATGATCAGGCACGTTAGAGATGTGCATCCTGTGGCTTATGCTCGAGCTGTTAGAGAAAACCCTCCAGCAGCTCAGCCGAGCACATCCGCAGCAGCTCCACCGAGCACATCATCGGCAGCTCCGCCGAGCACTTCATCTGCGGTGGCAGCTTCACCTGCTTCTGTTCCTCTGGATATACACCCTCTGTTTAAGAGGGTGCATATACGGTGCAATGCGTGCAATGCTCTTCTCTCTTATGGGAACACCAGCGTTCCCCTAATAGAGACCAAGATACAGCAGCATACGTGCAGCACCTTATAATTTTTGTCATTTTTTAGTTCCTCTGTTCCTCAATTAACACAACGGCTCTTTTTAGAGCCACCTAACATCTAAACACTTAAATTTGATTTTTAATTCTTTTTTTTTTAATGATTTCTTTTCGCCGTGCGCGCACCATGAGCGCACCCCGTGATTTAAAAAAATAAAATAAAATGTTTTTTTCACCCTTCATGGTCCTTCAGGGACCCCCTGACAAAAGCTAGGGGGTCAGGAACTCTGTACCCTGCCCCCTTTTCACGTTCTCCACCTTTCTTTTTCACTGTCACACACAAAATGGCGGACAACACTTCCTGATTTTGACCGATTCGAATGTTGACTGACATGTAACCACCAATCAGAATTACGCTCGCGCACGGCACCGTGCGCGCACCGTGCGCGCACGGTGCGCGCCTGCAGATATTTATGTACTTTTAACTGCAATTTTCTCAGGAACTACTGAACAGATTGACACCATATATGCAAAAGGCACATCTCTGACCTGAGGACTACCTCTTTGCCAAATTTCAAGTAATTCTGTTCAGCCGTTCGGGCTGTACCTTCGACTAAAGGTCCTATGGGAAAATGCATGGGGAAAACGCGTTTTGGGAACCCCCTTTTTTCTCAGCCCCCGCTTGACGAATCACCCCGAGACTTCCAGGGCAGGAGCTGAGCGGAGCGCCCCATTAGTTTTGAAAATTTCGCGAGGATCCGCCAACCGGGGCCAAAGTTATTCAAAATAGAATTTTCAGATTTCCTATGGAAACACGGTCCTAACTATAACTATCTACTGGCGACCGCCAGAAGATTATTATCTACTGGCGGTCGCCAGTAGATAGTTATAGTTAGGACCGTGTTTCCATAGGAAATCTGAAAATTCTATTTTGAATAACTTTGGCGCCGGTTGACGAATCCTCGCGAATTTTTCAAAATAGGTGGGGCGCTCCGCTCCGCTCCTACCCTAAAAGTCTCGGGGTGATTAGTCAAGCAGGGGCCGAGAAAAAAGGGGGGTCCCAAAACGCGTTTTCCACATGCATTTTTCCATAGGGACCTTTAGTCCAAGGTACAGCCCGAACGGCTGAACAGAATTATTTGAAATTTGGGAAAGAGGTAGTCCTCAGGTCAGGGATGTGCCTTTTGAATATCTGGGGTCAATCTGTTCAGTAGATCCTGAGAATATTTCAGTTAAAAGTACATATATATCTATAAGCGCGCACCGTGCGAGTACGGTAAGCATACCGTACGCGCACGCTGCCGTGCGCGAGCGCAATTCTGATTGGTTGTTAGATGTCAGTAAACATTCGAATCGGTGGAAATCCGGAAGTGTCGGCCGCCATTTTGTCTCTCGCAGTCTGAGGCAGTGAAAAACAAAGGTGGAGAACATGAAAAGGGGGAAGGGTGGACAGTTCCTGACCCCCTAGTCTTTGTCAGGGGGTCACTGACGGACCCCCCAGGGTGAATAAAACGTATTTTGTTTTCGAAAAAGCGCGAGGTGCGCGCACCGTACGCGCGCGGCACGCACAACGCATCGTGGGTGTTCGGTGCGCGAAGCGCACCGAATCTCCACAGCGCGCGCACGGTGCGCGAAGCTCACCGTGCGCGCACGGTACGCGCACGGTGAAAAACCTGAAAAAAAAAAAATACATAACTTAGCATTTAAAAAAACGTACAAATTCACATAAAAAAACATAGGTTACATACACGTTATAGTTAGGAATTAGCATGTAAAAAACCTTGCAAATTCACTTAAAAAACCATAGGTTTCACACATGTTATAGTTAGCTGGACATTTCCCTCGTAAAAAACCAATGAAATTCCCCCGTTATAGTTAGTGCAGGCAACTATAACTCACGCGACCACAATCCTCTGCTGATGACGTCAGATATTACATCACTGATTACATATGTGTCTTTCTGGAAAATAAATATTTGTAATATTTGTATAGCTAAAGATTAATGAAAGAAGACATGGGTAAATAGGTGTCTAAATACAGTGATGTAATATCTGACGTCATCAGCAGAGGATTGCGGTCGCGTGAGTTATAGTTGCCTGCACTAACTATAACGGGGGAATTTCATTGGTTTTTTACGAGGGAAATGTCCAGCTAACTATAACATGTGTGAAACCTATGGTTTTTTAAGTGAATATATATATATATATATATATATATTTATATATATTTATATATATATATATATTTATATATATATATATATATATATATATATATATATATTTATATATATATATATATATATATATATAACAATTCCAAAGTTATGCCTGTTGTCAAAGACGCCACACATCGGGTGAGTATAACCAACGATTTGTTTATTTGCAGGAAGCAGCATCGCAACCAAGCCCCAGCCAACACAATGTTTTCCTCAAGCCCAACGCGTTTCATGCTAAACACTTCCTCAGGGGCTGAAAAATCAAAAGTCAATTGTGAGGCATTTTTGGCGGCAACATTTATATTCAGATCACCTCGCCTCAGTGGGCGTGGCCGAAAGCAACGGCCTCTGGGTAATCGTAGTGCTCGTCATATTTCTTGAGTAAGCAGCATCACACATTGCTCGAAATTTTGCAAGTATTTCCAAGTGGATTGTGGCCAGGCAGAGTCACTAATGCCGATTGCTTTCCTGAAATAATGGCACCCAAGCCATAGGCAAGTTCGCCGGTTGACGAACCCGCTGGGATGCCTCGCAGCACCAGGGCAATCTTCGGCGGCTCAGGCACCAAGCCGCTGAACAACAATTCCAAAGTTATGCCTGTTGTCAAAGACGCCACACATCGGGTGAGTATAACCAACGATTTCTTTATTTGCAGGAAGCAGCATCGCAACCAAGCCCCAGCCAACACGATGTTTTCCTCAAGCCCAACGCGTTTCATGCTAAACACTTCCTCAGGGGCTGAAAAATCAAAAGTCAATGGTGAGGCATTTTTGGCGGCACCATTTATATTCAGATCACCTCGCCTCAGTGGGCGTGGCCGAAAGCAACGGCCTTCTGGTAATCGTAGTGCTCGTCATATTTCTTGAGTAAGCAGCATCACACATTGCTCGAAATTTTGCAAGTATTTCCAAGTGGATTGTGGCCAGGCAGAGTCACTAATGCCGCTTGCTTTCCTGAAATAATGGCACCCAAGCCATAGGCAAGTTCGCCGGTTGACGAACTCGCTGGGATGCCTCGCAGCACCAGGGCAATCTTCGGCGGCTCAGGCACCAAGCCGCTAAACAACAATTCCAAAGTTATGCCTGTTGTCAAAGACGCCACACATCGGGTGAGTATAACCAACGATTTCTTTATTTACAGGAAGCAGCATCGCAACCAAGCCGCAGCCAACACGATGTTTTCCTCAAGCCCAACGCGTTTCATGCTAAACACTTCCTCAGGGGCTGAAAAATCAAAAGTCAATGGTGAGGCATTTTTGGCGGCAACATTTATATTCAGATCACCTTGCCTCAGTGGGCGTGGCCGAAAGCAACGGCCTCCTGGTAATCGTAGTGCTCGTCATATTTCTTGAGTAAGCAGCATCACACATTGCTCGAAATTTTGCAACTATTTCCAAGTGGATTGTGGCCAGGCAGAGTCACTAATGCCGCTTGCTTTCCTGAAATAATGGCACCCAAGCCATAGGCAAGTTCGCCGGTTGACGAACTCACTGGGATGCCTCGCAGCACCAGGGCAATCTTCGGCGGCTCAGGCACCAAGCCGCTGAACAACAATTCCAAAGTTATGCCTGTTGTCAAAGACGCCACACATCGGGTGAGTATAACCAACGATTTCTTTATTTGCAGGAAGCAGCATCGCAACCAAGCCCCAGCCAACACGATGTTTTCCTCAAGCCCAACGCGTTTCATGCTAAACACTTCCTCAGGGGCTGAAAAATCAAAAGTCAATGGTGAGGCATTTTTGGCGGCAACATTTATATTCAGATCACCTCGCCTCAGTGGGCGTGGCCGAAAGCAACGGCCTCCTGGTAATCGTAGTGCTCGTCATATTTCTTGAGTAAGCAGCATCACACATTGCTCGAAATTTTGCAAGTATTTCCAAGTGGATTGTGGCCAGGCAGAGTCACTAATGCCGCTTGCTTTCCTGAAATAATGGCACCCAAGCCATAGGCAAGTTCGCCGGTTGACGAACTCGCTGGGATGCCTCGCAGCACCAGGGCAATCTTCGGCGGCTCAGGCACCAAGCCGCTGAACAACAATTCCAAAGTTATGCCTGTTGTCAAAGACGCCACACATCGGGTGAGTATAACCAACGATTTCTTCATTTGCAGGAAGCAGCATCGCAACCAAGCCCCAGCCAACATGATGTTTTCCTCAAGCCCAACGCGTTTCATGCTAAACACTTCCTCAGGGGCTGAAAAATCAAAAGTCAATGGTGAGGCATTTTTGGCGGCACCATTTATATTCAGATCACCTCGCCTCAGTGGGCGTGGCCGAAAGCAACGGCCTCCTGGTAATCGTAGTGCTCGTCATATTTCTTGAGTAAGCAGCATCACACATTGCTCGAAATTTTGCAAGTATTTCCAAGTGGATTGTGGCCAGGCAGAGTCACTAATGCCGCTTGCTTTCCTGAAATAATGGCACCCAAGCCCTAGGCAAGTTCGCCGGTTGACGAACTCGCTGGGATGCCTCGCAGCACCAGGGCAATCTTCGGCGGCTCAGGCACCAAGCCGCTAAACAACAATTCCAAAGTCATGCCTGTTGTCAAAGACGCCACACATCGGGTGAGTATAACCAACGATTTCTTTATTTACAGGAAGCAGCATCGCAACCAAGCCGCAGCCAACACGATGTTTTCCTCAAGCCCAACGCGTTTCATGCTAAACACTTCCTCAGGGGTTGAAAAATCAAAAGTCAATGGTGAGGCATTTTTGGCGGCAACATTTATATTCAGATCACCTTGCCTCAGTGGGCGTGGCCGAAAGCAACGGCCTCCTGGTAATCGTAGTGCTCGTCATATTTCTTGAGTAAGCAGCATCACACATTGCTCGAAATTTTGCAACTATTTCCAAGTGGATTGTGGCCAGGCAGAGTCACTAATGCCGCTTGCTTTCCTGAAATAATGGCACCCAAGCCATAGGCAAGAAATATGACGAGCACTACGATTACCAGGAGGCCGTTGCTTTCGGCCACGCCCACTGAGGCGAGGTGATCTGAATATAAATGTTGCCGCCAAAAATGCCTCACCATTGACTTCTGATTTTTCAGCCCCTGAGGAAGTGTTTAGCATGAAACGCGTTGGGCTTGAGGAAAACATTGTGTTGGCTGGGGCTTGGTTTCGATGCTGCTTCCTGCAAATAAAGAAATCGTTGGTTATACTCACCCGATGTGTGGCGTCTTTGACAACAGGCATAACTTTGGAATTGTTGTTTAGCGGCTTGGTGCCTGAGCTGCCGAAGATTGCCCTAGTGCTGCGAGGCATTCCAGCGAGTTCGTCAACCGGCAAACTTGCCTATGGCTTGGGGTACCATTATTTCAGGAAAGCAAGCGGCATTAGTGACTCTGCCTGGCCACAATCCACTTGGAAATACTTGCAAAATTTCGAGCAATGTGTGATGCTGCTTACTCAAGAAATATGACGAGCACTATGATTACCAGGAGGCCGTTGCTTTCGGCCACGCCCACTGAGGCGAGGTGATCTGAATATAAATGTTGCCGCCAAAAATGCCTCACCATTGACTTTTGATTTTTCAGCCCCTGAGGAAGTGTTTAGCATGAAACACGTTGGGCTTGAGGAAAACATCGTGTTGGCTGGGGCTTGGTTGCGATGCTGCTTCCTGCAAATAAAGAAATCGTTGGTTATACTCACCCGATGTGTGGCATCTTTGACAACAGGCATAACTTTTTAATTGTTGTTTAGCGGCTTGGTGCCTGAACCGCCGAAGATTGCCCTGGTGCTGCGAGGCATCCCAGCGAGTTCGTCAACCGGCGAACTTGCCTATGGCTTGGGTGCCATTATTTCAGGAAAGCAAGCGGCATTAGTGACTCTGCCTGGCCACAATCCACTTGGAAATACTTGCAAAATTTCGAGCAATGTGTGATGCTGCTTACTCAAGAAATATGACGAGCACTACGATTACCAGGAGGCCGTTGCTTTCGGCCACGCCCACTGAGGCGAGGTGATCTGAATATAAATGTTGCCACCAAAAATGCCTCACCATTGACTTTTGATTTTTCAGCCCCTGAGGAAGTGTTTAGCATGAAACGCGTTAGGCTTGAGGAAAACATCGTGTTGGCTGGGGCTTGGTTGCGATGCTGCTTCCTGCAAATAAAGAAATTGTTGGTTATACTCACCCGATGTGTGGTGTCTTTGACAACAGGCATAACTTTGGAATTTATATATATATATATATATATATATCAAAGAAACTTCCCAATGTGCAGTGGCGCATAGCAGCAGGAACGGACAACTTCACTCGCCGATGCTTTCAAATAGTGTTTATTTAGTATAAGTTACGTGCCTAGTCCATGACGCGTTTCGAGCCACTCGGCCCTTGCTCACATGACAGCGTTACGTGCATAACATTATATTTAAAGGGAAAAACACCAACCAACACCTGAAAATAATCAAATGGCATTGCTGAGGAAAATAGAAGAAATACTATTGCGTACTGATTCATGTTAAAACAACTTAGTGTCGTATTACCAGGCATGATTCTAGAAAAACACAATTCATTAAAATATTATGTATTTTCCCTTTTGAGTGCAACATCAAAATTACCCGAAATAATACCAAATTCTAATAGTACAATTACTAGTCACATGAACATAGACATTGGTTTTGCCAACTCATAAGATCTGTCCTTAGATATAAAAATATACAGTATAAGTAATTAAATACAGTAACAACTCATACAGTGTCAATGGAGACAAAAATGAGTGATAAGTTAGCTAATCAAGAACACCCACAATTGATCTTAGTAAAACATGTGCAAATGAATGGAAATTCGTAATGCTGGGTGCAAATACCCTTATTAACAACTGATGTGGTGACTCAACTAGTTCTTAGATGGGTAAAATACTGTATGCACTAGGGGTAATACACTAAAATTAGTCACCTGAAATGACTCCTTGGGGATGATATACTAATAGATGTTCAGATCCTGGTTGTCAGATATTATGAAACGAGTACCACAATAGGTATGCCAAAAATAAGTGCTCAGTGCTAGAATGTGCGGTAAAATGTGTGAAAAGTGCTAACAGTTTAAAAATGTTTAATCTTGGTATCAGCCTTATCATTCCCCGGTTCCAAAATGGAGAGGAACTATGATATATATAATCAAAATACGCGGTATAAGTACCTAAGGCTGATGACTAATTGAAGGGATCCCCCTTAAAAACAACCCCATGTATGCGGTAAGACATATAGAGTAAACAATGAGTTTGCACCTATAATGTACTAGTAAATCAAAGAACATGTCTTTAATATACATTACACGAAAGTGCAGATATATGTCAACACCCAGACATTATTGATTATTATTAGGTCTAAAACGGTATTGATGCGATGAACTCATAATCATATAAAGAGAGGATACAGAGTAGTAATGGAACTACGTCGGTAATTAATTGGCCATAAAGTATGAAAACATGACCAATAACTGATTGCTGTACCTCAAAAAATAGGCCAGATAATGATTTACAAGAAATGGTGCATATCCTCGCCTGTATTGAGACCTTGGGGGTATTTGGTATCTAGCTCGATGATATAGCGAGATTCCAATTGTCGCAATGACTTTTTGCGATTGCCTCCCCTTTTCTGGCTAGGTACAGAATCCAGGACACAGTATTTGAGGCAATTCAGATTGTTGTCGTGCACCATTTTAAAATGTCTGGCCACTGGATATGCGGGATCCGAGTTAACGATAACTCGTAAGTGCTGGAGAATGCGAGCATGAACCGGCAACTTGGTGCTGCCGATATACTTGAGACCACAGGTGCATTGTAACATGTAGACCGCATATTCCGTTCGGCAGGTATAATGCCCTTTAATAGGGTAACTTTCCGTTGAAAAGGCAGTGGTATAATTAGTTGTTGTTATCCCAAATTTGCAGGCGCGGCAGGAACTGCATTTATAAAAACCCGATTTGGGAGATAACCAACTGCCTTTGGTTGTAAGTTCAGGACTAGATCTAACTAAGTCACTGTGCATGGAATGAGCCTTACGGAAAGTGATGGTGGGCCTGATAGGAAGAACTCGCTTGAGAGTAGCATCTGTCAAGACAATAGGCCACTGTTTGTTAACAATGGTCTTAATGTCTTTGGCTTGTCTGCTATAAGTGGTTATGAGCCTACATGCGGTTTGATTGCATTGTGAATCATTAGTTGGATTTAATGTGGGTGTGTTTGAAGAATGTGCATTATTGCTTAATAATGAAAGTCTGTTTTTGCTGTTAGCCTTATCTTTAGCTGATTTAAGTTTGGTAGGATTATATCTTCTCTCTAAGAACCTCAAGGTGGCATCATCTTGATGGCGATCTAAATCAACGGGGTTGCTACATGCTCGGCGTATGCGTAGATATTCTCCATAGGGGAGACTGGTGATAGTGTGGGCAGGATGGAAACTTTTGGCATGTAAAATGCTATTCCCGGCTGAGGGCTTGCGATATAGACATGTCTCAATGCGATCTTTCTCAATGTAAACTTTGATGTCAAGAAAATTACAGGATGAATTGTCTATATTTGCAGTGAATTGTAAATTGATGTTGTTCTTGTTGATACTATTAACAAAATTCTCAGCTTCCTCATAAGTACCATGCCAAATCACAAAAATGTCGTCAATATAACGCCACCATCGAATGACATGTTTACTCCACACTTCCCCATGTTCTCTCTGTAGGACATGCTCCCCCCACCAGCCCACGTGTAAGCCCGCGTAGCTGGGGGAGAAGCATGCCCCCATCGCCACTCCCTGCAATTGTTGAAATAATAGACCATCAAATGTGAACACATTATTGAGAAGACACCAGCGAATCATTGACAACAACATCTGATTATGGCAATAGAATTCTATAGGTCTTTGATTAAGAAAGTGTTCAATAGCTTGGATTCCGTCATTATGCCTGATGCTGGTGTATAGTGCAGCAATGTCCAATGTTATTAAGCAATACTCTGATGACCAACTCTGATTGTTTAGTTTGCACAGGAAGTCTTTGCTGTCACGTAGATATGAAGGTAATTGAGTTACAAAATCCTGTAAATAATAATCAATGTAACGGGAAGTATTTTCAAAAATGCTTTTGTTGGCAGAGATGATGGGTCTGCCCTGTACTGGATTTGTGCCCTTGTGAACTTTGGGTATAAAGTAAATAGTTGGAAGAACAGGATATGAATTGTGTAGGAAATTGAATTCATCTTTGCTGATCAAATTATCTCTTTTCCACATAGTGAGATCATCTTTATAGTTCTTGTTTATTTTGTTGAATTCTGTGATGTTAGTTCTGCGGTAACATTCTTCATTGTTTAGATGACGATATGCTTCAGATTTATATTCCTTCTTGCCCCACAATACTATATTGCCACCTTTGTCACTTTTGTTGATAATAATCTCATGATTGGTGCTTAGCTTTTTCATCAATTGAAAATATGCACGAGGTTTATGTTTAGAGTAGGCACCCTTGGTTTTCTGCTTATTTCGTCTCAAATAAATTTTTTTGAGTTCTTCAGTGACCCGATCGTGAAAAATATCAACCGCATCGCGGGGCATGATGGGAACAAACGTGGAAGTTGGTTTAAAGGGACTTTGACCAGGGAGGGAGATATTGATACCTTCTGAATCTGACAGTTCTTGAGTGTTGATACTAGTAACATCAAGGTCTTCGTAATTGGTACTTAGTGAATGAAGAGTTTTCATAACTTGAAGCTCGCCGGCCACGAGGTTCTCAGATTTGTTAGTGGCTAAGCTTGTTTGTTCTTGACTGTTCGATGATTTAGAAGTACTTGTTATCATTTGACTCAAAATTGAAACATTTTTATCTTTTTCTTTTGATTTTTCTTTGTATATTTCGTTACTGTGAACTTGTTTTTTGATGGTGTAATATTTGGTTAATTTAAGTTTTCTGATGAATTTGAAAACATCAACTCTTGTTTCGCTGTAGTTAAAGTTGCTTTCGGGGCAAAAACTGAGACCTAGAGCTAGTAATTGTTTTTCTGCGTTGTTAAGCTCAACATCCGTTAAATTGATGATGGTGTTGTCAACTGATGTTAGCGTTGTTGCCATCTCTTTCTCTGCTGCCCCCTTCCTCTGCCTCTTGTTGCATTTGCGCCTCTCTCTTCTGCGGTGATTTCTTTTCTGTTTGATTGACTCGTGGCATTCCGAGATCTCAGTGATTTTTTCCGGTCCTCTGCTAAAAAATCTATTTCCTCGGCATATGTTAGATGGCCTAAATCTTCTCTATTAGTAGATGAAGAATCGCCACTGGTGTTTGAATCGGTATCGCTCAAGAGAGTACTGAGGTCAGACATGGAGGCATTTGTATTGGTTGCTATGGCCTGTGGTACTTTGTCATTGGACTCCTTGCCACTGTTTCTGGATTTTCTCAGATAGTCGTATTTGCGCGCGAACGTGAACACTTGCCCCAGTTCATAATCTCTTTTGTCGCGCGCAAATTTGAAAGCTTTTCTATTCTTAATGATGGTCTCTTGCTTGGAGAGGCGAGTTTTCATTTCATCAATGCCTTTGTCAATGGTATCATTCGTGGATGTGTTGCGAATTTTAGTTAGTTAAAAATTCAAGCGTTCAATTTCTTTGAGATTTGCGTCTCTATCAATACGGGCGTATTTGATAAGTAAACACACCAGACACATGGAGGCTTCTAGGTTACTCTATATATATATTATTTTCCTGTATTAACATTTTTGTGGAGAAAATGTTGTGGGTAAAAGTGTTGTTTACCCATACAGGTGCAGGATGTTTTTTGTTCGCAGTTCATGCATTTTGCATATTTGTACAACTTCACAAAGCTCATGAGATTTTCCAAAAAATCCTTACAACCTTAGCTCAATCAGCCTATGAAACAATGTCAGCCTCATGGTCTTTCACATGACAGTAACATGCTTGACTACTTTACATGCCCTGCTCTTGAAAGACTACCATCTGAATGAACAGCTGAAAAGTCTATGTTCCTAAACCTTAATGAAGGCTGGCTTGAGGGGTAAAAAAAGTGGCTTAGCTAGGGACGGGCGGGGGGATGGTCCGCACTGGGCAGCACTGTTTTTTGGGTGCGGCGGGAGTCATGTCTGCCAGCTGCCAACCCCCACCCCCACCCCGGAGCAAGTTGCCTGTCACCCGCCAACCCCCCCACTCTTATCTGCACCCGGGCAGCAAACTTAAGGGCTGCCCAGGGCGGCAGTACATCTAGCTACACCACTGGGTAAATAATGTGAAGGCCTCCCATAATGACCCTACTCAGCCTTATGTATGATTTTGACTGCATCTACACCTCCACCCTTTGAATAAGGAGATCAGAAATATATCAAAAGTATGTCTTGTGGTTGTGTAGACCTAAAAACTGATTCCTTTACCAGATTCTTGCTTTTGTGAAGAAGAACATTTGTGCTTTTGTCAGATGAGTGCTCTCATTGCTTTAGATGACCTCATCAGAGAGATTAAGGAGCCACAAAGGTTTACTCTCCATAATTTGTTGAATCCCCGACCTTCGTGGCGATAGGTGATCACTTTTCTTGAAATGGTTTCCCAGATCAATGTAACAGTAGGTAGTGGCACTACTTTCCTGCTCCAGGAACAAAAGAAATCTCAAAAAATGCATCCACGGACATGGCTCTGGTTTGCAGCATGCCATTGCTATAAAGGAAATACTGAAACTACTTGCAAAAAAGCCTTTGCCAAGAAATCTCTATACTGAGGTATAGATGGGCATGCACAAACCAATCGCTTTTGCCTCCAATGCAAGGCTTCATCAGGGTTATGTCTGAGGCAAAAGGATGCTGTTTGGTGTATTAGTCTGATGATGGAGGTGACTGAAAGCTACAAGAACTAGGTAGTTTGCTGGTCGGTTTTGGAAACGACTCTCCATGGTTCCACATTCCAAGTACTTTTATTATCTGATGGCCCGATTCACAGAACCAGTCTGAAACAAAATCCTAAACTGACTACTCATGGTTTTGAGAGAATGCACTTACGACTGTGTTAAGTTTACGTCCGCACTCGTGCCGGAATTTCCACACCCGGAGCGGAAGCTCCACATCTGGAGTGGAAGCTCCACACCCAGAGCAGAATTTGCACCATCGGGCCGGAATCTCCGCTTCCGGGCCGGGATACCCATAATCTGGTGTTAATTGACTATATCTGATGCATTGTGGGTATTCAGGCCCAGAAGATGAGATTCCGGCCCGATGGTGGAAATTCCGCTCCGGGTGTGGAGCTTCCAATCCGGGTGTGGAGCTTCCAATCCGGATGCGGAGCTTCCGCTCCGGGTGTGGAAATTCCGGCCCGAGTGCGGACGTAAACTTAGGACAGTCGTAAGTGCATTCTCTGAATACCATGAGTAGTAAGTTTAGGATTTTACCTCAGAATGGTTCTGTGAATCGGGCCCTGTATTGTCATATTGCAGATTGGGGGTTACAACAGAAGCAGACATAGCCTGTGAACATGATACTCTCTGCAGCAAGTGGTGTCTTTAGTGTATTCTAGGTAAACAGCCACTTTTCTCCGGAATAAATTGCAGGGGTGAGCATAACCCTCATAATTTGCTGTAGTATAATTGAGCGAAAATACATAAAAATTATGCTAATTTATGCAATGAGCATAACTCAGAAGTTGGCGTAATTTTTGGGCACATGTGGAAAGGTGTAGGAGAAAATTTAATAAACCAATGAGCTTTAGTTCAATGCTCTCAATCTTGAGTGGGGTATATGGGAGTCCACTTCACTAGCATAAAGAGAAAGGGCTGCGAATAGGCGAGAGGTCAGGCTGATATTAAGGAGTGAGGAGAACATCAGGCACAATATCCCTCTTCATGTGTATAGAACAGGAAAACATACCAAGGGAACAGATGAACCGTTTAATCATACTATAAGAGAAGAATAACAAGTATAGCAAGTAAGAAAATCCATAGTGCAATCATGTATGTATTTTCCCTCTACAGGAGTGCATTTCCTTTCCCAAAAAGTGGCCATAATTGTGTACACAAGATGGAAGTCGTTGCAGTTGAAAAGTAGCGAATGTGGCAATATATGTAGGGCCAAAGTAAAAGGAAGATTGGGGAAATAGTAGCAAAGTAGGTTGAGTGAAAATATCTTGCTATGAGCTCCACAACTCCAACCAAGCAAATCAATGAATAGCTTGGGTTCCAAGGAGCAAACCCAAACCCCCCTGTCCCTCTTTAGAGCAAAACAGTAGTAAGAACAATAGTACTTGTTTTAAAGCCTTTGGTGTATAGACAGCAAGTTGATTTGCTGGTGGTATGTTCACTGGTACACCAGCAGATAGGGAGTCCGACAGACATCAGGCAGCAAATATTGTAAGAGGCCAAAGAGCATTCGAAAGAATGTCACACTTGTGGCCAATTCAGTCCACCTGTGGAAAAAAAATGGATCATGTGAGGAGCTGCTCTCATTTGTCCTCTCCAGACATTTATGTTTCTGCAGCAGTAGCTTAGCTTCTCCTCTGGCCAGACAGCAGGCAAAGTGAGAGCAAATCCACTTCTTAGGGTTCCAGTGGTGACTAATGCCAGTCCCGCCAATCCCCATGGACACATTTATTTCTTGTTGAATTTAGGATTTTCACGCCTGGGTTCCCTCTATCAAAAGGCAGGAAGTTTCCCCTTCTTGAACTTTCCAAGGACAGTCCCTGATGACATCAGTGTCATAAGGTAAGTGAGTTACAGGCAACTAGATCTTTGTATATAGCCACCTCAGATCTTCCATGAGTCCTTAGGGCCAGTACCACAAGTTTGTTGTTTATGCTCCTAGGGTGCAACACTGGGCATGTAGGAATATGAATCCAGGATCTGGAAAATGAGTTGTGAAGTCGGGAAACCCATGTTTATCAATGGGTACCACTCTCAGCAACATCACACTCCCTGAATATATGGGCAAGGCAAGATCAGTTCCAAAAGATACAGGGAAGGGAATTCCATGCAGGCCCATCTGTGCTCATACATTGGTGCCCTTACACTATCTGTAAAGTGTGCAATTTCTTCTTTCAAGGTGACTCTCACACTGTGAGTTTCCACTGGTCACCCTTATTGATATTATCTATGCTGTGGTGCCCCTAAATCATGGTTGTAGGTAAAATGCTTTCATTTGACTCCTCCATATAGCGAGACAGATTTAAATACGTAATTCTGATTCAGAAGCAAAAATAGTGCTTTAAAAATATAGTGCATTCTCCCGCCAAAGGGGTAAAAAAAAATGAAAATATTATTTTGGGTTGTGTTTGGCCACAGCGCCCGGGTGTGGTTGAATGGGGCTCAAACATGAGTCCTAGAGGAACGAACATGAAAAAAACCAATCTATCTATCTATCTATCTATCTATCTATCTATCTATCTATCTATCTATCTATCTGTATACATGTATGTATATATATATATATATATAATTTATTTCCCTGAAAAAAACATAGGTTTTAGGGACGCTATAGCTAGATATGAGCATTTAAAAAACCTTTGAAATTCACTGAAAAAAACCACAGGTTTCAGGGACGTTATAGTTAATTGGACATTTCACTCGTACAAAACCAGAGAAATTAGGACGTTATGTAGTTAAAGGTGTCCAAAGTAGTAAAGTGTTCCGCATTTGAGTTTTCACGTTAAGATCTGGACTTTTATTTAATTGCAAGAAACAAAAAATAACCAGTATCAAACCAGTGTTAAATTTGTGAGGAATATATTTTTTTAATTTAACTTGGAGAAATTTGTTAGGCAATAGTGCTAGCCTGCAGACAAAAGCTAAACCAGAGCTTGATCTGTGATGAACCAGGATTCACTACATTATATTATTTTGATATGTGGTTAGTAAAGTCTGGCCAGAAATTGCAACAGATTGGGAAAAAATGTGAATGCTGCAGGGAAAGTTAGGTTGACTATTTTGTGGAATATGTAGAGCCAATAGCAACGTGAAAGGAGATGAGGATTTGTAAGGGTGGCATACTCTTACATGTGAAAAATGGGATGGACTGAGAGTGCAATGGGTTGGAGTGAAGTTAAAATAGATGTAGAATCTCTGGAAATAACTGAACTGGTCATTAGCTCTGTTTTCCTTGAGTTTTATGTCAATTGAAGTAAGGTGAGTTGGTAATGATCTTCCATGATTTGTGCTTGTCATGATTTGAAATTAGTTTACTATTAACATTTTTGTGAGAGTAATTGTTAATTCCTAGCAATGAGAGCAATAGAGATTTAGGGTAGAAAGAAAAAATCTAACACTTTGTAGTGTAGATGAACTTTAAGCATTCAGAAATGAAACTAACAGATGACAAGCAACACAATTTGGAAAGCCATACATGGAGAGATGACACCATTGCAGGAATCAGTTGCCCATCAGTGAAACCTAGATGGAGATTAAAGATTTATTGTGAGGCAAAAAAGTAATTTGGTCACTGATGGCCAATGCAAATCTGCAGGGGACAGACATACACCAGATTTTCAGGATGTCCTTGTAAAATAAATGTACATTGAACTAATCTCAATGAACTCCTTTATATAGTAATGTATTTATTCTGAAAAGTTAGAATGTATCTGGTCTTCCTGGAGCAACCCATCTTTATGTACTTCCAGAACAGCACAAGGAATGAACAAACTCCCGTGGCGGGCACGTCATTTCCCAGTTTGTGTGTCTAGCAGCGGAAACCCCTTTCCGGGTGGGCTTTGCTGTATTTCAGTAAGGTAGAGTCATGACTGTCGGCTGTTTGAGATAGGGAGTTTGCTGGAAAGTCTAATTTGTAGATTAAGAAAGGCTTTTGAGATTATGCATTATATTGTATTGGTAGCAGGAGGCAGTGTAGATCCTTCAGCATGTGTGTAATGCAGTTACACTTTCTTTGACCATTGATCAGGCAATTAACTAAATGGAAATTTGGTTTTGAAGGGTCAAAAGTGGAATCTGGATCCCCATTTACCAGGGTACTAATGGGCTTCTGGGCTGAGTGGGGAATGGAGGAACATGGTGGGATTAATGCAGTGATTTACAGTTTTGATTCTATTTTAATGTTAGGTAACCCAGATAATCTAGAGCTAGCAGTCATTGTTGAGTGTTGCCATGGCTTGTTTACGATTCACACATGCATTTCTCAGGTTTGCTCAAGTCTGTTTTCCTAACACAAAAACTTCTGGGAGTTCCAATGAGTGCCTGATTTTGCCAGTGGAGAGCTTTCTAGGTCCCACGGCAAGTTTTGATTAGGAAAAAGAAGCCAGTGTAATTTATTTTAGACTGTTAGAGTTGTCTGTAGTTTTTGAAAGGTGAGATATGCTCAGAGATTCCTTGATTGATAATTAATTGAGCAGGCCCCTGATGTGCAGTCGTAAGTGGTGTCAATTTATGTTCTGGAATGCTGGTAAGTCAGACAGTACTTCCTCCAAAGGGAAGGAGGAAATGTTTAATTTTTATAAATAGACTCAGCTCATGCCACACCAAAGATAACAAGCATTGGCATAGCCAATAGGTCTCGCTTTTGGGACCTTCTAAGTATTTAGTTATGCAGCACAATATCCTTGGTGCAACCACACCAACTGTTGCGTGGCTAAACACTTATAATGTCCCAAAGGCGAGACCTATTGGCTATGCCAATGCTTGGTGTGGTTGTGTGTGTGGTTGTGTGTGGTTGTGTGTGGTTGTGTGTGTGGTTGTGTGTGTGTGTGTGGTTGTGTGTGTGTGGTTGTGTGTGTGTGTGTGGTTGTATGTGTGTGTGTGTTGTGTGTTTGTGGGTGTGTGTGTGGTTTTGTGTGTGTTTTGTGTGTGTGTGGTTGTGTGTGTGGTTGTGTGTGTGGGTGTGGTTGTGGGTGTGGTTGTGGGTGCGGGTGTGGTTGTGGGTGTGTGTGTGGATATGTGTTTGTGTGTGGTTGTGTGTGTGGTTGTGTGGGTGGTTGTGTGTGTGTGTGTGGGTGTGGTTGTGTGTGTGTGTGGTTGTGTGTGTGTGGTTGTGTGTGTGTGGTTTTGTCTGTGGTTGTATGTGTGGTTGTGTGTGTGGTTGTGTGTGTGTGGTTGTGTGTTTGGTTGTGTGTGGTTCTGTGTGTGTGGTATTGTGGGTGTGTGTGGTTGTGTGTGTGGTTGTGTGTGTGTGTGGTTGTGTGTGTGGTTGTGTGTGGTTGTGGTTGTGTGTGTGTGGTTGTGTAAGTGGTTGTGTGTGTGTGGTTGTGTGTGTGTGGTTGTGTGTATGGTTGTGTGTGTGTGGTTGTGTGTATGGTTGTGGGTGTGGTTGGGTGTGGTTGTATGGGTGTGGTTGTGTGTGGTTGTGTGTGGTTGTGTGTGTGGTTCTATGTGGTTGTGTGTGTGGTTGTGTGTGTGGTTGTATGTGGTTGTGTGTGTGGTTGTGTGTGTGTCTGTGTGTGGTTGTGTGTATGGTTGTGGTTGTGTGTGTGTGGTTGTGTGTTTGTGTGGTTGGGTGTGTGTGTGTGTGTGTGTGGTTGTGTGTGGTTGTGGGTGTGGTTGTGTGGGTGTGTGTATGGTTGTGTGTGTGTGTTTGGTTGTGGGTGTTTGTGTGTGTGGTTGTGTGTGTGTGGTTGTGTGTATGGTTGTGTTTGTGTGTGTGGTTGTGTGTGTGGTTGTGTGTGTGGATGTGTGTGTGTGGTTGTGTGCGTGTGGTTGTGGGTGTGGTTGTGTGTGTGGGTGGTTGTGTGTGTGTGTGTGGTTGTGTGTGTGTGTGGTTGTGTATGAGTGGTTGTGTGTGTGGTTGTGTGTGTGTGTGGTTGGTTGTGCGTGTGGCTGTGTGTGGTTGAGTGTGTGACAGTAATACTAAAAGCATCTCAAAATAAAGGAATACAAACATCGAGTTTGTGGAAAGAGAAAGCACGTAAGTCAAACGGGCGCAGCAAAGCATTAACACAACAACAAAACAAACAAGATCACTTAGGGAAGACTGAGTGCTGATAATGGATACACACAGCCCATCATGTTAAGAGTTCGATTGCAGCCAATGTGCACTCAAACCTGCCCCCTCCTTGTGAGTTGCACCCCATATTTCATGAGTTGTAACTGCTGCAATCACCATAGCGCTTTGAGATCTAAAGCGCTACATAGGTCTAATCAATTAACCAGTCGCCAACATGCTGTGCTTTTAAAGAGAATGTGCCAAAAGTTTCCAGCTTCCTCATCATGTCCTCATGAAAGCGCCAACGAAAGGACTCGCTGTGCTTTTAAAGAGAATGTGGCAAAAGTTTCGAGCTTCCTCATCATGTCCTCATGAAAGCGCCAACGAAAGGACTCCCTGAATGATGCAACGGACATGAAGCAGCTGCTGCGATCAGAAATAAACACTGTGAACGTTGTCCAGTTTCACAGTAACATTTCCTTAATGTTCTTTAAGTCACAAAACAGTAATACTAAAAGCATCTCAAAAAATAAAGGAACACAAACATCGAGTTTGTGGAAAGAGAAAGCACATTGTAAGTCAAACGGGCGCAGCAAAGCATTAACACAACAACATGTTCTTTGATGTTTGATGTTCTTTGAACGAGAACATCAAAGGGGCGCCGCGAAAAAGTGATCGAGGGCGAAAGTGAAAGTGATCGCGGGCGCTTAATGAGCATGACGAGGTTTCCCAGCCTCTGCTCCTAAGCATGCGCCCGCGCACATGCACTGTAGCTCTAGGCTGGCCATGGTAGCATTTTTTTGAGCCCTCACAAAATGTCTCGCCAGACCAGCGCATGCGCTGGGTCAGGCAAGACCTTAAAATGAATATGTAGAAAATCCACTTACAATGGAAATCCGATGACAGCCCATCAAAATACCTGCCTGCATTTGCTAATTGGGTATTGAGATGAAATGCTAATCATAGATGCAAGATCTAGAAACAATAGACCCCAAAGTTGGTTCAGCACCTGAAGCATCTCTGGAAATCTGCAGCGTTGTTGTGAATCCACAATAAATACTTCCAAAAAGGCGTTTGCCAACTCTACCATCGGTGGGGACCTCGTGCCCCTCAAACTTCATGCAGTTCACTGTGGACATCTTGTCTATTCACAGCACAAATGTGCTTTAGATCCTGTCCTTGCTAAAACTGCAGACTGAAAAACTTTGGATTGTTAGATTATAACAAGCTGAAATAACTTGACTTTCTTTCACTTACTGATGACTTTCTCATGGTTTTTGGATAATATGCATACTCACATGACTGTGTTGTTAACCATGTGTGGCATCAAATCAATGTTTTCCTTTTGGTAAGCTAAGAAATGTGGCTGTTGATTAGAATGTACGTTAGATTCCTATTGGTAAGCGCTTCTCCTGAAATCTTCTGTTCCATGTTCAATGAATGGTATTTTTTGTTGGTTGTGAAAAATGCATACGTTTGTCAATTAGCTATTTTTCATCCAAATTTTGATTATGATGAAGATGCAAGAACTAAAAAGCAATGAAAAGTGAACTTTCTGATCTCCATCATTTTCCATCATCTCATTGTTGTTGATTGCACTTCTTTGAACTTCTGCACAATTTGTTAATCACACATAAATACTTATAATTTTTTTTTGTTCTTCATGTCTGCCTGGTTTTGCATTTTTATTTCAGTCAGAGGCATTGGACCCCTGATGAATGTGTGGCTAGGAATTGTTAGGAATGGGTTAGGAATTCCTCATCAGATGATTGGAAAAAGGTACATCATCAACACAATACACCAATAGTAAAGTGTTTAAATAGTGTATAACAGACACTTTTTTTCAGATAGGAACAACTGACTCAGTGGAAGAGCTAAAGACAGAGGGATCATCAACACTTATTGATACTATACTGAATAGCCGAAATATGTTGACCGATAACCCAGTGATGGGAGAGTGAAAGTGTTCTGAAACCATGTGAAACATTTATCTTCCTTTCCAAAGAAACTGTAAATAAAGGTCAAATCGATTGTGTATTTCTGAAGTCAGTTGTAACTGATCAGATTACAATTCTCTGAACTTCATACAATAAACTACATCTGGAACAGCCAGTCCTAGTCATTGCTGTGATCTTTAATGAGTAATTGGCATAGGATTTCATCCTCTGATTCATGTAGAGTGTTTAATTTGCTATTGACACTTTAGCAAAGTAAGGACCCAGTAAAGGATGAATTGATCCACCACAAGCAGATATACTCTGTCTATGAAGCAATTTGAAGCTTTAAGAGGTATTACAACACTCTTTGATGAAGGCAGACATTTACCCCTCATGTCACACTAAATTATGAGAGATCTCCAGCTCCAAGCTCCTCATTATCAATTGCAGTAACCATCTTGCACCAGGATAGGTCACAAAAACAAAGTAGACAATGTTACATTGTTTCAACCTCTTCTTCAAGGAATGTAGAGCATTAGAATCTCCTACGTCAAAGATTACCATAAGAAGGCTACATTGAGCGGTTCATGGCAGATACACTACTGCTGTAGGCCCATGATTGAATATCTGTGTCCTGCTGCTGTTAGCTCGAAAAGGAAACTTTAAAGCCACACATTACAACTTCCTTGTGCAGGCACCACATGCAGAGAGCCAGAGAAACAATATGCAATGGAAGCGTTAGGTGTGTGGGATATTCCTCTTGGCAACACACAGAAGGAAGCAATCACTTCCTCTTATGGTTGACAATTGCCCAGTCGTTTTTAGTGTGTAAATTTGTATTTAACTGTTTTAAAAAAGCTAATAAGCAACAAGGACAGATATTCTTTATGTCCCAAATTCTTGCTCGTGTTCTTAATTCAGTTGGAAATTCTACCCCTGTTGGAATCCTTTGTAAGAATGAGGCTCTTCCTGTGATGTCACCAGCAGTGCTTCTGTACCTTGACCCACTTGGAAACCTGCCTGGGTCCAAATCCAATCCAAAGTACCAGTATTCTCCAGATGATTCACAAGCCACATAGCCATGTTTTGCTCTATCAAACGTGGGCTTGTTTATGAGAACCCTGCCTCACTTTTGCACCACAGAAAGTGGTACATGCATGATGCAGGGCTCTCATTTCGATTTAAGAATCCACACAAAGCCACCCTATGTGGCTTTGAATGGCCTCATTAATCATGAGTGAGGCGATTCCTCACAAATCACTGCGTCGTCATACTTTGTGCAAATCACTGTGTCTTACTTGCGAGTTGCGACCATGTAGCGTTCCATTGGCGTTGCACTTGGTTTTCCCACACAACACCTATGGAATTTGCCGCTGACCCCAATTTGCAAAGGATTGTATACCAGGGGAAGCGCTGGACCATCATCTTGTGTGTTTTACCAGGGGAAGCGCCAAATCCTTACGCCTCCAAGGTGAGGCGGAACGAGAAGAAATATGTGTATTTCTCCTAATTTTTTCCTCTTTGTATGTGTGTTGCATTCTGCAGAGCACACAGAAAGAAGAAAACACCCCTTAGGATTGTTTATGTGCAGAAAGATGCCCCTTCTCGCACAAAAACAATTGTGCATGCAAATGAGGCACTCTATCACCAAGGTGCAAGGGTATCTACATTGGTGCTAGGATGCTGAAATGGCACCAGCACAGGAAGAAAGGACAGGAATGTACCGTATTGCTGAAATATGGTACATTCCTCCCGTTCACTTTAGTGTAGGGTGAGGAATGGAGAGAAGGGATGAAGATTTTCCTAGCAGTTAAGTCGAGGCTGGCATTTGTAAGGAGGAGAGTGAACCCCTTTTTACAGACGTTGGGTACAGAGTCCATAATCAGTAATAGCGTCCCACAAACAAAGACCCGTTTCCATGTACTATAATAAATAGTGTTTGGTTTTCCTAATGTAATGCAAAAAAATGCATCAATTCTAGACCCAGTCAAGCCCAGTTCTAAGGAAAAGAAAGGTATCTGCATTCCTTTCTTTTGATTCTAAAAGATAAACTTGCACACACATGATACATTTATTTTCAGAGCAGACATCAGCTCTTACTTCCATTGTGATCGAGGATACATCCCTCCATCCTGTCTCAGGTATATGCACAACTATCCACACAACCAGAGAAGCTCAATTCCAGAAAGCAACTAAAACCTTTGAAAAAACAAACGTCCCATGCACAAGTTCTGAAACTCACTGGCCATTCACTTGCCCAAAACACAACCAGCTGCAAAGTTTCAAAAGACAAAGGGCACTGAAGAGACCACGCAACCACGACCACAACGTGACCTCTAGGAGGCCTCTCCGTCTACGGGTTCCACAAAAATGTAAATAAAATAGGCCTCATTTATGAAAAGTGTTGCATCGCTGGTTGAAAACAGCGATGCAACACTTTTCATTGCGCCCTCCTTGCGACACCTTGGATGCGCCGTATTCACAGTATGGCACTCCATGTCACAGGGATTGACCAAATACATCAGAAATCCTGACGTATCTGGTGGCGCAGTATTGACTCATAGCTGAAGTGTGGCGCAAAACAGACGCAACTCCAGCAATGTGTCATTACACATGGGTAAGTCCCATGTAAAAGGGCCTACGTCAGTCCTTACACCAGCAGTGAAGCAGGCGTAAGGATCTACTGCAGTGATGCCCTAGAAGTGTCGCCGTGAAATTTCATTGATTTTACTGTGTCACTTCTACGTGGCTTTCCTGCGTCGGAACGCCCACCCTGCATACATTATCCCTGACACAGGTATAATGTAGCGCAGGGGTTTACAAAGTGACGTATCTGCCTAGATGTGTTACTATATAAATATGGGGTAGTGTGGCACATTTTTTACGCCACTGCAATGTCACAAAAAGTCATGCAGCGACAGCATAAGCCTTTCATAAATAAGGGCCAATGTCTTTGGAGAATGAAATGCCTGAACAACAGGGTGTTATTAGTTTCAAAGCAATATTTTTAACTCACCTGAGGACACACTGCTTGCTTCTCTTCAGATTTAAGTATTCAGCAGAAGAGGGCAGTCTTTGAATCTTTCTGTTGTAAAACCTACAGCTTGAAGAACAAACACGTGGACATACACTCTCTCCTCACCATAATGGTGCACAATTCAAGGGGTGCACACTCTGAAATGGTCAGTGTCTGCACCATTCTCTTCTCTGTCATCTGACTGAGGAACATATACTAAAGCCTGGGAGAGTTGAGAGAGCAGCCTCCTTACAGAGAGATTGAAAGCAGTCTGTCTATTATTCAAAAAGTCCTCAAACCAGAATGGCACAATGATCATTAAAAACAATATTTGGAAATGAAGGGACTCGTGTTTAACTGGAGAATGAGGTAAACAACCAATGGATGTAATGTACTTGTAATACGGTGGACATGATATCCGGCCCAAAGCCCTGAACATAGCACTCTCATCAGAATGATATAATGATCATTAAAAACAGTGGGCCCGATTCACAGAACTAACTTAAGACAAAATCCTAAACTTACTACCATTTTCGTATTCACAGAAGGCACTTACTCATTTTGTTATTCACAGAAGACACTTACTCACTTTGGTATTCACAGAAGTTAGGAGTCCTAACTTTAGGACTCCTAAATGCTTTCTGTGAATACCAAAAGTCTTAAAATTAGGATTTTTCTCAGTTTAGGAGTCCTAACTACTACTAAATTGAGAAAAATCCTAATTTTAAGACTTTCGGTATTCACAGAAGGCATTTAGGAGTCCTAAAGTTAGGACTCCTAACTTCTGTGAATACCGAAATGAGTAAGTGCCTTGTGTGAATACCAAAATGAGTAAGTTCCTTCTGTGAATACCAAAATTGTAGTAAGTTTAGGATTTTGTCTTCAGTTAGTTCTGTGAATCGGGCCCAGTATTTGGAAATCAAGGGACTGTTGTTTAACTGAGGAATGAGGTTAGCAACCAATGGCATGTGCTGGCAATGTGCATTGTGTTTCTCAAGTCCTTAAATCCAGCTCAGGGCAAACGAAAGAATGGCAAACAAAAACAAATAGTCTAAAAGCCTAATATTGAGTTGGGTGGATGAGCTACTCTGCCACAAACATTTATAACAGATATCCCGTCCACGGTATTACAAGTGACATTGGCTATAATGCGCTTGTAATACGGCGGACATGATATCTGACATGTTTGTGATGGATTTTCCCATCCGCCAAATGCTAAATCAGCCCCAAAGTCCCAAACAGGGCTTTAAGTGGGTTGGAAAAGCTTGAGGGGTGGGGTCTCTCAAAGCGGCGTAACCTAGGTTTGTGGATTTTAAAAGTGGTGGGGCACAAATTTGGGAACAGACTATAATGCATGAGTGTAGCAAGCAAGCCTGAACTCTCCACTTCCTTCCTCTTCTTCTTATACCCACACACTAACACTACTGCCACCCATATACAATTCATACAACATACAATGATATATCATACCATTCCATACAATGACAAACATACAATGATATATGATATCATTCTATACAATGACAGGCCACACAATACCATACTATTTGACAATCCACTCTACATCATATCATACCATACAAAACAATGACAGGTCATACCATCCCATACAATATAACCCAAAAAACATTGCTTAAGCCAAAAGCTCTCACATTAACAAGATTTTTTTGCTTTGCCAATGCTTCTCTAATGAGAGGTGGACAAGTAAACCAATTAATAGAGAGACCTGAGCCAATGGTTGTCTCTAGCACTAGGAGCCCATTCAGAGGCCGAGCATTGAAAATATTTGGTACATAAATCATGCAGCAAACGTCATGTTAGAATATGATGAGCTGTTTTCAAAATTAAAAAAGTGTATTTCGCACACTGAAGCGTTTCACCTTAGTGCATCACATGATATATCTGGATTGAGAAGTATTTATTAAAGGTAAACATTTTCAAGTAAGAAGAAAGAAACATTCCAACCGGTCCTCATGAAAATGCTATAAGTAAACCAAGAGATAAGTCTACACTATATTTGTACATTATATTTCATGTGGACGCTATATTTTGGCCTAGATTATTAATATACATGAACAACTTCTTACAAGGCTATTAAATCAAACACGAGGTGTTTGTACAGAACACATCCAGAACTTGAAGATGCTCTCATAAGTGATAATGAACAAATAGGAGATGGTGAAATAAAGTATTGCCTATGCCTAGGATTACACAATAAGATCTAGCAGGTCAACCAGGATTGAGCCTCGATTTTCCCGTTTTAGATTTCACAATTTAGCCACTATACGCCTATCTCTTTCTGACCTCAAGGATAATGCTTTTTTAGGTCGATCCTGGGCAGCACATGCGCTGCTCTGTGAGGCATGCTGTATGCGAATACGGCCTTGAGACTCCACCCACTCTCTGCCCATATTTTTCATTGGCTTGTGTCATTGTCCTTTGTAATGCTGGCTTCCGATTTGTTAATAGGCTTGTGAGTCCCTCCTTAGTACCGCCTTGTCTTCATTTGTAACCTCCCATGAGGACTGACCCTTTTACTTCTGTTGTTATATGGTATGTCTTATTTAGTCTGAAAGCACTATTTTCTTTAACCCCTTCAGTGCCCATGACGAGATGGTCTCGTCATGGGCCGCGGTTGCGCTGTGCCCATGACGAGACCATCTCGTCATGAACCCCGCCCGCTAATGAAACGCCCGGCACAGGGCGTGGAAAGGGCGGGGCACTGAAGAGGTTAATGGGTTTCTCATACTGCAGGCATGACATGCTTTCCTGTAACATTCAGCACCCCATGTGCGCTTTCATTTTCCAAGCAGGCCTGCACAATGCCAATCGCTTCTTTGAAGTGAAATAGGTCTAGCATTTACAAGAGTTTGAGCTATTGGCTTTGTGAATGACAATGCCTTTTATTAATGTGTTAATTATCAAAACAGATAAATAAAAGGCATTGCCATTTACAATGGCAATAAGTTAAACTCTCACAAATGCGAAACCTATTGCATTGCACATGCTTGTTTTAAATATAGAAGGCATTTGTTACAGTGTTGGTGACCGATACCCTGTTTTATTTTTAGACATTTTAAATTGCACGAACATTGCAGCCAAGTGTAGAAAGTTTAGAAATACACAAATAGCAATTGGCAGTGCTTACCTAAGGCGAACGAGGAGTGTAAAGGCTAAACACAGGTTACATACCGTTAAAGTGAGGTGTCGTCCTCTGTGGCTGCAGTGCTGGCTCAGGCTATTAAGAGGCAGGCCTGTCCTGGCAGAGAGCAGCAGGGTCAGACCAGGCAGAGGACATGTCCACAGCAAAGGTACAAATGATTAGTAAGTGGCAGACTTGCTTGCTGATCTGTACTTCTGGTTTCCCCACGTGGCTTCCGACTCAGTCTTTTGGATTCCTTAAAAAACAGCGTGGAGGGGGCCAGGGGAAGAGGGAGATAGAGGACAAGACTGGTGGCAACTCAGACACACCATTCACAAAGGAGGAATGATGAGGCCTCCAAAGTCACTTGGTGCAGCTGCTCCTTTGCAGAACCTGCATTTTCAGACAAAAGTAAAACACCTCTCCACACTGACTTGTGTAGGTGTGGGGTGTGTGTAGCTAGGAGTCCTGTGGAGTAGAGTATCTGGGTGGTTGGTGGAATGAATTGTGACTGTTCGGTTAGGTGGGGCTTAAGTTGTGTAGTGCCTTGAATGTGCACATGAAGAGTTTGTATTGAGTGTGCTGTGTATTGGAAGCCAGTGGAGCTCAGTGAGGTAGGGTGTGGTGTGAGTTCTGTGTGCTAGGTTAAGGATGAGTCTGTGTGCTGAGTTCTGGAGGTTTGTAGTCTTCTGGTGAATTGCCTGGTGATCCCGGCATAGAGGGCATTCCCATAGTCCAACTTGCTGATGACTGTGACATGAGTGACGTTTTTTCTAGTGTTGGTTGGGAGTCAGCATCTTCATGGTGTGAAAGGACGATGCAGTGGCAGCCTTCACTTGTGGGGTCATGTCCAGTTTGCTATGAGGATGGTTTTGAGGTTCCAGGTGTGGTTGCTGGGTGTGGGTGTGTGTCTCCGAGTTCAGCCAGCCACCAGTTAAAATCCCATGGTGAGGTGTTCTTGACTAAAATCACTACTTCTGTCTTCCCATCATCAAAGTACATTGTCAAACTAAATTAAAGCACAAATGAAAGAAGACATTGGCATACCAGCCCTAGCTTTGAAATGCTCTATTTTTCAGGTGGGTACGTTTATAAGATCAGGCAAAATGCAAGTGCTGATCCTGAAGGCAGCTAGTGGAACAAGTGGGCTGACCAATTACCCCATTGTGCATGCTGTGGTAGTGGACGCAAAATGTGAGTGACGCTTGATCAGACCTATGGTTGAAGAGGGCTGAGTGAAAGCCCTTGCACGTCTGCATTATATGTATGTATTTGTCATTAACAAAACTAAATTGGCGCATTAATTAAAGCTATCTCTAGCTGAGACCTAAAAAGCACAACTCAGATTTGAATTATATCAATGTCTTTTCATCCAGCGCCACCTAATTGATTTCTTTGTTTAGCACTTTTTTCTAGCTAATTCTTTGCTTGTACTGACTCCTTTTCCAATTAATACTCTGGGTCTTCACGATCATGGGACCGACCCATAGGGCAATCTGGCAGCGCTAGAAGGGCTGGTGCTAATTTGTAACGGTTTGTGGGCTTTTTTTAGGGTCTGTGTAGTACATGTTCTGCTTGTTGAGCATTCTCTGTGCTTGTGGAATGTTCCTTTTACTATGTTCTAGGTTGCTTCATGCTTCTGTGTTCTCTCCTTTGGCAGTTGCGGTTGGCTTCTGTTGTGGAGAGTCCGCTCTTGTGTTTCCTGTTCTACTTAATAAAAGCAACTTGAGAAGAAAGCGGTTGTGGACCACTATTTATCTACAACAATTTTGGCGACGATTTCTTCATCAGCCCACGTTTGTTTCCACTTCGTTCTAGTCTTCATCACAAGAGCGGAACATCTCTACGCTTTCACCCTCCAAAGCTCGATCCTACAGAACTGTCTCTGCCTCTAGTCAATACAAACAGATGAGCTTTCCTGCGTGGTCAACTCTCCGTTTGTGGGTCTTTCTACGGATCGTCTTACGCGTCTAGCGTCTTACGCGTAAAGCGTGAGGGAAAGCCAAACCTGTGTGCAACGATTCGCTCTGGAGAAGGATTTGTCTCAATTTAACTGCTGTAGAGACACTTGCGACTCACCTGTTTGCCTAGTTCTGGTTGCGGGCACGATCGGCGTGGGAGTGACAGTTGGTGCGACAGGAGCTCCTCTTCTCGTCGAGGTTTCCCTCCTCTGATGACATCATGGAATCTTCACTGCGGAGTGGTTCACGGCAAGAATCCTCTTCGTCACGCTAGAAGCTCTCTGCTCACCTCCCGTCAAGCGTCTAGTTACGCTCTCACGTCTCTGCGTCATCGACGTGGCGGCCATCTTTGTTTGGTACTGTTTCCAGGACAACTCCTTCCCTGTCAGCCACCGAGGTACGCTACTCGGTTTTTGAGCGCATTTGGCTGGCGTTTCGTTCTCTGAGGTGGCACACGGGTCGTGTGTCTCATCCGACCTGCTTTGGTTTCAGGTACTGTTTTACTGCCTTGCTTTGTTTCTCTCTCTTCATTTATAAGTTTATTTTCTGTTCTGTACAAGGCTCAGCGTGGTCAGCCATGACAAACGAGAATCCTTCTGTAGTGCTTCCTCCTAGTTTTCTGGCTCTGCCTGGACAACCTAGCATTTCTTGGGATGATTGGTTCCCGATGTTTGACAACTATTTGGATGCTCTAGATGCTCAAGAATACTCTGCAAAACGTAAGAAAGCACTCTTATTGGGTTCTTTGGGCAAAGAAGGTCAACGCATTTTTCGCTATTTACCTCAAGCACTACAAGCTAATGGGCAACCTGTGCCTGACGAATATAAGGAGGCCATTGGTAGGCTTGAGGTAAGATATGCGAAGGAGGAGAACTTAGTCATGAATCGATACAGGTTTTACACAAAAAGTCAAAGAACAGGCGAATCTATCGATGACTTTGTTGCCAGGTTGAGAGAGATGTCAGTGAAATGCAAGTTCGGTGGAATGACAGATGAACTTATTAGGGATCAACTTATTGTACAGTGCAATAACAAGAAGATCCAAGAGCGTCTTTGGGCGGCGAAAAATCCTAACCTACTGACAGCCATAGACCTAGCTAAAATTGTTGAGGAGTCTCAAGGATATATGAAGGAACTTGAAAAGAAGAATTCTGGTGACGTTAATGAAATTTCCGGTCAGGAATGCTCAGAACAAACCCTCTTTTCCGGAGAACAAGCTGACATTGCAGTGGTAAAGAATAAGAAGCTTGTCAAAAAAGTTCCTTTCATCAAAAATCCCACTACACAGAAGTCCTCTGTAACTCGCATGTGCAACAGGTGTGGGAGCACCGTTCACTCCTCTGACTCTAAATTTTGCTTTGCAGCCAAACAAGAATGTTTGAAGTGTGGTAGGGTGGGTCATTATGCGAGAGTTTGTCGTAGCAAACCTCGTTCTTCTGTGGCTTCTGTGGACGATAGTGCATTTGTTGATGAAGATGGTCACAAAATTCTGGTGGTTGATGGAGATTCGTCTGTGGTGTTGAGTGATGAACTCAAAGTCAGGCCTAAGGCACTTTTCATCATAGATGGCAAAGAAATTCACTTAATGGTGGATACTGGCTCAAGGTACACTATTATCCCACATGATCTTTTCTTGCTCAATTGGGGTACTAGGCATCTTTTACCTAAAGACATTTCCCCGGGTGGTTATCAAGGTGAGACCATTGACATTTTGGGGTACTTCAATGCACACATTATTTTTTCTTATAGGAACATACAAGGGAAAGTTTATGTTTCTAGGTCAGGCCCGGCAATTCTGGGTTGGGTTCACCAGTATGACTTGGCGATCATTGTCAACCCTCGTGCTTCACCACAGGTGATGATAATCGAGGATAATGAGTTAGAGAAGATTTTGGACGATGCTAGCGCTGTATTCAGAGAAAGCTTGGGTCAACTCAAAGGGTATTCTCATCGAATTGTGTTGAGGGACCACTCCATTCCTGTGCAGCACAAGGTCAGGCGAGTCCCAATCGTTGTTAGGCAAGAGGTTAAGAGCATGATCGAGGAGATGTTGGCCTCTGGAGTAATTGAACCAGTTGAGGCGTCACCCTGGGTTTCTCCCATAGTCGTCACAAAGAAATCGGATGGCAAGCTCCGTTTCTGTGTTGACTTAAGATCCTTGAATGATTGTGTGGTTGCGGACACCTTTCCTCTTCCCAACATATCCGAGTTGGTCACTACGTTACATGGTGCTAGAGTATTTTCTAAGCTGGATCTTAGAAGTGCTTATCACCAGATTAACTTGCATAAGGACTCTAAGCATTTAACTGCCTTCATTACACCTTTTGGCACGTTTCAGTTTACTCGCTTGCCTTTTGGGCTTAATTCAGCTGCCAGCGTATTTCAAAGGATGGTCTCCAATCTTCTTGAGGGAGTGGGTAATACGGTCTACTTTCAAGACGACATTTTGATCTATGGGCATTCAGTGGAGCAACATAATGTCACTCTCAAAATAGTGTTGGACAGGCTTTTGGCGGCTGGTTTGACTTTGCGAAAGGACAAACGCAAATTTTTGTCTGAGCGTGTAGACTACTTAGGGTACACCATTAGTGCAAGTGGGGTGAGCCCGAAGGAGGATCTGTGTAGGGCGATTCGCTCTGCTCCTCAACCTCAGGACAAGGACCAGTTACGGTCCTTTATGGGGCTTATCGAGTACTATGCTAAGTTTGTCAAGAACTTTTCTGACAAGACTTCTTGCTTGAGGTCACTGTTAAAGAGAGGAGTTAGCTTTGTGTGGTCTGCAGAGGTTCAAGAATCTTTTGAAGCTATCAAAAGAGAGATTTGTGAGGCAAAAGTTCCTACCCCGTTTGACATTAAGAAAAGTTCTGTGGTCACGGTTGATGCCAGTGCTACCGGTCTTGGGGCTATGCTTTCACAAATCTCTGGTCAGGATGAGCGTACTGTTGCTTTTGCGTCACGAACTTTAACAGAGGCTGAGAGGAATTACTCGGTTATCGAAAGGGAGGCCATGGCGGCTTCATGGGCAGTGGAACACTTTCGTACCTACCTGTGGGGCATGAAGTTCGTGCTCAAAACCGATCACAAGCCTCTTGTTAAGATTCTCTCTCCGGGAGGGACGGGTAAAGGCTCGGCTAGATTAGCTAGGCTTGCTTCCAAGCTTCAGGAGTTCCAATACACTGTCCAATACATCCAGGGTTGGAGGAATACACAGGCTGATTGTCTTTCTAGGTTGTCGTTAGATTGGAAATCTGTGGGAGCTCCGTTCTCATCTGAGGATGATGTTGCTGTTGCTTCTATTGAAGATGCTGTGTTTGTTGGAGAAGGTGTTTTTCAGGCTGTTGATTGGGAGCGTGAAATGTCTGCCGATCTTACGTTACAAGAGGTCATTAAGCTTATCAGGCTAGGTTCTAGGAGAGAGAGTACAGTGTCAGTTTCGGTACGTCCTTTCCTGAAAGTTTTGGAGGATCTTTCTCTGGTTACGGATAATTTGATTGTCAAAGGTGAAAGGTTTGTACCTCCTGGTGGTCTGAGAAGGAAATTGTTGGCTCTGGCCCACGAGGGCCATTTAGGCCAAACTCTCACACAACGCCGGCTGAGAGATAATTTCTGGTGGCCGGGTATGGATGCACAGGTGGTGGACTGGGTGGTGAATTGTCCTACTTGCAAGGAGGGCGAAAAGAGACTTAAGGTTGGTCCCAGCAACTCTCAAACTCACATACAGAACCCTGGTTCACCGTGGCACAGTATTTGCTTGGACTTTATTGGCCCTATGGGTGAACTTCATGAGAAGGACAGGTATGCTATTGTGGTTGTGGATGTTTACTCAAAATGGTTGGTGGTGGAGTTCACTCACAACATTACTACTGAAAGGACAATTGGGTTTTTGGGCGATTTGTTTAGAGATGAGGGTCTTCCGTCTGTGCTCATCACAGACAATGGTACTCAACTCACTTCTTTGGAAATGCAGTCTTTTCTTAAGGGTTGTGGTGTTACTCATCATCGTACCTCCTTGTACAACCCTCAAGGAAATGGCATGTGTGAAAGGGCTAATAGAGTGGTGAAGGGCATTATTCAAATGGCTTCCTCTGAGGGTCTCATTGTAAGGAAAATGGTCAATGAGATGTTATGGGCCTATCGCACCACACCCTTGGTAGATGGTCAATTGTCCCCTTTTCAACTGATGAGAGGGCGCACTCCGGGTTCCAAACTGGTTCCTGCTTGGATGAAGCGTGTGGTGGCTTTGCAAAAGAACCCCTCTGGGGTTGTTTCTTCGTCCACTGGGTGTTCTTTTCGGGTTGGTGACTTAGTTAAGGTCAAGAGTGGTAGAATTGCAAGGGGGTTATCTAAATTCAAGGGGCCTTTTGCTGTGAAGAAGGTCTTGGATAATTGTGTTATCCTGAATAATGGGGAGTGTTGGAATTTTAGACGGGTGGCTCTTTATGAAAAGGGTGGGTCTCTGGCCAGCGGGTGTGAATCTTCTTCAGCTGAAGGTAACAGTGGTTATCTTTTGGCGCCCTTGCCACACGAGGCTACCTTGGTGTCTCCTGCGTCTCATGTGGTTGGTGGGTGGGGAGATTCTGGTGCCTCTGGTGTTCACTCTGCTCCAGATGCTATTCCTCTTCCTTTGCCTTTGCCTCGGGGTAGGGTTCAAAGGTTTAGAAGAGCTCCAGCTTATTTGCAAGATTTTGTGTGTTGAGGTGTTTTTTTTCTTTTCTTTCTTTTGCTTTTCTTTTCATTAGAAAGAAAGAAGATGTGTAGTACATGTTCTGCTTGTTGAGCATTCTCTGTGCTTGTGGAATGTTCCTTTTACTATGTTCTAGGTTGCTTCATGCTTCTGTGTTCTCTCCTTTGGCAGTTGCGTTTGGCTTCTGTTGTGGAGAGTCCGCTCTTGTGTTTCCTGTTCTACTTAATAAAAGCAACTTGAGAAGAAAGCGGTTGTGGACCACTATTTATCTGTCTGATAGGCCGGTTTTTACTGTTGAATTCCCTGATGTTGCTACAAACATTGCCTCTAATAAACACAAATGCATGCAGTCTCCCCACCTTGCAAAACAACTTCACAGCGTGTCTTTACAAGTTCAAAACTGACCAGAAGCACAAATGTGGGTCAATTTTTAGCTGTCTGGTTAGCTCATGGGGGCTGCTTTTATTTTGGTGCCCGTGCCTATTTTATACCTCAGTTCGACCCTAGTCTTGTCCTTTCACTGAATTCTCAAATTCACTCTATTCTCATGAAACTCTCCAGGTCTCCTCATTATGTACCCCAGCCTTACCTTTTGTTTCTCATCCCACTCCCCTCTTTTATTTCACCCTCTTTATTTCTTATTCCGTCTTTGTAATTTTCTATTTGTTTTTTCCCATTCCCAGCTAAGTCCCAGTTCTTTTCCCTTTTTGTACGACTCTTTTTCGAGTTAATGCGGCAAGTTTTCAAGCACATATTTCACTGAAATTCATTCAAATCAATTCAATTGAACTTTATTCGGCACACGGCCACAAAAGTTTCAACAAACGAACAATACAAATGTAAAATATATATATTTTTTTAAAGTATTAAAAAGACAAAAGTTCCTCTAAAATCATACTTATACATAAGTGTAATGATGGCCATGGAATTTCAAACCAATTTGACATAAAAAGATACAAATCATTTCATATCCCCACCCATTTATTGCACTTCATAGCGTTTCCTAATGCCCAATGCTGTTTTAATAAAATTTAACACAGCAGTGCAAATAACAGGATTGATCAGTGACTGCAAATATCTGTACCCTTCAATATATGTACATGGGCGAATATTCATTAGCAAGGGTACCAAAAATCTACTCCTTAGTTCTTTATAAAGTGCACAAAAAAGAGTAAAGTGCAAGGTGCTCTGGGTAGTTCTATTGTCGCATGGGCAAGAAATAAGGTTGTCCATCCACCCAGATTGTTTTGGGAACACTACCAAAAAGTGCAAAGTGCTAAGGCAGAACCTTATTAAGAGAAAACGCATCTGGCTGTTCGTGGTAAAGGATAGGTAATATTGCTATTTGGGCATGAAAGGACAGTTAGGGCCGGGTACCTCCAGTTGTAAGTGATGCAAATTTGCCCAGACACAATACTCCTGTTTAATTATACCCTTTGCATTTGTGGGGACTCTCGACGGGATGCCAAAGTACTCACCCCACCCAATCTCGGATAACCTATCCCTCACAAACCAAAGCCAGGGGATCTTCACTGGCTTATCCAAATCAATAAAGTCTTCGATGATATCCCTAGAGAACTGTAACTCTACTGAGACCAAAAATTTGGCCCACACGAGCTAGGGGACCATATCGATGCGATCTTCTATGTATTCCATCCCCACTTCTCTATGGGAAAATGAGGTGGCAGAGCTGCTTGGAATCATCAGCAGAAATTTTATAAACTTATTCTCTACCACTTGTAGCGATCGACTTCTTTGATAGCCCCACATGCCCGCCCCATACGATGCAACCAACATGTATTTTGCATTGTATAAGGTAACAAGCTCGGGCACTGGCTTGTGGTCTAACTTACAGACAAACCTAAAGAGCCCCTACACTACTCTACTGGTTTTTGCTGTGTCCTAACCATGATCAGGGAATCCCATTTCATATCCTTGCTAAACATGTTCCCCAGGTATGTAAACTGTTCCACCCTTTTAATGGACTTACCCCTTACATTAAAACTTCTGGTTTTAATCTTTTTTGGTCCGCATATCAATATGAAAGACTTTGAGAAATTAACCCTCTAGTCTAATGCTGCCATAAAGTTAGTAAAGGCGCCCAGGGAGGTTTGGAGGCTATTGGCCGTCAAGGCCATGAGTACAGTATCCTCCGCCAACGATAGCAGTGGAACTGGCTGACCTCTAATGCAAGGAAAATCGATTTTCTTGCCTAATAAAAACGCTTCCAAGCCATTCGTATGAATTAAAGAAAGAAAAGGAGCTAAAATGCACCCCTGCCGAACTCCTTCGGTTGAGGCAATATGTTTCGTCCTTTCCCCATGTGGTCCAAATCTTATGGAAACAGATGAATTAGTATGCAGCCTTTTTAGGAGCAGGATTAGTGCACTTTCAGAAGCCCATTTCTGTCATTAGTGCCCACAATTCCCCACTGTTCACAGTGTCAAATGCACAGGACAAATCCATGAAGCCAAGGTGGATAGAGCCACTCTTTGCCTTCATGTACTTGCCCATGATGAGAGACAAATTTAGGCACTGCTCTGTTGTTCCCATTCCCCTCCGGAAGCCATGCTGCATTTTTGAGATAACCCCCTTACTAGTTGCCCAAGTCTCTAATCAGGCAAGGATTACCCTACCCAGTACTTTAGTGATAGAATCAATAAGGGAAATAGGCCTATAGCAGGCAGGATCATTTATATTCCCTTTTTTAAATACGGGTACAACTTTAGCCCCTTTCCAGGATAATGGTATTGGACCAGTCACCGCCGATTTTAAAACTTGAGTTAGCAGGGGTGCTCAAAGATTATGTTTAAATTAAAAAGATCTAGTGGAACTCCATCTGGGCCTGAAGCCTTCCTACTAATCCCCTTTACTAATGCATCCTCCATCTCAACTCACCGTAAGTGAGGCACTAAGCTCTACGGCCTGACCCATGTCAGCCAAGAGCTCCTCATTAAACATCGATAGCTCCCTACCATTTGGATTAAAGATAGGCGCAAAATGTAGTTCCTAGGTATCACCCAGGATCAATGACTCAATTTTTCCCGCTTCCTCAGTGAATTGGGGTCGATTGATGATGGCCCAGAAGCTTTTACTATCTCTAAGAGCACTAGCTTTCTCCAGATCAGGGGTCTCCAACGAGTAGCTCGGGAACTACTGGTAGCTCGCCAGTACCTTCAAAGTAGCTCTCTGAGGTGAAGTCAAGCCCAATATCAATTTCAGAGTAGGTGTCTATTAAAGAAGGCAGCACTGATCATCTCAAGACCCTAAGAGTGACAGCCAGCCAAACGTATCACAGTAACTCATACTAGCACTCAAAAACACACTGTGCCAGCTTATAGGACCTGCTACATGACAGTCTGTATCCAATCTCGATATAATTAAGCCACAAGGAGATTGACCATGTTGCAGTCCCTCCTTTATCAGTCACAACATGTGTGTGAACTGTGCACCATCAAAAAAGTATGGCAGCAGTAGCCTGAGCTGTAATCAGTGCTGACCCACCACAAACCAGAGAAAATTAAGAGATTCATCAACATTTATGTGTGTTCCCATAATAAACACTATTGCTTCCTGAAACTATGCCTGAAGCCAAGAACCACCAAATATATATGCTAGCCCCATCATAAGAGTGTTATATTTGGCATAAGTGTGTCCATTCCTGACATAATAGTGCCAATGGCACAATTATGGTCATCCTTGACTATTTTAGTATTTTTGGTCTAGTTGTGGTGAGGAAAATAAAAATCTATGAGGCCTATGTGTCCCCATGTGCCCCCCCCGAACGCTTATGTGCACATACATGTAACCTATGTATTTCCCCTCCATGGCCTTTCTATCATGATGCTTATGCTATAACGTGGCCTGCCATCATCCAGTCTCCCATGAGAGAAACGACAAATCTGTATTGAGGCCTACACGTTTTTCATCATGTTTTCCTGCATTTTCATGAAGCTCATGTTTATGGCTCTGCCAGAGCCAAAAAGAGGTTTCATGCCTCAGAACGCTCTGAAAGCTACAGCTACGTATCCTTGGCCTTGAATACTTGGGCCTCAGCCAAAGGGGCCCCGACCGAGGTGTCGAGACAGTATTGAGCACGGTTATCTGCTTACTCTTACTGAAACCACATTCTTGCCTGGTGAAGGAGGAATGAACGCGACCCATCTGCAAGGAGGGAGCCCAGCCCTACTGTCTCTCTTTGTGAGATTGCAAAGCTCACGTCAGTAAAAAGCCCATAGCCCCATGTAAGGCTTCTGCAGTAAATGAAGTAAATGAAGAAATAGATGCCACATCAGCTCTTGGTGATGAGCAACCTATGTCACAAATCAGTCCCTGCTCCAGACATCGGATATCAGATAATACAAGATGTGCTGGTCGTCTTGACACCGAAGGCCTCACTCACTGAAGGCCTCACTTCCAGACTTGTTCGGTTGCATAGCAACCCTCCCCACGTCAGTTACACGTCATGCTCGAGTTGAGCACAAGTAAGGCAAAGTTCCAGTACAATTCCAGCAGATCACGCAACCCCCTCCAGGTATCCACCCACACATGACAAATTACCCATTATCATCAAGTGGACGCCCACATGGACGCCCACCTTCACGCCTACTTACACGCCCACATGCTCTTATCTCATTCTCTCTTGCTCTTTTGCTTACGTACAATTGAGAAATGTATATATACTGTACTCTGTGAATAATGTTTTGAGAATATTGAGAATACTTTTGAGTCCCTTTCCAGATCCTTTTTTGGTGATGGTAATATTCTCCCTTTGACTCGAGTTATTGGAATAAAGCCCTTTTAGAACCTGATACCACAGACTCAGCCTCTTGCTTTATGCATGATCCTATTAATATTCTGAAATACATAGAGCGTAATATTTTATTTACCACATAATGGCGCCCGAACAGTTACATCTCTTTCCCCACACGCCGGAGATGAAGGTCCAGTTTTGCCCCCTTCCATAGCCGTGACGGACTTCAAGCGCGCACGTCGCGGGTCTTCCCGCCAACTCCCTCAGGCCAACGAAGGGGACAGACTGCGACCAGGCATCCATACGAGGCGGTGAGGAACGCAGATTGTCCTACCCAGAGCCCACCTGCGAGAGAGCTGTGTCCGAGGTATACAGAGGCCCACCAGATTCCGAAGTTCCGAAGTATCCAAGTCACGAGTCCAGTCCAGTCCAGTCCAGTTTGGTCTAGTCCAGTTCAGTTCCGAGGCCTTCCGTTCCGTGCTACCCGGTGAGTACCGTTGCTGGGGAGGCAGTTAGACGTGCACATTAGGTTGTGCCGGTCAAGACGGGTTTGGGTACACAAATCCGGTCTGCACTGTTTCAGCAGTGTATCTGTACTGTTTAGCAGTATATCTAGTATGTCTTGCATATAATTCAGTATTCTCTAGTGTTAGTATTATGTCAGTAACTAGTTTCCTATTAGTTATCATCGTTCGTTAAATGTTAAATGTTTTAATATGTTTTAAAAATTGTGGTATGAATGAGTGTTCATTATTGTGTTTATTGTAATTTATTGTGTTCAAAATCAAGTAGCAAAGTTTAAAGATGCCGTTCTTTTCAAAATTAAGACGGATCAAAACTAGAAAAGGGGTACTCGAGGAAGCTGTTCCCATTCCACCTAGGGACACCCCAGGGTACTTTATGTACCATAAGCATGGCCTAGATGCCGTATTATTTCTTGATTTATGGGTGGACTACACCAAGGATCTAGCCGAAAGTCAGAGGTGGCCCGCAGTTGGGACATGGGATACAGATTGCATGATGAGAGTAGAAGAAGAATTATGGAAAAAGAAAGCCAGACAGTAACAGAAAGATGCCATTGAGTTTTGGCGCAAGGAGTCACATAGGAGGACAGAGTAAGTGTTTCACGAAGCAGAGAGAAGTAGACTGGAGTCTGGAAAAGCCAAGGAAGAGATGTTACAGGAGGAAGTGGAGCAGGTAAAATGAGCGCAGGCTGACAGAGAAAGAAATACTGACGTTGCTGGTATTTATCCCGTCCTTTCAGAGGACCTAGCAAGAGTGGCCCCAGTAGAAAGACCAGTTAGAGTGCCACCGCAAGTACCACGATACATATAATAATGATATAGTAGCCCAAAGGTTCTTGAGCCTCCCACCAAACGAACAGCGCATAGCTGGTGTTTTCATGGTCCAACATTTGATTACGTTGTCAAAAGAAAATTGAGAGGGGTGTAGCTGGAGAAGGAGCAACACCTGTGATTTGATGACACCCCTAATGTACAAAGTGTTAATGAAAAATAATTAGTGAAAAGTTTAGCTTGAGAAAAATTGTGGCTATTTCGAATTTGCAAAATTGTTCCAGAATCCAGGTTTGTGTTCTTGGTGGTCCAGTGAGCCAATGTGCTGGGTCAAGACGGTAAGATTATGACCCCCTGAGAGCAAATTGTATATAAAAATAATTTTTCAATTGGGCGAATTATTGCAGTTTTTATGGAATTGAGTAGTCTTTTTGTCTTTGACAGCTTCAGAGTGAGGAGAAGGTGGGGGCTGTGTAGAGCAGTATGTGATACAGAAATCGGAGACAGATTCTGACCTTGTAGCCAGTGTAGGTGGGGGCCGGTGAGAGGAGCAGAACAGAGGCACTGCTTAGAAAGCTTCTCTGACATCGCATCTGTGTAATGCCTGCAGCCGGAACAACAAAAAAGTTGGCTGGCAGCCCAGGCTCAGGCCGCGCTGAGGGGCTATTTTTAGCTTCTCTGATAAGACGGGGCAGCTGAGAAATGTAAGTCGAGAAAGATTCCCTTGGTCTATTCTGTGCTAAACCAGTGCCCCGGGGAAATGTCTATGGAGAAGATTTGTTTTATTTTTTAGCAAATGTTATATTGCTTCTGGCCAGAAAGTAAAATGTTGCTCTTGCTTGGATTTTTAAGGGCTATATGCCTATATAAAAACGATTTTCGAATTCGGACATTTTTAAATTGTGGCCACATGCTGCCACCAGTTGAATTGAATGACTGATCCGGTGGTTAAAAGTCTGTGAGGAGAGATGAGAGGTGCGTCTTCGTCTGGGACATTAGGGTACATTGTGTTGACGAAGATGCATAGCTCATTTTTATGAAAAAAAAAAAAACAAACAGGTTCGTGTGTTCTTCGTTTTTGATTATTCTTGCTGATTCTGTGTGTCAGACTTGACACGGTGATTTCAGATGGGGGTGTATAGGGCAGGTAAATAAGTTATTGATTATAAGCCTGACAAATTAAGCAGGCCAGAGTGTTCGCCTCTGAGCTGTAGGTACTATAATTGCTCATCGCTGCTCATTTATATATGTTAGTGTAATTGTCTATGCTTTCTGTGCTTGGTATACTGATGGCTTGGCATATGTATTTTATATATGTTTTGTTTTTGTGTTGTATTGACCAGTATGTTTGGCATTAATACAAGTTCTCCTGGGCGTTACGGAGATGGACGTGACGACGTAAATCTTTGCGCAGCGCTTGGCTGGAACTTGTTCACAATTACTAAATTTCACAGACATGATATTACCTTTATCATGCTGTCAAAATAGCGGACAACACGTTATCAGTGTATGTCTAATTAGTATTGGTGATGAATAAAAGAAGAAAATAGTTATGCAAGACTTAAATATGTATCACATGACTGCCTTTCTCTTATAGACAGGCAGCCTCGGTCATATGTTTCCAGATTGGACATTGAGGAACCATTATGATCTGTGCACTCGCATCTTACCTCTTGAAAGGCCTGTTTTAAATAAGGACTGCCACCCCAGAGTGACAAATGAGGCTCGGTATTTAGGGTAATGAGAAAATATCTGACAGGATTTCCTTTTTAAAGTTTGCTTTAGTAAGCTCATTCTTGTAAGTGGTGGCCCCAAAAAGTTGACTTGTTTTTTAAATTAGGCTGTTTTTGTATAGGTGGAAATTATTGCAAAATGACTGATTTTTTTTAGCAGATGAATTATTAATTATCAACATTAACAACTGTTCTTAAACTTGGTTTTCCGAATATTTAGGTAATTTAGCATTCCTATTAGGGCCTCCTAGCATTAATATTGACTTCAGGTTGGTGTAGGTTCATGTAATAGGGACATTTGCATATGAGATGTCATTTGGCCAGCTTATGAGCTAACACAATGAGGTTTGTACATTAATTTGAAGGATTTCTCGCCGTTTCAAATACGCTGTGTATCTCCTATAATTTTGCTTACGCCCAGTAGCTACACACAGGGATTAATAGTGTTGACAAGACACAGGGTTTGATAGTGTTTGACAGCAGTGAAATCTGTTTCAGATTTCCTCCTGTCAAAAAGGGGGGGAAGGAGGAGAATATTGGCTTTCTGCTGGCCCCTGAGGATGTTCGCTTCCCGCTAGCCCCTTAAGAAATTAAGCCCCTTAGAAATTAGCCCCCTTAGAAATTAAGCCGAGGAAATAGGTATGGTGTTTTCCCCTTTTTCTCATGTTTTATTGTGATCTTTCAGGGGAATTAGTCCAAGCCCCTAATACAGCTACTACTAAAGTCCTCCCTTGGACACAAGAACACACTGTGGCATTTGAAGAATTAAAGAGAGCTTTATGTCAAGCACCAGTTTTAGCAAACCCTGATTACAACAAATCGTTTATGCTTTTTGTGACAGAGCGGGATGGAACAGCACTATCTGTCCTAACACAAGATCATGCAGGAAAACACGAGCCCTGTGCTTATTTTTCTAGTACATTAGACCCAGTAGCACAGGCTTTGCCTGCGTGCCTAAAATCAGTTGCAGCAACGGCCTTAGCCATAAGACAAAGTGACTCGATAGTGCTGGGCCACCCTCTGACAGTACAAGTACCACACGCAGTAGAGGTTCTCTTGAACCGGACACAAACACAACACCTGACTGTAGCTAGACTGACAGGCTATGAGCCAACGTTATTTCAACCACACATAGAGATCAGACGATGCAACATACTGAATCCTGCTACCCTTTTGCCCTCCAGTACAGAAAGCGTTTCACCACACGACTGTGTTGAAGTAATACATACCGTGACTAAACCAAGACAAGACTTGACAGACGTTGCACTCCCAGACCCCGACCTAACACTATATGTTGACGGCTCATGCATGAGGACAGGGGCGGGAGAATTAGTGGCAGCATATGCAGTGACTACTGATACTGTAATAATAGAGACTAAAAGAATAGACATATTGTCAGCACAAGCAGCAGAGCTCATCGCCCTGACACAAGCGTGCATAAGAGCTAAGCACCTGAGAGTAAACATTTACACCGATTCTGTGGCGAGAAAGAGGTTTCTTGACCTCTCATGGGGCCAAGATACAGCATGGCCCCCTTATTCAAGCCCTACTGGAAGCAATACATTTACCAACAGCCATAGCTATCCTAAAATGTTAAGCACATACTAGAGCCACAGATACCATTTCCCAAGGCAATGATCTGGCAGACCGAACAGCTAAACAGACAGCTCAGACCCCACTAGACATGACAAAATCACAGATACTATCACTGTCCAAAGCCATGACAGTTAGGGATCCTTCCAAGGATGTACAAGACATACAGACACGCTACTGTAGACGAATTAAAGAAATGATCGGAACAAGGAGGGGTACTGACTGATCAGGGTTGGATGAATAAGGGCAAATCCACATGGTTTCTTCCTGATTCGATGGTACAAGTGATTATAAATACCGCACATAGTCCTGCACACTTAGGAGAGAAAGCAATGATAGATAGCGTACAGAATATATGGTTCAACAAGTACCTGCGTGCAGCAGCGAAACAAAAGGTCAGAACATGTATGATCTGTTGCCAATTCAATCCAAGTAAAGGCATTCCGATGGAACAAGGTGGATTCCATCCACCTGACCACCCTTTTGAAGTGCTCCAAATGGATTATATCCAAATAAACAGATGTAGAGGTTACAAATATGTCCTGGTACTAATGAAGCAGGTGTCCCTTCTGTTAGGGTATACCTGGAAATTCCATTGTGTGCGACATCCTGAAGCAGCAGGCCTTGTAGAAAGACATAAACAGACATTAAAAATTTGCGCAGACAAAGGTGTAGATTGGATGGTAGCCCTGCCGGTTGCCCTCTTTTACATGCGAATGGTAGCTCATTCTAGAACAGGCTTATCTCCCTATGAAGTGGTCTTTGGTAGACCACCAAATATGTGGGGCACTCCAATGCCTAAAAGATTACTGATGCTGACAGATTACCTGGCTTCCTTGATGTCTGCACTACTCTCTTGTTGTTCGCAGGTTGCTGCCGCCTTCCCTGACAACACCCAGGTCAAAGAATACTCCATCGCTCCTGGATGGAAGGCGCCAAAGTCAGTGCTCTGGACCACGGGGACGGCCGTTAAAGTCAAAGGGCGGAAAGGATGGTTGCACCTTCACCACTCTTTTACAAAGGAAAAAGACTTTGAACTTGGACTTTGGACTTTGAACACCATTTTCTAGAGGAGACTCCCCAGCAGTTTCCACAAAGCTAAACTTTGATCTAAAAAGTCAGAACCCGTTTGATCAATTAAGTCCACTAGGTGGTGAAGCGGTTGAACATGTATTCTGGCTTGCATAAGATCTTGGACAATAACATTGATAAAAAGAGCAAGATGTGCATCACGATAATATGTATCAGCTTAATACTACATGCTATTTTTCCTCCTATTGCCTCACTCTTATACTCCTCCACTAATGATACCATCAAGCACACATTTAGTGATCTGCCATCCTATGAGCTATCATATCGACTTGCCTTACGCAACAATACCTTTATTCAGATGCTGCACCATTCACATCAGACTAGCAATGCTACAGACTGCTGGGTCTGTGGCCGATTTCCCCCGTATCAGAAGGTAAAGGGAGTGTTGCCTCTTTTTCCTTTTCCGTTCTCCCATAATGGTTCTTGCGGAGCATGGTTTGCCTTAATGACATCCATCAACGGTGATGCCAAAGAATACAAAGCAATAACAAGGCTCCACAAGATTGCCCAAAACATACATCAAGACCCAGGCACGTGGACATGGTCCGGTTGGCTCTGGGGATTAATATCGGCTTGGGGATGGAAAGTGTTGACCGTCTGTGGGTTGATACTATTAATGATATTCAGTTGTTGCCTATGTCTGCAGTGTGGCCCGGCCATTTGTGGCCTGTGCGCTACTGCATGTGTTCCACATCCCTATTTACAAAGCATTGAAAATGGAAAAATAATGCTGCAAGAACAGATCGACTGTCTCATGAACATAGACGTTACATAGGGGGTTCACTAAGGTACAAGGAGGGAATGAGGAAAATAAAAATCTATGAGGCCTATGTGTCCCCATGTGCCCCCCCCGAACGCTTATGTGCACATACATGTAACCTATGTATTTCCCCTCCATGGCCTTTCTATCATGATGCTTATGCTATAACGTGGCCTGCCATCATCCAGTCTCCCATGAGAGAAACGACAAATCTGTATTGAGGCCTACACGTTTTTCATCATGTTTTCCTGCATTTTCATGAAGCTCATGTTTATGGCTCTGCCAGAGCCAAAAAGAGGTTTCATGCCTCAGAACGCTCTGAAAGCTACAGCTACGTATCCTTGGCCTTGAACACTTGGGCCTCAGCCAAAGGGGCCCCGACCGAGGGTCGAGACAGTATTGAGCACAGTTATCTGCTTACTCTTACTGAAACCACATTCTTGCCTGGTGAAGGAGGAATGAACGCGACCCATCTGCAAGGAGGGAGCCCAGCCCTACTGTCTCTCTTTGTGAGATTGCAAAGCTCACGTCAGTAAAAAGCCCATAGCCCCATGTAAGGCTTCTGCAGTAAATGAAGTAAATGAAGAAATAGATGCCACATCGGCTCTTGGTGATGAGCAACCTATGTCACAAATCAGTCCCTGCTCCAGACATCGGATATCAGATAATACAAGATGTGCTGGTCGTCTTGACACCGAAGGCCTCACTCACTGAAGGCCTCACTTCCAGACTTGTTCGGTTGCATAGCAACCCTCCCCACGTCAGTTACACGTCATGCTCGAGTTGAGCACAAGTAAGGCAAAGTTCCAGTACAATTCCAGCAGATCACGCAACCCCCTCCAGGTATCCACCCACACATGACAAATTACCCATTATCATCAAGTGGACGCCCACATGGACGCCCACCTTCACGCCTACTTACACGCCCACATGCTCTTATCTCATTCTCTCTTGCTCTTTTGCTTACGTACAATTGAGAAATGTATATATACTGTACTCTGTGAATAATGTTTTGAGAATATTGAGAATACTTTTGAGTCCCTTTCCAGATCCTTTTTTGGTGATGGTAATATTCTCCCTTTGACTCGAGTTATTGGAATAAAGCCCTTTTAGAACCTGATACCACAGACTCAGCCTCTTGCTTTATGCATGATCCTATTGATATTCTGAAATACATAGAGCGTAATATTTTATTTACCACAGTGGTATGCTGGCAGCCATCATAGACCTACTCTGAGCATGACTGGCCTATATGTCATGACTAATATGTGGTCTTATCCCTGATCCTTCTGGTTTCCAGCCTTGGCACAACAGTGACCCTAGTATAATGGTGGGCATTACTGGCATAATCCAGCTATCCATGGTGCTATGGTGAGCATCCATTATGATATAATGGAGTAACCCACAATTGTCCACGGACCTGGGTAACGATTGCTATAGGAAACAACTAATGAATGTTTTTCATAACTGAATTTTAGCTTTAAAGACGTCTAGGACCATTGTTTCCTATACCAATGGTGAGCATCCATGGCATATGACTGTAATACCTGGGAATTCAAAGTAGTCTACCCATACGAGGCATTTGTACATGGTGATAATGACAAGCTGATGTTTTGAGACTGTGCATTTCTCAAAAAACTGAAAACTGATATTTTAAAGGCAGTTTTAGTTTTCAAAAATGGGGTTTCTTCTGGAAAATTGAGTTTATTTGCCCACAGTGGAAATTAGTATCAGATAGAAAAATGAGCAGTTTCCGAAACTGGTGAATGATAATTCAAACTGAGGTGGGGAGACGTACTGCTGTACTTATGTCATTTGTGCCACTGGGCATGTCAAGATTTGAATGTTACTTCATAAGTCAAGGGGAGGCATTTAATATTGAAGAACTTTTTCCCAGCATTTGTGCTGGTAACCGCACTTGTTATACTTGGGTGGTAACTACTGAAAATCTTGCTTTGGGTGGTCATAGTGTAGTCACTATTTTACAGGTATAAAGTTTTCTAGTACCTCGGGAAGACTTTCCTTGAGCAGAAGTAGCTCTCACTACAGAAAAGGTTGGAGACCCCTGCTCCAGATCATCCTACGCTATGCGCCTCAGCTCCTCTTTTCTTTCACTGATGGTGGTTTTATGTAAGCGCTCACACATTTATGTGATATAAGATCTTATGTTCTCTAGAGTATTCTGCATTAAACCAGTGGCTCTCACGGTGCTGCTTGGGCCTAGTTGGGCATGTTAATCTATTTGCAACATTAATGCAGAGCCGTTCAAAGTTCTGTACCATCGTGGATGGGGAAGAGTCCTGCTCCAAACAATCCATGATCAAGTAGAAGTTAGATCTAACTAATTTTTGGATTTATTTTTTCCCTGTTTACTCTTACACCTTTGTTACAATTATAATCAGTCAAGCGACCATCACCCCCTGTGGTTCTGGCTATTGCTTTGAGTGAGACAATTAGGGGGTTGTGGTCACTCGCTATTTCTAGATCCACATAAAAATCACACCCCAGTGAGGAGCACTCCCTAGAAATAAACATAAAATCAATAAAACTTTCCCTACCCCCGCCAACAAATGTAGGGCACTGGACTGAAAAGCTATTAATCAGACTGTCCAAGTCGTTCTCAATAATAATGGTATTCACTGCCTCTCCCTGCGGGGTGTGAATAAAATGCTCCAATGGCTGATCATCTATGTCCAAGAGACCACAAACTCTTTCATTACTGTATTTACGGAATGTGTAATTAAAAAACCCACCCATAAAACACATAAAGGTTGCCACTTCCCAGAAACATTAACGATTTTCATTTGCAAGGCTTTTATAACATGACAATTCATTGGGTGAAAAATATTATAGTACCAATTTACAAGAAGGACTCTCACCTGGAGCATGTAAACAATCATAATGAATTGAAACCACTGGGAGGATCCTACACAAATACTTTTATGGAACCGAATCTAACTGAGAATAAGATTACCAACCCTCCTTTTGCCCTCCCCGATGACAATGCTGTTGCGGGCACATCAAAGGCCTGATAACCATCCATCTCTATACTTTCTATAGCCCACCTCTCCTGTAAACAGATTACATCAAAACCCCTGATGTATTCCAACCAGACCTCATCTGTTAGTTTCAAGCGAATACCTGCTATATTCCAGGAAATTAGCTTAATTTGAGGTATAGAGTGGACCAGATCCGCGTCCGATGATATGACTAGTGAGACCAGTGGACTAGCCATGGGTGTCTGTAGCGACCCCTCCCCAGGGCACTTATTTTCAGGGGTTATATTTGCAGCCGCCGTGCAAGATGTCCGTTTATTCATGTTCTCCTTTCCCGAGTGACCAGCGGAAATTATAATATAGTCTTTATGGGGCTTTGTGTTGCCATGTGCCTCTTCGGTTCCAGCTCCCCTACATCATCATACGGGTGGCCTTTTCTATCATTATCCATGTACCCACCAGATTGTCTAGTTAGTCAATCAATCTCGGTTAGGTCTGAGAGTGCCTCATACCTATTAGGGTGAAAGGATGGGGGGCGCATAGGGGCATCAGTGATGTTTCTAGGCCGAATTAGCTGCATGCTGGAGGGCAAGATCTGACTAGGAGGGCAAAAGAAACCCAAAGGTCGAGCCTTTATCTGTTCGGTAGGTGAGTCTTTCAGCTGGTTTAGAGCATCCTAGACACACTTTGCTTCGCTAAAATTAAGCACGACACAGTCCCCTCCAATGCTTTTCTTAGTGCCGCCAATCCAGCACACCCGTTTAGCCATAATAATGTACTCGAACCAATTAAAATGAGGTGGGTTTTTTTTTGAGCACCCGTGAACCGTTTTATTTATAAGGCTCTGGCAACTTTCTTTTTGATTGGGAGATAACATCGGAACCCCTGTTAAAATCATGGTATAGGGGGTACTTTCTGGGGGCAGGTGTAACCAGTCGACAAAACCACTCCCGCCTGGGGTACCATGTAAGCGACTCTGAGACTGTATGTCTCTGGAGAGGGATCTACCCCCATCCCTTAAATTGGAAGTTTTGGAGGACAGGACGCCCTGACCTGGATGTTGACTCTGCGGGAGGGAGTTTTCATGAGGAACAAGATTCTCTATTAGCTCCACCAATGTGCTAGTATTTGTGGTCTCTTGTATACAGCCACGGTGTGGAGGCATAACATTAAGGATAAGTGGTACCTTCCCAGGGGCCACCCCGTCAGATATAACCTCCGACCGACTGCCCCCATGCCCTTCGGCTATATCTCTTGCCGATAAGCCTCTCTCAATTGAGATATGTGGTGAAGTTACTTCTACTGGTACTAGGGCTTTACAAACAATAGTTAGGTGCTCTTCAATATTAGTTAGTCTCACCAAAATTGGTGCCAGGGCCTCCTGAAGTTGCTCAGTTTTCTAGTTAACATATCAAGCCCATCCTGCCCACTGTTATCTATCCCTCCAATAGATGACTTAACAGCTTTTCCTGCAGTATGAGTTTGTTTATGTCTTTTTGTTTTGGCTGACTGATTGTTCATCTTATGGGCAGTCCCCACTCTCTCTGTTCACTTCCTCTTTCCTCCAATCACAGGCAATTTACCAGGCTCCGTCGATATAGTGCAAGGGCTTTCTTCATCATCCCATGGCCATCTTGATGTGATGTGATGTGATGTGAAAATAATTACAGTGGAAACAATAGGGACTTGAGACCTGTCCTCCGAAGTACGTTCTACTATACCAGTATGGGGGTCGTTGTTTGGTGATAATGGCTGGTTAACAGGCGGTAGTTCCGGTGGTAGAGCCAGGGAAAGTCTACCTTCCGCGAGCTCTATCTCCTTATTAATAGCTCCCACACCCTTTTGCAGAAAGCCGTCAAGAGTGGTAACAGTGGTTTTCTAGGCCTGAGTAGGCTTTCGCTTCCCCATGTTGTATTGAACCAACGCCTTTAAATAATTGTAATTCCAAAGCTAGTGCAATAACGTAACCTTATGTTTTCCTTTGTGATTTAAACGAGAGTTAACACCACAAGACCGCTTGCAAATAGCCCAGGTTACAGAACCAAGAGAAGGGGCACAGCCCAGCCTTCTCCGGGCTCAGACGGGCATATGGACCGGGCACGCAGGCGCGCGGCCCGCGCTGCGGGTGTTAGCGGCCAGTTTTGAAGCGCCTCCTGGTGCTGCACGCTGATGCTGGTGGCTACGTGCCGCAACGGGGCCAGAGCAGGCTGGTTGTTGTGGTCCCCCCTGGACCAAGAAGTCAGGCAGCAGGTAGGAGCGGTGAAAGCGTGTCCCGCGCTGCCGAAGCCCGTGGCCGGTTTTGAAGCGCCTCCGGGCACTGCATGCTGACGCTGGCGGCTACGCGCCGCAACGGGGGCAGAGCAGGCTGGTTGTTGTGGTCCCCCCTGGACCAAGAAGTCAGGCAGCAGGTAAGAGAGGTGAAAGCCTGGCAAAAGGGTTTATTTTGCACAGTTGAATTGACAGTTTTAAAATGCACACAGGCTGCAATGGCAGGCCAGAGGCATGTTTTAAAAGGCTACCTACGTGGGTGGCTCAATATGTGCTGCTAGGCCATTAGTAGCATTTAATTTACAGGTCTGGGGTACATGTACCACTTTTCTATGGACTTACAAGTAAATTAAATGTGCCAATCGGGTGTTGGCCAATTATACTATGTTTTAAAGAGAAAGCACTTTAGCACTGGTAAGCAGTGGTAAAGTGCACACAGTCTTAAGACCAACAAAATACATTTCAGCAAAACTGGAGGGGTGAAGGCAAAATGTTTGGATGTGGCCCTGAAGAGAGGGCCAGGTCCAACACCATATGAAATTGATTTTAAAGTGCTTATTATAGATATAGATCTTCAGCCTATTTTAAGGGAAATTGTACTGAAAAATCCACTGTTTTGCCATCATTCTTTCAAAAACTTCCTAAGGAGGGTTAATCCCAATGATACCTGTGAAACATAAAGCATAGTGGGCATATCGTAAAAGTACTGAAATATTTTATTGTGCATGGACATTAATTAGGAGTCACCAGAGGCCTCAACTTTGCCCCCTGACACTTCCCTTGCAGCCCCTGGCCCTGCCGTTTCAGCCCCTTGCCTCAGAGGAGAGAGGAGGCAAAGACAGTCAGGTCTGTGGCATTGAAGGTCCAACATGTGCAGTGCCATGATGACTTGTGCCTATCGCACCATGGTGTGGCCCTGAACCAGTGCATTTCCATGGGACTCTGCAGCGGCAGTCTTCGGAAGCCTCTCAGTGAATATGGATTAAAAAGGACTGCAGTGTCATGTGGCCCATAGGGACATTGCCATTTTCCACTAACTTAGCATGAGCATATCGCAGCTTGCCTGCTGCTTTTGTGCACGCTACTACACAGCTTTATTTTTGCAATATTTCAATGACTGCTTTCACATGAGAACTCATCGCGGTGTTCACACTCTGCATGTTCCTGGGCTTTTGACTGAACATTATGTGCAAGGTTGAACAACAATTCACACTGTTATTTTGTTCTGATCAGACCTTAGCCCTTAGACAAAACATACTGATGCAGCTGTTGTTTGGACAATGTACTTTTGTTTTTAGCGGGTACACAAATTAGGTGAGACACACTTGGAGAGGGACCTTTCCAGGGAGAAGAGCGAGACAGCACCTATGATGTAGATCTACCATCTATAGGCTAAGGTATGGGGTCTGCTGACAAAGCCCAGAGATGTTCTAATAAATAATAATACTGCTTCTTTGCAAGGGGAGGGAGGATAGGCCCCACTGTCTTTTTATGATGACATCTCCCTTCATGATTTATGAACTAGCTGCTATGTTGACTATATTTGTACTATGCATTTTCCTGCTTGTTTTGGCACGAATACTGCATGTTAGGGCACGTTAGTTAAAATAAATATTTTAAACAATTTTGTGATTCTCTCAGATCTTGTTGTATATGTATAGGTTTTTTCAAGCTTGAAGTTTAAAAGGTCTTTCTGTACCCTCTTTTGCGCTACCGCTCTCTCTGTTTGCTTGTTCCATTCCTAATTTGGCACAAGTGGTCGCTATTGCGGCACCTTACCATGCGGCGGTTACAGCATATTTAACTGGGCTTGGAGTCCCTAATGCGGTGGCTGATTTTATATTTGTGGTCGAAGCGGACACGGATTACCGCTTCAGGTTTTTTACTCTTGGGTTACATTTCCTGGAGTGGATGGAAATTATAATACCTTTCATGAATATAAATCAGCTGCAGTTCCGCAAAATTATGCTTTGCTTGAAGTTCCATTGACAGCCTGGCAGCATACCATCTGGTTTAATGACACCCTTCCTCACCCTGTTTCTGTGGTCCGTTTAGGCCCCTTATCGGTCGACGGAGACAGTTGGCCTCTTTTGGCTGGTTTTACACCACATCCAAATTATCTTCATGTTACACTCGCAGAGCTACAACAATTGCATACCTCATTGATTCATATACACAGAAGTATCATACAGTTTATGTCACGTAATATACAAGTGGCTCTGGCTGGAGCCACTCCACAGCCACCTGCACATGGTGGTGATCTTGTCATTAGTCCCATCATGATTAAGTCAGTGATGGGCAAGTGTCCTCAAAATAGAGATGGCATGCCATATTGGCTGGCAGAGGTTTTTTAGCAAATTGAATCTGTTTTCCTGCATACTACTCCTGTAGAAAAACACAGAATCCTTACGATGAGTTTACGGAGTGGTATTGTTCCTGCTGTAGCTGATTGCACCACCTGGGAGACGGAGTTTGCTGCAGTTTATACTTTGTGTTTTGGCACCCCCTCAATGACCGTTCTACCGAGCGCTGTCAAGAAGGTTCCGGATGAACACAGGGCTAGTCCGGCCCTGGAGTTGGGGATGAGATTAGTGGGCATGTTCCCTATTGTCTCTGACATGATTCTGGCCAATGTCAAAAATGAGGCAGTTAGCTTGCAAGTGCGTCAACGGCTATCGGTGGTGGTAGACGTTGACCGGCAGGTGTCGATTATTATTGCGGATGTATACACATCATTAGGACGCAATAGTTTGGGAGTAAGACCTTTTACTCAGGTTCAAAATAAGCCTCCTTCTGAAAAGGAGTGTCATCCAATCTTTCCTAAGAAGGCTTGGAATAAAAATCAGCGGCAGAAACAACAGAAGCCTGCTTCCCATGCTGGTTGTCCACCACCAGATGCTTCTGAACGTAGATATGATTTGCGTGACCGCTCTAAAATTAAAACACCAGGGAGGTTCCAAGTTCCTGGTCCTCATTCTCCTCGTTCCTTTCAGGAATCGTCAGATCAACAGTTCCGTGGGGGAGGACATCAAGATCGCAGAGAAGGGAAGTCTGTGCAAGCAAGACATGACCCGCAGCGCCAGTTTGACGTAAAAGCAAAATCTGAGGGACCACCTCAATATCGTGCCCCATTTCAGAAGAAAAAAGTTGCCGCTTTGACTGCAAACTATGCTTCAGATGGCGAGAACCCGGATCCCCGATTGGAGCTGGGCGGTGACACTCCTAGACAGCGCAGCAGAGGTTACCATAGTGCAAGAGGCACACCACTAATGTCTGGAGGCTAAAGCAACTGACATGTTCATTAGAGTGAACAGCTGACACACTGGTTGCACCCCCTTATAGAGTTTATGAGCTAGGCCTCCAAATTGAAGGTGATATAATACGCACAATTAAGGTGGTCTTTTGGGACAACCTTACTCCTTCTTATGATATTTTGTTAGCGGAGGTTGATTGTCCTCCCCATTTGTTCTTGCTTCTTCTAAAGGGGAAGATGTTATTCTATCGAGTTTTTCGCATTACATCTCGGAAGAGGCTAAACAAGCTTACACGGCTGTGTGTCGTAATAAGGTGGGTTGGGATAAGGATCCGCTGGAACATTACATTTGTTTGTGCTCTATGCCACAGCCCCAACCACAATAACGGATTAAGCATGACGCTAGAGCATCCGTGAGTGAGATTTTTGCCCATTTGAAATATCAGGGTGTCATTGAACCCTGTGTTTCGTCCATGAATAATCCTCTTTTTCCAATATTGAAACTGGAAGGTTCTTACCATATTGTTTTGGATTACCGTCATTTAAACAGTCAAGTCAAGTCAAGCAATTTAAACAGTCATGTTCATACCTTTGCTGTACAGAACACACACAGCTCTGTGTTGGCTGATAACCTTGTTCGCAAAAAATATAAAACAACTCTTGATTTATCTAATGGTTTTTACAGTCACAATTTGGCTCCTGAGTGCCGTGACCTAACAGCATTCAGCACCTTCGGCAATCACAAAAGGTATACACGTTAACCTATGAGATATAAGAATAGTCCCCGGGTTTTTGCAGCATATGTAGGTTCGGTTTTACATGAAATTGACCCTGATGCTTTCTCATACGTTGATTACATCTATTTGACGGATGATGAATTGATACCGCATCTTGTGCGTGTGGACCGCATCTAAATGTCTGTTGCAGACTTGGGATACAAATTCAATTTTGCCAAGTCCCACATTGCCTTTTTAGTAGTCCTTATTCTAGGATATGAACTTAACAGTGAAGGTCGCTTAGCCCCGCACTTTCTGGAGAAATGTGCTCAACTGCAACCTCTGTTTACTCTGAAAAAATTACAATCTTTGCTGGGTTTTTTAAATTTTGGGACGATGTTCATTCGTGATTATGCCCAGAATATCAAACCTCTTTATTCATTGATACAACCTACTTACCCAACTTCCTGTTGGCTTCCGGAACACACCGCGATTCTTTGTCTCTGCTGTCTGATCTGCTTGTGACCAGCTTCTTGTTAACACGAGACAATTCTACAAATTTGGTGATCTGGATTGTACCTGGCACGTTGGGTTTTACTTGCTTGACGTTCAATGAAGGGGATACTGTCCCATTGCTTACAAATTGCATCTGTACACTTCAGCTGAGATGCGTTTCTCTTCTATAGAATTTTTTGGGACAGTTGTCCAGATGGCAATTCTGAAATAAGGCGCTCTGGCTCAGGGTAAACACATTTTTATGGTTTTGTCAGTACCTGCTTTAGAAGCAGTTACAAAGGCTAGTGTTCTGAATTCTAAAGCCTTGCACCTGCGATGGATACAATGGGCAAGTTCTTTGACCTCAGCTCATGTCAATTTTATCTTTGACCTTTCTCTGCAGAAACAGCAGTCTTTGCAACATGAACACATACACCTCCTCCTTTGTCTTTGCTTCCTCTGGATCAATACAAATCTATTATTTACACTGACGATTCTGCACAACCGGCAGTGGGTTCTAAGAATGCTAATTCGGCAGCCTGCACAATTGTGGCAGGGAAGATTGTTGATGGGGATTTTAAGTCCTCCTTGGTGAACACACAGTGTCTTGGTGATAGCACGGCTCAATTGGCAGATCTGCATGCTTTGGTTTTGGCTCTTGAATTTGATGATCTAGAGAATCCTAGACTTATAGTGTGCAATTCTTTTTACTGTGTACAATCCTTTAATAGTAACTTGGTCTTTTGAACACAAAATGATTTCGCTTTGGATTCTAGTGGTTAAGGAACATTTGCCTCTCACGCATGTTATCTATAGTTTGGGCAATCAGCTCATGGGAGCACACGCTGTTGGTAATTCGCTGGCTGATGAAGCAGCTAAATCTGCAGTAGCCACTGGGTCCATGACTAAAATTGATGATGATATTCTGGCGGCTATCACTGCGACAATGGAGGGAACAGACCTTCCCCAGGGTCTTCCTTCACGTTATTCATTTCACATGTCTTCTGATCAAGTCCCATTTGCAACTATTCCATTTGTTGGGGATCAGATGATTCCCAATGAGGACTGCAGACTTTCTTTGATCATTGCTGCTTATGAAGGCGTACCTTCTGTACATGCCAGAGTGACAGCGACAGTGTTTCTTGTACAGCAACGTTTCTGGTGCCGTGGTTTATATCAGCAGACACGTAAATATGTTCTTTCTTGTGACATTTGTCAACAGATTAAGCCTTCTCCTGTTGCCCGTCCACAACATACTAAGCGTTACATTTCAAATCAACAGTTTGGTTGTATCTCTCTTGATCACTGCGGTCCTATGACTTCTGACACTTCTTTCAAACATATCTTGGTTGCAGTGGCTTTGTGCACTAGATTCCTTCGAGTTTGGCCGCAACGTAATGCTGATGCTCAAACTGTCATTAAAGATTTGCGTGTCTTTGTTGGGGCGTTTGCCTGTGGCACCTTCCATTCTCATCAAGGTCCTGCATTTGCATGAGGCTTACCGGGATGCGATGAAGTCACTGGGGGTGCAGGTGCAATATTCACCTCCATAGCGGCCTGAGGGCAATTCAGTTGTGGAGTGAATGAGCTGTGGCTTAAAGCAATCTTTGATAGCTAGAGTCTTAGGTACTGGCAGGGGTTGGCTGACTCATCTCTATGGAGTGCAACTTGCACTAAATAATCTCCCAAGAAGATCTCTAGGTAGGCGGACCCCATACAAAATGCTCTATGGCATTTAAATGTTTGTGCCATACCTTGATGGTCTAGACATTGTGGCGGCTGCTGCAACCTTTGACGTAGATAACCATTATGCTGTGTTACAGGATCTACAAAACCTTTGTGATTCACAAGCAAAAGCACAATTGCCCTTTTCCATGTATCTTGTGGTGCTGATTCTGGTTTCTGGCTGGCTCTCTAAAGTTGGAGATCTGGTCTGAGAGAAAGTCGAGAACAAATAAGAATTTGGTCCACCAGTCAGAGTCCTTGGCTTGTAAGGCACCCGCACTGTGATCCTGCCTCTGTTGCCTGGTCGTAAGCAGGCCGGGGCGTAGTTTGCAGAGTTTTGCTATGCAGAACTCTGTGAAGTGACAAAAAAACTCTGCAAAGTTCCGCAAGTGGCAAAGTGCAGTGCAATCTGCTGTTTGCACTGGTTTTTCTGCCAATCGTATAGGAATTCTACCCGAGCTGCAGCTCGTGCTCTCCAACTTACGGTTGGCGAGTGCGAGCAGGGAAAAAACTGCACTGCACCACGCGGAGTGGAGTTTTCTGCAGTCCGTGAGCTGCGCGGAGTGCAGACAACTCCACAAACGGAGTAGAGTTCACTGCCCAGGCCTAGTGGTAAGGAGATTTGATACATTTCGATCGAATATGTCAAGATACACCATATAGCCGATACTAAATAGTATGCCTCCAAAGTAATCCATGCCAAGATCTTTCACTGAATCCGATCGCTTCAGTTTCCTCAATGGCTCCACGACTAATGGAGGAGGAGATGGAAACTTCAGTTGATTTATTATCTATTTGACCTTCCACATCCACCCATGCAGACATCGAGTATGCTTCTCCTCCAGTTGAGGTCCTAATTGACTTTCCTGAGAGTACCATACATGATCCATCAGATGCAGCAAAACCGCCTTTGTTTCAACTAGGGGTGAGTGGTTATTATGTGGCCCATAACAGCTTTTCTTCTGATTCTTCTTCTTCAGACTCATCTGTGGCAACACCCCTTACATGTACCAGTCTTTTCATTTCCTGGTTCAAAAAGACTAACCTGGTTCTACCCTGGACATACATCTAGGTGCCGATTATGATCCTGGAAAAAAATTCCTTGTACGACTCGTATCCGGTCTTTTTACCGTACGAATCGTACAAGTGCCGTACAAACTACTAACTACGATTTGCATGGGAAAAAGTCCATACGAATCGCATTGGGAATAATTCCCCACACGTCCTCGAGTCGGAAAATGTGTCCGACACGTCCCCGGACGATTTACCGTACAAATGTGAAAAGTGAAGTCCGACCGCGCAAGTACGATCCATCCCGTGCGTCTGATGTCACAACCGGATGGAAAAAACACCGTCCGCACCGAACTCCTATAGCAACCATGGAGACATGTGCCCGCATACGCGCCCAACACCACCCCCAGCCCCGGTATGTACGCGCCCAACCACCCCCCCAGCCCTCGTATGTACGAGTCGAACCCCCACCCGTGTATGTACAAGTCGAACCCCCACCTGTGTATGTACACCTGTGTATGTACGAGTCAAACCCCCACCCATGTATGTACACCCGTGTACCTACGAGTCGAACCCCCACCCGTGTATGTACACCCGTGTACGTACGAATCAAACCCCCACCCATGTATGTACACCCGTGTACCTACGAGTCGAACCCCCACCCGTGTATGTACACCCGTGTACGTACGAGTCGTACCCCCACCTGTGTATGTATGGAGCATACCCCCACCCCAACTGTGTATGTACGGACCATACCCTCACCCGCGTATGTATGGAGCGTACCCCCACCCCAACAGTGTATGTACGGACCGTACCCCCACCCACGTATGTATGGAGCGTACCCCCACCCCAACAGTGTACATATGGAGCGTACCCCCACCCGTGTATGTACGGACCGTACCCCCACCTGTGTATGAATGGACCGTACCTTCACCCGCGTATGTATGGAGCGTACCCCCACCCCAACAGTGTATGTATGGACCGTACCCCAACCCGTGTATGAATGGCCCGTACCCCCACCCGTGTATGAATGGACCGTACCTTCACCCGCGTATGTATGGAGCGTACCCCCACCCCAACAGTGTATGTACGGACCGTACCCCCACCCGCGTATGTATGGAGCGTACCCCCACCCCAACTGTGTATGTACGGACCGTACCCTCACCCGCGTATGTACACCAGTGTATGTACAGACCGTACCCCCACCCCTGTATGTATGGAACGTACCCCCACCCCAACAGTGTATGTACGGCCCGTACCCACACCCGCGTATGTATGGAGCGTACCCCCACCCCACCAGTCTAAGTACGGAGCGCACCCCAGTCCCCAACACCAGCACCCTCACCCAACATCGCGCATGTACGAGTCGTACCAAGCCAGAGACAAGGACAGCACTGTACAACAAAATGGCCAATGTACGCACCGTACAGACGCTAAAAACACACGTACACAACCAGGATAAAGCAAAACAACACAAGAAGACTCCATTCGAATCGCACAAAGCCACAAAACATGTCCAACAAGCACAAATACAACCTATTCACTGACCTGCAACTGCCAAACTCCCAAACAGAGGCCCAAAACACAACCACTCCTCATAACACACCCACACAAAGTTCAAACACAGCCACACCCACCAATGGACCAATACAAAGGCCCAACACACACAAGCCATGATCCATTGCAACAGACCCACTGCTGCCAGACCACACAGAGAAACAACTGCACCATACTACAACCTCCACTACACCTTACACCTGCACACCTTCACACAACCACCTTCACAAACACCCCCTCATCACATTCACACACCTGCACAACCACACCCACACACCCACAACCATCCACACCCACACACCCACAACCATCCACACCCACACCCCTCACCATGCTCACTAACAAGAATCCAAAGTTCACTAGCCAAGAGTTGGAGGTCCTTGTCGACGAAATCCTCAGAGTCGAGCCACACCTCTTTGGAACATTGGTCAGACAGACCAGCATTTCCGAAAAAACAGCCATGTGGCAGACGATTGTCGATGCTGTGAATGCTGTTGCGTCCACCAGAAGGACCAGGCATGAATGCCAAGCCAGGTGGTACGATCTGCGGAGGACGGTCCGCCGCAAAATGACCGACGACCACAACCAGGCCAACATCACTAGAGGAGGGCCGGCCCGCAGACGCGTACAATACCATCCCTGGGAGGAGAAGGTGATGGCCATACTGCCGGTGGTGGCAGTGGAGGGAGTAGAAGGACTCCGAGAGCCTGGTGAGTACACAAACAACTCACCTCACATGGGGGGGAACGTCATCCACAACCAAACTCACAATCATGCACGCAAACACCCCAAAGCTATCGCATGACTCAACCACACTCCATAAACACGCACATGCCACTAGCGCCACCATGCCCCATGCACCCAGCTGGACAATGCCAAGTCACAGGCCACAGAAAACACCAACACAAGACACGGTAACCCGGATGGCGGGAGTGTGGGCCTCAAAAATCACATAGTACAACTCAGAAGCAGACAACAATGCCCTCTGCCCATATGGCCTAGGTCACAGCCAGACAAACAGTGTGTCCCCACACAGGAAAGACTTGCCTGCAAATGGCGGACGCCTTGCATGAAGACATGGGGGTGAAGGCACTTTTTGCACATGACAGCAGCCAATGAACAGCCAACACTGTGAAAGAGTGGCAGCACACACCACCACAGCAGCAGCGCAGACACAGACACTACACCCAATGGGTGCCTGGAGATCAGAAACAAACTCATATGAACAAGCCAAGGGCCATTCAAAGATCTGCAAAAAGTGTGTGCCTAGGAAGCTGGGCTGAGGTGACAGAGGGTGACACACAGAGGGAGGGAGAGGGGGAGAGAGAGGGAGGGAGACACAGGGAGACGGACAAAGGGAGGAGGCTGACACAGGGAAGGAGGGAGAGGGGGACAGAGAGGGAGTGAGAAAGGGATACACAGGGAGACCAATTCAGCCCTGGGTGGTGTGGGAATGTCTGCTCGTCAGCAGGTGGACTGCGTGCATGTCGACAAGGGTGGCCAGTGCCTGAATCCCCCTCTCTTCTCCATGACAAAACACTGGGCCATGTCTCAACCTGTGCACGAGTACAACGCCAGCTACCTGCATTGTAAAAGTGTGTGGAACAACTCCATGTGCCCACGTACAGTGCAACACGGAAGGCGCCAATGCATGGCTCGCCACACCTGCTCACTCCACTGCTGACTGCAGTCACAATTGACGCAGCAAGTAAGACTGTGTCACACATAGGTAAAGTCTCAAAAGCTGTGGCCAAGGGACATACCCATGCACAAGTGCACTGTGAGTGGAATGCAAGACATATCCAAATACCCAGAGGAAATGTGCCAACTTTGAAACGAATGAAACATGGATGTTGCATGGAACAAAAATAACATTGTCTCTCTCACACACAGGTCAACGTCGTGGATCACCCCCCAACACTGGGGGGGAAGACTCACAGGACCTGGCTCTGCGGGAGGACGATCCCACCGGCAGCGACGACTCTCACCACTCTGTGGACGACCCCGACCAACCTGGCCCCTCTGGTGTCCGACCACCTGCAGCACCTGCGTCAGGTACAACTGGGCCAACCACCACCCCCACTCCTGCCACATCCCAGGAGACACCCAGGATCCCTGCCCCACCACCACAATGCAGCCAGGCTGACCAGGAGGAACACGGTGTACCGGGCACCCAGGAGGAGGCAGGCGACAACGCAAATGCCACGCCTCAGGGGTCCCGGAGACCCGATGTGCCCACAAGGGCAGGCCAGGTGCAAGTGGGCAGGGGTGGTGGGAGTGGAGGACGGCGGAGGCGCAAGCCTTACCAGTTGGCTGCGGAACTGATATATTCCCATGTAAGAAACATCCTGGACACATACCGGCAGGACACCACGGGCATGAGCCAGGTTGTGTCCACCCTCAACGAGATGAAGGGGACCCTCGAGGAGATCAAGACCCAGCAGGCCCAGCAACATGCGGAGCAACATGCCTGTCAACTGCGACACCAAGGACGGATGGAGGACAGACAGGCTGAGCTCGTGACGGTGCTCACGGGAATTAACCGTTCACTCCGTCGGATAGCCGACAACATGGGCAACCCTCCCTGTGTCACCAGACGAAGAACATCACCACCCACAGGGAGGGATCAGGAGGAGGAGGATACATCCGACGGAGCATCCCAAACATCGTCATGGCCTGCTTCTGAGGGTTCCCGCAGGAGGGCGGGTCGTCCACGGAAAAGACCGTGAGGGTCGGCGCAACAGCACCATCTCCCAGGACACCTGCCCGGACACCTGGCCCACTGGCCCAACAGCAGCACATCAGCAAATGACTTTCTCTGCCACATGGACTTGCTGGTCACTGTCTGACCAATGTTTACAAAGACTGTGGCATGGACTCTGATGATTTCCAATGGCAAGGACACCAACTCCCCCAGTGAACTTTGGATTCCACACACCCGGAAAGCCCCTCTTGTCATACCCCCCTCCCAACACGTACCCCAACACAAATAAAAACTTACACGATCAAGAGATGATGACTACATTTTGCATTATTACCTTACATGTGTCTTGTAAAGTCTAACCATGCCTGAGTTCTCATATGACTTCAACCATCCATACCCTGGGGCCTGAGTCTGGCACAGGACACACATGGGTCACAATGTATTAGGCAACACAGACATGGAGCACACTACACACCCGTGATGGGCCCAACCAGCTGAGGGGGTGGCCGCACAACCGTGCCGACAGACATATTGAGTACAGCAACAGTCATGTGCAGAGGTCAGGGATCATGTGGAGTGTCCTGGGGGGCACCCAGGTATGTGTAGACAGGTGGCAGAACCATGTCCTGCAAGCTTGAGTCAGGTGGATGCAGAGAATGGTGGCCTGGCCAACGTTGGATGCATGGGGATGGCACATGTCACAATACCCACACAGTCATGGACATCATGCACAATACAGAGTCTAATCCCAGACAAACAGCTTGCATCTTGCTACTCTACACATAGACACATAGCCACTATCACTGAAAAACATGCCAGACATGCCGTATGCACCGTGGCAACACACCAGCATTGACTGAGAAGAGGCACCTTGGAGGCATAGGGACACCTTTATTAGTCATGTATTCCGGAATGCAGAGGCAACTCGGAGTACACATACACAGGTCATGTGGAGTAACATGTGGGTCCAACACTGGCACCCCCCTTCTGCACCACAAATGCTTGATAGCCATGGAACTGGCACACAAGTGTCGGGTAACAGCTAAACACCGCCTGCTGCTCACGGAGAGGCTGCCATACACCATTGATCCTCTGATGTGGAAGTCCCACACCATGTCAAGCCAATGCAAACCGTATGTGTCCGAGGGCAGTGTTACACACATTGATGCCATCATCACAATCCACTATCCCATTACAGATGACTGTCAACAAGTCTGACCATCTATTCAGGTGTATCCAGCTACATGTAATGTGTCCCATGGTGATGCGACATGTCTGCAGAGGAACCAAACATCGACAGGGGCAGTGTGCACACATCGTAAACAACTGCCACACCCAATACACCCCTGATGCATCCCTTACCCTAAGGAGACTTCCAAACTTGTCAGTGCGTGTAATGCTGAGTCAGCACACGATGACGTGTCCATGAGGAATAGCAGTGCCACAACAATGCAACCAGCAGACGGCATGCGCAAGTACCTGGGGATGAGAGACACAAAAGAAGGAGACACCCAGGATCCCTGCCCCACCACCACAATGCAGCCAGGCTGACCAGGAGGAACACGGTGTACCGGGCACCCAGGAGGAGGCAGGCGACAACGCAAATGCCACGCCTCAGGGGTCCCGGAGACCCGATGTGCCCACAAGGGCAGGCCAGGTGCAAGTGGGCAGGGGTGGTGGGAGTGGAGGACGGCGGAGGCGCAAGCCTTACCAGTTGGCTGCGGAACTGATATATTCCCATGTAAGAAACATCCTGGACACATACCGGCAGGACACCACGGGCATGAGCCAGGTTGTGTCCACCCTCAACGAGATGAAGGGGACCCTCGAGGAGATCAAGACCCAGCAGGCCCAGCAACATGCGGAGCAACATGCCTGTCAACTGCGACACCAAGGACGGATGGAGGACAGACAGGCTGAGCTCGTGACGGTGCTCACGGGAATTAACCGTTCACTCCGTCGGATAGCCGACAACATGGGCAACCCTCCCTGTGTCACCAGACGAAGAACATCACCACCCACAGGGAGGGATCAGGAGGAGGAGGATACATCCGACGGAGCATCCCAAACATCGTCATGGCCTGCTTCTGAGGGTTCCCGCAGGAGGGCGGGTCGTCCACGGAAAAGACCGTGAGGGTCGGCGCAACAGCACCATCTCCCAGGACACCTGCCCGGACACCTGGCCCACTGGCCCAACAGCAGCACATCAGCAAATGACTTTCTCTGCCACATGGACTTGCTGGTCACTGTCTGACCAATGTTTACAAAGACTGTGGCATGGACTCTGATGATTTCCAATGGCAAGGACACCAACTCCCCCAGTGAACTTTGGATTCCACACACCCGGAAAGCCCCTCTTGTCATACCCCCCTCCCAACACGTACCCCAACACAAATAAAAACTTACACGATCAAGAGATGATGACTACATTTTGCATTATTACCTTACATGTGTCTTGTAAAGTCTAACCATGCCTGAGTTCTCATATGACTTCAACCATCCATACCCTGGGGCCTGAGTCTGGCACAGGACACACATGGGTCACAATGTATTAGGCAACACAGACATGGAGCACACTACACACCCGTGATGGGCCCAACCAGCTGAGGGGGTGGCCGCACAACCGTGCCGACAGACATATTGAGTACAGCAACAGTCATGTGCAGAGGTCAGGGATCATGTGGAGTGTCCTGGGGGGCACCCAGGTATGTGTAGACAGGTGGCAGAACCATGTCCTGCAAGCTTGAGTCAGGTGGATGCAGAGAATGGTGGCCTGGCCAACGTTGGATGCATGGGGATGGCACATGTCACAATACCCACACAGTCATGGACATCATGCACAATACAGAGTCTAATCCCAGACAAACAGCTTGCATCTTGCTACTCTACACATAGACACATAGCCACTATCACTGAAAAACATGCCAGACATGCCGTATGCACCGTGGCAACACACCAGCATTGACTGAGAAGAGGCACCTTGGAGGCATAGGGACACCTTTATTAGTCATGTATTCCGGAATGCAGAGGCAACTCGGAGTACACATACACAGGTCATGTGGAGTAACATGTGGGTCCAACACTGGCACCCCCCTTCTGCACCACAAATGCTTGATAGCCATGGAACTGGCACACAAGTGTCGGGTAACAGCTAAACACCGCCTGCTGCTCACGGAGAGGCTGCCATACACCATTGATCCTCTGATGTGGAAGTCCCACACCATGTCAAGCCAATGCAAACCGTATGTGTCCGAGGGCAGTGTTACACACATTGATGCCATCATCACAATCCACTATCCCATTACAGATGACTGTCAACAAGTCTGACCATCTATTCAGGTGTATCCAGCTACATGTAATGTGTCCCATGGTGATGCGACATGTCTGCAGAGGAACCAAACATCGACAGGGGCAGTGTGCACACATCGTAAACAACTGCCACACCCAATACACCCCTGATGCATCCCTTACCCTAAGGAGACTTCCAAACTTGTCAGTGCGTGTAATGCTGAGTCAGCACACGATGACGTGTCCATGAGGAATAGCAGTGCCACAACAATGCAACCAGCAGACGGCATGCGCAAGTACCTGGGGATGAGAGACACAAAAGAAGTCAGCCACAAAAAGCACAGCCACTTGCATGTGCATGTACTCGACACATGTAAGGATGACAACATGCTAGGTCACAATTATGACTGTGGAAATACACTCATCACTGGCACCATCACTCGAGTGACACATCCACACACACCTCTGACTCACGTGGCATACATGCAGATGGACACACACATCGCAAAAACATGCCACACGAGGGACCAATGCGTGCACACTCAGACACTGGTACTCACCACTAAGCAAAGAAGTCACGTATGAGCCGACTCCGGATGTCCTCTTGCAGCTCCACATCCTCCACATCACTAGCCCCATTGCCAAGCCCTTCGTCCTCCACGGGTGGATGGTCCTGATCATCTGGATCCAGGATGAGTGGCACAGCTTTCTCAACTGCCATGTTGTGCAGCATGCAGCAGACCATGAAGATTTTGCAGACCTTCGCCGGGGCATATGGGAGGGCGCCGCCGGTCTTGTGTAGGCACCTGAATCGGCTCTTCAGGAGGCCAAATGTCCTCTCTATCACTCGCCTTGTCCGGCCATGGGCGGTGTTCTAGCGGAGCTGGGCCGGCGTGCTGGGGTTGCGGAGAGGTGTGATCAGCCATGGCATGTTGGGATAGCCAGCGTCCCCTACATGGAAACCACATGGACATAAGTAGGACAGGTGAAGCGGTCGGGCTGGAAGTCTACGCAAACTACAGGACAGACAGAGTGTACCCACCAACAACACATGCTCGTTCGTTGCGCAGCTGCGTCATCATTTCAGGCACCCTGCTACGCCTCATGATGTAGGCATCGTGTGCTGATCCTGGAAAACGAGCACAGACATGTGAAATCACCATGTTGGACAGACACACCACAAGGGCATTGATGGAGTGGTAGTGCTTGCGATTCCTGTACGCTACCTCCTGTGCCTGTGGTGGTACCAAAGCCACATGTGTCCCATCTATGGACCCAATGACATGGGGCATCCCTCCCAGGGCATAGAATCCACGCTTGACACCAGTCAACTGTTCAGGAGTTGGGAAATGGATGAACTCATCCAGGTGAAGCAACATGGCCTCTAAAAACTCATGCAGCACACGGCTGAACATGCTCTGGGACATGCCACCAACATGAGCTATGGTATATTGAAAGGTACCCGTGGCAAGAAAATGTAGGGCTGCCATTACCTTCAGCTTGGGTGTCAGTGCCGTAGGATACCTGTGCAGTGGTTGCAGGTGTGGTGCCAGCCTTGCCGTCAACTCCTCAATCAACGGTTGGGGGAAGCGGTAGCAGCGTATACAGTCATCCTCCCGCATGTCAGCCAAGTCCGGAATTGGTCGGGGAAGAGGCGGCGCTCTGCAGTAATTTGGAAGTGACAAGGAAGAGTGAGTGCACTACAACAACAATTTATATGTACTGAGCACATGTTAATCTGTCAATACACATATGCGACATAGGGAGTCAGGTATGTGCTACATGCCCTGGACACATATGGCTGCCAGGTGTCACTCCTACCAAGACCCAGCTACACACGGAGATTGTGAACCTCCACATCCCATGGCATGGGACAAGCTGTGTCCCAGTTTAAGTGAACAGCCAGACGCAATACAGGAGTGACATACATCAACATATCAGCAGAAGTAGGATGTTGATTGCAGAGACAGGTAGCGGAACACTAGAGCCACAGGTCACATGACATTACACTAGGACAGCCTACACACCTTGCCATGAAGGTGTACATGTCATGACTGACCACACATACATTGAGAGGATGCAGACAGGTCCTTGTCACGCTACTCCGTGTCCCATGCATACATACACACCTTACATCAGATACCACATGTGGCCTGGTGTGCGTAACAGTGTGCCATGGCCATCTACACACAGACACATGTTGGTTGCAGCACCAGCAGAAGCTTTTGAGGGAACACCAACATCAAGCTAATGTGAACACACCACACATACATGACATAGTCACATCGTGCAACGTGGGTAGTCACATGTCAGGTGTGGCAACCCCTGTAGCGGGCATCAGGGGACACTTGCGTGTGTTGTTGACTGTGCCATGCCAGTGACGCTCATCTCAAGTGTGCTGTACGACATGCACACATGTCAAAGGAGTGAAGGGCATGTCTGGCACATAGTGCAACGTCACACATAACATCTGTACACATCTCATCATACATCTATTGCCTTCACAACTCAGGAGTAATGTGCCACATCACAGCCTTTCACACCTGTGCCCCACACATGTAGTACTGCACAGACAATGCCTTCATGTCCATCCATGGACAAGTATGTCAGCTCTATTCCTTTCTGTGTGCTGCCTGTCACCACTGTTATGTGTGTAAGGCACCGTACATTCGCTCTGAGGGCGTGTGTACGTTCCCTATCACTATGGGAGTGCTGCCGTAGGCCTACCCATAGTGATAGTGAGCGTACACGCGTGTGCACGGTCCGTATCACTATGGGTACGCATACGCGAGCACACCCATAGTGATATTGAGCGTACACGCATGTGTACGGTCCGTATCACTATGAGTACGCATACGCGAGCACACCCATAGTGATAGTGAGCGTACACGCGTGTGTACGGTCCGTATCACTATGGGTACGCATACGCGAGCACACCCATAGTGATAGTGAGCGTACACGCGTGTGTACGGTCCGTATCACTATGGGTACGCATACGCGAGCAAACCCATAGTGATACGGACCGTACACACGCCTGTACGCTCACTATAATAATAATAATATTAATACAGAATTTTATAAAGCGCGAACAGCGCCCTCACAAGGAGGTGTCCCGGCGCTGCAGAACAAGATATAATGTTGACCAAGAGAGCTAGAGGTGTTAGCGACTAGCGCGGTTGAGCGAAAAGCCAGGTTTTCTGCATGCGCTTGAAGCATGCTTCAGAAGGTGCCTGTTGAAGAGCAGGGGGCAGGCTGTTCCAAAGTGTCGCCACATTTGCCGAAAAAGTCCGTCCTCCCAGCCGTGCTTTTTTTGCTCTAGGAACTGCAATCTGAACACGGTTGTTGGATCGGAGAGAGCGGGCTTGTGTATATCTAGGCAATCGGGCTTTCAGATAGTTTGGGCAAGTGCCATACAGTGATCTGAAAGCCAATGTAAGTGCCTTAAATTTTATTCTATTTGCTACTGGTAGCCAGTGAAGTGAGAGAAGATGTGGAGAGACCGAGTGCTTGAAAGGAATCCACATTAATAGTCTCGCAGCCGCATTTTGGACCAGTTGCAATCGATGTATGAGGCATTTTGGTAGGCCTAGATAAAGGCTGTTAGCGTAATCCAGCCTAGATGTTACCGTGGCATGGATTACTGTTTTTCGGCAAGTTACTGGCAAGAGTCACAGAATCTTACGGAGATTTCTCAGTTTGCACAGACAGCAACCGACTTTTTGCTGGACGTGTGATGCAAAAGACAGACTGTCATCCCACCGCACTCCCAGGTTTTTTGCCGAGTGGCTGGGCGAGGGGGGTTGTCCCATCTCTGCCGGCCACCAAAGATCAGATGGGGGAGGGGGGCCTTTACTGAAAAAGATCACTTCCGTCTTGTTAGCGTTGAGTTTTAGTTTATTTGTGTTCATCCAGTAAGCCACATCTTGGAGACAGCCCTTGAAGCTTAAAAAGGACGCCTCAGACACTTCTGAATACGGAAACACCAGTTGGGTGTCGTCGGCATATGAAATAGCCTTGACCCCCCAGTTGGCAATCAGCGTGAAGAGCGGAGCCAGGTAAATATTGAATAAAAGTGGGCTAAGAGCCGATCCCTGAGGGACGCCGCAGCTGAGGGCCTTTGGTGTTGAAGAGACAGAACCCAGCGCCACCTTCTGTGTTCTCTGGGTCTGGTATGACTGTATCCACCCCAGTGCCCGGTCCTTAATGCCTGACTCCGCTAATCGTGACAGCAATTTGGCGTGGTCGACCGTATCAAAAGCGGCCGACAGATCCAGGAGCACCAGCATCGCTGAGTCCCCTGAATCCATCGACCACCTCACTGACTCTGCCACCTCAATTAGTGCTGTCTCAGTGCTGAAGCCGGGTCTAAAGCCTGATTGCGTCTCGTGTAATATATTATTTTCTTCAATGAATTTATTCAGTTGGCGCTGGATTAGTTTCTCAAGCATTTTGCCCGGTGCCGCCAGCAGAGAAATCGGGCGGAGATTGCTAAGATCCTTGGGGTCCCCATTTAGTTTTTTCTTTAGCGGGAGGAGAGTGGCGTGTTTCCAGATATTCGGGAACACCCCAGAGGAGATGGACACATTCCATATTTGCTGAATAGTGGGAGCCACAAAATCAGCTATGGTGTTCCAGAGTTTTGGAGGGCAGGGGTCGTCAGGAGATCCTGACTTACAACGGCTAAGTTCTTGCGTAACCAAGTTTAGAGCTATTGGCTCAAATTGTGTCAAGGTAGCGCAATCCGGCATTTTACCAGCCAAGTCCGTTTTTACCGTTTTCTTCTCTGGCCCAAAAGATTCATAGACTTGTTTAATTTTTGAGTCAAAGAAGTCAGAGATGCTGTTGCACAGCTTGGTCGACGGGGGAACCTCCCTCTTAACACACCTAGGTTTGAAGAAGGACTGTACTATTTTAAAAGTTTCTCTGCTCGAGTGTTCAGCTTGTTGAATAGAGTCAGCGTAGAACTGTTTTTTTGCCTTTCTAATGGCTTTATGCAGTTTTTTTGAAGCTTCCTTATATCGGACTTTATCTGGGAGTCCGTAATGTAGCCTCCAAAGCCTCTCCAGCCTTTTGCAGTCCGACTTTAGTATTCTAAGGTCCTGAGAGAACCAGGGAGCGGACGGGGAATCACGCTTGGATGTCGTGTATGATGCTGGTGCAATAGATGCTACCATGTTTCCGACCCAGTCATTGAGTGACAGTGCGTCAATCTCGACATTTGAGGTGAGGGAAGGTGTGTTCTGGGCAAGAACTGGCCCCATCGTAGCGGGAACTAACTTCTTCCATTGTCTCTTCATGAAAGAGCACTTACTTGTCACAGGTTTGTCCACTGCTAACTTTAGTTTAAATGGAATCAGCGAGTGGTCTGACCATACCAATGACCATACCAATGGTCTGACCATACCTATCACTATGGGTGTGCTCGCGTATGCGTACCCATAGTGGTACGGACCGTACACACGCGTGTACGGGCCGTTGCCATGCATTTGGGGTGCCCTAGGGCCCCGGAACGCACCGTACCTGTGTGTGAATCTCCAAATTACATAGGGGACACATGAGGGACAAGTACAAAGCCCTACATGCATGCTGGTTGTCATGGAGACCAAGTTTAAAGTTTGAATTTTTTTCATCAGGTGCCCAGCAAAAGTCGGTTTGAATTAATCTACTTTGTTGCAATGTGGTTGTGGAGTTTACATCATGCTCAAGAAAAAAAAAATAGCAAAGCCACTGACTGTGCTAGGTTTAAATGGATTGGAGGAAACATAGGATGCTGATGTGAGGGACCAATCACTCTGTACTCCTGTGCATGAAACAGGCCAGCAAGGCAGATATAAGGCAGCCAGGTCCCATGAGAGAGCACTTGCCTGCACATCTTTTGAATCTACAACACTGCTTCTGCTCGTGATTCCCTGGCACCATGTCAAGGTCTGTGGAGAGGGCCCAGCCATTCACCCTGGATGAGAATCTGGCCTTGCTGGATGTGATCCTCCCACAGTACCCCATGCTGTATGGGCGACCAGGGTTTCAGGTGAGTGCAGAGTCCACTAGCACAGACTGTGTCCCTTTTATGTGACTGGGACTTCTAGCATTGTGTCCAGGTGTGACACACATGCATTGTACTGTAGAGTGGGTCCCAGGGGGGGGAATGCCTGATGTCTCCCAATCAGAGCATGCTGTGGTGCATGTCTGCTGTCCTCACTTGCATTGTGTTTACTGTGACAATCGCTGCATGGTGCATGCCACATTCTGCCTGTCTAATCCTCCTGGGAATGTTGCTTCTACAGTCCTCATGTGATTCTGTGGTCAGCCCAGTGTGACAGGTGACTGTACCCACAGATGTGTGTTAGTTCAGCGTACCTGTGCTGAGAGTGTCCACATGATGTGTTCGTACCCTGGACATCGGTGTGTGTGTAAGTCCCCTGTCATGTGGGTGGGTGCATATGTGGAGTGTAGCGCCCAAGCTGCATGAGGGATGGATATACCCTGCCCATCTGATGCGAGCAGGGAGCAGTGCTGTGTGTCTGACGTGCAGAGCCAGCCCCACACCTGTGAGCCCCCCCCGTCTAGTGGCACATGTGCAGAGTGAGGTTTGTAGCTGCATTTGGCAATGGCAGGTGTATGTCCTGTGACTGTGTGTGTCTGTGTACTCTGCTGAGGTAGCGTCAGTGGCCTGTGGCATGTGACTGCTTTGAGGTGCTGCACATAATCCTGGTGTACCTTCTGATGCACAGTGTGAGTCTGGATCATTTATTGTGTCGTACCCCTCATGCCACCTGTGTACTTTCAATGGCACGTGGTGCATTTGCCATTACACAGAGAAAAATGTCCCTATGACAAAGGTGCAATGCTTTGGCTGCATACTATGCCTTGTTGAAACCAGCAAAATTGTACTAATGTGTGTCTCTGTGACATGTGGCAGGTGTATTGATGTAGTCTCACTTTTTCAACCCCACAGGTAGGCGCCGCTGCCAAGGAGCAGATCTGGAGGGACGCCGTCAGTGCCGTGAGGAGGACGGATGGTCGCAAGCGGCGCCTGGCCCAGGTGAGAAAACGCTGGCAGGATATCCGGTGCTGGACGCGGAGGATCGCACGGGTCCTGCTGGGGGACTCACCTGTGGGCCCTAAGAACCATGGGCGTCGCCGTCTGACCCACATCCACAAGCGTGTGCTGGCGGTGGTCTTTCCAGACATGGACAGGCGCTTACGGGAGAAGCAGCAGCAGGAAGGGGGTAGGTACATGTGTGTTTGTTGTGTGTCACCAGCATTTGTAAGTGCGCAGTTGCATGGATACACTGCCAGTGTTTAAATGTGCGGTGCAGGTCCTGTTACCCACAGTATAGCGGTGCTGTCCTTCCTCCCTACCCCTCCTTGCCATGTGTTCCCTGGTCTGTGTGTAGTCACTCTTTCACAAGGTCATCTGGACTGGCAGTTTATCCACGTGACCAATGCTTGCAGCATCATGTGTGGGGGTGGTGTGTAACAGGTTTTGGGACCTTGCCTGTGCCCTGTCCAGTTCAGTACTTGTGGGGTCCATGTCAATTGGCACTGATGCTGAGTCCAGACATAGGAGTATGTCTCTGAAGTGTAATGCCTTACAGCAAGCATGTCCTATGTTGTGGCCTGTGACATGATGTGCATGAGTGTGCGATACGCAGAGTGCAGGGATGGTGGCCTGTGTTGCAGTCATTACCATTCAGGACCATGGAAGATTGTGGCCACTACTGTCCCCTGGGGCATATTTTGCTAGGTATCATGTGTGTCATCACAATATGTGGACACTCTCAGTGTCTACAGCATAGGATGTGCTCTGTGCCATTGTCCCCTGGGACCATGTATATTTACGTAACGTGTTCTACAAGTGTCCACTGTACAGCCTGGCCTAATTTTCCTCATTCATACTCACGGTGGCCAGTGCCTGTGTGTCTTGTTACAATAACTGATGGTGGCCATTTGTAAATGAGATCGTTGTACAGGCGCACATGGGGTATTTTGGGTCCAATATGGGTTTCTGGCAGCCCATGTGTATTTCTCCTAGACTAAGAGATGCAAGTGCTTCCTGTGTCTCATCAAATTGTCTCATGTAGGGGGTGGTTGGTGCGGGCACGGCCTACATGTCGACACCTGAAATCTCATTGCTCGGTCTGGCCAGTGTGTGATGTTTGTCTGGACATACACTCAAGGTGCAGTGTCCCATTCATGTTGGGCATGTCTTTAAGTATTACCTTTGCAGCATGTGCCTCAAATTCATGGAGATGGTCCCTGCTCATCCCTAGTTACGGCAACGCTGTGTGGTGCAGATGCAGTGCTGGATTGTCCCCAGAGCCTGGCTCCTCTGTCCAAATCCATATCATGTCATTTGCAAATGTGTCATGCTCTCCATAGTTTCTCAGTGGCATGGTGGGTGAACCAACTGTGTGTTGCAGGGCCTATATATGTACCTTGTATTGTAGATGTTACTCATCTTTCTTTTCAGGCTATGAACTGTAACCTATGTAGATTTGACTCATGTGACATGTGTATACAGGTGTCTAATTAATTCCTGTTTATTCACCTTGCCCACAGCATCGTCGGGGGACACGGATGGAGACGCCGGCACGGACCGTGCGGAGGGACCGGGCACCAGTGCCAGCAGTGACACCTTAGCTGGTACATCGAGTGGAACTGAGGCCGAGGGGAGTGAGCCGGAGGACCTGTCCACTGCCACCACAGATTATGAAGCTGACGGGTCCGAGGCTGAGCACTCCGATGGGGTGGAGGCTGCTCCAACAGCTGACAGCAGCACAACATCTCTCCCCGCCCCCTCCATTGCCATCGCCGGCCTCCCACTTGCTCGTGTCCCTTCCTGGCGTGCTAGGTCACCACGTGTCTCCTTCCTGCCAGGCACCGCACCCCCTGCCCCTGTCTCCACTGCTGCCGCCAATGCCGAGTCTGTGGACATCCTGCGGCAGTTGCAGGTTGGTCAGGCTGCGATGCTTAATGTCCTCTATGGCCACAGCCAAGTGCTCACCAACATGGAGGCATACTTGGAGGGCATTTCAGCATCGCAGTCTGACCAACGCAACTTGCTGCGGTCTATTGACTCGACACTGACTGCAGCAGTGGGTCTCCTGCAGCACTTCGTCCCACCCCCTACCCATGCACCATCTACACTTCCCACTCCCATGCCTGTCCCACGTACACCCAGACGTCAGCATGCACACACCCCACCAGACACAGGCACCACACCAGCAGGGAAGGACAAGCGCACAACCCACTCCCTCCAAATCCACTCCCCTCAGCTCTCCTGGCCACAAATCCAGCAAGGACTCCTTCATGGCCGCTCTGTCCCTGAGCCCCACAGTGACACCACCCCGCAAGCGGTCAAAGGAGTCCCCAGTCAGGGTGGTTGAGTCCCCCCCTGTCCACACCCTCCCCGGGTAGCGCTGCGACCCATCCCTGTGACCCCCACCCTCCTTGGGGCCTGTGGTTCCTTCGGGTGCAGGGGAGACGCTGAGCGACCTGGCAGTAGTGTGCAGCGCCGTGCTCGAATCCACCTTTGGCGCTGCACCACCCCCTGTGTTGGAGTCGTCCGTCCCTGCACCCACAACACCTCCCCTTGCCCCTCCTGTCCCTGCGGTGCCTGGTCCTTCCCCCCAACATGATGCCCCCCCTGTGGAAGACAAAGGAGTATGACTGTGCAGGCAAGCTAGGGGACACACATACCACTGTGTCCCCCATCCGGATTGGTGTCATGGACTGCCCTATGGGCCTTGTATATATTGACATTCATGATGCTGATAACTTACATCCTGCTGAATAAAGCAATTTGTTTTTTCCTTTGAACACTACTGTTCATCTGGTATTGCTGTTGGTGGACCTGCTCCATGATTTTGGGTGGTGATAATGTGTTGGGTGTGTGGGAAATGTAGTCTTGTGCTGGTCATAGGGTGGACCCTGGTATCTGTGTGCCATCACAAGCTGTCCCAAGGTGTGTTCCTTCCTCTGTGTAACCTGACATCTTCCCTGCAGGGTGTTTCCACTATGTGGTGCTGAGCTGTGTCTACATCAGATGGGGGTGTGACGGACACCTTCAACTTTGCACATCCTTGGTGGTCACTGTACTTGTGTATGTAGACTGTTGACATGACTTCATGTGGACATGTTATCTTTTAGGCGCTATGCATGTGTGTACTCCCAGCCTCGCACACATGTGGTACATGTACTGCAGGGTCTTTGTGCACCTGACTGACATTTGTGGGCATTGTATCTGTGGGTACTCCACCATTTCCGTTCCATGGGCACTGCTGGGAGGACTCTGCACCCACCCCTCCTGCGTCTGGGCACTGCTGGGAGGACTCTACACCCACCCCTCCTGTGTCTGGGCACTGCTGGGAGGACTCTGCACACACCCCTCCTGTGTCTGGGCACTGCTGGGAGGACTCTACACCCACCCCTCCTGTGTCTGGGCACTGCTGGGAGGACTCTGCACACACCCCTCCTGTGTCTGGGCACTGCTGGGAGTGATAGGCCCCCACCCCTCCTGCGTCTGGGCACTGCTGGGAGGACTCTACACCCACCCCTCCTGTGTCTGGGCACTGCTGGGAGGACTCTGCACACACCCCTCCTGTGTCTGGGCACTGCTGGGAGGACTCTGCACACACCCCTCCTGTGTCTGGGCACTGCTGGGAGTGATAGGCCCCCACCCCTCCTGCGTCTGGGCACTGCTGGGAGGACTCTACACCCACCCCTCCTGTGTCTGGGCACTGCTGGGAGGACTCTGCACACACCCCTCCTGTGTCTGGGCACTCCTGGGAGGACTCTACACCCACCCCTCCTGCGTCTGGGCACTGCTGGGAGGACTCTACACCCACCCCTCCTGCGTCTGGGCACTGCTGGGAGGACTCTGCACACACCCCTCCTGTGTCTGGGCACTGCTGGGAGGACTCTACACCCACCCCTCCTGTGTCTGGGCACTGCTGGGAGGACTCTGCACACACCCCTCCTGTGTCTGGGCACTGCTGGGAGTGATAGGCCCCCACCCCTCCTGCGTCTGGGCACTGCTGGGAGGACTCTACACCCACCCCACCTGCGTCTGGGCATGTGCGCTCCATACATACACTGTTGGGGTGGGGGTACGCTCCATACATACGCGGGTGTGGGTACGGTCCATTTATACACGGGTGGGGGTACGGTCCGTACATACACTGTTGGGGTGGGGGTACGCTCCATCCATACGTGGGTGTGGGTACGGTCCGTACATACACTGTTGGGGTGGGGGTACGCTCCATACATACGCGGGTGTGGGTACGGTCCATACATACACTGTTGGGGTGGGGGTACGCTCCATCCATATGCGGGTGTGGGTACGGTCCATTCATACACGGGTGGGGGTACGGTCCGTACATACACTGTTGGGGTGGGGGTATGCTCCATCCATACGTGGGTGTGGGTACGGTCCGTACATACACTGTTGGGGTGGGGGTACGCTCCATACATACGCGGGTGTGGGTACGGTCCATTCATGCACGGGTGGGGGTACGGTCCGTACATACACTGTTGGGGTGGGGGTACGCTCCATCCATACGCGGGTGTGGGTACGGTCCATTCATGCACGGGTGGGGGTATGGTCTGTACATACACTGTTGGGGTGGGGGTACGCTCCATCCATACGCGGGTGTGGGTACGGTCCATTCATGCACAGGTGGGGGTACGGTCCGTACATACACTGTTGGGGTGGGGGTACGCTCCATCCATACGTGGGTGAGGGTACGGTCCATACATACACTGTTGGGGTGGGGGTACGCTCCATACATACACGGGTGTGGGTACGGTCCATTCATACACGGGTGGGGGTACGGTCCGTACATACACTGTTGGGGTGGGGGTACGCTCCATACATACGCGGATGAGGGTACGGTCCGTACATACACTGTTGGGGTGGGGGTACGCTCCATACATACGCGGGTGTGGGTACGGTCCATTCATACACGGGTGGGGGTACGGTCCGTACATACACTATTGGGGTGGGGGTACGCTCCATACATACGCGGGTGAAGGTACGGTCCATTCATACACGGGTGGGGGTACGGTCCATTCATACACGGGTGGGGGTACGGTCCGTACATACACTGTTGGGGTGGGGGTACGCTCCATACATATACGGGTGAAGGTACGGTCCATTCATACACGGGTGGGGGTACGGTCCGTACATACACGGGTGGGGGTACGCTCCATATGTACACTGTTGGGGTGGGGGTACGCTCCATCCATACGCGGGTGAGGGTACGGTCCGTACATACACTGTTGGGGTGGGGGTACGCTCCATACATACGCGGGTGGGGGTACGGTCCGTACGTACCCATGCTGTGGAGTGCTTGTGCGGCCCGTACCAGGCCTTTGGCACATGGGTACGGGCCGTACCGCCATTGTTGGGGTGACGTGGGTGTGGGCGTGGTATGACTCGTACCCACGCTCTTAAGGCATGGGTACGGTACGTACCGGTATTGTTGTGTTGCCGGTTCGCGTCGTCGCTCTCTTCCGTTGTGGCGGACGCTGGCGTTGCTGGACACGCCCCCACCCCCTCGAAGTGACCAGGGCCTGGAGGTCAGGTATGTCCAGGGCATGTGTGCTGTGTGACTTGGGTGGGGGTTTTATGTCCTGCCCCTGCCCCCCCCCCCCCCCTTTGCCCCTGGGTGTTGTTCTGACGTTTTGCGGCATCTGCGTCGGTACCTGTAGAGGAGGTCGGGGCCGGGATGACACGTAGGTTCGGGTCCATGTCTGTCCGTCGTGTACAGGTGCTCCTTGTGCGCGTCGTCCTGATTTCCCGGCAGTTTTTGGCTGCCGGAAAAAATTCTCCGCGCGGGATGAAGTCGGTGCGAATCGTACTTCCTGGTTCATGGTACGCAGGCTGCATGCGTCCCGACGTCATGTCGGCGCTTTTCCGGATGTCATTTGTATGTTTATTTTCCTCGGTTGGTGTTTTGTACGATTCGTACGGAAATAGTGTTTCCGTGCGAATCGTACTTGCATGTTTGTAAAGTTTTGCAACCGTGTACAAGTCGGACGGAGAATACACTCCGACCGATGGTTCGTACCCGGTTTCTCCAGGATCCTTATCGGCACCCTGGTATTACTCTTCATGTGGACTGTGTTTCTTCTGCTCTTTAATGGTCATTATTTGAACTTGGTTGACGGAGTTCTCGCCACCTCCACACATTATCACATATAATAAAAGAGATCAAGCCCTTGTGAACATTTCAGCCTTTCCTGTTGCTGATGGCATCATTTGGGATAAAGTAGCATATGATACCCATGGCCCGACCAAACTTTTAAACATTCCATATGTGTTTTGGGTTTCATTAGGAGATGTGGTTTCACCGAATATACATTCAGACGACTGGGATGTTCAGGCCGTTCACTCATTGTTTTCTTATTTAAAATATTTATGTTGAGTTTCACACTGAAGATTTGTATTTGAATATGGCAAATTATGCAGACTTATTCTGTTATCAACACTACGGCCATCATTTTTTTCACAAGTCAAACACTCTGAGATCATTTTTTTATTTTTCACAGTGTCCTACACCATTACAGGGGAGTTCAATGGAGTAAATTTATATATTTTTTTGGTTACAATCCTTCAGACCCACAGTCCTACTTTTATAAATTGAAAATGGTGCCGCAGACAAAGTTTATGCTGAGGCACACTAAATTGATTTACTCCAAGTCCTTCAGGAATGATTTGTCCATAAAGGGTTATGAGCATTGGAAGGACACAATTGATTTAAAATATATTTTGGTGCCGATTCCGATCCTGTAAAACCCGGGTACAAATGGTCGTACGGAGCGTTTTCTCCGTACGACTCGTACCCGGGAATTCCGCCGTACAAACCAGCAAGTACGATTCGTACAGAAATACAATTTCCGTACGAATCGTAAAAAACACCGTACGGCTAAAAAATACATACAATTCCGATCCTGCACAGCGCGTACGCGACGTCCGCATGGAGTCAGGCAGCATGTTACGGACCAGCAAGTACGATTCGTACCCACAGCACTCCGCACGGCTATATTTTTACGGGAGCCAAAAAGTGCCGGAAAAGCTAAGTACGCCGCGATGCACGAGGAAAAGGGGGCCCGCTACGCGACGTACACGCCATCACCCACAACATACGTGTCATCATGTATGGTGCGTACCCCAACATTGCATATGTACGGACCGTACCCCCCACACCCCGTATGTACGGACCGTACCACCCACCCCACCCGCGTATGTACACACCGTACCCCAGGCGTACCCCCCACCCGCGTATGTACGCACCGTACCCCAGGCGTACCCCCCACCTGCATATGTACGCACCGTACCCCAGGCGTACCCCAATCCTCGCGTATGTACGGTCCGTACATACGCGGGATTGGGGTATGCCTGGGGTACGGTGCGTACATACGCAGGGGGTGGGGGGTATGCCTGGGGTACGGTGCGTACATATGCGGGAGGGGTGGGAGGCTGGGGGGCCATACGACTCGTACCCCGGGCACAAGTGTACTCGGGGTAGGGCTCGTACAAAGTTCGCTCCGTACTGAGCCTTTTCCATGTGCTTCTGTTTTCGGACGCACGGTACGGATCGTACTTGCGTGCTCGGACTTCAGTTTTACGTTTTGTATGTCAAACTGTCCGGGGACGTCTCGTAGACTTTTCCCGAGGCGATTCGTATGTATTTTTCACGTACGAATCGTACTTCGCCGTTTGTACGGGACTTGTACGATTCGTATGTAAAAAAATATGGATACGAGTCGTACGGGAAAAAAAAATCCAGGATCGGAATCGACCCCTTTAGGTACCAAAGATTGGCAGGTGCAGAGCACTGAAGCTTTGCATCGTGCATGTCTGATACCGACTCAAATTTTATTTTTAAATGAAAAGATGCAGCAGACTACTTGTTTTGGTTTAGCCATTGCCAAAAATCGAAATATTCCCTCAATTCCCTCATTGACTCAGTATGATACATGGCGATCAAACACCAACTACTTAATTGCCGTGTTCCAAAATGGAACCATTAACTCTTCTAACATTGACCCCTTGGGATGGTTAATGTGGCCAACAAGTTCCAATGCATTTCAACTGTGTTTTCTGAATGCCACAAAAGGGTTTACACAAATTAGACCAGATCCCCGTTCCCATTCAGTCACCACATATTCTGTGGGTAAATTGTGACAACAATGTTTGAACACCTCACACTTTCGTCTGCGAAACAACATTTTCCCTTTTATCAGGTGACATCAATTTGGTTGATTTTATTTTAGGCCCAAAATCCCCTAGAACGAAACAATTTATTTATGAAGCATACACTGAATTTTGGAAATTGTCGCAGATGGAAGCAGCGGTGAGTCTGCGCCAAATTGACCAAGCTAATTTAGAAAAAGTCCTTGCAGGTGTGAATAATAGCATTAATACACTGTCTTACCGTATATATACTTTGGATAACATTGTTTCATCTGTCATTGATATTGTTCAACATGAAGTGTTTGTTTTGTATCATGCTCAAAATCAATTACGTTCGGTGATGCAGTTTGCCTGGACGTTGAAAACACTCAAAAATGGAAAAGTGCCTTAGGATTATTTGAATGCTTCTGCACTGTTTTTAACATTTAATTTGACTGATAAGCAGAAATTAATGTCAATGAAAGACGCAACAGACACGTTGTTACATATTCAACAGTTAGACCAGTGGGTATGCAGATAGAATATTGAGTTGGAAATGTCGACTAAAACAAATATCGAGTTGGAAATATTGTGACAGAAATATTGACACCAAAAATATCATGGTCAAGAATATTAACTTTAAGGTAAGAAATATCGCTTTTAAAACTATCGAAGTTATTAATATTGCTTGCAAAAATATAGTTGTTTAAAATATCGATTTTCTAATTAGAGTTATGTCTTTTAAATGTATATGATCTATTTTTTTGTGTAAGTATTGTTTTTGTTTTTTATTACATGTGTTAAATTTTTAGTAGTTATCAACTTTATTTAATTAAATTTAGCATTTTCTTGTACGTAGAGGGTTGTGGGTTTATAGGGAACTAGGGTGGGAAGCAATTTAATTACAACAAATTAATTATTATTTTTTATTTATTAATATTTATTTAATTTAGATTGTACAGTGTTAATTGTGGGAAGTAATTATTAATTAGTTAATATTACTTAATTAATTGGTAATTAATTATGGTAATCGTGTTTTTTTTAGGAGCGGGTTGTGAGGTTTATAGGGGTAAAGGGTGGGAAGTAATTCAATTTGGAACAGCGGGGCGAAATTGACAGGCGCGCTCATCACGGGAGGCTGCTACTGTGCAGGGACTGCGAGGACCAGGGTGCCTTGGGCTACAATCGTTGAACGCACCTGATCCTCTTCCCGGACACACCTCCCTCTGCCTCCACTGCCATAAAACGCCTCGCGGCCCCCGCTTCGCGGGAGCCGCTCGCAGGCGCGGACTTTGTTTTAAATAAACCATTTTACCTTCACCATTGCCGAGGAGCTGGTTGGAACAGCGGGGCGAAATTGACAGGCGCGCTCATCACGGGAGGCTGCTACTGTGCAGGGACTGCGAGGACCAGGGTGCCTTGGGCTACAATCGTTGAACGCACCTGATCCTCTTCCCGGACACACCTCCTTCCGCTACTTAATTGGCTTCAGTTCACGCGTGAGCGGGACGCGTGCGGGGCGTAGTCCGGGGCGAAGCCCGGGCAAAGGGCGGGCCCGTTTAAGCCCGTTCAAGCACGGTCAAGACCGGACCGGGCCCCTTTTCTTTCCTGTCTCGCCTTCGTGGAGAAAACATGGCCACACGGTCGAAAACACAGGCATCAACCTCAATGCTTTCAGGTACACTGGACAATTTTCTTATTAGGGCTAATTCGGTGGTTAATAATGAATTGGTAATGTTAGAGCGACGACTCTCGGAAGGTATCGAAAGTGCCAGGAGATCCTCTCTTGGCCTACTTGCAGCTGCAAGAACCCCAGAGAGATTGGATAACTCTCATACTGCCCTAATGAACAGCATTGACCAAACGATTGATTCGGTACTTCAGGATCTAAGATCTACCTTAACTGTGGTACCGGATGTTCCTACGGACCTGGGGAAGGATATACCTCTAATCGTAGCTCATGGTTCACGGGAGGGGGCGATACCTAAAAGGAAAAGTGTGAGGAAGTTGAAGGGTGGGAAAAAGGCCAGGCTAGATACTGGTGTTTCACCTATTGATTTATCAGGCACCATTGAAACCCAGACTCTAGCACCCACACCAAGTTGTAATCAAACTTCTCACCACCCCTCCCCTCCCTGTAGAGCTGCTGGATCAGAGCGAGAGACTGATTTGCTTGCTAGCTCCCTAGTAAATGCGTTAAAAGTCTTAATTCACCCTCTTTTGGCCAGATTTTATTCTATTAATGACACGCTTATAGAAATAAAAAAAGCAACAGGAATTATTACTAACTGGTTGATAAATAAAGGCAGTTCTATTTCTAAAACGAATAATGTTTCCCAAAAACAATTACCAGAGTCCTTGTCCCTTAGTGGGGATAGTTCAGGTGCTCCCTCCAAACAGGTAGGAGCGGGGGTGGTTACCGACCCACAGGTTCTGGCTCAATCTTTGAATCTCCAACAGACTTCTGTCGCTCCCCCCCACCCTATCCAGAACTGTTCATCTGCTCAATCTAGGCCTATGGATAATGCTGAAGAATTAAATGCATATAATGCCACAGTAGAAACCAACACTAGTGCTCAGGGCAAGCTAAGTAGGAAGGATGTGGTTAATTTACCCCCCGAGGCAGCCCCCTATGTACTAGTGCTGGCTGGAATTCCTAAGTATACCAATTCTGAGGCAGAAACCTACGACTCTCTTAAAAACAAAGTCACAAGTTGGTTAAATACCCATAGGCCACTCCCGCCTTCTGCAACCGCGGCTGTTTTGATGGTCAGGAGGATTAACTGGTTGGGTAATTCACTTAAACGCTATAAGGGCGATTGCGTCCTGGTGAATTTCAGAGACCCTAATATAGTATCATATATCCTTAATTGGAGGGGAAAACAGCGAGAGACCTGTATTCAACCCTTACCACTCTCCTATTTTTATCCCCCTTCAAATAACAGTGTATATGCTGAGAATGTAGAAGGATGGACAAGGGTGGGTCCTCTTTCCTCTGTATCTCGTAATTGTGATAATTCCTGGCTATATCAGCCCATTGCTTATAATGTTCCATGTCATAATAGGTTTAGCCCACTCGAAGAGGTGGATTGACTCCAGGTTGGATCTACTCCTATCGTAGATGAGTGTGATTCCGTATTAGCGCAGACTGTGGTGATTTCACCAACTGACATCACCAACAACGACCTTCCACCCATCTCAGATAACGTCAGTATATCTGCCGACCTCCCATGTCCTCGTTCATCATTAAAGATCCTTTCCTGGAACATAGCGGGTCTGAACAATAAGCTTGATTGCCCCGAATGGGCTAGGATTAACTATCATCGAGTAGGATTTGCCTCCTTTTTTGTCCCGGCAAATTGGGGAGGTAAAGGCCGACCGTCTGGTGGCCTCACCATTTGGGTCGCATCTCATTTGGGTTGTACCGTTACCGCCCTTAGTACTGGATCTGATGATGTTCAAACTATAATACTGAAATGGCAGACTAAGATACAGATGGCCCTGGTTAATATCTATTCCAGACCGACTAGTTTTTCGGCAGAATCAAGGGCTGTGGAGGTTTTATCAACTGTATTGGCGGAGCTACCAGAGGGTATGCCTCTTGTGGTGGGCGGGGATTTCAATTCTCACTTTGAACCCTTAGAGGGATTATTAGATGCCATAAACCAAGAAGAGGATGACTCTTGGGATATTCCACAAGTAGCTGGTCCTACAGTAAGATCATGGACCCCATTGGCTCTCCAAATTACCTCTCTATCGTTGGCCCACTCCATTAGAGCTTGTAACGGACGTTCCAAATCCGATAATCCCCCAAAATCGACCTTTAATGTATCGGGCAGAGAGGCCCATCTTGATTACATCTTTGTTAAGTGCAAGGAATGGAATCGAGTTTTGGACTTTGTGGTGCTTCCAAGGAGAGAAAGTGATCACAACCCTTTAATCCTGGACTATGCCATGTTAGGTTTGGGTCCCATTGAATCCTTGTTGACTCCAGATAGAACTGATAATCTTGCCATTTCCAACAATAGACGTAGGGTGAAATGGTCGAAATTGGTCAGCAATCCGGAGGACATGTCCAAAGTTTATGGGAAGGTTAGTCTAACTTTGGACCGAATTGCTGACCTTATTGAGTCTCAACTAGTTCTGGACATTAATAGTGAGATTGCTGTACATAATGATGCACTCTATGCAAGTTTAGGAGATATCTTGAATCCTGTAGCTCCCCCAAAGAAATACCAACCCAGGAAACACTCATGGTATAATCGAGCTTGTAGACTCGCAAAAGCTGAACTAATGACTGCATTAAAGGAAAATGCTGAGCGAGATCTTATCAAATACAAACGACGTACGTATTGTTATTTGATCCACCATGCCAAACTTGAGTGGGCTAGTCAGAACTGGGCCAATCTAACATCTGCTTTGGCGGAACGAGACTCTTTTAGATTTTGGAAAATTGTCACTACCGGGTCTACTGATATGGTGTCCACCATTAGCCCGAATATTGCCCCGCAAGTCTGGGAGGATCATTTTACCCTTTTGTACAACAATCCAACCCCTAGCTCAGCACCTCTTTTATCGGAATCACCGTTCGGTGATGTTTCCACTTTTAACCCAATCATTTTTACTATATCTGAAGTCCTGACTGCTATCGCTGCACTCCCAGCGGGGAAGGCTCCTGGCCTTGACAAGGTCCCTGGTGACCTCTATAAACATGAACCAGAAGTCTGGGCTCCTTATCTTTTAATTGTATATAACGCAATTGCAAGGGGCATGAAGATTCCTTTTACTTGGCTGGGTGCGGAGGTGGTCCCTATCTATAAGAAGGGATCGCCTCTCCTCCCAGTCAATTACCAGCCTATCAGCCTCATCGATGTAGCCCAAAAACTGTTTGCCAGACTGATTATCAATCGCCTACTGGACTGGATTGATGAGGAGGAGATCCTGAGCCATTATCAGGCTGGCTTCAGGAAATCGGTATCTACCATTGACCAGATCTTTAGGTTTAACATGCTCTACTGGAAAACTGTCATGGTTGAGGGTGGATCCTTATACACAGTCTTTGTAGACCTTCGATCAGCCTTTGACTTGGTCCCACGTACCAAGTTATGGGCTGTTCTTCGTGAATTAGGAATTCCACCCTCCCTTCTTGACATCATAATCCGATTACATACTGAAAACTTTGCTAAGGTTAGATGTGGGAGAGAGGGAAAATTATCATCTAGTTTCCCTGTCAATAGGGGTGTGCGCCAGGGCTGTGTCCTGGCTCCCACCCTTTTCTGCCTATATGTAAACGGAGTTATCCCTTATCTAAATAAGGTCCCAAATAGAGACGCCCCAAAGCTCGCTGGAGTGGGGATTTCGGCAATTATGTTTGCTGATGACACCTTGCTACTTGCCAAATCCCCTATGGGTATCCAGCGGGTATTGGATGGGTTTGTCTCTTTCTGCCAGGACAGGGGTTTGGAAATCAATACTTCAAAAACAAAATTTATGATTCTGAACCCCCCAAGAAAATCCCGTCTAAATCCAACCATTGAGGGAGTTAGTTTGGAGAGAGTTCGGGTGTTTGAGTACCTGGGAGTGACACTAAATGAAAACTTCATATGGACTCAACACCAAACCAAATCCCAATTAAAACTAATACAGAAAATTGGGGCGATTGGCAAACTTTGGAAAAGCTCCTACATAAAACCTATTGGCCCACCTTTAGAAATTTACAAGGTACAGGTCAGAGCGGCAGCAATTTATGGGGCGGAACTATGGGGCAATAATTGCCTCCAATCATTTATGGTCGTCGAAAATAATTTTCTTCGACAATTATCATCTTTACCACCTAGTACTCCGCTTCTCCCCCTTAGGCTGGACTTAGGAATTAGATCCATTAAGGAGGAATTAGCCTTAAAGCCTCTAACCTTTTGGCGACGTTTATGGGCAACCGCCGAATTTAACACCTACAGACAAGAACTTTTGGATCTACTGAAGTTCCAAATTATACAAAATCTTCCCTGGATAAGGTATATCAAGACAGAGTGTGATAGGTTGGGTTGCCCTTCCCTATGGAGTTCTCCAGAAACTGCATCTAAGGCCATATCACGTAAAGCCCTGGTAACAATGTTTTATGAAAGAAATTGCTCGGTTTGGTTGACCTCTGATAACCTGGGCTCCATGACAAGATCATTCATTTTAATGAAAGATTATTATAGGTTTGAGATGGTCCTGGATGATATTTATCCCATAATTTTAAGAAAAATATATCTCCAATGGAGATATAATTCCCTTCCCATCCGCGCTCTTACGAATAGATGGCACCCCTCCACTGATCTTAATTGTCCCTCTTGCACTACTCAGCCTGAAAATGATCTCCATGTAATTTTCTTTTGTCCGTTATATACAGAATCTAGAAGAAAATGGATTATTCCCCTATGCAAAAAATGGGGTTTTAGAAAACACATGGAGGCATATCGAATACTAAAAACGGATTTATCACCACTAACCGTTTTTGCTGTCAGCAAATTTTTAGATGCAATGTGGAAAACAAGGAGAAAGTACTGTAAACATGTTACTATCTAGTTTTACATTTTTCTGCTATGTTGAATCCTTGACAAATGATACTAATTGTGTCTGTTAAGGTGATTAGTAGTTTTTCCAGCTATAAAGTGCAAGATGGATATACCTTTTTTTTTTTTTTTCTTGATTGTAATAAGTATGAAATTCTATGTTACTCTATGTTACAATTGTGGAATTTATGTTATTTTGTGTTATCTTTTATGACTCATTGTAGTCGAAATAAAGATTATAGAAAGAAAGAAAGAATTCAATTATAATAAATTAATGTTTTTTTTTTTTAAAGTATTACTATTTATTTAATTTAGATTTTATAGTGCTAATTGTAGGAAGTAATATTATTATTAAGTAATTATTAATTGGTTGTTAATTATTAATTCATTGGTAATTAATTATGAAAATGGTGTCATTTTGTTAGGAGCGGGTTGTGGGGTTTATAGGGGTAAAGGGTGGAAAGTAATTTAATTTTAATTAATAATTATTTGTTAACTAATGCTAATTAAGTAATAAAAATTCAAATATGGCAATTGTATAATTAATTTTAGATGAGAGTTATGGCGTTTCTTGTGGCAAAGGGTGGGACGTAATTTATTTTTAATGAATTATTGAGTAGTTTAGAATTGATATTAATTTAGTATTTTAAAATTAATTATGGATTTGTATTATTAATTAATAATTAGTTGATCATTAATTTATTTGTTCAATTGATAAATAATTAGGGTTACTGTTTATTTTTTTGGTGTGGCAGTTTTGGTTTTATGGGGTAACGTTTGAGGAGTAAATCAATTTTTATCTGTTTTAATTTGCTTCTTAATTAATATTTAATTAATTGATAGTTAATTATGGAGGTACATTTTTCAAACTTTGATATGTGTTGTGAATTGTGCAGTGTTATAGAGTAGGAAATTAAAAAGATTACAATTATGTAATGATTAATGTGTTTGCTTATACATTATTTCTAATTAAAATAGTTATTTGTTTGTAAATTATTTTTGAATTTATCTAAAATACTATTTCTAGGTATTTTTTCATATCGATTTGACATTAAAATAGGTTTCTATTTTTTAGATTTTTACAATATTTTTATATATAAATTTAAAAAAATATTTTGTGTTGGTGATATTATGTTTGTTTTTTATTTAGAACTGGCTAGAGTGGGAATATAAATTTTTACCCCTCCGCTTTCCAACACTTTCCCCACTGTTGTACTAACTGTAGTGAGAATAATAATTTTTAACCCTACGCTATCCAACACTCTCTAGTGTTGCACTAACCGGAGTGGGAATAGTATTTTCTACCCCTCGGCTTTCCAACACTTTCCCTACTGTTGCACTCGCTGGAGTTTGAATAGTAGTTTTTGACCCCCTGCTATCCAACACTTTCCCTACTGTTGCACTCACTGGAGCGGCAATAGTATTTTTTACCCCTCCGCTATCCAACACTTTCCCTACTGTTGCACTCACTGGAGTGGGAATAGTATTTTCTACCCCTCGGCTTTCCAACACTTTCCCTACTGTTGCACTCGCTGGAGTTTGAATAGTAGTTTTTGACCCCCTGCTATCCAACACTTTCCCTACTGTTGCACTCACTGGAGCGGCAATTGTATTTTTTACCCCTCCACTATCCAACACTTTCCCTACTGTTGCACTCACTGGAGTAGGAATAGTAATTTTTACCCCTCCGCTATCAAACAAACTACCTACTGTTGCACTCACCGAAGTTCATAATTTAATTTAAAAAATGTTTAAATAGCTTAATGTTTTACTTTATGATGTAATTTTTTTTTTTATTAGATTTTATCTTCTTGGTGTATGTATATATATATAATTATTTGTAAATTTTCATATATACCATTATAGAATAAATACAAAATAATAGTTTAATATATATATCAAATTAAATGCATGTGTTATATTTGGTAAAATGTATATTAAATCTAATACATTTTCCTAAAGTTAATTTTGTTATTTAATATCATTTTTATACATTTTAAAATTGATATTTTGTACAACTATATTTTTCACATCGTTATTTTTCCCCCATATTTTTGTTCTTCCCACTATTAAGATAGGATGTCGATATTTTTGACATCGATATTTAGATCTCGATATTTGTGTATGGGGATATTTTGGGGGTCGATATTCTATCAGTAAACCAGACCACTTACCATTTTCTGTAGCAGAGACTGAGTCAGCTGTGTGGTTAATAAATGGGGTTATTTCACTGCCCATCTCACTATTTCAGTTCACGGCCTGCATGAAACACTATCCAGTAGGTAGAGCCCCTCAGCAATACATTTATTCATGAATTGTGGTCATTACCTTTCACCTACAGGTGTCAGCGCTCGGATAAGGAAGTTTTCCTTACAGGGCAGGATTGCGATTCCACAGTGGGAGATTCCCTAGTCTGTAAACAAGTAAAATTGCACGGCGCCTGTAATGTTTCGGCCTCTAATCTGGCTTGTTTTTTAAAAGGCACCCTTGTCCCAGCTATCATTCCCGCATTAACTTTGCTTAGTAATATTATTTTAAATAATCACGATTGCTGTGGCTCACAGGCTGGCATCCCGTATATAGTAACGGTTTCACAATGTGTTACATGTTGCAGCAATGTCCTTTTTCCACCCCCCGCATGGACTGTAGATAGTTAGCTTAGGCCTTCCATTCCAACTTTGAAAACTGATATTTCAATAAACTAAGCAGACTCAAAGCGCAATATTTTCAAAAAGAAGTGGCTCTCACATCAGCTCGAGAGATCTTCGAATTGCAGGGTTGAGAACCGCAAGTGAGATTCACTCACTGCTAAACACATATCTCCCACTCCATTTTGGAGAATTAATACACATAGGTGCCGATTACGATCCGGTAAAAAAATAGCCCGTACGACTCGTATCCGGTCTTTTTACCGTACGAATCGTACAAGTGCCGTACAAACTGCCAATTACGATTCGCATGGGAAAAAGACCATACGAATCGCATTGGGAATAGTTCCCCACACGTCCTCGGGTCAGAAATTGTGTCCGACACGTCCCCGGACGATTTACCGTACAAATGTGAAAAGTCTAGTCCGACCGCGGAATCACGATCCATCCCATGCGTCCGATGTTACAACCGGATGCAAAAAACACCGTCCGCACCGAACACCCATAGCAACAATGGAGACATGTGCCCGCATACGCGCCGAACACCCCCCCAGCCCCCGTACGTTCGAGTCGTACCCCCACCCGTGCATGTACACCCGTGTACGTTCGAGTCGTACCCCCACCCGTGTATGTACACCCGTGTACGTGTCCTACCCCCCGTGTATGTACACCCGTGTACGAGTCGTACCCCCCGTGTATGTACACCTGTGTACGAGTCGTACCCCCGTGTATGTACACCCGTGTACATTCGAGTCGTACCCCCCGTGTATGTACACCCGTGTACGTGTCATACCCCCCGTGTATGTACACCCATGTACGAGTCGTACCCCCGTGTATGTACACCCGTGTACGTGTCGTACCCCATGTATGTACACCCGTGTATGTGTCCTACCCCCCGTGTATGTACACCCATGTACGTTCGAGTCGTACCCCCCGTGTATGTACACCCGTGTACGTGTCCTACCCCCGTGTATGTACACCCGTGTACGTTCGAGTCGTACCCCCCGCGTGTATGTACACCCGTGTATGTGTCGTACCCCTGTGTATGTACACCCGTGTACGAGTCGTACCCCCCGTGTATGTACACCCGTGTACGTTCGAGTCGTACCCCCCTGTGTATGTACACCTGTGTACGTGTCCTACCCCCCGTGTATGTACACCCGTGTACGAGTCGTACCCCCCGTGTATGTACACCCGTGTACGTTCGAGTCGTACCCCCACCCGTGTATGTACACCCGTGTACATGTCCTACCCCCGTGTATGTACACCCGTGTACGTTCGAGTCGTACCCCCCCGTGTATATACACCCGTGTACGTGTCGTACCCCCCGTGTATGTACACCCGTGTACGAGTTGTACCCCCGTGTATGTACACCCGTGTACGTTCGAGTCGTACCCCCGTGTATGTACACCCGTGTACGTGTCCTACCCCCGTGTATGTACACCGGTGTACGAGTCGTACCCCCCGTGTATGTACACCCGTGTACGTGTCGTACCCCCTGTGTATGTACACCCGTGTACGTGTCCTACCCCCAACCGTGTATGTATGACCCGTACCCTCACCCACAGACGTATGGAGCGTACCCCAGGCCCCAACACCAGCACCTCCACACAACATAGCGCATGTACGAGTCGTACCAAGCCAGACACAAGGACAGCACTGTACAAAAAAATGCACGAAGTACACACCGTACACACGCTAAAAACGCACGTACACAACCAGGACAAAGCAAAACAACACAAGAATACATCATTCGAATGGCACAAATCCACAAAACATGTCGAACAAGCTCAAAAACAACACAATCACTGACCTGCAACTGCCAAAATCCAAAACAGAGGCCCAAAACACAACCACTCCTTATAACACACCCACCCAAAGTTCAAACACAGCCACACCCACCAATGGACCAATAAAAAGGGCCCACACACACAAACCATGAGCCTTTGCAACAGACTCACTGCTGCCAGACCCCAGAGACAACCTACAGCACCATACTAGAAGCCTTACCACACCTTACACTTGCACACCTTCACACACACACCTTCACAAACACCCCCACATCACATTCACACACACACCTGCACAACCACACACCCACAACCATCCACACCCCCCAGCACCATCCACACCCACACCCCTCACCATGCCCACTAACAAGAATCCAAAGTTCACTAGCCGAGAGTTGGAGGTCCTTGTCGATGAAATCCTCAGAGTTGAGACACACCTCTTTCGAACATTGGTCAGACAGACCACCATTACAGAAAAAGCATCCATGTGGCAGACCATCGTCGATGCTGTGAATGCTGTTGCGGACACCAGAAGGACCAGGCATGAATGCCAAGCCAGGTGGTACGATCTGCGGAGGAGGGTCCGAGCCAAAATGACGGACGAACACAACCAGGCCAACGTCACTGGAGGAGGGCCGCCCCGCAGACCCGTACACTACCATCCCTGGGAGGAGAGGGTGATGGCCATACTGCCGGTGGTGGCAGTGGACGGATTAGATGGACTCCGAGACCCGGGTGAGTACACAAACAACTCACCTCACATGGGGGGAACGTCATCCACAACCAAACTCACAAACAGGCACGCAACCACCCCAAGCTATCGCATGACTCAACCACACTCCATGAACACGCACATGCCACCAGCGCCACCATGCCCCATGCACCCAGCTGGACAATGTCAAGTCACAGGCCACAGAAAACACCAACACAAAACACGGTAACCCGGATGGCGGGAGTGTGGGCCCCAAAAATCACATAGTGCAACTCAGAAGCAGACAACAATGCCCTCTGCCGATATGGCCTAGGTCACAGCCAGACAAACACTGTGTCCCCACACAGGAAAGACTCGCCAGCAAATGGCGGACGCCTTGCATCAACACATGGGGGTGACGGCACGTTCTTGCACATGACAGCAGCTAATGAACAGCCAACACTGTGAAAGAGTGGCAGCACACACCACCACAGCAGCAGTGCAGACACACACACTACACCCAATGGGTGCCTGGAGATCAGAAACAAACTCACATCAACAAGCCAAGGGCCATTCAAAGATCTGCGAACAGTCTGTGCCCAGGAAGCTGGGCTGAGGTGACAGAGGGTGACACACAGAGGGAGGGAGAGGGGGACAGAGAGGGAGGGAGACACAGGGAGACGGACAGAGGGAGGAGGCTGACACACGGAGGGAGGGAGAGGGGGACAGAGAGGGAGGGAGACACAGGGAGACGGACAGAGGGAGGAGGCTGACACACGGAGGGAGGGAGAGGGGGACAGAGAGGGAGGGAGACACAGGGAGACGGACAGAGGGAGGAGGCTGACACACGGAGGGAGGGAGAGGAGAACAGAGAGGGAGGGAGACACAGGGAGACGGACAGAGGGAGGAGGCTGACACACAGAGGGAGGGAGAGGGGGACAGAGAGGGAGGGAGACACAGGGAGACGGACAGAGGGAGGAGGCTGACACACAGAGGGAAGGAGAGGGGGACAGAGAGGGAGCGAGAAAGGGACACACAGGGAGAGCAAATCAGCCTTGTGGGGTGTGGGGATATCTACTCGTCAGCAGGTGGACTGCGTGCATGTAGACAAGGGTGGCCAGTGCCAGAACCCCCCCTCTTCTCCATGGCAAAACACAGGGCCATGTCACAACCTGTGCACGAGCACAACGACAGCTACCTGCATCATATAAGTGTGTGGAACCACTCCATGTGCACACATACAGTGCTACACGGAAGGCGCCAATGCATGGCTCGCCACACCTGCCCACTCCACTGCTGACTGCTGTCACAATTGACGCAGCAAGTAAGACTGTGCCACACATAGGTAAAGTCTCAAAAGCTGTGGCCAAGGGACATACCCATGCACAAGTGCACTGTCAGTGGAATGCAAGACATATACAAATTCCCAGAGGAAATGTGCCAACTTTCAAAACAATGAAACATGGATGTTGCATGGAACAAAATTAACATTGTCTCTCACACACAGGTCAACGTCGTCGATCACCCCCCAACACTGGGGGGGAAGACACACAGGATCCGGCTCGGCGGGATGACGGAGCCACCTGCAGCGACGACTCTCACCACTCTGTGGACGAACCCAACCCCGACCAACCTGGCCCCTCTGGTGTCCAACGACCTGCAGCACCTGCGTCAGGTACAACTGGGCCAACCACCACCCCCACTCCTGCCACATCCCAGGAGACACCCAGGATCCCTGCCCCACCACCACAATGCAGCCAGGCTGGCCAGGAGGGACACGGTGTCCCGGGCACCCAGGAGGAGGCAGGCGACAACGCCAATGCCACCCCTCAGGGGTCCCGGAGACCCGATGTGCCCACAAGGGCAGGCCAGGTGCAAGTGGGCAGGGGTGGTGGGAGTGGAGGACGGCGGAGGCGCGAACCTGACCAGTTGGCTGGGGAACCGGTATATTCCCATGTCCGAAACATCCTGGACACATACCGGCAGGACACCACGGGCATGGCCCAGGTTGTGTCCATCCTCGAGGGGATCAAGACCCAGCAGGCCCAGCAACATGCGGAGCAACATGCCTGTCTTCTGCAACACCAACGGAGGATGGAGGACAGACAGGCTGAGCTTGTGACGGTGTTCACGGGAATTCACAGTACACTCCGTCGGATGGCCGACAACATGGGCAACCCTCCCTGTGCCATCAGGCGTAGAACATCACCACCCACAGGGAGGGATGAGGAGGAGGAGGAGACATCCGACGGAGCATCCCAAACATCATCACAGCCTGCTTCTGAGGGTCCCCGCAGGAGGGGGGGTTGTCCACTGAAAAGACCGTGAGGGTCGGCGCAACAGCACCATCTCCCAGGACACCTGGCCTGGCGCCTGGCCCACTGGAGCAACAGCAGCACAGCATCAAAAGACATTCTCTGCCACATGGACTTGCCGATCACTGTCTGACCAATGTTGACAAAGACTGTGGCATGGACTCTGAGGATTTCAAATGGCAAGGACACCAACTCCCCAAGTGAACTTTGGATTCCACACACCCGGAATGCCCCTCATGTCAAACCCCCCCCCCCACCCCAATCAAAATAAAAAGTCACACCATAAAGAGAAAGATGCCTACTGATTGCATTATTACCTTACATGTGTCTTGTAAAGTCTAACTATGCCAGAGTTCTCATTTGACTTCAACCATCCACACCCTGGGGCCTGAGTCTGGCACAGGACACACATGGGTCACATTGTATTAGGCAAGACAGACATGGAGCACCATACACACCCGTGATGGGCCCAACCAGCTGAGGGGGTGGCCGCACAACCGTGCCGACAGACATATTGAGTACAGCGGCAGCCATGCGCAGGGGTCAGGGATCATGTGGAGTGTCCTGGGGGGCACCCAGGTATGTGTGGACAGGTGGCAGAACCATGTCCTGCAAGCTTGAGTCAGGTGGATGCAGTGAATGGTGGCCTGGCCAAAGTTGGATGCATGGGGATGGTACATGTCACAATACCCACACAGTCATGGACTACATGCACAATACAGAGTCTAATCCCACACAAACAGCTTGCATCTTGCTACTCTACACATAGACACATAGCCACTATCTCGGAAAACCATGCCAGACATGCCGGATGCACCGTGGCAACACACCAGCATTGACTGAGAAGAGGCACCTTGGAGGCATAGGGACACCTTTATTAGTCATGTATTCGGGATTGCAGAGGCAACTCGGAGTACACATGAACGGGTCATGTGGAGTAACATGTGGGTCCAACACTGGAACCCCCCTTCTGCAGCACAAATGCGTGATAGCCATGGAACTGGCACACAAGTGTCGGCTAACAGCTAAACACCCCCTGCTGCTCACGGAGAGACTGCCATACACCATTGATCCGCTGATGTGGAAGTCCCACAGCATGTCAAGCCAAGGCAAACCGTATGTGTCCGAGGGCAGTGTAACACACATTGATGGCATCATCACATTCCACAATCCCATCACTGATGACTGTCAACAAGTCTGACCATCTATTCAGGTGTACCCAGCTGCATGTAATGTGTACCATGGTGATGCAACATGTCTGCAGAGGAACCAAACATCGACAGGGGCAGTGTGCATACATCGTGAACAACTGCCACACCCAATACACCCCTGATGCATCCCTTACCCTAAGGAGACTTCCAAACGTGTCCGTGCCTGTAACGCTGAGTCAGCACACGATGACGTGTCCATGAGGAATAGCAGTGCCACAACAATGCAACCAGCAGACGGCATGCGCAAGTACCTGGGGATGAGAGACACACCAGAAGTCAGCCACAAAAAGCACAGCCACTTGCATGTGCATGTACTCGACACATGTAAGGATAACAACATGCCAGGTCACAATTATGACTGGGGAAATACACATCACTGCCACCATCACTCCAGTGACACATCCACACACTCCTCTGACTCACGTGGCATACATGCAGATGGACACACACATCGCAACACATGCCACACGGGGACCAATGCGTGCACACACAGACACTGGTACTCACCACTAAGCAAAGAAGTTGCGTATGAGCCGAGTCCGGATGTCCTCTTGCGGAACCACGTCCTCCACATCACTAACCCCATTGCCAAGACCTTCATCCTCCACGGGTGGATGGTCCTGATCATCTTGATCCAGGATGAGTGGCACAGCTTTCTCAACTGCCATGTTGTGCAGCATGCAGCACACCATGAAGATTTTGCAGACCTACGCCGGGGCATATGGAGCGCGCCGCCGGTCTTGTGGAGGCATCGGAATCGGCTCTTCAGGAGGCCAAACGTCCTCTCTATCACTCGCCTTGTCCGACCATGGGCGGTGTTGTAGCGGAGCTGGGCCGGCGTGATGGGGTTGCGGAGAGGTGTGATCAGCCAAGGCATGTTGGGATAGCCAGCGTCCCCTACATGGAAAGCACATGGACATAAGTAGGACAGGAGAAGCGGTCGTGCTGGAAGTCTACGCAAAATACAGGACAGACAGACTGTACCCACCAACAACACATGCTCGTTCGTTGCGCAGCTGCGTCATCATTTCAGGCATCCTGCTACGCCTCATGAATTAGGCATTGTGTGCTGATCCTGGAAAACGAGCACAGACATGTGAAATCACCATGTTGGACAGACACACCACAAGGGCATTGATGGAGTGGTAGTGCTTGCGATTCCTGTACGCTACCTCCTGTGCCTGTGGTGGTACCAAAGCCACATGTGTCCCATCTATGGACCCAATGACATTGGGCATCCCACCCAGGGCATAGAATCCACGCTTGACCCCAGTCAACATTTCAGGGGTTGGGAAATGGATGAAGTCATCCAGGTGAATCAACATGGCCTCTAAGAAATCATGCAGCACACGGCAGAACATGCTCTGGGACATGCCACCAACATGAGCTATGGTATTTTGAAAGGTACCCGTGGCAAGAAAATGTAGGGCTGCCATTACCTTCAGCTTTGGTGTCAGTGCCGTAGGATACCTGTGCAGCGGTTGCAGGTGCGGTGCCAGTCTCGCCGTCAACTCCAGAATCAACGGTTGGGGGAAGCGGTAGCACCGGATACAGTCATTCTCCCGCATGGCAGCCAAGTCCGGAATTGGTCGGGGAAGAGGCGGCGCTCTGCAGTAATTTGGAAGTGACAAGGAAGAGTGAGTGCACTACAACAACAATTTATTTGTACTGAGCACATGTTAATCTGTCAATACACATATGCTACATACGGAGTCAGGTATGTGCCACATGCCCTGGACACGTATGGCTGCCAGGTGACACTCCTACCAAGACCCAGCTACACACGGAGATTGTGAACCTCCACATGCCATGGCATGGGATTGGCTGTGTCCCAGTGTAAGTGAACAGCCAGACGCAAGACAGGAGTGACATACATCCCCACATCAGCAGAAGTAGGATGTTGATTGCAGAGACTGGTAGCGGAACACTAGGGCCACAGGTCACATGACATTACACTAGGACAGCCCACACACCTTGCCATGAAGGTGTACATGTGAAGACTCACCACACATTCATAGAGAGGATGCAGACATGTCCTTGTTATGCTACTCCGTGTCCCATGCATACATACGCACCTCACATCCAATACCACTTGTGGCCTGGTGTGCGGAACAGTGTGCCATGTCAATCCACACACACACACATGTTGGTTGCTGCAACAGCTGCTGCTTTTGAGGGAGCTCCAACATCAAGCTAATGGGAACCCCCCACACATACATGACATAGTCACATCGTGCACCGTGGGTAGTGACATGTCAGGTGTGGTAACCCCTGTACCGGGCCTCAGGGGACACTCCCGTGTGTTGTTGTCCGTGCCATGCCAGTGACGCTCATCCCAAGTGTGCAGTACGACATGCACACATGTCAAAGGAGTCAAGGGCATGCCTGGAACACATTGCACCGTCACACATTACATGTGTACACATCTCATCATACATCTGGTGCCTTCTCGACTCAGGAGTAATATGCCACATCACAGCCTTTCACACCTGTGCCCCACACATGTAGTACTGGCCAGACAATGCCTTGATGTCCATCCATGGACAAGTATGTCAGCCCTATTCCTTCCTGTGTGCTGCCTGTCACCACTGTGATGTGTGAAAACCACCGTACTTTCGCAAAGAGGGCCTGTGTATGTTCCCGTATCACTATGGGAGTGCTGCTGTATGTGTACCCGTAGTGATGGTGAGCATACGCACGTGTCTACGGTCCGTACCACTATGGGTGTTCTCGCGTATGCGTACTCATGGTGGTACAGACCGTACACACGCCTGTACGCTCACTATCACTATGAGTACGCATACGCGAGATCACCCATAGTGATAGTGAGCGTACACGCGTGTGTACGGTCCGTACCACTATGGGTGTTCTCGCGTATGCGTACTCATGGTGGTACGGACCGTACACACGCGTGTACGCTCACTATCACTATGGGTGATCTTGCGTATGCGTACTCATAGTGATAGTGAGCGTACAGGCGTGTGTACGGTCCGTACCACCATGAGTATGCATATGCGAGAACACCCATAGTGGTACGGAGCGTACACACGCCTGTACGGGCCGTTGATATGCATTTGGGGTGCCCTAGGGCCCCGGAACGCACCGTACCTGTGTGTGAAGCTCCAAATTACATAGGGGACACACGAGGGACAAGTATAAAGGCCTACATGCATGCTGGTTGTCATGGAGACCAAGTTAAAAGTTTGAATTTGTTCCGGAAGGTGCACAGCAGAAGTCAGTTGGAATGAATCTACTTTGTTGCAATGTGTTTGTGAAGTTGACATCATGCTGAAGACAAAAACACAATAAGAACCCACTGACTGTGCTAGGTTTGAAGGGATTGGAGGAAACATAGGATGCAAATGTGAGTGACCAATCACTCTGTACTCCTGTGCATGAAACAGGCCAGCAAGGCAGATATAAGGCAGCCAGGTCCCATGAGGGAGCACTTGCCTGCACATCTTTGTATTCCACGACCCAGCTGCTGCTACTGATTCCCTGGAACCATGTCAAGGGCTGTGGAGAGGTCACAGCCTTTCACCCTGGAGGAGAACCTGGCTTTGCTGGATGTGATCCTCCCACAGTACCCCCTGCTGCATGGGCGACCAGGGTATCAGGTGAGTGCAGACTCCACTGGCACAGACTGAGTCCCTTTTTTGTGACTGTGACTTCTGGCATTGTGTCCAGGTGTGACACACATGCTATGTACTGTAGGGGGGGGTCCCAGGGGGGGAATGCCTGATGTCTCCCAGCCAGGGCATGCTGTGGTGCATGTCTGCCGTCCTCACTAGCATGGTGTTTACTGTGACAATCACTGCATGGTGCATGCCACATTCTGCCTGTCTTGTCCTCCTGGGAATGTAGCCTCTACAGTCCTCATGTGATTCTGTGGTCAGCACAGTGTGACAGGTGACTGTACCCACAAATGTGTGTTAGTTCTGTGTACCTGTGCGGAGAGTGTCCACATGATGTGTTCGTACCCTGGACATGGGTGTGTGTGTGTAAGTCCCCTGTCATGTGGGTGGGTGCATATGTGGAGTGTAGCACCCCAGCTGCATGAGGGATGGATATACCCTGGCCATGTGATGTGAGCAGGGAGCAGTGCTGTGTGTCTGACGTGCAGAGCCAGCCCCACACCTGTGAGCCTCCCCCCCCCCAGTCTAGTGGCACATGTGCAGAGTGAGGTATGTCGCTGCATTTGGCAATGGTAGGTGAATGTCCTGTGCCTGTGTGTGTCTGTGTACTCTGCTGCGGTAGCGTCAGTGGCCTGTGGCATGTGACTGCTTTGAGGTGCTGCACATAATCCTGGTGTAGCTTGTGATGCACAGTGTGAACCTGGATCATTGATTGTGTCGTTGCCCTCATTCCACCTGTGTACTTTCCATGGCACGTACTGCTTTTGCCCTTCCCCAGAGGATCATGTCCCTATGACAAAGGTGCAATGCGTAGGATGCATACTATGCCTTCTTGTAAACAGAAAATGTGTTCTAATATGTGTCCCTGTGACATGTGCCAGGTGTATTGATGTAGTGTCACTTGTTCATCCTCACAGGTAGGCGCCTCTGCCAAGGAGCAGATATGGCTGACCGCCGTCAGCGCCGTGAGGAGTGCGGATGGTCGGAAGCGGCGCCTGTCCAAGGTGAGGAAACGCTGGCAGGATATCCGGTGCTGGACGCGGAGGATCGCACGGGTCCTGCTGGGGGACTCACCTGAGACCCATAAGAACCGCGGGCGCCGCCGACTGACCCACATCCACAAGCGTGTGCTGGCGGTGGTATTTCCAGACTTGGAGAGGCGCTTACAGGAGAAGCAGCAGCAGGAAGGGGGTAGGTACATGTGTGCTTGTTGTGTTTCACCAGCATTTGTAAGTGCACAGTTGCATGGATACACTGCCAGGGTTTAAAGGTGCTCTGCAGATCCAGTTACCCACAGTATAGCTGTGCTCTCCTGCCTCCCTTCCCCTCCTTGCAATGTGTTCCCTGGTCTGTGTGTTGTCACTCCTTCCCAAGGTAATGTAGGCTGGCGCTTTCTCCACGTGAACTATGCCTGTAGCATCATGTGTGGGGGTGGTGTGTAACAGGTTTGGGGACCTTGCCTGTGCCCTGTCCAGATCAGTACATGTGGGTTCCATGTCAGTTGGCACTGATGCAGAGTCCAGACATGGGAGTTAGTCTCACAAGTGTCATGCCTTACAGCGCGCATGTCCTATGTTGTGGCCTGTGACATGATGTGCATGAGTGTGCGATACGCATAGTGCAGGGATGGTGGCGTGTGTTGCAGTCATTCCCATTCAGGACCATGGAGTTGTGTTGCCACTACTGTCCCCTGGGGCATATTTTCATAGGTGTCATGTGTGTCATCACAAAATGTGGACACTCTCAGTGTCTACAGCATAGGTTGTGCTCTGTGCCATTGTCCCCTGGCACCATGTATATTGACGTGAAATGTAGTACACGTGTCCACTGTACAGCATGACTTGATTTTCCTTGTTCATAGTCACAGTGGCCAGTGCCTGTGTGTCTTGTTACAATCATCTGATGATGGCCATTTGTACATGATTATTTGGACAGGCGCACCTTGGGTATTTGGCGTCCAATCTTGCATTTATGCATCCCCTGTGTATTTCACCCAGACTAAGAGATGTAAGTGCCACCTGTGTCTCAACAAATTGTCTCATGTAGGGGGTGGTTGGTGTGGGCCAAGCCTACATGTCAAAACCAGAATTCTCCTTGCTTGGTCTGGCCAGTGTGTGATGTTTGTCTGGACATACACTCAAGGTGCAGTGAGGCAGTCATGTTGGGCATGTTTTCAGTATTACCTATGCAGCATGTGCCTCAAGTTCATGGATTTGGTCCCTCCTCATCCCTATTTTCGGCAAAGCTGTGTGGTGCAGATGCAGTGCTGGATTGTCCCCAGGGCCTGGCTCCTATGTCAAACTCCATTTCATGTCATTTGCTATTGTGTCATGCTCTCCATGGATTTTCATTGGCATGGTGGGTCAACCAACTGTGTGTTGCATGCCCTACATCTGTACCTTGTTTTGTAGATGTTACTGAACTTTCTTTGCAGGCTATGCACTGTAACCTATGTAGATTGGACTCATGTGACATATGTATACAGGTGTGTGATTAATTGCTGTCTCTTCACCTTGCCCACAGCATCGTCGGGGGACACGGAGGGAGACATGAGCACAGACGGAGCGGAGGGACCGAGCACCAGTGCCAGCGTTGACATCGTGGCTGGCACATTGAGTGGTACAGAGGCGGAGGAGAGTGAGGCCGAGGACCTGTCCACTGGCACCACCGAATATGAAGCGGACGGGTCCGAGGATGATCTCTCCGAGTGGGCGGAGGCTGCACCACCAGCTGACAGCGGAACAACATCGCACCCCACCGCCTCCATTGCCATCAGCCGCCTCCCACTTGCTCGTGTCCCTTCCCAACGTCCACGGTCACCACATGTCTCCTTCCTGCCAGGCACCGCACCCCCTGCCCCTGTCTCCACTGCTGCCGCCAATGCCGAGTCTGTGGACATCCAGCGGCAGTTGCAGGTTGGTCAGGCTGCGATCCTTAATGTCCTCCATGGCCACAGCCAAGTGCTGCACAACATGGAGGCATACTTGGAGGGCATTTTTTCGTCGCAGGCTGACCAACGCCAGTTGCTGAGGTCCATAGACTCGACACTGACATTAGCAGTGGGTCTCCTGCAGCGCTACGTCCCACCCCCTACCCCTGCCCCATCCACACTTCCCACTCCCATGCCTGTCCCACGTACACCCAGACGTCAGCATGCACCCACCACAACAGACACAGGCACCACACCAGCAGGGAAGGTCATACGCACACCTCCTGGCACGCACACACAGGGTGAAGTAGGCACACCTACTGGGTCGGGGGGCAAACATAAGACACGCAGCCAGAGTGGGAGTCTGCATTCCACCCAATCCACTCCCTCCAAATCCCCACCCCTCAGCTCTCCTGGCCACATATCCGGCAAGGACTCCTTCATGGCCGCTCTGTCTCTGAGCCCCACTGTGACACCACCCCGCAAGCGGTCAAGGGAGTCCCCGGTCAGGGTGGTTGAGACCCCCCCCTGTCCACACCCTCCCCCAGTGGCGCTGCGACCCATCCCTCCGCCCCCCCTGCTCCTTGGGGCCTGTGGTTCCTTCGGGTGCAGGGGAGACGCTGGAGGACCTTGCTAAGGTGTGCAGCGAGATCCTGGCCTCCGCCTTTGGCCCTGCCCCACCCCCTGTGGTGGAGTCCTCCATCCCTGCACCCACGACGCCTACCCTTCGCCCTCCTGTCCCTGCGGTGCCTGGTCCTTCCCCCCCACATGATGCCCTCCTCGCTGTGGAATACGAAGGAGTCTGACTGTGCAGGCAAGCTAGGGGACACGCGTCCCACTGTGTCCCCCGTCCAGCTGTGACTCATGGACTGCCCTATGGGCTTTGTAAATATTGAACTTTCTACGAACACACTATTTAAGATCATGCTGATTAAAGCCATTTTTGTTTCCTTTGAATACTACTGCTTTTCTGATGTTGCTGTTGGTGGGGCTGCTACATGATTTTGGGTGGTAATCATGTGTTGGGTGTGTGGGAAATGTAGTAGTGTGCTGGTCATAGGGGGGACCCTGGTATCTGTGTGCCATCACACGGTGTTAGCTAGGTTTCTCTGTTCTTGTAAGCAGTTACTGCATGGTGAAATTGTCCCAAGGTGTATTCCTTCCTCTGTGTACCCTGACATCTTCCCTGCAGGGTGTTCCCAATATTTAGCGCTGAGCTGTGTGTACATTAGCTGGGTGTGTGACGGACTCCTTCAACTTTGCACATGCATGCTGAGCGATGTCTCCACCTGCATCATTCGTGGCATCCTTGGTAGTCATTGTACTTGTGTATGTGGACTATTGACATGACTTCATGTGGACATGTTTTCTTTTCGGCGCTATGCATGCGTATACTCCCAGCCTCGCACACATGTGGTACATGTACTGCAGGGTCTTTGTGCACCTGACTGCCATTTGTGGGCATGGTATCTGTGGCTACTCTACCCTTTGCGTTCCATGGGCACTGCTGGGAGTGTTAGGCACCCACCCCTTCTGTGTCTGGGCACTGCTGGGAGTGTTAGGCACCCACCCCTCCTGTCTCTGGGCACTGCTGGGAGTGTTAGGCACCCACCCCTCCTGTCTCTCGGCACTGCTGGGAGGCCTCTGCACCCACCCCTCCTGTCTCTGGGCACTGCTGGGAGTGTTAGGCACCCACCCCTCCTGTCTCTGGGCACTGCTGGGAGTGTTAGGCACCCACCCCTCCTGTGTCTGGGCACTGCTGGGAGGACTCTGCACCCACCCCTCCTGTCTCTGGGCACTGCTGGGAGTGTTAGGCACCCACCCCTCCTGTGTCTGGGCACTGCTGGGAGTGTTAGGCACCCACCCCTCCTGTCTCTGGGCACTGCTGGAAGGACTCTGCACACACCCCTCCTATTTCACAATATGTACGCTTAGAACATACACATGTGTGGGTTCACTCCATGCATACGAGGTGGGGGTACGTGTCGTACATACACGGTTGGGGTGGGGGGTACGCTCCATGCATACGCGGGTGAGGGTACGGGTCGTACTTACACTGTTGGGGTGGGGGGTACGCTCCATGCATACGCGGGTGAGGGTACGGGTCGTACTTACACTGTTGGCATGGGGGGTACGCTCCATGCATACGCGGGTGAGGGTACGGGTCGTACTTACACTGTTGGGGTGGGGGGTACGCTCCATGCATACGCGGGTGGGGTACGGGTCGTACTTACACTGTTGGGGTGGGGGGTACGCTCCATGCATACGGGGTGGGGGAACGGTCCGTACGTACACTATTGGCATGGGGGTACGCTCCATACGTACGCGGGTGAGGGTACGGGTCGTTCTTACACTATTGGCATGGGGGTACGCTCCATACGTACGCGGGTGAGGGTACGGGTCGTACTTACACTGTTGGGGTGGGGGGTACGCTCCATGCATACGCGGGTGAGGGTACGGGTCGTACTTACACTGTTGGGGTGGGGGGTACGCTCCATCAATACGCGGGTGAGGGTACGGGTCGTACTTACACTGTTGGGGTGGGGGTATGCTCCATGCATACGCGGGTGAGGGTACGGGTCGTACTTACACTGTTGGCATTGGGGGTACGCTCCATGCATACGCGGGTGAGGGTACGGGTCGTACTTACACTGTTGGGGTGGGGGGTACGCTCCATGCATACGCGGGTGAGGGTACGGGTTGTACTTACACTGTTGGCATTGGGGTACGCTCCATGCATACGCGGGTGAGGGTACGGGTCGTACTTACACTGTTGGGGTGGGGGGTACGCTCCATGCATACGCGGGTGGGGTACGGGTTGTACTTACACTGTTGGGGTGGGGGGTACGCTCCATACGTACGCGGGTGGGGGTACGGTCCGTACATATCCATACCCACGCTGTGGAATGCTTGTGCGGGCCGTACTCAGGCCTTTGCCACGTGGGTACGAGCCGTCCCGCCATTGTTGGGGTGACGTAGGTGTGGGCGTGGTACGACTCGTACCCACGCTCTTAAGGCGTGGGTATGGGACGTACCTGTATTGTTGTGTTGCCGGTTCGCGTCGTCAAGCACTTCCGTTGTGGCCGTCGCTGGCTTTGCTGGACACGCCCCCACCCCCTCGTAGTGACCAGGGCCTGAGGGTCAGGTATGTCCAGGGCATGTGTGCTGTGTGACTTTGGTGGGGGGTTTGTGGCCTGCCCCTGCCCCCCCCCTTTGCCCCTGGGTGTTGTTCTGACCTTCTGCGGCGTCTGCGTCGGCACCTGTAGAGGAGGTCAACTGCTATGAGGGCCGGGATGACACGTAGGTTCGGGTCCATGTCTGTCCGTCGCGTACAGGTACACCTTGTTCGCGTCGTCCTGATTTCCCAGCAGTTTTTGGCAGCCGGAAAATATTCACCATGCGGGATGACGTTGGTGCGAATCGTGATTCCTGGTTCGTGAATGGCAGGCTGCGTGCGTCCCGACGTCACGTCGGCGCTTTCCCGGATCACATTTGTACGTTTATTTTCGTCGGTCGGGGTTTTGTACGATTCGTACGGAAATGGTGTTTCCGTGCGAATCGTAATTCCATGGTTGTATATTTTGACGACCGGGTACGCGTCGGACGGAGAATATGCTCCGTCCGACGGTTCGTACCCGGTTTTTACAGGATCGTGATCGGCACCCAAATATTTAATGCTTCTGATACAGAGGGCCTTGCCCACCTTTTTAAACTTGTGGGATCCGGGCTTATTTCTATACCAGCCTTTATCCATTCTGATGGTTTCCCTTGGTGCTCCAGTTAATTTGCAGAATGCTAGTTCTCATATTATTGCTTCGCAATGGATGCTTGTTTTGTGGATCTGCCAAACCAAGTCAAGTTGCAATTGCACCGTGATTGAATGTGGCAGCTTTTTGGTCCGATGCCAATAACATCCTTTGCCATCGACTACTGGCTGACCTTCCAATATGCCCACTTCCCCTGTGTGAAACCTGTGTTGCACTGCCTCCAGTGCCCTTTTCAATGGGCCCTGGATTAAGATCTGCTATAGGGTCCATTATCAGACATGAGCCATGGGTTGGCGCCTGTTGTGTGATCCTCTGCTTGGACCAATGGCAGACTTGAGTACCTGTGCCTGTGCGTAGTGCCTCACTGACTAGAATTTTATTGAGGTTAACGAAGGTTGCGCTGGCATGCACCTAACTGCCTCTGGATATGAGGAGCATGTGTGCTTGTTCGATCTACTAAACTGGATGGCTTCCCTTTTTAATATGGAAGGAACAGAAAACATTATGGAATACATTGCTTTCCGATTTTCCCGTCGCATTTTAGTCTCTGATGACTACCTATGAATGGATGGGTTTTTGAGTGCCCAATTAGCGAAATGTTTCCATCTTGCAATACACAACATTTTGATTGGGCTTCATGACTATCCTACTTGGAATACCACTTTGCCGCTGCTTACTGTTATTTATTTTATTTTTTTAGAGTTTTTTATAGCACAAACTAGACCCGAGACATCGGGTATCAGAGCCCTTTACATAAGCACCAGTTTTGTTACAGATTAACGCATTCAATTAATTTTTTTCTAGGCACAGGGAAATTAAGTGGCTGTATTTTTCAGGAAATGCTCTGACTCTGTAAGTAATTAAAATAGGTGTTGGCTTAAGGCCACGTGCTCGTCCAATAAAATAAACTCTATGTTTTCGAAAGTGAATAGTTTGTGTACTGGCTGAAATGGTAGAATTATTAAGATAAGAATGACCACCAACTCATTATTCATTACATTCATTTAGGGCCAGATGTACGACCCTTGTAAATTGAGCCTCGCAATTTGCGAGGCGCAATTTACAATGTACTACAGTGTCAGAGACACTGAATGCGATTCCCAATGGGGGTCGCAAAATGCGAGGCTCATGAAAATTAATGAGCCACTCGCAATTTGCGACCCCATTGGGAATGGCTGGCCCTCCCAGGGATGGTGGTTTGCCGAGCTCAGCAGACCTCCATGTCTGGGACTGCTTGTCAATAAAGCCGTTTTTAATGAAATGTTTTCATTTCATTATTTAAGGCATTTAGTGGTCCCTTAGACCAATGCCTCCCCTTAAAAAATATTTCAGATCCAGTAACAAAAGGGGGTGGGGTCCCCTGGGGACCCCTTTCCATTTGTGACTGCATTACCACCCTCTTGAAGAGGGTGGTAATTTGCAAGTGTTTTCGGCCACAATTGCGTCGCAACACATTGGTACATGGCTTGTGGCTCGCTATTAGGAAGGGAACGCCCCTTCCTAATAGCGAGTCGCAAAACACTATTTGCGAGTCGCAAATTATTTGCGACTCGCAAAGTAGTGATTGTACATGGCCCTATCAGAAATAGCATGCCTAAACGGGTCACAAAACCGTTTGCGCATGCTAATTCTCGTTGTACGTCTGGCCCTTAGTGTGTATCTCTTGGATTTATTACATTTCACATCACTGGACTAAATAAAGCCTTGTATTCATTGCAGGCAAAAAGGCATATAGCATACATGCAATCCTGCAATCCCTGTATAAAAACCTGTCTCTAACTTCTTTATATTGGAGGCTTGTGACACACCCAGTTGCCTATTACAATAAAATGATGTCAGACCTCAACTATAATAACGTATTAAATTTGACTCCTGACCTCATAATGCCGCTGTTGGAGCCAGCAGCCATGCTTAAGGTAGGTCTAGCCACAGAGCATAAATAAAGCAGCTGTTCACGGCGCAAAATCAAACATTGCTTTTCTGTCTTCTGCTCTTGTTTTCTAGCTGTATAGTCACAAGCAAAAGTGGAGATATTTATGGTAACATGTTTAATTTTTCCATTCTCTAGGTAATTACTGAATAATTTGAATCTTTCTGCATGTTTCTACACTTTCCAAAGTACTATGCCTTTAAAAAAGAAACTGACTCACAATTAACAGATTCTATTATTTTTTGTGAACAAATATATAACAGCTTTTCGGTGTGCTTAATTTTGCACTACAGATTGTATTTTTAGTCTTCATGTTTGCAAACATGCTTTCTCATTAATTTGAAAGTGCTATGCATCAAGGATTTAAGTGGTTTGTGGGAAAGGCAATGGTTTTATATTGAAGAAAGTACCCCTTGCTGTACATGATAGGCAGTCACCTCAGAATTCCATAGCCTTATAAAAAACTCGGCCTTTGTCTTCTTTCCCCCACATTGTCATGGAGCTCCTCGGTGACTTGCAATAGCCTTATACTTAGCCTTATACTGTAAGGCAGGCAGTACTTTATCCTATTTATAGTACACGCGATTTCTGCAAAATGATATTTCTGCACAGATCACTCAGTGAAAATATATAGTCTACACTGGCTAAATGGTGCATGTTAGGGTTAAATTACCCTGGAACTAGTGAAATATGTGCAATTTGCAAATGTTAGTTAAAAAATGCTCGATCACAAATGCAATCTATGCAATGCTAGTTATATATTTATTACATTTGCTTTTATAGTGCACAGTTGCCTACATGTCTTCCAGTTGCTAGAAAGTCATGGCACAGCAAAAAGAGGAAGAGGGAGGAAACCAACTAAAACAAAAAAATAAATAACAGTAACCAGAACATGTACGACTCCTGGCACTAAAAAGGAAGCAAGTAGATCCACAATAGGTGTTTTATAAAAAAAAACATAACAAAAGAGGCACATCTTTAGGGCCTTGCAAAAAGCAAATGTTTATCCACTGTTAATAAGTTAGATAGTAAAGGACATGGCTTAGAGTTTGAAGGATGGTGACGGAGTACTCTGTCGGCCAAAACTTTCTGTCCACACACCCTAACTTAAGTCAGATGGATAGCCAGATTTAAACAGACAGAGTAAGATTTATGTAATCATTGTAAACCTTCCCCGACAGCCCAAGAGAGTACGGATAATCGAATATCAGCCGTTTACAGTAGCCATTAGGATGCCTTTTGTTCTGTCCTTCACCACCAGGAATATTCCGAAGGCTCTAAATTTGGCGGATAGAGTAAAGACAGTGTGGCTGACACAAAGGGGCCTATTTGGATGGCGGGCGGGCTTTAGTCCGCCTGCCACCCTAGTGGTGCAGCGGTCCTGCACTGGCAATTAGGATGCCACCGCTACTGTGGCGGTGGCATCCTCTATTCCCAGCATTGTGGCAGGCGGTGCTCACAGCACCGCCCGCCACAATGCTGGGAATGCACGTTGTGCATTGTCATGACAAGGTGACAGGCACCGCGCGGTGCCTGCCACCTTGTCCGTTACAATGTAGGGGGTACCATGGATACCCCCCATGTGCACCCCCACAATACCCTGGGAGCCCGCAACAGTCCCCCGTAAGCGAAATCCACATGGCTTTCCATGGCGGGGTCTCCCCCATGGAAAGCCCTGCACCGCTGCCCATGCTAATATGGATGGCGGTGTCTAGCAGACACCTCCACCATATCCAGCCCCTTTTCCGCCCGGTCGACTGGCAGAAAACCGGCGGACGGTCTTTCCGTCTGCCGGGGTCCACCCCGCCATACTATTATGGCGGGGGGGAAATGGGTGGTGGGCGGGGTATGATGTAGGGTGGATCGCCACCACTGTGCGGGCGGTAGCGATCCGCCCTACATCCTAATAGACCCCAAAGTCTCCACCTCCCTGGCAGCCTTTACTCTATCGGCCAACGGAGCAGGCTTTCACTAATGAAGGATGTGAAACGTTTCACAGGGTAAAGAGCAGGCTGGTGTGTATGAAAGTACTACTTTAGCAATTAATAATTAAGAGCTTTTTAAATGGTTTGACTTCGGGCCTGATTTAGAGTTTGGGGAACAGGTTACTCCATCACAAATATGATTGATATCCCACCTGCCCTATTACCAATGCGTTGCATCGTATGGCACTTAGATAGATGGGATATGCATCACATTTGTGAAGGAACAACTTTTATTCCAAACTCTAAATAAGGCCCATAGTTTGGAAGTAAAATGATTTTGTGAGCATAATAGTGAGAAGGTTCGGTCCAGCCTGGGCTGTAGTAGTATGACGAGTTGTAGGCAAGGGAGGATCAATGGTGTGCTGTGTTCCTGTGACATATAGATGTCGAATAGAGCCCAAGTGTGACATACCTGATGGCTCTCAAAAGGGTAGCATAATCTCTAATCAGGGACCTTGAACAAAAGGTCTTTAGTAAGTGAGTTGGCTCCCAAAATCAGATCGATTGATAGGCACAGAGCATCCTCTGTGACTATCTGGTCAGTCAGCGCTATGGGTATGTTGCCTGCTTCCCCAAAAATACACACTCAATTTTAAAAACTAATCATGAAATGCTGCTCCCTCCTTTACTCTTAAGATGTTTCCACTACCTAGACTGTATAATTTTTCAATTCACAACCTGAAAATGTGAGAATGTCTGAGTGTGTTATGTGCCTATGGCAAGGACTGTTTATCATGTGCTCCTTTGAAAGATTTGTGGCGAGTCTGGTTTTGAACATCCAAAACTACTCATCTTTTTAACACTAGATAATGGACTATGCAATTGTGATGTTAGGCATCACGACCTCCATCAGGTTGGAGGACAGAAGCATGGCAGAGAAATAAATTGCAACAATGCAATTTTAGAATTATCACAACATGGTAGAAGCAGCAATCAGTTTGACTAAAGGATGATTTAGAGATAGAATTGCATTGCCTAGTGATTAATATTGGAGAAAGGTGGATCCTGAGATCTTGTGACATTTGGTCTGCACTGTGGAGGAATATAAAATAAGAGGAAATTCAAGTCTGGGCATGTGGGAAAAGGTAAACCAATTAAAAGATTCTTCCATCATGTACTAACACCACGTCAGTGTGACCTGTGTTGGAGAGCAGGCCATGTCACCCTGTCACTATTCCAACCACTAATAAGTGAGAACGATGCAAAGAAGCCATGTGATCCCACTGTGACGTAACCACATCACTGGGGAATTCAAAGAAGAGGAAGCACACGCCAAAGATGGGATGGAGTGTGGGGAGAGGAAATCACAAGGACCTGTCAAGGGTGGGGAGGTGCATTCTAGTTAGGTGCCGACACACAGTGGTCACTCCACCCTCAGAACCCCGAAGACAGACTGCAGTTGTAAAAAAATGAATGTGGAGAGTCCGACAGTGTACATAAGGGATGGATGGCAACCTTCGCCAGCAATAAAACATCCTAGAAGAGTGATTACCATACCAGAAAAGGGGTAAAAAGACAGTGGCAGTGTACCAAAGAAAAACACAAGCTGGGTGGTGCAAGGCAAAGGGAATATAAAAGGATGAAATATCCAGGGTCGGACTAGCCTAATGGGCAATCTGGTAGTGCTAAACAGGCTGGTCTGACAGGTCATTGTGTGGGTCAGTTTGTTTTGGCTGGTTGTGTGTCTGTTTTATGATCTGCTGGCCGGTTTTTACTATTATTTTCCCTGATATTAAAACACACATTGCCTGAGCAAGCTCAAAGCCATACAGTCTTCCATATCTTGCAAAACACCCAAACAATGTGTCTTTCCAAGTTCAAAACGACCCCAATTTGCAAACACGGGACACCTTTCTAGCTATCTAATTCACTATCATGGGCCACTTTTATTTTGGTGCCTCGGCCTATTTTCTGTCCCAGTCTGACCCTGGAACACCGAATTAGAAGAACAGAGGATTTTTTTGTACGAATATAACAAGACCAAAACAACAAAAATCCAAATAGTAGAACTGGAGATATGCAATTTTAAAGATTTTTGTAAAAATAGTGCTTCAAGCACAAGCGCCAACTGTGAATATCTGGTAACATACCAGACCGGGGCAAAGTCACAAGTTCAGGGTGACCACAATGGAGGGTTGGTAAGCTACAGGGAACAAGATAGGCCCCCTGAACAGAGTACCTTGAAGCCTGGTTTGCGGAGCCTTGCGAGGAGCTACTCCAAAATGCGTGGTGCAGCGACAGAAATGCATCGGTTCTGAGATGCGGCGAGACTGCGATTGGAGGTCCTGCATCTACGAAAAGGATCCCTTTGTCGAGGGCTTGCTATGCAAATTCCATTGTCGAGGGTGCATTGAGAGACTCTAATGTGGAATTCGGTGTTGCCGTTGAGTCTGTTTTCTATGAGGGATGTGAACAGCCGCGGCACGTGCAGGTAAGAACGGGGGGGGTGGGGCCGGGTGAGGGGGGATTTCGATGGACGATGACAATGGAAAATTAATTGGATATTTAATTTTCTCTTGTCATCGTCCATCAAAACCCCACCATCTGGCCCCACCGCTCATACCTGCACAGGCTACGTCTTGATGTGAGGCCCTGCACTGAGGATGCAATGCGCTGTGGCGATTCTGAAGAGGTGTGGGCTGTGATGTCAATGCGGGTCTTTGCAATGGGTCTGATCCACACAGCAGCAGCGATGCATTGGTTTTGCTTGGGGTTGTGCCACGCAGCAGAGGAGATGCATCGGTTCTGCTGGGTCCTGAGAGAGAGAACGTTATGCCCACTTCCAAGGGTCCAGGACTGGGGTGGTATCATTTGGCAGGGTTAACTCACAGATGGCGGAGTTCAGGTGCTGAAGTCACGGTTGTCAGGGCCTTCTGTCCCTGAGGCTCAAGTCAGGAGGCCAGCCATCTAGCCCTTGGAGTCATTCTGGGGTCCTGGGTTCAACAGATGCAGGTCTAGCCATTGTCACCCAGGCAAGATGTCAGCAGGTCAGTACAGCAGGGCAGCAGTCCTTCAGAACAGCAATTCAGCAGAGTAGCAGTCCTTTCAGCAGCACAGCAGTCCTTCTTCCTCGCAGCTTGTCCTCAGGTCCAGAACTGTACTGAGGAGCTGGTATCTGAGGTCCAAAACTTATACCCAGTTCTGCCTTTGGAGGGAGAGAAAATTTGAGATCTTCCTCTTTGTAATGCACAGATGTCCTGCCTTCCTTGCCCTGGCTCCTGACTAAAACAGGGAGTATACAGCCCTTTGTGTGGCGGCAGGACACAGCCGATTCAGGTGTAAGTAGGGCTGTGCCCAGCTTCTCCCTCCCATCCTGCCAGTGATGGCCCATATAGACACACCTAAGCTCTCTATTGTGTGTGGCTGTCTAGAGGGAATACACAAAGCTCAAATGTCAACTACACCCAGTCATGTGACCCCGAAACAAGCTGCAGTCAACAAAAGGAGGGAAAATTCCCACTTTATAAAAGTGGCATTTTCAAAATTGTAATAAAAAAATCTGACTTTACCGAAAGAGAGGATTTTTCCTGAAAATTCCAAAGACAACGAACAAGAACTGGTTACTTGTTCCCATATCGAAGATACATCTTATTAAATGTAATAAGGGAACACCAATGTTATCCTATGGGAGAGGTAGGTCTTGCAATAGCGAAAAATAAATTTGAGAGCTTTTCACTATCAGGACATGTAAAACGTACAAGTACATGTCTAGCTTTCTAAATACAATGCACCCTGCCCATGGGCTGATGAGGGCCTACCCTGGGGGTGACATATTTATTAAAAAGAAAGGTTTAGGCATGACAAAGGGTTTATTTTGCCAGGTTGAAATGTCAGTTTAAAACTCCGCTCAGGCTGCAGTGGCAGACCTCAGACATGTTTTGAAAGGGTTACTTAAGTGGGTGGCAAAATAGGTGCTGCAGGCCAGAGGCGCAACTAGAGCCACATTTCGGGGGGGGCTAAGAAAAAATGTCGGGGGGGCTGAATCTTTTAAGCCATAGGCAGAGTGGAGCTGCAGGGGCTCTTAGAAGGGGTGAAACAACAGCGAGGCCTCATTAACATGCAAATGGTCTTTTAAAGACCTGTGAAGTGCTCGGGTGCGGCTGTGTGTGCGCCGCGAGGCTGTCTCATCCCGGGCTGCCACACACGACGGGGGGGGGGCTGAAGCCCTGTGAGTCCAATGGGTGTTGCGCGCCTGCTGCAGGCCCACTAGTAGCATTTGATTTACAGCCCTGGGTACATGTAGTACCACTTTACTAGGGATTTACAAGTAAATACATGTGTCAATTTGGTGCAAGTCAATGTTACAATGTTTAAAGGAGGAAGCACAAGCACTTTAGCACATTAGCAGTGGTAAAGTACACAAAGTCCTAAAAGCCAACAAAAACAGGTTCACAAAATAGAAAATGGGAGGGCCAAAACTTTGAGGATAACCCTGCAGAGAGTGCAAAGTCCAACAGTAACTTGCTCCCCCGCCATCTTGACAGTTGGTACATTCATGGACTGTTAAAAAGAGGTCTTTGACAGTATTTTGGGAACCCAGCCACAGATAATTCAGTGTAAGGCCTCATCCTTTGTGCCCAGAGGTTTGTATGACAGAATATCAATTACAAAAAACTAGTGTACACAAATATTATAACCAAAATAACGTGTACCATAATATTGTGATTGTATGTATAAATAGTTAAGTATAGATTTAGGGGCAGTTGAACCGCCGCAAGACCACTGATACGATTGTTGATGCCTTGGTGGCATTGATCTGGGAAGCGGAGTTGTCCGGCGGCAGTGCAGAGCTAGGCACCGCAGCCGAGATTCTGAGGTGACTTTCCGACATCCTGTTCATGGTGGGAATCCCACCATGGAAAGGCTGTCAGAAAAACATACTAGGAGCCCCAAACAGGGCCTCTGGACATTATTACCCATTTCAAAGTGTGGCAGGGGTACATGTTGTGCCCCCCTCTTCCTGCACATTCCTGGGTGCACTGTATGCCGTGCACAATATGGTGCATGGTACACAGTGCGCCGACGTGCTGGAGTCACTGCCACAGATGCAGGATATGCTACAGTTTTTTTCTATGAGCCGAAGATTCCCCCTCCGTGGCACCACCACTGCAAAATGCTTTCCAGCCAGGGAAGATATGTTATTTTTGGGATGTTAATACATTTGTATATTTTAGAGTAAATAGGACCTGGAAATAGAAGAAAGCATGCAGTCAGTCGAGATTAAATTGTACTGTGATTCAAATCAGATAGAGAATGCGATACATTTAACCTGTGTGCCAGTTGCATCAGATGACACAATGTAACACTAATCTCCAGCACACTTTGGGAGATTACACAATTTGTGATCAGAATTGCACCCACCTCCCCAAACATGATAGTGGTAATTGTTCCAGTGATAATAACTCAGGAAATATATAACGATAGCTTGCTGCCCAGGAATGAGCGGGTTTTATATTTTCTCTCCTACAATTGGGCCTTTGGTTCTAGCTGTAGGTATAGGACAGACATGTAGCGTCATACGAAACCTACACAATCGCACAGTTTCTTTCAGAAGTCCTATAGCACCACTGTGGGGCATGTTAAAATGACTATACCCAAGAGACCTTCCCTAAAAACTAAATCAATGTTAAAGTTTTATACGTATTTCTTTATATTTGCACTTTTATGTAAATTCATGTTGCAAACAAGCAACATTACATTGCACAAAGTCCCCTTGTAGAGGATGTTATGGACTTTTATTGCTCAACATCCACAATAAACATGCACTCCAACTTGAAATTGAAAAAATATATCTGATTTTATACATTTGTTTCCTTCTAAGTTTCTTTTTGTCTATTTTCAGGTTTTTATCTCCAATGCTGTATTAAACTTAACATTCCTATGGAAGTGGCATTTAATCTAATTTAAATTCCCTTCCCATTTTGTTTTCTTTGACTGTTTTTTGTCTTTGTCATCCATTGACATTTGTATCTCTGTATCTTCAAATGAGCCCCACCATTTTCTACATTGTTGTTTTCTTCTCCATTTCATACTTTACCTTGGCGATGCGTCACACAGGTGGAGTGCTATGTTCTTCTCTTCCCAGTACTTCCAGGCAGCCTCACTCACTCACTGGAAGACACTTAACCTACCTGCTCATCACTGACTGCCTAATAAAAGGACACAGGCAGCCTTTTAAATTACAATAAGCTTTGGAAGAGCACCAACACCTCCAAGAACTGAGCTTGACGCCACAGGCAAGGAACTCCACGCCCCTGCCTCTCATGTGAGGTGGCTCCTCCCAGTCGAGGTCACCTGGTCTGTGTCAGCCAATCAGAACAACGGATTTGGTTTCACTTGCTCTGCTGCTGCAGCTGCACTCTCGTGAGATGTGTAAGGCTAGGGAACAACACAGACTTCCTGAGGCCAGATGTCCACTCTGCAGGCTTTTTCAGACAAAGGAGTCGAGTGCCTGTGGCCAAAACAAACAGCACCCCGATCCTGCAGCAAGCTGTGAGTAAGGATCCCCTAGAGGACGAACTGCACTTTCAGCGCCATGCCAGTACAACAATTACAAAACGCAGGAGAGCTGATAGTTTTCACTGGGGAAATATAAATTTAAAACAACAAACAGACGAGGAAATAGCATAAAAAGTGTTTGCGAGCTCCCGAAATTAATGCTTAATGTTTATCAAAACGAAGAGCTATGTAATTGCAATGTTCAAAAAGAATATTGGGATAAATATACATCCCTGTATTTTCCCCTTACATACAATTGGGACTTCCAGATTAGCAAAAAGTAAAAACAAAAGACTTTTGTTTCTGAGAAAGGTGGTAACCGCACCTGTGAGGTCCCTGTGAGGCCTCCGCCAAAGTGCCTCCTGCTAACTGTAGGTTGTTTTTAGTTTATCGCAATGACCTGCAGGCAGGAGAAGGAAAGGGCTGATGTTGAACCGTTCCTGCTTCATAGCCCTACAGCTCCGATAAGATGTAGCTTGCACAGCAAAGCTGGTGTGCAAAGCATTATCTAATCCTGTAAATTATGTATAGGACTCAGTTTTTGGGCTCAAACAAACAGTTTCAAAACTGAAAAGCATTTTCACTCAGTGTTACTTTCAAAATAGTTATTTTTAATTTTGCAGTTTGTCACATTTAAGGACAAATGACTAATCCTTTTTCTGGAATAATTAAATGCAAAGGCGCTAAAAGACTAAATGTCACATGGCGCATTCAACCATTCCTCGGGGCATATTTACAAGAACTGACTCATCTTTGCATTTTAGCAGAGATGTGTCAGTTCAATTGCATCACGCAAAAAAACCTTAGGCCACCATGTATGCGTCGCATTTACAATGCTGCGCAACAAGGATTGACAGATATGTCACGCATCTGTTGGCGTGAAGGTAACGCTTTGCTTGAGTCGTGTCGCAAGCACAACACAACTCTAGCGATGCTCAGGAATGCCTATTCCTATTGTGCTGCGTCACTCCTTACGCCTGCTTCAATCAGGCGTAAGGTTTAGATGCAGTGGCATCGTAGAAGTGACGCAATGAAATTTTGTAGATTGCACTGCGTCACTTTTACAAGGCTTTCTTGCTTCGAAACGCACACGCTGCATACATTACACCTGAAACACGGAAAATTATGTGACGCAGGGCTTTACAACGTGATGCAGCTCCCTAGATGCGTCACGTTGTAATGTGTCCCAACGTGGCGAATTGCTTACGACGCCGCTGCTGCACAAAAGTGAAGCAACTGCGGCGTAAAAGTGTCACAAGGAGCTTGTAAATCTGGCCCTACATGTCATGTGGTGCATTCAACCATTCCGAGTTATTTTGCTAATATTCCTTTGTGTTCCTGGACTCAGAGTCCCTGTTTTACCGCAGTGAGCTATGGTTTAAAATTCCTAGCTTGCAAAGCGTTTTGCCTTAATTAACTTAGTCTGACTGTATAAAATGTGGTCTGGGCCACTTAACTGTGGACATCCATCACTTCAAGTTTCTGTTTTGGCGCTGACCATGGATACGGAGCGAGGTTTACTTTGTGCTCCTCTTTTAAGTCTTATCTTTGGTCTAAAGGAAATTTCTGGAGCTGCCCCTGTTCTAAGGGAGGGAATCTTTCACCCCTGTCAGTGCTGTAGCTCCTTGATGTGTATGAAGGTCCTAATGGCGCTACCTGTGTGGTGCCTGCTGATTGTGTTATTAATGCTTGTTCTGCTTCTGCCTGTGCTCTTGATGTTCCTTGGAGGAGGTCACTGCCCTGGTGCTGCCCTTGCCATTGCAGCCTCATGCAAGTGTAAAAGTGAGCGCTATGGTCTCTCTTCTATTTTCATCTCAGCAGCACTCAGAAAGAATTTGGCGGATTTTTCATCTGTTTGCTTATGATCGCCCATTTAAAGCATGTAGAAACTATGGACCTGATTCACAAAGGGCCTCTGCGCTTGAGGTAGAGGCCCCGCAGTCATGGGTTGGAGTCTCTGCACTCATGGCGGAGGCCCTGCAATTGTGGGGGAGTGTCCGCACTCAGGGCAGAATTTTCCCAATGAGATTTCTCAGTGCGGAGATTCCGCCACAAGTGCAGTGAATCCCCCACAACTGTAGGGCCTCCTCCAGGACTTCAGAGACTCCTCCAAGACTTCAGAGACTCCTCCACGACTGCAGAGACTCCTCCACAACTGCAGAGACTCCTCCACAACTGCAGAGACTCCTCCACGACTGCAGAGACTCCTCCACGACTGCAGAGACTCCCCCACGACTGTGGGACCTCTGCCACGAGTGCAGCGGTGCCCCTACGACTGCAGAGCCTCCACCATGACTGCGGGGACTCCCCCACGGCTGCGGGACCTACACCACGAGTGCAGAGGCCCTTTGATACTCAAGTGTAGAATAGCCTTTAGCTCTGCCATGAGAATCACCTTTGTGGCAGAGGTAATGGTGGTGAAAAGACCTGACGGCCAAATAATTTAGGGCGGTTTCTACCTTGCCATTCTCGCTGGTGCCATTTCTTTGGAGGATCACCATGTAAAGAATGGCCGTCCCAGAAAGAAAGGCTATCGAAATGTCCCAGACACACTGGTCAAACCCTCCCTGCACATGGCAGACATTAGTTTGTTATTTATGAAGATAGCCCCCACCTCCCATTGACAGGTCTATTTACCAACGTAGCATGGCATAGAAGACATGCTTTTATGGCTAATTTTTCCTCCGAAGGATCTCCTATGGGAGGTACTTCAGTGGAAAAACTTTGTCAATGCCCTAACCATTTACAGGGTCAGAGAGGCCTATAGGGCAAAATGGCAGTACCCAACGGGCTAGTCTGACAGGTCTGCCCATGGGCTGGCTTTATAGCTGTTGGTGTGCCTGTTTTGTGGTCTGCTAGGTGGGCTTTTACTATTGAATTCTCTGATATTAAAACAAACATTGCTTCATGAAGCTCAATTCTATGCAGTTTTAAATACCTTGCAATACACTTCTACTATACACCATGGGGGAGATTTACAAAAAAGTTGTGCATCGCAGCCCCACGCGAGCCTACGCTGCGTTGCGCGAAAGGGAGGAAGCAGGAGAGCGCCATATCTTCAAAGATATGGCTCTCTCCTCCCCTTTCCCTTGCGCTGGCGCTGATTACAGCTGCTGTGCGGCATGCACACACCTTAGCGCCGCAGCGCTAGGGTGTGTGCATGAGTCCAGCATGGGTTTTGTAGTGGAAGGGTACCCTTTCTGTACAAAATACTATGCGACACACAAGGGAAAGCTTTTCCCACTTTGCATGCGTGCTGCATAGTGCAGCATGCATGCAAAGTCGGAAAAGGAAGGAGAAATGAAAGCATTTCCCCTTCCTTGCGTTTAGTTGAAAAGGGCCCAGTTTTCTCACGTCAAACCCATCCTACTGTTTTTAGTAAATTGGGTTTAGCGTGAGAAACCTTGGGTGGTTGCATGGCGCAAAGTAACACCAAGCAGCGCAGTGCGCTGCTTTGCATTACTTTTACGTTATTTCCGGCGCTAAACAAGTTTAGTGCTGGAAAGTAAATTACAAAAAAAAAGATTTTGTGTTGTTTTGCATCACTTTTGTCAAGCAAACACAGCGCAAAAGCTTAGTAAATCGCCCCCCCCATGCCTTTACAAGTTCAAAACTGCCCCCATTTGCAAACATGCACTACTTTTTCAGCTTTCTAGGTCACTTAAAGGGGCAACTTTTACTTTGCTACCCGGGCCGATTTTTGGTCCCAGTCGGACTCATTATTTATCAGTTTGTAGGGGCAATACGGACTGTGCATGGTGACTGAGAAAGACAAATAAGGAAAGAAGCAAAATAAGAGAGAAGGATATAGATGAACAATTAAGTGGCGATAAAGATCAAATGTGAGATTAAAAGAAAGAGGGAAAAAAGTGACGTAGCAGGAAAAAAAATGAAAACTAAAATGGAAAGAATATATAGGATGAGATGGAACTTGAAAGAGAAAAAACAAAGTAGAAATTGGAAAAAATGTGATAGCGAGCAAAAACAAAACGATGAAGTGGCTAGAAAAAAAACTGATGGGGAAAGTGTGAGAAAGTGGCTCTGTATATACTGTTCCCAAATAGGTACAGGGTGTAAAGAGTCCACAATCCCCAGAGGTTTGGCAGAGGCTAAAGTTGGATATAACCTTACTCTCTAAAGTGGTAGCTTGGTCGAGCAGTAAGGCAGTATCAGAGGACAGTGTAAAGCATTTGTTGCACACACTCAGCCAGCAAATGGTCTCACACGCTCAATAACTGAACTCTCGGCCAATGGTTTATATATAAAAAATATATGCTTGTTTTATTTTAGAACCAACAATATGTATTAAAATATACTTTCTCAGAATGAGATGCTTTATATAAATACTTTTGCAATATGCAATTGACTTTTGTAGAAAGTTACAAGTGGTTGCAATAGGCAACACAATTTTAAACACAATAATGCATTGAGTTCAATGAAAGTTTCGAGTTATTTGCAACAGATTACTTTTAGGATTACTTTTGGAATTCCAGGACTGGATCCTAGATTCAGCCCTGGGTCAGTACTTGGAATCAAGTGATAAAAGTCGACTTAATTACTGTGATGATTTTTAGACAATATTTTGCTATTTTAAAAGTTGACACTTAGAAAATATTTCATAGAAAACAGTCAATGATTCCCTATGGCAGAAAATTCAAGTTGCAGGTATAGTATGTTCTCATTACTTTTGTAATCCAGTACTGGGTACCTAGACTCAGTACTGGGACCTTTATCCAAAACAGGTAAGTAATTACGTTTTCAGAAATTATACGATTTTAAAAGAATATTTAAAGTTTGCAGAAATTGACAGAAGAAATTTCACAGAAAAACAGTCAACAATTTCCTATGGGAGAAAATTGGGTTACTGGTAAGTACAGTTGTAAGTATTTTTCAGAGTCAGTGCTGGGCACCAAGATCCAGCACTGGGAGCTCACATAAGAGCAGGTGAGTATTTTTGTTTTCGTTACTCGGCTGATTTTTGGTGAATATTTTAAGTTTTGAAAAGTCCACACTTAAAAGAAATTTCAGGAAAAGCCAGTCAATGTTACCCTATGGAGAAAATTGAGTTATCGGTTTAAAGGTAAGTACTCGACTGGCAGAGTTACGGTTCTAGGCATAGACTCAGGGGTCTCCCAGGGTCAGGTAGGTACAGTTGGTTCACCCTCAGTGGCACAAGGGCGGCCGGGTGCAGAGAGAGTTAGGCCCAATGTTATCCTATGAGAGGTAGGGGGGCCTTGGTTGTTGGCTGCTGACTAGCAGGCAACGCGGCTGTGGGAGCTGGGCTCCTGGTCACTTACTCAGGGCAAGTGGGGAAGTAGATAGGTGTAGAGGTTGCCCTGCCAGGGCCATGCGGGCGGCTGGGTGCAGGGTGCTTTTGAGTCTTCGGGTGCTTTTGAGCCTTCGGGCGCTCAATTGATTTCAATGGGAAATCTCCGGTTTAGAAAAAGACTGCAAGCTCGGAGACGAAGATTCTTCAGGTGCCACCACCACCAGAGGTAAGTTGGGTAGTTGGAGGATAGGTAGGTACCCCGGGATTGGGCACAGGGGGCCGCGGGACGCCGGGTGCAGGGATGCCTTTTGGTGTCGGGAAATCTTACCCTCTGTTGATCGCGGTTGGGGGGGCACCTGGTTCTGAGGCTGCAGGCTTCTTCAGGAGTGTTGAGGGAGGTCCTTGAGTGCCAGACTCGGCAGCCTCAGAACAGACGTGGATTGTAGGTTAGGTTTTAGGGGGCATCTCTAAGATGCCCTCTGGGGTGCTTGGTACATTAAATCCCACACTGGCATCGGTGTGGGTTTAATGGGCTGAGAAGTTTGATAACAAACATCTCAGTCTTCTGTGTTGCCATTATGGTGCTGTGGAGTTTGTGTTTGACGAGCTCTCAGCACCATGTACTCTTAAATGGCAGCACTGTACTTACAGTGCCCAAGAATAGACCTGGGTACTGTAGGGGCACAGGGCTCCTACTCCTGTGCCCACACCATAGGCATAGGGCACCCAGCTAGAGGGGTGGCTGATGTATGCCACGGCAGTGTAGGTGGTGGGCATGGCACATAGGGATGTGTGCTATGTCGACTCTTTGTTTTGGCTTGCACCCAGACACCCAGCCTGCAAGGGCAGTGTGTGTGTGTAAGGGTACAGGGCCTCTAAGGGTGGCACAATGAGGGCTGCAGCCCTTAGAGGCCTTCCCTGGTCACAAGGCCCTGGGTACCTAGGGTACTATTTACCAGGGGCTGACATGTGGCCAGGGTTTGCCAATTTGTGTTTTGTGTTTTTAGGGAAGGAACATAGGCCCTGGGCACCTGATTGGCAGGAGTCCAGGGCACACTCAGTCAAAGTACATTCAGCAATTCAGCAAAAAGTGGGGGCATACCATGCAAGAAAGATGGCACTTTCTCACAGAAAGAAAGAGATAAAAATAGAAATGTGTGAACTTGACATATAAAACATCATGAAAAGGAAAAAAGAAGATTGAAAAATTAAATATGAAGTAAAAGAAAGGGAAAAATGGGAAAAACATAAAAAAACGTTAAGAGACAGAGAGAACAAAGGGCATGGAGCACATTGAAAGTTACAGAAAGGACCGAGAGATTGAATAAGATAAAGAGCCTTGAGACGAAGACTGAGACGGAGAAGCCAAGAGAGAACAGGGCGTAGACAGTGAAGTGGGGAGTTGAATGCACCTATTCTATGAAAGGTGCACAAATCAGTAAGAAAGGGGAACGTGGACATAATAGGGTGAATGAAGATATCGAATGTGCAAGGTATATGGCAGAATGATGGTGGATATATGAGGCATGAGAAAAGAGAGGACTGAATGAAGAACACGACTCAGTGGAACAGAAAATGGTTAAGCTATAGGAGGAATTAAAGAGGACATTTTATAGTGTTTACTGAGAGAGAAAGACAGAAACTAAAACGTAAAGGACTGAGGGGCATATTATCAAGACAGGCGATAATATATCGCTGCTTTAGCGGCAGAAAACTGCCGCTAAAACGGCGATAATGGGCTTGATAATATGCTCTATGGAATTCCAATTGAAGCCCATGTTAGATGTCTTTCACATCTAACATGGGCGCTTCAATAGGAATTCCATAGAGCATATTATCAAGCCCATTATCGCCGTTTTAGCGGCAGTTTTCTGCCGCTAAAGCGCCGATAATTTTATCGCCTGTCTTGATAATATGCCCCTGAGATAGTAGTGAGAGAAGTGGGAAGAATCAGTAGTCAGTGAATATGAGAGAAAGACGTGGAAGTAGTATGCAAACTGGAGAACTACGGAGAGAAAAGGAGCTCAAAAGAATAGAGTTTTATAGCTGGAGGTTAGAATGACACTGGACTGTGAAGGGGAGCAAATGAGAAGAATAAAGCGTGAGGGCAGCGGAAAACTAAAGAGATGTGTAACATATTGAAGATGCAGATGTAGGGTTAAAAACTGCATGGGACTTAGCTGAAAGATGAAGCTATGCAGATTGCAGGAAAAAATTTGTGAATAGGATATTTGTGGTGGAGGGGAAACTGGAGGAGATAGAAGTGGATGACAGGCGTGGAAAAATAAAAGTGATAGAATTGGTGGTAAGAGAAAAACTTGAAGAGATTAGAAAATAATGAAATTTATTTTATTTATTTTGAGAGTTTTATATAGCGCAAACAAGAACCTTGCGGGTATCAGAGCGCTTTACAATCAAGATGTCAGGGGCAGATACAAATATAGTAGAGAATCTATGATTGAGTCTAATACATAGAAGTAGCTACCACTAGGACAAAAAACCCATATACATTACAAGGTTATATACAAACTTTTTAGAAACATAATATCCCTGAGAGTATAGTAAAGTCATGTTGCGATAGATCCAATACAAAGTAGTCACTAAAAATCCGGAAATAAAATATTTCACATAAACTTAGCCATGAGAATTGATTTCACTTCTTTTTTGAAAGAGGCAGTAGAGGGGTTTTCTCTCGTTTCTGGGGGTAGGGCATTAGAGATGGAGAGTAAAAGAGAAGGCTCAAAGGAAAGAGTAAAACTGACAGGATTAGAGGCCAGAGAATGCAAAGTTCAGGGAAAATTTGAAGGTGAACAGAAACAGGAAGAAATAAATATAACAGACGGCCGATGTGAAGGTACAAGAGAAACTAAGGGAAACAGCCTGGGGGAGGATGTAAAACCTTCCCCTGGATATACTTTCCCTTATGGGAATTGTCCATGTCCTCATCCACCTTAGACTTTTTTGCAGAAGGCTCAAGCTGCACAACCTGCACAGCAGAATTAAATATTTCCTGCAAATCAGACCTGGAAATCTGCAACAGGTCATCCTCCTGCAGTTCCTGTACATTATTCCTCTTAGTCAAAGATTTCACAGGCACCAGAGAAATCCTCACCCCCTATGGCAGAAGCAGGAAGAACAAACGCCACAGAACATGCCATGAAGTGGCCAGCAACTCAAATTAAATACTGTCACCAGGCAACCAAGTCTCAACTAATTCTAGACTTAGAATTGCCAAAAAAGACAGCCCTGCTGCCTCCCCCAGAGCAATAAAGACCATGGGCGCGCAAGCTGGACGCTGCTTGGAAGCACCAGAATGGCCCAAAGACAGAACGCAGAGGAAAGCTCCCTGCCCCAGCCATGCACATACGCGGGGAGCGCGTTCAGTCAACGGAGCTGGAAAGCGACCGACCGGAACACTGGTAAGGACCACGTGTACACAGAAAAAATAAAACACCACCCACCCCCCATAACCGCCCTTCACGAACCGGCAGCAACAAGAACATATACGGCACAGCAAACACCAACGCTCCGACCGCCCAGTTGGACAGGAAAAAAACCAGGCAAGGTGAAGATAAAAGTAACACTAATTGAATTGGCATGTCATGAGGCAGGACTGCCTCACATTGTAAGGACTTGGACGAGGAGGACATACGAGGGGGGTTATGAGAAGAGGACAGTAAGGGCAGAAAAAGAGTGAGACAGAGATGTTGAAGAGAAAGTGAGTGGTACAGATGGTGAAAACATGAGAGGTAAAATGGTGAAACAATGAGAGGCGGAGATAGATATGAGAGGGACACCGAGTGGGATTGAAGCAAGACATGGCACAGACAGAACCTCCTACAAATGCATTAGTGCTGTGATCATGTACTGTGCACGTGAGCAGCACTGTTGCACAATGGTATCTTTGAGGTGTATATATGTCCAAATCTACTCACCTGGAAAGCCAGGGACAGCTGCGGAAGCTTAATGAACCCCACAACTTCCCCCACAGACTGCTGTGAATTGTGGAAGCATGCTGCTGCTAGGCAACAGAATACACCCTGAAACAACTGAAATGCTCACAGTGGGAACGATCCCTTTACATGAACTTTGACACCACTGACAATCTGCAGCAGGGAAACGTGTACTGAGGTTTTCTAAAACAGTTGTGACCTTGGACAATGAATTAAGGAGAATATGTTAAAAAAAGGCTAATACAAATGTATCAAGGCCGATTAGGCAGGATGCCTGACAACCTCGAGCGAATGCTGCTGCTTGTTTTAAACTCAAGGGGGCCTATTCACAAAGGCATTTTGGAGTATGTAAAGTAGTACTCTTGTATCTCTGTTTTACATACTCTTACATTCCTTTCCGCATTGCCTCAAAAACATCTAAAATGGGAATAACATTTAAATATTCAGGGAATACAGTGTGCTCTACAATTACACCGTGCCATTTACTAATATGCAGTTGGCGGTACAGCACTCATTTCCAAAGGCACGTAAAGGTACGTAAAAGAGAATGTGGTCAATGGGCTTTCTTCAGTGTTGTAATGAGGATGGCGTGACCCTCCCATTTTCGCCCCACCGAGTTGCACGCTGGTTATCTTAGACATGGGTTCTCCAACCAGTAGCTTGTGAGCTACTGGTATCTCAGCAGCCACCTGTAAGTATCTTTCCTATGAGCAGTCCAGCCTACTAAATTAGAAGCTCTTGCTTGGCTGAATTAAACATATGTGCTCCAAAATTGAAAAGTGTTTATTCGAGGAAACATGTGCATTTTCAGAACTCATAAGCTGATGTTTGGAGAAAAAAAAGATTGAATTTCTAAAACATATTGAAAGCTGGAATTTGAAGTACATGAAATAAATAAAAAATCATCTGGTCTTGGACAGACCAATTACTAATTTAATGAACTTGGTGCCAGGAATATTGTATCTATGGCTCTTATGTCTTGCCCTGTAGAGGCATGCCACATTGACAAAGCATTTTTACATCACTGCTGGAAACTGCATCCGATGTACTGACATGAACACCGTACCTGCCAACTTACAAATTAATGCCACCATGTGAGAAGGGGCGGGGCCTAGAGGGTGCAGGCCTGGTGCTCAGAGCTATCTAAGAGGCACTCTGCCCCCTCATCAAGCTCCCACGACCCAACCAAGAAAATAAAAATAAAGGGTCATTGAGGCTTCACTGATGCCCTGGGGTGTTTTCACACATCTTAATGGACGACGGATTCATACTGCCTCCGAAAACGAGCTTAAAGCCCAGTGTTTACAGTGGTTTTCAGCTCGTTTTCCCTGCCACTTTGAGATTTCGGCTCGTCACTGGATGACCGTCTGAAGGGACCTGAAATTGTATGACACACGGTGGGTGGCCCGTGTGAGTTGGCAGGTCTGGAACACTGCTGGTTATACTGCATATAGTGGGCACTAATGTAATACTGGCTGATGTTGTCACTATTACAACTTTCATAATATTACTTGCTCAGGTTGATTTTCATTGCAAATACCTAGTTCTCCTTAAAGAAAAGGTTGGAGACCCCTGTCTTAGACAATAACTAATTGCACAAGCTGCAGAGAACACTGCCACTGATGCAAAGATTATTTGAGTAGACTGCATGTTGTTCATTGCCTTTAGTGCTAATGTTTGTTGGTTTGGCCGAAGATTGTTGCCTCATTATGGCAGTTTTTCAGGCGATACCTGAGCACCATGATACATGCAGGCCACGCAGGGGAGTCGTTTGGTCAGTGAAATTGGGGGGGGATAGTGAGTTTCGGATTTGCCAAAATTACAATGACATTTATTGTTAAAATACATTATACAAGGGTTCATGAGAGGGACTTAAGGAGCAGTGGAAAGAAAGAGGAATGCAGACTAGTAGGGCTACTTAGAGAAAATAAGAGTTGGTAAGAACCAACAGTTTTGAAGACTTGCAAAACAGAGAGGGAGAGAGTGTGTGTTTTTTGTCACTGAGTGTATGTAAAAACATCTGGTGAAATCCAACACTCACCTCACCATACCCAACCAAAACCACTTGTACCTAACTATTTATCAAAAAATATAATTATTAAGGGGGTGTAATACTCCAAACACTCCCCTCCCGCTGAACCTACGCCCCTGAGGCCACATCCTGGTTTCTGTTTGCCATCTTCCCATTTGAATCCCTGGTCCAGTGGGTATGTCAATATTTGATTTCTTAGTGCAGAAATGCTGCTCAGTTCCTGTTTCCAAAGTTTATTTAATGAGTTGTGTTTTTTGTAGCACACCCTGTACGATCCTTTTTAAAGCTTAACCGACACAGCGTTAGAGTACATTGAAAATTTGTGTTGCAGTTTACATATGTTTGCAGGTAACTTTATTATTACAGGAATCCAGGGTAATCAATAAACCAATAGTATAGCTGAGAGGAGCAACAGGAGAAGTCCAAAAACGCAGTTAACATTACTGAGCGATGATGCAAATTTAAACATGCTCTTATTAAATCTTAGCATGCAGCTAGAAATACTGTGACGGTGCAAATTCAAACATGCTCTATTTAAATTTAAACACGCAGCTAGAAATACTGTGAGGGTACAAATTTAAACATGCTCTAGTTAAATCTATCAAGCACAAGGAGATGATGAACGGAGCACTGAAACTTTTCAGACACTCACCCCCAGTCACAGATCTGAGTTGAATCCATCATCATTCTTTAGCTCACTTCACCACCTCAGTTCAGACCCAGCTATATGCAAATCCGTCTTAACCCTGTGTCTCATGGGAACAGTCCAGCCCGACTGCCAAGCCAGGTCTTCCCTGAACCAGAATCAAGCATCCTGGAACCGGTTTCTGGGTAACACCCTTCATCAGCCAGGCTAGCTTGATTCCAGTGGCAAAGTGAGCAATGAACCCCCGTCCAGGCCAACCCTGCCAACTTAGGGCGAACAAAGCAAACACAGGGAGATGATGGACAGAGCACTGAAACTTTTTCGACACTCACCCCCAGTCACAGATCTAGGTTGAATACAGCATCATTCTTTAGCTCACTTCACCACCTCAGTTCAGACCCAGCTATATGCAAATCCGTCTTGACCCTGTGCCTCATGGGAACAGTCCAGCCCGACTGCCAAGCCTGGCCTTCCCTGAATCAGAATCAAGCATCCTGGGACTGGTTTCTGGGTAACACCCTTCATCAGCCAGGCTAGCTTGAATCCAGTGGCAAAGTGAGCAAGGGACCCACGTCTGGCCATACCCTGCTACCTTAGGGCAAACAAAGCAAACAAAAGGAGATGATGGATCGAGCACTGAAACTTTTCCGACACTCACCGGGCAGTACTTCTCCTTTAGTTTTCTCAGCTCTTCTACTTGGCAGAGGTTCCTCTTGAGCCCAGATGTATTCTAAAGTTCTGGGGTCAGGGCCCCAATATTTATATTCCATTTCTCTTTGTTCTCTGGTGGCAGGGAGGCTCTGTGCTCTGTCAAAACCAGTTCTGTCCTCTCTGGTCCAGCTTCCCAGCAGGAGGTGGAGACAGCATTATGTAAGGCAGGCCAGGCTTATTCAGGTGCAAGGAAATTTCCTCTCCCAACTCTAAATGCAGACCATGTCTATTCAGCCCAGCCCTGACTCATCCAGGAAAGGAAGGACACACCTCAACCACCCCAGTGGCTGTCTGCAGTGAATGGACATCGGCAGCCCCTGTCACTCCAAAGCCAGACAGTCAATTCACAAACCAGCAGAGGCACACAGGATGGCTAAGCAAGAAAATATAACTTTCTAAAAGTGGTATTTGCAAACACACAATATAAAAATCATCTTTACTAAAATGTGCATTTTTCAGGCATACTAAATTCCATCTTTCTATCTTGTCCCAATTGAAGTTATACGTATAAGATGTTATACATATACCCACATTCTATCCCATGGGGCAGATAGACTTTCAATTGTGAAAAACACAATACACTGCACCCTGCCCACAGGGGTACCTTGGGCCTACCTTAGGGGTGACTCACACGTAATAAAAGGGAAGGTTAGAGCCTGGCCAGTGGGTGCACTTGCCAGGTCGACATGGCAGTAGAGACTGCGCGCAGACACTGCAGCAGCAGGTCTGAGACCCCTTTGATAGGCTGCTTGTGTTGGTGGCACAATCAGTGCTGGAGGCCCACTAGCAGCATTTGACTTACAAGCGCTAGGCACAGACAGTGCACTGTACTAGGGACTTAGTAGTAAGTCAAACAAGCCAATCATGGAAACAGCAATCCATATTCACCAATTACAGAGGGAGCACCTGCACTTTGGCATTGATCAGCAGTGGCAAAGTGCCCAAAGCATCTAGACCAGCAAAAACGAAATTCAGCACAGCAAAAATACAGGAGACAGAGGAAAAAAATGGAAAACCACGCCAAGGATGCCAGGTCTAACATAGGTGGTTTTGACTGTAAAAGTGTCAAATGTTGCCATGAGGGCTTGATCAAAGAATGATGGCAGAGCTTAGCTAATGGGATCACTGCAGATGACGATGTGTAGTATGCTTTCTGATGAGAGCTTGCACTTGGGACTTGGTTGTGTTGAGTGTTCGATTGAGAAAAGAATGGTGGGCTTTATGGAAGAAGTGGTGAGTACGGAAGGAAAGGTCACTCAGAGGATTGAACTCAACTGATTCAGTCATAGGGATAGGTTCCATGTGCAACACATGTTGCAAAATAATTGCTTTGCAAAAAATATACATTGCAAAATATTGACTGTAAAAGGTCAACTTTACACAGATCAATCATACAACAAATATAACTTCGATTTTATTCCCAGATCAGATGGCACTCACTTCCTACACATTTTAGGACAGGATTAATTTACTTTTCCGACCAGTCCAGTGATGTGTCATCATCCAAAATATGAATCTGATACATTGGTGTTTGACACGTATGTCACTCAAGATAACAGTACAGGTGCTGGGGCCAAGAGGTATTCGAGAGCATGCTAGATGTCATAAGGGGGAGGTAAAGGAAGAGAGGCAGATAGAGCCAACGGAGACAAAGAGACAACCATTTTAAACATGATGCTCACTCCACCACATTGTTTGATGTGCAGGGGCGGTGCATAATGCACGGATGCATAGTTAGTGTTTATTTGTATCGCTGTTTATTATTGGCACTCTGTATGCAGTGGGAAACTGGCAGGATTGTAATCAGTGTTTTTGCCTGTAGTTTATTTTTCAGACATTTTATTTTGCCAGCATCTTTGTTGAGCACGATGATTACTTACAACTTCATGGAACATGTTTTGTGATAAGCAGTTATTGCAGAACGAAGCTAAGCTATCATTAATAATTAGATTACTACAGTTTTTTGAGGAGTGCCCCATGATATTACCATGTTTCACAGCGACAATGGTAGTAGTATTTTTATATACGTAGAAGGAAATTTACAAACTGTCAAAGTCAGGAGCTACCTATACTTCAATTTTACTTCTGGATTTCTCCTTATTATTCCATTATTTTCCATAGACATGCCTTTATATCCAGCGGTAGTTCAATATTTTTACAGGGTAGTTTATACTGTCTATGTCTCTCTATATTTTTATTTTAATGTTTATTTTTTTTGTTTATATTCTTCTCTCCATTCATCACCTTTTGTTATTTAATTTAATTTGGGATAATTGCTACTGTTTTTCAATTGATTATTTTTTTCCGGAACTTTCATTTTCTGCTTTCTTTTGGACATTGCCTTCTTATTTTTATTATTGTGTTTTTTCTTCAGATTTCTATTTTTTTCTGTTTCTACATCTTCCTTCCCTTCCCTTTTAGACATCCCCTATTTATAAAATGTTATTTTAATCCCTCAAATGTGGCTTATTTGATTTGTTTTAATGTTTCTTGTTTTTTTTGGTCTTTTCCTTCACAGGCATTTGTATCACTTTTTCCACGTCACTGCCTCATTAAACTCATTGTTATCTATTTTCTTTGCACAGTCTGTTAATATAGGCACGCCCGCAACTGGGCAGACTGCCAAACCACCTGCTGCACAAGACACGTCAAACCAGCCCAATTGCTTATATAGGGAGTGTCTGCATTAAAAAACAGGCCAGTCCTAATTGACTCAATCCAGGATTACATGTTACAAGCTATAACAGGTGAACTGAATTTATACATTTCATCGATATTATTTTTATTGTGTTGTTAATACTATTATAGTGTTGATTTCTGGTTGCGGGTGTTGTTTTGTTGATGCTGTTATTCTTGTTGTGCTTTTGCTGTTTTGAGTTGTTCTTGTTATTATAGGGTGCCACTTAGGGTAGTTCATAACCTAGGCTGGAAATTTAGCCACATGGACAAGATGGCTGCCTTTCTATGTCCACCTAAATAGGGCAAGGTGACAATTGCAGAATGAGAAGAAAGCTAGTTTTCTCTGTTCACGGCTGAGAGATGCTCTATGTTCAGGCTACATTGGGAATGAAAGAAGTCCTTGATACCTGCTTCATATTGCAACCTACTGAGCAAACATAAAGTGCAGATGTGGCCAATCCTCTTCAGGAGAGTTTAGGAGATTCTCTCCCAAATGCATTGAGCTTACAGGATAATTTTAAAAATATATATGTGTAAGAAGTCTTTGACTTTACAGGAGGTGATGAGGAATGCATGCTATATTCCATTAGGTTAGGATCTGGCACTGCACTTAGCAGCAATACTCAGCAGCAGTAAATAATTTATGATTCTTGGAGAAAAGTGTATGTTCGGTTAAGGCTAGTTGTTTGATGAATGGAATAAAGGTCGCTCTGCTCAGCAATCCGTAAAGCAGCCCACTGCCCCTTCTACTAGGGGTTTTCCATGTGCCCCATAAGGTTATTTGTGCACTTCCATTTTAAAATAAAATTCTATGTTAAAAAATCCTGGATGCAATTTATTTATTTGTTTCTGGAAAACGAAAAACAGTGCAGTTATTTTTATTTGAATACATGTTTAAAAAAATATATATTTTGTATCTGCTGGCCTGGTGGATCAATGGACTAATGCATCAACTAAAAGGTATTAGTAATGAATCCCAACATGTTCCCTCTGTTTTTCATCTTTCCTTGTTCAGTAGACCAAGCATTCGTGTGCTGGGTTATCAGTGACAAGTGGCGATGAATGTGGTTTTATAATTAACCTATTACAAAGTCTCTCAGTAATTAAATGGTTGACTCCATTCAAAGAAGGTTGTCAGTGACTCTACCTGTTGATAGGTGCTCAGGCCTTGTACTCAATGATCTGAGTCAATGGAGTGTGCATCCAACAGATTGAATGAAATATACCATCTGAGGTTGCTGATGAGATCCATCTTCACAGGTACCTTGAGTGCCAACACTTCCAAAAATGTATGTGTATGTTCATATGGTGTTTCTATCGTGCCACCACAGCCAAAAGGTAGCAGAGCATTGTACAGAGTAAAATACAAGCATATGGTCAACGAGTGATTGGAGAGGAAGATGGGTTGTGAATATGTATGCCAATATTCTGCAGTATTACATTGATGCACAGGGAGTGCATTACAAAATGCTGTACAAAAATGTTATAGGTTGCTTGTTCAAGAGTATATATCTGGCAGTTGGACAAATTCTGTGAGTTTGAGAGTGGTGGATCGTATTGATAGTGGTCTTCACTGGTGTCTTAACTCAAAGTAATTGTTTCACATGCTCTTTCACTGTCCGACGCTCTAAACTACAGTTTGGGGTTAAGGAGAGGTGACAGGATGTGCATAAATGCTGTTTCCTTTATTTCCTATGAGCTAGGGGACCTACATGTGTATTTTAGGGTGCGAAACTCATAGTACATGGTGCAAAAGTGCAGTATAGGTTTTAGAAATAACTAGCCTCTTCTTGCTAAACCGCAGATGTATATTTACGCCGGACACTTAGTTTTCATGACTCTACATCTATTGAAATGGAGAGTATTAGTCCATGAGTCAGGACCCCACATTTAGGCCATTGGTACCACTCAGTAAATTGCAAGGTAAGGATTCCTTGAAATGGAAAATATTTGATTGAAATGCATCACCCTTTGTCTTTTGTTCTGATATTATTGGATTAGCAACCATAGCCGAAAAAAGTTATGGTTTTAATATTTTTGATAAATAGCATACAAATTCATCTCAATATGTGGAAATTAAAGCTAATTCCTCCAGCTTGGTTATATGTTATATTATTTAAAAATAATTATGATTATGAATTGTAATAATAACAATATAGTCCTTAAAATAATAACAATAACACTGATATATTGATATAGATTATATGCATAATTTTCACTTACAATTTCAAATAATAATAGTTGTTACATCTTACATAGGCAATGTATGTCATGAGTGAACATAAACATAATTTTATCATTCAAATTTGTCGTCGTCATTTTCTTCTTATGAATCGGTGTCATCATTCTCTGCATCTGTTTTATTTTCATAGGCAGGAAGTATGCACATGTCAGTGCACTTGATGTCATTTAGACAGCAGACACTTGTTGGCCATTTGCAGTTCCTACTGCAGTTGCAACCTGAGAGATCTAACACAGCCTGAGGTGTTGACTGCCCTCCATCCAGTCCACCACCAGTTGCTCTGCTCCCTTGTGTTTTGCCAACTTCCACCTTCTCTTAATTCGACTAGGTATCTGTGGATCATTTACAGACATCTCTTGCTTATAGCAGCTTGATAATTTGCACATGCTGTATGTTTCTTCAGACAGTCCATGCAAGGTGGAAGTTGATATCTCAAGGGATTCATGTGATGAACCGAATATTTTGGTGTACACAGCAAGCAAGCAAGAGAATTGCTCCAGTTTGTCCATTAGTTCTTTAGGGATAACCCATACATATCTGAGATGCTAAAACGTTTCTTGTGTATGATTGTACGACGGAACAATGCAGGGAAATACATTGCTTGCCTTAACCACGCATTTTTTAACACGCATTTTTTTACAACGCATATGCTTTTGCAACGTATGCCTTTACCACGCTTGTTTATACATTTAAAAACAATGCATTTGTGTGGGGAGGCCCCCCACACCTCCAACTTACCTTAAATGCGCAGTAAAGGCATACGTCGTAAAAACATACACCTGGTATAAACATGTGTGTTAAAAAAGTTATAGTAAAGTCATAATGTGGTAAAAACCTTGTTGCGAAGGCTGTTACCTCTGTGTATGTCTGTTAGCAGACAGGATTTTGAATGCACTTACTTTTCCTTTTCCCTCAAATGCGCTTTTTGTGGCACATCCGGTAAACGTATGGAGACCTATCATAGCTCGACAAACATTTTCACCAAGAGTTGAAGCTAATTTTCCAATGCCAAGGACTCACTTGCGTATTTTAGTACTACATTTCAGAAACAATTTAGGCATGATTCTGTCATGGAATCCCAAACACATAATAAACACATCGGTGTCATCCGAGCTTATCATTACTGCCTCATAGCCCTCATTAGCAGCATGTGTACAGTTGAGATCGGGCACTTTGTGGCTCCCTTCAGATGTGATTTTGTAGCATGTATCTTCATAGTTCTCGAGCAGTGTTTTATTCTCAAGTTTTACTCAATACTCTGGTTACCTCCAGTCGTTAACAAGAAATGTAATGAGAGTTGTTTTATTCCTTACATGGCTTGGGAATTTCCTCCACTGTCACACTCGCCCCAATGTCACAGATATGGGTTGAATCCATCATCGTTCTTTAGCTCACTTCACCACCTCAGTTCAAACCCAGCTATATGCAAATAAGTCTTGACCCTGTGCCTCATGGGAACAGTCCAGCCCGAACTGTCAAGCCATGTCTTCCCTGAACCAGAAACAAGCATCCTGGGACCGGTTTCAGCGTAACACCCTCATCAGCCAGGCTAGCTTGAAGCCAGTGGAAAAGTGAGCAAGGGACCCAAGTCGGCATTTCCTGCCAACTTAGGGTGAACAAAGCCAACACAAGGAGATGATGGACGGAGCGCTGGAACTTTTCAGACATTCACCCCCAGTCACAGATCTGGGTTGAATCGGTCATTATTCTGTAGCTCAATTCACCACCTCAGTTCAGAGCCAGCCATATGCAAATTAGTCTTGATCCTGTGCCTCATGGGAACAGTCCAGCCAGAACTGCCAAGCCAGGTCTTCCCTGAACTGGAAACAAGCATCCTGGGACCAGTTTAAGGGTAACACCCCTCATCAGCCAGGCTAGCTTGAATCCAGTGGTAAAGTGAGCAAGAGACCCATGTCTGGGCATACCGTGCCAACTTAGGGCGAACAAAGCAAACACAAGGAGATGATGGACGGATCCATAAAGTGGGGCATTTTTAAAGAGGGGGTAATTTGCTTATAGCTTTGGCACTGTTAGTGATTACATTAGGTTTTGCGAGGATCCAATTAGAGAGCAAAGGTAAAGGGGGTTACAAATATTTTTAATTTACTAATAAATTGACCACCTTTTAATGGATCTGCAGGAACTGTGGTAGGGATTTAACAAGTTTTAGGTCATTTTAGTATTTGTAAGTGCATAAAATGTCGCTGCAGTTGAACTACCTCAAAAGAGAGCACATGCTGATCACCAACAGTAGCAGACAATCCGATCTTCAAGAAGAGCTCACAGAAATGAACCTCCAGGAATTAGGCCAGGCATTTTCAGATAGCTCCAAGTCTTTTGGAGCCCTCCTCACCAGTAGCCTTGAGTTCAGTAAAGAAATGGCTAAGAAGACTCAGAATTCTTGCCATAAACTCCACAAGTCAAGACGTTCAAACACTGCTCATTTTCTGCATGGATGGAGGCAACGCCCTGATTTCAGCTTCCCAGACCTCAACCTAGCAAAACAAAAGAACATCCTCTACACTGTTAAATTGATGCAGCTGACTTAAATTGATTACAATTTGCATATGCTTTAGAGTAGTTTACACACAGTAGGAAAATGGTTTCTTAACTCCGACTCCATCTTGCAAATCAACATGAGACTCTGTATTTAATTTCTCACTTTGCACACAGATTCAAAATATGCACAACAGAAACAGCTTTCTACTTTCCGGCTACTTCTACTGTGGTACAGAAAGATATTCATGAATACGTTTGTCTTAGTTTTGCATGTAACAAGGTTTGCGCTATTGCATCTATTGATCTGATATCCAAAGTGCACAAAATATTTTAATATTTAGGCAATGGTGCTATGTCATTTTGCAAGTAGTCTGTTATGATTGCACGCTCTGTAAAAATGTTGCTGATTTGGTGCTGATTATATTTTTGCTGTGTATCTCTCTATATATATATACTGGTGCATTTCAGGGTGACCGAATCGCTGCTTGCCCTCACTTTTAGAGACTGAACCCCTGTGGGTATGACTCGCACTCTAGACGTGGAATTTTTGGAGGATTGTCTTTAAGGCTGATCTTTATGACGGACCTCTTGCTGTGTTTGACTGTGCCTTACGCTAATTCCCTATTATCATTTTGCCTGCATTGAGACAAAGGGGCCCATTAAGATGGAGGGCGGACTTTAGTCCGTCCGTCACCCTAGCGGTGCTGGGACCGGCCGCCAGTGGTGCGGCAGTCCCGCACCTGCAATTAGGATGCCACCGCCACCGTGGCGGTGGCATCCTCCATTCCCAGCATTGTGCTGGGAATGCACTGTGTGCATTGTTATGCACAAGGTGACAGGCACCGCGAGGTGCCTGCCACCAGATCCATGACAATGCAGGGGGGTACCATAGGTACCCCCATGTGCACCCCTCACATCCCCCTACCCTGGGAGCCTGCAACGGGCCCCCAACAGCAAACCCCGCAAATATGGATGGCGGTGTCATGCAGACACCGCCACCATATTGAGCACCTTTTCCGCCCGGTCGACTAGTCGACCGGCGGACGGTCTTTCAGTCCGCTGGGGTCTCCCCGCCATACTAATATGGCAGGGGGTAAATGGGTGGCAGGCGGGGAAGAATGTAGGGCGGATCGCCATGCAGTCGGTGGCGATCTGCCCTACATCCTAATGGACCCCGAACTATCTTTTACCTTCGGTAATGATTTCTTAAATTTTAATACACCTTCATGGTTTTTAATTTACTGCTGACTCTCTGGAGTCCATATTGTTTCATGTATTATTGAGATCAGCACTGCTCCCGATCCTGTGCAGACACTTTATCTCCTACCTGATCAGGTATCAAAGATAGTGTCATCACAATGACTCATGAAGGCTTACGATAGCATGGCCAGAACACCAACATACTTCAGGAAACCCACCTACCACCACTGCCCAACTGCATCACTGTTGAGATTTGTTGTTCCACCTTCATAACAATGAACTCAAGCACAACATATTACCTACCGGACAAAACAAAATCTTTGGCATCTCATGGAAAAATGACATTGGCAGGATCCATTACAAGTAAAGCCAGAGGAGTAGCAGAACATACATCTTCAGCTGCTACGCTACTGAGTCCAGTAATGCCATCTCCATACTGATTTGGCAAGCTCCATCTTTCTTTCATTACCCAAGAAATTGAATAGGCACCGTTATTAAGGAACACCTCATCTGCAAGTAGCCATGGCTCCTAGCCCTGTTCACCAAGACCATATGGGTAATGCCCTGGTACCTATAAATATGTCGCACTTATGAATCCCTCAAGTAACTTTGCCAACTCTTTGTACAAGTACTTATGCACACACATACAAACCACTAAAATGAAATCCTTTGCTGAAAACACAGATAGTGGCTGAATGTTCAATTCTTCAGCCAGAAGTAAACCTGGGGAAGAGAATTCTCATGTAATTCCAGACATCAAAACTGCACAACGTTTCCTTTTTCCATTCAAGAGATCCCAAATAAATAATATATATATTTACATAATATGCCGGAGTGAAACCCAGGTTGATCCTACTTTTGGTTCTGAATAGAATTAAATTAACAGAACGTTTCACAATATTTAATGTCCTGTTTTTCTCTGAATTTTATACCACCACCAAATGTGTCATTACTGGATAGTAGCATAGTGAAAAAGGCTAAATAAATCAAAGTCAAACAGTGTAAATCACAATAAAGAGCAATATCAGAACAGGTGTCTACAGAAACTCAACCTTTAAAAGCGGTCTTCCTCAGTCCACTGAATAGCTGGACTGTTGTTACAATATTGCGTGCAAGAGGTTGAATGGAAGTACAGACCTCAGCTACTGTATTTGATAATACATCAACCAGTGCCATCATTCTACACATATCTTGTAATAGCAGAAACAACAAAGCATGACCACATGACTTCATAGAAAGTGATCTCCTGACCTTTGACCCAATGATGCAGCAGATTACTTTTTTTAAGCCACATTTGTTAGTCATGTGAGGCTGGATCATGGTAAATCAATAAAAATAACTGAAACAGGAGCAGTCAACCAGCTGTTATATGTACCAAAACCTAAAGGCAAGCTTGTATTTAACACACCGGTTAGTTCAATTGGATTAACTTACAATGGATGCTAAACAGGTCTCAGGGGTTGCAAGAGGCAATATAGAGACAGCAATGATTGTGTAGAAAAGATCCAAGAATATGTCACTTTCACAAGATGTTGTTGTATTCCTCTCTTGAGCTGGGTCTGCTGACATCAGTGCTATGAAGAAGTAAGTTTATAGACATGGCTTACCATCTAACATTTGGCAAGCATGGTGGAGTAATACTCCAGACTTGCTTGCGCGCAATCCATCTCAGGCTAGTAGTCCATGTAGAGTGTCCACACTATCTGGAGAATGCCTTCACTTCCTTGAGAATGCACTAAGTGACAGAACCCCCATGATGAATTATATTTCCCAGCAGGCCATGAGCTCCAACATAGTGTGGGATGCAGCAGTCGTCTTGATCTTATTGTTATAACTTTGCTCGTGGCCCATGGTGTCTTGGCTGGTCAATCTTGATATTGTGCTGCTGCAGCCAGAACCCTGCAGTGCAGATCTAGGATTTCCTTTGTACAGATATGTTAGTGCCCGTTGGAACTGTTTGGAGGACAAGGGGAATATAAAGAACGAGTCTAAAAGTCAAGTTGTGTTGTGAAAACAAACTTCGTACCATTTATACATGTAACTTTCAGGAGTATTGTTTATTATTTAAAGTTATCTAGTGATAAAATAGGAAGGACTCCTAAGTCATGAATGTATGCAAAAGTGGCACCCATTGCTTGTACAAACTATATCTCATCTTCCACAGTGAGTGCATAGTGAAGAAACGTATGTTTCAAGATTCCAATTTTCAACTTCAAAATACACAAACATATATTTATAGAAAAAACCTATACATCTTGCAGATCACATTGTCCAGCAGAGTTGACAAATCAATGTATTGGAGCCCAGTGTCTCTTTTGTCTCTCTGACCTAAACTTTCCCTGAGTCTCCCGCTAGCGCTCATTTTATTGTGTATGTTGCACACTGTGGACATACTGCGTGGCTACATATCAACAGCATCAAACACACGGTCTGCATTCTGAACTAATGGAAATGCCAATCAAGCTGAAAGTTAGCAATGCACAGAAAAAATGGCACTATGATTTGAGAAATGTATTTATAACAGGAAGGAGTTTTCTGTCTTCCCTGTAAATCAATTCTCCATCCTTTTCATGATTCCTTCTCAGCTCAAATGAGTAATAGGATGGAACCCCTTATGCCATACTTGGCTAGATAAACTAAAAAGGATTGTTAGGCAAGAGGGAAAAAGCCCCCCTCTATCCTCGGCCAGCTTACTTCTGAGAGTTCCTTCACCGATGGGCAAGGTCTCAATATGCCCTCTCACTGTCCCATTTACATTTTTGATGGTCAGGGGTGCTGATTTGTGGAGACAAGATCTTTTAGGAGTTACAGAACAGCAGTTAGTTAGTATAAAATTAAGTTGCCATTATTTTATTTGATGTCAAGTTAATTGGTGCAGTTATAGATATTGTAAGTGGGATACATTGAGGTGAAGCAATGCTGGTACAGGTGCTGTGCGATTCCTAAGTCCATACAACCTGCATTTTAGGTTGAAGAATATGGGTATGGATCTGTTTGCAGAGAAATGGGAATCTTCAGGTAAGCCAAACATGTAACACAGTGAGTTCAGATATTAGAGCGAAGAGGATTTGTTGAGGAGTTTGTAGAATTGTAAAGAACCAAATGCACATGGTTTTGAGTATTTTACATGGAGTGCTTTACAAAATCAATGCATAGAAGAGATGAGTTGTGTCTTGCCTTGATGAGGAATTGCTTTGATCAGGAATTGACATTTTCTCTACTTACAAACGTGTCCTTGGTAACTTTGAGGGTCATTTAATGAATGTGTGTGTGTGCAATGTCTGTTAGAATTGCATGACCAATCACTAAGCAGTTCACTTTCCTCATAAATTCAAAGTCATGATATTGTCTCCACCCTTAAAAAGCTATTGTTTCTGTTTCTTACTCTTGATAGACTCTTCAACAGCATCAGTACTTTTCCAGACTACAGAGGGGCAATAAGTAGCAAGATGTGGGTGGTGTTTGCAGCAGCTCTACTCTCCCTTCTGTCCCCCTCTCCTACAGATGCCTGCAGTTGTTATTTGATACACTTGCAGAGAGACTTCTGTCATTCAAGCATTGGTGAGTTTGTCTAAAGTAAATGTTGTTGGTATATTCATCTTCATATTTCATTGCCCAGGACTTGAGTCAGCAATAACAACCACCAGAAGTAAGGAGTCATGGGCCACTCACAACCTGTATCTCTCTAGACCAGTTGATAGTAAGTTCCAGTGTCCCATTTCATCTGGGGTTTGCTTCGCACAGACGGTGCCATCAATAGAAAAGTTGTGCATCCTTTGGAGTCTATATGTGCTGTGGACATGTGAGCACCAGCTAAGCACGCTAGGTTAGGAAACTAAACTAGGCTGCTGGACTTCAAAGCAGCATCCATGTCTTCAGCTGTTGTGTCAAGCACTGACATAGACATGAACAAACTTTAGACATGTCAGGAACATAGAAATTATGCAGAGATAGCCATTGGCCTATTGTAGTTAACAAAGCACTTTCCCATTTTAATGCCTTTGTCACTCAAATTCTTTAACCTCTATAGGTTGTAGCTCCAGAAACAGTCACTGAGGGGATCTCACAGAGATGGGAAAACATCAGACTATGCTTCAGTTCCTTGTATTGATTTGCACATTCATTTAAGTAAGGTCTTCAATGAATCGCCTGCCATTGCCATTTGCTGCTGACTTTCTCTGTTCCTTTGACAGTTATTAAAGGGAAGTTTCGAAGCTGCATCGAACCACCTCCAGTAGATTACTCCAGCGGTGAGATCCCAAATCACGAGGACCTGCTCACACGTTGTGAAGTTGATGTCTTGGAGGTAATGATTTTCAGCAATAAACTTTGCCATCAGATCTTGGAAGGAGGTAAAGTTAGGAAAGGAGGTGAAAGCCATAAATGTGTGCTACAGTAATTTTCCTATAAATTATAGGATTGTGTATATATTGGAACATGAACCAGCAGGGTGCTGCACTCAGTATTGCATCAAAGTGAGGAACTGTGAGCCTCTTGGTACTGCATGCCCAGCTATATTTTAGGTTAAGGAAGTAACCAAAACTGCAGTAATTGGCTAAGGTTAGCAGGGCAGGGTAGAGAGTGCCCTATTGACTGGCCTACACTAATGGACCTACTCTAGCGGGTGCACACCCATTTCTGAAATTCCATTACTAAGATCTATCATGACTGAGACCTACCGTTACTGAGGCTTATCACTCAAACCAGGAGGTGCAATTTGTGTTCCAGGGAGGAGAGGTTTTTTTTTTTAATAAATGGTTAAAATAAATTGAATAAATAGATCAATGAATTACTTTGCAATATTATTTAATTCAAGTGCTTATTATGATATGATTTTAGCACGAATGTGAAGTATTTTATGGCATATCAAAAATAGTATTTTTTTTAATGTCATACATTATGTTTTTCAAATTAGCAGAAATCCTAAATGTTTATGTACATTGCAATAAAGCTTTGATCCCAGCAATAGTAATTCTCAGTCGTGAAGTATATCCTAGCTAAAGAATACTGGTCTCTTTGAGAGTGATTGGGGATTTTTTGAAACCTTGTTACCACCTAAGGTGGGGTAGGCGCTCACGGATCAGGTTGTATAATGTTCTATTTCTTTATCTCTGCTTTAGCTCAGATTTAGCAGACTGTGTGATAATGCGGAAATGTAATTCTAAATGAATGCTACAACACATTTAGTACTTATTACCCATTTACTGTTCTACAGTCTATTCTGACTTCTAGCCAGATTCACCTGGCACTGTTGGTTGTGTTTATGCCTTACTTTGTAAAGCCAATCAGGGGAGAGATGAAGACACTAAGAAAGCTCTCCCTGATGCTAGTGAGGAGGTTTATGTGGAAATCCTGAATAATTTTTAATGTCCTCTGACAGGTATTCAAAGGTGGCGAAGAGATCCGCAACATGCAATTCACAACACACAGCCAGATCTGTACCGTTCAGACGCCTGCCTTCAATACAGAGTACCTGATCGCAGGTAATCTTGAATAAATTACATCAGTGTGTGATCTCACTACATGGCTCCAACTTGGGTCAACTGTTTTGCAATCACTTAATGCAGTTGATCCCACAGAAAACATATTTTATTTGGAAACATGTACAGCTGGAAGTTTATACCAGCCCTTTTTGCACTAGACGTATTTCAGTAGGAGACTCTTTTGACATGATCCTACTGACCAAGACAGAATTGTGAAAAGAATATCCGTTGTACCCTGTAATGCTACATTAATTGTATTGGTTAAGCGAGCCATGAAACTGAATTCCTTGTTGTTTCACTGTGCATTGGTGAACCTTAATTCTGCATTTCATGGAGTAGGTCAGGCTGTATCGGGCCACAAGCTACTGCGATTGGGCGCCCCTAGGTTGATTATTATTCTAATAATTAAAATATACTCTGATACTCAGCACCAATAACAAGTGAACCACTAGGCATTGTAGAAGAGTATGGCAGCACTGTGTACTTGACACACTACTCTTTAGTCTGTACATAGCAGGCATGGATCAAGAATCGATAAGGCATATCTTTTTCCCTTAGAACTGTGATTAAAGCCTTTTCATCATATTTGTAGGCTGAGCTATGCGCTTTGTAATTTAACTCCATGTGATTTAAGAGCATTGGGGTTGACAAATGTGCCACACGTTTCAAGTGTGCCACAACTGAAGGATGAATCTTGAATAAACAGGAACCTTTTTTAAAGAAAAGACCTGATCAAATGTTACATAAGTGTTGCCACCCCATCCAAGTTGCTGAAAATAAATTCTTCAGAAGGATATTGAGGATACCCCAGAGTGTGTCCCCAGAGATTGTGCATGAAGAACTGGATACAGGGTTTATTCCTGATTGTATACAAATCTGCCCTTTGTAATTGTTGTTTTCTGTCTAGTTGAAAAAGGATTTGGAATTTAACAGAAAGATTTTAAAAGACTGTCTGGGCCTGGATTATAGCCATTGTATTCCCTGGCTGCATTATGTCAAAGGTATTTTGTGTGAACTTGGTAGACCCAAACTTTTTTCTGGATCACTGCAAATTAACAAATTATATGTGTTATGGGTCAAGGAGGCATTTCATGCCAATGTGCATGAAAAAAGGTTTGAACGCACCTTGTCTAAAAATTTCTGTACTCAATATGCCATGATGAAATACTTGTGTAAAACAGAAGTGTATTTGACACTTGATATGCCAGTTTTGCATAGACGACTTATGTCTTATTTTTGTATAAATGTGTTCCCACAGCTCATAGCAGGCTGGCATAATCCATCGGAGCCCCCAGTTTGCACTTGTGAAATGGCTTCTGCACTGCACACTTTACATATTGGTTTTATTGGCCCTAAATTTGCTAATAAGTACATATGTCCCCTTCTCTTATCAATTAGTTTTATGCAAGTGAGGCCTGCCTTATTGAATCTCCCATGTTTAAGTAGTTATCATGTTCTTCTTTATGTATCATGGTTTTTACCTGGGGTGTTTCATGCCTCTTTATCAGATTTGATATACTGCCTTTAGGTGATTTTATTGAACTGTTTGCTTTATGTACTTTGTTAGACCTGACATCATTGGCGTGGGTCTCCCTTCCTCTTTTCGCTTCCTATCTTTTATGTTTGCTGGATTTAGGTGCTCTGGGCGCCGTGCCACTGCTAATCAGTGCCACAGCGCGAATGCTCCCCGTGTAGATATGACTGTATGAATTAGGATAACAATAATGCCTAGGTCTGTGTAGTATGTTCTAAATGCGAGTTACCCTCCATTTCACTGTTACTATTGTGAAACCATCCGTTCTCATAGGCCAGAATAAGCAGGTTGAGGATTATCCTCCATAATCCTATCTCACCCCCAGAACCTGATAGGAACTTCGAGTTTGATATGTTTATGCGCAGGACATTGAGATACACCTTCTAGTAAGAACCATTTATCTATTCCATGTTCGAAAATGCCTCTTCTGGAAATACTGTATTTTCGTGTCTGAGCTTTCCTGTAGACTTTGCTAATATGTGTATTGGCCGTCTGGTTTTGGAGCAGCAGGGCCAGCTGGGTCAGACCTGGCTGGGGAGAGAGATCGGTATTCAAATCATAGGGAGGGGTGACTCTTTGATCTGAGCAATGCCGTGCTTGGCAAGGTGAATGATGTCTCCACCCCCCCCACTGGGCGTCTGATAGCAGACCCCCGCATTCCGAAAGGGCAGGATGTCGCCTCGTAAAGTGCTCCCCGACCCCACCAAACTGGTTCTGACTGGATGTAGTGATTAGTGGCAAAGACTTTTTAGGTATAAAACGCTGCGCTGGAACTGTGTCCAAGTGTGTTCCTTCTGGATGTCAAGACGAAACTCTGTCTGAGTGAACAGAGGAAAGGACTTTTGAAACTTTCACCAAGTTTCCTGAAGAAACTACCCGAGGGCCTGAATTGGGAGCGCCTCCTGCCGAAGTCTTAGGGATATTAGACTTCACCCCGTCAGCTGTCGGAATTCCTGTGCGAGGAATTCTGCTTGCAGGTGAGGCCTCCATCGAGTAATCCTGAGCCTCTAGTTCTACTGTGAGGAACGTGGACTGGGAACCTCCGCTGAATCAGTGTGGGCCGCTGCAGCTAAGAGAGAGCTGCCGCCGTTGGGAGCCCACCTGAATTTGAACCTTCAGAACCCTTGCTGAATCTGTGTGGGCCGCTGCAGCTAAGAGAGAGCTGCCGCCGCTGAGAGCCCGTCTGAATTTAAGCCTACGGAGCCTTCGCTGAATCTGCGCTGGCCGCTGCAGCTAAAAGAGAGCTGCCACCGCTGAGAACCCGCCTGAATTTGAACCTTCAGAACCCTTGCTGAATCTGTTTGGGCTGCCGCAGCTAAGAGAGAGCTGCTGCCGCTAAGTTCCCGCACTTTTGCCAACTTTGCATCATTGTGGATTGTCCTGTGGGCCGCCGCAGCTGAGAGAGAGCTGCTGCCGCTGAATGCCTGCACCTTTGCCACTTTGCAGCATTGTGATTTGTCCTGTGGGTCGCCGCAGCTAAGAGAGAGCTGCTCCCGCTGAGTGCCCGCACTTTTGCCAACTTTGCATCATTGTGGATTGTCCTGTGGGCCGCCGCAGCTAAGAGAGCTGCTGCCGCTGAGTGCCCGCACCTTTGCCACTTCGCAGCATCGTGATTCGTCCTGTGGGCCGCCGCAGCTAAGAGAGAGCTGCTGCCGCTGAGTGCCCGCACTTTTGCCAATTTTGCATCATTGTGGATTGTCCTGTGGGCCGCCGCAGCTAAGAGAGAGCTGCTGCCGCTGTGGGCCCCGCAGCTTGTTCACCATTGTCGAGGATTGTCGCTATCGTCTCGTGGGCTGCCGCATCTAAGGGAGAGCTGCTGTCGCTGGGAGCCCGCCACGGAACTGCAAGACGAGAGTCATCGCCACCACCTGCCCAGGCCGCCGCAGCCACGTGCTGCTGCGGCTGAGAGCCTGCCTGTCCCTGAATGCTTGACTCATTGTGGGTGCACGCTGCGGACCCCTGCAGCCAAGACCTGTGGTCGCTGGGAGTCTGCCTGTCACCGTCTCCGCTTCTTCTAGAAGCTGCATGCTGTGTCCCCTTTCAACGGCAGGTATCTGGTGCGCAACGGGTCGCATAGGCCCCGGCCTTGAACTCAGTCATTGTCACGTTCTGGTGAATACGTTATTGCCTTTTGAGTCTCTACTAGTTTACGTGCATTGTAGTTGTTGAAACATATTGAGAGTCTTGAGTTGAACCTTAGATAAAGAAATTATTTTTCTATACCTAATTGAGTTGTGTCCCTTTTGTGGTGTCGTTACTGCCTTATTGTACATGGTCATAAATGCTTCACACACTGCCTCTGAGATAGGCCTAACTGCTCGTGCTATGTTACCACAGGGTTGAGCAGGGGTTGTCAAAGGGGGTAGCCCGCTTGCCCTGACTTAGGAAGAAGGGTCCCTATTTGGACATTGGCGCCAGCCATTGCCAACTGGAGACCCCACATTTCTAACATACTTTTATGATTTACTGTGTTAAACTTAATAAAGTGCCTTTTGAATTGAATTACAATACATGTTACATCAATGGGGGGTGGGGGAAGGCTTAACTGCCCAAGGCATGGAAGCCACAGTAGAAAGATGATCAATTCCAGAACAGAATTTATAATAACCAATCCAGGCCCAGATTATATTCCTTCAGTCAATCCCCACACATTTCTCCAGTGCCCACAATTCTACAATAGATACAACTTTTGAATTTCAAAGGAGTTATTTTATTTCTTGAACTGCATGTTTATGGCCACCAATAGCCGCTTGTGCATCCACAATATTATTACAATTAATATCAACTTTGTCTAATCGGACATATTCCACAACTGATTCCCCAACACTCACACAGCATGGCACCAGATTAACTGGTTGATTGATTAATTGGTGGGTTTCTCAGAGCATGCAAATATCCTAACACAATGGTGTCCTGGTGCCGGTGACAACAGTGGAGGAGTGGAAGGAAGCTTAATGAGAGAATAGGTGTACTTAAAAAAGTTGCATCAAATCTGGAAATTGTCTTGTTTGCAAAGTGCAAGAAGTAAAAGTATCCATTAAGACATAATGGGGCGATCATGCCACGGTATTTACAGTGCTTCTTTTTGACTACTCCCACTAAGAAAGTTGATAAACTATTTGTATGGCTTAATATGGAGACTAGTAAATGAAAGGAAAGGTTTGAAAGGGCCCCATCAAAGATGTTTCTTTTGAACTTGGCTTGTCTTCCAGTTGGGTCAGGGCTCTTGGGCAGATACTCATCTGGCTCTTTAAGTTGCAATGCTCTTTTGCAAATACTCTTCATGTTAATCTCCTTGAAGACGGTGTGGATCATGCCTTCTCTGGTGACATCTTGTATTTCTTTAAACATCTTGAAATGCCTTTAAACCAGGAACTTGTTAAGCTCCTTTAAATTTATCACATGACTCCAAACTTTGTCCTTCTTCTTTACAAGAGAAACTGTAGTCACAAGACCTTCCACCTCCATCAACTCTACTACTTGAAGCAACACCCTTTTTCTAACATCTGGGCCACCTCTGTGTCTATCAGTTCCATATTTTCTGCATCCAGTTCCCTCCTGTCAGCTCTTCTAAAAAGAAAAACCAGCCCCAGAGCCGAATAAGTGTCTCATATTGGCCTGTGCCTTGCTAAAGGTGGTTAAGGTGATGACAAACATCTGCAGCATTTAACAAGGTTCACCCACAGAGAAGTCCCTTTAGGACCCCATGTCTCTGTTGGACAAATCACTAATTTGGGGTTGATTCTCATCAGGACTGATTTTCGCCTCTCCATAATTCAGACCCGCGTTTGCAAATGGTGCGCTAAGCCCAGCCTCTCAAGAGGTCCACGCTGACCTTGGTATTCTTGCTTCGGGCCTCCTCAGTCATTTCAAGTATGCCAACCAAAGGACACTGCATTTCAATGACCTGCTTCAGGCATTTCTCACCGTCAAGGTGGCCATTTCTACTTGTGCTGCTGCCGCAGGCACTATCATCTATTGTAGCTCTCAGGTTACCACTACCATAAGCAATGGTTTTCGCCTTCTCAAGATTCTTCCTCTTTCTTGAAACTTTACCTCATTACTGAGCATTAGAGGTGGAAGGGGAGTCTCCCACAGACAAAGAAAAATAGACTTCCTCCAAAGGGGCGTCCCTCTTCCTCCGATGGGGCGTCCCTCTTCTTCTTCGCAAGTGCTGCGACCACTGCCTTTCTACCAGAGGATCTTATCTCCTTTTCACAAAAGTGTCTTGATAGAGCCTCCCACTAGTTCAACCGCAGGGTGAACATGGGGATTGGTCACCTCCATTATGACCACTAAACAGTGATGTTATTATCCAAAATGAAAGATAGAGGGCAATATATAACTGGGTCAAATTAGGGTTGAAAAAAACAACCTCTATAAAGCAAGCTGTAAGTAGGGTTAAAAACCTCAATTCATACAACCTCATCCACAGCTGAAAAATGTAACTTAACAAGAGAAGACCAGCAGGCGCAGCTCATGCTCTGTTGTGAGCTCCGGAATTGTGATCTTTCTTAAATGCTTTGAATCAGACTAACAAAGCCACAGTCAGGAGGCCAAACGCTGCCCTAGGATTGCTGCTAATTGGAAAGATCGTTACAATGTGCTAATCAAAAATTCCAACATGGTTGCCTGGCAACGTGCTCCAGTCTCATGCGTTGCCAAGCAACCTTTGTAAAAAAAACAATGGAGGATGTTTAGTCCTCTCTCCCTTATTACAACTAGCGTGATTGCAGAGCCGATGCTCCAGTGAAACAGAGGGGGAAAGGTGCACCGGCACCTACCGCTCCACTCCAGCGTTCGTGCTGAAAGGTCAGCGATCACAGAGCTGAATACAATGCAGGCACGCTGCTACTGGGCTCCGCAAGCAGGAAGCTGCTTGATCCTTGGCAAGGGTGCTGATTAAGGAAAAAAATATCAGCAGGCCTCACCCCTGGCCTGACCTCAATAATGACGAAAAGCAGTAGACTAGCAAAGCTTAACAAGTTATCAAGTATTAAACATTACAGTTTTAAGAACGGTTAGCCCCAAATACTTACTGGGCCCAACGATAAATGTGAAGGGCAACCCATGTCCATTAAGATTTATGATGTATTTGTTGTTCCTTAAATGGCTGCATGTTAGGGCAGCAATAAAAGGTTACTGCATAATGGTAGCCCCCTGTCTAGTAATGAAATTGAAAAGTGGGTAGTGCAGCTCCAATGGTACAACTTATTTTTTAACTATTGACCAGGAGCTAACAACTCCACTGACTTCTTTTCAAGGCTGTCTAGGAGAATGCCACAACATTGCTCCAGCGAAGTGGAGACATGGAAGAGTACCAAGGAATAATTGTGCAGGCAGTCTGCCTGAATGCCGTGGAGCTTCACAATATAGTGCTAGAAATCCACCAAAATGATGGCCTTTAAAAGGTCAAACTGGCACTGTAGTGAGATTTGTGGAAGACATTTTTAGCCCAATGCCCATTGCATGATACCCAGACTTGGAAGGGCCCTCATGCAGCGGCGAGCCCACTCAGAATGGAGCACCACCAACAAGGGATATGTTCCCATCCTAAATGACCAACCCCAGCGCTGATTCTGAAGTTTTCCTAATGTGAGACAGACGCTGGCCGTCATTGATGCCCACACCAAATTCCCCATGAGTGAACTGGTAAGCAGAACAATATTCGAACACGTGAAGCTGCATTTGGTTAAACTACTGGCCATTAATGGCTAATTACAAAAAAATCAGGAAGGATAACACCTTCCTTTCAATGAAATGAATTTAAAAACTATCTACGACAGCTAAAGATTAGCCACTACAGGATCATGCATTGATGGCCACAATGGAATGGTGATGTAAATCTCTTAATTCACACCCTTAACAAGGCACTGCGGATAGGAATTGATCAAGGTGGGGACACTGAGTGGGCACGTCACAACTTTTTGCAAGTGTATCATAACACCACATACTGTGTAAGTCAGTACGCCCCGGCCACCCTCCTATTTAGGCAGCCACTCAGAGACACTATTGAAGCCTCTCCTCATTGGCACACACCCTGCCTGGATGTAGAGGTTAACCAATGGTGCAGATATTGCAGCCTCAAAATAAGCAACCAGCAGAGGCTACTAGGGTTTGATAGTAGATCAACCCTTCAGGTGGACATTCTGCAGCCCTCTTGAAACGGGAGAGCAGACTGTGGTAGGAGTAAAAGCAACAAAAACAGTGCAAAAAGGAAGGGAAATGCTTATGAAAACCCATGAGGTGATGGTAGAAAACCAGTTCTAACCAGGGGTACCTTGATTTGAAGTGGAGGGTAGTTTCTTTTTTTCAGTCTACTCTCTTGGGACACACCCTCACCTCACACCTCCGTCCACTTTACATCCTCCAGATCTGCCCATTGTTGCAATCAATGTATTATTATGTCATTCAGAATTGGTTGCAGCTCTACAATTGCAGCTTAGTAAGTTGATCAACATATTAATTTTTTCTATGATAGACCTAAAGCACATGGGCATATAGATTATATGGGATCTTTAGTGGCAACTGGGGTTAAGCACTTGTTAGGCCGATTTTGACACATACAATCTATTGTATCTCCATTAAATGTGCTTGTCTTCGATTCAGTAGAAGCTCCTTAAGGAATATCCTGCTGTCCCATGGGTGTCTTCCCCCACATTTGTGTTACAAGAGTTATCTGGACATACATGTACAAAGTAGTTGTAGTCATTACATTAAAGGACATTTTTACTATTCAATATCCTTAACATTCATTTGTTCACTCATCTCATTAGCTACTGGTCAGAGTTACCCTCCACATGAGGTTGATTACACACAATGCACAACTTTGAAGGTCACCGACTGCCTGCACATCCCAGAGAATCATGAATCTCTGTGGCCTGAAAATGAAGGCTGCTGCAGGGGTTCCTAGTGATATCTGCTCCTTTTTCACCCTTTAATGGGTGCCCTGAGTTGCAAGCAGACCACACTGGTTGTAACGCAAAACACAGCGGAGATACTAATTGCCAGGTGAAGAGAGAGAACCTCTTATCTGACCTATCTTATTTCTACAGAATTAATCACTTATGTGTTACAAAATACCCCAGAATGCAAAATTACTTCAAAAACATTTTCATTTTTTTATTAGTTTGCCTTTTATATTCACAAGTACTCATGAAATTCAATTAATGTGGAAATATTGTGTGAAGTAATGTATGTTCCATATACAAATTATATGCTAATAGAACAATTATGAATGTTCTGCTGTTCACATCTTTAAAAAAAAAGAAAATAATAAAAAAATGAAAATGTTTTTGAAGTAATTTTGCATTCTGGGGTATTTTGTAACACATAAGTGATTAATTCTGTAGAAATAAGATAGGTCAGATAAGAGGTTCTCTCTCTTCATTTGTCTCTTTCCCCTCCTCTTGGACCTAAAAGTACCGAGGGGAAACCTTTTCGCCCACAGATACTAATTGCCAGGACCAGCAGTGATAGGCTCCCATGCCTCACAATACCTTTGCTTCCACACCACGCACAGCCAGTTGTTCTCACACATTCAGTTGCTTCAGAAACCTGCACCAAGTGTAGGAATCCATCTCCACTGAAAATCATGGATGTTTATTTGGACATGCGGTGCAACTGGTGCCCAACATGCAGGTAAAAAAGAGGACTGGGACATGATCTACCAAGGCTCCGCTGTATTCTTCTCAAAGCTGAGAACTCTGGAGCTAATGGACTGAATTTGGCTGTCTCCCAGTATGTGGAATTGGCAGAGGAATCGGAAGTGCAGTAGAGACAATATTTGCTGTATGGCGGTGAACACGGGCCCGCGATTGCCTGTGATGGCACACAGAGTCGAGGAGCTGCATGACGGCTGCCTGGGCCACGTCGCTGCTATGGTCGCCTCATGAGTGATCACTGGCAGATCTCAAGTGCCGCACAAGAATCCAGATAGACTGTCCAGATAGACTGTCATCTCCATACAGCGGTGAGGGGTGCTTGGTGGGGGGTGGAGGCACCGGCCGCCCCCTGACCCCCAGGGTGCCTGACCTCAAAATAGCAGCTACCTTGGACAGAGACTTGCATGTGAACACTTAAACAGCTTTAGGCCACCGGTCCTGTGGTGAAACTGTACTCTGGTCGGCAATCTGAGTGCCAAGAATGATCTGGTTGCAGGCTTCTTCCCTGGGAGGGCCGATCTCCCTATACCCTTGGCTGCTCCCAACTCTGAGGCCCATAATAAACTATAAGCTTGCCAAAAACAACAATCTAATTCATCAGGGACTGTCATTTACAATCAAAAGGCTCAATAGTTGGTGAACAACACTTAGGGGGACATTGTGACGGAGGGGTGCACTAATTCCCTTTGCGGTCAAGGGAGGAGAAGCCCCATGATACCTTAGTCGGAGGCCCTGCCTGTATACAATATGCCTGCCCACAGAGACGTGGCCTGCCATTGAATATTACAAAGTCTTCACATCCATAGATTGCCAGACAGGGAGCTAATCAGCACCCTCCCGCACTGCTCTTCCTGGAATTATCATTGAAGCTAGGCCCTCTGTGTCCCCTGTTACATGTTTTCCTGCACCCTCTATGCCTCTGAAAAAAGCACATATGTGTAAAGAGACTAGGCAACCTGTGAGTCAAGAGGGACCTAGGCTAAGCAAAGTGTTATAAGAGACAACAGCCCCTCTAAAAAGCTTTGAACCAATGTTGCACAGAACTGTATTGAGACCTGTGTCAATATCCTGCAAATGGAGAGACAATGTATTTATGAGTTACACACATATGAAACACAAAGCAAAAATATATACAAAGAATTCTGTGGGAAGAAATGTTGGAAATTAGCAGATTTCCAAACCTCAGGCATATACATACATAGTGACTACGTTGATTACATATTAGGAAAAGTCACAATACAGAAAAACATCTTATGCTCAATTTGAATCCAAATGAAATAGGTTGGAGTCAAGATGTGTAAGTCGACGACGTTTCGATCCCAACTAAGAATAGGGGATCATCATCAGGATGCACAGATATATGCCTGAGAAGCACCTGTCAGCTGAGCAAGGGACGCATCCCAGTTCAAAAGAGTAATGACCGTCAGTATCCCTAGATAGGGACCTGAAACCTCCCGGTGGAATGGTAGTAATTGAGCTGCAGATGTGGAGCCTTGCAGCTGAACCCCAAAGCAGGAGAAGTTCAAGGAAGGGATTACGTACACGCGATAGGGGACTCAGACAGAGTCACACGGTCCACCCCCTTCCGATGGGTTCAGAGAGAAAATAGCTTACTGAGGGATAAAGATTACTACAAAGGTAGCTGACCTGTACAGAGTGAACTATCCCCTCTCCTGCACCAGCTGCAGGCTGACCATAAACGCTGGACCTCACTATATTTAACCTGGCTCCGGCGTATTAATACAGTAAAGTTGTCAGTTTTGCTGAGACTTTTATTTCTTTTTCAGGGACTCCCCAATGAAATTGACCGGGAGTTCTTCTCCTCCCTTCTCTCTATGATCACTCTGTTTACTTGGCAAGATTGCAGAGCTAGACTCCCTTACAAGGTGTTAATGTCACCCAGAGAGAAAGGGGTGCTGGCCTTACCTGACTTTTCACTACACTGTAAAGCAGGTGAATTGCGAGTACTCTCTGAATGGTTAATGAGAGAATCAAACAAACACTGGCTCCACATGGATAGAACAGTATTTGGAAGATCCATCTGGGATGTACTGTGGAAACCAAAGCACAATAGGCCACTCAACAGTTACCTAAGTACTCCACCCAAAACCACCCTTAAGTTTTGGGATGGGGTGAATTGATCCACTGGTTGGGTAATGTTTCCTTCTCCCTACAACCTGATACACTTTAGCGCATCCTTCACACCAGCTTTATTGCAGGGGCCTTTTTATTTATGATGAGAGAGAGAATGCCTTACTATATCTGATCAATTTAACGGGTGAGATGTCCTCACTTTTGAAAACTGTCAACACAGCTTTAATCTTCCAGCCTCGGAATGATATCACCACCCTCAAGTGAAACGTTGGGTACTCCCACCAGAGAGCAGGCTATCAGCCACCAGGGAACTTTCTTCCATATAGAATTTTGTATGGAGAGCGGGTGGGCCACAGGGCTGTATATCCTTCCTCTACTCATATCTGACCTCCACTGCTCACACACTCACTCCTCACCATATTGCACTCTAGGAGCTGACAGCAGGAACAACACTACTTTAGAGCAGTGGCGCAAACTTTGGAGGGATATTCCCAGATTCAATCACTCAATAGGCTTGAGAGATGCTCACTACAGAGTGCATTATGATTGGTGTTTATATCTGTCAAAACTCAAGAAAATTTACCCAGACCCATCTGAGCAATGCTGGAGAGACTATGGCCTTCTTGGAGATTTTAAACATATCTGGTGGGATTGCTTGTGATCGAACCCTACTTGTCTGAGATATTGGTGCAAGTGAAAGATGTCTTGGGATACCCTCTCCCGAACACTCCGGAGTTTGATCTCCTGGGGCTACGGGATTAATCCCTTAAGCATCAAACAGCTGGGGACTGCTCAGTTTTATGGCTGGGCTTGAGGGCAACTAAGATGGCTCTAGCTGCCTGGAAGAACACGGATGCCCCGTCAATGTCGCAGTGTCATGCCCGACTCCTGCAGGGACTAACCATGGAGCGGATGGCTGATGTCCTCCTAGAGACTCTGAAAAATATTTAATATATACTTGGTGCGATTTCTATCAAACGGCCTGCTGCTTTTCTTCTGTCCTACCAGTATAAGGGCACACCACCTCTTCCAAATCTGAGACCTCACGAGATAGGAGGTAACTCTATGTCTTGGTCAGGCTCGTCCTGGCTACCCTTTCCGACCCTTCTGGTCTGGGCTCCCCACGCATCATTAGCTACTTCAGACATTCCACTCGTGCATGTAAATTTTTCCTCTTTTTTTAGAGTGTACTTGGGGGCAGGTGGGGTAAACTTGGGCACTTTATTCGCTGAGACTCGTTCAGTTGACGGTGTTAATACACTTGTCTGTTTTTCGCTGACAGACCCATCTATTAGGAATACGTGTATGCCGCCAGCACTTTTGAATGTAATCATGGTCTACTGCAATGGTATTGGTGTCAATGTATACTATGTGCCTTACTAACCTTAATAAAGAAAGTTTGAGAAAAAACAAGAGGACCCTCCCCTCCCTATATTTAATGAAATGACAGAATCCACTGGAGAGGCAAAACTCTGTCTCAGGTCTGATCAAAGTTGGCTGATCAAAAGATGAGTGACACAACTACCAATGGCCATGTGGGGCAGACCTCAGGCCCTTCTCTGTGCCGGGGTCATATGAGCCTCTGTGAAACAGTTAAGGAGGCCTTTAAAATATTATTGTTGTTTTTTGTGTGGCTTCTCCTTGCTTTCCCCTCGTTTAAACAAAATATTGAGCAATTCCAGAGCCTGAGACCCTCAAATTGATTATAAATCCTTGATTGATTGATTATTATTTTTATTATTACGTTTTCATATGAAGCTGCTATTTCTAAGCATTGTAAATAACAGAAGTTACTATGACCTAATGTAATGGAAACCATTTCATTTTTTTGTGCTAATGACTGACAGGTAGCAACTGGGGTAACCGTGTGGATCTCACCTTTTGCAACTACATCAAGAAATGGAATGAGGTGTCTGAGCAACAGATAAAGGGCCTCCGAGGAGCCTACGCACAAGGCTGCAGTTGTACGGTGAGTGTATTTACAGATTCGGATCCTAGGAAGATGAGCTCTAAGGGGCTGGCTGTGAGGGCTCCATTCTACAAAGAGGATACAGGGAGGGTCGTATTATAAGTGAGCTTGACATCACTGCGGCATTTGTTTCAGGTGCAGTGTTTACTTGCAGTAAGAATCTCAAGTAAACACATTTTGTCATGTAAAGTTCTAATGGGATAAACTTTGGAATTTCGTAAAGGTGCAAAAGTTTATATTCTTCACAAAACTTCTTGGCAGAATCATGAGTTTGAACACCAGTAATACTATTTCATTTATCATAATGTACTGTGATAGGACTTTCACAAATATTTTTCTTCAAAAGTTTTACTTGGTGCCGATGACACTGTAAATTTGTGTAAATGCTATGTTGACCCTGCCACAAGACACCCTGGCTCTGTGAACTGACCTGTTATATATTATAGGCACCTGTATGTAAATTGTCCATCCCTGGAATTTGACTTTGGCAGCTGCCGGTTCAGCCCATATTAGCTTGTTGCTCGGATATGAGTTTACCTTAAATAAATGAAAAGGCAAGATGTGTTTGGCAAAACAGGAACAAGTTGGTTTAATTAAACGCTGTGTCCGGGAAAGCCTCGACAGAGTGCTCAGTGTACAAAGTTTAGGCCACTGTTATATAAAGTTCATGAGATACAATAAAGCAATTTTCTACGTTCCAAAAACTCCTCTCAGTCATAAATAAACAAATACGAGTATCTGTTAAGGACACAGATGGCTCTCGCCCTCGGGGAGAGCTGTTGTGGGCCAGTGTGTATGTGTCCAGATTTCTGGCATGAGGAGCATGTGATCACTACACGTGGTGTTCATGTCTTTTCCTGATTGGTTGAGTATTTCTATCTACGTGTTGTATCTAGCTTTGTGGTATTCTGGGAAACACAAGCTCTCGGCCAAGTGTGTTCTATTGGGGACAAAATCCTCTGACCGGTTTGTGGTGCAGCTGTCTCTCTGTGGGATCGATCAGGGTTTTCCCTGGCCGCGTGTTTGTTTTTAGGTTAAGAGAGACCCCACCTGGTATTTGATAGGCATGGGTGTGGGTCAGTAGAACTTGTCTAACCATGTATCTCTGACCCTGGGTTGATGAGTTCACCATCGGTGAATCCAACAGCAATGATATGAGTTCATTGGAACTCCTGAAAATATTATGACAGTCACTGGTATCATTTTTATCAACATCCTTAACTGTTGTCATAGCATACATTGAAATTGTTCGTACAGGTTTGGACATGGTCAAGTTTTCATAAGTCATAAACTACATTGGCATTGTTGTTACTAGCAACAGTATTGTCATTTGAGCATGGATTATGACATACATTGATCATACATTGCTGGTGTTGGGCTACTGTGCAGGTAAAGATTATGACTTACATTAACATTGCATTGAAGGGTATAGGCATGGTCGCGCGGGGACACGGTATGGCATACATTGAAATTGCGTTTGTTAGTATTGCCATTGTCGGGCCTGCACACATTTAGTTAATCATTGACAATGTATTCACCCATTCCAACAAGCTCAAAGGCCCGGGCTGAAGACGGCGGGGCAGGATGTTGGTTTCAATATTGGTCTTGTGAGTCAATGTTAGAGTAGGTTGTGTATAGATATTTCTGCCAGCCCTTGATATCTGTACAGTCCAACTTGGCTGACATTTTTAAATAGGTAATTGTAGTATTGTCTTCTGAATAAATCCAAATTCTTGGCTTAATTATAATTATCTTCCCTTATTATCAACCCCAACATAGTACAAGCGTGGCCTCACAGCCGTATCTACCCTAACATTCTACTCCAAGCCCATATAATCACAGAACTTTAGAACAAAGAATAAGAGGATTCAACATGTTAATTATTTTCTGAATATTAATTACACATATACTACACAATCATTTTTTTTTTCTTTTTTTTTACCAGAATTGCTAAAGCAATGTGAAGATATAATAAAGTAAGAAAATATGACAATAAGTTTAACAACAGACCAAACAAAATATAAAACGAAAATCAATTGCATAAGATTTCATTAAATCATTTAGGTTTCTTAACAACTCTTCTACGTGCAGTTTTTACATTGGATGAACATCCAGGTTCATCTTGACGCTCTTCTTGAATGGGTTTGTTCACCAAATTCTCTTCAGACTCATTGGCAACTATTTCCTTTCTTTCACCCATGAATCCTTCAACTTCCTTTTTCTTACCTACATCACCAGCCCAACTATGATCTCTATCATTCAACCACCAATAGTTAGTATGAGGTTTAACTCTCACTTCATCTCACACAGTACCACTCCCTGCCAATGCTAAGCGACTCTTGTGCCATACCTCACCGTTTTCCGAAACTACTGAGCTGTCTCTCACCTATGTGATTCTTTTAAGTTCACTGAACCTACTTTCTCTTTTTGCAACCATTTTCGCACTTGTGACACGCACCCATTGACCCACACGTAAATTTACTGGCCGTGCACCATGCTTAACATCATAATACAGCTTGGTATTTTTTGGAGACTTTCTTCAAAAGGATTTGATTTCCTTCATATCACATTCCAACATACCATTGTGTTTCATCCACCCTGGATTTGTTTTGGAGATAGGAACGCTTCCTCTCATCAAGGAAAAGGCACTTGTCCCCAAGGAACTATGCGATGTTACACTATAAGCCATATCATTTACTCACCTTACCAAGATACACCAGGTTTGTTAGCAAGTTGTATAATGCCTTTTATCACTCTATTAATTCTCTCCACAATACCATTTCCACTTGGATGATAAAGGCAGTACATTTTTTCTTAATCCTAGACACCCCAAGGTATTCTACCATTTCTTTAGAATTGAACTGTGTTCCATTATATGTGAGAATGGATGCAGGAAAATCTGCATGTAAAAATACATTATCTAGGAATTCAGTTACTGTTTTTGTGTCAATTTTATCCACCACACTTGAATCACATCATCTTGAAAACATGTCAATAATGTTTAAGATATATTTAATGTTGCCATCCTCCCAATTAACTGGTCGCGTAATGTCTAAAGCCAATTCCACCCAAGGTAAATTTGGGGAACTTACAATACCTAAAGGAGGGTTGTAGGATTTTTGAGATATGTCTGCAATTACACAAGATCTTACAACTTTCTCAACATCACTATCAACTCCAGGCCACCAGTACTGATCTTTGACCCTTCTTTTTGTACGTGATATGCCTGAATGACCAAGTTTGTTTCTAAACAACCTGGGGGAAATGATCCTTTCTGCCCTTAATAGTAAATCATCTGAAATGGTTAATTCATCCCTTACCTTCAAAAATCCTCTTAGGTCATCTCAAAAGTATTTCATGTCTGAATTACTCCACCCTTTAATTACTTTGGATTTGACTTCAGTCAAAGTAGTGTCTTCTTTATCAGCATTTAACTATTCATCATGGGTTTTGCTATCATGTAATTTATTCACTTGGGAAATATTGGCAACAGAAAAATCATTCCATGAACTAATGTCTATTTCTGTTCAAGGCAAAGCCGGTCTGCTAAGAAAATCCACAGTGATATTTTTTGCTCAGGTAACAGACTGAATGTCAAATAGGAAATCCTGTAACCTCATTGAGAACCTTGCAATTCTAGCTGTTGCTCTGGTTAAACCATCAGTGTTAAATAGTTTGATAGAGGTTTATGGTCAGTTCTTACAACAAATTTCTTCCCCCACAAATCTTTCTGGAAATGTTCTAATGACCACACCACAGCTAATGCTTCTTTTTCAATAACCGAGTATTTTTCCTCCGTAAGTGTACGTGATCTGAAAGCAAAAACAATTATTACCTCTCGTTTGTCATCATTTAACTGGCTACGTACGGCACCTAAACCCTTGCAACTAGCATCAGTGGTAAACACGCTGTATCCATTGGGATCAAAACCCTGAAAATTAGGTGCTTTGCTGATAGCATCTTTAATATTGCTAAAGGCTTGCTGACACTCAGCTGACCACTCAAAGCTGAACTTGTTCTTCAGTAAATTTCCAATGGCATTGTTTTTTTCTGAAAATGTATTCACACATTTTGAATAAAATTCAGCTAGACCCAAGAATGACTTTAAGTCATCCTTACATTTGGGGGCATCAATTATTGCCTCAAGGTGTTTCTCCTTTGGTTTGATTCCTGAGCCACTAACATCGTGACCTAAATAAGTTAGATTTCTTTCAACAAATTTGCACTTTGAAGTGTCTGCGGTGAGACCTTTTTGATTAAGAACGTACAATACTTTCCTTAATATTTCGTATGCTCCTGAACATTGTGTCCCATGAGTTGGATATCATCTTGGAAAAACACAATCCCTGGCATATCACCAAATAACTGTGACATGAGTCTCTGAAAGACAGCAGCCTCGGAAGCTAAACCAAAAAGCATGCAGCGAAATTGAAAGCAACCAAATGGGGTGCAGAAGGCTGTCATACTTCTGCTGGATGTATGCAAAGAAATTTGGTGATATGCCAAAGAAAGGTCGATGGTAGAAAGCCATTTGGCTCCACAGGTCAATGACAATATTTAATCAATTCTTGGCAACAGGAATTGATCTACCACCATGCTGTCATTGAGACTTCTGAGGTCTACACATAAACAGATTTTCCCATTAGCATGTCTTGCAATCACTTAGGGAGAAATCCACTTGGATGCCTCAATGGGTTCTATAACGCCAAACTCTTGTAATTTTCTGAGTTCTATCTTTACCTCATCTTTTACAATTAAGGGAATATTACAAACTTTGAGTATTTTTTGTACTGCGTTGCGTTTAACTTTGATACAATGAGTAAAATCCTTTAGTTTGCCTAGCTTACCACTGAATACATTAGGGAATTCATCAAGGACCCAATACTTAGTTGTCTCCCCCCTCACACGCAACAAGAACCTGTTCTGGACTGTTAGAGTCAAGCATGATATGTGATGCCCTTTGATCTTTCCACCATGAAACGGATGGAACATGAGCAGCTACATACAATTTGCATGTGGCTCTGGGATTCCTGTACTCAAAAACAAGTTATCTATAACCTAACATGTCTATTTTATCACCAGTAAAACTTGTTGGAAGAACATCGGTTGATTCAAGATGTAAGCCAACAATGCCCACAAATTTACTTTCCCAAACATTACGCGCAATAATTGTAAAAGGAGAACCAGAAACTGCAGAAACCTTCAAAGAAATTCCTCTAAAGTTAATTGTACACATTGATTTGTTACTGTCAGAACCTTTGATGTTGAGAACAACACTCTTCTTCTTTTTGTCTATATAAGGATTATCCTGGGCAAAATCATCAGAAGAATTAGTCAGTTTCAGTGAGGCAAGAAACCCTTAGGCTTTTTTTCCTTCTTTCTGCAATCTTTCGCAAAGTGACCTATTACACCACATTCCAAGCATTTTGCTGACTTGGCTGGACATTTGTCAGTCCTAGCAGAAAAGGTTGCATGTTCAACTTGCTTGTCTTTAGTCATGGGTTTCATCAAATTTTTTCGGTTAGATTTGTTTCTTATATAAGTACTCTTTCCTTTTCTTCCCCCTTAAATATTGTCAATCGTAGGAGAATCATTCTGCGCAGAAATTGCTTTAGACCTTCTCTCCGACAACTGTGCCTTTATTACTAAGGCTATGATGTCTTTTAAACTGGAGTCACCCTCAATCCACAGCCTATCTTGCATTACTTGTTTTTGGTAGAAACAACAATTTGGCCATGAATTAAGTCATCATGCAGTACTCAGAGTATGTACGTAGCTGCTAGCATTTTAAGAGCAGAAACATACTCTTTAATTGATTCATGTTGTTGTGGCTTCCTTTTAAGGAAAGCACGTTTCGTAACTGCAATGAATACAGTGGGTGAATAATGTTTTTGTAAATCTAAAATGGCACACTTAAAAACATCTATACCACCAGCCCTTTCTGGTTTTTCATTTAGTTATAAACTCCAAGGCATTTAGGATCCAAGCAATGCAAAATAATTATTTTTTCACTTTCAGGAGTTAGAATACTACCATTATCTTCCAAAGTAGCAATGTAGTTTAAAAAATATTCTTTCCACTTTAAGATGGGATTACAAGGGCTGGTTTAAAATTATTTGGCCGTGTTCAAAGTAATGCCAACATTAGTATTTGCCAAGTTTGTGGTGTGGGCTCTAGTATTGGTATCCATGCTGTATATAATGGAGAAGGAAATGACAGTGAAGAATCTGTAGCAAAAATAACTAAAAAATAAAAAAATAGTTCCTGCACGTGTGATAAATTGTCAATACTTGCCGCTTGAAGAGACTCTAACTCGACAACTTCAGTTATACTGAAGAACTTTCATGAGGAAACAAGATAAACACGGTGCAGCAGTACTACCGTGTTGTGCTTCCTTTGTTCTGTGTAAATTTAAGATGTCTACTCGTGGAGTGGATGCACGCCTGGAGTTTTGCTAAACTTTGAATCTTGCAGAGCAGGAATGTGCTGAGTGCTGCTTGAAGAGGTATGAGAGTTTTAAAAGTATACAAAGCCGTTAAAGGTGGCGGAGAAACACCAACAGTCTTGAGAGCCTTAAAAGAAAATTACTACCTCGAACCTCCGATATTACGAGGAGAATCGTAGCCCTCCGATATTTAGATATCCTTGGAATCCTTGGAGGAATTTCCAAATTTAGCGATATAAGTAGAAAACGGCAGCAAGCAGGAATGAGCCGAAATTCAATCCAATGAAAGGCATACACACGTGGGATCCGGGGCAAATGACATCATGTCGATGTAGTATCGTCTTCAGAATAAATCCAAATTATTGTAGTAATTATAATTATCTTCCTTTATTATCAGACCGAGCATAGCACAAGCATGGCACCAGCTCAGCAGCATCTGCCCTAGCATTCTACTCCAAGCCCACATAAACACCTAACTTTATAACAAAGATCAATAAGATGATTCTACATGTTAATTATATTCTGAATATTAATTACACATATACTACAGTAAGGGGTTTTTATTTGCACTTATGTGAATTTGGCTCCATACGTAGCCAATGTGTTTTCCTGTGACAGCCTTTTTCTTGGCCAGCTTTCCCCGCTAGTGCATTGTGCACTTCTGGTAGGCTTTAGACAGAGCTGGCTGACATCGATGACCAGGAGGATGGGTCGACTGGTGTCGGCAGAGGGTCTTGCAGCATGCCTCCACCTTGATACATCATCGCTCCCAGCCATTCAAGGTTGACATCAATGACCAGGAGGATGGGTTAAAAGGAGTTGGTGAATGGCAAGATTGGTGCACTCCCTTGTAGGACTGGGCTGGTGGAGCACATTTCTTTCAGTTTTTCTTAGTGTGTACCTGGTCATGAGTTTTGTGAGCTGTCTGCCAATCTTGGTAAATTAAGTGACAAAACAACAGTGATAGTTGCGAATCCTAGGAATCTCTGTAGTTCTTTTGGAGTGTTTGTGCACAGCCTGCTTTGGTGGCGCTTATAGTTTGCTGGGTACACTTCTATCCCTTGAATGTTATAAACGTGGATGCCACGTTTGATGCTGCAGCCGTGGAGCTGACATTTGCCCAGAATAGCTTGAGCTCTTTCTCCCTCCAGTAGTCAAGACCCTCCAGCGCTCTCCCAGCAATTATAATGTCATTGAGGTATACTACAAGTGCAGTTAAAACATGCCACCCACTGTCTACTCCCTGAGTCACTCAAAACATTGCCAAATCTCCAGACAGGCTTTGAGGTGTTTGTCACAACTTGTGTAGGCACTTTTGACATACAAAACTGTTTTCTTCCAATCCTCATTCTCCCTTGGGATTCTGATAATAATCACTCCTCAGATCCAGTAAACAAGTGCATTCAACCAGGTTGTTAAGCTTGTTTGTTTGACTTGGCCCTCTCTGCAGGGTCACCTCCAAATATTTTGCATTCACCCCACCTATTTTTCTAAAATAGTTTTTGCTGGCCTTAGTACTCACTGCACTTTAAAAGTGCTATGACTCACACCCTACAACATGGCAAAAATTATTTACTTCAGAGGGGCATATTTAATTAATGTTTAAGTCGCTAGTAAATGGGTATACTATATACACGGGGTGTATAAAATAAATTCTACCAGTGGACCTGCAGCACTTATTGTGCCACCCCCTTAAGTAGCCTTTTAAATCATGTCCCAGGTCACTGCAGCCTGAATGCAGTTTTAAACTGCCAGTTCGATTTGGTGAAATAACCGCCTTGCCAAGCCTTAAACTTCAGTTTTATTACATATACGTCGGGTGCATTGTGACTAAAAGTTTGGGCATGTACTTTTACGTTTTACATTTCCTGGTAGTGAAAAACTCCTAAATTCGTTTAGGATAGCATTGCGTTGCCCAGCTACATATAACAAGTGCTAACATTTAATTGGGAACAGGTAGGAAATTCATATTGACGTCTGAGAAATTGTAATTTAAAATCCTCTTTAATGGTAAAGTCAGATTTTAAGTCACAATTTTGAAAATGCTACCTTTTGACAGTTGACATTTTCCTGCCCTAACTATTTTGTGTCTGCAGCCTGTTCTTGGGTCACATGGCTGGGTGTAGTTGGCAGTTGGACTTCATATATTTGCCCCAGACAGCCACACAATAGAGGGATTAGGTGTGCATTAATGGACCATCACTGCAGGGACGGGAGGGCGGAGCTGGACATAGCCCTACTGGCAGTACAATAGGCTGTGCCTTGCCTTCACACTAACTCCTTGTTCCTGTAATCAGGCTGCACCCAGGGCAGGAGCTGCAGGAAACTTCCAGCACTTCAAAGGAAATCTCTACTAACTTCTCCTACTTCAACAAAGGTACCAGATATGAAAATAGGACCCTCAGACCCACTCTGGACCTGCGGAAGGACTCTCAGAGTACTGCATGCTGTTTTGGCCTGCTGTGCACTTCAGAAGACTGCTTTGCTGCACCTGGAAGGACTGCTTAGCTGCCTAAAGCCTGCCTTGAACCCTCAGAGGCCTGAACTGCTGCTTAAGACCTGTTCCACTGCTTGAACCCACAACTACTAAAGTGATTCAGAGAGCTAATTATCTGGCCTCTTGATTAGACCCTCATGGACAGAAAAGGTTCCAAGCATCTTGGACTTGCACCTGAACTCAGTCGGACTGAGTCCTGACCTTCCAAGTGGTTGATCTCCAGCACTATCCCCATGGGAGTGGTGCTAAATGTGCCCAGATAGCCAAAATCCAAAAAGTGCTCTGTGAACCGTGAGGAGACTGGAAGCTACCTGCTTCTAAATCCACCCAAGGTGCATACATGGCCTGTCTGCCTTTCTTTGAGCAGCTCCCACTATGTTCTTCTCAACATCAGCAAATCCTGTTCATCTGTCCTACGCAGAAGGGGTATTTGGCCTTTTGGAGCCCTCGCAGCTTCAGCTTGCCGCTTCGTCCTGCTGGAGATTTTCAACTTTCAATAAAGACACTATGTTCAAACGTACATGTCTTCCCTGCAACTGTGATGAGTAGCTCCCCAACAATGCCTCCTACTCCTTCGTAGACACAGCATGCAGCCTTGTCTCATGTTTCTTTACCTTCTCAGACAATTTTTGTGGAAATTTCTTCTAAGTCTGAAGGTATGTGCTGACCGGGCCCAATCCACTTACTCTATCTGACCAGCACTCTAGCTCAGTTGGAGGTATTTTTTTTATTTTGCCCTCGTCTCCTGCGACTAGATGTCCATGTTGGCTCTTTGATCTTTTAGGCACTATTCTTTACCATAAACTTTAAAAATTAATCACTCCAGTTCTACGGATTGGATTTTTATCATCTTGGTGTCAAATAAATTATTAAAATATACTCTGTTTGTCTAAATTTGTGTGGGATTTTTCTTGTGTTAGTGTTTTCGCTTTATTGGTGTTGGTGTGCCGCATAAATAATTTACACAATGCCTCCAAGTTAAGCCTGACTACTTTTGTTCCAAGCAAACAGAGAGTTATGCATAGATTCATATAGTCACTTTTGTGGTTCACCTTGACAGGGATTGTCTCTGTTGCTTGAGCAGGGTTAACATCCCTCTCAAACAACAACCCAATTTCACAGAGTGTTGTTTAAAAGAGGCGTGGTTATGTTATGTTACCAGATTCTTAGAGTACTCTAATACCCATATAGGTGTCCTAGCACTAGGCAAAGGACCATCAAAAGAATCAATGATAAGAATCTGTTGTGAGTAGAGCCAAGTTTTTAACTCCTTGCAAAAGCATAGGTGATCATGCAATTTATGCAATGTGGCTCGAAGTAAGTCCCACAATTTATCAGCAGTGATGAAATGGACCGACCTCGAAGGTGCAGAGTTTCACCAGCAAGTGAGGCTTGTTCCATGCTGCAAAATTAGCACGAGCTGCATCAAATGACGTGCCAGAGGGCACAGCTTCCTTGCTGCTGCTCGAGTAGTTTTACTATTCGAGTGGCAGCTTTCTGAGTGCAAACACCTGCGACAACCTCATTGCCAAAAATCTCATGAGTGCCGTTCTAGCGCCCAAAAATTGCGCTAGAAGATGCAAATTCTCGCTCGTCAACTTAACGTTGGGATCTACGCACAAGACAAAATTATGCCACGTGGCGGTCTGTGGAGTTTTAAAGTAACTCTATGTTGCAAGCTTACTGCGGAGGGCGCCACACTCTGCCAACGCCGACGGTGGAGCAGATTTTATCACCCACCCCTAATAAGCACACCAAACACCTATTAGCATGAAGTCAGAAACTTTTACTCAGACAAAGCTCACTTTATGTATATTTTTCAAAAAGCAGTGAAAAAATATCTAGCAAACACTTTTGATGTCTAGCGAGACCAAAAATACATCCACCAAACTTAAGAAGACATTAACAAATTTCCTAGGAAAAAGCTATTTTTACTGAGTCCACAAAGGCAGCTTCAGATTGCATAGTAACTTCTCCCACCACAAAGATGCTGTCCTATAAAACCTTTTATCCTTTTAGTCATCTAGTTTCAACCTCCACTGCCATTCATTGCTTTCTCTAGTCTCCTATTGTACTTCTGAGAGTGTTACTTTACGCTCAACCCCCCCCATTCACAACTTCAGCTTTTTTTAGTTTTCTCTGGCCTCTTTCTTCAATTTTGAAAATCTATCCTCACAACTTTCACTGAATATAATCTGTTTTGCTCACCAAAGTGTGCAAATGCTATTGCAGAACCCTCTAATTCTCTACTCCCCTCTCTATTATACTCTCCAATTATATTTCCTGTGGTTGCCCTGTTCCTGTTTTCTGCTATCCTTTGTCATCCAGCCAATTTCCTCAATCCTTTAACCGTGCTATAATAATTCCAATTCTCAAACCACAGAAGCTTGATCCTGCTACCCATGCTAAGCATCATCTAATCTTTCGTAGTGTTAATTCAACTGTTTTATAGAGCCTACGAGTGATTGTGAACTATAGGCATGCTTCAAAAAAGAAATGGAATGAAGAGGAGGAAAGGGAAACGAAGAGAAGGATTGAAAGAGAGTAAGGCTGAGATGAGTATGAAGGTGAAGAAGAAGAAGATTTGGGAAAGCTGCAGGGAGTAGTATCAACAGGCGGAGGGGAGGGAAGAGCAAGGTTGAGGAAATGCGGGAAAGCAGGGGGCAGTTCATCTTGTGTGTGAAGGAGGTCAGGGAGGGATTTAAAGAGAGGTGGAAGTAAACATGGTGTAGCAAGAGCAAAATAGTAATGGAAAGAGCTGAAGTTATACGAAGAAGGGGGGAGGTTGGGGGTAAAGTGGCGGATTTGTGGAGGAGACAAGGTCGTGGCAAGAAGGATGGATCAAGGAATGGGGCGAGGGGAGACCAGGGATGGGGGACTGGAGGGAGGAGGCTGAGAAGGGGAGGGGTAGTGGGAGAAGAGGGTGGGAGGGGGCTAGAAGTGGAAACAAGGAGAAGGGACTGGGCCTTGAGGAAAATAACACAAAAATCTATACAAATTGGAAACTGTGTCCAGTAGAGTTAGAGTTTCAGTGGAGGGGAAAAAGGGAGTGAAACAGAGACGAGGGAGCGGAGGACAGTGGAAAGTGGGGCGTGAATTGGAAGGGGCGGAGGGTGGGGGGCCTGGTGAGGGGCAGAGTGTGAGAGGGCGCGTGCATAGAGAGCACGCAGGAGGGGAGCACGTGAAAGGGAAAGAACATTGGAGAATGGGTGGGAAGTGGTATTAGAGGCCTGGTGATGGTGTGAGGTCAAGGAGGTGGTGAAGGTGGAGAGAGAGTGTATGAGGAGTTGGAAGCAGGGGGAGAATAAATAGAGGGATGACAGGGCAGGGTGGGAGAGAGGAGGTTATGAGAGGGAGAGCAGGGAAGGGAGACAGGCGTGTAAAGATCAGGTTAAGGTGGTAAAGAGAGGAAGAAGAGTGGGACAAGGGAGTGGGCAGGAGGGGGTGTCAGGACAGGAGTGAGAGGCCATGGATGGAGCTAAAGACTAGGTTGAGCATAGGATAGGATATTATTTATAAAGTGCACTTATACCCAAGGGTTTCAAGGCGCTAAAGCAAACAAAGAGGAGACAAGAAAGAAGTGCAGCTGCAACAACCTAAGATGAGAAAAGCCAGGTTTTCAGATGTTTTTTGAAAGCCAGATGAGTCCTCATTGGATTTAAAAGTGGGTAGGGTATTACATAGCTTGGCGGCCACCACCAAAAAGGAGCGGCCGCCCCATCTGTAAATTGATGGGGCCGACTTAGACCCTGCTCCTGAAGGTAGTTCAGGCTAAACTTCTCCCCTACACATCACCTGCTCAAATAAGGCTGGAGTTTGGTCTTGTACAACAAGTCTTAGCCAGGTAGGGCGCTTACATCATCTGCTGGCATAAAATTAGAAGTGCCACTATAAATACGCTAAACTACTTGTTGTGGCACGACATACAGTACAGGGAGTTCTCTCAAGCCAGAAGCTACCTTCAGTTAGCCCTGGACTCTACCAAACTTATGGGACTTTGGGACGCACAACTCAGCTATCTCAACTTTAAAAAACTAGTCTGGAAAACCATAAAACAAATTTCCTTGGTGGAGGACAAGGCAAGCTTCTCAAACAGATCTCATGCCTGGATGACCCTTAACTCCTACAAATCACTTGCCCCACAAACATTCTTTAATCAGGGTTATCCTAAGTCCATAAAAATGAACTTCTTAAGGCATAGACTGGGTATCTTTCCGTGTGCTCAGCACCTTCTACCATGGCTGAGGACAACAGCAGGCTGTGTAACATCAAGAATGGCAACATTTTACACCTAATTTGCTTATGCACCAAGTACGACAGCAGCTTCTAAAAGAACCTCTCAAACAGAAAGGCATCCGCACCAGGAGGCAAGCAGTACCGGCCTGTTTAAACCCTGAAAATATCCAACTGAACTGCAGATTGTTAAAATTCCTTATGTTGGCTGAACAAAAAATGCCCAAAATACCAAACAATGCTCTACAAACCTTTGTCGCCGAAGGCTGTCCAGCAGATGGGAAGAGGCCTTAGCCGGACCACACCAAGGATAGACTACCAGCAGCACAGGGATAATCCTTGCAATAAGTCGAGACAATTTGTAACATACTCAATACGATTTGACAAATGGGCAAGCATGGCTGGAGGAAAAAACCTGAGTTGCTGCACCGCACAGTATCCAGCGAGCTAATGACATTCATCAATAACTACAATTAATTCTGATTTTAAACTGTAAAAAATTTTCTACCTTTTGGGTTTTAGCAGTTTTATCCGAAGATTTTTTCTTTTCTTTTATAATTACAACAACCAAAAAGGCAGCAAAGGTGGATGGTATCATATCGAATGACTGTTTACAATTGTATTCTTTTAACTGTTAATATTGCAATGGTTTTAGTTAACTATGCAAAAATAAAGAAACTTGAACCATCTGGTCCTGCGAAATCTGGGATTCACAAGATGCTTTTAATTAGACACGCTGCTGCGTTCAGTACCACCTGGAGCTTATTCGGGGAGACCGCATTTATGTTCAGGTAAAGAGCGTTGCAATAGTTCAGCCGAGAGGTGACCAGAGCGATAATGATCGACTGGTGCAGTTTAGACGGAATAAAAGGCAAAACCTTTCTCAAACTCCTCAGAATATAAAAAACAAGTACTAACCGTGTGACTGACCTGTGCGTCAAAGCTAAAACCATTGTCAAGCATGACCCCCAGATTTGTTGCTGTCCTAACAGAGACAGGGAGGGGACCACAGACTGCCAGCCACCAGGATTTTGACCAGATGGAATTCTGCGAGCCAAACACCAACACTTCAGTTTTGTCTGCATCGATCTTCAGTTAATAATGCTGGACATACACTGATTGAACCCCTCAGATATCTATTGCAGGTCATTCAAGATGGAGGCGATAATTTGCATATCATCTACATAAGATAGCACCTGAAATCTAAAAGACTGCACCAGGTCGGCCAAGGGAGTCATATAAAGATTGAAAAGGATGGGGCTCAAAGATGAGCCCTAAGGCCCCCCACAAGGAAGACTAAAGGCCTTGGCCCTAAAGCATCCACAGCTGACTATAAGGGCCCTATTTGACATAAATAAATGGGAAAACTGCAAGGCATTCCCATCGATTCCCACTTGCCGTAAGCGCACCGGGAAAAGAGTGTTGAATGCCGCCGATAGGTCGACTATTATCAGATTTACTTATTTAATAAATATCTTTAAAATGGGCACAATGTTGATAGACTGCATTGTATTTTGGCAAAGACCCTATGTATCCTAACTGCTTGGCATTTCCGCTAAAATGGGAAAAATGGGCAAATTATTTAGTTTGATAATAAATGTGTTTTAAGATTAATCTGCAACAATTATTGAGAGTGAATGGCCAAACGGTATCACAACTTGTGCTAATGTACTTTTATCAAGCATTACTGTGATACATTTTTGCATTTATTTCCTAGATTGCCAGAAACAACGAAGATTACGAAGACAACTATTGTGTTCTTGATCAGTGGAATGATCTTGAGCCAGAATTCAGTGACCAGGACCAGGAGCAAATGTGTGTCCCAGATGGGCCTGGCACGTGCACTTGGAAGAATATTTAGTAGCATAGTGTTATTTAGTGTCTGGCGGGGGTTATTTCACTGTTATCACGCTAAGAGAGAATACCCTGCCCATTTACCCTTTGCTTGCAAAATGTTGAGGCAATGGAATGTAACAAGCAATCAAACTAAGTCTGAACTCTAGCTAGATCTGGTCATGGGCCCCCAACCAGGTCTTTGTTGATGCATGTGAAATAGCATCCCCATAAATATAATTTGCCATTAGCGTAGATGAGCCTCTTCACAACGGTTAGAGGTTTTGAATTGTGTACTTGGGTAAACTTTACGTCTGCATCAAATCCGTGCAGGGATATATTTCAGAAGGATTTTCCTGTATTAACATTTTTGGGGAGATAATGTTATGGTTAAAAGTGTGTTTTATCCATACCGGTGCAGGATTTCATTCTTCACTGTGTATGCAATTTGCATATTTGTACAACTTCACAAAGCTCATGAGATTTTAATAGAAATCCTTACAACTTTCACTCAACCAGCCTATGAAACAATGTCAGTCCAATGGCCTTCTATGTTGCAGTAACATGCTTGACTTTTTCACCTGCCCAGTTCTTGAAAGACCACAATCTGAACGAGCAGTGAAAAGTCCATGTTCCTAAACCTATAATGATGGCTGGCTTGGGGGATAAATATAATGGCTTAGCTAAGGGGAGGGTGGGGGGTGGGGGGATGGTCCGCCCCGTGCAGCACTGTTTTTTGGGGGCGGCAGGAGTCGTGTCTCTCGACTATCACCATTCCCCTGTCCCCAAGAACAGGTCGGCCAGCATCCCCCATTACCCCCCCCCCATTATCCCACACACCCCAGAACAAGTCATCCGTTGCCCGCCACCCTCCTATCGGCTGCCCAGGGTGGCAGTACGTCTAGTGGCAGGCACTGGGTAAATACTATGAAGGCCTCCCATAATGACCCTGCTCGACCTTATGTAGGATTTCTACTGCATCTGCATCTCCACCTAATTATGCTTTGAATAAAGAGATTGGAAATATATCAAAAACATGTTTTGTGTTTAAATACTGTACTAAAAAAAAAAAGTATGTTTTGTGGTTGTGTCAAACTAAAAACGGATTCCTTTACCTGGTTCTTGCTTTTTTGAAGAAGAGTATTTGTGCTTTTGTCAGATGAATGCTCTCATTGCTTTAGATGACCTCATCAGAAAGATTTAGGGAGCCACAAAGGTTTTATCTCTAAAATTTGTAGAATCCCTGATCTTCGTGGTGATAGGTAATCAATTTTCTTGCAATGTTCTCCCAGATTCATGTAACAGTAGACAGAGGTACCACTTTCCTGCTCCAGGAACACAGGAAATTCCATATATTGCATCCACGGCTCGGGTTTGCAGCATGCCCTTGCGACAAAGGAAATCCTGAAACTACTTACAAAAAGCCTTCGCCAAGAAATCTCTATTAGTGCTCTGAGTTATAGATAGGCATGAACAAACCAATCGCTTTTGCCTCCAATGCAAGGCTTCATCAGGGTTATGTCTGAGGAAAAAGGATGTTGTTTGGTGTATGAGTCTGATGATGGAGGTGAGTGAAAGATACAAGAACCAGGTGGTTTTCACGCCAGTAGTGGAAACTACTCTCCATGGTTCCGCATTACAGCTATTTTCATGATCTGTGTTGTCGTATTGCAGATTGGGGGTTACAACAGAAGCAGGCAGAGCCTGTGAGCATGTTACTCTCTGCAGGAAGTGGTGTCTTCAGTGTAGGCTAGGTAAGCAGCCATCTTTCTCCCGGATAAATTCTAGAGGTGAGCATAACCCTCATAATTTGCTGTGGCATAATTATGCAAAATTACATCAAAATTACACTAGATTATGCACTGAGCGTTAGTCAGAAGTTGGCTTAATATTTGTGCGCATGTGGAAAGGAATAAGAGAAAATTTAATGGACCAATGAGCTTTAGCTCAATGCCCACTATTTTGAGTGGGGTATATGAGAGATGAGTCCACTTCACTAGCATAAAGAGAAAGGGCTGTGAATAGGCGAGAGGTCTGTATGATATTAGGTAGTGAGGCGATCATCAGGCAAAGTATACCCCTTCCTGTGTATAGAACAGGAAAACATACCATGGAAACAGATAAACCGTGTAATCCTACTAAAAGAAAATACTAACAAGTATAGCAAGTAAGCAAATGCACAGTGCAATTATGTATGTATTTTCCCCTCTACAAGAGTGCATTCCCTCTCCCAAAAAGTGGGCGTATTTTTGTACACAAGAAGCAACTCTGGAGTTCATTTCAGTTAAAAGGTAGCTAATATGGCAATATATGTAGGGCCAAAGTGAAAGGAAGATGGGGCAATAGTAGAAAAGTAGGTTGGGTGGAAATGTGTTGCTGTGAGCTCCACATCTCCAACCAAGCGAATTAACGAATAACTTTGGTTTCCAGGGAGCAAACCCCTCTGTCCCTCATTAGAGTTAAACAGTAGTAAGAACTATGATGATCGAAATTCTTAATTTGCATTTCCTAAATAGCGATTATGTAGGAATGAATCTTTCTCTTTATTCAGTTTCTTGCACAAAAAACATAAGAGCACACACATTAAATACAAATAAGAACTTCCTCAAATAAAAACGTGCCAATTAAAATATTAATTGAGGCTGTGTGTCTATACCAGGGGCCTCGAATGAGTAGCTCGGGAGCTACTGGTAGCTCGCCAGTACCCTGAAAGTAGCTCTCAGAGTTGAAGACAAAGACTGCGCGCTTCCTGTCACATTAAAAAATGATTTTTTTAAGTTTGCACATGGTTACCATCAACTTTGAGTTGATGGTAATAGCATTTCCTAGTTGACGAACTCGCATTTAGGAAATGCTTTGTGCATGTGCTTTAGGAATCACAAATAGATAGTCCCTATTTGGATTCCCTAAATCGGTAGAAATCGCACATTGCAACCAGTTTTCAGCCTTTGTACATATGAAACGGGCAGAAATAGCAATTCGGCCCGTTAACAAATGCAAATGCTTTCATACATCTAGCCTTAAATTACTTGTCTTAGAAGCTTTAGTGCGCTATATAAATGCTTGATTGATTGATTGATTAGTGGTTGGACAGCAAGAAGATTTGCTGGCTGTATGTACAGTGGCACACCGGCAGATAGGGAGTCTGATAGACTTCAGACTGCAAATGTGGTAAGAGGCCAAAGAGCATGTGGAAGAATGTCACACTTGTGGCCAATTCTCTGAGTCCTCCTGTGGAAAGAATGGATGATGTGAATGGTGCTTATACTTGTCCTCTCCAGGCATTGATGTTTCTGCAGCAGCAGCTCAGCTTCTCCTCTGGCCAGACAGCAGGCAAAGTGAGAGATAACCCTCTTCTTGGGGTTCCAGTGTTGACTAACACCAGTCCTGCCAATCCCCACAGGCACATTTATTTCTTGTTGAATATAGGATTTTCACACCTTGGTTCCCTCCCTCAAAAGGGTGGAGGTTTCCTCTTCTTGAAATTTCCAGTGATAGTCCCTGATGACATCAATGTCTTGAGGTCAGTGAGGTACAGGCAACTAGATCTTTGTTTATAGCCAACTCAGATCTTCCATGAGGTCCTTAAGGCCAGAACCACAAGTTGGTTGTTTATGCTCCTAGGGTGCAACACTGGTCATGTAGGAGTATGAATCCAGGATCTGGAAAGTGAGTTGTAATGTCGGAAAATCCATGTTCATTAATGGGTACCACTCTCGAAAAAACATTTCTGCATTTGAGTTTTCATGTTAAGATCCGGACTTTTATTTGATTGCAAGAAAGAAAAGATCACCAGTATCAAATCAGTGTTACATTTGTGAAGAATATATTTTTTTTAATTAACTGGGAGAAATTTGCAAGAAAATAGTGCTAATTTGCAGGCAAAAGCTAAACCAGAGATTGATCTGTGAAGAACCAGGATTCATTCCATAATATTTTGAGATGTATAGTTAGTAAAACCTGGACAGAAAATGCAACAGAATGGAAACAAATGTGATTACTTCAGTGAAAGTTAGGTTGACTATTTTGGGGAACCTGTAGAGCCAATAGCAACTTGAATTGAGATGTGGATATGTCAGGGTGATGTACAATGAAATGTGAACAAATAGGATGAACTGACAGTACAATGGGTTGAAGTGAAGATAAAATAAATTGAGAATCCCTGGAAAGAGCTGAGTTCGTCATTATTTCCTTGAGTTTTATGTCCATTGAAGTAAGGTGAGTTGGTAATGATCTGCCATGATTTAAGCTTGAGACAGCATTTCACAACCGCATCATGCAAGCATAACGATGGATCGAGGAAAGAATTGGCGTCTTTAAAAAGAGGCAACAAGTAAGAAATGAATTATTCTGGAGCTGCCGTCTATTAAAAAACGAACGCAGCAGAAGGAACGCTTTTGCATTTTCATGCGTATTAAAGAACTCGCGCTTCGTCTTCTAAAAGAGTTGTTCGAAAATCTACATTCTTGTACACTATTTGTTGTGAAATGAGTAGTGTATTTCTCTATATCATTTAAGAGCTACTGTGGTCCTGAAGAGAACCCCTCAAGAAGTGGGTTCGAAATGCGTCGACCTTCTTCTTTTTTTTTTTTTTTTTTTTGCCAAACAAACTTTTGTCTATTTTGTTTGCTTTCATGCACTGTAAAGTTGTTGTCAAATTAAAAAAAAAAACTGTCTATCTTGGGTAGGAGTGCACTTGAAAGACATTTGTGGAATTTAGTTTGGTTTAGACACCTGGCGCTTAAAATAATAGTAAACAAATTTAGGTAGCCAGGACGTGTGGATTTTCTATGGCTGTAGTTACGTGTGGGTTATAAGTGTGTGTGAATGGGGACTGAGAATTGCTTGAAGAAGAGAGTATGGTGAAAAAGGTTTGATTATGCAGAATACATTTTGAACTGATTTTCTATAAAATATAAATCCTTGTAAAATAAATGTACATTGAACTACTCTCAATGAACTCATTTATATAGTATGTATTTATCCTGAAACTTTGGCATGTATCTACTCTTCCTGGAGCAACCAGCTTTATGTACTTCAAGAGCAGCATGAGGAATGAACAAACTCCGGTGGCGGAAAAGTCATTTGGCAGTTTGTGTGTCTAGCAATGGAACCCCATTTTCTTGCGGGCTTTGCTGTATTTCTGTAAGGCATAGTCAGGACTATGTGTTGTTGGAGATAGTAAGTTTGCAGGTAGTCTAAATTGTAGATCAAGAAAGGCTTTAGATATTATGCATTATATTGTACTGGTAGCCGAAGTGCAGATCCTTTAGGAGGGGTGTAATTCAGTTAGTTACACTTTCTGTGAACATTGATCAGGCAATTAACTTCATGGAAATTGGCATTTGAAGGATCAAACGTGGAATCTGGATCCCCATTTAGCAGGGTACTAATTGGTTTCTGGACTCAGTGAGGAATGGAGTAATCCGGTGGGATTAATGCGCGAAACAGCCATTACGTTGCATACGTAACAACGCATGAGATTACATCGCGGTCGTTACAACAATCACGTTGTTACATTGCAGTACCATTACTACGCAAGTCATTACAATGACTTGCTGTAGGGGGTGCTCTAAGATAAGGAATAGTATAATTTACTATTCCAACACCTTCCCTACTGTTGCACACACTGGAGTTGAAATAGTAAATTATACTATTCCAACATCCACCGCCTCCTACAGCAAGATGTTGTAACAACTTGCGTAGTAATGGTACTGCGATGTAACAACGCAGTCGTTGTGACGCCCACATTGCAATCGCATGCGTTTACAACGCATGCAATGTAGAAGTATATATTTGATTAATGCAGTGATTTACAGTTTTTATTCTATTATAATGTTAGTTAACCCAGCTAATCTGGAGCTAGCAGTCATTGTTAGTCTTTGCCATGGCTTGGTTGTGATTTACACAAGGGTTTGTCACATTTGCTCAACTCTGTTTACCTAACACGAAAAACTTCTGGAAGTTCCAACGAGGGCCTGATTTTGACAGTGGAAAACTCTGTAGGTCACACAACAAGCTTTTATCAGCAAAACGAAACCAGTGCAAAATATTTTAGCTATCTGTTGATTTTGAAGGGTGAGATATGCTCAGAGATTCCTTGATTGATAATTAATTGAGCAGGCCCCTGATGTGCAGTCTTAAGTGGTGTCAATTTCTGTTCTGGAATGCTGGTAAGTCAGACATTACTACCGCCAAAGGGAAGGGCCAAATGTCTAATTTTACTCAAGAGACTCAGCTCATGCCACACCAAAGATAAAACTGAATATGCAAAGAATCCGCTTACACTGGAAATTCAATGACACCCCAGAAGAACATGAATACCTGCCTGCGTTTGCTAATTGGGTATTGAGATGAGATGCTAATCATAGATGAGAGATCTAGAGACAAAAGACCCCAAAGTTTGTTCAGCACCTGAAACATCTCTGGAATCCACGTCTGCAGCATTGTTGTGAATCCTTATTAAATACTTCCAAAAAGGCGTTTGCCAACTCTACCAGTGGTGTGGACCTCACACTCCTTATAGTTCATGCAGTTCACTGTGGCTATGGTATCCTTTCACAAAACAAATGTGCTTTGGATCCTGTCCTTGCTAAAATTGCAGACTGAAAAACACTGAATTGTTAGATCATAATGAACTGAAATAACTTGATTTTCTTTCACTTGCTGATGACTTTCTCACAGTTTTTGGATAATATGCTTATTCCCATGGCCCTGTTATTAACAATGTATTGTCATCAAATTAATTGGTAAGCTAAAGAATTTGGCTGTTTATATCAATATACTTAAGATTCCTATTGGTAAGTGCTTCTCCTGAAATCTTCTGTTCCATGTTCGATGAGTGGTATATTTTGTTGATGTGAAAAATGTGTACAATGTTTGTCGATTATCGATTAGCTTTTTTCATCCTAATTTTGATTATGATGAAGATTCAAGAACTAAAAAGCAAATGAAAAGGGATCTTTCTGATCTCTATCATTTTCCATCATCTCATCGTTGTTGATTGCACTTCTTTGAACTTCTGCAAAAATTTTTACTCATGCAGAAATAATAAAATCAGGCTTGGTATTGCATTTTTATTTCAGTCAGAGGCATTGGACTTGTGATGAATGTGTGACTACAGGGCGATGCGCCTGCTCCCACCCTGGGTTAGGAATTCCTCATCAGATAACTTGAAACAGCTCCATCATAGACGCAATACACCAACAGTAAAGTGTTTATATAGTGTATGACAGACACTTTTTTGAGATGGTCCTACAACTGACTCAGTAGAGGAGCTAGACAGAGGGACCATTGACCCGTAGAGGTGCAATAGTTAATGGCCGAAACATGTTGACCTATAACCAAGCCATGGGAGATTTTAGTGTCCTGAGACCATGTACACATTTATCATCCTATCTAAGGAAACTGGAAATAAAGGTCAAATCGATTGTGCATTCCTAAAGTCAGTTTTAACTGATCAGATTAGAACTGTCTGAACTTTATATGTTAAATTACATCTGAGCAGCGAGCCCTAGTCATTGCTGAGACCTTTAATGAGGTATTAGTGTAGGGTTACATTCTCTGATTCACGTAGGGTGTTCAATTTACTGTGACCCTTTAGCACAAAAAAGAGCCACCAAAGGATGAATTGAACCACCACAAGCAGATATACTTCATCTATAAGAGCTATTTGAGGGTTTAAGAGGTATTAAAACACTATTTGATGAAGACAGACATTTACACCCTCATGTCACACTAAATTATTTGAGATCTCCAACTCCAAGGTCCTCATTGTCAATTGCAATAACCATCTTGCACCAGGCTAGGTCACAAAAACAAAGTAGACACTGTTACATTGTTTCAACCTCTTCAAGGAATGTAGAGCATTAGAATCTCCTACATCAAAGATTACCATAAGAAGGCTACACTGAGCGGTTCATGGCAGGCGCGCATTTGCAGTAGGCCCATCATTGTGTCCAGCTGCTGTTAGCACAAAATGGAAACTTTAACACATTACCACTTCCTTGTGCAGGCATCACATGCAGAGAGCCAGAGAAACAATATGCAATGGAAGCATTAGGTGTGTGGGTTCTTCCTCTAGGCAACACACAGAAGGAAGCAATCACTTCCTTTTATGATTGACAATTTTACAGTTGTTTTTTGTTTGCAAATTTGTATGTAACTGTTTTAAACTAATAAGTAGCAAGGATGGAGCAGCATGTCCCAGACTGGTGCCAATATTCTTAAATCATTTGGAAATTCTACCCCTGTTGGAATCCTTTGTCAGACTGAGGCTCTTCCTGTGATGTCACCAGCAGTGCTTCTGTACCTTCACCCACTTGGAAACCTGCCTGGGTCCAAATCCAATCCAAAGCACCAGTATTCTCCAGATGCTCCACACGCCCTATAGCCAAGCTTTGCTTTATCAACCAGGGGGCTTATTTATGAGAGCCCTGCGTCACTTTGGCACCATGCAGAGTCCTTACATGCATAATGCAGGGCTCTCCTCTGCAGATGAATGAGTAACAACTACTCAGTGGTAAATAATAGTGAAAATGTTTCACTTCTGTAATTATGATACTGTGAAATAACTATACCACTCCATTAGAAACGTTAAATAAATCTTTTTGTGAAATACTTCATTTTATTTATTGTAGGCTTGAAATAATGTCTAAAAGCTGCTAATGCTTGGCAGCAGCTGCCCATGCAGCAGATTTATCACTGCAGACCTGTTAAATTTAGAGTCTGAGCCTGTGCTTTGCCCTTTACCCCACCTTCCCCACTGTGGATCCCCAAAGCATGCACTTTCAGAACACTAGCACGTGACCTTATCTTCTGATTAGCTCCTTCGAGTGCACTGTCAGAATACTAGCAGGTGATCTTATCTTCTGATTAGCTCCTTCGAGTGCACTTTCAGATCACTAGCAGGTGATCTAATCTTCCGATTAGCCCCTTTGAGTGCACTTTCAGAACACTAGCAGGTGAACTTATCTTCTGATTAGCTCCTTCGAGTGCACTTTCAGATCACTAGCAGGTGATCTAATCTTCTGATTAGCCCCTTCGAGTGCACTTTCAGAACACTAGCAGTTGATCTTATCTTCTGATTATCTCCTTCGAGTACACTTTCAGATCACTAGCAGGTGATCTTATCTTCTGATTAGCTCCTTCGAGTGAACTTTCAGATCACTAGCAGGTGATCTTATCTTCTGATTAGCTCCTTCGAGTGCACTTTCAGATCACTAGCAGGTGATCTTATCTTCTGATTAACCCCTTTGAGTGCACTTTTAAAACACTAGCAGGTGTTCTTATCTTCTGATTATCTCCTTCGAGTGCACTTTCAGATCACTAGCAGGTGATCTTATCTTCTGATTATCTCGTTCGAGTGCGCTGTGAGAACACTAGCAGGTGATCTTATCTTCTGATTAGCTTCTTCGTGGCAGCTGCATAACAAAGGCATCTCTAAATGGTTACAGCAAAGACTGGGGATGGCTGGTAGTGCCCCTGAATGAAGATTTTTTATGCCCAGGGTGTGGGCAAAAAGGAAGAGCTTGATAGGGACCGGTCTCACAACCTGATTTTTTATAACTGCAGGTGCTGAGCACCAGCAGGACCTGGCCCAGAATGGCGTAGAATATTTAGAGAAGAAGGGATTGTTGATAGGAAGATCCTCACTACATGGGGCTACCAGAACTGATGGTATGGGGCCTGATATGTTATGGAGATTTGTATGGCGCAACTTGTCACCCGTGAGGGCATCCTGGCACTGACCTGAACACTTTAAAGAATGCATTTGGCACCAACATGGCCTCAGGAATTCTGTTGGTTGATGGATTGATGACAGCGCACTCATGGATGAGCCTAGACTGCCGTTGGTGCTCTGATCTGTAAAGCAATGCTACATGCAGCTATTCCTTGCTGGAATTGGTGGATGTTAAATCCACATAGGAAGGCTCTGTCAAACTACTGATTTTCCTTGTGTGTCAATGAATAATGAAAATGGACTACAATGGCTGTTGGACGCTCTCACATACTAAATAAGTGGACCAGCAAATTCAGATTTTATGCTATGTGTATTTGTTAGCGCTCTATCAATAACTAGGGACCCGGGCAGGTGTGTGTGCAGAGCTCTGCCTATGGTAGGTTGCTTCATTTAAAAGCCAGGTCTACTTTTTGTGAAATTCAAGGAGAGGAAGATGCTCTAAAGTGGAGTTGGAGGTCATTCTATGCTTACGAGTGATGTTGAGAGCCTCCCTCCCCCTGCATTGATTTTTGTGTACGTGTGGGATGTGTGCAACTAGGAGTCGTGGATTTATCTGGGTGGTAGGCGGAAGGAAATGTTACTGTGCAGGTAAGTGGGGCCTAAGTTGTGTAGTGCCTTGAATGTGTGTGGGAAGAGTTTGTATTGAATGTGCTTGTGTATTGGAAGCCAATGGAGCCCCGTGAGGTGGGTGTTAGGTTAAGGATGAGTCTGTGTGCTGAGTTCTGGAGGTTTGTAGTCTTCTGGTGAATAGCCTGGTGATCCCGGCGTAGAGGGCATTCCCATAAGACCAACTTGCTGGTGACTATGGCATGAGTGACGTTTTTTCTAGTGTTGGCTGGGAATCATTTGAAGATCTTCCTCTGCATCTTCAGCGTGTAAAAGCAGGATGCAGTGCCGGCCTTGACTTGTGCGGTCATGTCCAGTTTGCTATGATGATGGTTCTGAGGTTCCAGGGGTAGTTGCTGAGTGTTGGACCCTGAGTTCAGCCAACCATCAGCTGAAGTCCCATGGTGAGGTTTCTTGCTGAAGATCATTACTTCTGTCTTGGCCTCAAAAAACAAGGAAACATTGCCAAATGAAATTAAAGCGCGAACGACAGCCCTAGATGTGAAATGCTCTACTTTTCGATTGGTTACGCTTATACGATCAGGCAAAATGCCATCACTGACCCTGAAGACAAGCCAGTGGATCACATGGGTTGACCAGTTACTCCATTCTGTATGCTGTGGTGGTGGACGCAAAATATGAGTGACACTAGATCAGACCTATGGTGGAAGAGGGCTGACTGAAAGCCCCTGCAAGTCTGCATTATTTGTATGTATTTTTCATTAACAAAACTGGTACATTAGTTAAAGTTATCTCTAGGAGAGACCTAAAAATGACAACTCACATTTGAATTATATGAATGTCTTTTCATCTAGCGCCACCTAGTGGATTTCTTTAAGCACTCATTTCTAGATAATTCTTTGCTTGTACTGACTCCTTTTCCAATTAATGCTCTGGGTCTTCACCAGCACAAGACCTACCGATAGGGCAATGTGGCAGTGCTAGAAGGGCTGGTCTGGTAGGCCAGTTTCTAGGCAGTTTCTAGTCTGATTGTGGGCTTCTTTTAAGGTCTGGTAGGCTGTTTTTTCCTGTTCAATTCCCTGATGTTGCCACAAACATTGCCTGTAGTGATGACAAATACATGCAGTCTCCCCACCTTGCAAAACAACTACACAGCGTGTCTTCACAAGTTCAAAACTGACCCCATCTGCAAATGTGGGTCACTTTGTGGCTGTCTAATTAGCTTATGGGGGTGACTTTTATATAGTGCCAGTGCCTATTTTCTACCCCAGTCCGACCCTAGTCTTGTCTTTTCACTGAATTCCCAAATTCATTCTGTTCTGGTTAAACTCTCTTGGTTTCCTCATTATCAGCCTCCCCTTTTGTTTCTCATCCCACTCCCCTCTTTTATTTCACCCTCTTTATTTCTTATTCCTTATTTGTAATTTTTTATTTGTTTTTTTTTCAACGAACGTCCTTTCCAAAACAATGTTTTTCTTTTTATTTTTTTGTACGGCTCTTTTTCGAGTTAATGTATTTTCTGTTGCACTGAAATCCATGCACTCACCCTCATCTGATTGAATATTTCCTGGTATCCTTATTATAATGTCCCCACCAATCACACATTTTGTTCCTCCGCTCCTCTTCCCTCTATGTTTTCAAAGTCATCTCCAGTCGCTAGAATCTCTCTGAGAAAAAGGAATTCATGAAGGACTGTAATGAACTAAACCAGACTGAAATCTTTCAACTATCACTCTAATTACATCCAGATGAAGAATACAACCTGAAATATAATCCAGTGGTCTTTACTTTATTGTAGGGGGCTAATGAACATCACATTCATATATCTGACACTTTAGCACAATGTAACACTGATCTGTCTTTCCTGACAGTACTCTACCCTATAGAAACCCCACCAACGTTTATGGGTCTCACCTGATCGATACAACATCATCTGAGAGGCCCTGACGCAGGCCTCTGGTTGGGGAATAACACTCCTTCCTAGCAGCTGCTTCACGTGCTCAAAACTGCAAACTCCATTGTTCATGTCATTATTCGAAGTTCTCCAAATCTTCATAAACACCACCACTGAACAATTATTTTTATTCACTCGATTTACCATCCACCCCAATATCCAGTAAATGCCATATTATGTAAACCTTTAGAAAATGTGTTCCCAGCCAACTCGTTACAGTGGTTGCGAAAGGAAATCTTCTGGTGGTTCATCAGTCTGGTTTCTGAAAATGACCCAGCACCGAAAAGGGCACAGTCAAGATCACCAGCAATGGTCTCCACATGTTGGAGAAAGGAGAGGCCTGTCTTCTAGACCTGCTCGACATATCCTGAGCCTTCCACACTGTCCATCTCCTGAGGTGCTTAAAGGTCCTCAGAGTCGTTAAGGGGTCTCACGGTGACTGCTAAACTTGTTCCACTCTTATCTATCCAGCTGAAAGCTACTAGTTGGAATGGGAGAGTCTTACTCTGAAGCTGAAGTAGTTACATGCAGACTTCCTCAGGGTTCTATGTGCCCCCTCCACAGTTCATTATATACTCAGAGACTCTCTCTGCTCTAAAGCAGGATTAATGGGTCTGTCCATCAATATTTGGATGACACACAACCCAACATGAGCATTACTATCTTCAAGGGTGTTTTGTTTTCTGAAGCTGAATCCAAAAATAGAAAATTTGCTAACCTCAGTGGAGCAACACCACCAAAGGTTTACATGGACTTGATTGGTTGAACACATCCTATCCATTAAAATTCACATAGATGACAAGAACCTATCAGCTCAAGCAGTTTTGCTCTCCTTGAATATCCTCAAACCACTCCTAAAGCAATCTCACTTCCAGTCCGTAATCCCAGGATCAGTCATTTCTAAAATTGCCTGTGGAAATTCATTACATTTTAGAGCCACAAAAACATCTCTAGTGTCTGTGAGAACCAACAGGTTTGATCACATTACACAGTACTAAAAGATCTCCAGTGGTTCCTATTATAGGAAAAATCAAGTATGCCTGTGTGGCATTTAAAGCACTGGAAACCCCACAACCCATTTACTTTCATTTTTGTGTCTAAATTGGGATGCAAAATCTAAGGAGTAACGCAACCTTCCACCTCCAAATAAAAAAACAAATGAATCCAAAATAAGCACCATCTAGACCGTTTTCTCTTGCTTCTTACTTTAGAAAACTTTCTTCCTCGAGTATATCTGATACATTGGTACCTTCTGGAAGAAACTGAAAATGGCGCTCTTTATCCTACATCTAAACACCTGCAGACACGAATTTTCATTTACTAACGAAAACGCTTTCATTAGAAATATGCAAAAATAGAACTTTACATAGCACATATAACAAACATGAAATGCAGTAGCTAATCCTACTTAAAAGGAAAATTCTACATATATAGGTGTTTGGAAGTCCCCATCACTGTATGAGGTACCACGTTCACCTGGAGTCCAGCAGCATAATGATAACCACCTGTTTTAAGTAGGAGGAGCCGAAAGACTGCTTTTAAGGAGTGATCTCTGAGACAAAGGTGAATCTACCAGCCTGTGAGACCGGCACTGATGACTGCCATTTCGTGCTAGAAACGCGTCTGCCAAAGCGTTTCACGGACTGTAAAGCTAAAGCTGGGAATCTGCTCAATAAATCCCTTGTCTGTATCCGGAGCTGTGTCCCGCTTGCTTTTTAATTAAGGTGAGCATTGCATGTGGATATATATATATACAACTCTCCCTGTATTTAAACGTATTTTACAACATAGAAGGGCGATCGTAAATCGAGACAGAACGTACCCCATAGCACGTCATTTTGAGACCCACCACCAAAGTAATCCGTTGTTTCTCCAATATTCCTGTATAGCTGAAGTCCCGAGGAGAAAGAGGGGAGGAGACAGGGAGAAGGAATTGAGAAAATTGGAAACATACTTTATTCTAGAATTCAATTGCAAAGAGCCACAAGGGTTGAATGTGGATGAGGATCTCTATACGTGTCTGTCTTGAGAAACCTGATGAAGAAAAATGAGTAATAGAGAACTGCACACATGATTAACCATTAAGGATATGGTTTTTCTTTTTTTGCCCCTTTGTTGTTTTTAATGGTAAAAATTGGTCAACATAGTAGTGACTATGACACAAAATAACTGCTCTACAGGAATATGTTTGTTTATTTCTTCGCCGGTCCTAATGTTTGCAAATATATGTGGATATGTAATATTGTTTTATCTAGGTGTATTGGATGGAAGGGAACAAATATGCACTTTGTCCGAACAACTGTGTAGGTTTACAAAAGCACTTGCACTTTAAATTTTAATCATCAGGTTAAATGATATTGACTAATCAGTTATTGTATAGAAGGTATATAAGGAAATTATGGTGATTTCGCCTAATAACAGATATCTAATAACTAGTTACATATAGTAATTATTTGTTTTTAATATAATTTGGACCGTGGGCGTAATTTGCACAGCAAGCACCAGCACTTTGAATGACAATGTTTTTAAGGCACTTGCCGGATAAAACTTCTTGTCTGCACTTGCACTTTATATTTCTTTCTATTCATTCCCTGTATAAATAATTGGAGGAATAATTTTCTCTAATATAAATTCCTGGGAAATGGTAAAAAGGAAGAAAGAGTTAACGAATTAGCTGTGCAATATAGGTTAACACAAGAAAATGTACATGTTAAGAAATGGCCGCCAGAGTGTACTGAGCAAATAGTGGGATGCAATGTGTCAAGTCCCTTGTTGATGTTACCTATGAAATGTTGGGTATTTTATTGTCAAAAAAAATGGCCACAAACATCGTGAACAAGGCAGCGTGAGTCTGCTGAAACGCGTAGATGTTTCCTCGTGTGTAAGGAATAAAAGACCGAGTGCCAAAAACTTTGACTTGGAGTGCTGGATGTCTATTTCGAGAAAGAATGGAGTATTCCTATAATTGAATAAATATATATATATATATATCTACAATGCGAAAAGTGCTCGGTTGTCCCGGCCGCGGCTCCAAACCAAAGGGCGCGTCGTCTTGGCGGACCAACACAGCAAGGTCCGTAATGAATTAGCAACAAAGTTCCTTCTAATAAAGGATGACGACGCCGTGTCTTGTGCTGATAATAGATTTATTCGTCAGCTGCAGGACGCGTTTCGCCTGACCTGCAGGCATGTTCACCAACAGTGTAAATAAAGTTAATCACCATTTTTAAACGCACCAAAACTAAAACTAAGGTCATGTGATAAACTACAAACACAGTGTGTTAGAAGAAAGACTCGTAGTTTTCATCTGTCATGACTGTAAACAGTCAGTCAGTCAGTCAATGAAACTTTATTCGGATCAATAATAATCCATAAAAGCACAGCAAATAAAACATACAAAATACCCAATAAAATGCTGTTTACACAAGAAGTCAACAGTCCACACAATTTTTAAGACATTGTTAAACGAGCACGAACCGCAGTTTTTAAAAAAGAGCAGACACGAAAGACAAGTTCATGGTCATCCAGGGTCAAAATCATTGAAAATGCAAGTTCCAGGCTAATTGGTTTTAGTTTTTTAAAATACGGGATTAAAAACCATTTGATATACTTAATATAAAATTTACAACAAAAATAAAAAATGTAAAATTGTTTACTCACTCCGGCAGTCACAAGTGCAAGGCTCAACACATTGGTCATTAAAATTCCATAGAGGAAAACTGAGAGCGTGTTTAATGGTACCTGCCCTAAGACGGAATATAAGGCCACGCTCCCAATGGCTTAGTGGAAGAGTTAAATAACTGGGTGTGGGGTAAATTAAGAGATTACGGGCTAGATATCTGGAAACACTAGGTTTCAAAGACTCCCTCGCTACCCTTTCATCGTTAAATAACATGTAAAGTTCTTTTTTAAGTTCACATTTTGAAGGGAGCGTAGTTGTAGTGGGTATTAAGAAAACATTTTGCCAGTTCACGCTGCGAAATGCACTCAGCACCCCTGATAACCAGGGGATAGCCATGCCCTTATCGCAACGTAAGAATATTTGTAGTACAGCATGTAGACACGAGACATTGACACTGGCTGGAATACGTTTGTATTTGCACACAACTGTGTATTTAATGAATATCATTAAGAAATTGTTTAATCAAGATACATTAGGCATTAGCCTTTTATGAAATAGCGTGTGTCTGTAGTCCGTGCGGGATACTATGACTTTATACAATGCTAGTAACTAATTGTGGATAATAATTTCATCCAAGATGTATTTATGCGTTTGTGAATGATATTTCCCTTTTAATGCAATCATTGAGAATAATGTTGAATTTGTTTACAGTCATGACAGATGAAAACTACAAGTCTTTCTTTTAACACACTGTGTTTGTAGTTTATCACGTGACCTTAGTTTTAGTTTTGATGCGTTTAAAAATGGTGATTAACTTTATTTACACTGTTGGTGAACAAGCCTGCAGGTCAGGCGAAACGCGTCCAGCAGCTGACGAATAAATCTATTATCAGCACAAGACACGGCGTCGTCATCCTTTATTAGAAGGAACTTTGTTGCTAATATATATATATAAGTGGTTGAGGGGGGTGTGAGCCCTTCTCAACAGCCCCAATTCCTTGTCAGGGTGAAGTACAAAAATCCACTAAACTAACCTGTGCTTAACCCTCTTTTAGCTTGGTACAAAAAGCATCAGGCTTAATTAAGAGGCAATGTGTAAAGTATTCATGTAGCATTCAAAGAACAATAAAGTGGTGTTAGAAATGGGATCTCTAGTAGGCAAGGGCTTGAACCTTTGTCCAAGTAGGGACCCTTCTTCCTAGTCTGGATAATGGAGTTACATTCCTAAAATAACCCCTGCTCACCCCCTCACTAGCTTGGCACAAGCAGTTAGGCTTATCTTAGAGGCAGTGTGTAAAGCATTTGCACATAACCAACATTAATACAGTGTAAGCACTACAAACGGACACCACACCAGTTTAGGAAAATATCTAATATTTTTATATACTTAAGACAAGACCAAAACGATAAATATCCACAGTATAGTACTTTAAAAATCTTCAGTTATCACAGTATCCTTGAAAAACAGTTCCTTGATGTCGATAGCTCCGTCCAGGGCTATCACAGCGTCGCGAACAAACAAATCCAAACAGTTCTGGCTGACCGCGGCGTCACGGGTCAGCTACGGTGTCGGGAAGACCCGCAAACAGTACCTTTCAGAAATGCAGGTCCGATGACCTTTCGTTGTCAAACGAGTTGCAGGTTGATCTCCTCTCTGATGGAGTCAGGAGCGCTGGCGTCGGCAGCCGTCGGGTGAGGGGGTGTGAAGTGCAGCGGTGCGGCATGCGGTGCCCTCAGGTCGCGGTGCGAACAGCTGCTCGGTGACCGCATCAGATGGTGTCGTCGGTGAGACCAGGGTCATGGTGTGAGATGAAGGCAGTGCTCGTCACGGTGCTGGCCTGTCACGGAGCAGCAGCGTCGTCGTCGTTGCTGAAGCGCTGTCATCGGTTGAGTCAATGGCACCGGCGTCAGTAGGCCAAGGCTGCGGTGCGGGATGAGGGTGGTGAGTCATGTAATTTTACGAGCGGTGCACTCGAACCACGGTGCAAGCAGCGGCATCGAGTCTGGCGTGGAGCGACGGCGTCGGGGATACCAAGGCGTCGTCGTGAAGTGAGGCAGAGCGGAGTGCGGTGCCCACAGGTCATGGTGTGAGCAGCGGCTCGGTGGCAGCATCAGCAGGTGTCGTCAGTGAGAACCTGGTTGCGGTGCGTTGTTGCGGCGGTGCTCTCTGTGGTGCCAAAGCTTCGGCGCGAGGCGGTGCGGAGTGCGGTGCCCACAGGTCACGGTGCAAGCAGCGGCTCGGTGGCGGCATTGACAAGTGTCGTCGGTGAGATCAAGGTTGCGGTGCGGCATTGCCCTCTGCGGTGCCTTCAGGACACGGAGTTGGCAGCAGCGTCGTAGACGGCGTTGGGCTTGAAGTCTTTGCTGTTCCTGAGACTTCTTGAACAGGGGGCAAGCTCTACCTCAAGCCCTTGGAGAAACTCACAAAAGTAGATTGCAGAAAGTTCAGTTCCGTCCTTTCACTGCCCAAGACAGAAGCAGTCACTGCAGGCCAACACAGCAAAGCAACCAGCAAAGTGGTAGTTCCTCCTCACAGCTTCTCCAGCTCTTCTTCTTGGCAGTCTTTTTGATACAAAATAGTTCTCTGAAGTCTTTTCTATCCCTGAGACTTCCAACAGGAGGCAAGCTCTACTTCAAGCCCTTGGAGAAAACTCTAACAGCAGGATGATGAAAGCACAGTCCAGTCCTTTCCCTACCCAAGACAGAAGCAACCACTGCAGGCCAACCCCAAAACACGCAGCATAAGGGCAGTACTCCTCCTCCAGCTTTCCCGGTCCTTCTTCCTGGCAGGTTCCTTAGTTCAGAAGTAATCTAAAGTTCTGGGGTCTGGGCCCCAATATTTATACCACCAAATCCTTTGTCCTCTGAAGGCAGAGGGTCCTGTACCTAGTTCAAATCAGTTCAGGGTGCATTCTGCCAGTGTGCACCTTCTTCCTTTGTCAGTGTAGGCCAGGCTCATCAGACGCACCACAGGAGGTGGAGCTAGCATTGTGGAAGGCAGGCACAGCCCTATTCAGACCCAGGTGCGACTCCTCCCACCCATCTATGTGCAGATAGGTCTATTCTTCCCTGTGCTGACTCACCCTGTCTCCTGGAGTCCCCCAGCCCCTGTCACTCAAACTCCAGACAAGGAATACACAACCTACCAGAGGCAGGCTTGGATGGTTGGAGAAGAAAATACCTACTTTCTAAAAGTGGTATTTTCAAACACAGAATGTTAAAACCAACTTCTCTAAAAGATGCATTTTATCATTCTAAGTTCAGGCATTTTAAACTCGAATTTCTACCATGTTCCCTGGGCCAGTTAGGATTATAGGATGTAATAATCAAACTGCCCATTCTGACCTATGGGGAACAGGTAGCCTTGCAATAGTGAAAAACAAAGTAGGCTGTAATTCACTATCAGGACATGCCACACATGCCAGGGCATTTCCTACCATTCACATACAATTCACCCTGCCCATGGGGGTACCTTGGGCCTACCAGAGGGGTGATTCACATGTAGAAAAGGGAATGTTTAGGGACTTGCAAGTGTGTGCACTTGCCAATTCGACATGGCACCCCAGGCTGCGCACAGGCTCTGCAATGGCAGGCCAGAGTTACATTTCACGGGCTGTTTGCGTGGGTGGCACAATCCATTGCTGCAGCCCACCAACAGCATTTGATTTATGGGCCCTGGCACTCGCAGCGCACATTATTAGGGACTGACACATAAATCAAATAGGCCAATCGTGGAAACACCAATCCATAACACACTTTACAAAGGGAGCATATGCACTTTAGCACTGATTGGCAGTGGGAAAGTGCCCAGAGTCCTAAAACCAACACACACCGGTCAGGAAAAAATAGAAGATAAAGCAAAAAGTTTAGGGATAACCCTGCAAAAATGGCCATTTCCAACAAGTGGAAACACCACACAAGAAAAATCCTACACTAATTTAGAAAAATAACAAAACAACACAAATCCAATCAGTAGAACCGGAGAGATACAAGTTCATGGATTTAAGGTAAGCACTGCTCGTGGTTATCTGGTCTTGTGAGACCGGGTGAAAGTGCAAGTTCAGGCCAACCATGATGGAGTGTGGGCCAGATACAGTGACCAGGTTAGTCTTGCTGAAAAATGTGCCTTCTTAAAGTCCAGTGTGAAGAGTTCTGTTTGCTGTGGAGGATGCTGGGAGGAGCAGGAAAAGCATTTCAGATGGTTGTCACTGTAGTGCAAAGAGCCGGCCGGGCATCGCTGACGGTCATTGCTATAGTGCGAAGATCCTGTCAGGTGTCACGGACAGTCATTGCTAGAACTTTGCATTGGAGGTCATCACGGGCTGTCGACGCTGTAGTGCAAAGTGCAGATATTATGTTGCCGGTCGTTGCTGGCGAATACGGTAGCTGTAAGAGTCAGGTTCACTGGAACTCTCTGTTGGTAGTCAGTTCAGGTGGCAAGATCTTGGTTGTGAAGAACCCAGAACTTCAGGATTCCTCCTTTTCTTATAGGAAGAGCTCACCTAATGCCACACCAAGGATCCTGGACCTGGGAGGCACCATATGGTGATCAGAAACTCACTCCAGCAGAGGGCAGCAGGACTCAGGCACATCCAGTTAAAGGACTAGACAGAACCAGTTGCATCACGTAAACTGGACAGTTGCAGAGAGGCCTTGTAATTTGTTGTATCCCTGTAGCACAGACCAGGTGGTCAATTAGCTGACCCCTGAAGTCACGTCATCCTGGGAGGGTGCAGATCCAGTCTTCTTTCTCAGACAGCTGAGCAGGCCTCAAGCAGCAATGTAGGCCTCTGGTAGCAGGGCTGATCTTCTTCTGTAGTATCCACAGGTCCAGGAGTGCGCTGAGGAGAGCGCCAGAGGGTCCCCTTTTTAGGTTGAGCATTCAAGACCTCTTGTATATACTTTAGTATATTCTTACCATGTACTTATATGTGTATGTACTTTGTGCGCTCTGAAGGTCAGCCCCAGGACTTGTCTGCTTCCACTTAGGGACTTTCTTTCTGTTCAACAGCCTCTATTTAACTGTCTTGATAGAAAACAACTAGCAGAGGTCAGTAAAATATCAGAATTGTTTTCTGCTGAGGGACTTTCTTTTTAAAACATTTCTTGCAACTGCCTCTATTTAACTTTCTTGATAGAAAACAACCAGCAGAGGTCAGTAAAATCCCGGAATAACTTTAGCATTCTCTAGATTCCAGTCCATAGAAATTGTCTTCCACGAGCACCCGTAGAAAAAAATATTGTTTTCAAATCTTGTATTTTCAGTGATATCACCACAGAAGGCCCTGATTTTATATTAAAAACAGAGCTTTGGACCATGTCAGTTCCAGCTGAAAGGCAATATTTCTCTCCATGTGTTCCCATACCTGGCATGTCACACAGTTTGGCGCTTACTTTCCCGCCATGTTAAAGAACAGTAGCTGTTTCAGCACCCAGGCTAATGTCCTGCATAGCTAAATACAATAAGGTCCCAAAGGCGAGACCGATTGTATTGCAAATGCTTGTTATACCTTGTGCGCACTACGAAGTGGAAGAAACTTCTTTTGTCTTCCCCTATAGCAGTGTCTTCAAATCCTTCCTCCCTGCCTTGGTCCCATTCTGTCTGCAGCTACAATAGTGTGAAGTCCTTTGTGTGAGAGCTGATGCAGTGTATTTGAAGTGCAAGTGTGACAGGTGACAGCTCCACCCCTCTCATCAAGTCAGGATGGCCAATCCTGCCAGCACCCATACCCTCTATTGTGTTGCTGTCTGGAAGGAATACACAAGGGCAAACTGCTAGTGCTGCCACCCAGGATACATGCATCAAATGGTTAGGACAAGAAAATGCCACTGCCCAAAAGGGACATTTTCAGATCTCTGACTTAAAATCCTACTTTACCCTTAAAGGTGGTTTTAAATTATAATTTCTCAGACACCAAACATTATATTCTGACATGCTCCCAGGCAAAAGTTATCACTTATTAAATGTAATAAGGTAACCCAATGTTATTCTACGGGAGAGTTAAGCATTGCAATAGTGAAAAACGAATTTGAGAGTTTTTCACTCCTAAGACATGTGAAAGTTTAAAGTTCATGTCCAACTTTTTAAATACAACGCACCGTACCCTATGGGCTGTTTAGGGCTTACCTTAGGGGTGACCTATAAGTATTAGGAAATAAGGTTTAGGCCTGGCAAAAAGGTTTATTTTACCAGGTTGAATTAACAGTTTAAAACTGCACACAGATGTCATGAATCCCCTGCAAAAGTGCAGAATTATCGAATTTTAAAACCCACCCCGTCCCATGCAACCAGCACGACCAGATGTATGTGCAATGTATTGAGTGTTATTGCACTTGACTATACTGTTATATATATGTGTGTATTATGCCAACACGGTACTTATAAATATGAGAGTCTTGTGGTGATAAAACTTCTAACAAACTATAATGCGTGCAGTCCTTCTATTTAGAGATTCCGGTTCTCAAATTGTATTTAGACTTTTTCATGAAGGGCTGCGAATCTGCAACGTTACAAAAAACGTGTATCTCTCTTTTATAGAGGATTACGAGACGAACTCAAGGATATGGTAACTCAAATCCTAGTTCCACCAGAGGACTGTATTGAGTTCATTGATCTGGTTGTGAAATTAAACCATCATTTATCTGAGAGAAGAGGCGAACGAAGTAAAACTGAACATAAAATGTTACTATTTAAAGACAGACATAATACCAAGAGTGACCCCACTAGTAAAATCTATATGGGAGAACCAATGCAAATGGGAACAATTAGAGGCCCCCTCACTAAAGAGGAAAAGGATAAACAAAGAAAATGTAATCAATGTCTTTATTGCGGGAAAACCGGACATTTTATAAAAGAATGTCCTACCCGTCCAAATAAAAATAAACCAAAAACAACTGAGGTAGTCGTCGTTCAACATTCGGAAAACTGAAAGGCTCGACGAAAGATGAAGTCGGTTTGTCGAGTGAACTCTCTAGTTTGGCCTCCACAGCTCCTGAAGTCGCTTTTTGTCACCTTAGTATTTGAGTAACTTTTAAAGTCTTTAGATGATGATGATGCACATTCATGGTCTGTAGATGCTTTAATTGATTCCGGTGCCACCGGTAATTTTATTGACACACAGTTTTTGCAGGATTTAGGATTAAAAACACTCCCAAAAGCCAGACCAGAAATTGTAAGGGCTGTAGACAGGAAAGAATTAACACCAGGACTAATACAAAATCACACCTAGAACCTGGTTATGACCTGTTCCACAAATCATAGTGAATCTATCACTTTCGATATTATTGATGCACCTCAGTTTTGTCTCATTTTAGGAATTCCATGGTTGGTTCTGCACAACCCCAAGATTGATTGGTTAAAGAAACAATCTTGTTTAATTCTATGCATTGTCATACTAAATGTTTTCAAAACAAAGTAAAGAAACAACTTGTACAAGGTTATGATTTCCCAAAGGGTTCAAAAACAGTATTAGTTTTTGATGGTATTCCACCGGAATATTCGGATCTCTTGGATGTTTTTGGAAATAAAAGGGCAAATACGTTACCACCCCATAGAGATTACGATTGCCATATATATTTTGACACCAGGGATTAATAATTTTAATAGGTTTTTAGGGGTGGGGGCTGCCCAGTATGCTATGCCCCACTCCAACTAAATGGGACAACAGTCTTTCTGCCTGCCTTAGGAAGCAGATTAAGGTAATTACCCCCAGTCTGCCCCCTTTGTCATGAAGTAGCTACTAATCCATAGGATCTGCGCATTGTTTAACAACATAAACTAAGGGCTTAGTGCCAAGACTGATTCCGAACACCCCTGCAGGTTATGTTGGCCTATAGACCATCTAGCTCACAGTGCCACCGTAAGCCCCCCTAGCCTACCAGGGAGCGAATGGTTTCTGGCAACCACTGAACATGACAATGCCCTCTCCCCTAAAGGATTGTGGAAGCAGTACAGAACTTTACGCTCAGTCACTCGTGCTTACTTATTCTCAGAGAAATATACAGAGAATACACTGTGGAACGTTTCAATAAAATTTATTGAATCAATGTTATTCTTGCATAAAATAGGTGTGCTGCAATGATTAGTAGACAGAAGCAGATATATGTGATTACAAGCACCAACGCTTAGTAGGTAGATTTCTACCATGGTGCTGAAACAATGTATATATGCAGGCATATAAAACAAGGCAGTAATCGGGCATACTCCTATGATGCTGACCCTACTCTAAGTGTTCCTAGAGTGTGTGTAAGTGTAAGGCCAGGAATCCCCCCTCCCCCCCCCCCCAAGGGACGATTTAACACGATTACCTGATGGGACAGAGTGAAGGACCCCGTTTTAGTCACAAACAGTACACCCCTCATAAGATGTCAGACTGCTGCTCGTGAATTCTTAGCATGCAAGGACCTTTGGTGTCAGCGGAAGTGCCTCCTCTGCTAATCTATCGGGATGCTCATCATTTTTATTAGAAAGCAGCCTTGCGATGTGTGTCTAGATTATTGATATTATGGCCATGTAGATAGCCCTGTCTCCCCTTGGATGAAGATAGTGATGACATTTTTACATAGTGCAAAACGAGACCTTGTACATATTGTTCAGGGTGTTGTGATAATGTTGTATGAAGCTAGATGTGTAAACAAGTTTAGTTTCAGGGAAACTTATCCAACATTGCCATGCACGCAAAAATGTGCAAATGGTCACAGCTGAAAGTGCTATTGGTGAGGACAATGTAAAAAATGCTGCTTGGCTACATGGGCCTAACCTGGGAATATAACACCCACTCCTCATACTAAGGGTCGATATCTAAAAGATATCTATAGACGTTCCCAGGGGTGCACCTCGTAGCATGTTTATGGAGCAAAGGTGATTCCATCCAGTTCCTTCAACAGCTGCTGAGGGAGGCATTGTATCCCATACATTTTCCACAGAGCCGTTGTTCACATCACTAGGAGCTGAAGCATTCCAGGATGGCCCAAAAATGTGTTCACCATCAATGGAATACGCTAGGGACAGCAATACGCATGGGCCTTTAAGGGGTCCATCAGTACATCAATGTCCTGTGGCTCAACCAATTCTGATCTGAGACATATATCCTGGACGTATTCGTGGCTGCAGAGCAGACAGCGGAAGACAGGTTTTATGCAGTCAAGCCAGACAGGCCTGAAGGATAAGAATCAATGCTTGTTAAGTTCTTGAAGTGTTACAACAAACAAATGATGGACGGAATGCTGACAATGCAGACATTCTGACCTTGGCAGTTCGGGCTGGACTGTTCCCATGAGGCACAGGGTCAAGACTGATTTGCATATGGCCATGTCTAAACTGGGGTGGTGTAGTGGGCAAAAGAACGATGGATTTAACCCAGATCTCTTGACTGGGGGAGAATGTATGCATTGTCAGCATTCCGTCCATCATTTGTTTGTTGTAACGCTTTTCGCCCTAAGTGGGATGGTTATTCCCAGACGTGGGACCCGTGCTCACTACGCCACTGGAGTCAAGCTACCCTGGCTGATGACGGCTGATAGCCAGAAACCGGTCCTAGGATGCTTGATTCCGGTCCAGGGAAGACATGGCTTGGCAGTTCGGGCTGGACTGTTCCCATGAGTCACAGGGTCAAGACTGATTTGCATATGGCCATGTCTAAACTGGGGTGGTGTAGTGGGCAAAAGAACGATGGATTTCACCCAGATCTCTTGACTGGGGGAGAATGTATGCATTGTCAGCATTCCGTCCATCATTTGTTTGTTGTTAAGTTCTTGAAGCCAAGGTTTGCTGAAGCAGTGTACAATGCGCTCACGGCAACGCAGCACTAGCAGTGCCTTCTCAATCATTCTGGTTTGAACTGGAACATCTATTGTGGAGCAGAAAAAATTAAATCAGGATTCCTGCCACAAGTAGCAGGACAAGCGTGAGCCCTCCAAAAACGCTTCCCAACACAGAATGTATGAAAGATGGTATAACTCTGAAAATCATCTGACAAGTGCTAACCAAACCCAAGCTGATACATTAAAAAAAGTACACTATTCCTTTGGTATCAGACATATTAAAGATACAATGGACCACCTCCCCAAAGTGCAGCAGTAGGTTAGTGTAGATTACTGTCTGTATCTCAGATGAGGACCCAACAACCTGAATATTAAACGTCTCTTTGTCTAAATTTAAGGCCACATCATTTTGCAAAAGCATGGCTTTCAGTTTGCTTAGGGAGTCAAATTTTATGTTGGAAACATTTATTGGAGGCCATAGCGCTGCCTCCCCAACTGTGCGGGCAGGTGGAAACAGCTGGGGGAACCCTTCAGATAACAATTCAAATTCACTATTGAAGCATTGCATGCTCCGTGGAGAGTAATGTCCTTGCAAAGTAAGGATCCACCTAAAGCATCTTCATAGTCGGAACCACTAAGAAATACTTCTCTATCCCCACTCCTGCATCTAAACCTGAACGGTAATTCCCAATATTTGTGTACATATCCGTTCCCTAGCACTTCATATCTGCCTACCTGTTTGTATTGGAGACAATATTGGAATTGGAAATTCGTGACCGGTAGGGTGAGGTAACCATGGATTATCCAGTCAGTGGAAGGTGTCTTGGTCTAATTTTGCAATGTGCAACATGTTATATTTTGCATCTCTGCATGCCATTACTATCTGTCTTTCCGTTAGATCGTATGCTGAAAACAGATTTATACTGTTGATGTAGCACCATGGCACGAGGCCAGAACATAACATTTGTAACGTCTAGCTTAGTATGACTATTGACAGTAATTGTGACTGTCCATGTTGTAATATAGAGTAGACATGTCTTGCTGTAGTATGTCAATTGCAGAAGACACTATGTTGCCCAGTAAATACATTCTGGCTGATAATGTGATCATACCATTTCTAAGTTAATCCTTGCAATCTCGCTCAACAGCAGCTTCCGGTTGAGAAATCTTCTACAGCTCGTTGCATATTCCATACAAAAAGCGCTTTTGACGTGGATTCTGGGGGCCTAGTCAAAAAATCCCTGAGATCCATGTCATCAGAAAGAAGGGACAAGTGTTGTTTCACCTGGGAGAGTGTTGAGGTTTGTAGCCAATCTAGGCATAAATTCCCAACACTATATGACGTCACTATATACGAGTGTTCTGATTGTACATATCGCTGATCAGGCCTATTAACCCTTCGATGTTACCCACAAATTTAGATAGACACCCGTTTGTGTCCACAGACCACCCATCCCTTTCATTTGGGGTCTGATGAATTGAAAGAACCATTACATATCATGGTATCCAGTGTATCCTCACTGAAGTGGTAAAGTGCTGCCGAAGCGTGAGAATGCAGGAATACATGTTTTGTTCAAATCCTTTACTTTTGCTACACCAAGACATGAAGTTTGTTGTACTGTCTTTTTCAGGAAAATCATTTGATGTGGTATGAGGCATGCTCTAATAAGGCTTCCGTTTCCTGAACCTGCCAATCTTGTGTCCCCCAGACAGATTTTGTGTCTATCGTGTCTTTCCAGAAATCAAAACCCTTTATGGACAGTTAGGAAATAAAGGAACCAGAGTATATCAGCTTTGTGTTTGTTAACATATTTTTCTTAGCAGGTTTAGGTGCAAGCCCATAATAAGACGAGGCTGGGTCTGATGTTTCAAAACCTGAAAAATAAGCAAAATTCTGTACAAAAGTCTTTGAACTACCTTTCGGCGGTGTTGAGCAGTGTTCCCATTGTGTGTAATTATAAACATCACGTGGGATACAATCTTTATGTAATAAATGGTGACCATAATGCTGGTAACAGAACATGGCCCCAAAATTACTTATACCATCATACAATTCATAATTAAAAATGCTGCTGATTATTCTAAATCTGAAAGCAAATTATGCACAGTTTCAATGTCCTAGTCATCAGAGAAAGTACTAGAGGTGATAATGTCATTTAAAGAAACCAAATAAGGAATTTGCAAAAGTTCAGTAGGACCATATACATCACGCAGTACCCTGTCCCATACAATTCCTTCAGGAACTGGAACTGCTGTAATGTTCATCAGGGACAACTCCCGTAGTATACGGTGTGATGACGCATGTGGTTTAAGAACCAAGTTCACTAGCTGTACTGCAAAGTGTTCTGGGAGAAAGTGTCCATTCAGAAGTTAGAAAAAGACAGTCACTAAACAAATCCAAAGTACTAGGAAAAGTAATCCAATTTTAATCCAGAGATGTATCCAGGGAACAACGAAGTAATTCTTTTTCAGCCAAGATAGAAAGCATGAACTCATAGCTTGAAAGGGAGATTGGCAGTTCAGGTTCACCTGGATCTGATGAAAAATCATCTTAATGCACGATGTCAGACTCCAATTACTGAACGCTACTACACAGGAACAGAGATGCTAGTTCCCAAATCCACCCCGTCAGCAACCCAGAGCTTAGTGTAACAAGTCTCTAGAGTGGCTATCTTGGGGGGAAGGGGGAAAAGTGGATAAAATAACAAAAGAGAGAAGAGACTGTTCTGCTGGTTTCTTCAGTAGTCCGTCCTGCAGACTTCTATTGCTGAAGAAGTAACCTGTAGACAAGAGTTCACGTTATCATAGACCATTTAGACCTTAGACCTCTCTTAATCTCTTTAACCCGGTTTCCTCACTACCTTACCATACTAATTCCAGAACTCGGCTCCTCTTCTATTTCTTTTTATTCTTTCGTGTGTGTGCTCTTGTTCTTTAACTGTATTCTTCGTCTGCAATTAGAAATAAACAGCTAAACCTAATGCTTATCTTTCTCATGTAATTCTTTCTCCCTGCGTATCCTACTTACTTCTCTATTTTCGTTCTATTCTCTTCTATGTTTTACCTTCCTTGCTTTCTGCCTTAATTTGCAGTTCATTTTCTTTTAGCACACCTGCAATATATTTACATTCATAGGTTTAGACTTCTACTCTCTTTTTGACTGGGTATTATTTATGTTCAAATTTGAATTCTACTTAATGTGGTTGGGGTATTTTCCTATTGGTAATTAATCATCTGTGTATTTGGTATTTCTCTTCTTATGCTTTTCGTTGGGGTCTTATTACTCTCAGCTTCTAAGCCACTGTCTGACGTTTTCTTCCTGTGGTAAGTATTGTTTGTCTATTTTAACTATTTACAGGTAGCTCAAGTGTACTAGCGTATAAGGCTAACCACTTCTTCGTTTTTTCAGGTCTTGTCGACTCTGCACATGACCTCTATGACGGAATACTAAAAACTTCCTTCTTCACAGTAAGTTCTTATTACTTATATAGTTCACAGCAATTTACTTCAATTCTCTGACGTGACAAAATATACGCTTGATAACTTAGCTTTGTTTTCTGTTTCTTTCTTCAGATGCTCCTGGCGATGCTGCTTCCTCTCTCTCTCTCTCGAAGCCGTACGAAAGCCTCACAAAAACGGAGAATTGTCGTTCTCCTCATATCTCACTTAACTTCCTTGAATTCGGCTACAACCTTATTATCAGCTGACTTCCAAATGCCCTTCAGTCCTGATAAATGATAAGCCCTCAAAAACTACACTTTGACTCTTTTTGTTAGTGTGCTCTGAAGCGCGCTCCTGACTCGCTGGAATTCTTGGTGAAGTGCGCAGTTCACAAGCCGCGCGAGCCTCACCTGGGATTCCAGCGCGTTCTCTGCTGAACACTAGAACGCTAACAGCCACTCGGTTCTGGTGGCCTTTTTAGGCGCCATTTCCGAGTCAGCTCCACCCAAGTATCTTCCATTGCACAGGGTGTGTAAACTTTGGGTTTTCGATGCGCAATTAACCCTATCTATAATCTTGGAGTCCTGACACACGAAGTAGTCAGACGCCGTCCGATCTATTCTTGGCAGCTCAGCAGGTTCTGTGGAACAGGTAGAGACTCAATCTGTGACATGTAGCATGTTCACGTCATCAAATTTTTCAAATTGAAATTTCTGTACTCGACTGTACAGTTGTAATTGTTTCAATAGGGAGAAGTCTCATTTCACTGTTGTTCACAGCTTCTCCTTGGAAAGTGGAGTCTTTAGTCGTTATTAAAGCTTCCATCTGAACTTCCTGTATGGTAGCGAGGGGAGTGTGGCATCTACCCTGGAGCCCACGTGGCCCACTGTTGAGAACTGGCCACATAGTGTGGTTTGATCAGATCAATTGAGACAAACCTTTTGTCTCAGTGAATGGCAAGCGGAGGAAAAAGTACAGTTCTGGTACCTTCAACAGCCCGGACAAGTACTGGTGCTCTGTAAGATGGCCCAAATTATTTCCTCTGTGAACAGGTACCCAAGCTACGGGACCCAGACAGGTCTTGCCGGTACAGTTTTCACTTCCCCAGTGGCGGTGCGTTTTACTTGGACATTGCTTTGTAAAGCTCAGTATTCTTTGAGATCCTGTAAAACATCCAAAACATCATTGATGTGAAATGGAAATTCACCCGCCACTGTGCTGACACTATCGAGGTCCGGTACCCACATCCTCACCCTAAACAGGAGATCATAAGGCATACTGCCCCCCAAGGTTTTTCTTGGCATGTTGTTAAGTGCTCTCTGGACCCCATATAGATGATTGACCCAACTGCCACCCGAGCCTAATACCCTCGCTGTCAAGTATTGCTTGAAGTCACACTTTTTCCGAATTGCCCTCGGGATGGTATTGGGAGGTGTACCACAAGGTCACACACAAACTTGTTTGTAAGCCCCAGAGCTAAACGCCAGACCCTGGTCGACCCTGGTCGAATTGTAGTGTGCAAAATGTGTATTTGGTGAAATGACTTGCTAATCCTTTATAACAGTTTGAGTGTCAGCTGAGCGCTGGGGCCAAACCTGACAGGAATCTGGAGCATGAATCCACTGCCAAGATTTTCTTTAGTCCCATCTGAGTGAATGGGGTGCAGTGATCCAAATATACACACGCAAGAGGTTTGTCTGGGATCGGAAAAGGTGTTTGTGGCGGACGTGCTATGGTGGATCTCTTCATCTGCTGGCAGATGTTGTATTTGACGACAAAGTCCTTGGTCTCTCTAGTAAGACCTGGCCACCAATAGTGCTTCTTTAGTAATGAAACTGTAGTAATGATCCCTGCATCAGCTGAACCCAGACCCTCGTGTGCAGCTAGTATCATTCCCAATCTGCGATCATTGTAATCCAAAATGTATGTCCTGCCAAAAGTTTAAAATGCTAAAATGGATTGTAATCTTTTCAGAGTTGTTGGAGATTGGAGCAAGGCACATTTCTCTAGAAATTGTGCCAACAGGCTTTTGCTTTCATTTGACAATTCATATCCTAAAAATAGGACACTGAGGTGGTCAATTTTTGATTTTTTAAGTTAAATTTGTATCCCAGATGGGCAAACCCAAGAATGATGCGGTTCACCCCAGACAAGTGTTACTTCACTTCATCGTCCATCAGATAGATGTCATCTAAATAGGACAATGCCTCCTCATCAAAATTAGCCAGGGGCTATTCTTATACCCTTGTGGTAATCAAAAAAACTGGCACTAAGAACCAAGCGCTGAGAACGCTGTCAAATATCTGCTCCCAGGTGCTATATTTTGGCAGAAAAATCCATGTGAGATATCCAATTATATTTTGTATTTTTTCTGCACAATTGTATTCATTAGTGCAGCACTATTTGCACTCTGTACTGCAAATGTGCTTGTGGATGCTTTTAAATGTCTGTAATCTAAGACCAGACTATATGAATTACCAGGTTTAAATATCAGAAACAAGGGACTATTTATAGGTGAGGTGCAATTTTCTATCACACCTTGGTACTCAAGGTGATCTAAGATCTCCCTGACTTGTTTCTTTGCCTCATGTTTAACTGGGTATTGTCTCTGTGGTTGAGGAATCGATTTTAATGGGATTTTGACATGAGGTGACTCATCATCCCTCCCAACATGACTGTGGTAAAGTGCAGGAGCCAGCGCTAACGCCAACTCCTGTACGTATGAATTTTTTACTGATTCTGGTATGAGGTCAGAGAAAGCAGGTAAAATAACTTCTCCCCCATTGGGCAAAAGAATATTGTAACCATATGTCAGGATCTCCCAAAAGAGACCTTTTACCTTCCTGGGTTTGTCCCCCTCCATTTGGAGCATTATTTCATATAAAGGATGTGGGACACTTACCCTTGGATAAGGTGTTTCCACAGTGATATGCTCACTCAACGCTGATCCCCTAGATAGTCCATCAAGTTCTGTCGAGCTATGGTGACTTCTGCCGCTCTGTCCAGCATCATCACTGCCCAGTCCCTGTTCAGAAGCAGAGTTCACAGTAGCCTGGGCATTTCTAATCTTAATCCCGACTACCTTCTTATTTTTTAATTGAGGTTTTGAAATCTTTTGTTTGTCTTCCTGTTTTATGATGTAGTCCAAAGTGAGATGTGTCTCCCTTTTCGGCTTGACTCGCTCTTCCAATGTGTGTCCTGACCACCCGTCTCTCTCCAAACATTTTTGGGATGAATCCTGAAAGGAACGAGAGGAACTTACATAAGTATCCTAATACCTGTCAGGTTTCCTAATATTGTCATGGTTTCTCAAGTTGTATTTTCTCTCAGTGATCTCTTGTTAAGGGGACTCACCCCGTGACTGTGTTTTATTTTGTTTTTGTTTTTGTTTATTATCTCATTTCTTCTTTGTAGAATCGAGTTAACTTTTTTAGAATTACTCTTAACAATTACTTTCCTAGGTCTGGCTCCCAGATTATCTCTACCAAGCATATGTGTCTTCAATAATCTCAGGTAATCCTCGCTCCTGCTGTGCAGGAGTGAATTCAATCAATCGATCAGTGGATTTTAAAGCACACTACTTACCCTTGAGGGTCTCAAGGTGCTGGGGGGGAGCAGCCCCAGTCAGTTGAAGAGCCAGGTCTTGAGGGTCTTCCTGAAGATGTGCAGCGTGGGGGCGTGTCTGATGTTGATTGGGAGCTCATTTCAGGTCTTGGCCGCGATGTAGGAGAAGGTTCTTCCACCTGTTCTAGCTCTGTGGATGTGCAGGGGTTCGGCGAAGGTGAGGTCGGTGGATCTGGGGTCACGTGGAAGGAGATTCTTTCATTGAGATATTGAGGTCCGGTGTTGTGGATGCATTTGTAGGCGTGGGTGAATATCTTGAAAGTTACTCTTTTCTCGACGGAGAGCCAGTGGAGGTTCCGCAGGTGTTGGGTGATGTATTTGTGCCGAGGGTGTTCTGTATGGTCTGGAGTTTGTGGAGCAGAGACTTGTTGATACCGGCGTAGAGGGTGTTTCTTTAATCCAGTCTGCTCTTTATGAGTGTGTCAGTGATGGTCTTTCTTGATTCGGGGGGGATCCATCTGAAGGTCTTCCGAAGGATGCGGAGGGTGTTGAAGCAGGTAGAGGTGACGGCGTTGACTTGTCGGGTCATGGAGAGGGAGGAGTCGAGTGCGATGCTGATGTTCCGGGCATGGCCCGTCGGGGTGGGGGAGCTGCCGAGGGTGGTGGTCCACCAGGTGTTGACCCATGCAGAGTGGGAGGGTCCAAGAACGAGGACCTCTGTCTTCTCCGAGTTAAGCTTCAAGCAGCTGCTGTTTGCATCCAGGATGCAACGTCCTTCATTCCTTCCTGGAAGTTGATTTTGGTGGTGATGGAGTCCTTGGTGAGGGAGAGGATGAGCTGGGCGTCGTCAGCATAGGATCGTATGCTGAGTCCATGCTGTCTGACGATGGTGGTGAGGGGGGCCATGTAGAGGTTCAAGGGCGTGGGGCTGAGCGATGATCTTCGGGGTACTCTGCAGTTGATCTCTGTGGGTTGAGAGAGGAAGGGCGGGAATCTGATTCTTTGGGTTCTGCCAGTGAGGAAGGAGGGAAGCTATTCGAGGGCGGTTCCCTGTATGCCCGCATCGTGGAGTCTAGCGGTGAGTTTGCGGTGGGAGACGGTGTTGAAGGCTGCAGAGAGGTCAAGTAGGATCAGGGCCGCAGTCGAGGAGAGTGTGGATGTCGTCTGTGGTGGCGAGGAGGGCGGTCTCAGTGCTGTGGTTGCTGTGGAATCCGGATTGGGAGGGGTTGAGGATGGAGTTCTCTTCGATGAATTTTGTTAGGCCTTAGCATATAGCCACCGCTGCTGCCTCCCCTTTTATGTTACTCCACATAATAGCTGATACCTTGGCAAAATTGGCCATCAGTTTCATTTCCAGGTCTAAGGCAGGCTCTGCCCCGTACTCATTCTGAATCTGTTCCAGTACATCTGGTATGATTGCTATTGGGGTGCCATGTGTTCTGGTATATACAGCAGTGAAGATTGTTCCCCAAGTGCTTTCCCTGAGGGCCCATATGGGGAAAAACTGCTTCAAGCTGTGCTGTTTTGGTGATATCCAGAGCGGGATTTGCTTCTGACTGATGGGAATCTTTCCCTTAATGGTGTTCAGTGTTTGTGGGCTGATACCTGTAGTAACCATCTGTGGTTTGCAGCCTGAGCAGCCCTTGCAGGTTGAACTGTTAATGTTCTCAATATGTATTGAGTAAGATTTCGAAATTTTTACCAGATCTCTGTAGAGTGTAGGCATTCCTGCTGCTGACAAAGTAACAATGTCTGGATGCAGTGTGTATAAAGCTAAGACCGGCCAGGTTGCTCCTCCTCTGCTGAGCGGACCGAGTCTCACGTGTTTTGTAGTATGGGTTAGGGTGCCTTTAAACCAATGAATGTGCTCTTGGTAAGTTAACGGGACTTCTAAGTCCACATATGGAAAGTACTCATCAGGTGGTTCATCTTCAAAGTATTAATGAAACAACCGTATGTGTGCATCTTCAGGTGGGAATTTAACCCAAGAATAGAATACCTCTGTTCTGAATGCTTTGTGCGCCTCAACCACGAAGGTAACATCTCCACCCGTTGCTGAGAGGCCATGTTGTAGTAATTTCATGGTAACTGCCTGTCTACAATTTTCTGAAACATTTAGTCAAACTACCCGTTTTTCAAAGTCCTCACCCGCTTCTCTGTTTTACAGACATTGTGTGAAGAGAAAAGGTATTTTGCTTAAATTAATTCTATGGAGATATGGTTTGCACAATGTGGGAACTTCTAATCCTCCAAGCTTGATTATCCTACAGCCAATACATAGGGTATACCTACTCAGCTGAGGTGACATTTGTTTCTCCCTTCCCACTAAGGACATCTCCTGTTTAAATGTGAGTAAGGGTTTCTGTGAAAGCACGACTGAACTACTCAGATTTGACCATTAAATAAGAGCCTAACCAACGTTGGCGGCACCATGTTGTGTAGTTCCTACTAATCAGTAGTATCTGTGCATTGTTTGAACAACATAAACTAAGGGCTTGGTGCCAAGACTGATTCTGGGCACCCCTGCAGGATATGTTGGCCTATAGACCAGCTAGCTCACAGTGCCACCGTAAGTACCCCTAACCTACCAGGGGGTGAATGGTTTCTGACAACCATTGAACATGACAACCCTGTCTCCTCGGGAATTGTGGAAACAGTACAGAACCTTTCGCTCAGTCACTCATTCTCACTTATTCTTAGAGAAACATACAGAAAATACACAGTGGGATGTTTTCAATAAAATGTATTGAACCAATGTTATCCTTGCCTAAAATAAGTGTGCTGCAATGATTAGTAGTCAGAAGCAGATAAACATGATTACAAGCACCAAAAGTGTGAATAGTAGGTAGATTTCTATCATTGTGCTAAAACAATGTATATATGCAGGCATATACAACAAGGCAGTAGTAAGGATGTACTCCTATGATGTGGACCCTACTCTAAGTGTACCTGGAGTGTGTGTAGGTGTAAAGCCAAGAACCCCCCAAGGGACGATCCAACCCCATTACCTGATGTGATAGAGTGAAGGACCCCGTCTTAGTCATGAACTGGACACCCCTCAAGAGATGTCAGACCGCTGCGTGGTAATTTCTCAGCAAGCAAGGACTTTCGGTTTCTGCGGAAGGGCCTCCTCTGCTAATCTATTGGGATGCTCATCTTTTATAATGGAAAGCAGCCATGCGATGTGCATATAGATTGGTGATGTTATGGATATGTAGATAGCCCGGTTGCCCCGTGGATGAAGATAGTGATGACATTTGTACATAGTGCAAAATGAGACCTTGTACATGATGTTCAGGACATTATGATAATGTTGGGCGAAGCTAGATGTGTAATCAGTTTTACTTTCAGGGAATCTAAGCCACCCTTGTTGTGCACCCAGATATGTGCAAAAGGTCACAGCTGAAAATGTTATTGGTGAGGACAATGTAAGAAATAAGCTGCTTTGCTACATGGGCCTAACCTCAAAATATAACACCCTCATGGCTGAAAGCCCACTAAAAGCCAAGGACTTTTTTTGTAAATGTAGGGGTTGGGACTGCCCAGCATGGGCATGGTTATGCCCACACTCCAACTAAAGGGGCAAAAGTCTTTCTGCCAGTCAGAAAGCCCAGTAGACAGCTTTTCTGTTCCGCAGGAGATATATGGAGTAAATCCCCCCCGATCTTCCCCCTCAGGAAGGCAGAAAGCTCAATGTATGGCAGCAATATGTATTTTTTATGATATAATGGGGTGAATCTTTCCCAAACTAACATCAGGCCCAATCCTCACCCCTAAGACCTCAACAGTACTTCTACCTCCTGCGGACTAAAGCATCCCATCCCAATGACAAGCAAGAGGACATTTGATTCTTTTAGGCGTTGGGCCAGGAGTGTTTGGCTAACTCCCAGTATTATCTCTTTCGCAAAGGTTGAAAGGCTGCACTTTTTGGTACTTGGGTAGGCTGCCACCTGGAAAAACCTACCAGATCCTCTTGATATTGCAAGTGGTGTTGAATGTGGTTACACATATAGACTTGTCAGTGGGGGGGGGGTTCTCCATAGTTTCCAAGAGAGCCTCTCGATTGCAATTTGTAGCTCTCTTCTGGGCCCTATTCATGGTCCTGCGGTGGTACTTCCTTTTAAGGAGTTTATTCGTCAGGGTGTTAGCTTCTGATCTAAAATCCCCAGGACTGAAAGTTTCTGCGCAGGTGCAGGAACTGTCCCACCGGTAGATTCTCCCTTAAAGATTTGAGGTGAAAGCTCTCCAAAAACAAGAAACTGTTCCTGTCCGGCAGCTTATGAAACACCCTTGTCTGTAAACCTCCTTCACTGGGAAAAATTATCAAATCCAGATGTAAAATGAATGGCCTTGGGATACAAAAATCCCAGTCCAGGGTGAACAGAATCTCCTCCAGTACGCGTAGAGTCTCCCTCTGGGGTATGTTGGTGTACAGGGACTCCACGTCCAGGCTCCCCAGGAACACTTTTTCTGGATCAAAATTCAGGTCCTTCAGTAGATGTAAAACATCGGTGGTATCTTTAAGGTAGGCTGTTCTGTTTTGTACCACTGGTTTTAAGAAAAAATCACAAAATTGTGAACGAGGCTCCAAGAGTGCACCTATGCCCAATACTCTGGGTCAACCTGGGGGAGATCTCGTCGGCTTGTGCACCTTGGGGAGGGTGTATAAATATGGTGTCACTGGGTCTTCCTGGCACAAGAACCTTCCCTCTTTTCTAGTGATCCACTCATTATTTACTCCTTCCTCTACCACGGAAGCTATCTCTTTCCTGATGTTTGTTGTGTATAGCCTGTTCATTTGAACACCTATCATCATGCACACAAGTTTTGCATAATCAAAACAAGGACTTTAACCACGTTTGTTGTTAACCACCACTGGGCAGTTCTACATGATTTCTGCACCTATGAACTACAGCTTGTCTGATCCCGTGATGTTTCCACCTCTGAACCACCACCTGACTGACCCCATGAATCCTGCATCTATGAACCACTACTACACTGATCACCATCACTTCTCTACCTATGAACCACCACTAGAAAGCGCCCCATTATTTTTGCAGCTGTGAACCACTACTAGACAGCCCCCCATTATTTCTGCACTTATATGAACCAACTCAGACGAATCACATTACTGCACCTATGAACTACAGCTAATCTGATCCTATGACGTTTGCGCCTCTGAACCACCAAAAGACAGACACTCATCACTTCTCCGCTAATGAGCCACCACTAGACAGCCCCCTATTATTTCTGCACCTATGAACCAAACCCAGACTGATTGCATGATTACTGCACCTATGAACCGCTACTACACGGATACCCATCACTTCTCTACCTATGAACCACAACTAGAAGACCCCCCATTATTCCTGCACCAGTGAACCACCACTAGACAAACCCCCACACCACTAGATGGGCCCCACACCACTTGAGAGACCCCTATCATGTTTGCACCTATGTTTTCACCTCTGAACCACCACTAGACAGACTCCCATCATTTCTGCACCTATGGGCAATTAAAAGTGTGGATTTCCAGAGTGAACACTGACTAAATAAATATGGTAGACTGGAATGAGGAGGCGAAGGTATTATTGTTCCAACTGTTCCTGTTTGAAAGAACTTTAAACTGTTTAGGAGGATATCCTTAGGCCTAGACGTTTACCATCCATCGAGGATAAGAGTGCTCCTTGTGCACCACATGTCTGAATAATCAATATTTAATTACACATGTGTTTATCAATTTTTTTCTCCTGCTGACGACACTATATAGTGGTGTTAATGCTTGATCCGTGTACGAGTCAATCAAAGCTGATAAGGTGTCCCAGCATATGATTGCTTGTTGCTAGGGTTTCGCCCACCACAAGTTGGCGAAAGTCATTCCTGCTTAGCCATGTGTGGGCTGAATGTGGTGAGTTTGGGTTGACCACGCTGCAGACACGTTTCAGCTTAAGGTTGTTGCAGAACAGGTTAAGGGTGGAGAAGTAACTCAGTGAGTCAAAGACTGCGCTAATATTAGCCAAATCAGAGGTCATAAATAGTGTTCTGGCTAGTACCAGTTTCTGTGGTTGAATTCGAGAAGGAAGGCGTTGGCTGTATTTTTCAGGCAATGCTCTGACTCAGTAAGTAATTAAATTAGGTGTTGGCTTAAGGCCACATGCTCATCCAACTAAATAAACTCTATGTTTTCGAAAGTGAACAGTTTGTGTATTGGCTGAAATGGTAGAATTATTAAGATGAGAATGACCACCAACTTATTAGTCATTACACTAATTTAGTGTGTATCTCTTAGATATATTAAAATTCACATCACTAGACTAATTAAAGCCTTGAATTCACTGCAGGCACTAAGGCATTTAGGTAAACATGCTATTCTGCAATGCCTGTATTACAACCTATTTCCAACTTCTTTATATTGGAGGCTTGTGAAACACCCAGTTGCCAATTACAATCAAATGATGTTAGACCTCAACTATACTAATTTATTACATTTGAGTCCTGATCTCACAATGCCTGCTGCCAGACCCAGCAGCCATGCCTAAGGCAGGTCTGGTCACAGAGCATATTTAAAGCATCTGTTTAAGGAACAAAATCAAACATTGCTTTTCTGTCTTCTGCTCTTTTTTTCAAGCTGTATAGTCACAAGCAGAAAGGAGATATTTTTAGCAACATGTTTATTATTTCATTCCTTAGTTAATTACAGAAAATGTTTAATCTCTCTGCATGTTTCTACACATTCCGGGCTATTGTGCCTTCAAAAAACAACTGACTCACAATTAACTGATTCTAATATTTTTTGGGAACAAATTTATAACAGCTTTTTTGGTGTGCTTAATTTTGCGCTAGAGATTCTATTTTTAGTCTTCATCTTTGCAAACATGCTTTCTCTTTCATATGAACATGCTACACATCAAGAAGTTAAGTGGTTTGTGGAAAATACGATGGTATTATATGGAATAAAGTACCCCTTGCTGTAAATGTTAGGGATATCATATGTCACCTCCTCTTTCCATAGCCTTGTAAAGAAACTCAGCCTTTGTCTTCTTTCCTCCACATTGTCATGGTGCTCCTCAGTGACTTGCAATAAACTTATACTGTACGGCCGGGGGGTACTTTATCCCATATATGGTACATGAGATTTCTGCAAAACGATATTTCTGCACAGATCATTTGGTGAAAATGTAGCGTCTACACTGGCTAAATGGTGCATGTTAGTATTAAATCACACTTGAACTAGTGCAATCGATGCAATTTGTAAATGTTAGTTTAAAAATGCTTGATCACAAATGCAATCTATGCAAACCAAGTCGTATATTTATTAAATTTGCTTTCATAGTGCACAGGTGCCTACATGTCTCCATGTAGCTAGAAAATCATGGCACAGCAAAAATAGGAAGAGTGTAGAAACCAACAAAAACAAAAAAATGAATAACGGGAACTGGAACATGTAACACTCCTGGCACTAAAAAGGAAGCAAATAGATCCACAATAGGTGTATAAAACAAAAAAACATAACAAAACAGGCACATCTTTAGGGCTTTGCAGAAAACAAATGTGTATCCAATGTTAATAAGTTAGATAGCAAAGGACATGATTTAGAGTTTTGAGGATGGTGGCGGAGTACCCTGTTTGCCAAAACTCTCTGTCCACACCCCCTATCTTGAGTCAGATGGATAGCCAGATTTACACAGATGGAGTAAGATTTACTGAATCGCTGCAAACCTTCCCCAACAGCCCAAGAGAGTACGGACCATCGGATATCGGCCATTTACGGTAGCCATTAGGATGCCTTTTGTTCTGTCCGTCACCACCAGGAATATTCTGAAGGTTCTACATTTGGCAGATCATGTAAAGGCAGTGTGGCAGAGATGAAGTCTCCACCTCCCTGGCAGCCTATACTCTATCTGCCAATGAAGCAGGCTTTTACTGATGAAAGGGGTGAATCTTTTCACAGAGTAAAGAGCAGGCTGGTGTGTATGAAAGTACTACTTTAGCAATTATTAATTGAGTAATTTTTGAAAGGTTTGTGTGACTTCAGCCCTGATTTAGAGTTTGGCTGAGAGGTAACTCCATCATAAATGTGATGGATCTCCCAATTGCCCTATTAATAATGTGTTGCATCCTATGGCACTTGCCATAAGATGGACGGAATATACATCACATTTGTGGAGGAGTAACTTCTATTCCAATCTCTAAATAAGGCCCTTAGTTTAGAAGTAAAATACGTTTGGTCTGGGTATTTTTTGTGGTGTTTTATTTGTCAAGGAGAGGATGGGTTTTCTCTATTACTCAGCCAGATCACAATCCAGATGGGTGTCTATAATGCAATGTTGTGGACGTGAAGATGTGTTAAGTTTATGCTAGTTGACTACCATGTTACTGGTGTGTATGTTAGTATGGTGTGTGACAGTTATTTAACATTCCTTTGACAACTACATGCTTTTGGTGCTAGTTTGTGAACATAAAAGTGAGAAGGTTCTGTCTAGCCTGGGCTGTAGGAGTATGACCAGTGGCAGGCAAGAGTGAAACAATGGTGTGCAGTGTTCTTGTAACATATAGATGTCAAATAAGAGCCCAAGTATGGCATACCTGATAGCTCTTGAATGTGTTGCCTAATCCCTAATCAGGGATCTTGCAAAAATGTCTTTAAGGAGTAACTTGGATCTCAAAATCAGATGGAACTTAATAGGGAAGAGGGGAGATAGGAGAAAAATCTGTGATCCTCATGGGCTCCTGGGCAGAGCATCATCTGCCACTATCTGGTCGGTCAGCTCTATGGGTATGGTGCCTGCTTCTCCCAAAATATACACTCAGTTTTAAAAAGTAATCATGAAATGCTGCTCCCTCCTTTACTCCAGAGATCTTTCCACTACCTAGACTGTATCATTTGTAACTGCACAACCTGTGATCTGATAATGTCTGAGGTGTGTTATGTGCATATGTGCACCTTTGGAAGATGTGTGGTGAGTCTGTGGTTTGTCTGGCATGCACATCCACAAATAGTCATTCTTTAAACACGAGATAATGACTGGGCAGTTGTGATGTTAGACATCACAACCTCTATCAGGTTGGAGGACAGAAGCATAGCAGACAAATACATTGCAACATTGCAATTTCAGAATTATCGGAACTTGTTAGGAGCAGCAATCAGTATGACTAAAGTATGATTTAGAGATAGAATTGCACTGCCTAGTGATTCATGTTGGAGAGAGCTGGATCCTGAGATCTTGTGACATTTGGTCTGCACTGTGGAGGAATGTAAAATCAGATGAAAATCAAGTCTAGGCATGTGGGAAAAGGTAGATCAATAAAAGTTGCTGCCATCATGTACCAACATCACATCAGTGTGACCTGTTTTGGGGAGCCGGCCATGCCTCGATTCTGTCACCCTAACACTATTTCAACTAGGCCTGGGCGGTAAATTCCGTTCCGTTCGCAGAATTTGCGGAATTTGGGTAATTTCGCGTTCCGCGGAGACCGCGAAATTGCCCAAAAGTCCGCTTTCCGCGACTTCGTGAAATTTTTGCTTGTTCGCGTTCTCAAAATGCGTGTTCGCTAGATATTTCTCCCCGAGCACGCAAACAGCGATTGTGAACAGGAAAAAAGCATCGCGAACAAGCAATTCCGCGTGTTCGCGGAAATTCTGCGTGTTCGCGGAGATTTTTGCCGTTTCGCGGAGATTTGCGTAACGCCCACCCCTAATTTCAACCACTAATAAATGAGAGCCAGGATGCAAAGAAGCCATGTGGTCCCCCTGCAAATGAACCATATCATCAGGCATTCAAAGAGGCGGAAGCACAAACCAAAGATGGGATTGAGAGTGTGGAAAGGAAATTACAAGGACCTGTCAAAGGGAAGAAGTGCATTCTAGTTAGGTGCCAACACACAGTGGTAAATCAACCCATCAGAACCCTGAAGATAGACTGCAGTTGTCACACAAAAATGTGGAGAGTCCTACAGTGTATGTAGGAGATGTATGGCACCCTCTGTCAGCAATAAAGCATCCCAGACTAGAGAGTACCAGCCCAGAAATGGGGAAAAAGACAATGGCAGTGTACCAAAGTAAAACACAAGCTGGGTGGTGCAAGACAAAGGGAATATAAAAGGATGAAATAACCAGGATCGGACCGGCCTAACGAGCAATCTGGTAGTGCCCAGCAAGCTGGTCTGACAGGTCAGTGTGTGGCCCAGTTTTGTTTGACTGATTGTGGGTCTGTTTAATGATCCGCTGGGCCGGTTTTTACTGTTGAGTTCCCTAATATTAAATCAAACATTGTCTCGGCAAGCTCAAAGCCATACAATCTTCCATACCTTGCAAAACACCCAAACAATGTGTCTTTACAAGTTCAAAACAACCCCAATTTACAAACCTGGGCCACTTTTTTAGCTACCTAATTCACTATTGGGGGCCACTTTTATTTTGGTGCCCGGGCCTATTTTCTGTTCCTGTCCGACCCCAAAATTACCTAATTGCCAAACATATCCTTCAAGTCTGAAGATGTGAGTCCACAATGAGTGAAGTCTGAGAGTACTGGAAGACAGCACAGTACAACAAAAGGTTGTGAGAGAAAAAAGTGGGTGTCCAGTGGATAAAACATTTTTTAAAAGGCAGTTTTAGGAGGATACGGTTTGGTCCGATGAATGGCATATGAAATAGCTGCTTACTTAAATGCGACTATGCTGCTCCTTATATTATTGTGGGCCTCAATATTGTGCTATCAGGGTACCCCTTTAACCAGAACACACTAATACTGGTTCATGTTGTGTGATTTTCTGATCAATGCTGCACCCTGGCCCAGAACCTCCATGGCATTTTACCATGCTCACCACCCTCACAGTAGTTGGGTAAAGCTGAAGTGACTACCAACATGCAATGCCAAAATGCAGAAGGCCAATGACAGGGCTTAAAGATCCATCATGTACCCTCTCCCTAATTAACAATTGCTAGGCTTCATCCCAAGGAGCCAAAGCAAAAGCAACTTTCTGTTATGCGCAAGTAGATGGTGACTAGATGCCTGTTGTCCCTTAGGTAAGATCTGAACACCTACATGTAAGACATGGGGTTGTTAGTTGTTGGAACTGGCACATTCTGGTTGCCTGAGGTGATGCCCCAGCCAGGCCGAAGCTACCATTTCCATCAGGTCCAGGTGATTACACTCACAGTATAACCTGCGCTCACCCTTGGGTAGCTTGGTACTGAGGAGCCAGGCTTATCACAAAGGCAATGTGTAAAGCATTGGCACAGCACTCCCACACAATGAATACACTGAGCATCACAAAAGAGGCTTCACACTTGATGTATTTAAATAAAGTTTATATTCAATACAGACATTAATTAACAAAACATGAACATCGTGTTTCTGGGCATAAATCACACTCGGAAATATTGCTAGCAGTACTAGGTCCAACCGTGTTCAAATTACATCAGTAGTATGCACACTTGGGAAAGATCCTACTTTACCCCCCAGCAAAACGTTGTCAAACCTAGACCCGCCCTGGCAATCATTATAATTCAATACTGCACATTTATAGGATGCACCCCAGATCATAATAATCATAATTATGTACCTGCAAAGAATTACAACCCTTTTAAGCAGCACCGTGGGGCAGACTGCATGGGTAAACAGTTTCAGACATGGTATTCTGTTGGCAGGAATCAACGTGTAAAGCAACACCGCTGGGCAGTGTAATGAATCCCAGCCGCTTCTCAGGCATTCACTTCCACACATGATGCAATAGATATAAGGCAGGTTCGTATGAAACACACTCGTACACATGTGCACACAGCACTGCAATGCGGTGCAAATGATATCCGGAAGGTCAATGGATAGCACACTGCAGACCCCGTGGTCCAAGCTGCCCTCCGCCCTCTAACTCACCCTGACTACCTTACGCCCACAGGTTGGATAACAGCCCTTCCCCCCTGGATACTAGATTGATCTTGGTCAAAGTCACACTTAGAGTACCCGGGAAGAAGATGGGGGTAGGTAGCAGGACTAATTCAGGTAGTAGAAGGCAGTCAACTAATCAGGGTTTGGCCACCACTGTGGATGTTCGCGCACAGGATACGAAACAGAAGCGGACTGAGGGCAATAGTCAGTCACTCAAATGGGTATCAACATATGCCTTCCAGCACCAGCCCAGTTCTATGAAGTACCAGGGGGTCACGCAATGTCTTGACCTGTTTCCAATCGCTCTCAGAAGCGCTCCTTCTGCCAATTAATCACTCTCATTACCCAAGTCCATCCGGGCAATGCTACCAGTCAACACAATGTCATGGGGGGTGGGTGAGGTGAGAGCAGTTGGTCCACTGCACTGAGGGGCCAAAAGGAACAATCAAAGAGGAGAAATAAAGCAGGGGAGCCTCTTGGAAGCAAGAGGCAACTCATCAGGCCCAAGTTGATCAGAGTAGCACCCAGGCAATCCGGGCACAATGTCTGGTGTGCAATGATACGAGCCGCACAAGACAATTCCGGTCTCACAAAATGCAGAGTAGCAATCTCAGTACCTCTCCGGAAATGAGGCACAATGTCTGGTGCGCGTTGATACGGGTCGTACCAGACAATACCGGTCACACACAATGAAGAGTTGGAAATTCTGTACCTCCCTGGAAATGAGGCACAATGTCTGGTGAGCATTGATATGGGTCTCACCAGACAATCCCGGTCACACACAATGAAGTGTCACAAAGTATGTACCTCCCTGGAAATGAGGTACAACGCCTGGTGCACGTTGATACTAGTTGCACTAGACAAGTGCAAGTTTATCAATGCCACACTATTAGAATGAGGAACTACTGCGGTTCTGCACTCACCTTTGAGGGTTGCAACCTGTGAATTAGACACTGCATACAATAAGCATGCAGTCGAAGTGTCGTACGAGAGAGATGCAGCACGATCGACGAAGCGGGCAACAATGGATCCCACAATTGGTGAATCTGCTCACCACCAAGAAGACGCTTATGTGAGGTGAGGTCCCCACGTTGCAGGGGCCCCACTCCTTAGATGTGGGCAATACTTTTGGGGCTCTGCACAAGGCAATCCAGTCTCAGTTCTTCACTCACACCATGCTACCGGTTAGGATCCAGCAGATGATGTGGGCACTTAAGAGGGCACCGCTCTGCAGATGTCACAGGTATTTATTTATTATTTATTTATACATTTTTATATAGCGCGAACTATACCCGAAGGTGTCAGAGTGCTTTGTAATTCAACCATGTTACATTACATAAGGAATTCAGAGTACATGAATTACATAAAAGATACAAACAGATAAACTCTAAACTCACATAAGAATGGTAGTAAGTACATATGTCTACAGATACTAGTGGTTAAAGAGTTGCAAATTCAATCAGGATTACATTTTAGGAAAAGTTGAATCGATTAGGGTTGGACAAATATATATTACATATTTACACAGCACGATCTTCTCGCCATTACTGGGGTTCTTACTTTCAGCCCGGTCTTCAGGGTGCTGTTGCGAGTGACCCTGCAGAGACGGCCAAGTCCAACACTAACTATAACTTGCTCCCCCGCCATCTTGACAGTTATGTGGACTGTTTAAAATATATCTTGGGCAGAAATTTGGTAACCCTGCCACAGAAAATTCAGGGTAAGGCCTCATCCTTTCTGCTCAAAGGTTTGTTTGACAAAATATCAACTACAAAAAAATAGTGTACACAAATATTATAACCAAAATAACGAGTACCATAACACTGTGATGGTATGTATAGATAGTTAAGTATAGATCTACTCTTTTTAACTCCTTCTTCGGACTTTGTGTGTCTTGCTTAATGCCACTTGTAAAAATCAATGTTTTCAATCATATTTGTCTGAAATGCGTTGTGGCAAGGGAAGATATATTCTTTTAAGGATGCTAATACATTTGTAAGTTTTAGAGTAAATATGAACTGGAAGTATAAGAGAGCATGCAGTCAGTCGAGATTAAATTGTACTGTGATTCGGATCAGACAGAGAATGTGATACAAGTAACCTGTGTGACAGTTGTATCAGATGACACAATGCAAAAGCAATTTTCTGCACACTTTGGGAGATTACACAATCTTTGGTCTGAATTGCAACCACCACACCAAACATGACAGTGGTAATTGTTCCAGTGATAATTACTCAGGAAATATAAAACAATATCTGATTAAGCAGGTACTCTATGAATGAGCGGGTTGTATATTTTCTCTCTTACAATTGGGCATTTGGTGCTTGCTGTAGGTATATGATAGGCGTGTAACGTGCAGAATGTTCACAAGAAACATACACAATTGCACAGTTCCTTTCAGAAGTCCTATAGCACCACTGTAGCACATGTTAAAATGACTATACCCAAGAGATCTTTCCTAACAACTCAAGCAATTTTTAATTATATTTGCACTTTTTGTGTAAATTCATGTGGCACAATAACAACATTGTACAAAGGACCTGTGTACAGGATTTTACTGATTCTATTTACCAACATCCACAATAAACATGCACTCAGAATTGAACAGAAAAAAATATCTGATTTTATGCATTTGTTTCCTTCTAAGTTTCTTTTTGTGTATTTTTTATTTTTTTATTTTCATGGTGTTTCAAACTTAACGTTACCATACAAGTGGCATTTAATCAAATTTAGTTTCCCTTGCCATTTTGTTTTATCTTTGTCATCCTTTGACATTTGTATCTCTGTATCTTCAAATGAGCCCCACCATTTTCTACATTGTTGTTTTTCTTCTCCATTTCATACTTTACCTTGGTGATGCGTCACACAGGTGGAGTGCTATGTTCTTCTCTTCCCAGTACTTCCAGGGAGCCTCACCCACTGAAAGACAATTAACCTCCCTGCTCATCCCTGACTGCCTTATAAAAGGACACAGGCAGCCTTTAAATTCCAAATCAGCATTTGAAGAGCATTAACACTGTTCCACCTCCAAGAACTGAGCTTGAAGCCACAGGTAAGGAAGGTCTGTATATATTTTTTACAATGACATCTCTAATTCTGAGCTTTCCAGAGGAATAATTGTCTATTCTCACCATGGGCCTGACTAACAAAGACCTTTGCACCATTAAATCTGAATTACAAGCACAAACAGGCACATTTATGGCTGCAAGTTATACACCAAAGGTAACTCTCTCAAGGGTAGTGGCCAGTGCAGAGTGCATTGTGTCAATGTACAGTGCTGTCGAAAGGGACTACAATCTTATACCAAGAATTAACACTTCTGTTGAGCCATGTCCTGTGTTTTTCCTCAAAAGGCTGAGCCACATTTTGTTTCAAGACCCTTAGAACTGCAATCACAGATAGGCCAGAGACTTTAACCAATCAATCAATCAATGAATCAATCAATCAATCAATGTAACTTTATTTTGGTCATTGCTACCATAAAAGTGAAAGGCATACAGTACAAAGGGAATAGAAGCAGGCATATAAAATCAACAACTTCATTATGACAGCCAGTGAATTATGTATTTAAACGCAATGATTAATAGCTACATGGTTTAAAAACTGAAACAATCTGCAAATACTGGTGGAAGAACCAAAAAGTGCAAGTGCATACAGTACAATGGAAGGAGAAAGCAGCATACTTAATACTAGTAGCTCAAGTCTATCTCTGTCCAACTAAGTACCTGAGTAAGGCGGATAATAACGGCATGGTACTATTAGTCGGAACAATTGATAATCTGCAAGCTATGGTGGAAGGACCAGAAAGTGCGCGTGCATACATATCGACAGAGAGATAGAGCATAATGTGCTAAGGCTGGTAGCCAAGACCTGTCGCAGACCTTCTAGACCATTGATCGACAATAGTATAATGGTAACCCAGGTATCGATATGCCTCTAGTATAAACAGAAATAAACGTATGCGTGCAGAGACAGTAGATCAAATTCAGAGTTTGACGCTAAGCTTTCTTCCTTTGAAGAGGAGGAATTTTACGTTTAATGGATAGTTGAGCCACACCTTCAGATAAATAATAGATTGGATCATATAAGTTGTTGCTCCCTCAGTATTCCATTGGAACTACAATCTTTCTGGCCAAGTGTGAGGATTTTGTTTTCCTTCATATTATTAAAAAGATTATTCTCACAGTTATGTTGTTCCAAGGTTGGAGGGTTCACTGAGGTCCTACTGATGTCCTGGATTACAGTTTGGTCGGGATATCAGAGGATGTGCATGTTTGTTTTATCAGCTATGGGGAAGAATCCAGAGCACTTTCATGCTGGCTTCCTTGCCTTTCAGCACCCATGAGTGATGAAATCCCATGCCCTTCCAGCAAAGTCACTTTCATCACAGAGATCCCTGCCAGGGACACGAGGACCTGTAAATGTGGTGGGCAGTCCTGTCAGGGCCCCACAGATCTGGCAGGCCACCCCTAAGCCTGTAAGTCATTTTAGTTCTTTGACTATCAGCTTCTTTTGGGTCTTTAAATTATTCATAAATCAGTTGTTAAATAGACTATTCTCTAATTTTCTCGTTTGCGTCTTGACCTTCTTTAATTGACAGACTCTCTACCAACCTAATTGAGAGAGTCTTTCTGCTTTTTGCATGTCTCCTGTTCTGAAACCACCACTTCTAGGATACCTGGGCTTTATTACGGACTTCTGAAGGACAGGCCTGTCCTATCTTTTTATGTGCAGAGTTCTCCACCCTGACTGCCAAGTCTCTGCATTTGTAAACTTACTAATGACTCATAGTTTGTGAATACAAATATAAACGTACAGAAACAATTAAGTTTACATTTGTGATTAAGGCCCTACAAGTCAGAGCATGTTTAGTGGTTTAGGGTACATTTTCAGGGAGAGGTGCTCAGGGTGGACGTAGGATTTTCAAGCTCTATGAGCCTGGATGCACATTTCTCGCTATGGTGTCCCGCAGAAATCAAAACTGAAGAGCATGCACATTCTTCAGGACTTGTTAACTGGGGTGTTTGGGCACGGAACCACGTGAGTGCATCTAAAGAAGTAACAGCATCATCTACGGGATTTTGGCATAGAGCAGTGGAGCAAGGCACCTTACTGCGCTGCCCTACACCAAAGTGAAAAGGGCAGAAATGCACCATATTTAAGCAATAGAGTACATTCCTGTCCTTTCTGCCTGCGCTGGTGCCGTTTCGGCAGACTAGCGACAACGTAGGCACCCTTGCACATGGTGCAAGGGTGCGTCCGTTGCATGAATGATTGTTTTCGTGCAGGAAGGCACTTTCTTCTTTCTATGTGTGTTGCAGAATGCAGCATTCATAGAAAAAGGAAAAAACTAGGAGAAATAAACATATTTCTCCTTGTTACGCGTCACCTCATGAGGCTTATTGATTTGGTGCTTCCCCAGGATTACTTCACTTTGCAAATTTGGGGAAGCATCAAATTTCATGGGTGTTGCGTGGGAAAACTAACTGCAACTCCCGTGGAACACCTCCTGGGTGCAGAGTAAGGTGACGCTGAAATTTTCCCTGTGTCGCCTTGCTCATGATTTATGAGGCCACTCAAAGCCACGCAGGGTGGCTTTGCGAAGCTTCATAATTCGAAATGAGCGCCCTGGTCCTGCATGTACTACTTTACGTGGTCCAGAAGTGACACAGGGCTCTCATAAATAAGCCCCTCAGTGTCTAAATGCAGAAAGATAGAGAGGGGCAAGTGCCAACTTTAATGAACAGCTGAAGAGTGGAAGTGGAACAGCTAATGACAGCTGTGGAAACATTTTTACACTTTGTAAATATCCTTCCTGAGTGGACATAGGAGACGGTGGTGAGCCAACCAATTATTAATGCACGTTTACACAAGTTTTATCCTCTTAGTTGCATGAGGGCAACTCCCTATACGATCCAGTGTACATATAATTATGTAAGCAAGGTATGCATTTAATGTACTTTGGATTCTCCTGTACACTACCCTTATTAATGAACAGGTCATTCCTGTTCCTGTTTGTAGCAAATAGGCACTCCCCCCATAAACATCCACTTATTATATTATTATGCAAGTTTGTCTTACTGCAGAAATATTTTTGGGGTTCAAGGCAGATGAATAAGAATATTGTGAGAATGGTTCATCAATGTGTATGACTGAAAGGGTGGGTAGTTTGAATTGTGGCTCCTCTTCCGGTATGTGTGCTCATCAGACAGGAAGAGGATAGGGAAAACTCAGTTGTAGAAAAGGACTGATGGTGAATGCAGGGCAGGGAATACCCCCATCAGTATTAGGTCACATGGTGCAATTAGAAAGACATTTTCAGCCCAATAGGACCTTGACCAAAGAGATACAGGATCTCAACACCACTGCTTCCATTCAGCATCACACAGGTACAGCTAGGAGGTGTAGGTTACCCGAATGCAGTCAATGCTTTTCATTTAAGCAATTGCAAAGCACCCACTGAATAAATACTTTGCCACAGATATATAAGGGAGCAAGAACCCTTTGCAAATACAAGGCAGCACTCCCATATTAGGTCACAATTCACAATCAGGACATCTAGTGACAACAAAAGCTGCATTCCCATTTTCAACCTTGCCCTCCTTGTATAGCAGTGCAGTGGACATGCACTCACTGCTCCGCTATGCATTGCATCACATGAGCCATGTGTCCATGACGAAGGGACCTTCTGATATCAAAGGTTGTACGATGTGGAGGCTTGGATTCACACTTTAGGGGTCACGTCAGTTTTGTGCTCCACCTCTCATGTGTTGGTGTGCTCCATGAATATTGAATCCACAACATGGATGGGATAGTATATTCAAAATGAAATATTGACAGCTAAGTAGGCCTAGATGTTCTAGACCTAGGCCCACATATATCTACCTACGGAGCACGTCTATCTTCAAGGTACACAGATGTGGAATTAGGAATAGTAAATCTATACTTCCCTATATGCACTTACCTTCTGATATTCTGGCCTCGATAATAGTATGCCATAATAGTATTGATGTCTATATTCAGTAGAACAATCTCATGTGTTTCATGAGTGGTGTAAAATGAGGTTTATAATGCAGACATATGACATTCCTGGCTCCTGCTTCCATGCCACCTTCATCTGCAGCAGTCCGGCAGGGGGTAAGGCTGCTGTAGTGGAATGGGAGGTCAGCCAGGTGCAGTTTCCACCCACCTCTGCATGTGCAAGGGATACTTTGGAATCTGCTTCTGTCACATCTCTGAGGCAGTTCTTTCATCTCATCATGGGCACGTACCGGACCCTTCTGGCCATGCATGTCAGGGCTGCTAACAGTGGTAACTTCTGTATAGAGATGGGCTTGCCAATATCAACAGTCCCCTGTCCCTGTGTCCAGGTAGCTCATGGCAGTGGATACATAATAGAGTATTGGACATGCAAGCTTCTTGGTATGAATGTAGGCCACAAATGGAATCCTGGTTGGCCTCCAAACTGCACACATGGCCCATTATTGAACTGAGCTCTTCTGAGATGGAAATGCTGCCATGCATTTGAAATGGACAAAATTATCCATTGCAAATATACAGGCAGAGCCTCATCATTCCAGGAAGTACTAAGGGCATCTGCCTCTATTCCTTCTCAAATACACATGCTCTCCTTGGAGTTGTACGGCAGCGTGCTAAGTCAGGAAACAGCTGTCATGTCAACAAGGAGTACCTGTGTCTTAGACTTCAAAGGCTTGTGTGAACGTGGAGGCTCCAATTAACTCTACATGTCAATTAAAGTCAGAAACTAACAGCAGCCCACATCTGAAATTGCCCTGCATAGAAGTCAGGGTGGCAATGTCTAGGTCTGGTCTGGAGACATTTTAGCTACATTACCAGCATCATATTTAAAACAATATGTATATATAATCAACCCTCTTTATCCATTGACCTTTTCGAATGTTACTGAAATGATGCTTCCTCTCACTACGAAACACAGTATATGACAAGGAGCCACCCCACGTCAGCTATTGGCTGCCTTCTTTCTGAGCATTTTGAGCAGTTGCATTATGCTTGTACACATGTATACATCCACCAAAAATATAGTCCCCCCAAGTTTCAGAAGTTGAAGTCACTTCTATTTTACAGTGTCTGCTAGTACCTATGTACAAATAGGGTGTCATTACCTACTTACAAAGAAATCAGGAAAGGTATGGAAAGCTCATCACGATAAACCACATTTGGCATATGCAGCTTCTTTACAGAAAACAAGCCCAAGTTTTTAAAATAGCAACAATGCACATACAAATGCATATATTGCTGTCACCCCCAGGGCCGGATTGGTAACGCGGGCGCTCGGGCATTGGCTGAGGGGCCGGTATCCGAGTTCCAGCTGTGTGCCGCTTATTTGGGCAGGTTGGGGCATGATTTGGGCGGTGTCTGTGCTGTTCAGATACCGAAAGCGGCCGAGCGGGTGCCTGAGTGGCCTTACTGGAGGCAGATGAGCAGTGTGCCTGGGACTGTTTTTAAGCCCAATCCAACCCTGGTCACCCCCCTCAGCTTTGAAGGACATCTATGCATGTATATATAAGGTATTTGTATAGCACAACCCTAACCAGAAGGCATCAGAGACAAATCAAGAAATTGCGTCTGACTTGAGAGGGACATCTGGTGACAAAGTAAGGTACTGCAGCCTTCTTAAGACAAAGCTATTGGATCAGACTCAGAAAGGGTGTCTAACGCTAGAGGTATGGCAGCTTTATAAAAGAAAGATCAGGCTGTTGTAGCTGACTCAAGAGGAACATCCAGTCAAAGCTTCCAGTACTGCAGGTTTTGCAAGTCTTGCCTGCCACATGTTGTCCCAAACAGACTTGTTTTCTCACATGCATCAGTGCAGTTCTGCCCTAGCCTGGCTCACTATAAACAACTCTGAATTTGAAGGCACTTGAATTTACCAGCGACTGCTGGTACCTATGTATACATAAGGGTTTCTTCTCAGTGCTCCAGGGTTATCAAGACAGTTATTCAAGTTACAATAGCGACTCATCATCTTTAACCATTTTTGACATGTTTATTTAGCCCGTAAAAAAGCAAGCACAAATGCATTTTTTGTTTTATTTTGACTACTGCAATTTTGTGAACACATTTTTACTCTCATTTGAGAGAGATATCTAGTAACCTCTAGAGGGGCTGCAGTCCTTAGTGAAGTCTTCAAGTTGTTGATTCTGACCCGAGAGGGACATCTGGTATTGGCTTGAGGTATTGCACTATGTTAAAGGTCAGACCCATTGACTTTACCAATGCTTTTTATGGTACAGCGCAGAATGTGCATAAGCATCGCAGCCAAATCCAACATCAGCTTTTGTGGAAAACCTAAAGTGCGTTTCTCATTCTTCTTTCCAATAGAAAAGCTGCTCCAGCTAAGCTACCTCTGCTGATCTTCAGATAGCCATGGACACCAGGATGTGGGTCACCCTACTGGCTGGTGTGCTTTTTCTTGGGGCCTTTCCCCCTTCAGAAGCCTGCAAATGTATAATGAATCATCTACAGCGCTCCTTTTGCAATTCAGACATTGGTAAGTATCTATATTGATCTATTTTTCATGATATAGTTTTTTGTTTTGACAACCCAAGGGGAAGCAGCCATTTTTAGGTCTCGCCTGACCCAGCGCTTACCCTAGTCTGGCGAGACTTAAAGTAAGGGCTTCCAAAAATGCTACCACCGGCCACAGCTTGCAGTGCATGTGCGCAGGCGCACGCTTGAACAGAGGTGCCATATGGCGTTATTACTGCTGCACGCGCACCACTCGCACACATGCACTGCAAGCTGTGACCGGCGGTAGCATTTTCCCCCCGCCACTGCAGTCATTTCTCGAAGCGGGCGCATGCGTTTTTTTCTGTTTATTACTTCCATGTAGTAATGGCGGCACCCGTGCTTTAGCTTAAACATCTTAGGCTAAAGTTGGGTGCTGAGATTGCTTCAAAAGCAAAGAAATAAACAATTCTTTACTTTTGAAGCAATCTCGGCACCCGACTTTAGCTTAAGATGTTTAAGCTAAAGCACGGGTGCCGCCATTACTACAGAGCGGTAATAAACAGAAACAAGCATTGTCATGGCCAATAGGTCTCGCTTTTGGGACCTTATAAGTATTTAGTTAGGCAACTGTTGCATGGCTAAACACTTATAAGGTCCCAAAGGCGAGACCTATTGGCTATGCCAATGCTTGTTAATAAATGACACGACGACTGGCCTCTGATAGCGCTGTGGGTAGACATGTGTCAGACTGGTTTCCCCCTTTAAATATGGGTACGAGAGGCTGAGGTCTGTTTATCTAGTCTTTGCAAGGCCAGGGAGAATGTTTTTTCCAGATATTTAAAAAAAGATTCACAGATATACTGTCATTTATATTTTGTTTTCTTTCGTTCCTTCGCTTCACCTGCGAAACCTCGGCCTACAAACAACCATGAGCTTCAAAACATAAAGCCCAGCAAAAAGAAATCTGAAAGGTCCCTGTTGGAAAACCACTCCCACACTAGAAGGGGTGGTGGTGGACTCCCCGAACACACTGTGGTAGCTTGGCTCGAGTGGTCAGGAAACAGGCACAGTGCTAAGCATACAATATACCCATACAATAACCATGCGTGCATCCGTTCCAAAAACGACTCTACACCGTAAAAATTATGAAAATATTCTTTCTTTATCTTTTTCTCTTAGTTGCTGATTGGAAAAATAAATAGGTCAATCACAATATACAAGTTTCAATTAGTGCAGGTCAAATAAATATTGGCTGTTTGATGAAATAAATAGGGGTGATCATAAATAACAGGGCATAAATACAAGTGCAATATATACAGACAATTAAATACTTTGAGGCAATAAATACTGTACCAATAAATATTGTACACCAACAAGTCCTGTGGACCTATAAATATAGTGCAGCAATAAATAGGTAAAAACTCAATAAATACAGTATCCCCAATAAATAATTAAAAGTATACAGCACCCCACATATAATCAGATGACACTTCACTTCTTAAGGGCTGATTTGGCCCAGGCACAGCTTGTAGGGTTGTGGAAGGCTTGAGGGGGGAGGCTACTCCCTGGCTGGGACAAGGCTGAGGCCTAAACTGAGGTAGATCAAAGGGGGGAATACCAATGCCCTGGCTTTCCTTCTCCACACAACCTCTCTAGGTTAGTCCCAGTTCACCCCAGGCACAGTCAGGTGGGTTTCAGCACCTCCCTAGCCCCTTAGAGCAGTCTCTCAGGTCTCCACAGGGCCTTAGGCGCCCTCTACTCCACTTACTGCCCTTTTTCTGATGTTCCGACGCCGCTGGAGTCGGGTCGACGCCGTGAGGCGGTTCCGGTTCGGTCTCGGCGGCCTCGGCACAATGTCAGTTCTTTGACGACGCCGGTAGGCGGTTCCGGTCCGATGTCGGCGGCCTCGGTTCGATCTCTACCTCCGATTCGACGGCGTCGGGCAGTCTCTTCACGATGTCGACTTCGGGCGGCTCCGGTCCGATGGCGCTCTCGGCTCCGATGACGTCGGCCGGCCTGGCCTCGATGTCGACTTCCGGCGACTCCGGGGTGCGATCCTCACCCCCGACCTCCGGTGCTCCTCCTCACAGGTTCCGGGCGACTCCGGAGTGCGATCCTCACTCCCGACCTCCGGTGCTCCTCTACCTCGGTCTCCGACGACTCCGGAGGGCGGACTTCACTCCTCCGATGACGCCGCTCGCTCGACCTCGGTTCACTTCCTCCTCGACCTCTGGTATTCCTCTCGACCCCCGTCGGCGCCCTCTCACGACCTCAGGCGGCTCCGGGTACGACGTCTGCTACTTCAGTCAGCGCCGCTTCTCCACCTCGGGCTCCAGGTCTTCAGGCTACTCGACGCCGGACTCCAGGGAAACCAGTTCTCAGGTCAGAATCTTGCTGTTTTCTTGGTTCTAAGGCCTGTTCCTGCTGTCCAGGTCCTTAGGATAAGTTTCTTCTGTCTTCTTCCCACACAGGGCTATAGGCTGGGATCCATCAGTAGGGACAAGTATCAAGGGTGGGTTTATGGACCCCACTCCAGGCACAAGTTTCCACCCCTGCTGCTTCACTCCTTCCTCCTTCACTGTTGTGCTCCTCTCTCTTCACCAGTCAGGTGCCAACTGCCAGCTCCAACTGCCAACTGCCTCTCTTGTCCTCCCAACATTCTAAACCGCCTCCAACGGTCACAGGGTTCTGGAAGCTCCTGGAATGTTCTGGAAGGTGCTGGTAGGTTCCAGTGGATGCTGGTGATGTCACAGGTGGCCACCATTTTGTGCTCCAGGCCCTCAGACAGAAGTTTCAGGGGTAGCTAAAATGGCTCCCTGATTCTGTAGCAACACGAAAAAGTCTGGTGGTTCCCAAAAAGGAAAAATTCAAACAGGGTTTGAGGCAAAAGTGGGACAAAATAAATAATGATGAGGAGGGACCACCCAAAGGGCTGACAGGTCTAACACGCGTCCCCCCCAGCTGAAAGTGGGGAGAGCTACCCAACCCCTTGGGAGTTCTCATCACTAAGGCGGAAGTACCTTGAGAGACCGTCTGCATTGGCGTGGTCCACTCCAGGCCGATGTTCCACCTGAAAGTCCATCCCCTGTAGGGAAATAGACCACCTCAACAACTTGGGATTCTCCCCCTTCATTTGCATCAGCCAACGAAGGGGTCTGTGGTCGGTCTGAACTAGGAAGTGCGAGCCAAACAGGTATGGCCGCAACTTCTTCAGAGCCCATACCACTGCAAAGGCTTCACGCTCTATTGCACTCCACTTCTGTTCCCTGGGAAGTAGTCTCCGGGATAGGAAGACCACGGGTTGATCCAGACCCTCTTCGTTGAGTTGCGATAACACTGCCCCAATGCCATGTTCTGATGCATCTGTCTGGACAATGAACTCCTTGGAAAAGTCTGGGGCCCTTAAGACCGGGGCCTCGCACATGGCTTCCTTCAATCTCTCAAAGGCTTGCTGACAAGCCTCCGTCCAGACTACCCGTCGAGGTTGTTTCTTGGACGTGAGCTCCGTGAGAGGGGCTACGATGGTACCGTACCCCTTCACGAAGCGGCGATAGTATCCCGTGAGGCCCAAAAATGCTCGGACCTCAGTCTGTGTCTTGGGGGGTTCCCAGGCCATGATGGCCTCGATCTTCGCCTGGAGGGGTTGCACCGTTCCCCTACCCACCAAGTGTCCAAGGTACACTACCGACCCCTGCCCGATCTGGCACTTGCTGGCCTTGATCGTCAATCCAGCTTGTCTCAGGGCCTGGAGAACAGCTTGCAGGTGACGCAAGTGATCCTCCCAGCTGTTACTGAAGACGGCTATGTCATCCAGATAAGCAGCAGAGAAACTCTCCATTCCGGTGAGGATCTGGTTTACCAGGCGCTGAAACGTGGCAGGTGCGTTCTTGAGCCCAAAGGGCATCACACAGAACTGGTAGTGGCCATTGGGCGTGGAGAAGGCTGACCTTTCCCTTGCTCCATCAGTCAAAGAGATCTGCCAGTACCCTGAAGTAAGGTCAAAGGTACTTAGATATTGGGCAGCTCCCAGCCGGTCAATCAATTCATCCGCCCTAGGGATCGGATGAGCATCAGTTTTTGTCACTGAATTCAGTCCCCGGTAGTCCACACAGAACCTCAGTTCTGGTTGGGCACCCGGTGGTGCAGCTTTTGGTACTAACACCACCGGACTGGACCAGGGGCTGCTAGAAGGTTCAATCACTCCTAGCCCCAGCATCTTAGTGACTTCACTATGAATGCTGGCCTTCACCTTGTCTGACATCCGGTAGATCTTGGACTTCACAGGTGGGCTATCTCCTGTGTCCACGTCATGGACGCACAGATGAGTCCTACCCGGGACAAGGGAGAACAACGAGGAGTACTGCCCCAGGACCTGGCGACAGTCCTCCTGCTGTTCAGGAGTTAGAGATGGGGAGAGAATCACTCCCTCCACCGACCCATCCTTTTCTTGAGACGCAAACAGATCAGGGAGAGGCTCGCTTTCCACGTCCTCTCCTCCGTCAGTCACCATCATCAAGATGACTTCGGGCCTCTCGTGGTGGGGTTTGAGGCGGTTGGCATGCAGCACCCGCAGGGGCTGACGAGGGGTCTTCAGGTCCACCAAGTAGGTAGCCTTTCCCTTCTTCTCCAACACCTCAAAGGGTCCTGACCAGCGATCCTGGAGGGCACTAAGCTCTCCGGGTTCGATCACCCACACCTTCTGGCCAGGCTCCAACTCCACCGGGTGAGCGTTGTGGTCATACCACGCCTTCATTACTGCTTGGCTGGCTTCCAAGTTGTCAGAAGCTTGCTTCCACAACTTAGCCATTTGGCTCCGGAAGGCCAGCATGTAGCTCACCACATCCTGGGGGAGCTTTCTGGGAGTTCTTTCCCATCCGTCTCTCACCAGGTTAAGAGGTCCACGTACAGGGTGCCCATACAGAAGCTCGAAGGGGCTGAAGCCCACTCCCTTCTGTGGCACTTCCCTGTAGGAAAAAAGTAAACAGGGTAGGAGGACGTCCCATTTCCTCCGCAGGCTTTCAGGCAGACTTCTGATCATGCCTTTTAAGGTTTTGTTAAACCTCTCCACCAGACCATTGGTCTGGGGGTGGTAAGGAGTGGTGAACCGGTACGTCACTCCACACTCCTTCCACATTGCCCGCATATATGCTGACATGAAGTTGGTCCCCCTGTCGGACACAACTTCCTTGGGAAAACCCACTCGGGTAAAGATTCCCATCAGGGCCCTTGCCACAACAGGTGCTGTTATGGTCCTCAGAGGTATTGCCTCTGGGTACCGTGTGGCATGATCCACCAGGACTCGGATAAACCTGTGACCAGCTGATGTTGGTGGATCTAACGGACCCACAATGTCGATGCCCACCCTTTCAAAGGGGGTGCTAACGACAGGAAGTGGTTCCAGGGGAGCTTTCAGCTTCACCCCTGTTTTCCCACTGGCTTGGCAAGACACACATGTCCGGCAGTAGGTATCGGACGACACTTTCATCTGAGGCCAATAAAAGTGTGGGACAAGACGGGCGAAGGTCTTGTCTTGCCCCAGGTGTCCTGCCAAGGGGATCTCGTGAGCCAACTCTAAAAGGAAGGCTCGATAACGTTGAGGAACTACCAAGGCTCGTGACGATCCATGTAGGGGTGCCTTGGGTTCACTGTAGAGGAGGCCATCCTCCCAGTAAACACTGTAGTTCCCTTCAACGTTCCCTGCTGCCTGGGCTTCGGCCTGTCGCCTCAGCCCCTCAAGGGTAGGGCACTCCCTCTGGCCCTGGCAGAATTCCTCCCTGGACGGGCCTCCCTCCACGTGCCACTCGGCCGGGATGGGTAGGTCCTCCAGGTTGGTAACGTCCCCCTCCGCAGACTCCTGGTCCACCACCTCCGGTGGCCTATCCGTCCTACGGGGTGGAGACGCCGAGGCAGGCTCCTCCTGTCCTCGGTTCTTCCCTTGACTGGCAGCCGGCTGGGCCTTTGTTCCAGGCTCCAGCCGAAATGAACTCCCTCTTCGGGTAGTCACGGACCTTGTGCTAACACAGGCCCAGTCAGGTGTACCCAGCATCTCGGTGTGAGTCCGGTATTCCACCTCCTTCCAAGCGTTGTGCTCCATGTCATTGCCCAGCAGACAATCGACTGGCACGGCAGGGCTTACGGCAACTCGAAGTGAACCTGCAACCCCCCCCCATTCAAAGGGAACCTCGGCCACTGGATAGTGACCTGTTCTGCTGTCAGCCATCGCGGCTGGGTGGAGTACATCGGGAATTACCTGCTCTGGAGACACCAGTTGGCTACGCACCATAGTCATACTGGCTCCTGTGTCTCTCAGAGCCTCCCCTCTTTGGCCGTTGATGGTGATCCACTGCCCATACTTTGCGGTATTTGCGGGCACCTGGATCTTAGGAACCATCTCCCGTTCTCCCAGGGACACTAAAGTGACACCCGCCCACTCCCTTCCCTTAGTTAAGGGCATCTCCTCCCCGAGCACTACACTAGCTACTCCGGGGGGCTTTCCTCCAGTGGGAGGGGGTGATCGTTTCTGACACTTCGGATCTCCTTTATAGTGTCCAACGCCACCGCACTCATAGCAATGGACAACCCTTGGCTGCTGACTCTGGCCAGGATTAGGGTTTCTGGGTGGGTTAGCCTTAGAGGTGAATCCTGTTCCCTTCCCTTGGAAGTTATTTTGGGGGCCTTTGGAGAACTCCTTTTTCTTTTCCCCTCCTTCTTTCTTCTGGGGGGCGCCCTGTCCGGCCTTTTGAGTATCCCCTCCAGTCCCCCTTGTGGACACCCGGGTACTAGCCCAAATGTCCGCCTCCTCAGCAAGCTTCCGGGGGCTGGTCAGCTTGCTATCCACCAGGTGTTGCCGCAGTTCAGGGAAACATTTCTCGAGTAGGTGTTCCTTCAGTACTAGGTCAAACAGCTCCTCGTAGTTCCTTACTTCACTGCCCTGAATCCAACCTTCCAGTGCCTTCTTTGCATAGTCCAGGAAGTCCACCCAATTCTGTGTGCCCAGCTTGTGACTACCCCTGAACTTCTGTCTGTACTTTTCAGGTGTTAGTCCAAACTTTCTGATGAGCGCCAGTTTCATGGTGGGGTAGTGGGTCTGCTCATCCTCTTCGAGGGCCAATAAAGCATCCCTACCAGCTGGAGGCATGTACTTATACAATCCCCCTCCCCAGTACTTCACTGGAACCCCATGGGCCCTCAACGAGACCTCATAGGCTGCTAGCCACTTGGCGATGTCGTCACCCGCCCCATAGCTAGCTACTATGTCCTTTGGCAGGTAAGGTTTGGGTTCCCTGGTGGACTCTTGGATTTGGCTGCCACCATTAGGAACAGTTGGTGCCCCAATTCTTAGGATCTGAAGCTCTATCTCTTTCAGTCTTATCTCATGAGCCATCCTCTCTTTCTCCGTCTCATGAGCCAACCTCTGTTCCTCCTTCTCCTTCTCCAGCTTTGCTAAATCCCATGTGAGCTGTCTTTTCTCTCTCCGATCTGCTAACTCCACGCTGGATAAGCCCCCGCTAGAGACAGTGCTGCCCTTCCTAGAAAGTGTCCTGGGCCCTGCTGACAGGTTCCCCACCTCAGGTTGGTACATCTCAGCCCCCTCGGGGTTAGGCTCTCCATCCCTGTCTTCCTCCTCAGCCTTGCTTTCTCGGCGTGCCTCCCCCCAAGCCCTTAAGCTGGTTTGGAGTGCACCCTTCTTTGCTCCTGGGGGACAGTACACCCCCTCCCGCTGGCAAAACTCCCTGAGTTGGGCCACAGTGTACGTTTCTAAATCTTCCAGTACAAACTCCATCTTGCCCACTCAGGTTAGAGGTCAGGTTTTGTGCAGTAACAATGCAGGGGGGTACCTTTAGTAATACCTCCTCCCACCACCAGAGTAAATTTGGAAAAAACAAAAACCCACAATTAGGAAGGCCGCTTTGAGAAAACTCCCGGTGTAGGCCTATGGACTACCCACAGTTATTGTTGAGTATACGTAGGCACAGCTCTATCCCACCACTGAACACCAATTTATGTTGGAAAACCACTCCCACACTAGAAGGGGTGGTGGTGGACTCCCCGAACACACTGTGGTAGCTTGGCTCGAGTGGTCAGGAAACAGGCACAGTGCTAAGCATACAATATACCCATACAATAACCATGCGTGCATCCGTTCCAAAAACGACTCTACACCGTAAAAATTATGAAAATATTCTTTCTTTATCTTTTTCTCTTAGTTGCTGATTGGAAAAATAAATAGGTCAATCACAATATACAAGTTTCAATTAGTGCAGGTCAAATAAATATTGGCTGTTTGATGAAATAAATAGGGGTGATCATAAATAACAGGGCATAAATACAAGTGCAATATATACAGACAATTAAATACTTTGAGGCAATAAATACTGTACCAATAAATATTGTACACCAACAAGTCCTGTGGACCTATAAATATAGTGCAGCAATAAATAGGTAAAAACTCAATAAATACAGTATCCCCAATAAATAATTAAAAGTATACAGCACCCCACATATAATCAGATGACACTTCACTTCTTAAGGGCTGATTTGGCCCAGGCACAGCTTGTAGGGTTGTGGAAGGCTTGAGGGGGGAGGCTACTCCCTGGCTGGGACAAGGCTGAGGCCTAAACTGAGGTAGATCAAAGGGGGGAATACCAATGCCCTGGCTTTCCTTCTCCACACAACCTCTCTAGGTTAGTCCCAGTTCACCCCAGGCACAGTCAGGTGGGTTTCAGCACCTCCCTAGCCCCTTAGAGCAGTCTCTCAGGTCTCCACAGGGCCTTAGGCGCCCTCTACTCCACTTACTGCCCTTTTTCTGATGTTCCGACGCCGCTGGAGTCGGGTCGACGCCGTGAGGCGGTTCCGGTTCGGTCTCGGCGGCCTCGGCACAATGTCAGTTCTTTGACGACGCCGGTAGGCGGTTCCGGTCCGATGTCGGCGGCCTCGGTTCGATCTCTACCTCCGATTCGACGGCGTCGGGCAGTCTCTTCACGATGTCGACTTCGGGCGGCTCCGGTCCGATGGCGCTCTCGGCTCCGATGACGTCGGCCGGCCTGGCCTCGATGTCGACTTCCGGCGACTCCGGGGTGCGATCCTCACCCCCGACCTCCGGTGCTCCTCCTCACAGGTTCCGGGCGACTCCGGAGTGCGATCCTCACTCCCGACCTCCGGTGCTCCTCTACCTCGGTCTCCGACGACTCCGGAGGGCGGACTTCACTCCTCCGATGACGCCGCTCGCTCGACCTCGGTTCACTTCCTCCTCGACCTCTGGTATTCCTCTCGACCCCCGTCGGCGCCCTCTCACGACCTCAGGCGGCTCCGGGTACGACGTCTGCTACTTCAGTCAGCGCCGCTTCTCCACCTCGGGCTCCAGGTCTTCAGGCTACTCGACGCCGGACTCCAGGGAAACCAGTTCTCAGGTCAGAATCTTGCTGTTTTCTTGGTTCTAAGGCCTGTTCCTGCTGTCCAGGTCCTTAGGATAAGTTTCTTCTGTCTTCTTCCCACACAGGGCTATAGGCTGGGATCCATCAGTAGGGACAAGTATCAAGGGTGGGTTTATGGACCCCACTCCAGGCTCAAGTTTCCACCCCTGCTGCTTCACTCCTTCCTCCTTCACTGTTGTGCTCCTCTCTCTTCACCAGTCAGGTGCCAACTGCCAGCTCCAACTGCCAACTGCCTCTCTTGTCCTCCCAACATTCTAAACCGCCTCCAACGGTCACAGGGTTCTGGAAGCTCCTGGAATGTTCTGGAAGGTGCTGGTAGGTTCCAGTGGATGCTGGTGATGTCACAGGTGGCCACCATTTTGTGCTCCAGGCCCTCAGACAGAAGTTTCAGGGGTAGCTAAAATGGCTCCCTGATTCTGTAGCAACACGAAAAAGTCTGGTGGTTCCCAAAAAGGAAAAATTCAAACAGGGTTTGAGGCAAAAGTGGGACAAAATAAATAATGATGAGGAGGGACCACCCAAAGGGCTGACAGGTCTAACAGTCCCAAATTCTTAATTGTTTAGCGGAGTTGTAAGTCTTCTCATTAGACAATGGATAAATATTTTTCCACCTCAAGATAGTTTGTCTATTTTTACGAATATCACAGAATGGAGCAGATTTTACTTAATTTGTGCGCCAAGGAAGCAGGGGTCTAGCTATCTATAGTGCAGCAGGTGCAGAAGCACCAGGCCCATAAGTCAGAGAGGCCTACTCAGAGCTTAATTTGTAAAAAAAAAGAAAAAAACATAGGTGCCAGGTTCTCTCGTCAGGACGCCACAGCAGCTTGCACCACACACTGCCCCTGCCGTGCTGCGAATGACAGTACCAGCACAACTACTAACCCTCACACGACTATAAGTGTGAGAACTCGGACTATTTCAGGCCCCCAAAGTTATGACTGACTAGGGCTGCAGGTAATAGTCATTTATTTTTAATGCATAATGAATTATTATTTAACTGTGGTTGTGCTCATCTCAAAATTAGCCAGACAGCGCCACCTTGTGGCAGACTGTCACAAGCACCGTTGTTGACAATTAAGTGCTGGTGCCTGCTCAAATTAAGCCCTAGGCCTACTGCACTCCAACTATTGCTATTTTTTACTACCAATCCAGGGGATGGGAGTCCCAGTTTCCTTCCTTGCACTAGGATCAGTGCTAGACCACTGTGGCAGTTGCTTGGTTCTAATAACAGCATTTAGTAAAATTATGGGTGTGCAAAGTTACGAGTTTCCCACCTGTAATGTAGGATTCAATCATTGCAACTTCTGAATCTTGGAAACCTTTTTTTGCTCTAAACAGGCTGCTTTCACCTCAGTGGCTCTATTGTGAAGTGGCTTTTGAGTCCAGTTGCCCCTCCCTGCTGTGTCTTTCCCTCAAATTTGAAAATCGAGGCCTCCTAATTTTCCCCGGCTCTTTGCCCCAGTGCAGACTCGTCTACACAATCCTGCACCGCACAGAACATGCTGAAGGAAATCTCTTTACTGATGCTGCTCAGGACAGAAGCCTTATCCTGATCGGCAAAGTTTCCAACATCGCTGCTGGCAAACTAAGGGGCATATCAACAACAACCAGCGATAATTATCGCTAAGCGCACTTAGCGCTAGGATAATTATCGCCGGGTAACGTGGATTTTTATCGCTGAGATAGCGTGCTATTAGCAACGCTTATCTCAAAAGCGATAAAAATCCTAGCGCTAACTGCCTAACGTGAGATTATCGCTGAAAACCCTGCGATAATCTCGCGTTAGCTTGTTGATAGGGCCTCACAAACTTAGCCATGATATCCACCTTCCATAGGATATCATGGCTAAGTCAGTCCTGAAGCAGGCGTAAGGAAAGTAGTGTTAACAGGGGTTATCGATACTTTTCCTGCCGCTATGCTTCATAGCGTTTGGGCTTGATGATAGGAGAAATGTCGCTTAGCGACATTTCTCCTGTCATGTCAGGTCAAGAACGCCCACTTTGCATCTCATTAGAGATGCAAAGCTGGGCGTCAGGAATCCCCACGCTAAACCAAGGTTTCACGCGTTAGCGTGACCTTGCTAATTAGGCGATAAAATTATCGCCGCTTTTCGGCCGAAAACGGCCGCTAGAGCGGCGATAATTTATTATCGCCTCCTTGTAAATATGCCCCTAAATGCTTTACCCATCCCTAAGTAGGCTGCATTCGGCAAGTTAGAAAGACCCAGAAATTAGGAGGGATTATAATTGTGTGAGGCAATATTGTGGACATGCTTTTGAACATGACCATCATTTTGTCCCTCTTCACAATGTATAGTTTTCAATCATCACCTAAGAAAACCGGCCCTGACTGCCTAGTTCAAATTTTAAAAGCCTTCTTGCAGGCCAATTTCCACAAAGTTAACAGACTTGTCAGGCTAGAACCATTTTCCTTTCTCGTTTTTGGTCTGGCCATCATTTCCTGGTTGAAAAAAAGATCTGGAAGAATTTACTTTAATTGACATTAAACACTCAGGGGGTGCACTTTTTCTAAAACCCTAGTAGATATCTCTTAGGGACATGGGTTTCATGTTTGCTTGTCAATGGTCCCAGTTTCTGACAATCTTTTTCCATGAACAGTGGTCACAGTGAACAGGTATTTCCCAGGTAGAGGAGTTTAAGAGATGTGACAGGTTTCTAGGAGAAGATGAAGTGATCTAGGAGGAAGCGGAGAACAAGACTTGCAACTCTTACACTTGATGAGTCTGAGGCCACTCATCCATGTAGGCAAACTAGGTGGTTACCTACGACTTGACTTGAAATTTACTATGGGCTCCAAATTCGAGGGAAAATACAGTTATGAAAGTTATAATGAAATAAAGCTGTAAAAATAAACTAAGGGAATATCCTTCGCAAATTGATAAAAGTCAAACAAGCAGTTCCAGCTCAAGCCTTGCGCCTCTAGCTTTCTCTAGTTAGTTCTTAGGCCAGCGCTATCTCCAACATCATAAAAAGGGCTTATAACCTTCTACATGCTGACCAGGGATCCTTACAGTATATATTAAAATTGTAGACCATTTGTAATGAATCACTGCAATATAGTTTGAAACAGAATTTAAATAAAGCACTTTACTTCTTAAACTGCACATTAGCACTTTTGAAATCCTGGACACCTGCTCACTTGAGGCTTTTTTTAAAACACCTGACCCCGAGAATAAGTTACGGTTAAACACTGCTCTCAACTAAAACATTATCAACCATATGCACGGGGTCAGGCATTGTATTATTTTATAACAGGTAGGGATTTTACCTTCAAAAGCTTTTACATCGAAATGGAAAACACCACCTTTAGCGTCCCGCGTGCTAAATAATTTGCGACACTCACGGAGCTCTTGATCTGTCCTCTTTATTTTGAATCACCAACTTTCTTAATGCGCGCGCACTCGCGCCGCCCCCTCCCGTCCCCTTCCTGTCATGCCTGACCCGGAAGTGGGGACTCGGTCAGGCATGACGACGCGACATCTCCCCCTTTTGTAAATTGTCATTTACCTTGGGTCGCTATCTTTAAAGTTCTTCAATGAGTCGAACTGGCCTTCGTGTGACCCTCTGTGGCCGACAGGGAGGTCGCTGTTCTTCGGGTTCATCCATGTTAATTACATGAAAACGTTCTTCAAGACTGTCTGCTCCTGGGTCCTTGGTGTCTGTGTCTCTGTCCATTTCCTCTTCTCGACGATATGCCGCCGGATTGCAATTCTTGAAATGTGAGACGTTTCCCGTGGTTCTCTTTTTCGTGGAGACTGCTGTAATCATGGTTCCTTTTTTGCACTACTTGCAGTGGGTGAGCATGATATCGGCTGTCAGCTTTAGTTCTCTGTTCCTGTTTCACTAGTACCCAGTCTCCTTCTTGGATGTTGGATGTCTTTTCATGGCGCCGATTGTCAGCGTAGTTTTTCATCTTTGCTTTCTTGTCTCTGTCAATGTTCATTAATATCTCATGATCTGTGGTCGGGAGTCTGGAGTGTATGACTGCGTCCGTCGTCGGAATCCTGGTGCGCGGAGTTCTCCCCAGCATCAGGGTAGCAGGACACCGGTTGGTGGTACTGTGTGGTGTTGTGCTCTCAGTACCTCATTGAGCGCCGATTGTATGTCTCTCTGGGACAGTTCCGCTTGCTGTATTGTTTTCTTCAGGGTGGCCATGAAGCGCTCAACCATCCCATTGGCTTGAGGCCAAAGGGGGTGATTTTCCGGTGTCTAAAGTTCAGGTGGCCTGCGAATTCTGTAAACTCATGTCTGTTGAAAGGTGGTCCATTGTCCGTTTTTACTGTCTGTGGACTCCCCCATGCTGCGAATATTTCGTCAAGGACTGGTACGACTGCAGATGCTCTAGTGGACGGTAGTTGGTGTGCAATGGGAAGGCGAGAATATTCGTCCATGACAACGATGACATATTTCCCAGATTTTAATGACCCAAAGAAATCGACGGCTACTTGTTGCCATACGCCGTCCGGGAGATCAGACATTTGCAATGGGGCGTGTGGTTCTTCTCGCGCCACTAGTTGGCATTGCGGGCAGTCTTGAAGCGTGGCCACTACCATCTGGTCAAGAGACGGGAACTAGACTCTCTCTCTCAGCGCTTTCTTTGTGGCCACTACGCCCCTGTGACCTTCGTGGGCTAGATTGATGGTCCCTTGTTGTAGTTGCCGAGGAATGACAATCCTCCTATCCCTCAGTAACAACCCATCTGCACTGATCGTGAGGTCATCCTTGACATGTTTGAAGGATGAGAGTTCTTGCATGTTGATATCAGTGATGGCTTGGGAAGTCTCCAGATGTCTCCATGAGTCTGCTCGGATGCGCTGCATAACCTCTTGGAGTGTGGCATCCTTTGTAGTGGCTTCAATAATGGCTTCTAGTGGAACAGCAGGTGGGCACGCTTGGTCGATCACAAAGTGAAGATATTCCTCAGCCAGCGAAATGCGTGTCTGTGTCAGTGTCTGAGGATGGCGTGAAATGTAGTCCGCTGGATTTTCTGCCTTTCCTGGTTTGTGGATGATGGTGTAGGTATAGTCCTGCAGGCGGATCCCCCACCTTTCGATCCTTGGTGGCATCTTCGCTCGTGGGTTGCCGAAGATAGTGATTAAAGCCTGATGGTCGGTAATAAGGGTGAAGTGCTTTCCGTAGACGAACAAGTGGAAATGTTCGCACGCCCACACAACAGCTAGGCTTTCCTTCTCTAGTTGCGAATATGCTTTTTCCGTGTCTGTGAGACTGCGACTGGCATAGGCTATGATGTGACGCTAGTCTCCTTCATCATCATTTTGGGCAAGGATGGCACCCAGACCCACGGGACTGGCGTCAACGGTGACTTCTGTTTTCCTTTTGAGGTTAAAGTAAGCCAAATGGGCGGCAGAGCTCACCGTACCTTTGATCTTATTGAAAGCGTGTTCACATGCCCTGGACCAGTGAAAGGGTTGACCCTGTCTTGTTAGCTCTCGCATTGGGTAACTGATAGTTGCATAGTCTTTAATGTAGCTGGCACAATAACTGGCCATGTCCAGTAATGACCGGAAATCAGTGACATTGCGGGGTTGCGGTGTGTAAGTGAGTGCTGAGACCTTGTCCGGGTCTGATCGCATGCCATCTTTGGAGAAGATGTGGCCATAGAACTTAAGGGTTGACTTGTGAAATTCACACTTGCCTCTGTTGAGTGTGAGATTGGCACTTAGAAGGGCATGGCACACACGGTCTAGGGCTTTGTCGTGTTCTGCACATGTCATGCCAAATACAAGTATGTCGTCACTGTAGTTAAATGAGTTGGGAATGTGGTGGATCACCCGCCGAACGGCTTCTTGAAAGATCTCCGCCGCTGACGAGATGCCAAAGTTGAGGCGTTTATATCTGAAGAGTCCTTGATGCGTGGTGAATGTGGTAATGTACCTCGACTTCTCGTGGAGTTCGAGCTGGTGTTATCCTTTGTTGAGGTCTAATTTTGAGAAGACCGTTGCTCCGTTCAGGCGGGTAATCATGTCGCTAATATGAGGTCTGGGATGTCTTTCCCGCTCTATGGCTGTATTCGGGGCGTGCATGTCCACGCACAGGCGTACTTTGTTTTCATGCCCTCGCTTGGGCACTACTACCACTGGTGACACCCAGGGGGTGGGTCCAGATGATCGTTCTACGATGTCTGCTCCCAGTAGATCTTGAAGCTCATCATCGACCGCTTGCTGGAGGTGAAATGGTACTTTCCTGTGGTGCTGGGCCACTGGCTTGACTTGCTCGTTGATGTGTAGTTTGACTTTGATGTTAGCTAACTTTCCTAGGCCTGAGAACAACTTTGGGAATTTGTTGATCATGTCGGGCGAGTCATCCACTTTGAATAGGATCTCTACCAGTCTCAGCCGTTCTGCTGTGGGTAAGCGGAGAAGGCAGTCAGCAGCTTCAGAGCCTCCTATGACATGAATTTGAGCTTGAATTGATCTGTTCTTGTAGGTTAGTATCGTGGGAAAACGTCCTAGGCATGGCAGTGGTTCCTTGGACATCCAGGTGTAGACGCGCACTGCAGCTGGCTCCAGCTTTCGTTTCGGGCACATCTTTTCATATTCTGTTGCGCAGATATAGTTCAGTGACGCTCCCGTGTCCAGAACAAACTTGGCAGAGTAATTTCCCATTCGAATATCTAGTCGGGAGTATTTCTTCAGCCAGTCTGGGTCAGCCATCATGCATGCATATTCGTCACTGTCCTGCGATATGGGAGGGAGTGCGGACGATTCTCTTGATGTCAACCTGTGAGAACGATACGACGGCTGGGACTGAGTGCTGGACCTGGAGGAACTAGTTGATCGGTCTCTTCTTCCGTGCACTGCCCTCGCATGGTGACGTGTCCCGGCACTTCGTCTGACTGGCCTAGTTTCTTTACGCCTGGTTTGGCACATAGCTTTGAAGTGATTATCTCTCCCGCATCTATGACATTGTTGGCCCATGGCTGGGCACGTGCCAGTGTGTGGATATTCTAGGCCACATCTGTAGCAGTGCAGCGGTTGTTTCCGGGTTGTACTGCTTCTGGTCCAGCCATGGGACGAGCTCGTAAGTTTGTCAGGCCTCCGATGATCCGGCCGACGTCTGGTGTCCGTCTGGGATTGGACTCGGAACGCTTGTTCCCGCTTTTCTCTCTTTCCGGCCTCCATCTTCTTTGTGTGCTCTTCGGCTTGGTCATTTAAACGTGTGAGTTCTTCAATGTCGTCAAGCGAGTAGTGTTTTTTTAGGAGTCGACGTCGCATTGATTCAGATTGGCATCCCTCGATGATGCGTAAGCGCAGGGCGTCTTCGGTGTTAAAGTTGTCGAACTCGCAATATCGTGCCAGATGCTTTAGTCGTGAGATGAAATCGCCCATTGATTCATCGCGTTCTTGGGATGCGAGATTGAAAGTGTAGCGTTCATAGTCTAGGCTGCGTTTATGGAGACATTTTCTGTCCAGAGCGTCCTTCACGTCGGCATACGATACAGTATCTGCTGGGGGCAATTCTTTGATTATCTGTCCAATGTCTCTGCCCACAAAATTTTTTAGTGCTATAAGTTGATGGTCAGGATCATCTACTCTTGAGCCTTTCATAAAGTCTTTGAAGTCTTCTATCCAGTTTTTCCACTTGGGGCCCATACTGTTTCCTGACGTCAATCTCAGAGGTTCGGGGGTCACAGGAATGATACCCCCATTAATATGGGTCCTCGTGGTACGGCTGAGGCTGGACCGGGTGTTGCATTATGCATGGAGTCAGGTTGATTGGACATGGTGATATTCTGCGATCTTCACTGTCCCTTCTAATACTCCTTGTAGATTTACAGGGCTTCAAAAATTATTTGTGACAGGCTCAGGGTGCTTTTTCTTCTTCGCCTGACTTCAAAATGGCCACCGAGTTACAGCCAATGTCTTCCTATGGGCTTGCCTGACTCCAAGATGGCCGTCTGTGTGCAGTAGGGGACATGAAAATTATAGTCCTTACCCCAGTGCTGTGCACCACTTGCTTATTTGGGGCCTCATGAACTCATCTCCCAGGAGCTCCTTGATGTGGCTGTGAAGCTGGACTGATTGGCAGTGTTTGCCTGTTGCTTCAACGCGCGTCTTCTCCGGTTGTCTGGGCGCCCTTTATATTATGTGGAGTCAGAGGGGGGTGTCGTAGCATCCCACCCTCGTCACCAGGTTTAGCGTCGCGCGTGCTAAATAATTCACGACACTCATGGAGCTCTTGATCTGTCCTCTTTATTTCGAATCACCAACTCGCGCCGCCCCCTCCCGTCCTCTTCCTGTCATGCCTGACCCGGAAGTGGGGACTCGGTCAGGCATGACGACGCGACACCACGAGCACTTGTGATTTATGTAACGGAGGAGTGGAGGACTCACCACACGTACTGATTGCATGTCGAAATCGATACTGTTCGAGGCCAGATATTGGCATATAAACCCTAATAATATCAGCCAAAATATAATCACAGTACAAGGCCTTATATTGCTGCTTAAATCACTGCCTGATGGATTTGTTTTCTATAACCTGTTTACATTTTTTAAGAGTTTTTTAAAACTTTTTTAATGTGGTCATATTATCATCATTTTAACAGAATGTACTTTTATAACTTGTCGTCAGCTGAGGACTAAATCAAATTAAATAAATTGAATTGACTTGAAATTTTCTATGGGGACCACATTCAAGGATAAATACAGTTATTAAAGTTAAAATTAAATAAAGTTGGAGTGTATGCTTTGCAAATTGGACTAGTTGCTGTCAGTCACTCTGGGGCCACCCATATTATGGATGGATTCCTACGTATGGAGCATCCTCTTTTCCTGTGTTGTCAGAGATCAGAGAGAGAGAAGCAGGAAGTGATGAGTTTCCCAGACCAAGAGGGAGAATAGATCATGTGTTTTCCATGATGCAGTGAGTGGAGTGATGGTTGTGATGTCTGTGGTCCATATTCAAGCTGCAGGGAGTGCGACAAACTCAACAGAATCATCTTGTCATTGCAATGGGTGGTAGGCAGCAGATTGAGAAGCTATCATCTAAACAGGTTTCAACAGAAGAGCATAAAGTTGCGGGTTCAATCTAAGATTGCTAGGGAGAGAGATAGAGAATGGGCTTGTGGCCACTGATAATGACTGGTGTTGAGCATGGCAGGATTGGAATTATATTTTTAAAACTTACACTAACAATAGTTTTAAAATTATTACAAAAAATACTTTTTTCTTACCTTCATTAAATATTAATTAAATATTATGATGTCGGTAAGGATGTTTTTTTAATTTGAGTATAAGATGGTATTCATAATTTACATTGATTTATTTTAAATAATTAGTCATTTAATGAATACATAGTTTGATGAGTTATTGTGCTGTAACTTTTCATTGAATTAGTTAATTATTTAAAATTAAATGAATTTTAGCTTACATTAATATATTTTGAATTTGCTTTTGGTTCAATACACTTTACTATTTTTTCCTATACTTTATCAGAAGGAGATCTCCACCCTGGTACGGTGGAGTAGCAAGAGGGGGCGGCCTCCCCCCAGCTGTTAGCTGCCGTCTTGGGGGCAGCAATCTCCCGCCACCATTTAGTGCAGCCGTCGAGGGGGTGCCAAGAAGCTGAGAAATCTGCCAGCACCAAGGCATAATATACAGTTTTCTTTGGATGTTGTTAAAGTTTACATTAAAGGACAAAAAGTTCGCTACTGCACAATAAAGCAGAAAAAAACGTTTTTTGCAACACCATGTTCATATTGTTTATCTGCTTCTTTTATCGACCAGGCCACATTCTGCAATCGCTACACAATAACACCCAAAAATAGAGATACAAAGCTAGATGCCTCTCTGTTAACTAGTCTCTTGCATGTGGCTGTTCTTAAAATTAATAACCATTTTCTTTGGTATTCTCATTTGGTTTTGATTGTCTGTTTTCTTTCTGACAGTCCTCAAACTCAGGATCCACGGAGCCACCATGCAGGAAGGGCAGAAGGGCATCAAAGTTGAAGTTATCAAGGTAATTTCAAGGGAGGCATCAAAATGCTTTGTCAGAAGGGCTTTGCTTGGGAGATTTACAAAAGTAAAGCAGAGTTGACATGTCAGGTTATGCACCTCTTAACAGAGTCAGCGAGATTTAGGGGCCATGTTGCTGCCCACTCCCTCCCCCTAAAAGATGCCGTGTTCTACCAATAGGAAGTCTCAGTGATGTTGGCTCATCAAAATGCCATGTGTATCAGAGACCACATCACAGATCCTCTCGCCTCCAGCCACATCAAAGGGTTGGCCTCTTGTTCCCACCTTAGCCTCCCAATAACCTCCTATTGGCTGGGATATGAATTGACTGATGGAGCACAAACCAGAGCAACTACACCGGGCTCTTGGAGCTTTCTTCACTCTTGTTTCTTGCCTCATAAGCCCTCAAGAACAAGAGTACCAAAGCCAAGACCAAGGGTAGCAAAAGGCAAACCAGAAGTAAAAGAAGCTATCCCTGGCAAACCCGAATCAACGTTTACTGTAGTGTTTTTGACAGTATTGAGATCAGGTACTACTGAATATCAGACTATAGGAATGTTGTGAGCTCCCTTCAAAACAATGGAGTGCTCCGGGCTTTTAATACCCGGTAAAAGCTCAAAGCTCCAACATTCCAAGGCTTCAGGTGTACAAGGGGATTTCATTCACTTTGGGCTCCGTGAGGCCTTTGTTTTATTTGTTAGAACATTCTGCCCTCTAGTGGTGTAATGTTCTTATACCCTTGTAGCCCTCCATAGCTGGACTATACCGGCATTAAAAGTCCCGCTTACTTGTTAAAGGCCCTGGATGAGCAGGCCTTTAATGACCAGTATAGCCCACTATGGTGAGCTACAAGACTATATTATAGGCTTAGAAAAAGCACCCCCATGCTTGACTGGGTCAAACGTAGAAAGTAATGCTGACTTCTTAGATAGCAATTTTTCACATTTCACTATGTCACACATTTTACTGTCATTAACAGCACTTACAGAAAGCATTGACAAAGTCAGTAGGTCTGTTTTAACTTAGGTGTGCATTCTTTGTTGTAAACACTGCAATGAAAGATGCAACTACCCTGCCTAATGAATATATTTCAACGTGTTTTATATAACTAGATAATGTGTGATGTTTTTCAGTGGCAGCAGGACAGATGTGAGCAGTACGGTCATTAACCTACATGGATATTTAGGTCAGGACTGGCATAAAGTTTTGCTGTTTTCCATACTTTAAAGGGAGCTACAACAATGCAACAAAGATTAATTTTCATGAATGCCCTCTGCAACAGTTATGCAGTGGCGGCCCTCCGCTAAGGCAGAACCGCCCCACTTCTCTAAGTGCAGAGCAAAGTAAAAAAAACAGAACATTATTATCATTTTATTTTTAGTCTGCTTTTAAGCTGCAGGTTAGGGCAGGTGGGGCAGGGCTGGGCTCGTGTGACGCCAGCAGGAGGACGAGTGGTGGCTGCACCATAAGTGCGCAAGATGGTTTCACTGGCCTTCTTAGACCAGTCACACCGTCATTCGCACTTTGCATGTTCTTCACTGGTGGAATTGCACTGCCTGGGTGGAGAACATGCCCAATCTTCCAGTCCCTCTCTGAGCACCAAACCACGGCCCTCAGACTAGTCACAACGCTGCTGTAAGGCAGCGTCGTGATTGACCAGGGGAGTCTGGAAGCCTGGATGCTTCTGGAAGGTAGGATACAGCGTTGACGAAGGATAGGCAGCTGTTGGCGACCTACAGGTAAGTCTTTTTTATTTTTTTCTACACGCCCGCCGCCACCATCCCCTACCCGCCGCCACTGCAGTTATGAATAATTGAGTTTATGGGACACATACAGAGTGAAATATGTAGTGACAGTTCCACTGCATGAAAACGTTATTTTCTGTTTCATATAGGCACTGTACCCCTCAGGTCGTTTACAACAGGCGAGAAGGGCGAAGGAGGTAGCACTTGTCCTATATGTGACCACCAGAAGGAAAGTGAAGAACAAGTTATGTTTGCTTGCCAGACTACTTATCCCCCCAGCACAATTGGTTGGCACCAATTTGTAGGTCATTAGGTGAACTGAACTATCAGGATGCCCTCTACACTCTTCCATGCAAATGGTTATCTCTATTGCAAAATATTAGGGTGCAATGTGGGTGCTACGCAGAAAAGCCCTGGGTCACTCTCTCCCTCGATGACTTATATTTCTGCGTGTTCCATCTGGACCGTATTGGGGTCATCTAATTAACAATTCATTTTCAATGATATGTTTCATTTTTGTTAGTAAGTGTGTATAATTATATATATATTATTTTTTTTAATATGTTTTTAGGTACTGTTGAATGTATTTATACTATTTCAGACATATGTCGTTAGTGTGATGAATTGTACTTTTATGGCACAGGTGGCCGAAATAAAGGGTTTTGAACTGAGTGAAATATGTAACAGGTACTGATTTCTTCAGACTTAATTCTCAGGTATTTAGTAAAATTATCTCATACGTGGAGTGCCTTATTGATCAACAGCAAACTCCAAAGGATAAAGCTGGAAAGACTTGGATTCAAACACCTACCTTTCCCACACAAATGGCTTACATTCTTTTCAATCTGTAGTTGAAATTAATTTTTTTGAGACTGAAGTTTAGTTTGGCAGGGTATAATTGGAACTCTCTGTGTAATGTGATGTTTCCCTCATGGGTATCTATCAATAGAGCAGTGTGTGCAGTGGCACCGGGGCCCAGAGTCTTCTGGGACAATGAGACCTTCACAGCTGATGAAGACACACATTGGCGATCATCAGATGTGCGGTGCATGTGCTACAGGGTCAGGCAGTGGCATAACATAGGCCCCCGCGGTGCAGCGGCCCCCCTCAGCACAGCACTCTGGCCTGAGAGCTACTGATTGAGTCTGGAGGGGGACCCTCCATGTTCCATGCAGGGGGGGGACCCTAAAGTTTCCTTACGCCACTGGGCTCAGGCATCACAAATCATGATATTTACGTCGGATGGTATTCCTGATTATGATAGTCTGGCACACCATCAGTTTAGATATGAGGGCACTATGAATGCATCCCCATTTTTGGGGAACAATTCCATTGTGTACATTTGATGTCAGAATTTCATCTAGTAGTGTTCAAAAAGAGCACTCCTCTCGCGCTCCAAACTGTCGTACTGCAAAAAAAGTGGGAATCGATCCCTCCAATATGTACCATTCATCCAAGTACGTTTGAAAAATAACAACCTAGGCAATTCTTGTGGATAACAGTTGTAAATCTTTTCTATCTCATAGTCAGAACAGTATAAGCAGTGAAACGAAAAATGAAAATTGTAATTCTTTTTTAATTATAAGTTTTGAATACATTCACAATTAAAAACAAATTTATTATATACATAGTAAAAAATATGACAAATAATAAAATAGATTGTGGGTTACACAAGGATGAAGAATAAACAAATATGGTGGCACAACTGTATGTTATTCGACGCGCGTTTCGGCGTAGTTAACGCCTTCGTCAGGAAAAATAAGGCCACAATTCCTGTAATGTAAAAACAAATATAAAAATTCTAAATCATATTTCGTCACTGCCAATATATTTGCTACAATTTCTCTTAATATTGAGTATAACATATCTCAAGTCTGACTAAATAATTTGATTTACTAAACATATGGTATGCCTTCGATCACAAGGTTATAGTTGTGACTTTGTTACAATGCATTCATCCAAGTACTCCAATGTAATCTAGACCATTTTCCTCCTACTAGAGTGGGTCTTTCCTTCACGGGAAATATGGTCTGGTGGAAAAACCCCAGCTTTATTTATGAAGGCCTCTGAATTTGGAGAATTTTCCTCCATCGCGTTGACCGGGGATTGGTTGGTAGAATACCCTCTCTATAACTGTAAATCAGGGTCTAACTACCCAATGTAGGGGGAACTTTAGACCAGTTAGTAGTGGTGCTTCCATGTCATGGGGAACGATTGGCAACCTGGACATTAAATGTGAGCTAGATATTTTAAATGGCAAGCGTCCTCCTTTTTAATAGGTTTTTAAACAGTCCATTGGCTGCAACATGTGTTTCCTGCAGTAACAATGTGCTGAACTATTGCACTCGCAACACCGCCGGCTACATCTACAGGCCAAAGAGGTGGGGGGGGGGGGTTAGTGCTCAACCAATGACAGCAGGCTGTTCTTCTCTATTTACTGCATACTCTCAGGTAGGTTCTATTTGCAGGGATCTCAAACACAACGGGAAAGGATTGGTAATGTGGGGTGCACAGGGAGGGTAAAGGAATTTGTGAAAAAGGGGGATAAATATTTACTTCTTTTGATTTGTGAGGAAAAGGGCTGATTGGATGGAGAAAACATGTTTATTTACTGTTAAAGTCAAATAATTCATGCTAATTAAAAATCCTCTATCATTTTTATTCACAACCGCATAGAGTATTGTTGATAGGTCACCAGTGGTCTACCACACACTACCTTTTTTCTCAAGGAAGCTTCACTTGTTAACCTTGCCTCCATGACCCCAGTAGAAGAGGAGGACTTTGGAATGACCACATAGCACTGCAGCTCAGGCTGAAGAGGTAATAGTGTGATGACTTCTCATGGTCCACATCAACATTCATGTCTTCTGCTAGGTACTGAAGGGCAAAGTGGTAATGAAGTCATTGAAGTTCATCAGCACAATGTCTGGGACCGATTGCGAATATCTTCATCCTTCCACCAACTACCGCAAGGATTACTTGATCACAGGTAAGCCCCCACTGGGGGTGCCTTTGAAGAAGACAGATTTATGCAGTTCAAGTGGGAGATATTGGGTATTCATCATGATATAGTATCACTGTGTCCCATGGACAGTCACTGTGGCATCTGTACATACACTACTTGAGCCCCCCCTTTTCCTACAAATATGCACGTGCACTGCCTAATTCCTCGCCCTACTTCCTACACTTTTTCACATACCCCACTTGAGCCCCCTATCCCACTTCCTCCAAATCTGTATATGCATTATGTGAGCCCCTTGACCCAATCCCCCCATGGCACACACTCTCATGTGAAACACCACTTGGTTTGAGATTATCATAATGGATATGTTACACAGTGCTCACTTCCTAGAATGTTTCAAAACACCTAAAACAACAAAGCTCAAAGATAAAGACACCGAAAGCATGGACTGGACACACCAGCTGCAATATTGTTGTCTGCACTAAAGGGTGTAAGCTCTAGGAGCTTACCCACTTTTATTCATTATAACATAATCTGGATGCCACCGAGAAAGGGAGATTTATATTTTGCCAATGCTGCTATGTACAAACTTTGAACACCCAGTATTGTGTTTTAATATCGTGGAAAGCCTCCATGCTCCTTTACATAGTAAAGAAATTAGTCAGGATTTGAGAAGGTGAGGACAAACTAAAGAAGCAGGAAAGGTAAACTCCGTATCTACAGATCTCTCCTTCTCTAATCTTGAGGCAAGTTCACTAAAGCTTGTACAATAGGCACAAGATCAGATGTGTGCCTGCAAAAACACTCATTCTTGTGGATTAGTAATCCCTGTTCACTTTTGTGCATTGGTTTATGAGATTGTCTTTGGAATTTCGCACGTTCTCAGGTGCGACAAGACCAATTTAGAACATGGGACAGACCTGTCGTAACGCACTCCTGCTTGAGACATAGAGCTATTGAGAAACATTGGGGCATATTTACAATGGATTGGCAGAGTGTGGCGTTAAGCACAAAATGCTAACGCCATGCTTTGCCATTCCGAAAACACAGGAATGAGCCATATTTACAAAGATACAGCACATCCCTGCATTTTCCCTAGTGCTGGTGCTAAATTTAGTAGATTAGCGCTGATGCAGGCACCCTTGCACCATAGTGTAAGGGTGTCTGCATTGACTGAATGATTGTTTATGTGCAGGAAGATTTCCCCTTCTGCCCATGAACAATCACAAATGGAAATTTTAAACTTCTATGTGTGCTCATTGTGAAGCACACATATAAGTTGCAAATCGTCATTAAGTCTCGCCTACGCAGCACTGCATAGGAGGAAACCTTTAGGAATCGATTCAGTTTTGACCCAAAAACATGCACGCGTTGCATTGCTTTCAATGGCAACACGTGCACGTTTGGCGATTCCCTTGCAGGAGCGAGCTTTGATACCATCTGTTTGTAATTAACAGATGGTTTCTGCTCGCTCAAGCAAGGGAAACAGGCCCAGGCCCCCTTCTTTCTCCCCTCCCCCTGCTGCCTCCTCCTCTCCTCGTTTTACTTTCAGCGCGAGGAGCGCTCGCTTGTTTACTCTTTGCTTTCTCCTCAGTCTCTGCACATATTCTGGTAAAATCTATCATAAACAGTCACTACATATCTTATTAGGTTACCCCAAAGAACTCGGTAATGCAAATATTAAAAATTTTGCGGCAGTGGTTTTATTGACACTTGAGATGGATGTAGGGTGATCTTACGAACAAAGACATATGTACGTTATTGGCAGGGACACCAATCACTCTTTTTGGAGTGTGGCACCCGACTTGGCGCAAAGCCACCTGCTAGACGCAGCATTTGCCCGTACTATAGATGGCAACACTACATTCCGAATCCAGAGGTACGGCTTTAAAGGTAATTGCCTTGACTATGGGAGGGTCTGGTGTGCGGTGACCCGCAGCCTTATCCAGTGACAACAGGGTTAGCTCACGAAACAAATGGCTAGAGGCAATTCAGGTCACTGAGCTAGAATCCTAAAGAGCACTCACTCATTCAGGAGCGCCGTGAGACCGGGCAAACATACGAGGTAGCGCATGGTTTGCATCAGGGGCCTTCCAAGCAAAACAGGAGAGCACGGATGGGGTTTGTCCTACCGTCATCGGGTGTCACTATCCCCTCTAGATGAGGCGCTCTGCCCCTGTGCTGCCAGCGGTCCCCTCTCACGCCCCTTTCACGCTCTAGGACTCTGCCTAGGTACTCCACCCACATCTATCCCTGGAACACCCTGGCTGTCTTCCAACTCAAACCTCTGTTGTTGGGCTGTAACCAAAGATAAAACCAAGGTTCTCATGCCTGGTCCCACCACCACATCTGTTCCTGTTGTCTCCACCCTCAGACCCTTACGTCCCTGTGCTGTCACCGGCCCCCACCATAATCCTATTCGTCTCCATCTCTCTGTGTTTTATCGTCCGCCCCACCCTCCCCTCCCCTAGAGTCCAGATCCCCACCTGTCTCCAACCCCTCTGTCTCGAGGACGCCAGTTTGACCCCACCGTTCGAACACAAGAACACCCCCACCCACACCCACCCCCACCGGACCCCTTTCTGCACCACCAACCGCCTTTGTCACTGGCCACTGAGCTGTCAGCTGATGCACTGTACTAGCTGCATGCAGCCGGGATGCCTGCACTTCCTGGTCCCATGCAAACACCAACTCGCGCTGGTTGTAAACCTGTCATTGATTGGCTGGTCGTGCAGGCTGTCCCTGCTTCCCATTGGTTTTAATCCCATCTCCAGCCAATTTGGCCTTCATCCTCCAGCTACCTCTCAGTGGAGGTCGGTTCTCCCTTATGATTGGGAGCCTTCGCGCCGCTGGCAACCGCAGTACAGTGAGATTAAACAGGCATTCCAGCCTCGTGCCAGCGCACCCAGGGCAACCTGTGTTTCAAGTTCAGGAATTTTACTGGCGGATCCAGTGGTACCTCCTTACTGAAGAATTCAGAGAATTGTGCAAACATTTGACAGGAATGCATGGCAGCCACAAAGGAAATATAAATGCGAAGAATGTTATTAAATAATTCTGATTTGCATGGATTAGTTTCAATTGCAAAAGGTAGTTTGAAGCATCCGTAAGATAAACGTGCAGCGCTGTTGAAAACACCACAATTAAATAAATACATTGTAGACAAGTGTTTTTTTTTTGGCTTCGGCCATGAGATGGAAATTACACTGGCCTAAGTAATTTGTACGTTACTTTTGTTTTCCTTTGCTTCACTTCATTATGTGGCAAATAACACTTTCAAGACTCGTCCCTCTTCTATCCCCCCATTATCCTTTTCAATCCACATAACAGACTCACATGTCCACCGCTCAAATGAACTCAAATGTCACTATACTAATCCACCACTAATCCTTTTTGAGTTCCGGAGTAGCGTGCTACATGCCGAAAGGCGCTTCGACGCATCGTCAGGGGTAGTAGGCGCTATATAAATACAATTACAATACAGTACAATACAATAACTGCCAGAGCTCCTGACTTTGTAACGGGAACTGGGTTCGACACTCGGCGTTGTCTCAACATCCTGTGATTCTGGGCAAATCACCTAATGTCCCTGTGCCTACAAAAAATGAATGTGTCCTTGTGTAATTTAACTGGTGCTCATCTAAAGTGCTCCAATACCTTTGGGTCGAGTTCGCACTATATAAAACATAAAAAATTGGGACTCTTGTAATGTTGTCAGCCAGTAAATGACAGCTGCCGTTCCCAGGAGCTGTGCACATTAATTGGCAATTTAATACACTGAAGTCTTCAATTAGTGTATAAAAACGTGCTTATAATGTTCTTATTACAGTCTAGCGGTGACTTCAGTAATCACCTGCAATAACCTAACGCTGTAGTTTCTCAGCTGTAAAAAGTATAACAGTTGAGTTATGATGTCATAATACCTGCTGCAAGCACACAGTGTGAAAGAAAGGTCATAGAGCAGAATCACAACTGCTGTTTAAACAATGAAAATAAAAAATGGGGATATTCCAAAGTTTTTTTTTTTCTCTTCGTAACGTAATTTTATTGTTGTCAGCCGATACAAGATTGATGCTAATTTGCCGCTGCTCGCTCCCGCAACACTAAAACCTTGAGACTAAAACCTTGCTGGGTGACAAACGACCTCCGCACATTGACTCCCTCAGCAAAGCAATCACCATCAGAAAAAAACAAAAAACGAGCATTGGCATAGCCAATAGGTCTCTCTTTTGGGACCTTGTAAGTATTTAATTATGCAGCACAACATCCTTGGTGCAACAACATCAACTGTTGCATGGCTAAAAACATATAAGGTCCCAAAGGTGAGACTTATTGGCTATGCCAAGGCTTGTTTTTTGTTAATGATTGTTTATGTGCAGGAAGGGACACCTTCCTGTACATAAACAAACAATTGTTTTTTGCAGTTTCTATGTGTGCTGCACAAACTGAGAAGAAATAAGCATTTCTCCACTTTTCGCCATGATAAGATCAGGTTTTCCCTGGTCTTAAGTTTGGCGCTGCTTCCTATTTATGCCACCCTTGTAAATAGGGGGGCAGCGTCAAAATCAGTGGGTGTTGCAGCGGAACGTCCACCCCAGCACCCATTGTCCACCCCTTTCACGCTGAGTATAGCGTGAAAGGGGGCCTTATTTACAAGGCGATGCTAATCCACCGTGAATAAGGTGGAGCCCCCATCGCCAGAGGAACGTTGTGAAAAGTTACGTTCCTGTGGCAATAGGAGCTTGTAAATACGCCCTGTTGTTGCTACTTCAAGAGTTATGAACTGAGACAAGAAGCCTTCTGAGATTGACCATGACTTGTGAGCTTCGCCGAACCTGGTAGTATTGCTCATAGACTGCGATGCTGTTTTGATTTATAGAATCCTCCTGCCTAAGTGCCAAGAATTACTAGATCTTGGACTCAGAAGGTGTGTTTTTTAATGTGTGCTTATTTTTAACTGCTCTCCATTACTCACCCATAAACAAAGTCGTATTATATTGTGAAGGCATGGCTATAACAGTTTGCTATATTTCATGATTGCGATTACTGTGAAAAATGTGCCCTGTTGCGGCCTCTTTAAAAAGTGACGCTTCTAGGCAGATGTGTCACTTTGTAAACCCCTGGGCTACATTATACCTGCGTCAGGTACAATGGATTGTGTCCACCACAGTTGCTGACCAGCGATTCAAGACGTTTAGAAGTTGCCACCATGCTTCAGACTCTCCATCAGTTCATAATGCAGGAAGAGTCTTGGCTTCCCATCTAGTGGTGGAGCCCAGGGCTGACCGGTGTAATTAATGTATTATTATATCTCCATGAGGTGTTCCTTAATCTACCTAGTTCCACCTTTAATCTGATATGTTTTGTGGAAATTGATGGTCCTTGTGATGGAGCTATGGTAACAAACGCTGATGGCAGTATGTCGCTTTCTCCACTTTCCACTGTCCACGAGCAGCTTCCAACGCCAGTGGTAAAGTCTCGGTGAGCAGTTGTAGCTACAGTGACCGCTGGGATGAGCTGTCACATGAGCAGAAGAAGGGCGTCGAGGGGGCCTACAACAAAGGATGTTCTTGTAATGTGAGTATGCCTGGGAAGTTGGGTCCTATTTGTGCTGCTAAATAAGTGGGAAAAGAAAAGACAACCGGGCAGAGGGCGAACTAGTGGACACAACATGGACAGGAATCAGAAAATGGATTTACACCCTCTTGTGAGTGCAAATTTACAAATATCAGGAATTCACAAAGGATTCCTAGAGTACTAGAAGCCTAGAACAGTTGCAGGTTTCCAGGCGTACTCCAGGAAAAACGTTGAGAATGCCTACGGTTTTGTATCTGAAGGGCTTTCCTTTTGCCTCATTATATATAGTGCACAGTTGGGCATGAGGAAATGCTGTCACACTTGTGTAATTGCACCATTTTTACTATTTTTTTCTCGAAGGGGAATATATCTTTCCGTAAGGAGAAACCCTTTCCCCTTGGATCTGCCAATTTTGAGGGTGACAAATGCAAAAACAACAGTTGATGGACAGAATGCAGAACAATGTCGTACATTCACCCCAGTACAGAGATCTGGGCCTAAATCCATCGTTTTTTTCTCAGCATGCCATTCCAGTTTGAACCCAGCCATATGCAAATCAGTCTTGACCCTGTGCCTCTTGGGAACAGTCCAGTGGTATCTTTCCTATTTCCACCCCAAAGAGGGATTTTCTTCTGCCTTTGGCAGAGGTAAATCTGTATTTTCAGGGTAGTTGCACATTAGAAATAAAGTTGTGACTACCGACAAACTCAATTTTGAGGGTAATCCCAAAGACTCCAGGTAATTACCACCCATGATTTCCCACTCCTCAACCCTACAGTAGAATTGGCTCTTGCATTTTCGCAGGTGCTGGTGTGTGCACGCGCTGTAATATTACATGTGGTGAAAATCGATTTCCGAGTGCAAGGTATCCTCTGTGAACCCACCCCGTGGGCTCCTGTAAATTCAACTTGGAGACTCAAATGCTGCTTATTCATAGGTGTGCGCTTCTAAGTCCCTTCTGTAGTCCCCATATGTAGTTGCCCATCACAACATTTCATCCCAGCGTGGTGTCAACAAGAAGGATGCGATTCCCAGTGCAAGGCTAGACGTGGTCCAAGATGCAGGGCCTGAAAGCGTCATTTCATTGCACAGCGGCTCACAACCGACCTGGGCTCATTTTAAAGAAACGTTTCACTTTGCAACAAATGTGAAAAGTCATCTTTTGCACTCGGACAGAGCGAGGAACTGGATTGACATTGAGTACACGTCAGTTTTGCACCCCTTCCTTTGTTCCTTATATTGTAATTGAGCCCTCTGATCTTTAGCACAACACAGTACTTACCTTCTTTCACATTCGATAAGTGAACAAAATACTTTGTTCATTTCTTATGTAACAGAAACAAATATTGTGAAAACCTTCTGTGTCATGTTTGCAATGATACAAATATTTTTTCAACATTCCCTGTAATTCCCTCTCTCAATTCGCATTACACATAAAAAAGTACACAGTGTAAAAAACTACTTGTGTCATGTGGTTCGGCTGCAAACTGTGTTTCAATTCATGCGTAAACGTCATTTGCACATGCCCACTCTTCTCGGATATGACTCCTGGTATTTAATTAAGATTCCAAAACATATTGTGTGGGAAAAGTCATGCCATGCCCTGGTTGTATCAGTTGCCCCAGTGTGATCATCAGGCCGCCAGTCACTCCCTGCTCTCACCCCCACCAGTCAGAGCTGCTAGCAAACCCTAAAGATAACCCTCCCCCCGCTCGTGTGTCCTAATGGGAAACACCCATTACAGCGCAGTCATTACAATGCACTACCTTTACAACGCAGATGTTACAACGCAATTGCCTTTACATTGCATGCCATTACATCGCATGCCATTACAACGCATTTCACTACAACACATGCCATTACAACGCATACCATTACAACACATGCCATTGCAACGCATTATAAGGTCAGCAATGGGGATTTTTTAGTTTTCGGATGGGTATGGGTTTTGGGGTACATGGGGGGATAGTATTTTTACCCCTACACTATACAACACTTACCCTACTGTTGCACTCACTGAAGTGGGAATAGTAATTTTTACCCCTACACTATCCAACACTTACCACACTGTTGCCCCAAAATTATTATATGTTGTAATGGTATGTGTTGTAATGGTATGCGTTGTAATGGTAGTTTCTAAAAATGCATTGTAATGGCATGCGTTGTAAAATCATGCGTTGTAATGGTATCTGCAATCTAAAAACCGTGTTGTAAAGGCATGCGTTGTAATTGTTTGCGTTGTAACATCATATATTCATCCTAATATCATCTTCTGTTCAAGCCCTACCAGTCTCCTCCTCCTCTCAAGCCTTACTAATCATTCAATGAGCTCATTCCGTGCCAGTCACTCCTTGCTCTCATTCCCTTCTTGTCACTCCCTTCTCCATGTCCTACCAGTCACTCCCTGGTCTCGTTCTCTTACAGTCACTCTGTGCTCTCATGCACTTATAGTCACTCCCTTCTCTAATGCCCTTCCTGTCCCTCCCTGCTCTCATGTTCAATTAGTCACTCCCTGATCTCATTGCCTTACAGTCACTGCCTGCTCTCATCCCTTACAGTCTCTCCCTGGTTTTATGCCCTCATAGACAAGCTGTACTCTCATTCCCTCCCTCTCTCATGCCCTTCCTGTCACCCCCTGCTGCCATGCCCTACCTGCTGCACTCATGCCTTACTGATCACTCCCTGCTCTCATTCCCTTGCAGTCACTCTGTGCTGTCATGCCCTTGTAGTCACTCACTTGCCTCATGCCCTTCCTGTCCCTCCCTGCTCTAATGTTCTACCACTCTTTCCCTGTTCTTATGCTCTTTCGGTCACTCTCTGTTCTCATGCTCTTACACTCACTCCTCGGTCACTCCTTGGTCTCGTGCCCTCATAGTCATGCCATACTCCTATGCCTTCCCTGCTCTCATGCCCTTCCTGTCACTCTCTGCTGTCATGCTCTGCCAGTCACTCCCATCTCCCACGCCCTCATATTCACTCTCCACTCTCATGCCCTCAGTGATCCCATCCCTACCAATCATGCCATATCAGTCACCTCAGTCGCGTCAGAAAACGTGACGCCCCCCGCAAAGTACATGGAGGTGACCCCCCAACACTCTGGACTCAGTCAGGAGCTCTCAGGCCAGGGACCCTCCCGCACGCACAGTGCCGGAGGGGACCCCTGGAGCTTGGAGCCCCCCCTGCACCACGGGAGCTGCAGGGGCTATTGTTACACCACTGAGTCACCTGCTCAGTGGTGAAGGTGGCAGTCCTGCGGGACTCTTTCTCCTATCCTAAGCCCCACAATCAGCCTGACCACTCACCGGCAATCTTCATTACTCTGAGTCTTCTATCCACTCCAGATCCTATAGGGACCCACTTTCATAGATTAAGGGAAGTTATGCAGGAAAATTCAGAAGGTGGCAATTGTTGTGATCCTGTCCCCTGGGCGCCACTGAATATCCTCTATGGAGGTCATCAAAGTAACATCAAAATCAAAGAACGTAGCACAATATGGTTTGTCTGTGCAATCTGGTACCAGTTTGCTGTGGCCTTATACATTTTTGTGCTATGTTATGAGCTGTGCATGTGTTTGGATTGGTGTAAGATGTTATGCTTTCTGAAAAGAGATATGCTGTAAGGTGAACCTTAGGTTCAGTTCATCATAAGATGCCATCTGAATCTGGCACAGGATCCCCACTCGAAAGCACTGACATCTTTCAGACCCTGGTCTATGGTTACGGAAAGCTCATAAATAAACAAATAACCAGTAATGTCTGACCTCTCCATAACAGGAGTAGTCAGAGATGCTGGACTGTCTTGGGTCATGCTATAAACCAGACCCTTTATGCTTCTAGTATGATAGTCACCATTGGATGCTCCAGCCTGGTCTCGTGTGGGGAAACAGCGTTTACATTGCATGCGCTACAACACATGTGATTACAATGCGGTCGTTACAATGACTGCATTGTTTCAACACAAGCCATTACATCGCAAGTCGTTTCTACGAATTGCTGCAGGGGGCGCTCTAAACTAAGGAATAGTATAATTTACTATTCTGACACCTTCCCACTGTTGCACACACTGGAGTTGGAATAGTAAATTATACTATTCCTAAATCCAGCGTGCCCCCTACAGCAAGTCGTAGAAATGACTTGCGATGTAATGGTTTGCTTTGTAACAACGCAGTCGTTGTGACGACCGCGTTGTAATCACATGCGTTGTAGCGCATGCAATGTAACATCGCATATTCTCTCATGTGGAGTTTTAGTCCACAATCCCAAGATTCTTTCTATAGTTACCCGATAAGTCATCGTTTTCACCTGGGTGCAAATTGTAAACTCAAAAACACTCTAGCGCACATAACATTTGCCCTGGGGAGCAGGTCTTATAACAGCTGATTTAAACCTATGCACAAACAGATGGGTTTAATGTGCACAAACAAGTTAGGATGTGCTGTCCCTGCTTCTGCTCTGATGGGGAGCACATTAGTGAAACATGGAGAGGCTGATTAAAGTGGGCGACCTGCATTATACAATGAAGATGACGTCCGGGCTGCATTTTCAAGGGGGGGGGGGCAGAGATCCCCCTGCAGGTTGGTGCTGTGACTGATTGAACCTGTCTGCAGTGGGCATGTCTGAGAGGGGTTAACGACAGCCTTGGACTCTCTTGCCCCTCTTAAGAAGCACTATGTGGCAAGAAAGCGCCCTTCAGCCCCATGGTTTTCTGAGAGGTTGAGAAAGCTCACACAGGTTTGCCGACATCAGGAAAGAAAGTGGTGCATGGACCCTACTACAGCTGAAAGGGATCTGCATAAACTCAGGCTAAGGGAATATAAGCAAGCTATTAATGAGGAAAAGGTCTCCTACTATACAATGATGACGGAATCTATTAGATCCCCTAGGGAACTTTTCACTACGATCAATTCCCTTTTAGCCAACTCAACTAGTGTTAAAATCGAGGTCTCCCAGGACCTTTGTGATAAAATGGCAGGTTTCTTCTATGCCAAAATTAAGGACATTTACTCCTCTTTGGAGAAGTCAAACTCTGCGGGAGCTAAAACTAATCCCCTATCTGATCCTATGGTCGTACCCCTGAAGGACTGCTGTTTGCGCTCTTTTCCTCCTATCCTTCAAGAGGATACTGAGTTGTTGTTAAGTGGGATTAGATCTGGCTCTCCCCTCGAACCTTGTCCTCTTGAAATTAGGAAGCGAGGCCATTGCACCTCCTTTGACCACTATCCTCAATACCGTTATCTCATCTGGCCAATTTCCCGCCACATGGAAAATGGCGGTGGTAAAACCTCTGTTAAAGAAGGCCTCTCTTGACCCGACAGAATTAAAAAACTATTGGCCTATTTCCCTACTTCCCGTTCCAGCTAAGATCTTGGAAAAACATCTCAACTGCCATCTCAGTTCTTACTTGGAGGAACACCAACTGCTTGATGGCTCGCAGCATGGTTTCAGGAGTGAAAACAGTACGGAGACGGCATTAACCGTTGTCCTTAACAACATTCAACAACAGGTTGATGCTGGTCATACCACCCTACATATCCTCCAGGACCTGACGGCAGCCTTTGATAGATCTCTCCTTGTAGACTGGTTGGCAGGCTTCGGGAAATTGGGACAGAGGACTCTGCACTCAATCTGCTTTCATCATTACTCTTGAATCACTCACAAAGAGTTAAGATGGGCCAATTTCTTTCTGCCCCAAAACAATTATTTTGTGGAGTCCCCCAGGGATCCTCATTGAGTCCTACCCTCTTTAATATCTATGTAGCCCCGCTCGCCACCGTGGTAAGGTCTTTTGGCCTAGAAGTGCTTTCCTACGCTGATGACACTCGGATTTTGATTTCCATCACTGAGAGTGTCTCAGCCTCAGCAGTAAATTTTAAAAACTGCATTCGGGCGGTGGCTGCATGGATGGTTGAGAACTACTTAAGACTCAATGGGTATAAAACGGAGGTCCTAATTTTCGGAGACAAGATGGATATCTGGTCAGAGGCTTGGTGGCCTGATTCTCTTGGATCTTGCCCCAGCCTCAGTCTTAGTGCCAAGAATTTAGGCATTATTGTGGACTCCTCTCTTTCCCTGGGCTCACAAATAAATAGAACTGTCTCTACCTGTTTTGGGATGATACGGACTCTCAGGAAGATCTTACGTTTTCTCTCCCTTCCATCACGGAAACAGGCAGTGGTGGCCCTTTTGGTGTCTAGGTTAGACTACTGCAATGCCCTTTACTTAGGGATAAACAAGGAACTTCTTCATTGACTTCAATTGGTGCAGAATGCTGCCGCTAGGCTGGTGATGGGTCTCCCTAAATTCTACTCAGTTTCAGCTACCACCAGAAGCCTGCACTGGCTCCCGTTGGGGAGGAGAATTGTGTTGAAAGCCTTATGTCTGGTTCACAAGGCCGTCCACAATAGGGGGTCAGAAGGCATCAACAAAATGTTTAACAGATATCTTCCCGGCAAGGACTTGAGATCTGCAAGCAAGAATAGTTCCCAGGGTTAGGAACGCCAGGTGGGAGGGGAGGGCTTTCTCGTTGATAAGGGCTAATCTGTGGAATTCCCTTCCTTCCCCAATTTCCACGATGGAAACCCACTCCTCATTTCGTAAGTCCTTGAAGACCTGGCTTTTCACCTGTCCTAATCTTTTCCCTGTCCTAACCTTTAAGCTCTGAACTCTTTAGACATCTCTTAATCTGATCTCTTTCCGCAGCGCCTTGATGCCCCTGGGCTAAGTTCACGCTCTACAAAACTTTAATTCATTAATTCATTCATTTATTCAATAGGTCTCTCCTCCAGAGATGCCCCCTTTGGGGGGGCAGGACTCTGACTGTGTGCCATCTCTGCGTGGTGCACAGTCAATGAGCCTGACAGTCACTTTGCCTCTCCTCCACATCCATCTGACCCCAGCCCCTTGAGCAACTGGGTATTCCCTTACTCTATTTTGTGCATTCATAATATGACATGGGCGCAGAAGCAAAGTGTTTTTCCTATTTGCATGGGGCCACAACACCATGCAAATGAAGGAACGCCCTCTTAAGATTGCACTGCTGCTCTGTGTGCGCCAGCGCGATCTGTATTACAGATGGGGCCCCACATGCATCTGTGGCCCCTTCTGCAATGCAACGGTGCCCTGTGGGTGCAAAAAATAGCCCTATGCTCAGAGCTTTGCAGAGGGAATGGCCACCAGGTGAAACCTTTTAGGCAGTTCACACACACGCACACACGCAAAAACACACACTCACATGCACAAACACACATGAACGCATATGTGCACACACACACACGTTTTGAATATATGTTCCGTCCCAAATGCACATACGCACTACAAAGGGAGTAAAACGCATTTGAGTCTATTTTGCCACTTGCAGACTGGTCAAAAAAATTGAATAAGATAATTTTAGAGGCAGACTTCACCCTCCCTTGCCTCTGTGATTCCTTGAGCTGTAACAGTTGTTTCAGAGAAATTAGCAGAATGTATTTTCTAGCGTAAAACGTTATAGAATTTTAATTATTATTTAAAGCCATTTTTTCGGAGCACACCTTCTGAAGTCTACTCATTCATGAGATAATCGGACCTTTAAATAATTCGTTTTATATAACTGGGCTCAATTTTCCTACTTTTCCAGAGCTAACTAAACAAATATTATCTATAGTTTTAATGATAGAAAAGTAATTAAGTGATCCTAATGACCCATCATTTTTATTTAACAAATCGTTAAACCCTCTAAACAAAATAATATTTTCCATAAATCAATTTTGAACGTACAATTCATGAAAGTTTCTGCATCACTTTACCAAAACGTACATTTGAAAACATTAACCTATCTGGAAGCTATTTTGGTACCTTCATGGTAAACAGTAGGCCTGGGCTAAATTTCCGTTCCGCTCGCGGAAATTGCGATAATTTGACATTTTCGCGTTCCGCGGAGAGCGTTCCGCAGCTTAGGGATACTTTGTTTCTTGCTCGCGCTGTAAAATAATACATTCTAACAGCCTATTTTGTTTTCTGATTTCTTTTTCAGATCGTGTCCTGCTCCACTCCGCATTGTTCAACGGCGCAGAAGACTTGCACAATAGATGAATATGCAGGTGGTGATGCTAAAAAACAGCTGAAGAACATGTTCTGTGTCCCCATCAACTCAACCACCTGCCAGTGGAAGAAAGTTAATTAAGACTAGTGTACCAGAGAGACGGCCTCACTATTCAAGACCCAGGCGGCAGCCGCGGTCCGTGCAGGTAACAGCGGTGGGGCGGTGAGGCTGGGTGGGGGACATGTCGAGGGACGATGCCGAATTAAGTAAATAACACATTTTCCCTCTGCATCGTCTCTCGAAATCAAGCCCCCCACCCCCAAACAGTGGCATGATGAAAGTTTAAGGGGGCCCCCTGCAATGTACACAGAGGGGCCCCCACTCCGCATTTTATCCGGAGGCCTCAGACCGTAGTTCTGTTCTGAGGGGGCCCCCTGCAGCTGGGGCCCCCCCCCCCGCACCGCGGGGGATGCGGGGGCCTGTGTTACGCCCCTGGCCCCACCACCGCCCCACCATGCTACCTGTAGGGACCGCGGCTGCCAGGCGATGGATGACCACTGCCTGGAAGACAAACATTACCCCAACTTTTAAGAACAGCTTGTAGAGGAGGAACAATTAATTCTCCAAAAACACACAGGATTATTCCCCTGTTCTTTGCAGAATCTTCCTCTGTATCTGATCTCTTCTGTATTTGTGCACACTTCTTAGCCTCAATTCACTGCACGTCTGTATCCTCAATTGTTGGTAATGTATCTTTTTGGTATGTGCAACGTTTTGGTGCTCTGTTTTCACGTTATAAATACCCACAATAAAACAACAAAATAAAATATTTCTTCCGGGTGTCATTTTCACTCAGTATAGTCCCTCAGTGTAAGAAGTTTGTCTGATACCTTGTCTTTGTTATGCTTTTGCCATATGACAGTACTTTGACATCTAGTTCACCTCTAGCAGCCAGTGGCTCATTGATCTCCTGCTGAGTCCTTTCTCGTCCTGATGAAGGCCCTTCAAAATTCTACATTACAGTGTCGATACACTTAGACACACTCTTCATCCACATAACTATAGATCTGCCTTGAAAGTACAGAAATTCCCACATATGCACCAAATGCACAAGTGCTGCTTTTTTTCTTTACTTGAAGTATATACAAGTGTTATAACATATGTTTTATTGATATTACAATCATTGAAAGACAAATATGTCCAAAATGTGTGTGTTTAGTTTGAAAACTGAAATTGTTGTAATACCTTTTGTTTATGGAAATTACTTTTAGTGGCAGGGGGCTGCGATCTGATGTATCTATGACCATGACGTGAACCTCAGCGTCATTGGAAAGTCTCTTTTTATACATAAATCAGTCGCTGGATTTATTGTGGTGTCTTTCTGTTTTGGCCTCAATTTAAGGCACTGCTACCTTTACTTTTATTAAAGATATTAAAATATCATAGGCGCTGTTAGAAATGGGGTGTCTGGTTGGCTTGGGTATGAACCTGAGCCAGGCAGAACCCACTACTCTTATCAGGGCAAGTAAGTTATACACCAACGATAACCTGTGCTCACCCCTGGTAGCTTGGCACAGTGCAGTCAGGCTTATCATTAGAGGCAATGTGTAAAGCATTTATGTAGCCACACACCCGTAACAAAATGAATGCACCACAAAAGAAACTCCACTCAGCCTTATTTAAAGTATATAGTATATTGTGCATATAAACATAGACCAAAATGGCATAATCTTGAAAACTGTGAATATTATGCCAACGCTGAAGTAATACTCATTATACTGACATTGCAAGGCTGAAAACAGTATACATTAGGACATCATGGAATGAAATGTGAAAGTAAAACACCTGTATCTCTTAGGGCCTTATTTCAATGTCGGACTCCATTGCAGATGCTGAAGGTCGCAACCACCCTTTTCTGTATGGGAGCTTATGCTGCAGACGGAAACCGGCCACAGCACAAGCTCCAATACAGAGAAGAACGTTTTTGTTAATTTCTGCACTGCGTGACAGTTAGGTGCCTGCCATGCAATGCAGGGATGAACATCGGCCCCCAACCGGAGGTCGTTTGCTGAAGAGGGCCCTGCCAAGGGCCCCCGAAATCAATTTCCGACTTCCATATCGGAAAGCCCGGCATGGAAAGCCTGACGTAAATCAACATTATAATCCGGACGGCCTAAAACCTCGTCCATAGGGATTACATGCCAGTTCCGATTGGCAGATGGGCTCCTTGAGACCATCGGAAGTCAGACGGAATGTTCGGCTGGTTTCAAAACTGACAGCCTCCATTGCAATGAGGCCCATAGTATCCACATGAGTAAATGAAGCATGATAATTGTACAAGTAATTCAAATGCGTCCAGGGACACATACATGAATTGCAGTTTATCAGAACAAAAGCACATGCAGTATTATGAAAACCCCAGGGCACCGTGCTTATACTTCTGTGTGTGCCACGTGTCAAAAACTAAATCAATGCACCCCCAATGCTGGCAGCGCTAGCGTTTGTTCTCCAAGCAAATGTGTAACAGGTTGGCAGGTATAAGAGCCCTGTATCCCCTCTGATCAGGACGGGCGCATGTTAAAAAGGAGGGAAAGGAGATGGCTTCTAGCACTTCTTTGTTATGTTTATGGTATGTTAGAATATTCGTAAAGCGCACGGCTGCGCAAGTAACGGGGCGTCCCAGCGCTATTCTAGGGAGATGACACAGCGAAAGAAGCAGAGGATTAGACAGAGAACAACCAAGTCTTCACGACCCTTCTGAAAGCCCAGTGATTAGGAATAGTCCTAATAGACAGAGGCAGTGTATTCCACAGGGCGGGGGATGTCGCAGAGAAAGAGCGGCCTCCTGCCCTCTCTCTTCTCACCCGAGGGACATGAGCTAAATGTAGCTTAGCAGACCGTAAGGTTCGGAGAGACATAAGGACTGAGCAGATTGGCTAGTATGGGGGGACTCTGATGAGTTAGAATTTTATGGGTGAAACAAAAGGTTTTAAAAATAATTATTTGTTCCACTAGGAGCCAGTGCAACCTATGGATATATCCAGAGATAGAACCTGATTTAGGAAGGGCGAATAAAAATGGAGCTGCAGCATTCTGGGCTATCTGAGTCCTTTTGATCACCGTCTTCTTGGAACCCCAAAAAAGCACATTTCAGTAATCCAGCCTAGAGTATGGTAGACTGGACAATCATCTGGCGAGTGTGAGAAACAAAGAATCCCAGAATGGGTTCTAAACCACGTAGGAGTCCAAATCAGACACTTACCATCTATTTTGCTTGGGCTTCAAAAGACACACCATTGTCGACCCAGACACCAAGATTCTTTACCGCTATTTTGGGCTGCTGAGGTAAACCTAGTGCGCGAGGCCACCAGTGATTGCTCCAAATACGGGAATCTTTCCCTTAGAGAAGAATTTCGGATTTGCTGGACTTGTGCTGAAGGCAATTGGCAGCCATCCACTCAGCAATGGCCGTCATGTCCTCTTGGAATTTGACTAAGTTCTGCACAGAATTATTATAAGCGAAGGATACCACCAATTGCATTTCATCAACATAGGATACTAATGTGATATTGTGTGATTTTTCCATCTGGGCTAAAGGGAGAATATAGATATTGAACAGGGTAAGACTCAAGGCAGTGCCCTGGGGACCCCATAGCATAGCTTTTGAATCTGAGACTGATAGGGAGAGGAAATAACATGGAAAGATCTATCAGTTAAAAAAGAGGTGAACCGAGTCAGTGCCGCTCCCCCAATGCCGATTTCCTGAAGACGACGCAGCTGGATCTCATGTAGAACAGTGTCAAATGCGGCACTCAGATGAAGCATAATCAAGGCAGAGGATTCACACTTGTCCAGAGTGTCACGCAGGTGCTCTGTGACCACTAGCAGTGCGGATTCAGTGCTGTGTTGGGGTCTGATGCCATTTTGGGAGGAGTCCAAGATCTGCTTAGCCTCTAGAAAATTAGCTAGAATACCATTAATATATGATTCAACGAGTTTAACCAGAAAAGATAGAAGAGAGATGGGGTGGACATTTTCAGGCTTGGAAGCACCCAATGTGGGCTTTTTTAGTAAAGGAATAACTTTAGCATGTTTCCACATAGCTGATACTGCGGCTAATGATAGCAACAGATTAATCAATTCCAGACAGGCAGGGAGCAGAAAGTCCTGACACTTTAGAAAAAGATTGGGCCTAAGTGGGTCGTCGGGGGAACCGGATTTTACTTTATTGCAGAGGATACGAATATCTTCAAAGGACAAAAAGGGTAAGGCATGTAGGAGTGTGGGAGGATGGCTAATAGGCAGCTCTGAGTGGTAGTGCTTAATGTCTGAGCAAAAATTCTCATAGATCTGTTCTACTTTCCAAATAAAATATTTGGCTAATTGTTAGCATTGGATATTAGAGGAAAGAATAGGATCAGCTGTCAGTGAGGGTTTAGTCAAGCCCTTCAGGAGAGAAAAAATCATTTTAGATGGGTTATAACTGTTTTGTATTTTGTCCGCAACATATACATCTCTCAACTTCTGAATTTGTTTGTGATATGCCTTAATAGTCTCTCTGTAGCTAAGGTGAAAGACTCACTGAGTAAAGGTTGGCGTGAATTATTTTTCTGTGTGTTCGATTTGCTAGTATACAGCTGCCTAAGGCATGCGTGATCCAACCATGGAGGAAGATTGCAGAATTTGTTGGGATCAAGCTTATGCCAAGGGCGCTTAACAATGAGAGTAGGATGGGGCCCCCTTTTAAAACCTTCAAGACATATAGAAATAAGAAAGTGGTCCGACAAGCCATAGGGAGAGGAACAGAGAACTTTAGCGTAGGGATATTAGAGAAAACAGGGTCAAGCAGATGACCATCGAAATGCACCAGGAACGCGTTGCGTCAATTGACATGCTCCTTAATCCCCTAACAAAGTAATACTGACAGTGTTGTGAGCTGTTCAAGGTGTAGATTCAGATCTCCTATGATATTAAAATTGGCTGCCTTTATCGCCAACTTAGGGGCCAAAGTAATCAGAGATACCTTAAAGGTTTTGGCCGGGCCGGGAGGGCCATAGATTAGCAGCCCTGAGTACGTAAAATTATCATTGAGTCCAATTTTAAAGAGAGCGCTCTCACAGTCTATAATATTCTCAGGAGTAAATCTGCAAGTATAAGACTCTTTAAAAATCACTGCAATTCCCCCTCCTCTCCCACCCACTCTGTTTAGACTTCATAGAGCAGCCTTGGGGAAGAGCCAGAGAAGGTATTGCGGGGGAGTCCTGGGTAAGCCATATCTCAGGTGGAGTTTGTGAAGGAAGTCCATTGTTACCAAGACCAAAATGCACCCAGAGCTAGCGTACGATTGTCAAGTGAAGCAGGAAGATTGGGATGCTGTTTTATGGGGGAATACGCGTCGCCACTAAAAAAAGTAAGCCAATAGGAGTGGTGTCCCCAAACTCAGGAATGTAGCCGCTCCCTTTTGGGAGGTTATGGCCATGTTCTTGACGAGTGCTTGGGGGCACACAAGAGAGTGGGATAGGGTGCAGTCCTCCGTGTAGACACGGGGTGGTGAGATTGGTCCCTGGGTACCCACTCTATGAGTCAGCAGCAGGTGGCACCAGGAGAGATCTTCTCCCCGTGTAGCGACTTTCTCGATAATGGGGGCCCCACTGAGGGGTCCCAGACAGATGGATCAGGGATCATTCAGGGAAGAGTTGGGGACACTCGGTGTCACTACTTCCCACAGGGCTGCCCATCACAGCCCCCCTCGGCTGGGGGCTGTAGTTTAAACAACAGCTTCTGCTGCCAAACATGCTCACAGTGCCAGGAGTGAGGCATTCCACATCTGCTCACGCACTTGTGTGCAGCTTAAAGAGCGGAGAGGCAGCCAAACAAACTGCGCTCCACACGCACCGGTTTGTGGCTTAAGGAAATCCAAGGAGCTGCAGATAGCACTCTACACGCTTGTGCCACAAACGGAACGCTCCACAGATGCTGTGGGGTAATAGGTTCCCATGGGGAGCATGCAGCTGCTGGACTCAAGGGGAATGAAGTCCCATGGTGGAGGTGCTCGCAAGCCAACATGCCCCTGGAGTCACTCTGGGTGCAGTCTGTGGCCCTTCTTGGTGGGTCAAAGGTCAGCAGCCATCAGGGCAACGCAGCAAGGTACGGCAGCAGTTCCTGGGAACAGTCAGTCACAGCAATGGGACAATCCTTTGTAAGCAGCAGCCTTTACTCCAGCAGAGGTTCTTCCAGGTTCAGAAGTGATCTAAAAAATGTGATGTCAGAGCCCTGTACTTATACACAAAATGTCTTTGATGTGGAGGTAACTTCAAAAGAATCTTAGAAGTGCACAACGTCCCCATTCAATCCCAGCCTGACTCCAGACATCAGTAGGGGATAATCCAGCCCTTTGTGTGAGGACAGGGCACAGCCTATACAAATGTAGGTGCGCCCCACCTCCCTCCCTCCCGGTCCAGGTAGACTATTCAGTACGCAGATGCACCCAGTCCAACATGTGTGATGACTGTCTGAAAAGTATGCACAAAGTTTAAGTGTCCCTCTACCCTAGACTTTGGAATAGAGTCAGGCTGTAAACCACATAGAGTTATAATCACAGAGAAATGCTCACTTTAAAAAAGTGCCAATTCTAAAATAGTAATAAAAAATCCACCTACACCAGTAACCATGTTTTTTCACTACCATTCTATACATACAAAGCATGGCCATGCTACTACTTTCTTATCAGGAATTACCACCCAAACACATCCGAGGGAATTCCCCATGTTAGCCTATGGATGGAGCGGGCCTCACAGAAGTGAAAAACCAAATAGGCTGTTTGTCACTACCAGGACATGCCTCACAATAAAGGCACTTGTCCTACCTTTTACCTACACAGCACCCTTCCATAGGGCTACCTCGGACATACCTCAGGGGTGACCCATATGTAGAAAAAGGGGATTTTAAGGCTTGGCAAATAAGTTTAAATGCCAAGTCAATGTGGCAGTAAACTGTGCACGCAGGCCCTGCAGTGGCAGAGGCCTGAGACAGGTTTGAAAGGCTACTTCTGTGGGTGGCACAGGCAGTGCTGCAGGCCTACTAGTAGGGTTTGATTTACAGGCCCTGAGTATATAGCATACCACTGTACCAGGGACTTACATGTAAATTAAATATGCCAAACAGGAGTAAACCAATCATACCATGTCTTAGGGGTGAGAGCACATGCACTTTAGCACTGATTAGCAGTGGTAAAGTGCCCAGAGTCCTTAAGCCAACAAAAAGTCGTTCAGAAAGACAGGTGGAAGAAGGCAAAATGTTTGGGGTTAACCCTGCTGAAAGGGCCAGGTCCAACAGGCACCCTTTTTTTCAAGGTCATTACTGCTGCTTATTTTAATATCAAATAACTTCTGTGAGTTTCTTTTTTTAGGTTATAAACCCAACACAGATGATTTGCAAATGTTTATATGATTACATCTTACCTTTTATATATTTATTTTTTATAATCACTGTTCTGTCATTTTGGCTTAGGATGCAGACTAGCTGTTGGATCCAATCACTGAAAAAATATCACAAAATGTGTCTTGCACTATTCTTTGAAAAATAATAATAATGCATTCATAAAAACCATTAAAATAAACTAACAGAAAAGAAAATACCACACTATGATCTACGTTCCCATATTAAAACCGAATTGATTTCTTAAAAGTTTGATTAAATTAGTTAAGTAAAAATTCTGCATTATATGCTAGTCCATCAGTTTTAAAAAGTCAGTTTCATTTCACAAAAGATGTTTTCAAGATAGGCCATTTAAAACATCACAGTACTTTCAGGGTTTACAATAACTTTAACAATATACAGCGAACACTGCTGCCAGGCCTCTCTTAAAACCAGACAAGCTCAAGCATCAATATGGCAAGTTGGGATCAGCAGGCGGCAGGACCATCTTCAGGACAAAGTGGATTTAAAAGTTGACCCCTGGAAATATGCTCTTGTATAAATCAAGAGTAGAAGTTTAAAATCTCCGCCTTCAGCCTTCAACTGACAGCAGTTCAGCAGTCGTTCAAACGGCAAGAAATCGGGTGACATAAAGACTTTATGTCACCCGATTTCTTGCCGTTTGAACGACTGCTGAACTGCTGTCAGTAACATTCGAAGGAAGATATTTATACTCCACGAAGAGATCTGTTCGGAACTTCACTCCGAACCCTAAGCCTTCTGACTAATTAAGTAGTCGAAATGTCCGTGCACAACAAGTAATACTTCAAACTAAATTTGTGCACCTTGAAGGCTGATTAACAAACGACTAGCATCCTGTTAATCATAAAGACACGCGTTTGTCTGCTGTATTTCAATAAGATTGGCTACAAGAAGGTATCATTCTACTATTGACTGTTGAAAGCAGAGATTGTAAACTTCTACTCTTGATTTATACAAGAGCATATTTCCAGGGGTCAACTTTTAAATCCACTTTGTCCTGAAGATGGTCTTACGCATTGAAATTTAAAAGACCGAAACGTCGACTTTTCACACTGTTTTCTACATAACTTTTTGAATATTGTTAAGAAAAAGTGTTTGATCTATCTTTAGTGAAGGAACTATTGAATGTACTCCTTTCCTTCCGAACTCATGTATAGCTGTCCACATTTTAGGTACCCTAAATAACATTTATTGATATAAATTTGACTTTTTCTACACACATTTTGCTTCTTATGATTATTTGATTATTTGACTAATTGTTTTGACCACTTTGAGGTGATACACATATATATGACAAAAGCATAGTGTACAGCCTACAATATTTGAACTCCATGCGAGATTTGATCTATAGGGATATATTTACCCTATATTGAACAAATATACAACAGAGTACTCTAAAAAAATCCCTTGAAGGCATCCTTCTACCAGTACATTTGTATTTACCCAAGCCCTAAAGGGTATATTGGGTTGTCCACTTTATATATCAATTTTCTTGACATGGCTGCAGTCCTGACTGGACTCCGACAACTCCCAAAGCTGGTAATTATTCAAAATATTTTTAAGATGCCGCAACCCATTGACTTGGTGGATGTTAGGAAAATTGCCAGGTCTTTCCAGATCAAGTTTTTTAGGGACTCTTCAGGTGCCATTCTCAGCCTCTATCAGTATCTCACAAAGCTGAGGTCAGCTGGTGCGGTGATATCGGATAGACCAAATTCAAGTCTTAGCTTACTGCCGGGCGCGCTTTTTGACAGTGGAAAGCTAGCCCTAATTTGTCACGAGTAAAACTTCTCAAGGTTCTTACGCAACGATGATGCTGAGATTGGAGCACCAAATAATAGAGCAGGAATTACTTTGGCTCTAAATATTTCTAAAATGTATGTGCCTTTCCGGTATTTTAATTGGTTAGAGATATACCTCAATTGATGTTGAAGAAAAGAACATTGGGCTAACGGAGCTGTTCACTGTTAGTCCAATTTGAATTTCTCATCAATCCAGACCCCTAAATACAGTTAGGCCTCAGTTGTTGAAATCGTTTGAGTGTTAAAACTCCATGAATATTTGGTCTTACAGCTGCAGAATTTACAATTTCTGTTTTGGACAGATTTATTCTTAATTCTTTTTCAAGATTGTATATATGAGACCATTTTGGGCCTTTGGAGGCTGATTGGTGTCTGATCAAGCAACAGAGTGTGATCTGCTTATTGTAAAAGCGTCACACATTGACTGCTTAGTTTTTGTGGGTAAGTCCTCAAATTGGAAAGTGATGTTAATAAATCAGCTGTATAAAGGTTAAAAAGTAGAAGATACAGTACGCAGCCTTGCTTTAGGCCCCGGTCAGTTGTAATATCCTTAAAGAGACCCAATACCCAACTTGATCTGAACCGATGTTTCTGTATGCAGCAATCTGATTTAATAGCGGCTCTGGAATACCCCATGTTTGCAGTTTCGCCCACAAGGTGCCACGATTCACTTTATCAAATGCCACACTATAATCTAAAAAGCAGGCATATAAGGAAGAATCTTGTTTTAAGGCCTTATTTGAAATTAGGCTGATTGCAGCAATATTATCAAGGGTTTTACAATGTGTCCTAAACCCAGTCTGGAAATTCAGGAGAATGTTTTGATTAGAGGCCCAATCTCCTAGCTTCTCTTGTAATATCCTAGCAAATACTGTTGCCTCAGCATCCAGTAGGGCAATAGTTCTATAATTGTGTGGTTCTTGGGCCCTACTTGTGGATGGGTTGGAGGATTGAGCGTCACCAATTATCAGAAATGGCATTATCAGATAATATACCTGAATAAAGAATCAGTAGCGTGGTAGACCACTGGGCTTCATCTAGCTTGAAGAGTGCCATAGGGACACCATTTGGGCTAGGAGTTCTGTTTGTATAAGATGCCTTGAGCGCTTTAGTCACTTGTAAGGCAGAGTTCAGGAGTTTGGGACTTGGTCTGCTTGTTATTTATCCAGCTTCTGGCAGAGGTGTTCAATCCTGAGCTTGGTTAGGTAATGGCAGGCAAACTTTCTCTGTAGGGTGGTCATGGTTGAAGTGTAATATGTAAGCCTCACAGGTTTATTCATGTTGTGAATTTGTTGATTTCACGGGGGAAGCTAAATTGTTAATTATGTGCAAAACAATGGGGTAACCCAGTATCCCTCAGAACCTGGGCATATAAGCTATAAACAACAATTGGTCCTGTCGGGTGGGCAACAATTTCTTTGTAGTATTTTATATATAATTGGAAAGGTGATTGAAATCAAGACACAAATGACAGATGAACACACACAAAGAGAACAAGAGAGTAAATCTTGTTCCCAAAATGAGCCAAATTTCTACTATATGTTTTTTTCAAATATTCATACACAAGGTTAGAAATTACCAAGACGAAAGTGAATGAACAAAAGGCTGTCCGATAATTCAATAGATAAAAACGGTGCATGTGAGCGTGATTAAAGTGACATAGTGAGTGTGGTGACAAAGTGACAAGATTTGTGTATTTAAACACAAAGGTGACAAGTTGCTGTACATGTATTTACAATGAAGGCATAGTGAAAAAGATCCAATTTCAAATTCAAATACAATCACCCTTAGCTTAATAATTAAATTATATTGTCTTTTTGCTAGAAGGGCATTTTAGGACATGGATGGACAGAAAACCCGTCGACGTTTCGACCCTGACAAATAGCATAAATGGAGAAAGTCAGAAGCGGGTCTTTATCAGGACAGGGTGGTGTATGGGACAGCCCAATCTTCGATAATTGAAGGACTCCAAAAGGGGAACCCAAAGGAGCCTAGAGTTGAGAGGCACCACAGGGGGCATCCATCTGGACGTGAAAGTGGGAATGAATCCGGTATCTGAATGTCGAGGAGATTGGAGAGGTTGAATGACATTCAGCGCAGTGATGATACATCCAACTTATTTTCCGTAGTAGTCTTGTCAAGATCACAGCAAAACGTGGCAAAGAATGTCACACGCAGCGTGTCTGTAAAGTTTCAGGGCATCATTCCGTCTCTGTGGACATCTGGCCAACGGCAGGATCATTGAATCAATTATCGGAGATTGGGCTGTCCCATGCATCATCTTGTCCTGATGAAGACCTGCTTCTAACTTTCTCCATTTATGCTGTTTGTCAGGGTTGAAATGTCGACGGTTTTTCTGTCCATCCATGTCCTAAAATGCCCTTCTAGCAAAAAAAACAATATAATTCAATTATTAAGCTAATGGTGATTGTATTTGAATTTGAAATTGGATCTTTTTCGCTATGCCTTCATTGTAAATATATGTACAGCAGCTTGTCATCTTTGTATTTAAATACAAAAATCTTGTCACTTGGTCACCACACTCACTATGTCACTATAATCACGCTCACATGCGCCGTTTTTATCTATTGAATTACTGGACAGCCTTTTGTTCATTCAGTTTCGACTTGGTAATTTCTAACCTTGTGTCTGAATATTTGAAAAAAACATATAGTAAAAATATGGCTCATTTTGGAAACAATATTCACTCTCTTGTTCTCTTTGTGTGTGTTCATCTGTCATTTGTATCTTGATTTCAGTAACCTTTCCAATTATATAACAAATGCTACAAAGAAATTGTTGCCCACCCGACAGAACCAATTGTTGTTTATAGCGTAAATTGTGAATTAAGCTCCAAAATTCTGTGATGTCCTTGATATAAATCCATTTATTGATGTCAAATCACCTCCTAGCTTAAAATTTGGGTTTTGTCTTCTAACATTTGGCGTTATAGGTTATTGTTAAATGTTACATTTGTATTTTAATATCAGCACTTAAATATAAAGCTCCTCCTTTTTGGGATTTTCTGGTTAGTTTTTTAATTGCTCTACACAGATCTCTTAGCTTTAACGAATACCAGGCAGTTAGAGGTGATATTATTGGGTTTCTCCCTTAGGTCCCGTATATTTGTTCTGCTTTGATAAATTTGATTGTACTGGTATCTACCATGGATATTACATTTTCCGGCCACCTAGAACAGATCAGATCCTTTAATCCTTTGCCTTTCGCTGAAGAACATTGATAATTAGAGTATTGCCTTCGGCCTGGACCCATTCTTCGTATTTAGTTTGAGAGTGCAAGTTTCCTTTTATTTTGTGTGGCTGAAGAATTGTGTCCTCTAAAGAAATAGTTTTTCAAGAGTACCATTAAGCTCCGGCCTCCAGTTAATTATAACCTCTTGGCAAAAATGGTCCCTTTTGCCACTATGGGCTATCTGAAATTTTGTATTTCCCTCTAACAGGTGTGGAGCGACTAGAGTATAATCCAGAACATTTGCTGAATGATTTGTTACATCAGTAGCTGTTGCTGGAATGTCTGGTTTAACCTCTTCTGTGCCCATGACGAGATAGTCTCGTCATGGAGCACGGTTGCGCTGTGCCCATGACGAGACTATCTCGTCATGAACCCCGCCCGCTAATGTAACGCCCGGCACAGGAGGGGGAAAGGGCATGGCACTGAAGGGGTTATAGCGTCTGCAGAGCCAGAAAAGTTTTCTTTGCTACTTTGTTTTGAAATCTCAAATGCCATCGGGGAATACAGTACAAATTGCTTAATCCACTTCATTTCCTGTTCGGTGATGCACACACCTATAAGTGTGTCACTTCATCTGTTCTACTGTGGTAAATATTTCGTTACCGGTACTATTTTTTATGCGGTAAAGTCTATTAAGAATAACTCAGTAAATATAAGAGGCAGAATCCGTGGTATTAGAGGTTTTAAAAGGCTTTATTCCTATACAAAGGAATACAATTCGAATTGTAGGCATTCTATTCCATCACCACGAAAGTTCAGGAAGGAAGGGCATATATTATTGACAGATAGGCAGTTTTATAGAAAATACATTACAGTGAAACAGATGCAAGAGGCGTAACAGCTGATAATACAGATAAACTGTGCATACGTAGCTAATAGAGGCGTATACATGGGCGTAATTTAATAAACGTCATCATACATGATGTCACAAGTGGGTGGATCCATAAGAGAATCCTGCAATGTCAGCAGAAATATTTGGCAGAGATGCGCGCGCAGCCGCATGACGTGTGATTGACGTGCAACTAGAGGGTGAAGGGGACTTGACATTTAGCTCTACATGTGGAGACAGAAGTCTGGGGTTATGTCAACCTAATCCCAAATCATATCTAATATCCTATGTTTAAAGAACTGTGTTATCCAAAAAGAGAGGTCTCTTAGGATAGAATCTATTCTATACTGACTATACTGACTGTTAGTGCGTGTACAAGCGTCTAAGTGTCTACACTAGATGCGAGGGGGTAGGAATATTCCATGGTAACAGGGCTATGAATTACTTGCATGAGGACAGCGAGGCCTGGCCCTTTGCGCGGTAGCTAGAGGAATGTTTACCTAAACTACTAGACAGGAATGCATCGGATGAGGAGCGGAGGAGATAATCTTGAAGGTGAAATACAGTTTTTGGCAGGCGACGGGCTGGATCAGGCACCGTTAGCCGCGCAGGGAGTAGGGCAAAGTTCATGGATACAGATGCAGGCTCAGACTGGAGCTTTCAGAGGCAAAAGGCAGGAAAAGGCTTGATGACAGAATTCGGGCCTACTCGCCTGAATCTGTAAAATGTGGAAAGTGAACCACATAAAGTCGGTGGCCTTTCATACTTAGGAAAGTAATATCTGACCCATTCATGGCGGATCTGAAAGAGGACATGTTGACGGTGGACGCACATATATTTGCGTCTTCAAAACTGGAGCAGGAGGGAACTTACATGTACTTATAGCATGCACATGGAGCCGTTGGGGTCTACGATAGGGGACATAACTGATCACAAAATTCAGATTTCCTCACTACGCACACTTTGTTTTTACTACATTTGTATTTAATTACCAACCATTCGACATTGATGCACACACTTTCTTTTGGGCTAATTGTGTGTCAGCATCTTTCTAGTGATGCACACACTAACAAGTGCGTCTCTTCATCAGTGACACGCACACTTTGTATACTTCAACGCTTTCAGTGATGCACACACTGCCTTGTGCATCTGTTGTACACCACTCTTGCAATTGATTCATCATTTTATTCTCTTTTTCTATACCGTATCTCATCTCCCACTCACTATTCCTTGTCCACACTATCCACCTTTCTAGTTCAGTTTTGCTCTTTTCTTACTTGTTATTGCTTATCTTACCCTCACTCTCTTTTCTCTTCTTACCCAGCTCACTCCATGGCATCAGATAATGTTTGGAACCTTTCTCCTCCTCATCCTTTCATGCCCGCATCAGGCGATTCATCTCTTAAATGGGAAGACTGGTGCGAATACTTCGAGAACTACATCTCCACATGCGAGGAGGACGGTGAGGAGCTAACTCCAGAAAGAAAAAAGAAAATTCTACTGAACTGTTGGGGCGCACAAACTATGACAACATAAAACTGTATCGATAAAAAACCAAGACCAGCAAGTCAAGGCAATGTTTACACCTATGCTCTTGAGGATTTAACAAATTATTTTAAACTCACTGTCTGTATGTCAGTCCACAGATTCTAATTTTTCCATCGCAAACAAAGTTTGGATGAGTCAATTGAAGACTTTGTGGCTGCACTCAAGAACTTGGCCTTGTCCTGTCAATTTGGTGAGTTGCATGATGAATTAATTTGCAACCAAATAGTAATGCGAGCTGCCAATCGCAACATCCAAGAGCAATTGTGGGCTAAAGGCGAGTCCTCCCTTCAAGAAGTCATTGACATTGTCAAGAGTGCAGAACTGACTGAGAGGTGTGCTTAAGCTGTCCTTTCGGATGACAAGCACAAACCCGAAGGAGAGGAACAACCCATAGGTGCTAGGGTCAAGAACTTTAAAAACACTGTATAAAAACCTATTCCTGATTCTTCCCAAAGGAAAGATTTTACTCCCAGAGCCAAGTTGACGGGGAACAGGAAATGTTTTAGATGCGGCAGCAGATTTCACTTGGCTAAAGATAAAACATGCCCCGCCCTTAAGCAGAAATTTACCAAATGTGGCGTTATAGGTAATTTTGTTAAAATGTCCCAAAGCAAACAGAAAAGGAACTCTAATGTAAAGTTCATTGTACCTGAAGAACATGATGATTTATACTCTTCTGATGATGAGGATATGAATCTCTTTGTATTACTAGTCGATGACGACATACCTAATGTAAAGGGCAAGAGTAAGAAACCCATGTGTGATCACAATATTGGCGGGGTGAACATTTCCATTGTAGCAGATTCAGGGTCACCCAATACTATTGTTAATAAGAGTGTCTGGGAAGAAAAGTTTGTACCTGTGTTAGGACAAAATCTGGTTAATTCCGACATTTCCCCCAAAACATTCACGGGGGAACCTATTGATGTCTTGGGTTACAGAGAACTAACTTTCCTATTCAAAGACCGACACACTCTGAGCAAATTGTATATATCTGCTATCAGTCCCTCAGTACTAGGGTGGATGGACCAGGGAAAACTTGGCATAATTCTAGACCCCAATAGCCCAGATCCTGTACTTTCCTTATAATCCGAGAACGAGTATAAAAATGTCATTATTAAAAGATTTCCCTCTGTATTTACAGAGAAAATTGGAAAACTGAAAGGCTTCCACCGTAAAATTTAACTAAAAAATGATGCTATTCCATGCATGCACAAATTCAGAAATATTCCCTTCTCCATCAGAGAGGAAGTCAAATCTGAACTCCTTAGACTACAGAGGTCTGGCATTATTGAACCTGTTGAGTCAGCCGAATGGGTCGCACCTTTAGTTTGTGCCAGAAAGTCTAACGGTAAACTCCGTTTATGTGTGGACCTCTGCGACCTGAATACAAACATCCTCATTGATCAGTTCCCCTTAACCAAGATTAGCAAGATGTTGTCACATACAAATGGCATTAGGTGGTTTTCCACAATTGACCTCACTGCGGCATACCATCAAGTCGCACTACACCACGACAGCAGGAGTCTCACTACTTTCATGACACCATTTGGGTGCTTCAGTTTTAAAAGGGTTCCCTTTGGACTGGCCTCTGCTGCGGCCATGTTCCAGAGACTAATGCACATACTGTTTAAAGATGAGCCCAACCTACTAATTTTCCAGGATGATATAATGGTCATGGGAGTTAACAGAGAGGAGCATGACGCTAGTCTAGCTAGAGTGCTAGGGATCTTGGAGAATTATGGTCTCACCGCTGACATTCGCAAATGTAAAGCATGACGCTAGTCGAGCTAGAGTACTAGGGATCTTGGAGAATTACGGTCTCACCGCTGACATTCGCAAATGCAAATTTGTAGAGACCAGTGTCACGTATTTAGGACACAAAATTTGTGGGGAATGCATCAAACCTAAAAAATAATTGTTATCTGCTATAAGAGAATCCCCCTCCCCGAAAAACAAGGACGAAGTGAAAGCCTTTCTGGGTTTACCAGAATTATACGCAAAATTTGCTCAAGAATTTTCTTCCAAAACCTTCTTCCTGGGACAACTTATAAAACAGGGGAACACATTGGTGTGGTCTAACAGTTGTGAAGAAGCATTCACCAAAATCAAAATGACATTTGCAATGCCCCACCCTTACAAGGATTCAACCCCTCTTTACACAGTGTAGTCAACACAGATGCCAGCGGTACAGGTTTTGGAGCTGTCTTGAGCCAGGTCAATAACATGGAACGTGGAACAGGAGTAAACCCGTTGACCCAGCTGAGACTGGGTAAAGTTATATAACAAAAAACAACAATGTCGCAACCGGTAATCATTAATAAAGAGACTGTTACAGAGAGTGCATAAATCACTGAAGGAGGGAAACGGGAGACCAAGGTAGGGCGTAAAGGTTGTTATTTAGCAGATAGTTGTATCAGCACTACATTACAATTAGATTGAGGTAACCATAACAACCAAATGTGCACTGAACGTGCTTGTGTAAGTGACAGGTGCAGTGACACAAGTGATATAGGAACAGCGTGAGATGACGAAAAACAGTAAAAACAAACAATAGCTCAGGGTCAAAAAGTATAACTTAGATAAATGCAAAAGTAGTTTGTTTTTGTTAATTTCTAAATGACCCCGTAGAAGCCGTGGATGATGCTGCAAAGTCGACGGCGTTTCGACCTATTCAGATTAAGGTCATCATCAGGACGATGGTTACAAATTCCTTAGGTAGTGCTGGTGGCACAAGGAGTGTCAATCACGATATGGTAATTGCAGCGAGGGGAATCAATCACGGTTGGGAATAGCAGCGACGGGCAAAGTCGATCGCGGTTAAGCTTGACGGAGGGTCTGCAATAGTTCAGTAGATGAGTTGAGCGTCTGGGCGCTGTATGATTGCTGCCCGAAATGGAAGGAGATCCCAGTCAGCAAAGTGGGCTTTGGGGTCGCGTGGCGGGATGCCGCATACGTGTCCCAGTAAGACGATGGGGCTCGTAAAAGAAATGAATCCACGGGGACGAGTGAAGCGTCCACCAAAGGTCGATAACATAGGCAACGAAAAGACCATCGCATTTGACTCACGCTCCATCACACCCACTGAGAAGAGATAATCCATAATAGAACGTGAGGCTTTGTTATGCGCATGGGGCTTAGATCACTTTAGGCAGTACATATGGGGGTTTCACGTTACTCTAAGAAGTGATCAGAAACCCCTGGTCAAAGTCCTGACTACTAAAGGGTTACAAAGTGCCTCTCTCCGCGTTGTACGCTTATCAGTCAGAATGATGGACTTCAATTACGACGTACAATATGTCCCAGGTTTCAAGAATGTGGTTGACTACTGTTTGAGCCATTTACCTCTACCTGATATGGGTGAATCTACCTTAGACATTGAATCCTTCTGCGTAGTGAACATACTAGAAGATATACCCTATATTTCACAAGCTGATTGGTTGTCAGCCCAAGAGAATGATGCCATTTTGTGTCAAGTGGGAAAGTATATCAAAGATGGGTGGCCCATTAAAAGAGATCTACCCTACCATTTATGCAATTTCTGGGTGTTAAGGCATGAATTGTCGTGTGAAGGAGGCCTTATCCTCAGAAATGGTAAAGTGACACCCCCAGCCTCACTCCGGTCCAAACTCCTTGACATTTGCCATGAAGGGCATCTAGGTATTGGCAAGACCAAAAGTAGAGTTAAAAATTCCTATTGGTGGCCTGGGTTAGACCTGGAAATCGAGAGGAAAGTGAGGATCTGCCCTGCTTGTGAGAACTCTGTCAAGTCCCAGCGTACTTTCAGACCACCCCTGAAACTGTTGTCCAATCCTAGTATGCCCTGGACCAGATTAGGTATGGACATTTGTGGTCCCTTTTGGGAGAACGGTGAACAAACCTTTTTCATTGTTCTGGTGGACCATTTCTCTAAATGGCCCAAGGTAGAAATCGTACGTAATGCAGATGTTAAAGCCATTGTTAATTTCTTACAAAAACTGTTCTTGAGAGAATGTTTGCCAAAATGCATTGTGACCGACAATGGCCCACAATTTGTGTCTGACGTTTAAAAAAAATGTGTCAATGATAATGGCGTTTCTCACAAAACTACCTCTCTGTACCACCCCACTGGTAATGGTGCAGTAGAGAGATTCAATCGCGTCATAAAAGGCATTTTACAACTTGCTAACCATAGTGACCTTTCTTGGAGGAAGGAATTAGTACATAACCTATGGGCCTTCTGTGTTACACCCTGCAAATCCACTAGTTCTAGCCCATTTGTGCTGTTGAGAGGTAGAACACCTATCACAAAAGATATTGTTGAGTGGTTGACCCCCAAGAAAGTGGACTGGTCCATGGAAAGGGTTAAAGGCAGACTTTCCCACTCCCAACAAACTAGTAAGAAATAGTACGATTCCAAACACGCCTGCATACTTGTCAACATCCACGGAGGTGACTTGGTCAGAGTGAAAAGAAGTGGTTTTATTATGAAAGGACTTAACCGTTATTCACAACCCCTGACGGTCAGAAAAATCTTCTGCAATTCCGCACTCCTAAGTGACGAGAAAGTGTGGCACTTTTCATAATTTTCTATGTGCAGGGGGGATGGGACCATGGATCTTCAGCAGCCCAGTTAGGGGTGCAGTAGTACCCCTACCTCCTCTAGATACAATTGGCTTCTGGATTATGACACTAGTAAGAGTTTTAACCCTGAATAGAGTGATGCTAGACTTCCCATTGACATAAGTGTCCCTAGGAGCGAGCTTTCCCAAGATGACCTCAGGAACGACTCTCCTATTGAGGAAACCCTCATTAGCGCTCCACGTGACCCTATCACAGACAGAGTAAGAGACACACCTCTTACTGAAACTTCTGACATTACACAAGATTGTATACCTCTCCAAGGTTCTCACGCTGACGGGACTATGGTCAAGGAAACCGTTGTGAGCAGACATGGCAGAGAAATATTGCTACCTAGAAAGTTACAGGATTTTGTATGTGATTAACCCCCCCTTCTCTTCTATACCCCCTTGGTTAGCTTATGCGTACCCTTGCTTACCTCCCCTTCCCCCCCTTACTTTTCCCACCCCTGGTTGCTTTTCCTTCCAAATTGTTAAGGAGATGTGTTGTGGTTACTATTGTACCTTGTATATTGGCATGTGCTCCACTGCCTTTCATGGGTCTCACGACCTGCCTTGCGCTGTACCTTGGTCGCGAGCCCTCGCTCATGGTTCTATGACATTCCTTAGTTCTATAGTGGAATCTTGGGCGAGAGTGGCGGTTGTAGGGCAGTTGGAGAGCTGTATGCTTGCTTATCGGACACCCCTTGGTGTCTGGGCTTTGTACCACAATAGAGTCAGCTTAACTTGCCTCTTACTCTCTTGTGGCCTTTACAGAGACCACAGATTGTAGTGCTTCAGGACTTAAATCCCCAGTGATGAGTACTTCATAGCCCAGGAATATAAATTGATTGTCTCCAAGATAGTGTAATAATGAACTCTGAGTGAAACATTTTCTTAAGGGGTCAGGGGAATGTAAACATTGCAAAGGAGAATTCCAGTATTGTTGTCAAAGATATTTTCAGAATGCAAGATATAGTTTGATGGAATCGTAACTACAGACCAGGCAAATTTAAGATCTTATGAAAGGTAGGTGGCCAGACCTCCTGATAGATGACCATGCGTTGATAGTTGTGTTGCTGGCCTTCCTACTGAGAAGAAACCAGGAAGAGCAAACTCTTCCTTGATGCAAGTTTCTTGCAGGCAGATGTCTGAGACTCTCTTGAACCAGCCAATCAGTTTTGCGTCTTTTGTGAGTTTATGCGCCCCTGACAGGTTCCAGGAAAACAATGAGAGGCAATGATTTGTTACATCGGTTCCTTCCTTTTCGATACTTAGTTAGGAGTTGCTAGAGTCAGAAAGAATCCAGGCAGTCAACTCCACTCCTTGAAGGCCTCTCCAAGAGTCACTTTGTGATTCATATTATAATGGCCAGCTGGTGCATTTACTGTTTTGGTTACCACGACTGATATGTATCCTCTTGACTCAGGGGTTCTGGGTGGACCCTGTGCACATCGCAAAATGCTTACAAGTTTGAATTTTGTCACCTGAGAGGGGCTGAATCCATTCAGACTGACTCACCTGAAGAGCAGTGGGTATTCAGCCTCAGCCTCCTGTGAATATCAATACCCCACTCAAGGAGTATTGATCAGTGAGCCTTAATAAGGGAGGCTCTGCCTTCCTTACGGCAAGTGATTTTTGTTAAGCATAAGTTTGGGTTTCCAACATTTTTGGCTCCTCCCAAAGACAACACAGTTGATGTCACGTGATTTAATTTGTCAAAGAGCCGGAACGGCAGCAAATGGACATAGGATCGTTACCTGATTTAGTATGTGGTGAGGGCTCTCACTGTTATATAGAGGTCAGAAAAGTTAAGGGGAACTTCCTGCAGTTGCTGCTGGTTATTGCATTTATATAAAAAAAGATTGAGACTGGGCCGAGTTCTGATTGCTGCAGTTGACCCGAAATTCCAGTGCCGAACCTCTTTGTGGCCAGGGCAGAGTCATAATTTAAAGGAGTGGTGGTACTATATACTTTCTCCGTCTTATCTGGACTGCTGCCAGATAGCGCTAATGCCTCCCCTTTACTTGTCCTAGGTTACATTGCCTCCTGTCTGGAGGGTGGTTGGCTTTGCCTGAGATCTTACAGCCAATGATTGAGGTAATGTTTCAATTTGGATTTTCCATTTGCTGGAGGTTTCCACTTTTGAGGTTTGTTTCTACATTTTCAGCAGCTGGGTAAGGACTCGGCAGTGGAGCTGCTGGATGAGTGATAGAATGCACAGCTGGTGGAAACCCCTCTAGGTTGACATTAGACCTGGTGTGTGCTTTTGGGTTTGGCTGGGAATTTGATCTTCCCTTCCAGGTCCCATTAATGTCCTCTGGCAAGATTTCTTCTCCGGGTTGTTTTGGCTGGTAAGTTTTGCTATTGAAAAAAGTTGCTATATTACTGAGAGATTTGATTTTGTTTTTTCTTTACAGGTTTTTTAGTCTTTTGTTGCTCTTTCTTGATAATTTGCCAAAGCTTTTTTTGTGCGAGACCCCGGTATTGAGGGACAGGTTTATCATCCAAAGATTCTGTTGAGAGGACAACTGGTTCTTTTGAATAAAGCCTGACTTCCGGGGTGCTTACAGTGTTGGTTATTATTTGAAGGTTCAGATTTGTAGCAGGGTAATCTTCCAGTTATTTGATTGATGTGCTTGGCTCCATGCTGTCAAGTGTGCTCGGTAGACTGTCAGATGATTTATCAGTAAGATTATCATGTGAATTTGGGGCGTATTTACCAGGTCGATGGTTTTTTGGAAGATGATCCATAGCATGCAGTCTGATGACCTTTTCGATGTGAAACCTGTCTATGATCATTGTTTGCAAGATGCTGGGTAATCTCCCCAGTTTCTCTATTATGTCACTGCAAAAACAACCGGCCTCAGGAATGGAGAGAACAAGTGGCTTGATACCTTTTCGTAAAGTGCTTGCAGCTGTGTTGCGATTCTTCTGAGGATATCAATTTGTATCTCCATCTTTAGTGACGGCATGCCTAATGCTTCCACAACTGTAGTCAAAAGTGGTCACTGCTGAGGCTGTAGCTCTGATCTAAGGCTGGGTTGATGCCTCCACAGCAGGCACATCATTTTTTAGGTATCGCCTGAGCCAGCGCATGTGCTTCCCTGGTGAGACATTTAGTAGCTGGATTTTAAAAGTGCTACCCACAGGCTTTTGCCGGCCACCAGCTTGCTGTTACGCGCACAAGCGCGCGCGACGTGCACAGCTGTCATCTGACTTTCTGTAATGGCTCATTAAGCCTTACAGCGCGTTCGTGAATCCCCTCCCCAACCCCCTCCCTTCTCCCACTCCATCCTCGTCAGCTTTATTTTCTTTTCACTTTCGCGCCATGCGGGCATGTCACTTTCATGGCCGCGCGGCCATTGCTTGTTTATATTTGAATGTTATATAGCGTGAACTCGCGACAAAGATACTGGAACGCTTTACATGAGTGCTTATCCCCCATACCCAAATTGCTCCTTCTCTTCCATGTATTTCTCGGCCCCCGTCACTCTCTGTTTTTTGCACTTTATTTAGCGCGAATTGGGCACAGTGGCTTTAGAGCCTTAACATGAGCACCAGTTAGATTACATAATGTCAGATTCATGTTTAGGCACAGGGACGTTAAAAAATGCTTTGGCCAGAATCACATGCTGTTGAACCGACGCAAAAAATGTTTAGTCTCCTCAGCTGCCCCCACCTCCCTTTAGCTCTTTGTTGCTGTTCCACCTCCATGTTTGGTCTTCTTAATCTTTCCAGCCCCTGCTCACTTCCTCTCTTGCACCGCACCCACTCTTGTCCTTCCCCCCTTCCTGCTGCCACTCATGCATTTGCCTTGGGGCAGCAGACGGAGAAAACTCTCGCCAGCACCCCCTCTCTTCACTACGGCGGCCGTGGGGCGGCAAATGCAGGGACCGCCACGAGCGGCCAGAGGGCTAACTACACCACTGATTGTTCAGTGAAATGAGATGTAAATACATACAATACTGCTCCGGCGTGAGATGTGAGCAAGCACACTTTGCAACAGTTGACAGGCACACATGCATATAAGTATATGGAGTGAAACAAAGGGCTCACAGTAAATGTCAGCATTGCAGCCGTTATTTTCTAATGAACTCAGAATGGCAGATTTAGCAGAATGCGGACGCTGCTGGATTCGCTAATTTTCCCTGGAAGATGACTGTTTTGGTGGCAAAGGTGTCAAAGAACCAGAACATGTGACTTGAGTTAGGAGACTGGCGTGTTGTGGGCTTTAGGCGGGCGTTATGGGTGACAGTCATAAACTCAATACAGGGACGTATTTTAACTTAATTACTAGTTCACATGAAACTGCAACTGAATTTTCAACACACCATCATTTCCTCTCCAAGAGGGTTGTGCAAAAGTGAAACACTTCAAGCAATTCACATTTTTTACATTTTTGACTCAGATATTATAGTATATATTACATTGACATTTCACGTACTGGAGAATCAATTATTGTCAAGATACGGGAGAGGCTTTGTGGTTGACCACATTTCACACACATTAATATCGCATTCATTTCTTATTAGCAGGTTACAGCAGTGAATACTGAATTCATTATTATGGCTTGAATGCCAGCTGCTTTATGTAAGGTGTATCTTCCAACTACTTTGTTGTTGGAGAATGAGCCAAATAATTAGGAGTACTTAAATGTGAGCCAAAATTAAATGGTTTTTCACCATAATGAACATTCTAAAATTCAAACGTCTTGTGAGAGGTAAAGTGATTATTCTAATTCAGAATCCAGGTTTAGTGTCTCTGTTCGATACAATTTGAGTATAAGGCCACTACTGCATTTTAAAAATGCAACCATTATGCCCACTAGGCTACGATTGGTCCACTGAATAACAGAAAATGTATGTGTCTTCCCATTCAACACTGAATTGGATCTAGAATGATAACATGCTTGGGCTGTCTAGTTTGCCCTCTCTGGTATGCCCTCATCTGAGATTGCATATTCATATTTCTTCACTGAGATGGCATGGCTTGTTTTGTGTGCCTTTTTTTTATATTTATTATTTTTTAATTGGGTTGTTCAGTTGTACATAATGTCTTCTTGGTTATATATAAGGTAACAAAAATGCTTATATCACTTTTTTATTATAACTTTTCAACATGCTGCATAGCAGCCGCAATGCTCTAGAACATAACTTAAATGCATTTGCAAAGCCAATAACTCTGGCTAAACACTTATAAGGTCCCAAAGGCGAGATCTATTAGCTATGCCAATGCTTGTTTGACTAGGTGTTGCTGTTAATTGAGTTGTTTGACTTGGTTTCAAGTTTAGGTTGCGTAACTCTGGTCAGTCCACTTTCAAGATGATTGCCCAATCTTTTTGGGTGCGGTTGTTTCGCTCATTGGTGGATGTTCTTCTTTGGGAGGATGATGCTTTAGGTTTGACAATCCTAGCCGGGTGCGTGCAGTGAGATGAATTAACGTTGCCCTTGTTACAGACAATTAGTTTTTCGCCAATTTGCTTAGTCTGTTCATGGTTGGGAGGATTGATGAGCAATGGAATTAGTTTCACTTCCTCGTGGCATCTTGTAGGTGGTATTGGGTGACTTAGTTCCCAGAATAGTGCTTGATTGGTCTGCTTTACACTCAATGTTTTCAGAAGCTATTGGGTCCATGTCAGATGACGTTTGAACGAGAAAGCTAAGATTAGAGATTGATTGTGAACTGTCCCTATGTATCTTGGCCTTGAAAGTTCTGTGTTTCCCGAAGGTGGCGGGAGCGGGCGATTTATTTGTAGTCTCCAGCTGCAAATTGTCAGATGCCACAGACTTTGTTACTTATGATGGATCGGGCAGATATATGCCAGCTACATCACCATCACTTTAAAATGCCTTCCTTGATTTTATGTGGGCCGTTAATCCCTGATTGTGCTGGCTGTACTGTTAGATGTTATAGAAGTGTGCTCCCAAGAACTTTTCGGAGATCATTTTGCGGCGTTAGGTCTTGAGGACAAGGTCCCTACTCTTTGAAGCTTGGCCCGTGATCTGGTTTGTCTCATACTGCTGTATGAGGCACCTAAAGCAGAAAGGGGAGCTTAAGTAGACTTGAATAGTTTCCAGTGAGAGGAGTTAAAAAGTTTCAGAGCCTTCGCTTGTTAGAGATTGTGAGCAATGCTGGACTGCTTGATCGCTTAATTTGTTATGGGCTTTCTGGTGCTATTTCTGATGCTGTCTCTCACTCTATTCCATCCTTGATTAGAAGAGCCATAGTGCCTTAAAGTCGAGTAGTCTTGAAGGTCTTAAAGGTCTTGGTAATCCAAAATCTAGAGTCTCTCAGGCCTGTGCCTGTCAACGTTCACTCGCGTACGGTTATGATTCTCTTAGGGATCTTGAAGGAGGCTTTAGTGGCGTATGAGGCTGGGAACCACTTGGTCCAGGGACGCAAGCGGCACTAGTACCTAAGCTGGCGTCTTCTGCAAGCACCTGTTTGGGGTACCGCTAAACCCAGGCCCAATGCCTACACTGAAGCTACCTCTCGTCCCCCCGTTTGAGCTAACATTTGCTCGCATTCGGGCCTCTAAGGATCGCCAGAATCCTGCTGTGTGGCCCGCTGCTCTTCTGCTCCTCAGCCCCTCACCTCTGGAGGTTCTAGACACTCTCAGCATCTCATCAGCCTGTTGATTCGCAGGGCTTAGCTAACTTGCCATATTCCTAACTCTCCAAAAGTCTCAAGATTTGGTAGCCCAGTTTATGATCACTAAAGCAATAAACACTACTTCAACACTGAGAATCTGTACCCTCCAACACTTTTATTCTCTGCATTTAAAAATGTACTTAACTATAGTACCTAAATAATGAGCAAATCAAATACAAACACAGATCTTACCAATGACTTGCTCAGAACACGGTTTCCTATTACATACAGTTAACACCAAGTAGCTTTGCTCGATAAACTATAAAATGGGATTACAATATCACAAAGATACTTCAAAGGCTGTATTATAGAAATGTACCCCGGGGGCACAACGGGCATGTGTGCCCGCTTTATGCGCACCCAGGGTATGTTGGTATTACAGAAGGGGCCAGAGACTCTTGTGCATATCTTTTTGTAATACAGATAGCACTGGCACACATATATATCTCCAGTGGTATTACCAGAGGGAGTTCCCTCATTTGCATAGGGGTGTGGCCACATGCAAATGAGGAAATCTATTTGCGTCTGTGCCTGCCCCGTATTAAAGACACGGGCGCAGAGGCAAAGAAGCTGTCAGGAGGCGCACTGACAGTGCACCACATAAAAAGGTGGTGCACTGTAATTGTGCTCCCTGATGGCAGCGCTTTGGAGAGGAAAGTGGAGTCCTATGGACTCCCCAGACCCCCCTTTGCAGGCAGGTGCAGTCACTCACTGTACACACCTGCAACGGGCTCTCTAATACCTCTTAAATGTGCAAGCGGGTTGCCGCCTGCACAGTGAAACATGGAGCGGCTGCTTAAAACTGCCAAGTATTTTACTTGAATGCACTACTCCAGGGCAGTTCGACTTTGCGGTTGCCCTTAGGGCAGCATATTCAATTAAATAAGTCGCACTTACCCTGTTTGCCCCTGGCACACCTGTTTCCTGTTTTTGCTTACTTTGCTGGCTTTAGGACTCTGGGCACTTTACCACTGCTAACCAGTGCTAAACTAAATGTTCTCTTTGCTTAAAACATGGCAACATTGGCTTATCCACAATTGGCATATCTAATTTACTTCTGAGTCCCTAGCAAAGTGCAATACATGTGGCCCAGCCTGTAAATTAAATGCTACTTGTTGGTCTGCAGCACTGATTGTGCCACCCACTTTCGAAACCCTTTAAATACATCTCAGGCCTGCCATTGCAGAGCCTGTATGTGCTGTATTAAACTGCCATGTCGACCTGGCAAGTTAATCCTCTTGCCAGGCCCAAACCTTCCTATTCAATACAAATAAGCTACCCCTAAGGTAGATCCTGGACAGCTTAATGGCAGGATGCAGTGTATTTATAAAGTAGGACATGTACTGTTAAGTTTTACATGTCTTGGTAATGTAAAACTCTTAAATTTGTTTTTCACTACTGCAAGACCGACCTCTCACATTGGATAATGTTGGGATTCCCTTATTACATTGTATATGTGTCATTTCTAATTAGGTAGAGATGGGACCCCCATGGTCAGTGTTTCTGAAAACACAATTTAAAATCACAACTTATAGTAAAGTTGGATTTTAAATTGTAATCAAGGAAATGCCACTTTTAGAAAATTCTCATTTTCTTACTTTAACCTTTTGGGGGGGGGGTGACAGCTGGGCTTTGTGCATTCCCTCTAGACAGCAACACACAAATGGAGCTTAGGTGTGACTGATGGGCCATCCACCTCCTAATGGGCCGTCCTGGGCAGGGTGGGAGGAAGGAGCTGATACTTACACCTGAATAGGTAGTGTCTTGTCCCCACACAAAGGGCTGCATACCTCCTGTAGTCCTGCCCTGTCAGGAGACAGGGCAGGAAGGGCAGGAACTCTTTGCACTTCAAAGGCATCCCTTTGAAATCTACCCTACTTCAAAGACACAACTGATTAAAAGTACTGGACCTCAGACTCCACCACATCAGTACACTTCTGGCCCTGTGGATGCTATAAAAAAAACAACAACAAAAAGAAACACAAGGTGATAGGGAACGTTTAAAAACCATGCAGGGATATTTTCCCCAAGAATAACTATAACACAACAAAATATCCAAGGGTCTAGCGAGCCTGAACAGACCCTAGGCACAAGCACAGACCTTTAAACTGTAATCACAGATAATTCTTAAAAAAGAAAATCCTTTGTAAAGGACGGATTCCCATCACTCACTGAAGTGACATGCTTCATCATCTGTGACTTATATTGCGTCATGTTGTTTTTTTTCTGTCCAGAGTCGCACTATTTTTGGTATTGATCATTAATTTTGGAGGAATTATGGGCACTACAGACTGCATGATGAGTCTTATGTCTGTTTATTATCTATGCCCTTTCCACCTTTTTTTATAGAGCGGGCCTCATTTCCTGAGCTGGCGCCACGTGAGGTGAGGATGTTTTCTCGTGGCAGTATGTGGCAGCAAGCTGTATACTGTTTAGGTACTTGCAACGCTGGATAGTTCTGATCCACACTCTGCATTAGCATTAGGCATTAGCATTTTACCTTTTTCTGTTTTTGAAATGTCACCTTTTCCTTTTTAGGTGCCAACAGCATTCTGTACTCCACTGAGGACCTAGACATCAGGTCAGAAGGTTGTATTTGTTCCAACCTTGTGTTAAGTTTGTCTCACTTATTCACTACACAGTAGCAATTATACATTTAGGTCTTGAGGAAGGCCAGGATTACACATAATTCATATGGCTGAAATATGTAGACATTGTTTCTGGACTTATGCAGTTATTATTTCAGAACTGCATTTGCACTGATTTTAATTTGGATATCAAGAGATAACGAATAAAACTTTTTTCTCTTGTTTACCAATTTTATTCTTCACTTCACTTTTCACACACATGCACTGCGCCTATCACTCATATCCATCATAATTCTTTACATCTGTTGGATTTTAGCAATGCAACATTTCTTTGAAAACATCCCTGAGCTCCTCCCTCTCAGTGAGTGGGTTGCAGCCCTTGGCTGCACTAGGCTTTGCAACCAGGAGGAGATCCCAGATGATGAAGCATGTCACTTCGATGAGTGATGGGAATCCGTCCTTTACAAAGGATGTTCCTTTTTAATAATTATCTGTGATTACAGTTTAAAGGTCTGTGCTTGTGCCTAGGGTCTGTTCAGGCTCGCTACACCCGTGGATATTTTGTTGTGTTTAAAGTTACTCCTGTAAATACTATGCCAGGAAGACAGACTACTGTGCTACTGGAAAGACTGCCACTCTGCTGGTCTGCTATTCTGCTGGACTCCTGCTTTGCTGCCTTCCTTGCCTGGGAGTGAGAAGGACTGGACCTGCATCTCTCGGATCCAGAACCAAAGTGACTCCAAGGGCTTGCTGGTTTGCCTCCTGCCTTGAAGTCTCAGGGACATCAAAGACTTACAACTCACCCTGCTTCAACACCTGCTCTCTGCCATTTGAAAGGCTTGCTCTGCCAAGTGGTATCAACCCCGTCCTGGACCCTTGGAAGTTGGTGTAAAGTGCTGCTTCAGCAGAAATCCAAGCTTTGACACCATTGCTCGGCTCGGAACCGGGACGTCTCCATCAACGGCGATTCGTCACTGCTGCTGCGAGGATCGAGAACATTGCATCGCCGACGGCACAAGGCGTTTCCTCCATTTCTGATCCATCTGCGACTTTGTGTGGCTTGGAGCTGATAAATCACATGCATTCTGGGCTCTGGGGTTCGATGGCGACACTTCGCCTTCATCCTAAGGATCAGTAACGAAGCATCGCCACCTTTGCTTCTCGTCTTTGACGCAAAAAATTTACTATGCAGAGGGTCAAGGCTGGTTCCAGTATCCGACCCATGCTCCATTGGGGTTGACTTGAACTTTTGGATTTCACCCAGTCTAGTGCAACCAGATAGCCCCGGTAGGCAGTTTATTCTGTTAAGAACTACATTTCAGTTTATTCTTTAAAAATTCATTCTTCCGATTCTGCTTATTGGATTTTAGTCGTTTTGGTCTTCAGTTTTTTCATTAAGTTAAGCTCTATTTTTCTAACTAGGTGTTGTATCTTTTTGTTTGGTGTTTTCACTGTGTTATAGTTTGAAGTGTTGCACAAATACTGTAAACATTGCCTCTGCTGCCTGACTGCTCTGTGCCAAGCTACAACGGGGGTGAGCGCAGGTTAATTTTGGGTGTGTATCTGACTCACCCTGACTAGGATTGTAGTTCCTGCTTGGACAGGCTACATACTTCTGCCAACCAGAAGCCCAATTCCTAGCATTGCAAATAATACTGCAAGTATCTCAATTTCAGTGAGCATCTTGCCCTTATGACCCCCCAAATAAAGCTACCAGTTATGGACTTTAATAGGATAAACGGGGGCAAATGTATGTAATATATGCAATGCCCTAAAGAGAAAGTAGATTTGTGGTATAGGCTGTAAACTAGCGAGGAGTTTGGCAAGAACTCTGCCAGAAGAAACAAGGACTAGATTGCTCAATGTGGGCAGTCGCTGCAGCTGAAGTGATTGGTGTACTAGTTTTGAAACTTTAGTGAAGATTTGTCAAAGTTATTACAAAAACAAAAAATGCTTCATCTATGGAAACTAGGTCCTAATTATAACTACCTACTGATCCTCAAGAAGCACCTTGTCGTTACTGTTGAAAACCGCAGGAATTCAAGAAGAAGTAAATCTACATTTGAGCCTTCTCTGGCATTGCTCTGAGAATCTGGAATTCCCTACCATCTGAAATCTGAGTTAACCCTTCGCCTGCATCTTTCAAAAACAGGTGAAAGTGCTATTGATGAACAAGTTCTTGCTATATCTCGCATGATCTCGACTCATGGCACCGGTAATGCACAGTGTCCCCACTGGTATATGGTCTGGTACGGCCTAACGCCCCCCCCCTCCCCTGACGGTGACAAAAACCATGAAGACGTTCTTGTTTTTGGAATAGGGGGTCGTTGACCCCCGATCGTATTTATTAACATACAAAACAAGTTATATTCATAAAAATACCATAACGCAGAAATGACAAGACAGGATTCGGTACATGACCAGCGAGAGACCAGGATTGGAGGGCACAGTTCCGGTGGGGGCACGGCCGACCACCATAATGGCGGCCCAGCCTTCCTCTATGGTCTGGTACGGCCTAACGCCCCCCCCTCCCCTGACGGTGACAAAAACCAAGAAGACGTTCTTGTTTTTGGAATAGGGGGTCGTTGACCCCCGATCATATTTATTAACATACAAAACAAGTTATATTCATAAAAATACCATAACGCAGAAATGACAAGACAGGATTCGGTACATTTGCTTAGATCCTAGCTTTAACAAAACTCTAATACATAAATGTTCCTATCCTAGTCTAACACATTGCTGTTCTCATTTCTGCGTATTCCTCTGAGCCTACGGCAAGGTCAAAACGCTGGCCCCTCCCCCTTACACCGAAACTGTCCCGCGCACCCCAACCGGGATGCGCATGCGCCGGAGGCCCAGCTGACCCGGAAGTACTTACCCCCAGGCAACCCCCAAACGTTCAGGACTTACTCCATAAAGGGGCCATGCAGACAGTGCAGCTTACTTACGCCCGCGTGCGGGGTGGCTAACCAGCCAATGGAAAGCGTAACCCCCCCCTTTGTCCCCGCACCGTTCCAACCAACCGGTTGTAACTGCCCCTGGAGTCTGGTGAGAACCAAATGTCCCTCCCCTCTGGGCGGCCCACGTAATGAGACGCCCCAAAAGATGAGTCAATTTAGTCTGTCCAACCTATGACCTTACCGCACAGGCCTGCATAGTAGACCGACTATCAGGCCCCCCCCACAAACCCAAGGTCATACTTACCAATGGAAACCCTCCAACCAAGCTAAAATATTGCCCAGAAAGAACTTGTTACCCAACCGAGAGAGGTGGACTCCGTCTTGCACATAGCACATGTCCCCCTTAATGCATCCGTGAGCAATCACCTGTAATCTAGGGGTCCTAAACAGCCTGTCTATTTTGTTATTGACCCTCTGCACCGAGCGGTTGAGCACCTTCACTGATACCCCCCACGGCATTCAAGTCTTGGTATCATGTGTGACCACACGATAACCGTCTCAGGGCACTGCTTTGCCAGCCATGCCGACTCCGACAGCACCGTCTCTATCAGGACCCTCCTGTTGAGGTGTACCAAATCATTGCCTCCCAAATGCAAAATTATGGCGTCGGGAGGGGCATCCAAAGAGGTGAGCATGTGACCTACCCGTTCCCTGAACCTGTCAAAACGTAAGCCCCCATGGCCGAAAAAGGAAACCCTGAAGCCTAAACGCTGTGCACGTGCTGCCCCATTGCTTGCCCTGAAAAAACTGCCCAACCGGGACACATAAGAATGGCCAAAAACACATGCATGACGCTCCCGCTGTGCCTTCGGGGAAATCCTCGTGGACTTGACTGTGTTGCTGTCTTGGTGGGACGTCGCCGTCACTCTACCCGCGTGGCAGGCAAAGGGAACTGGTGGTAGACAAGAAAAGAATGCCGTCAGTACCGTTAACATATGAAGTCACAACATATCCACACGCACGTAACGCCTGAAGCAATTGGAAGCCCACCACCCAATCCTGCGCACCGCCTCTTCCCCGAGACCCTGCGCAACCGCCTCGGTGGCGGCACCAATCCTGAACGAATGTGTCCCAAAACTACCGGGGTCCAGACCCGCCCTGTCTATTGCCTTGTCTAAAACCCGCCTAAATTGGAACCTTGTCAGTGGATCCCCCCCCATGTGTATTAGCAATGCCCCCCCCCTATCACCCGGCCTGTGTGACAGGAAAGCCTCCACATGATAAACCGGGCAGCAGGGATTGCCCGGCGCCCGGCTGAGAAACACTACCTGACCTCTCCCCTGCTGATCGGTCTTTGAACGCCGGATTGTAACTTGCAAAGCACCGTTATGGAAATGAATGTCACCCACCTGTAAACCACCCTCCAGGTCCCTTTTGTTGTTAGCCACTAATTCCCCTACTCTAAAGGCCCCATAGAAAGCCAACGTAAAGGCTGCCCTGAACAATAAGCATTCAAAAACGCCGTTGCAGATCTGCTCTAGCGCTGTCAAGACTGCAGTCAGGGTATTCAAACCTATAGGGCGTCTAGTATCCGGCGCAGTCCCCTGCAAACGCTGCCAGCCCTTCAATGCCTTACGCACTATGAATGATTGCGTAGGGTCCCGACCGCCGCCCAGCTGTGCAAAGAATGAAATTGCAGCTATGTGTCTCCTAGCTACCCCAACCGACTTCCCATTGTCCCGCAGGGCTTGCAAGAAGCAGCAAACCCCGCCAGAATCTGCCCAATGTGTGCCACCCTGACTCTGTAGGAAATTACAATACGCACCAAACGCCCCTTCGTATGCCTTGCGCGTTCCTGGTGCTAGACTCGCTGCCACCAAGTCTGGTAAGTGTGGGCACCAATCTGCCAGAGCTGCTCTGGAAACGGCGTTGGGCATGGTGCTGCTCCCGGGAGATGTGCTCTGAACACCTGCATCTTGAAACGAGACAGAGTGTCAGCAGCATGATACAACACCCCCGGGACATGTTTCGCTCTAAAAAGTAAATTCAGCTGGAGGCATTTCAACACTATTTCCTTAATCAAACGCAAGATCATTTTACATTTTGCCGCCTGGTTATTTATACACTCCACTACTGTCATGTTATCAGACCGGAACACCACGGCTTTATTGCGTAGTTGTTCCGGCCAGACACACAATGCCACCCAAATGGGGAACAATTCCAGGAAACCAATGTTAGCCGTTAGTCCATTGTCCACCCACCATGTTGGCCAACGCTGCGCCACCCACCGAACGCCCAGAATGGCACCAAACCCCTCACTGCCCGCGGAGTCCGTCATTAAACCCAACTCCTTGCAAGAAGTGACAGGGCCGGGCCACAGGACAGAGCCATTGAAATCCCGCAGGAATGCTAGCCAAATCCACATATCCTGCTTAACCTCGCCGCTCAATCTGGTGTGGTGGTGTTTGTGTTTAAGGCCTGACATCGCCTGTGCAATGGACCTAGAAAAGGGGCGTGCCATAGGTATAATGCATAGTGCAAAGTTCAACTGCCCTACCATCTGTTGTAGCTGGTGCAACGTTACCCTTTTTGCTTCCAAACATTGCCTCAGTGTCTCCCCAAACCTAGCCACTTTGTCAGCGGGAAGCCGTGAGCACCCCGCGACTGAGTCCAGTTCAATCCCTAAGAACTCTATTACCGGGGAGGGGCCCACGGTTTTTCCCTGCGCCAGGGGTACCCCAAAGCTCTTCATTAATGCGCAGAACTGCTCCAGTGCCTGCCCACACCCTGCGCCCCCTGGAGGCCCCAGGAAGAGAAAGTCATCAAGGTAATGCAGCACATGCCCATGACCTGTCACCTGTCTAAAAGCCCACTCCAAGAACGTACTAAACATTTCAAAGTATGCACATGACACCGAACACCCCATTGGCATGCACATGTCCATGAAAAACTTGCCCCCAAACTGAAAGCCCAAGAGGTGAAAATTGCTCGGGTGTACGGGCAGGAGCCTGAAGTCAGACTCTATGTCTGATTTCGCCATTAGTGCGCCCGGCCCCAGACCCCTCAGCATCTCAATCGCCTGATCAATAGATGCATAACGCACAGAGCAGCAATCATCATCAATGGAGTCGTTCACAGACTGCCCCCGTGGCGCCGACAAATTATGAATCAGCCTGAACTCTCCAGGTTCCTTCTTCGGGACTACCCCCAGGGGGGAACACACGAAGTTATGCACAGGAATGCTGTCAAAAGGCCCTGCCACTCTACCCAATCTACATTCCTTTCCAATCTTGGCCTCTGCCACCCCGGCATTTTGGGTGACCGATACTTGATTCCTGCAGAAAGAGGGACCCATAAAATTCTCCACCGGAATTCTAAAACCGTCTCTGAAACCCCCAATTAAGGTTTTAGCCAAGGTTGCGCACCTATATCGATTTAACCAGGGCATCATGGCGTGGAGGAGGATGGGAGTCCTAGCTCTGGTGGAAACCCCTACCGTCTGGTTTCTTCCCCCCCCTATCTTCCTGCTTCTTAAGGCACTTTGCCTCGCCGTGCCCTGCGTTGCCACAGAAACTGCATGCATGCCTAAACCTGCATGTCCCTGGTGCCCTAACGCAGGAGCGTCTATTGTAATCCCAGCAACATGCCTTCTTTCTGCCCCCCCCGCCCTGCGCAGCTGGGGGGAACGCCCGAAAGGGCTGAGGTTTTGGCGAGTCACTGACAGTCTCCGCTGAAAGGCCGCCCACATGATCCAACCATGAGATACCCTCTACCTGATTCCACTTTAACGTAGGATCAGAAGCCCTGATACGCCTGAACTTCTTGTCATACTCCAACCACCCCGAGCCCCCTTTTGTTGCCTGCGCCGTTGAAATCCTAGACATGTAGCATGCCATCGCCGGTGCCTCCTCAGGGAAAACGGTTAAAGAGCCTCCCGAGGGAGGTGACGCACATGCACCCGATGTGCTACCAGGGGGAGAAAAAGAGAATGATTCCTGAGCTCCCCCCGGTTTTAAGGACCCAAGGGTCGCCCACGCCCCCGGAAGTGATCAGATCACTTCTGGGGCGCGGGAGAGCCTCACGTGACCCGGAAGTGATTCAATCACTTCCGGGGCATGACCGCCAGCGAGAGACCAGGATTGGGGGGCACAGTTCCGGTGGGGGCACGGCCGACCACCATAATGGCGGCGGGGCCGATGCTGGCCCCGCCTTCCTCTTCTATCTCCAGACACTTTGGCCTGTTCTGTTGATCTCTCTGTTGGACTAGAGGGAGTTCTTCACCCAGTCTGGGTGCCGCTACTTTCTGTACTGTTATTGTGATTGGTATTGTTGCTTATTATTTCCTGCCTTGCCTGTTTCTCTCACCCTGATCATTTGTCAAGTGTTTTGTTAAACTCTTGGAAGTTCTTCACACCCGCCTGGGTTCTGCCACTTCCTGCACTGTTATTGTGATTGTTATTGTTGTTTATTTGGATGAAGTCTTGGGAACTGTTGGGTGTTGTCGATAGGTTTTTCTGGAGCATCTGGTCGTCTTTCAGACGTTTTGTCAGAAAATGTAGGAGGTTATGTAAGCATGCCTTGGTTAGTTTAGGACAGTAGAAGGTGTGTTAAATAAGGCTAGAAAATATAAGCATTGCAAACATATGCAGAAATGTTAAATTATAACTGAGAATGACAAAATGAACTCTGAAGCAAGATTAATTGATGCCTAGCCAGTGGGTATTTCATGGTTTCATTACGTGTGATATCGCTAATATGTGGTTACTCTTAAAGAAAGACTGCAAAAATATTAAATTAAACCATGTTTTTCTCATATCCATGCTGTACATTGTACAATCTTCTACTATGAATCTGGAAAATATTAATGTAAAATAATAACTCCTAGCATTAGACGAGCCGCCTGCAAAACACAGCTAACCAGGAGGGCCGGCGCTAGGCATGGCCAGCGTGGGCAGTAACTGGGCGAAGTATCAGCTCATTTTCATTGGATTTCAAGGGGTTAAATATCGCTTAACCTGCAGTCGGGCTCATCATCGGCAGGTTGGAGGGGTCTGCAGCACTGGCAGTAAGTTGCGCCGCCAGCGGGCTGGCTGCCATTCTGAGGCTGCGCTTGCAGGCAGCAGATCTCTTGCGTCTGTTGTGCAGGCAGTGGCACACACGCGCATTGTCTTGGCGGCCCGGGAGGGATAGTGCATCTGGTGCTGGGGAGCGGCAGCTGCATGTGATCCTGTGTCGGGTCACGGCCGGGGGTTGTTGTCCTCGTGGAGTGCCTTCCCCCATGAGACACAAAGCGCACAGGTTCATCTGAATGTCCTCCACTTTGCATAAAGGGTTCCTCTTCAGCCTGCTTCACAAAGGCTCCATGCCCATCCCGCGGCGCTGGGCTCTTCTGCACCGCACCGGCACGTGGGACGTGAAAGAGGTCTTAAAACTGGACACACTACAGTGACAAGATGTGGGGCCAGTCCAACCACTGCAACTCGGCTCCTCTGCTGGAGTACCCCTTCTACCAGGCGCCGTCCGGGTGTGTATCTCCCCGGCTTCCCGTGCTGCATGTGCGCTGGCTGGCGATTAAATGTGAGAGTATGTGCGCGCCGCCTGCCACACCTGCCAGAGCTGCTGTCAGACACACGAGTGGCGCATTGTGTGACCGGTTACATCAATCACAGTATCTGTTCCAGCCTCGTCCGCCTACGAGGCTTGGAAACACATGCTGCTGTGCCGTTGTGGTGAGTACTGCAAAAATAACTATTGATGGACAGAATGCAGAACAATGTCATACATTCACCTCAATACAGAGATCTGGGCCTAAATCCATCGTTTTTTTGCTCACCATGCCATTCCAGTTTGGACCCAGCCATATGCAAATCAGTCTTGACCCTGTGCCCAATGGGAACACTCCAGCCCGAACTGCCATCCTAGGACCGGTTTCGGGGTTTCACCCCTCTTCAGCCAGGATAGATTGATTCCAGTGGCATGGAGAGCACAGGACCCATGTCTGGGCATACCCTGCCCACTCAGGGTGACAAATGCAAAAACAACAGTTGATGGACAGAATGCAGAACAATGTCATACATTCACCCTAATACAGAGATCTGGGCCTAAATCCATCGTTTTTTTGCGCACCATACCATTCCAGTTTGGACCCAGCCATATGCATGTCAGTCTTGACCCTGTGCCCAATGGGAACACTCCAGCCCGAACTGGACTGGAAACAAGCATCCTAGGACCGGTTTCGGGGTTTCACCCCTCTTCAACCAGGATAGATTGATTCCAGTGGCATGGAGAGCACAGGACCCACGTCTGGGCATACCCTTCCCACTCGGGGTGACGAATGCAAAAACAACAGTTGATGGACAGAATGCAGAACAATGTCATACATTATCCCCAGTACAGAGATCTGGGCCTAAATCCATTGTTTTTTTACTCACCATGCCATTCCACTTTGAACCCAGCCATATGCAAATTAGTCTTGTCCCTGTGCCTCATGGGAACAGTCCAGCCTGAACTGCCAAGCCAGGTCCTCCCTGGACTGGAAACAAGCATCCTAGGACCGGTTTCGGGGTTTCACCCCTCTTCAGCCAGGATAGCTTGATTCCAGTGGTATGGAGAGCACAGGACCCACGTCTGGGCATACCCTTCCCACTCAGGGTGACAAATGCAAAAACAACAGTTGATGGACAGAATGCAGAACAATTTCATACATTCACCCCAGTACAGAGATATGGGCTTAAATCCATTGTTTTTATGCACACCATGCCATTCCACTTTGAACCCAGCCATATGCAAATCAGTCTTGACCGTGTGCCTCATGTGAACAGTCCAGCCCGAACTGTCAAGCCCAGTCCTCCCTGGACTGGAAACAAGCATCCTAGGCCTGGTTTCGGAGTTTCACCCCTCTTCAGCCAGGATAGCTTGATTCCAGTGGCATGGAGAGCACGGGACCCACGTCTGGGCATACCCTTCCCACTCGGGCTGACAAATGCAAAAACAACAGTTGATGGACAGAATGCAGATCAATGTCATACATTCACCCCAGTACCGAGATCTGGGCCTAAATCCATCGTTTTTTTGCTCACCATGCCATTCCATTTTGAGCCCAGCCATATGCAAATGAGTCTTGACCCTGTGCCTCATGGGAAGAATCTTTGTATTTGTGTTCCATGGCCCAAGGTTACTTTCTCGCCAGTCCTCTGAATGGCCTGGCAAGCATTCCTCCTCCCCTTCAGCCCCTCCACAAAAACGCTAAACCTGCTCTAGGTAAGTGAAAAGAAAATATGTTTGATTTTATATTTTATTTTTAATAAATTCTTCATGTAGCCATTGTCCACTGCCGTTGCGGGCATATCTAATTATTAATAACTGTTTATTTGAAGTCTATGAGATTGAAAGTGTTTTTTTTCCAAATCGTATTGGATGTTGCCAATAAAAATATTATATTGTTTGTTCATACCACAACTAAAACATGTTCATCCCCCCTCCAAACACCTTCTTCATAATCGCCCCTTTCCAAGGTAACCAGGCAAGATCTGCCCACGTAGTCGTTAATTCGAAGGGAAACTAACAAATGTATTTTCTTTATTCTGTGAAGTCATTGATTCAAAACAATCCCGCTGGTGATTCCTCCTTGCTGGCTCTCTCTCGCGGCCGGAGCTGCTGACGCCGCATCTCCTGCCAATCAGAGCGCCAGGAGGCGCTTCATAACCGGGTGCGGGCTACCGCAGCCCGGGTTCTGCTGGTGATTGCTCCCTGCTGGCTCTCTCTCGCCGCCAGAGCCGCTGACGCCGCATCTCCTGCCAATCAGAGCACCAGGAGGCGCTTCAAAACCGGGCGAGGACTCCCACAGTGCGTGACACACGCAGGCGTGCCCAGTCCAAGGGCGGGCCCATCTGCGCCTGTCAGAGGCTGGGCTGGGCCACTCATCTTGGCTCTGGTTGGAAATCTAAGTAAATCCGGCTTCAGGACACTACTTGGCTTCAGGTCAGTGACTTGTTAATCCTTTATATACATACAGTATTGGTGCGCTCATTCCACCCACTGGGCTGTATTTGAATTATTCCGGGACCAGTTGGTACACGGCCTAAGATAAAAGTTGGGGTATTATTGGATTATCTCTCTGGAGCATTTACAGTGATCTCACAGTAACGGTAGCAATTAAGCAGTTGGAAAAATCTTTAAAAATGGGTAAGCGAAACTGTACTGATAAAAAACAACCAGTTCCACTGATACCAAAACCTAAAATCCAACCCACCTCCATCGATAGGATGCTCATGAGAGCAATAGGAGTGGTGGCAACTGAAATTGAGAGGACTGAGAGACGACTATCACTCACTCCAAATTTGGACCCTACATTGATAGATCTGGAAACAGCCCATTGTCTAGCAATACCCCTAGGGCCCTGATCTCCACCGATGACGTGCCTAATGCTGAAATACAAACGGAGGCGATTCCCCTGTGCCAGGAAAACATAAAGCTCAAATCAAGACAGGGACAAAAAAGAAGAAAGTACTAGAAGAACCTATGGGCGATAAAGATAGCAGGGAGGGGTGTTTTTTTAGCAGATCTGAAAGGGATAAGGAACAACCGGCATGGGTTATAGATTTAGTGGTGGATATACATTTTCAAGTAAGGGCCATTGTAAAGGACGAACTGAAAATGTTGATAGAATGGATTGATAAGTTGACGATGCTGCTAGGGACTAGGGCAGGGGTCACAAATGAAAGATAAGGGATTGGAAGCGGACAAGTAATACAGGCTACACACAATATTAGTAAGGCTGCCCCAATCCCATCCCAGAATAGCCCCCTACCCAGCACTGTTAATGTTCAAAAAGGCAGTGTACCGCAACCCCTAGCAGGACAAAATCAACATCCGTCCCTCCACAGAACAGTGGCCGACAGCAAGAAAGTCGACAATGGGAGAGGGTAGGTCTCACAAAAAATATCGAAACTCTTAAAGAAAATAACCCACCGCAGTGTATTAATCTACCGCCAGCGTCAACCCCCTATGTTGTAATTTTGTCAGGCATCCCCGAGCTCCGAAGGGGGCAAAAGGAATCACACTAGGACTTAAAAAATAAATGTATGTTTAGCTTAGTTAATAACAAGCAATTCCGCTATGAGGATGCCTGGAGAAATGTTAACAACCCGTCGAGTAGTTTGGTTGGGCTGGAGACCTAAGGGCTTTACGGGGAGACTGTGCAGTCATTAATTTCAGAAATCCATCAGTCGCCCGAACAATCCTAACAATGGACGACTGGAGACAGGAAGGGACAATAAGAGCCATCCCGCTGGGTTATTTTTATCCCCCACGAGGTCCACAGCATTCTGGAAATGGATGCCAGGGGAGGCCTCTAAATCAAAATTGCAAACAGATATTTTAGGATTCCAACCACCGAGGCAACCACTCTTCTCCATTCCCACAACTAATAGGTTTGGGGCCCTTGAAGGAGTGGGTTCACTTGTATCTAAGGGGTGCAGGGTAAAGGATAATAAACATCAAGTAGGGGTGACCACAGAACAGTGGATGATAGAAGAAGAGGGTGAGTCCAGTGGGAGGCAGAAAGGGACAGAAGCAGGTAATAAGTTAGAACCCGAAGGGGCTATAATTAACAGCCAACCCCACGTCTCCAACTGTGGGTCCTCCCAGAAGTTAGGTTTGTGTATAGGCGAGATTATGCCCCCCTTTCCCCAGAATGTATGACCAATGATAGATGGCAGGATTTATCAAGGCTGCAAGTTATCTCTTGGAACGTGGCTGGCCTTGCCCCCAAGATGGACAGTCCTGACTAGGGGAGCTTCATTGAACAACACAAAATCAGCATGTTCCAAGAAACGTGGGGATCTACTCAAACTAGGTGATGCCATATATACCATTCCAGCGACATCAGGAGGAAAGGGGAGGCCATCGGGGGGGCTGTGCACTTGGGTAGGGACACACCTGGGTTATACATCTACCCAGCTAGAAACAGTCTCAAATGACATACTGTGTGTCCTCCTTAATTTCCCCCCAAGGACTACTGTTGCCCTAATAAACATCTATTCTAGACCAGTTAGCCGCAGTCAAGAGTCGAAGATCATTGACGAGCTAACGACATTCCTTGCTACCATCCCTGACCACTACCTGTTGATTGTAGGGGGGGATTTCAACTGTCAGTATGAGCCCCTAGATGGTTTGAATAGGGACACCCCATGTGAAGAAGATATGCATTGGGCTGTTCCAGACTCAACCTGTCCGTTAGTAAAAGCATGGACTCCCTTGGTACTCCAGATGAATTCTCTGGCACTAAAATATTCATTGAGAGCATGTAATTGGAGAACTAAGTCTGACACCCCTGGTAAGCATACTTTTAACAGAATTGGCCACGACACCTTAATTGATTATTTTTTGGTCAGTATAACCTCATGGCATAGGGTTGCTGATTTTAAGATTGTGCTTCGTCATGATAGTGACCATAATGTGCTAATTTTAGAACTACTCATACTAACCTCTGAGAGTACTAGCAATTTGGCTACATCTGCTGATGGCAGACTGATCATTACCAACTGTAGGAGGAGAGTCCGATGGGCAGACGAGTAAATCTGAAGAAAAGCTAGGCGCCCTGTACCAAACTGTCATCCCCTTTCTCATGAACTCTATTCAATCTGTGTCTGCAGATAATACCCATTCCGAACTACCGAAGGTTGCCCTGAACCATACAAAGCTAACAGCCATTATGGCTGACTTTTTCTTTCCAATAAAAAAGCTACTAATAAAAGAATACCCCGTCATCCATGGTTTAATGGAAACTGTCGAAAGGCCAAAAAAGCTTTGGTCTCTGCCATTAAGACTAAAAATAGATCATTGATTAAAATCCGCAGAATGGCCTACCGAACAAGTACTGTGGATGCAAAAAAACAGTGTGAAAGGTAAAAGTGGGAAACCCTCAGAAGCTCTCTGGGAACCCATGACATGAAAATCTTTTGGAATGTGGTGAACAAGGGTAGCCCTGAAGGTAAATCGACAATAGAGCCAAACCTAGGGGCAAACATGTGGAGGGATCACTTTGAGTTCCTCTACTCAAGAGCTAAGCCAGGGGCTAGTGCAATAAATGCTATATGTCACCATCTGCAGGCAGACTGCTCTAATGTAAACAAGAATAGCCCTAGAGCGGTGAATTATACCCCGATGATAACCCTCACAGGGGTAACTGGCGCCCTAAGCCAAATTGCGCCTGGTAAGGCACCAGGGCTAGACAAGATCCCCAGGGATTTGTTCTGAAGTGAACCAACTATTTGGGCTCCGTGTTTTGGGGTTTTATTTAACCCCTTCGATACGAGTGACGGAGCGGTTCCGTCATGCGCGTCGGTTGCGCTGTGCGCATGACGGAACCGCTCCGTCACGGCCCCGCCCGCGCACGGCACCTTCAGCACGGCGCGGTAATCCGCGCCGCACTGAAGGGCTTAATGCTGTTATGCAAGGTATGGCAATTCCTACCAGTTGGGTTGGGGCCGAAATGATTCCATTTTTTAAAAAGTGTTCCCTGATGCTGCCTACAAATTATAGGCCCATAATGCATAAGCCTTATTGACAGTAGTCAAAAAATCTTTGCACGCATATTGTTATATTGTTTGCAGAGCTGGATGGAGGAACATAAAGTCCTCAGCCCTTTCCAAGCAGGGTTCAGAGAAAAAATGTCCACTCTAGACCAGATTTTCAGGCTGCAATTATTACACTGGAAGACCGTGTGAATAGAGGGAGGCAGCCTCTATTTAATTTTTGTAGACCTGAAATCTGCATTCGACCTGGTCCCAAGAGAAAAGTTGTGGGCAGTCCTGCTAGAGATGGGGGTTCCACCATATTTTTGTCAAGTAATAAATCGGCTGCACAAAGGAAATTATGCACAGATAAAACTTGGCAAACTTGGGGAACTCACTACACCTATCCCTGTAGACAGAGGAGTACGCCAGGGCTTCGTCCTCGCCCCAACCCTTTTTAGTCTTTTTATCAATGGGTTTGTTGAATTTTTAAACTCTGAGAAAGATCTAGACGCACCGAAGTTGGCAGCACTTAATATCCCGGCCATGATGTTTGCTGATGATACCCTGTTATTATCTAGAACCCCAATGGGTATACAGAGGGTTTTAAATAAATTGTAATGCCTTCTGTAAAGAAAGGGGGCTTGAGATTAATCTGAAAAAAACAAATGTATGGTATTTAACTAAAAAAAAAGTACCCGACCAAACCCATGTTTTTGCAGGTAGACCATGAGAGAGGGTCTTTGATTACCCTGGTATTACTATTACTGAAAAAATGGACTTGGGAGCACAGATTAAAAAAACAAGCATGAAGTTAGTGCAAACAACAGGGGTTTGTCCAAGGTGTTTTGCAACTCTAGCCACAAACCTGTGGGCCCAGCAGTAGAGCTATATAGGGCCCAAGCTAGAGGTGCTGCCCTATATGGAGCTGAAATTTGGGGGCACAACCGCACTGATAACCTAACACAAACACAACATCTTTTTGTTAGACAATTGTTTGGTCTTCCCCGCAGCACCCCACTTATCCCACTATGATTAGACCTGGGGGTTAGGTCAACTGCGGATGAAGTATCTCTGAGACCCCTTCTATTCTGGAGGCGCCTGTGGGTTACTCCAGAATTGTTTGAGTACAGGGAAGAACTCAGAGAGGTGTTGAATCTACCAGGGGCATGGAGACTACCATGGTTTACATATGTCAGGAATACCCTTACACTCATGGGTCTGGGTAATCTTTGGGATAATACAGAAATTAAATGCCTTACAGTCTCAAGGGAAGAGCTAAAGGGTCGTTACTGGGAGCATAAATTGACCCAGCTACAGGGGAACCATTCAATGGGGAAACTCACTGCGGCGTTTATGGAAATTAAAGATCAGTACATATTAGAGCCGGCACTTAATTATATCAAGCCGGCTGCCGCAAGAAAGCTCTATCTTCAGTTCAGGCACGTGGTACTGCCACTGCGTGCTTTTACGAATAAATGGGTGGGCCAACAAATGTTGGGTTGCCCGGCATGCAACTGTGCAGAAGAATATGAAAGCCATGTGTTCTTTGTCTGTACTGGCTATAAAAAAGCAAGAAAACGATGGCTGGTCCAGATATGCAGAAATCTAGGAACCAGGCAATGCTCAGAGGTCTTTAGGCGACTGAAATACAATGCCAGCCTCCTCATAGCTTACTCGGTGGCAGGCTTCTTATTTTCCATGTTGTGTACTGAACGAGCTTTTTTAAAAATGCCCCCCAAAGATGGTGATTAAATAGGTGTATACCTTGTCCCGCTTTTTAACTGATGGAATTTTAGATGGATTTTATGCCTATCTTAACAGTATTTTAATCTTGTATCATGTTTAAGGTATACAATCTTAGGTTTTAAGACAATCAAGAACCAGGCCTGGTGTTTAACGGTCTACAATAATGGTTTTTTATCTCTCTCCCTAAAGTAAACTGTAATTATATGACTCTTTTATCCATATTTAAGGTTCTGCAAATCTTTCATTATATTTTTGCACAAGCACTTTAAAGTAACCAGTTATGCTGCTAATAATTGCCTTAATGATTAATACAAGTATTGTATATAATTACATGCATTATCGATTGTGAGTTGATATGTGTTACATTAAGTGCAGACAAACATCTTGTCATTATAATCTGAACCTAAGTATTGTATATATAGGTAACTGCAGATTGTGATATCAGGACTGACCGAAAATTAGATCTGTGTAGGCAACACTATGTATTTAGGTATAATGTTACTTGATGTCTGTATACCCTTTTTAATTGTTCTTAACTTACATGAGATGTTGGATTCTGTTTAAAATGCTTTTATGATCATACTGATCGAAATAAAGATTTACAAAATGTAAAAGAAAAAAAAACACATAACGAGCGTAGTTATGAGATGTTTGCTTGACGTAGAACTCAAAACCTCAGTTAGAAAAAGACCACAAAGGTTTGTTGGACCCTCTCTTAGCACCTGCATGGGTATCCAAGAGAAAGCTCTGGTGAGTAGAAGGGGGTGGGTGGGAGGGTTATTGCTAGTGCAAACAAGGCTTGTTTTCTTGCCTTTTATTAGGGTAACATAAAAGTGATGGTAAAGAGCCGAGCCTTTCATAGCCCCATAGCTGAGCTGCGTGTGCAGAGATGGAGCGCGAGCAGGGTGTAGCGCATGGGCTCGGAATGGGGTTGTTTGTGTATAGTGTCTGCCTGGTCTGCTGTGCGCGATCGGAGTTGGTAATCATCGAGACATCTATTTAGGTGTATCCCTGTACCTGTGTTGTGTTAAGTGTGAGGGTTCTAGCCTGCTTGTTATCAGTGTGATTTGTGGTAGGTATAACTATGGTGCTTCGCGGGTTTCAGGCGAGAGCTGTTCTGTTTATTTTGTGTGTGATCAGTCAATCGGTCGTTTGTGTATCCTTTTTGTTGCATATGATCTGTGCTGTGGGTGACCTCTGCCTGTATATTTGTTATTTGTATGAGTATGTGGCATCTGTAGTGTAAGCTGCGCGGTGATTTGTTGTGTGTGGAATGTGTTTTGTGTGCCATTTATGGTGTCTGGAACATCCACCCCAGAGTCTAATTTGTGTGTTTGAACTGTGCTTTACCCACCATAAGCTTCATGTTGTCTGTTTTCTCTGGTTTAGTGCATGTGTTACGTGCGGTGCATGTGATTGTAAAGTTGGGCATATTCTTGGCAGGAGCTGTGTTGTAAGAATACTCTCTCACGCCTTGTACGTTGCAAGGGTTAACTTTATTTAGATCATTGCCACCGGGAGCGCCGGAGCGGTGCTCTGCTTCTCTCGGGAGTCAGCGCGCCAATGCTAGAACATGGCCGCCGCTGGAATTCCGTTGACGTCACACGCAGTGTGCGTCAACGAACTAGACCGCTACACCACATCTCCCCCCCTTAACAACAACCCCAAAGAAATTGTACAGTCTTACTTGCTGTCCATAACAAAATCTCCAAACCTCCTGGGCAGATTGACTCTTCTGCCACACCGTGTCCGACTACTGAGACCGCCAGTACTCGGAGTGGAAACATTATGTCCCAGATCGGGTGCTTCTCCACCGTCCATGCGTCCTGCTTCCACCCCTCCTTCCAGATCTATTCTCTCTTGGGTGCTGAACGCCTGTTCTCTCATCTCCTCTCTCGCTCCTTGCGATGGTCCCGGTGGTGGACTGCTCCCGACCTCCTTGGGACTCTCCGTGTTCCCTTCTTTCCTCGGCAAGGTGTTAACTGTCAAGGTGTTAGCTGTCTTTTCTATGGTGTTACTCCCACTTGCTGGAGTACATCTTGCCATTCAATCTTGTGACCATATGCTCCCGTCGCTGAGGAGAGCTGACCTGGAATATGGTTCCATCACTCGAAGAGGGGGTGTGAATTTACTATCTCCTTTCTTCCTCTGTGTAGGTAACTTGATTCTCACCCATTCGCTCTTCTCGAGTGTGACATCTTTGGTGTTGTGCTTAGCATCGTAGTGCTCTGAGTACACTGTTTGGGCTTTCTCTAAATTCTTGCGTACCACTGCTGGGGACCAGTGGCTCTGCACCGTGAGACGTTTCCATGCCACAATATCCTTAGTGAATGGTTCCCTTCCTCTTAGGATTCTGAATGGACTGTACCCCGTGGTGGTAGGTGTTATCCGATAGGCCCACATCAGTCGTTTCAGTTCTTTCTCCCAGTTTATGCCTTGTCTGATCGCCGCCTGGACAGATCCCATGATCACCCAGTTAAATCTCTCCTCTAATCCGTTTCCTGCCGGGTGGTATGTAGGTGTATGTCGTACAGCGATGCCGTTCCTTTCCATGAAGGTTTCCCATTTACTTGATGTGAATTGCGGGCCCTTGTCACTCAAAATCCCTTTGGGGATCCCTTCTCTTATAAAGATGTCTGTTAAGAATGCCAGTACTGTTTCGGTTTCGGTGTTGTCAGCCACGTCAATCTCTGGCCACTTGGAGTAGCGATCTATGACAACCGTGATATATTTCTGAGTGCCCTGCAGGTCTTGTATGGGTCCCAGGATGTCAATGGAAATCTCTTCCCACGGGTTTTCCGGACAGTCGTATCTTCCTAGGGGCGGGCGTAATAATTTCTGGGTCTTGTCCGCATTGCTGCACTGTTCGCACGCCCTTACATATCTCTCTATCATCATGTCCATCCCGGGCCACCAGTAGTCTTCCTTAGCTCTCCATTTTGTTTTTACGATCCCCAAGTGTCCTTCGTGCGTGATGGATACGATACGGTTTCTCAGGGAGTAAGGAGGGACGACTTTGGTGCCCCTTAACAAGAACCATGGTTTGTCCCCTATTGACAGCTCTTCTCGGACTTCCCAGTACTGTTTCAATTCTTCCTCCAACAACCTCTTGTCCGGCCATCCGTTAGTCACATATGCTTTTACTGCACTTAGTTTTGCGTCCTTGTCGTATTCGGATTCCCACTCCTGGGCGCTTATGGCTCTTTCTGGGTCTCCTGTGAAAGCAACTGCGTACTCCACCCATCCTCCTTCTTCTTGGTCCTCAGCATTTTCTTTGGATGCAGCCCTACTCAGGAAGTCCGCTACTTTGTTCTTGTGTCCTGGTAGGTACTCCACGTCATATACATAATCCAGTAGCCTCAGTGTCATTTTGGCAATCCACGGTGTAGCATGCTCGTGCCCGCATGATGTGAGGATTTCACCAAGGGTTTATGTTCTGTGCGCAGAAGGAACTTTCCACCCCACAGGCATTGCCGGAATCTCTCCATTGCCCACACTGCCGCTAGCATCTCCTTCTCTATGACACTGAATTTTTGTTCGTTGGGGGCCAATGCTCTGGAAGCGAAGCTTATCGTGGTGATTACCCCTTCTGTGGACTGTTGTGTGAGCACTGCCCCTAATCCTCGGTCACTAGCATCAGTGGTTAACACGGTCTGCGCATCTGGGTCGAACCTGTGTATAGGTACGTTTCATGTCCACAAATTCCTGTTGATCCCTTTCCGACCATTGGAACGTAGATTTGTCCTTCAGTAGTAATCGCATATTATGGGTCTTGGATGCAAAGTGTGGAACGAATTTACTATAAAACTCTGCCATCCCCAGGAAAGTTCTGATGTCCTCCCTGGTCTTAGGTGTAGGGGCGTCCCTGATCGCTGCGACATTGGATGCTTTCGGCTCGATACCGTGCTGCCTTATCTCGTGCCCCAAATACGTGACCCTGTTCACTCCAAACTTACATTTGTCCCATTGGGCGGTGAGCCCGTTTTGCATCAATATGGTTAGTACCTCCTTTAACTTCATGTTGTGGTCCGCCTTGGATGTTCCCATCACCAATATGTCATCCTGGAAATATTGGATGCCTTCTTTCTTGTGGAACAACCGGTGCATCAGTTTTTGAAAAACAGCGGATTTGTAGCAACCGAACGGTGTGATAAACGAGGTAATGTGGTTGCAGGATCTATGTAATGCAATCTGGTGGTAAGCAGATGTCAGATCGATGGTGGCGAACCATTTTGCTCCCTGGGTTTTGGCTAGCATTTCGTTGATCCTGGGAAGCGGGAACTTGTCCACCACGATGTTTTTGTTAAGTTCTCTTAGGTCGACACACAACCTCACCTTCCCATTAGGTTTCTGCGCTACCACCAAGGGCGCCAACCATTCCTCATTGTCGATCGCCTCTATCACTCCGTTATCTTCCAGTCTCTGCAACTCTTCCTGGACCACTGTCCTGGTCCGGAACGGGATGTTACGTGCTTTGTGGGACACCGATCGTGCCCCCTCTCTCAGATGAATTCTATGCGGGAACTTTGCCATGCGACCTATGGAGTCTCTGAAGACTTCCGGAAACTCTTCTTTCCATCGCTGTGCTTCATATTCTGGTCCCTCTTCAGTCATGAGGACTTGCGTGTATCCTCCTGGGTTTAACTTCATTCCCAGGGCTCCTTGATCTTTCCATCCCAGTACCGAAGGTCCTTTTTCGGCCACATATAGTTTTCCATCGCATGTTCTGGCCTTGAACTCAAAGAACAAGGGACAAAATCCCACCATGGGGATAGGCTCTCCAGTAAATGTCACTGGGTGGATGTCTGTGGGCCTTAGGTGATAACTTGATCTCGTTACAAACTCCTTCTCCCATATTTTCCTCTGGATAATCATGTAGGGTGACCCCGAATCAGCTACCATGGTCACCTGTACTCCTCCAATCGTCATCTCACATTTTGGCTTCTTGTCGGTGGTACACTATATGCTGAGGACCTGCTCTTCCACTATCAAGATCCCGTCTTCATCTTCCTTGTCCTCTTCTTTGTCCTCCTTGTGCAGCTCTTGTGCCACATACTTTACTTCGCTTCTAGGGGACTTCCTCCTGCACACTTTCTCATAGTGTCCTAATAGTCCACAGTATGAGCATTTGGCTCCAAATGCGGGGCAATCGTTGTCGTTGGCGGCATGAGTGCCGCTGCCGCATCTATAGCAGGTATTCCTACTCCAATTCTGTTGTCCTTGTGGTCTTGAGGTTCTTGTATTGTACTTTTTGTAGTTCCGCGCCCCTTGCTGTCCTGGTGGTTGTTTATTGTCATGTGTCTTCCTGTCCGCTACTTTGCACACTGCTTGCCCTTGACTGCTTTCGTGCTTAGCAGCTTCCGCGCACCTCTTGGTCAACTCCGCCTTTTTTACTAAGGCCACCACTTCCTTCAAGGGTGCATCACCATTGATCCACAGCTTCTCTTGTATGGAGGAATTCACCGTGTGCATGATAATTTGATCCCTTATCAATTCTTCCTGTAAGGTTCCAAATTTGCACGTTATGGCTAATTTTTGTAACGCCGCCACGTACTCATCGACTGATTCCCCTTTGTCTTGCTTCCTGTGGTAGAAGTTATACCGATCTATCGCTGTGCATACCACCAGGCGGTAGTGGGCTTCAAGGTCTTCAAGTGTGTGTTGGAACACGTCTATATCCGTCGCTATTCTGTCCTTCTTCACCAGGTTTCGGTACACTCTTTGTTCCGCCGGGCCCAAATGATGGAGGAGGATTTTCTTCCGCTGGGCACTCGAAAACTCTGCTTCTCCCTCCTCTTCCAGCGCCGAGAGGTAATTCAGGAAGTACTGTTTCCAGTCCTCCCACGGCATCTCGGGTTCGCCTGCCTTTGCCAGGAATGGCACTGGGTTGATGTCTGTGGGCCTTAGGTGATAACTTGTTCTCATTACGAACTCCTTCTCCCATATTTTCCTCTGGATAATCGTGTAGGGTGACCCCGAATCAGCTACCATAAACAATATCTTGGTTTGATATAGCGCTTCAAGCTCACTTCTGTGGTTTCACGGGCTATGAATGGTATGTAGTGTGCTGTGCTTTCAGTGGCACGCGTTAGCTGAAATGCAGGAGTTGTGGGTGATCCGTGCGATCTGTGATGCCTGTTGCCCGTATAACTTTCTTGTGATATGTGTTATGTGAGTTATCTGTAGTGTGTCATTGTATGTCTGTGGCGTGTGGTCACTGGTCTATAGTGTGCTGTGCATGTGTGCGCATTTTGGATTGTGCTTTCTGAATTGTGTCGAGACGTGTTAAGGAAAGATCGATGGGGACCCCATCGGGGCCCTGGGCCCTCCGCCATTGTATTTCCCTAGCCCAGATTTTATCCCATCGAGAGTGAAGATTAGATGCTCCGTTAAGAGAAGAATCATTGTGGCATTTTCTGTGGGTATGGTGTCTGTCGATCCAAATACCTGTTCAATATGGGCCACCCACGCTTCTTGAGTATCCAACATGGGATCTGCCTAATATTTTTTTTAAAGGGGTGTTAATTACCTTCCAGAAGTCACCACTGTTTTTGCTGGATTCTGCAATTTCTAAGTTTTCCCATGCTTCTTCCCTCAAAGCTCTTTCCCTTGGCTTTCTTGCTTCTAGGTAAATTTTCCATAGGGAAGAAATAAGGGCGCTATTTCGGGGTCTTGCTTTAAGTGCTATAGGCAGTGCTTTTAAAGATTGTGTACACGAGTGATCAAACCAATGAATTAAGGGAGCTTCATCTTTTGTTTGGGACAAATCAGGGCCTTTTTTACTTCACCCAGGAGGTTAAAAAATAGGGTATAATTATGTCAGGAGAACTATCAGGGTCCAGGCAATTTAATATATTATCCTTACTGTTGGTATAATTATCAGAATTAATTTGGATTTATCGGTTTGAGACCATTTTAATTGATAGCCGTTTTTCCTGGCCAATATTGGTTTCTGGATTTTTTGTCTGGACGTAATATTACGAGAGGCCATTGTCAGATTTGTAAGATAGAGTCCACCAGGGGAAGGAGTACGAAAACAGCAGTGTGGCCCCCTCTCCTTTCAATGATGGACAGTGTGTCTCTACAATTGTACATTGAAAAATGATCTGAAACCCTTGATGGAGGAGAATGCATCGTTGATTTATTGCACCCAATAATTTCTGCAGTGACTGTCCAAGTGGGTTCTTCCTTGTCATCTCCTGGTCTGACTGCACAGTTCACTATTCTCCCTTTTAATTGCTACTGTATTTGCAAAGGTGCTAAATTCTCTAGAAGCTTCGGCTGTTTGGCCTGTCCCTTACACATTAGTAGTAAGCAACAGTGCTGCCTCTGGGTTAGTTGGCCACAAGTTGCTAACCCCCTGCTGTGCACAATCAAAGCCCATGCTCAGTGTGCGACTTGGCTGCCTGTGGGGATTTGCCACAGGGCTTGGGTGCAGGTCTGGCCCTGGGGACAACCATCTGCCCTGCGCGACCCAAGGCAGTGTGCGACGGAGGGTTGTCTTTACGTATGGTAGTAAAATATTACCGTATGTTAAAATAAGCATAACATTTCACTGGGGAAAAAAACAAAGATTAACGTTCCATTATAGTTAGGTGTAAAAAAAAGATCTGTTTTTGTTTTAAAAAAAACCTTAGCAATTCACTGAAAAAAACAAAGGTTAAAGTAACGTTATAGTTAGGTGAATATGTCAGTGACGACATAAAGATTTTACAAAAAAAACACAGAAATTCACCAGTTACATTAGGCAGAGCTAACTATATTTTGTGCCTCTACCCTGCACTGTTTATGACTTCACATATTACATCACTCATTATATGTTCTGTGACATCACTTGTTAGACTTGGCTTTTTCAGCGGGTTTACCCCCAGACTTTTTGCTTCTTGGCCACCTGTTTTTTACCCTGCTTTTGTTGATTTTAGGATTCTGGGCACTTTACCACTGCTATTCAGTGCTGCTAAAGTGCATATGCTCTCCTGTTGTAAATTGTTATTATGGATTGGTGTTTCCTTTATTTTATTTATTTATAAAGTTGTATATAGCGTGAACAACATCCCGAGGGATAGCAGAGCGCTTCACAAGTAAGGGAGGGAAGGTAATCATGGATGTACAGGCGTCAATAAACATATCAAACGAAACTGTTACAAAAGGGTGCATCAAAGAACATCCAAAAAGCTAATGAATAGCGAAACTGGGAGGGGAAGGAATGATCAATTAAGGAAATATAGCAAATCCACTAAGGGCTTGAAGGTGTAAGACCAGTATCTTAAAGCAGACGATACAACCCCATTTAAGGTAAGAACTTGTTCATAAGGAATCTTTTTACTTTCAATTTGAAAGCAACCGTGGAGGAGATTCTGCGTACGTCAGGTGGGAGAGAGTTCCAGATCCTCGGGGCAGAGCCAGAGACAGCTCTTTGACATGTTCTATTTTTGCGAAAGATCTGTGGTTTCAGGAGGAAGGAGTTAGCACTTCTTGAGGGTCTACCACCTCCAGATAGTTGTAGCTTTTACACTAGATACCTGGGGGTCTTGAAATGGAGGGCTTTGTGAGACAGGCAGGTAATCTTTAGCTGTATTGTTGCTTCAAAAGGCAGCCAATTTAGGGATTTTAAGACTGGGGAAATGTGCGCATTTATGTTTCTGCCTGAAGTCAGTCTGGCCGCAGCATTAAATGAAGCCCTTAGTGGGGCCAAGAGATATTCAGGGAGGCCACAGAGCGTAGCACTGCCATAGTCTAGCCTCGGCAAAACAAGCACTTGGACCACCTGTTTGAAGATAGCTTCTGGAAGGAATGGTTTGAGGTTCCTGCGTAACCTCATCAAGTGATTCACTCCCTTGCACACCTTGCTAATATGATTCTTCATATTTAGATGCTTGTCCAGGGTGATTCCGAGAGATTTGTCTGAGTCAATAATGTGGGGGGAGCAGTTGAAGGCAGTGAGAGGGTTCATCCAGAGGTCTAACTTGGGGGTGTGATTTGGAGGAGAAATGAGAAGGAATTCAGTTTTGGAAGTGTTGAGTAGGTGATTCTCGTTTAACCAATTTTAAGTATTCGTGAGAGTAGTGTTAAGTGATATAAGATTTTCCGGGGAGGAGATTTTCAGGTAGAGTTGCGTGTTATCCACGAACATATGGAAGAGAATGTTTGATGAATTGAGTGCATTAGCTAGTGGTTCCAAGAATAAGTCGAAGAGTATGGGAGATAAGGCGGACCCTTGTTGGACCCCCATGGATACTGGCGTGGGCTCGGATAGAGAGTGGTTCACTTTTAGTCTTTGGGATCTGTGATGGAAAAAGGACAAGCACCATTGCAACACCAGACCAGAGAGGCCCTTCCTGTGCTCCAAAATAGATAAGAGGTTGTCGTGATTTACAGTGTCAAACGCAGCGGAAAGGTCAAGGAGGATTAGGAGGCAAGATGCATTTTGGTCGAGCATTTTTAAAATGTCATCCATAACCTGAATGAGAGCCGATTCGGCGCTGTGCCCACTCTGAAAGCCAGATTGGTGTTGGTCTAGGAGTTGGAAATTCTCAACGTGAGCGCAGAGTTGTGATTGGATGCCTTTTTCATGGAGTTTGGCCAGAGTAGTGATGTTGGAGATAGGACAGAAGTTGTTAAGGTTGGTACTATCAGCATTAGGTTTTTTTAGTTTAGGTGAAACCTGAGCTGCTTTTAGGCAATCAGGGATCCTACGTTGAGTCAATGAAGCATTGATAATCTTTGTCCAAAGGGGGATGACGACTTCCTTGATTTCTTTGAAGGCGGAAGGTGGCAACGGGTCGCTAAAATGATTGGATGGGTTGCTACTCTGAAGAATCGAGCCACTGCCTGCAAAGCGACATGAGGGCACCGCACGCTGCACAGCTACATTTCACATCACCACTGCGATAGTTGCCACGACCGGCCGCACCAACATCTTGGCTGCAACACGAAAGGTACTGTTTATTAGTCTGTTGACGCACCTGACGACGCAGTCAGCAGGAACTGTTGGATTCTGTTGTTTTCGGTATTGCGGGAGCACCAGCCAGAGCTACCAGCCTTAAGGTTCTGTAATTTTAAGGATATCTTTCAAAATATACATTTTTAAGTATTGTATGTTGGATTCTTATCGTTTTGGTCTTGTTTTGTATATATAAAAGTATTGGATATTTTTCTAAACTGGTGTGGTGTGCTCTTGTAGTGTTCTCACTGTTTTACTGTTGGTTATGTGCAAATGCTTTACACACTGCCTCTGAGATATACCTGACTGCTCGTGCCAAGCAACCGAGGGGGTGAGCAGGGGTTATTTTAGTAGTGTTACTCCCTTACCCTGACTAGGAAGAAGGGTCCTACTTGGACAAAGGTATCTACCTCTGCCAACTAGAGATCCCCATTTCTAACATAATTTATGACATTACTGTTGGCATCTTAACTGACGTCATTAATGACATTCCTGAAGACATCAAGCAAGCATCTTTTGTAAACATTACTCTATAAACTAGTATGGCATTAGAGGCCTGAAAGTGAGTACAAATTATTCAATGTATACAGAAGGAGCATACAATTATTATAATTTTCTCCACAAATAGTTCCATGCTAATCTCGCTCGCTTCGGCGGCACACATACTAAAATTTGAACGAAACAGAGAAGATTAGCATGGAACTATTTGTGGAGAAAATTATAATAATTGTCTATATACATTGAATCTTTGTCAGATGACCTTTGGGCGTTGGATCATTAGAAGTGAGCATTAAAAGTTGTTCTGAATATTCACCCCAGAAATAATCACTTAGAATACTCACCTGTGTACCCGAGTTCCGACCCTCACCACTCTTACATGTTGGTGAGTACAAATTAGCTCAGAATAATATGAAGCATCATTAATGCCTTCACCCATGCAACTCCCTTAGATAAAGGAAGATGTCAGCAGCCAGCATTTAATGCACTGAGCCATCTTGGCAGTTGGCATAGCTGAGAAGCTGTGGTTGATGCTCTTGCACCCAGTGAGTGGTACAGAGATCTGAGAAGACTTTGGACAGCATTACCAGCAGCCCCTCCAAAGACTTGCTGCTCTCTACTGATGAAGAAATAAACCCAGAAACACATGTTCAGAGATATACAGCCCAGGCTGCACCAACAAGGGTGCAAAACAAATGGCTACCACTGAAGAAAGCATTATCATGCTCTGCATGTACCATAATGCATTGGGGAAAACAGTGGGACGTGAGGCAGTGTGCTTCCACACTCCTCTTGTTTGAAAAAGCTCCCTTGAGCTAATGAGCTGGCGAGCTCTGGTTGATGCACCTGCGCCCAGTGAGTGGCACAGAGACCTGAGAAGACTTTGGGCAGCATTTTCAGCACCCCCCCAAAAGATGTGCCACTCTCTACTGATGGAGGACTAAATCCAGAAACACGTATCTAGAGATATACAGCAGTGGTTGCACCAACAAGGGTGACAAATTAAAGACTACCACTGAAGTAATAATTATCATGCACTGCAATTACCATAATGCATTGGGGCCAATTGAGTGCTCGCACACCCTCACTAACTGGAAAAAATTATATTATGAGGCCTCCAGGACTCTATTCAAAAGATGACAGAGGCAGTAATTTGGGAACCCTGCCACAAATAATAATTCAATGAAAGGCCTCAGCCTTTCTGCGGAAAGGTTTGTATGACAATATCACGTACCAAAAATACTTTACACATTTAGCATGATAAAAATATTGAGTGCTATAATATTGTGAAACCAAGTATAGAAAGCTAAGTTTAGATTTACTCTTTTTAATTCCAGGTCTATCTACCTTGGATGTCTCGAATAATACTCGTGCAAAATACTTTTTTTAATCATATTTATCTGAACTTCTTATCGCCCGGGAAGATATGTTATTTTCAGGATGTTAATGAATGTGTATGTTTTAATGCAAATAGGACCTGGAAATAAAACAGGACATGAGGAGGTAACAAAGACAATAGCGTATTAAGCTGGTTCTCCTCAAATACTCAGATATTATATCACGACCCGTGGATTTAGGCTCTAAATCATTGTAGTGGATTTAGATCTATAAAAGGTGTGTAGCACCAAATGTACACAATTGTCCAGTTCCTTTCAGGTGTTCTATAAAGCCACTATAGTACATGGTAAAATTACTATACGTAAATGATCTCTCCCTACACTCTCAAGCACTGTTTAAGTATTTTAGGCATTTTTTTATTTTGGAACTTTTTAAAGTGAATTTATTAGGCAGAAAGCAGCTTTTCATTACACGAAGACCCCATGTGAAGGATTTTACCGCCATCCACAATAAACATTCTCCCAGACTTGCATTCTAACAATATATCTGATTTGCTTGAATTTCTTAGTTTCTTTCTATGTTTCTTTTTCTTTCTTCTCTATATTTAAATTCATGTTCTTTCAAACTTAATTTCTCCATGCAGTGTTCCACTTAATCTTACTTAGTTTCCCTACTCATTTTGAATTTCCTTCAAGTTTTCTGTCTTTGTCATCCTTTGACATGTGTATCTCTTTATATGCAAATGTTCATCCCCTTTTTTCTTCACTGTTGTTTTCCTGACCTATTTCATTCCTTGGCGATGTGTCACACCGGTGGAATACAATGTTTTACTATTCCGGGTGCTTCTAGGAAACCTCGCCCACAGAAAGACATTTACCCTCCCTGCTCATCACTGTCTGTCTTATAAAAGGACATGAGCAGCCTTTAAATTCCAAAGAAGTCTTGGAAGGTCTCTCGTTGTTGCACCTCGAAGAACTGAGCTTGAAACCACAGGTGAGGAAGGTCTGTATATGTATTTTTTACAATGGCATCTACAATTCGGAGCTTTCCTGAGAGATAACTTCCTAGTCTCACCATCAGCCTGACTAACAAAGACCACAAATAGGGAGCTCTCTGAAGGGTATTGGGCATTAAGTCCATAAACAGCACTGTGTGATAGGAACAGAGATTTTAAACAGTAATTAAAACACTTTTGTTGAGCCATGCTGTGGCTTGGGATGTACTGATGACATCTCAAGGATTTCCAATGTTCGCAATGTTCATCCCGTTGTAATGTTCGAAGGGAACTAATGTGGGATTTGAGGGACCAATGAGCACAATGTAAATGTATGCAAGGTGCCAGGTCCATCAGTGTCATTCTAATGGTTTTGGGGGCCCAGGTCTAGAAAAATTTCAGGGGCCCCTGTTTGGAATAACATTGAATTGTATTACCCATTTTTTGGTAATGCAAGCCCTATATTGCCTAACAATAGTGAATTATACATTAGGCTGAAATAAACCCTCTGGCATCACAGTGTTCAAGGATGCACTAGAACTACACAAGATTCCAAGATGTTAGTAAAATGATGTTCACCTCTATTTAATAAATGGTTACGTTTATTTTTCCGTCCAATTGTGACAACTGAACTCAAAGCAGCAGCAAACCAAGTTAAAACTACCTTCCCTAGTCATTTGACATTCTCCTTTCAGATGGTATTGTTTGGCAGTAGTGTGTTTACCTATTGTGGGGCAGCTGCGCTCTTTACGTAATGTGGGGCAGCAGTTTCCTTTACCTATTGTGGGGTAGCTGTTTCCTTTACCTTTTGTAGGGCAGCTGCGCTCCTTACATATTGTGGGCGGCTGCATTCTTTACCTATTGTGGGGCAGCTGCATTCTTTACCTATTGTGGGGCAGCTGCATTCTTTACCTATTGTGGGGCAGCTGCATTCTTTACCTATTGTGGGGCAGCTGTTTCCTTTGCCTTTTGTGGGGCAGCTGCGCTCCTTACATATTGTGGGCGGCTGCATTCTTTACCTATTGTGGGGCAGCTGTTTCCTTTTCTTTTTGTGGGGCAGCTGCGCTCCTTACATATTGTGGGCGGCTGCATTCTTTACCTATTGTGGGGCAGCTGTTTCCTTTGCCTTTTGTGGGGCAGCTGCGCTCCTTACATATTGTGGGCGGCTGCATTCTTTACCTATTGTGGGGCAGCTGTTTCCTTTACCTATTGTGGGGCAGCTGTGTTATTTACCTATTTTAGAGCTGCGTTCTTTACTTATTGTGCAACAGCTGAGTTCATTCCCTTTTGTCGGGCAGTTGCGTTCTTTACCTATTGTGGGGCAGCTTTGCTCTTTATCTCAAGTGCTGCAGCTGCAGCTTTTACCTATTGTGGGGCAGCTGCTTTCTTTACGGATTGTGAGCAGCTATGTTCTTTACATATTGTGGGCAGCTGCATTCTTTACGTATTGTGGGCAGCTGTGTTCTTTACGTATTGTGGGCAGCTGTGTTCTTTACGTATTGTGGGCAGCTGCATTCCTTAGGTATTGTGGGCAGCTGTGTTCTTTACGTATTGTGGGCAGCTGCATTCCTTAGGTATTGTGGGCAGCTGTGATTTTCAACTATTGTGCGGCAGCTGCGTTCTGTACCTATTGTGGGGCATCTCAATCAATCAAGCAGCATTTGCAAAGTGCAACACTGCCCCCCCCTAGGGGTATCTGGGCGCTGTGTCTCCATCGAAGAGCCAGGTCTTAAGTCTCTTTCTGAAGTCTGCCAGAAAGAGGGTTGTGCGGAGCTGGAGTGGTAGGTTGTTCCTGGTCTTGGCTGCGATGTGAGAGAAGGAGCGGCCACTGCTGCGGCAGCGACAGATGATGGGGTGTGTGCGAGGGTGAGTGAAGAGGAGCGCAGGTGTCTGAGCTTTGGTGGAAGTTGAGTTAATGGTTGATATAGGCAGGTCTTAGGTCATGGAGGGTTTTGTAGGCATGCGTGAAGATCTAGAACTGCATCTCTTCTGGATGGGGGCCAGTAGAGGTCTCTCAGGTGGAGGGTGGTGTGGGTTTGTTTGGGGAGGTCCAGAATGATTCTGGTTGCAGCATACTGTACAGTGCTTAATTTGTAAAATATTAAGTGCCGGGGAACAAAGTTTTGCTCAGAAGCCGCTACCATTACTGCAGAACGTTGTGGTGCCAAAGACTAAGACCGGGTAGGCTTGAGATCCCTTCATGCAGATTTAAACCACCACCAGACACTCCGTGCCCCTCTCTCTCACTCTTGCACGTTCTTTGTCGTCTCTGCTTCCACCCTTTATCACTGTTCCATCTTTTTCTTTGTCACCCCTTTTGTGTTTTTCTCTCTCTTATCTTGAATCAAAGTGTGATAGGAACAATAAGTGCTAGTGCCCAAAAATAAGTGCTGGTGGCCCCACCTGCAGACACCGGCTCAAAATAAGTACTGATATCACTTAACAGTTCACATCCAGAGGCATGGTATGGATTCCAGAGGCCCTGGTCAAACAAGAAAAATGGGTCCTTGCAGAACCAACAGGTGATGGCGGGTGACAGGTGGTCCCAAGGGGGCTGGTATTTTAAATAAGGGGTGTTTCCTCTGCCACTGACTGACCATCCACGTAACTCTTAATATGAGCACAGTGACAGGACGGTTCTATTCAGTCACTGAAGGGGCATCCTCCCATTTCGTTCAATATGCTTTTTTATTTTTTTATTTTCAGCCTTTCAGCAGCTTGGCACTACTAGTCTACTGCACACAGCACTGTCAATTAAAAAGACAGTGTAAGACAGTCATGCCGCAACTACACACACCTCAAAGGGCCCCCTTCAGGATTACAGGGCTCACCGCAGCTTCCCCACCCACGCACTATGTGGGCTTCAGAACAACCGTTCTGTAAGCTGCCAGACTGCCAGTCCTGTACACTCTGTGGTGTTGGGCCTCAGGCCCACATGGTGCTGAAAGGAGGGACACTGACACTGGGTATGCAGTACAGAAATTGGCCCCGAGCACGTGCACCCGGGCCTTTTTATTGGCGGGGCCACGTCACTCGTGACACCCGTGATTGATGGGTGTCGGATGCAGTGTGTCCAGCCCTCAAGGGAGTGGCTGGAAGTGCAACTTCCTGCGGGACACTAGAACGTGTCTCGCAGGACACTACATTCCTCCCCAACTTTATTGAAGGACAAAACAAGGAGTCAAGTCCAACCTGTGGGGAAAAACACAGTTGATGAAATACCACAGGGTCCATCAGCTTTCTCGAGTCAGGTGGCCGGACGACATCAGACGAGGGCTGGTGACCTTGGCTTGCAGCAGAACCTTCTCCGCGGGCACTCGTAATTTAACCTGAGGGACTCAGGGCACGACCGCCGGCTTGGAGACGTCCGCTGCATACCGTCCGTTCGCTGACAATGACGTGTCTTGCATGGCTTCCTCTTGGCTGACGTCAGTGATGGTCTGTGGTGAGATCTAACAGTTCCTTTGGTGGGCTGCGTCATGACCATGGATGGAGTCTAACGTGAGAGTTCACAGAGGTGTTGCTGGACCGACTGTCCCTGTGGAACCACGTGGCTGTGACCGGTACCCTGTTGGTGGGGCAATGTCACTTGTCGCTCTCCCGCCTGGGGAGGCCCGTCATCGGGGTTGCTGCGGGACTATAGGAAGGCTGCACTGGAGCCGCTGCTTGGGTGCCATCTGGTGGCAGCTGCAGGACCGCCGAGGAGCCGTTGCTTGGTCGCACGCACAACCCTCACGGGTGGATGATTGTTGGTCAAGACTTGCACTCGCTGCCGCGGTTCCGGTGTAGGCCCAGTTCACAGGCGGTTGCTAGTTCCCTTTAGTCGGCTTGTGTGGCAACGGTTTTCGGACTCCAGTCCATCGGTACTCGGGAAGTGGTGTTTGACGCATGTGCTGATGACTGGCGTGGTGATGGCTACCAGCTAGGTGGAGATCGGAATGACAGGTGTTGGTGACTTGCTGGGAGGGTTTGGATGTTAGGATGGACCTGGGCAGCCACGTGCCTCCGCCTTGCTGATGTTGAGTGTCCATGGTGGCTTAACACGTAGAGTGTGTTGATCCTCTCTTGCCTGGCTTGGGGCCACTGTCGACTCCATCTTGAGGCGGTGTGAGGACGGACACTCAGGGCAGATCTTCACCCCTGGCATCTGCGGACAGGAGCAGGGATGCCGCTTGACTTGGACAGCCGACGCTTGGGGAGTGGCCATTCACCTGAAGACGCGTTGGGGAGACGCGGTTTGCGACTGCTGCGGCTTACATTCGGTTCTCTTGTGAGGCTGTGTCCAGGGACGGTTGTCCGCCTTGGTGGCTGTCAGATGTGTCAGGGTGAGTTCTTGGCTTGCTGTGAGTCCCCGGTCTTCTCCTTTTTCTGATCTATTCAGTCTACCTGTGTCTTCCGGTTTTCCAGAGTGACAGGGCTGTCACTCTTCTTTCTTCGAGGGCGTTGTGCTTGGACCTCGAGGCGGCGCTGTTCGGGCGCCGGCTTCTGCCTTCGCTCCGGCGAGCTCCTTGCTTGCTGGGCAACAGGATGTCCAGTCGCGTGTCGCTGGCGCGTCTGTTGCTGTGGCGGCCGCCACGTGGAGTGTGCGACTCCTTCCTTGCCTGTCGTGGGTCACCGCCGACTCCATCTTGAGGCTGTGTTGAGGAGGACACTGTGTCACGGACACAGTGACGCTTTCGGGCCGCTGCGGGTACGACTCCTCTCTTGCCTGTTGTGGGTCACCGCCGACTCCATCTTGAGGCTGTGTTGAGGAGGACCCGGTGTTGCTTTCGGCCCTCTGCGGGGCTTCGCTGGTGCAGTGGGGACATGGTCACTCTCTGTGCTGCGCTCAGCTGTGTTTCGTTGCGGAGATGCTTCTATCTCCCGGGCGCCTGCCCGTGCTGTCGGATTCACTGGTGTGGCCTTCTGCGCGCGTCGGACCACGTGCGCTCCGCCTTCGCCGTCCTCTTCTGGCAGCTTGCGTGCCTGTGTTGTAGCTTGCGATTGTACCTGTTCACCAGTAGGAGCGGGTGGTGCGACCTCTTCCCTGGCAGTGACGTTGGGCAGCCATGTGTGGTGCGTGCTCTGCACCGGTCCGTCTTGTGCTGTTGCTAGGGGCAGCTCCTGTGGGGCGTTGTTGTCTTGGCTGGCTGTCCATCCATGTTGGCGGAGGCGGTCCGTGCTTAGCTCTGAGTTGCTTGCATCCCTTTGCGAGGCTTGCCAGTCTCTCCGTGACTCCGCTGTCATCAGGGGACGTCCTGGCTGTTCACATTTGCGGGGTACCAAGGGCCGCTCTAGGCGCAGACTCCTCTGTGGGCACTTCTTGCTGTGCCTGTTATAGTCCGGGTCAGCCACTGGGGTGAGCAGGCAGTCCTCCTGGTGGTGGCGGTGCGCACTCTTGGCTCTGTTGGCTGTCGTTGCTGGCTGGTGAACCGGACGCTATGCTGTGCTCTAGTACTGCTGGTCTGTCGGGGCAGCGTAGCCACACTTGACGCTGATCTGCTGACGTCGGTCGCGGCGGGCGGTCAGCGTGCTGGACCGCTCTCTTGATGTGCTGGCGCAGACCTCTTGCACGGAGCCCTTCGCAAACTCCTCTCGCTGATTCTGCCGCTTCTGGCAGGGTAGTGTGTGTCAGGACCTCCCCTTCAGTCTTTAGTGCTGCTGGGCTGACGGTCGCGGGGAGTAGCTGGCTAACAGTTCTGGCCAGGCGGTGCGTCTGTCCCTCAGCGCGTGGTGTCTGGGTAGCCACGAGGTGGCGCTGCGGTTATCGCGGTGGCTGCCGTGAACACTGTAGTCGGTGGGGGCTGGGGGAGCCGGTGTGGTGACTGTTCGTGGCCACCGTGCGGGAGCTGAGAATATTGCGTGGTGCCCTTGGTGCTAAGGTGGAGTGAGCTGCCCTCTCCCATTGTGTGTGGTCTGGGGCACTCCTTATAGCTTCGCCTTGTCCCTGGGCCGGGGGTGTACTGGTCGCAGCGGACCTGTGGATGTATGTGCATGGATCTCCCTGGTATGATGAGGTTGGCCTGCCAATGGTTTCGCCCTACAGTTCGTTTCTTCCTCTCGTGCCCGGTTGAAGTAGCTGCGGTATGCTCTGGACCCTGCAGGCTTCTCCTCTTCACTGGCTGTGGCAGCGGCCTCTGGCGACATTCTGCCACTCGGTAGCCACAGACAGGGAGCTACAGAGACACAGGATGTCCCTCCTTGTACCACTGGCCGGTGCGTGTGTCAGTTCTGCCTGCTTTCAGGTGCAATGTGGCTCTGTGGCCACCAGGTGGCGCTGCAGCCTCTTGACCGGCGGCAGAAAGGAAAACCCTCGCTGTGTTCTGGGAGTTGGCAGAGAAGCTCACTGGCAGGTAGGGAGTGCTGCCGTCTACTTCGTGTTTTTTTTCTACTCAGGATTGCCTCTGTGTGTCCTCTCGCATGCCGTGGCTGGTGGGTGCTTGTTGCAGGCTGTTGTGTTGCTTGCTCCTTCCTCTTGGCCTTCAGCGCGTGGGGCTGAGCAGTGGCGGTATCCGGCTCCGGGTTCAGGCACTCACTGGCAGGTAGGCCATGCAGGCTGCTTCACCATTGCGCTGCCCAGCGCTCCGGATTGCCGCTGGAGGGGCTGGGACGGCGAATCTCTTTCATTCTGGACCGGGGGCTGTGTCATGCAGCGTTCGTGTTGTGTAGGGGTAGCGGTGTGGCGTGAGACCAGCAGGTGGCGCTGCGGCTCTTTTCCTCTAGCTCAGTTTAGGCCAGCCGCCGCTTCTTACGGATCTGCTCCGTGCTTCAGCTGGGGTCGTGGCAGTTTGCATCTCCTCACTGCAGGCCACGCTGTGTTCTCGGCGGTGGCGGCGGGTGCATCCGGCCACCATTCCCTCTCACGGTGCCAGCGAGATGACCTGCAGTAAATCAGCACCGTTCGAGCACCGATTCATGGAGGCTGCCAGCGTGCAGGAAATTGGAGGCTCAGCAGGTGGGTGCAAGCGGGGCTGCAGGGTATGGGAAGCGCTGTGCCGTAACAGGTTTGCAGGCCCTCCTGCTGTTGCAGGTTGTGTGGCAGCCATCTTGTCGCTGCGGTCTGCTTACTACACTTGCGGGCACATTCCGAGTGTTGTCAGGGAGTCGGCGCTATCCCGGGACTCGGGCGGTAGCTGGGAGTAGTGTCTTCCCTCTTCGCGCTCAGTGCAGGTGCGGAGAACTGCCCGTGGGCGCTCCAGAGTTTGCAGGGGGGTGTCCACTACCTTCACGCTGTCGAGGCCGGCCGGCTCTTTCGTCCCTCGCAGTGCAGTCACGGCAGACGTGTTGGCACGGGGCTTTGTGCAGGCAGCGCTCGTCTCCTCAGGACCAGGAGGTGGTGACACGGTGACGCGAGGGGCATAATTCTCACCTCTGTCACGGGTGGCGGGGAACGGTGCACTGGGGGTGCCACTCGCCGGGCTCCTTTCCTCCCTCACGGGGAGCGATGAAGCGCAGAGCAGCCGGTCCGCGGGGTCCACTGCCCGCCTCGTCGCCAATGTGGTGTTGGGCCTCAGGCCCACATGGTGCTGAAAGGAGGGACACTGACACTGGGTATGCAGTACAGAAATTGGCCCCGAGCACGTGCACCCGGGCCTTTTTATTGGCGGGGCCACGTCACTCGTGACACCCGTGATGGATGGGTGTCGGGTGCAGTGTGTCCAGCCCTCAAGGGAGTGGCTGGAAGTGCAACTTCCTGCGGGACACTAGAACGTGTCTCGCAGGACACTACACACTCGTCTTTACCTTTCGTTTCTCCAGTAGGAAGCACAGCCGTGTTGCACTCCATCAGCTTGCATATCACAGACCTTCATTTTGAGTAACATGTTCTTTCTTTCTGACCTTAAGACTTCTCTGATATCCCAAGGTTCCTTGCATCAGGGAAAGACCAGTCGGAAGAAGAGGTGTTTCTCCATTTTGGAATTAAGCAACTCTAACGACCTTTAGGATCGTATTACCAACCATTAGACCAGCTTAATACTTGGAGCCTTTTCGTCACCGGATCAGAGCTGATTTGTAGAAACTTCGATTTATGAAATTCTCTTTTATCACTGTTTGGAAATGCTCTCCAAAGAGATAGTCGAACTATTGCATTAAAGATTCAGATCAACATCTCCCTCTAGTGGATGAAAATATTATCACTGCCTGGCTCATTCGACAAGCTTGTTTCAGCTTACTAACACGGCCCATTAACATTCTTCTTTCTGCTTACGGTCCCATGGACATCGGACGCAAATAAGTTCACGCCCTGAAGAAGGTGTTACCCCGGGGAAAGGGGGTGTTACACCGAAACGCGCGTCGGCGTCTCGAATTAACATGTTTATTTAACATTTCAATATATTGATGTCAGTTCTATAGACTTTGACTATAAATCATTATCAACAGCATATTATTATTCTTCGTTTTTTTAGGGATTTAAACGAGATATGCCAGTTACTTTTGGGCATCTGAATTATGACTTTCCAGATTTTAGGATGTATGTTCGTTTAATGTGTTTTCTTGGTTTGAATGGTTTTGAATGAAAGAGAAAGTGTTTGAATGTTTTGTGTCCTAGATTGTCCATGGGAATTATGCTTTAGCAGGTTTCCGATGTTTTCATGCTATTTGAACCTCTTTTCTCAATACATGATGGATACATTTATGATTTGTTTCAATTAATTTGTAAATAAAGAAAAGACAAAATATCAATGTGATTATCAGATTCGCATTATAATTTAACGGCATGGTCTAGCAAGAGTGGTCTTTTTCAATAATCGACTTTATTGCGAGATATCAAAACATATAGGTACAGCAGAGTCTTTTGTGTTTATTTGTGATTTATCCCCTGCTGCTCTACCTTTATTCCTACAGGGGTTCCCCTTTTCGTAGTGGTTCTCTGATATCCCAGTCACACAAGATGAAACAGTGTAATTCTACCCCGCCAACAGCCAGGCAGTCACCCAGCTAATTATTTTTATTCTGAACAGTTATCAGCCAATCCGACCGCAAGTGAAGAAATATATAATCCCAGCCCTGTGACATAAGTGCTGGTGCTGAGCACCGGAAAGCAACAGCACAAATTAAGCACTGGTTCTGTATGATCTGGAGTCTGCAGTGGAGCTAGGTGGAGATGCTGGCATTGAGGGATTGCCATAGTCGAGGCGGCTGGTGACAAGGGCCTGAGTGATGGTCTTTCAGGTGTTGGGTGGGATCCATCTGAAGATTCTGCAGAGCATGCTAAGTGTGTAGAATCAGGAGGATGCAACTGCATTGACTTGACGTTTCATGGTTAGTTGGCTGTCGTGGATGATGCCGAGGTTGCGTGCATGGTTGGTCAGTGGAGGTGTAGACCTGAGTAATGCAGGCCACCAGCTGCGGTCCCATGCTGAAGTGTTCTTCCCGAAGATCAACACTTCAGTTTTGTCGGAGTTAAGTTGGAGGCAGTTGTCTCTCCTCCATTTGGCTGTGTTGGTCATGGGGTTGTGGAAGTTTGGTTTGGCGTTGGAGGGGTCCTCAGTGAGTGAGAGGATCAGTTGAGTGTCATCTGCGTAGGAGATGATGTTGAGTCTGTGTCATCTGACAATATCGGAGAGGGGCTGAGGGATGATCCTTCTGGAACATCGTGTATGATGTCTTTGAGTGTGGAGGTGAAGGGAGGCAATTGGATGCTCTGTGTGCATCCAGTGAGGAAGGAGGCGATCCACTTGAGGGCATCTTGCTGTATGAATATGTTGTGGAGTCTGTTGATGAGGGTGTTGTGGGAGATGGTATTGAATGGAGCGGAGAGGTCGAGGAGGATCAGGGCCATTGTTTCTCCACAGACGAGGGGTGTTGGCATACCGTCTGTGGTGGAGATCAGCTGGGTCTCAGTGCCGGGGTTGGCATGGAATCCTGATTGCGAGGCATCCAGTAGGGGTTCTGTTCCAGGAATTCGATGAGCTGCTGGTTGATGGCTTTCTTGAGTACCTTGGCTGGGTAGGGGAGCAGGGAGATAAGGCGATAATGTTTTTTTAGATCTCTGGGGTCAGCAGAGGCTTTCTTTGGGAGGAGTCTGATGTCTGCATGTTTCCATTTGTCCAGGAAGGTTGTTGTGGGGATGGAGTTGTTGAGGATGCTGGTGAGTTGTGTGCTGATTGGGTTCATTGTGAGGTTGTAGAGGTGATGGGAGTAGGGGTCGGTGGGCCCCACTGAGTGGATGGAAGACATGATGGCTGAGGTGGTCAGGGCGGTGAGCCGAGATCAGGTGGTAATTGTTTGGCTTATGTTCGCTGCCTAGGTCACCAACTCACAAAATAGAGTTTGTACATACCACAACACATTTTAGCTGTCGCAAATGGGCCGATTTCCTGTTTGCAACCGCTAAAAACTGTCATACATTTGGCCCTAGATGTACAAAATGATATTGCAGTCGCAAACACTGTGATTCACAAAAGGCAATTTGCGAGTCACAAAATTCAATGTACAACAGTGTCTCTGACATTGTTTGCGATTCCCAATGGGGTCACAAATTGCATGCCTCATGAATATTAATGAGGCTGTCGCAATTTGCAACCCCATTGGGAATAGCTAGCACTCCCAGGGATGGTGGCCTGCTGGGGTCAGCAGACCACCATGTCTGGGACTGCTTTGTCAATAAAGCATTTTTTTAAATGCATTCCGTTTTCTTTAAAGGAAAATGGTGATGAGTACAGGCCCCAGCTAGGCCTGCAGAATACAAGGGTTCGCTCTCCTGTAACAAAAGCTAGAAGGAAGTTGGCACGGAAACTGCAAATACAAAGACAGAGTTTATTAACCCTTAAGATTGGTCCTACAACCTACACAACACTCTTCAGTATTGCATAGAGTAGCACAAAGAACTTGCGTACACGGTCCCCTTTTATACACAACAGAGGGGCTCATAAGTGGGTGGATACAACATAGAGCAAAATTCATTACCATTTATGGACATTTTCGATACAGGATCAATATATGGGCGGAGTTAACAATTTCCTGAGCCCGCAAAAACATAGTCAAACAAGGACTAACTGATAACAGATGTGGTCAAGTCTGGGCATGCGCCAGACAGACAAAGGAGCTAATTATAGACTGTTACTAGGCAGATTACAAGAGCAACTAGCGAAAAGGTAGGACTCTTCTCGTGCAAAGCACGTGGAGACATGACAATACAAAATGGAGTCCGGACATTAGTCAACATAAGACAAGAAACACATTTTAACTAGAGAGAATTCATGTCTTTAGTGAATGCTTAATCATATCGCTGTTTTAGTTTTCAACAATGGGATGCATTTAAAAAAGAAAAATCAAACTTTTCAGTTTCATTTTTTAAGGGCAGGCAGTGGTCCCTGGGACCACTGCCTGCCCTTAAAAAATATTTGTACACCCATTCACAAAGGGGAAGGTGTCCCCTAGGGACCCCTTTACGTTTGCGAATTGTTTACCACCTACTTGAAGTAGGTGGTAATCTGCGAGTTTTTTGCGATGCAAATGCGGTCGCAAAACACTCATACATAGCAATTGCACTCGCTATTAGGAATGGACGCTGTTGGCACGCCTCTTCCTAATAGCGAGTCGCTAACCCTATTTTGCAGGTCGCTAATAGATTAGCGACTCACAAAATAGGGTTAGTACATTGTGCATCCATTTTTTGCGGTCGCAAACTGGCCAGCTGCCCCTTTACGACCGCAAAAAACGGTCGTACAACTGGCCCTAAACTGCTGCTTTTGTGAGTGTGAAATCCATCATTATAATCGCATTTTTTTTTTTTATTCATAACAGATGGAAGGGTGTTAAATTGTGATTCAGTAGTTTATGTTTCATTGACCTGTGGCCTCACAGACCATTGCAAAGTCACTTGATCAACAGAGGTGGTAACTGATTTGCAAAGGGGGAGACCCTCTCTTGGGACCCCTTCTCCTTGGGCAGTCAGCAGTAGTAGGCAGAGGTTGTAAGGCGTGCATGCTTTGATTGACACTTCCACTCATTGGTTAGGGGTAAGCATGTCATTCTGTACTCCACCTCTGGTGCTTCATGAGCAGTGTGGGGCTAGGTTTGCAATGCAGGCATAGGACATTTCTGCATTCCACCTTCACCTGCAGCAGACCAGCAGGGGGTAAGGCTGCTGTAGTGGAAGGTGCAGTTTCCACCCACCTCTGCATTTGCAAGGGATGCTCTGGAATCTTTTAGGCAGTATTTGAATCTCATCATTGACATGTACCAACCCCTTCAGGTCCATAAATGCCATGGGGCTGCTAACATGGGTAACTTATGCATGGGGCTGCTATCAGCAGTCCGCTGTCGCCGTGTCCAGATCGTTTACTGCAGCCAACGCATAGCAGAGCACTGGGCACGCAAGCTGCTTTGATATGAATGTGGTCCAGGAATGTGAGGGCATCATCAACACTTTCTGCCCAGTCTGCATCCTGCACACATGCCCCGTTAGTGAATTGGGCTCTGCCGGGTTGAAACTGCTGCCATGTGTTTGAAACGGCAAAAACACCCCTTGCAAATGCATGTTCACAGCTCCAACATTTGGGGATGTCCTATGCTTCTCTGCCTCTCTTCCTTCTCACATGTACACGCCCTCCTTGGAATTGTACTTCATGCCGGGCAGCCTTCTGTGTAGCCGCGGCCCGTGCAGGTAGGAGCGGTGGGGCGTTGGGGCCGGGTAGGGGGTGATTTCGACAGACTATGATGAGGTAAAATTAAATAAATAATTTATTTTCTTTGGTTGTCGTCTGTCGAAATCCGCCCTCCACCCGGCCCCACCGCCCCACCACTCTAACCTGCATGGGCCACAGAGGCCACTGTGTTAGTAAAGAGCTGTCAACAAGGAGTCCTGTGTGTAAGACTTCAAAGGCCTGTGTGAATCTGAATGTTTCAATTAAAATCCCATCCCAAATGAAGCCAAAACCAGGAGCACAAATCGAAAACTCACCTACATAGGAGTCAGGTGCTCAAGGTTTAGGTGCGGGCTAAAGAGAGCTTTGTGTGTTATCAGGTTCATGTTTAAAAAATACTACATAGAGTAAATTTAAATAACTCTCTTTATACATTGGGCTTTTCACATGTCGCTCAAATTATGCTGTGTCCCGCTAAGATACATAGTCTACGTTAAAGGGCCATCTCACTTTAGCCATTGGCTGCATTCATTTTGAGAAATTGCTTGTGGACATGTACACATCCACCAAAGACAATATATAGTTCCACAAGGTTCCGAAGTTAAGGTCACTCCTATTTTCCAGTGACTGCTAGCAGCTGTGTATGGTAGGGTGTCATCACCCTCTTCCATAGAAATCAACCAGTGTATTGAAAGCTTCAATATTGACTCATCATCATAAACCAGATTTAGCATATTCATCTACCTTATAGAAAACAAGCACCAATCATTAATCTAGCAACAATCTATATGTAAATTCATATATTGACGCCACCCCCCTCAGCTTTGAAGGACATGAACACGGCCCTTTACTACGAATGCTTTCACAACGCATTCCATTACAACGCGGTTGTTATAACGACCGCGTTGTTTCTACACAATCCATTACATCACAAGTCATTTCAACGACTTGCTGTAGGAGGTGTGCTGGACTTAGGAATAGTATAATTTACTATTCCAACTCCAGAGTGTGCAACAGTGGGAAGGCGTTGGAATAGTAAATTATACTATTCCTTATGTTAGCGCGCCCCCTACAGCAAGTCATTGAAACAACTTGCGATGTAATAGATCGCGTAGAAACAACGCGGTCGTTGTAACAACCACGTTGTAATGGAAGCACGTTGTGTTAACAGTGTTGTAAATGCTGTTTCCCGTTGGACATGCATGTATGTATGTATGTATATGGTATTTCAATAGAGAAAACATAGCCAAAAGGCAGTAGAGACAAATCAAGAGATTGCATCTCCTTGAGAGGGACATCTGAAAGCATTTAAAAGGCTAAAGGGCAGATTTACTTAGAATTCATACAAAGCAGTGCAGCAAGTCATTTTGTAGGGCCGGGTTGAGTGAATGTAAGATATGACACTCTTCGGCTCTCTCCCTGCACTGGCACACTTTAGACTGCCTAGAGCCAACGCAAACCATTGCATCCTGGTGCAAGGGTGCCTGTGTTACATGCAGGATTGTTTTTGTGCAGGAAGGGATACATCCCTGTACAAAAACAAGCCTTAGATGCATATTCCCCTTTCTGTGTGTGCAGTACACATAGAAAGAGGAAGTAACGAAGAGAAATAAATATATTTCTCATTGTTACACCTCTTTTAAGATGGAGCACCATTTTGGCACAACCCCAAGTCTTTGTAAAACTGGGTTTGCATCAAAATACATGGGTGGATGCATGGGAACGCCCCTGCTCCACCCAAGTCTGCTACATGGATTTTTGATGCTGTGCTGGATTTCGTTTTGCTGGTTTAGATGCTTTGGACACTCTGCCACTGCTAATCAGTGCCAGAGTGTAAGTGCTCCCTGTGTAAAATATCATATTGATTGGATATACCTGATTGGCATATCTGTATCACCATGAAGTCCCTAGTAAAGTGCACTGTGTGTGCCAGGGCTGGTGATGACAGATGCTACTAGTGGGTCTGCAGCGCTGATTGCGCCACCCACCTGTGTAGCTCTAAAACAGTGTCTCAGGCCTGCCACCGCAGGCCTGCCTGCAGTCCCCGGACTGCCATGTCCTCCTGGCCAGTGTCCACACTGACCGGGCCTAACCCTTCCCTTTTTATACACGTCAGTCATCCCTATGGAAGGCCCAAGGTACCCCCCTGGGCAGGGTGCAGTGTATGTAAAAGGTAGAGCATGTACTAGTGCAGGTAACATGTTCTGGTAGTGAACAACGGCCATTTTGTGTGTTCACTGCTGCAAGGTTATCTTGCTCCATAGGCTAACATGGGGGAGGCTGGTGCCAATGGCTATACGCCTATCTTCTCATAGGAACAAGATAAGGCATGAGTGTTTGATATCCCTGAGCTCAGCATTTAATAACACATCTTTTAGGAGAGGCTGTTTTTAAATCCTGAGTTGGAGAATAGTACTTTTTAGAGAGTAGCTGTTCTCTTGTCTGACCCTTCTGTGTGCCTGGGCGTGCTTGTGGATTGACTGTCTGGCTTGAGAGTGACAGGGGCTGGGGATCCCCCGGGAGGTTGGCTGAGTCAGCCCTCTGCTGAATAGCGATATTTGCAAGGAGAGTGGAGGGAGGAGATAGCACCTGGGATTGAATAGGGCTGTGCCTGCCTGCCACACTGCTGGCTCCACCTCCTGCTGGGCGGCTGACGACTCTGCCCCTCACTCTGAAAAGAATGTAGAGGCCAGGAAAACAAAGTGCTCCAGCAACACCCAGAACTGGATCAGACCGGGCTCAGGACCCACTTGCACAAAGACTTCAAAGACTTTTAGGGGTATAAGTACACGACCCCTGACAACAGATTTTTAGATTCTACCATCAAGAGGAACCTCTGCTGAAAGACGGACCGCTGAGGAACTAAAGGAAGATTGCCTTGCTGTGTGCTCTAAGGGCTGACCTGTTCTGCTGTACAACTGAAGCTGAGGAGGAGAAGGGGTCTTGCTGTGTGCTGACCCTACCCACTTGACTAAACAAGACTTTGCTGTGTGCCGTGTCTTAAACCGAATCTCCAAGGGCCTGAGAAGAGCTGGCCTCCTGTTTCGCAACCCAGGGATAGAAAGGTTGCCAAGAACTCAAGACTCTGCTGTGTCCCCCTTGCGCTGCTGTGTGCCGCAGGGACCGTGGACTGTTCTACCAAGCTTCTCAACATCTGCCTGTGAAGTGGGCTGGCTGCTCTCTGTCTTGCTGGAGAGCGCCGCACTGACCCGGGCCTGACACCGGTTGCCGCATCAAGAAGATCGACGTGCTCATCGGCACGTGCCTTGTCGCGACCCGGAGGCCTGAAGCAGATCGAGGGTCGTACTTCCCTGCTCTACGAAGCCGCGCTGTGAGTGGCTGACTCCGGTGACGTCGACATCGTCACTGGGGGCTCGTCGAGGGAGTTGTGGAAACCTTGCACTGAACAGCCCGAGGAGCGCTTTTACAACGAGTGCAGCGACACCGCCGGAGCAACGTAGCTGCCTAAACATCAAGAGCCTACAAACTGATTCATTCTCAGTGAGTATCGAATCACACAAGAGACTAGAGACTATCGTCTTATGATCCCGACCAACCAAGAAAGCGAATATAGTGTAAACCTGTGATACTTGATTTCAACTGCGAAAACTAGCTAAAGATATATTTTTGATATAACTCACCTGTGTGGTCTAAGTTTGTGGTGTGCGGAGTGGGGATCATTGTGGTGTCTACGTGCAAATACCTTACACATTGCCTTGGGGATAAGCCTGTCTGCTCGAGCCAAGCTACCTAGAGGGTGAGCAGGGGTTATCTACCGTGTGTGTCCCTGTACCCTGACTAGAAGCAAGGGTCCCTATTTGGTCTAAGGTGTATACCTCTGCCAACTAGAGACCCCCAGATCTAACACCTACCCTATGCAAATAAACGCAAGGCAGCATGTTGCGCAGCATTGCTGTGCTTTGCAGTTACTTCACCACACAAAGTGGCTTTCTGTGGCTTAGTAAATACCAAAAATTATTTTACGTTGGGCTGTGCCACAAAAGTGATGCAGTCCTGACACTATATCAATGTACATTTACTTCTACGTAGTTGGATCTAAGTCGAGATGCACATCTAGTACTTGATGTACTGCAGCTGACACAAGAGGAAAATACTGTAGGTTTGTGTATGTCTTGCCAGCCTCAGATTTTCCCAAATGTAAAAAGTGAAAATATATACATGCATATACCCGAAAGTATTTTAGTCAAATTTCTTTATTCATTGGCTTCTTAGCTATCTGATATTTAGTTTAGTATAATTCAGAAATAGGCTTTGCTCATTATAAACAACAGTGGGTTTGATGGCACATACGTTTATCTCTTTTTAAAAAAACAGTCTGCTAAGAAAAAAATTTAAGGCACTTGAAGTGTTTCAGAGTAATCAAGACAGTTGTTGAAGGATACAATATGGAGACCATGAAACAGTTTTGGTATATTTATTTAGCCCTTAGAAAACATGTACAAATTATTAGAGTGGCTAAAATGTATATGCAAATTTCCGAGTACTCCAGTTTTGTGGACGAATTCTGAAGCAGTAGCTTCCCACTTGAGTGGTGCATCTACTAAAGTCTTGAGGGGCTGCAGCCTTGCTGAGGACTTCAAACTGTTGCTTCTGACTTGACAGTGACATTCAGTAGTAACTTGAAGTACTCCACTGTGCGAAATGCCAGACTTTTAGACTTTGCCAATGCTTGTTTTTTGATGGCACACTACAGAAACTCTACCAGTATCCCAGCTATACCCAACATCAGCTTTTGCTAAAAACGTTAAATGTGGTTCTCATTTTTCTTTTAATTAGAAACTGCCCCGGCGAGCTACGTCTGCTGACCTTCAGAAAAACCATGGACACCAGGAAGTGGGTCACCCTAATGGCAGGTGTGCTTTTTCTGGGGGCTTCTTTACCTGCAGAAGCCTGCAGATGTAGACCCAGTCACCTACAGAGCTCTTATTGCAATTCAAATGCTGGTAAGTTTCCACATTGCTTCATTTTTACTGATATAATTTTTTTGTTTTGACAACACAAGGGAATGCACTGTTTCACCAGGCATTTTTTTAATGCATGGGATGACCCAGGGCCACTGACATCAGCAGTGGCTAGTGATATCGTAGGCTGGCCTCTCCTTTTAAATATGGATGCAAGAGTCTATGATCTGGGTATCTAGTCTTCGCGAGACCCAGGAGGATGGTTATTTTCCAGACACTGTTACAAATATTCGAAAAGTTGATAGATAAACTTTATTTTATACTTCATCGTAGTTCAATTCTCCTCTTCACCTGCAGAACTCTGCTTCAAAATATACAGACCAGAAATTTCCTTAGCAATATACTTTTAGTACTCAACAAAAATCTGCAATAGGTGTTTAGTGTGAAGAACAGCTCTTTCAGCTAGGGGTGTGCAAAGTCGTGAGCTTCCCCTGCCACTTAGGATTTTTCCAAGTTCAGGTTTTGTAATGCCAAAGATTTTAAAAAGGCTGCTTACGCCTTATTGAACCTAAACTGAAGTGGCCCTTCGGTGGAGTTTCCCTTCCCTGCTAGACCCTTCACTCATGTTTGAAAAGCATGGCCTCCCATGCTCCACCCGCACTGTGCCCCGACGCAGACTCGCCTGCCAATTCCCGCATGCATACCTTTTACGGGTTTAGTAGACTGTCCGGCTAGAACCCTTTTCTATTTTAGTTTTTGGTCTGGCCATAATCTGATAGTTAGAAACTATATTGAAGAATTTACTTAACTAGATATTAAATATCCAAGGAATGTTCTTGCAATTGTTCTAAAACCCTGTTAGAGGAAATTTCTGTAGGATGGAGCTCTTAACAGCTAAACTAAACCCAGCACCTAGACATTGAAATCTGAGTCAGAAAAAGATGGTCCCAGGAGAAGAAAATTGAGTAAAGAGAAAGAGAGGGATTTGATCACTCACTACCTACCTTTTCTCAAAAATTGTCAGCTGTCTCTAAGGGACTTGGGTTTCATGCTTGCTTGTCAACAGTACCAGATTTTTACAGTCCTTTTCCATAAAGAGTGGTCACAGTTATCAGGCAGTTCTAAGTACAGAATGGTCAGGGCCTTATTATGACTTTGGGGGGCCATCGGACCGCAGTAGTCAGAGTGGCAGTGTGGGCACTGCTGCACCAGCGTTCCGACGGCCCCATAATGACTTGGGCGGTCAGACCACATTGGCACCACTGCTGCCAGCAGGAATCAGAGACCCCTGGTTGTAGGAGGCTGGCTTGGTATATGGCGCTCACTTATGTAAGTGTAGCACCCTGCACCAATCTAGACAACCCTTATGGTGATTTTAGTGGTCTAAGACAACCTTGGAAAGCTCTCTAAGGGGTTGCTGTGAAGAGCAGCCTTCAGGCTTATTCGAGAAGGAGTGTAAAGCAGCTTGTTTTACCAGTACTTAGTCTTATGGTGAAGGTTGAGTGAAATAGGAACCACACAGTGTACTTATAAAAATAGTTATTTATTATAGACATTCAGTAACACATTTCAGTATCTCCTACCCAGAGATACAATCACAATACATACAATACGTTAGCAATAAAACAGGTAAGTAGCACAGAAATACAATGGGGGGGACCAAACCATATACTAAAATAGGGGAATGCGTCCCACGACCGAAGTCGGGAATGGACCCAGAAGACGTAGGAGAGTCGTGGACCCACGGAACCACCCAAGTGAGCACAGCATACACAGGTTAAATTGTCAGGCCTGGTGTCACAATTTGAGTGGTCTCTCATGGGTGGCACAATACATGTTGCAGCCCATGGGAGACCCCTGGTGTACCTTTGCCCTTGGTACCATATACTAGGGACTTATATACCAGAGTTCTGAGCATAACCAATTTAGGGGAGAAGCACAGAGACTGGGGTCTTGGTTAGATGGATCCCAGTGAGACTAGTCAGAAAAACAGTATAACACCAGCAAAAATTGGGGGTAACCATGAAAGCAGATCCTACTTTCCTACACTGGTGAAGTACTGGGTATTTTAAGCCCAGCGGTGCAGGGGAACACACCCTATGACTTCGGGGTTCTTCCTGTTTCAGACCTACAGAAACACAGAGTCTTCTGGGTGAAGTCAAAGATCAGTTTATTGGCTGCAGACCAATTACAGGTATCCTAGAAGTACAACAGCGTGTATGTTCTCAGGAGACTGCTGAAAATCACAGAAACGGGCTTCTCCTTAAATATAGATGTTCCTGCCTTAGGCATACATTCCTAGGTTTATGGCATGGTCATTCACAAGTATACATTACAAACGAAAAAGCAGAGTCATGATGACCATCCCACATTCCAGTTAAACAAGCCCATAATTATTTACACAGTAAAGCTCAGATCCCACATCAAATATCGATAGGCCCCAATAAACATGAGCATCTCCTGTTTTGGGAAACAAGCCATAAAGCAGGAACAGCCAGGTGTGAAAGAGATTAGCTGGAGGCTTGTGTAGGATGAAAAGACTTTATGGTGTGTCAAGCCCTGATGCTAATCACAGGCGGCCAGAGGACGGGGAACTCGTGAGACCAGTTTGACCCGGGGCAGCGGAGCCAAGCTGCCCAGGTCACAGAAAAGTCAAGGAAAGGCACATGTGCTCTGAAAGGCCCGTTTTCGCTTCATGCTATATAGCCTATGTGAGGGCAACCATAAGATGGCCACCGATACAAAATGGAACCCACGCAGTGATGTGAAATAGCGTATATACAGTGCATTCATAGCTAAAACGTTACAGAAAGCACTCGTACATACCGCATTAACCATTCGCGGTTCACTATTACCGAGATAGACAGGGGTAGGGCCCTGTCTCCTACGCGGTCCCAAATTCTAAAGTACGACAGACCCTCCTTTTGCCCTTACATAGGCAATAACTATACTCATTTCAATCCGAGTCTAGGTCAATATTCACGAAGTCATGGAGATGTTGCTGTAGCATCATCCTATTACTTAGCTCATCCCTCGACACAGGTTTCCTTACACATAATGTAGCACAAAGGCCACATATCGCAGGAGCACACTGTATGCACAGACAGAACAGGAAAAGGATGGCTAAGATCATTCCAATGACCATCAGAACTTTCCAACCCCAGGCAGATATCAGTTCCCAGAACCACCCCACCAGTGACCAATCTCCTTTATCCACGTGTATGGACTCAGATATTTTATGCAGTTTGGAGATGGCTTGATAAACTGTTGGAGCGTTGTCTGGTATGAAAATGCAACAACTGGATTGGATAACCTTACATACCCCACCACGGTCTGCAAGTATGACGTCTAGAACCATGCGGTTCTGCAAAGTCATGAGGCGATCCGCTTGGAGCTCAGCTGTCAAATTACCAAGGGCACCGGCCGTAACATTAACAGTGGATTCAACCACACAAGTCAGCTGTCTCAGGTTCCTACTATTAACCATAGGTCCCCAAAACGGCAGGAAACCCAAAAAGAAGTCTCCCGCTTCCTGACCGGCAGTATCCTCCTTACTAATCACGCCTCTCACAACTCTGGTCTTGTGATAGTCGGAGGCGGCAGTAAAGGTTGGCGGTAGCAGATTTGCAATATAACATGTGCCCGAGAAATCAGGGGGCAACCATGTATATGCTCGGTCATTGCAGATGAAATATGTACCCTTGGCAGCCAAAAACGCAGGGGAAAACTGTGACGGAAAAGTGTACGTTTTGGTACAGTCACTTCTTCCCAGTTGAGCTCTAGGATTCTGACCATTACCTTGCAAACAGAACCGACCTATGTGGGGTACGACCCAGATTGGGGATGAGATTATCCGCTGTCTTTCACCCAGACTAATACTATACCCCGTCGCGTTCCACCCTACATAAGCTCTCAACTCTTCTTTGGGAATGGATGAGTATGCATCGATATCTCTACTCATATCGGCGACTCCTTTCACTAAAGCTTTGTTATTGGTGCTAGGTCTGATGGAACGCGGTTGTCGGGGGAAGTAGGCGTCTAGTGCATAGAGAAACATGGTCTGGAATGCCCATGACGATCCATTGTAACTATACGGCAGCACCAGATAGGGAATACCCTTATTAATGGTATGCGGCATCAAACCGCACACCCAACAATTTGTTGTATTCATGACTAGTTGGTGCTGGTGCAGGAGCTGAATAAACGAGTTATTCACAAACTCTGATCGTCTAGCTTGTTCATGTTCAGGCAGAGGGTGAAAAGAGTGTGAGGAGATAGTAGGAGGAGGTGTAGGCTGTACAGTGGGTGCAATAGGCTCTTGAGAGGAGAAGAATACAAATCCTACAGTAAACACTACCATACTACATAATACAAACAGGCATAATAATACAAAACGTTTGCGTGTCATGATTTTACACATTCTTGTTTTCATGTTCATTTCCTCAGTGAGTCTCTCCATCTTACAAAACTCCATCCTCTAATCGTGCCGCTCGCGGCGGGTGAGTATCTTCTGCTAAGGAGTATGCCTGTCAGTCCAGGGAACACCCCAGACCAACCAGAACCGTCGACCTAACGTCTTCGGCCTGTACCCCAAAGTCTTGGCACCGCGACCCTGTGGCTGAACCCGGATGGTGGTTCGAAAAACAAAAATCAAGAAAGTCCTTCAGATGGGAGAGCTCTGGTTATCAAAAAAAATAGAAAGGTAAAAGGAAAAGAATATTTATTTGTCCGTGGGCCTTGGCCTCAAATTGTAACGAAAACGGCCAGGCACTGTTTGATCTTGGAACAAAAGTTCAGGCTCTGTAGTGTCCAATCGAGCTGACAGTGGCACAGCTTCTTGCAAAATATCGTCACTTTCCTGCGCTGATGTTGTGCCTTTTATGCGTGCATCACTGAACGGCACAAAACGAGGTACAGTGTCTGTTTCAGAGTCTGCGATACCCTCCTGGACCCACCGGTCATACGGCAGAGGCAAAGGGATCCTCTTCACGTGGGCGCCGTGGATCCAGTTTTTCTTCCCCTTCACTCGAACAGCTGATCTTGTCGACAGCAGCACGAGGTGAGGGCCAATCCAGCGGGGCTCCTCATTGCCCTTCCTCTGAAAATTCTTCACGAGGATCCACGTGCCTGGTTCGATAGGGTGTCCAGGAGCTTCAGAAGCCGGGGGGAGAGTATCATGCACCTGTTGGTGTAAAACACGCAGTTTAGCTGTCAATTCGTGCAAGTAATCAAACAGTACCGGATGCTCGATTTCACTGAATTTCATCGGTCTTGGCACACCCCATACATTGGCCAGGCGGCCAAAAACGATCTTGTAGGTTCTAAGTCCCACTCGGGAGTGTACGGTCATTCTGGTGGATAGGAGTGCTAGAGGCAGAGCGTCAGGCCATTTAAGACCTGAGCTCGCTTGGATTTTGGCCAGTTTAAGTTTGAAAGCGCCATTGTAGCGCTCTACTAATCCTGCTGATTGGGGGTGGTTTGCAGCGTGAAACTTCTGCCTTATACCTAGTCCCTCACACACGTTCTTCATCACTTGACCCACAAACTCACTTCCATTATCACTCCACACCATTCTTGGCATTCCAAACCAAGGGAAAAATTCCTTCACAAGGGCTTTGGCTGTGGATAGAGCAGTGTTATCTTTTAGAGGGTAGGCCTCTATCCATTTTGAGAAAGCGCAAACAACCACCAATACATATTTCAGGTTGTTGCATCTTTCCATGTGGATAAAATCTAGCTGCAAAACTTCAAATGGATATGATGGAGGCGCAAAATGACCAGCTGGAGTTGGGGTTCCCCTACCAGGGTTGTACTTCAAGCATACCATACAATTCTTGACCACATTCTCTGCACACTTAGGAATTCCAGCATTCTGCCATACTGGAGCCAACAACTTACAGATTCCTTTCGTACTGATGTGTGCCATTCCATGTGCCATAGTAACCACTGGAAGCACATATGCATCAGGTAACAACCATCGCCTATGTTCTGACAAATCAATCCAACAACCATTCTCATCCAACTTACCCATACTTTCTCTACACTTGCTTAACTCTTTCTCTGTGGCTTCAGCTTGAAGGGACTTTACACTCTCTATTGTGTTTTCACACATTCCAACATCACCAACCCATCTGGCAGGGCCTGCAACATGCATTCGAGTCTTCACATCTTTTGCTGTTTCTTTCGCGACTTCATCAGCAAACGCATTACCACGACCAACATCGTCAGTGATTTTCTTGTGCGCACTGCATTTCATAATCGCAACTTGTACCGGTAGGGTCAGTGACTCAAGGAGATCATTCACCAACTTGCCATTCTGAATCTTAGCTCCATGCGAAGTCAGGAACCCACGTTCCTTCCACAATCGCCCAAAACTATGAGCTACGCCAAAGGCGTACTGGCTGTCTGTATATATATTCACTCTCATTCCTTCAGACAACATGCATGCTCTCGTAAGGGCAATCAATTCTGCTGCTTGAGCCAAATTTTGTGGCACACGCGCAGTTTCCACAATCGTGTGCAAAGTCGTGATAGCATATGCAGCAGTAGTATCACCATTTGGAAGCTTGAAACACGAACCATCCACCCATAAAGTACCATCACACTCAGTCAGGGGAGTATCTTTGAGATCTACTCTCCCTTTCGTCTCTTCTTCTGTTCTGAACAGACAATCATGTTGCTCAATCTCATTTAGGTCTGCTGGGATTGGTAATAATGTAGCTGGATTCAACGTGTTGCATCTCTTTATGTGTATGTGATTTGCTAACAGTGTCAGCTCATAACCAGATAATCGTGCACTAGTCAAGTGTTGTGTCTTGGTCCTGTTTAACAATGTGTCCACGGCATGTGGGACCATGACAATCAATGTATTATCCATTACTAGTCCAGCAGACTGTCGAATAGACATGGCTGCAGCGGCTGTGGCTCTCAGACAACTTGGCAATGCCCTCGCTACAGAGTCCAAGGTTGATGAAAAGTATGCGCATGGACGTGGTCTATCGCCAAAAGGCTGTGTTAACACTGACAATGCACAACCATCTTTCTCGTGAACATACAATGTAAAAGGCTTGCTGTAGTCAGGGGTACCCAACACAGGAGCTGAACACAATGCATTACGAAATTCCCAAAAACTTTTCTGACACTCCTCAGCCCATGGGATAGGATTCGGTGTGTCTTTGCATGTTAATGCTAACAAAGGTTTTGCCAACAAAGAAAAACTTGGTATCCAATGCCTACAGTATGAAATAATGCCCAAGAAAGCACGCACTTCTCTCTGTGTTCTTGGCACACTCAACTGTGCAATGGCTTGGATTCTTTCTGGGGTCAGTCTCCTTCCCTCCTTCGATAAGAGATGACCTAAGTAGGTCACTTCTTGTCGACAATATTGCAACTTTGAGAGAGACACTTTGTGATGAAAGGCAGATAAATGACGCAACAATGACAAGGTAGCGTCCTTGCAAATCTTTTCAGTATCCGCGGCGATCAGTAAATCGTCGACGTACTGAATGAGGATAGCGCTACTCGGCAAAACCAGCGCATCAAGCTGCGCTTTCAAAGCCTGACTGTATATTGATGGACTCTCACAGTAGCCTTGGGGAGAGCGTTTAAAGCGGAAGCTGCGACCTCCTAAACTAAAGCCGAAGATGTCTCTGCTCTCCTCTGCAATTGGGATGCTAAAGAAAGCATTCTTTAGATCGATCACTGAGAACCATGCAGCGGAAGCTGGAATCATGGTTAACAAGGTAGTTATATCAGGGACAACTGGAAACTGTGGTACAACAATCTTATTAACCTCTCTAAGATCAATCACAAACCTGTAAACAGGTGGCTGTGAAGGGTCCGTTCGTTTTAAAACAGGTAAAACAGGACTATTGCAAACGTTGCCTCTTGTCTCTTCAATTACGCCCTTTTTAATCAAATCACCGACAATTGCTAACAATGCTTTCTGACCTTCATTGGAGATCTTATACTGGGGAATACGTGGCAATCTGACATTGGCTTTTAAAGTGACCACATATGGCGGTATTTCCAGGAGACCCACATCATTGGGACCAGTGGCCCAGAGGACATCCGGAAGGGATGACAATTCAGGTGGCATTGTATTTTTAGACAAATACATCGGGGAAATCACTTTCCTGCCTAATGTAAGTTGTACTCCTGAAGGAGAACAATACATCGTGGCATGCAATCTTTTTAGCAAATCTAAGCCTAGCAAATTTTCACCACAACCTGTCGTTAGAATGAGGGGTGCTTTCAGCTCACAAGGTCCAACAGAAAGTGACATAGGACTAGAAATTGGGTTCCTTACTGGGGCGCCAGAAAAACCTACTGAGACATTTATTTCGCCAGACAAAGGCGCGCCAGGGAGTTTTGAATGCATGATTGAACTCTTTGCAGCACCAGTATCCAGCAGAAAGGGCTCCGTTACATTCGCTGTAGTTACCTTAACATAAAGTCCGCTCTGATCCACTGGCACTGAAACAACTCCCTCTCTCTGTCTACGGCTGTCCTAGTAATCATTATCTTCTACATTGTCCTCTTCTGCATAATAATCATTATTGTAGTACTGAGCTGTATTGCCAGTCGCATTAGCTTGCTGATCAAAGCTATTTATGGTATTTTGAGGCGGAAGAGGACGCGCGTTCTGGGGAATATTTCCACGCCCCCTGCCTCTAGGAGCTTGCTGACCCCCTCTACCTCTTGCGCCATACGCATTATTGTTACGCTGCCTCAATTTAGGGCAACTATATTTAAAATGACCTTCCTCTTTGCAATATGAACATTGGTTGGGACCTACAGGGATTCGTGGTTGATAATACCCGTTCATTTGCTGATTATTCTGAAACTGTTGGGGCTGCTGATAGATACCTTGTGTTTGCCTATAATTACTCTGTCCTCCACGTGGTGGATAAGCCTGCTGCAAGAGGACCTTTGTCTTTAGTTCTTTTGTTTTCTTATCTGTTCTATCCTTCTCATCTTTGTCTCTGTTCTCATAATACTGTGCAGTAGCCAGTATTTGCGCTGAAGAGGAAATAGCCCAGGAACTTTCTGAGTCTTTTAATTTCTTACACAACTCGGGAAGTAGATTCTGCACAAGTTTATCAACAAATAACCGTTGGCCACCTTCAGTGCTCATGTCTTGACCACTGTGGTCGATAAACGTTTCTTCAAACCTGGTGAAAAAATCAGACACTGTCTCATCTTTCTTCTGCTTACATGCGGATAGTTTATCCCAATTTACGCGCATCGCAGGCATAATAGTTTTCATGTACGTAATAATTCTACCAGGGAGCGCTGCTATGAGGGGCTCAGGTTTTGCACCACCAACTTGTCTAGCGTCTGCGGCAACAATATTAGCCCATGTGTCACCTAGTTCTGCAGCGTGATCTACATTACGAATTGATCCCCATAAAGGCTGCGGGACCACATTCCCAAACAGCATATCTATGTCGGCTAAATTCATTACACATGATTCTGCAGTTTGTGACAACTCCTTATAATATCCTGCAGGGTTTTTACGGGGATCAGGCAATGTCTGTTTAAGCGCTAACACCTCAGATCGCTTCCATGGTACATGTACCCAAACACGCTGAAAATGTGCTGGGACAGCTGGATTAGCATTCGGATCAGCAGGTCTCCAAACTGGAGGAACCTCACGCATCGGATATTGGCGCGCTTCTACCTTTTTCCCCCCAGGGAGTTCCTGTTCGAACAATGATTGCTGACAATCGCCATTTCTGAGGGACAGTAAAGTCGCAACAGCTTTATCTACATCAGGGCCCACAATTACACCTGTTTCGAAATCAAATCGCACTCAACACAATTCCTGTGGATTTGGGTTTGCACTCTTATCCTCCAATTCCTCACAGAGGAATTCACACATTTTATCAAAGACATACCTCTGTTTTGGGGCATCCCATTGGTGAAAAACGTTAACAACCTGTTCCACATCATAGAGTGAAGGGAAACCAATCCACCTACGCGCCAGATGATCTAACACCTCTTTCTCTTCGGGACCAGGTAGCTGACTACGCAATTGCTTACGCTGTAAACCAGGAGTCGCACTAGATGACCCAAAGAGAGGCGACATTAAACTAGTAACTACATTAGCTAGTCGTTGTCGCGCTGAAGGAGAAGTTGAGGCGAAAACAGGGGGATAGACAGAAGGAAGGAAAACAGACTCAGATATAGGTACCGGGGTAGTGTAAGAAGGAACACCAGAGGAAACCGCTGGTGTGCTAGGCAAAGTCGCAGGAAGCACGGGGGTAACAGGTAGCAAAACTGGCGGCCCTTGAGGGGGCTGCACTGCAGGGATAGGAGCCAGCTGAAGAGGAGCTGGCGGCTGCGGGAAGACTTGCGGCATATTTACTGGAGGTTGCGCATTTACACACTGCGGTGGTGCGGTGGCATTTTGCGCATACGTGGGTGGCGAACTTAGCAAATGGGACATTAGGGAATCTTTCTCTTTCTCTTTTGTCTCATCTTGCACAAGGGGTGGCAAAACAGGATAACATTTATCAATCCCTAATTTGCGCTGTCTGTGCAATTGCTCATTCCTTTGTTCTTCCTCATTATCTTTAAATTGCACAGCTGCTTGCATCACTGATATACCTCTCTCTCTCTTATCTTTTTTCGCTAGTTTAATTTCCTTCTGTTTGGCTTCCTTTCGCCATAGGCGGAAAGAATCAAACATCGCCGGCCGGGCTTTCTTTTTAAACAATTTAACTTCCAAATTATCTAAGATATCTGTATCGAAACTACCATTTTGGGGCCATTTTAAAACACCGTCCTTTCTGGTGTATCGGATCCATATTTCATTATATGCAATGGGGGCCACGCCATGTTTTACATAAAGCTCATAAGTAGGAGTTCCAATTGGAGGAACCGGACATGAATCCTCTAACTGGAAATCCCTTCCACAACCCAAATCAAACAATCTACAAAATACACTAGAACCAGGCATCTTCGCTCACTAGTCTAGTTTCAAACGTCAAAGGATTATCGAATACGATAGTCTCGTGAATACACGAGTCCTCTGGCTTTGGGACTTGCAAGCACCAAATCAAAAATGATACCAAAGGATACCAAATTCAAACTAGGAGACGCTCCACTTATACTTAACTGAATATTGATGATCGATGGCGTCACCAGAAGACTCTCTCGATTGTTTCGCTCTACCAAAATCGTCAAGGGTCCAAAACAGGGCGATTAATCAGGGCTGCAGTCCTTCGTAGCCGTCGGGACGCGGAGAACCTCGCAGAAAAGACCTTCGGACCACGTCGACATGCAGGGGTCGATGAAGTGGCGGCCTTCCTCCAGAATTTCCACACGAAGCTCCTCACGAACCTCTGGCTTGGACCGGTACCGCTGAAATCGCGCCGAGTTGGGCGCCAACTGAAGTACTGGGTATTTTAAGCCCAGCGGTGCAGGGGAACACACCCTATGACTTAAGGGGTTCTTCCTGTTTCAGACCTACAGAAACACAGAGTCTTCTGGGTGAAGTCAAAGATCAGTTTATTGGCTGCAGACCAATTACAGGTATCCTAGAAGTACAACAGCGTGTATGTTCTCAGGAGACTGCTGAAAATCACAGAAACGGGCTTCTCCTTAAATATAGATTTTCCTGCCTTAGGCATACATTCCTAGGTTTATGGCATGGTCATTCACAAGTATACATTACAAACTAAAAAGCAGAGTCATGATGACCATCCCACATTCCAGTTAAACAAGCCCGTAATTATTTACACAGTAAAGCTCAGATCCCACATCAAATATCGATAGGCCCCAATAAACATGAGCATCTCCTGTTTTGGGAAACAAGCCATAAAGCAGGAACAGCCAGGTGTGAAAGAGATTAGCTGGAGGCTTGTGTAGGATGAAAAGACTTTATGGTGTGTCAAGCCCTGATGCTAATCACAGGCGGCCAGAGGACGGGGAACTCGTGAGACCAGTTTGACCCGGGGCAGCGGAGCCAAGCTGCCCAGGTCACAGAAAAGTCAAGGAAAGGCACATGTGCTCTGAAAGGCCCGTTTTCGCTTCATGCTATATAGCCTATGTGAGGGCAACCATAAGATGGCCACCGATACAAAATGGAACCCACGCAGTGATGTGAAATAGCGTATATACAGTGCATTCATAGCTAAAACGTTACAGAAAGCACTCGTACATACCGCATTAACCATTCGCGGTTCACTATTACCGAGATAGACAGGGGTAGGGCACTGTCTCCTACGCGGTCCCAAATTCTAAAGTACGACACTGGTGGTGTTGCAGTGGTCGTGAGGCCACTAATGGTTGGTGGAGCCACTGCGTCCCTGCCAAGCATAATACGAGTTTCCTCTTTTCCACGGTTTTCATGGCTGTGAGCCCGCCATGAAAAGTGTGGCAGTGAGGAAACAAACGTGTTGCCTCTGCGCAAGGGGATGCATGCAGGAAGCCATATGGGGTGCCCCGCTGTCTGCATGCACCCCCCGTTCTTGCAGGGCATTCCCATAATGCTGCCTGTTACGGCTCTCCTATGACCCTTTAAACAGGCACCACTGTGGGCCAGCCGCCTGCAGGACCTCCCGTCTTGGATTCCAGTCGGATCCAGCATGCGGTCTAATTATGGCTTTGGCGGTGTAGTAGCAGGCGCTGGCTTGGCGGCCCGCTCCCGCACAGCCAAAGTCATAATAAGGCACTAGGGGATGTTGAATGTTCCTAGGAGGGAGGATAGGAAGCGATTCAGGTGGGAGGGGAGAAAATGGCCCACAAGTCTTATACATTGCCATCCATGCATTCTGGCAAACTAGGTGGTTACCTGCAACTTGAAATTAAGCATGCACACCAAATTTAGGGAAAATATATCTGTAAAAGTGAAAACGAAAATTACTTGTGGGGCACTGACTGAATAGCTTGCCATTGGCACCAGTCTCTGGCCACTACTCTAAGGCCATCCTTCTTATGGTTGGATTCATACTTCTTCAGTAGAACATCCTCTTTTTCCTGTGTGGTCAGAGATCAAATTGAGAAGCAGGAAGTGATGAGTTGTCCATACTAAGAGGGGTAAAGATATATGGGTTTTCCCTGATGAAGTGAGTCGATTGATGGCTGTGATGTCTGTGCTCCTTTGTTGAATGGATATGTTTGGTATTATTGCACTGTGAGACCCATAGTACTGTCTCATGCAACATCAGACACATCTTCAGGCTTCAGGGAGTACAACAAACCCAACAGAATAATAAGGCCTTTGCAATGGGTTGGATGCTACATATTGGGAAGACATGATTTAAACAGGTGAGTACCTGTCATGGCAAAGGAACACGTTGGGGGCTCAATCTAAGGTTTCTATGAAGAGATAGATTCAGAAGGGGCTTTGGGAGGCTTGAAATGACTGGCATTGAGTACGGCAGGTTTTGAATCGAGGAATTTCGAGGTGTGTGCCCATGCTTAGCAGACTCCATATGCAAACATAGTTTAAAACAAAAACTTGTTAATCATACCCAAAAATGATTAACTTTTAATAGCGCGAACAGTCTTACCAAGACCATAGACTTTTTTTCCCATAGCTGTTACATTTTAATTTATTAGTTCAAATTCAATAATTATTAAAAATTTAAGAGCATTTATAGTTTATTTTAATATACTTTTTTAAAAATTTTTCTTTCTTAAACTCTATTATTTTTCCCTACACTTCACCATATGGAGATCTCCACCCTAGTGATAACGGTATCATCCTACTTATGAAATGTAGCTAGTAGTAACTTCTCACTTCGAAATACAGTCTTCAATGTCCCACCCCGCTGACTTGAGGGGCGGAGAAATATAAATGTGCACAAAGGTGTAAATCTACACGCAGAAATGGTGAAAATAAAAAAAGTGTAGAGTTACACCTAGGTGCAGTTTTAGATTTACATATGAGTCAATCTACACATGCATTTTTACCTGTGTGAATTGGGCTAAATGGGATGTGAATAATCTGCATGGATCCAACCATCCTGAATCCATGTTGGATAGGTTCTACAACTGCTCCACAATGACACACACAAACAGAAACAAAGCTAGGTGACATCTCTATTCACTAGACTCTTGGGTTAGGCTGTTCTTTAAACGAATAACCATTTTCTTTGGTGCAGTCATGTGGTGCTAATCATCTGTGTTTTATCTTACAGTCCTCAAAGTCAAGTTCCTTGAAGCCACCACGAGGAATGTTTCTGGCTCGCATGACGTGCAAATGGGCTACAAAGTTAAAGTTGAAAGGGTAAATAGTGGTTTTGGCAGAAGGGCTTTGCTTGGGGGATTTACAAAAGTGAAGCAGATCTGACACCTCAAGTTATGCCCCTTCTAACAGAATCAGTGGACTTTAGTGGCCAGGTTGCTCCCTGCCCTCTCTCCTGCAAGATGTGGGTTTCTTCCCATAGGATGTCTTAGTGATGCTAAATCAATAAAATGCCAGGGTAGCGGAGGTGACATCATAGATAATTTTTCCTCCAATCACATCATGGAGTTGGCCTCTTGTTCCCACCTTAGCCTCTCAACAGTCTCCTATTTGCAGCTCAATAAGTCAATTTACCAGTGGATTTATATAGTGGGGCTAATCACCCGGGACGCATGCTGGGGCTGGGTGCTCAGTTAAGTAGCCAGGTCTTTAGAGCCCTACGGAATTCCAGTGGAGAAGAGGAGGTCCATAGCTGCAGGGGCAGGTTGTTCCAAGTCTTGGCCGCCAGGTATGAGAAGGAGGGTCCTCCATTTCTGCTGTGGTGTGTAGGCGAGGGAGAGGGGCACAGAACATAGATGTCTTGAGGGGTGATGGAAGCAGAGGCATTGGGTGATGTAGGCGGGTTGCTGGTTGTGTAGAGCTTTGTATGCGTGGATCAGAAGCTTGAATTGACATCTTCACTGTGTAGGGGGCCAGTGGAGTCTTCTGAGGTGGGGGGTGATAGGTGTTTGAAGGGGCGGTCGAGGATGATTCTGGTGGCGGCATTCTGTTTGGTTATGAGGTCTTTGTAGGAGGTTCGTGGGATCCCTGCACAGAGCATGTTGCCGTAGTTGAGTCGACTAGTGATGCTAATGTTAGCTGCTAATAGACTCACGGGTGGAGCAGAAGCAGAACAATGTTAAATTGGCATCTAGGAGCTTTCTTCACTTTTCTTCCCATTATGAGCCCTCTAGATCAAGGGTATCAAGGTCATGACCAGGGGTAGCCAAGGGCTCCCAGGGCTCATCCCTTAGCCCCCTTTTGTTTAATATTTATCTTACCCCTCTAGTTTATCTGGCGGAGAGTTTGGGGGCTAAGGTGATCGCCTATGCTGATGATACGCAGCTACTGTTAACCTGGGACAAGCAGGGGTCCACGGTGGCCCTCGTGCAAGCGTGTCTTTCTTCGGTCTTTAAGTGGCTGGCGAAGGCACAATTAAAATGCAATGAGGACAAATCCGAGGTCCTGCTGTTTAGTGACTTTCCAACTGGCTTCAGAGACATGATTTGGCCAGCGGAGTTTCCTCCGCCAGCATCCAATAGTCAGATCGTGAAGAATTTGGGAGTCTATTTTGACGCCAATCTTTCCTTTGCCAGTCAAATAAAGCGACTGACTGCCTGCTGCTTTGGTCTTCTCAGGGTCCTGAGAAGGTTCCTTCCACTTCTCCCGCAGGCGGCTAGGGAAGCTGTGGTGCGGGCGCTTATCTTGTCCCTCTTGGACTACGCCAATGCGCTTTATTAAAATTCAATTAAAATGCAATGAGGACAAATTCGAGGTCCTGCTGTTTAGTGACTTTCCAACTGGCTTCAGAGACATGATTTGGCCAGCGGAGTTTCCTCCGCCAGCATCCAATAGTCAGATCGTGAAGAATTTGGGAGTCTATTTTGACGCCAATCTTTCCTTTGCCAGTCAAATAAAGCGACTGACTGGCTGCTGCTTTGGTCTTCTCAGGGTCCTGAGAAGGTTCCTTCCACTTCTCCCGCAGGTGGCTAGGGAAGGTGTGGTGCGGGCGCTTATCTTGTCCCTCTTGGACTACGCCAATGCGCTTTATGTAGGGATTCCAGCCTACTCCCTTAACAAACTGCAAGTTATCCAGAATGCGGCTGCCCATCTTCTGGGTGGGATCGCCCCATGGGAGAGTGTGCGGGGCTTCCTTCGTTCCCTGCACTCGCTTCCAGTCAAGGCGCGTGTGGTGTTTAAATCTCTCACGATCGCACATCAGGCTCTACATGGACTTGGCCCTGGCTATCTGATGAAATGCTTTTCCTTTTATGTTCCGGGGAGATCTTTGTGCTCTTCACCTCTTAGACTGGTTTCCAGCGGCACCGCCTGGGGGGGCGCCTCCCTGGCTGTCCTTGCGGCCCGTGCGTGGAATGCGCTTCCCCTGGCACTGCGTTGTGTGGAAGATATCGCGGTTTTTAAAAAACTGTTAAAAACTCACCTTTTTACCTAAAGTCTGGTTATGATCTGTCTTTCCTTGAGTCGCGCCGGGACACTCCTCGGAGTAGCTGCGCGCGTTATAAGTTGAAATAACATAACAAAACATAACAAAGCCGGTAGTAATAGCTGCTATCCCGGTGAGGCCCTGCTAGTCTGCTCCGAGCCCAGGTTTTCGACCGTCTATCAAGAGCAGGCACTCCGGAACATTAAAGTGCTAGTAGATGTGCTCCATGCTTGACTGGACAGACACTGAATGTAACACTGAGTTCTTAGAGAGGACAGTTCATATATCACAGTCTGGGGCACGTTTTTGTCATCTAGAGCCCATACAACAAGCACTGACAAAGTCAATAGTGAGTCAATAGCTCTTTATTCGGCCAACAAAGACCATAGAAGCACAACATAAAACACAATATAAAACCCAGCAAGACAAAGTCAATAGTTCGGACTTCATTCAGGTGTGCATTCTTTGCTGTAAGCACTGCAGTGACAATTGCAACTACCCAGCCTAATGAATAGATTTGAAGGAGTACCACTGGGCCATGGACCCTGGCACTGGTCGCCCATACCATGTCTGACACTTCACGCCAGCCCTGTCGTTTTAAGTAAACAGCATTTTGCATTCTGAAATGTGTCGATTACATTTTAAATCTGTGTGTGACAGGACCGCAATCCCTGTTGCTTTTTGACTGGAGAAATCCTTATATACTGCTCTTCTCAGCCTCTCCATGCATGTGCCTTGCATGTCCCCCGCATCAGCCAACACGCTCCATGGAAGGCAAGTGTGTGTGAGGACTTCATTCAAGAGGTTTATACAGCATCTCTGGTAGTGCCAATCACAAGGTGGCGATGCACTGAATATAGCATGTACAGGCCGGGTGGTACTTGGCACTGAAGAGCAGCGCATATTTTCCTTCTGTCCCCTTCTATGGGGGAGACTGTGCTTTACCTCCATGTTGGAGAGCTGTGGTGTGTTTCTGGTGTCTCTGCCTCATGTCGCGCCCACACCAGCTTGATGACTCCAAAGAAGGACATTGTGGTGGACACACTGCGTGAGTTGTGGAGGGACTCCTTTGCCCGGGCTTGCATTTGTGTGCAGACCCTTCCGTCTGCTCTTCCCATGGAATGGTCAGCTCCCATAAGCACTCTCAACTTCATATATCATGGTTCACAGTCACAGCCCCCAACGCCTGCAGTGTGGGCTGCTTAAAAAAAATGGATGCCACTTGCAACAAGCGATGGCTGATTGGGGTGATCCATTACTTAGATCTCGGTCTATCTTGTATTAATGCTATACGGTCTTGGAGGCACAAAACGCTGCATCTAGCCAGACCTAAAAGTGTCACTGTTACATGTGCTCCATTGTGATCAGTTTATCACACAGTCTGATATGTCAGAGGGCCGTTACAGAATAAAGAGCCAAACTGTGGCAAACAATAATATAAAATATATGCAGATAAATTGTAGTTAAAATTGCATATAGTGATTTAAATGGACGCGCAATAATTAATGCAAGGGCCTACAACAGAGGGCATAGAAGTGATGATGTAAAACCTTTCTTTACAACGTGTGCAGAAAATATTGAATAAGAACTGAAAAGCCATCAGATGCCTTAAAACCATGGTCCACAATATGAAGAACTTCAAATAATAAAATAGATAAATAAGACGCTATGGAATGTTTACAGTTGAGGATAGTACAGGCCATCTATGCATCAGGGGGAGGGGCTGTATGATTAAGACACATACACTCAGGTGTTCAGCTGCAAATAGTGCAGCAGGTGCAGTTGTACCGGGGCCCAGTTGCTTTTGGGCCCACTGAGCCCCAATGATGGCCACAGTTTACTGCCCATCAGGCAGACAGGAGGCCAATTTCCCTTACTTGCCACTGGGTCCGTGGCACCCTTCTTACTCCGCTGCATAAGCTGACAATGAGTTTCTCATAGTTTGAAGCACATACATCATGGCTTTCAGCAGATGCACAGTGCATGGTGCACTGGTTCAGGCATCACAAACCAGAATCATGCAGGCACCAATTTACAACAGACATGCAAATATGACGTACACATACTTGAGGAACGGCTGCTGATAATGGACGAGAGAAAGAAGTTTCCTGTGTAGGAAAGAGCTGGGTAACATCCATTGGAATCACTTACCTATGTCATAGATATCTGCGTGGTGCTTACCTGTGTGGCACTTACCTGCGTGGTACTTACCTGGTGGTATTTACCTTACCTTACCTCTACCCTACAAAGAATGCAGGGAAGAGTTCACATGGGGTAAACACTGCTGGGTAAAGGTTACATACCATTCAGATATCGTGGCCACTAAGAATGTGTCCTCACTTTTGGGTTACGTTTCCTTTACACATTTCATGTCAGAAATTCATCTTGAATGTTTAGCTACTACTAGAGGGGTTCTTACCATGGTGAGAAAGACGGTTTGGTGGAAAAACATCTGCTATATACATGAAGACCTCTGAATTTAGATACTTTTTCCCCATCGCTTTGATTGAGGGTTTCCTCATGATGCATGGGAGGATTGAACCTTCCCGCTAAAGAGTACGTCAGGTACTGACTGCCAAATCTAGTGAGAACATTAGACCAGTTAGTAGTGTTGCTTCTAAGTCTTGAGGAAGGAATGACAAAGCTGAACAGTAAATTGTAGCTTGGCAATTTTAAAGGCAAGCTTGATCTTAACTTTCCAAACAAATTCATGAGTGCACCATGTGCAGCCTCCTGTAGCCCTTTGAGAAACGCCTGCACTCCCATAATCGCCCTCCATACTTCTGCATGCGAAGAAGGGGGAAGGAGCTCAGCGCGCCATCAATGGCAGCACGGTCCTCTCCTCTATTCACTGCACACTCTAAGGTAGGTCCTCCTCACAGGGGCCTCAAAAACCTGGAAAGAATTGGCAATGTATGGTGTGCAGGGAGGGAAAAGGAAGTTGCTAAAAAAATACGACATAACAAATTACATTCTGTTTGTTAGGAAAAGTGCTGATTGGATGGAACTGGAAGTTTTTATTTACTGTTAAGTTCAAATAATTCATTTTATTTAAAATCCCTCCCCTATTTATAGTCTCAAGTGCATAGAATACTGTTGTTCAGTCACCAGCAGTTTAGCAAACATTGCCTTTTATCTCAAGTGATCTTCACTTGTTCACCTGTCTCTGTAATACCAGTGAAAGAAGGGGGTAGGGTAAAGGTCTGTCCATAGGGCACTTCAGCTCTGAACCCATGAGGTAATAGCTTATTTTGTCTTGATGCTCTCCTAATGCCACACATTATTATTCACGTCTTATGCTAGGTATTCAAAGGTAAAGTGACACTGAAGTCACTGACGTTCATCGATACAATGTCTGGATCCTCTTGTGGCTACTTTCATTCTTCTACCGACTTCCACAAGGATTACTTGATCGCAGGTAAGCCACCTCTGGGGGTGTTTATGGAGAAGACAGCTTTATGCAGTTCAAGTGGGAGATATTGGGTATTCATCATGATATAGTATCACTGTGGCCCATGGACAATCACTGTGATATCTGTACATCCACTATTTGAGGCCCCCCACTTCCTACAAATATGTACATGCACTATGTGAGCCTCCGCACTACTTCCTCCACTTTTTCACATATACCCCTTCAGCCCCCTATCCTACTTCCCCAAACTCTGTATATGCACTATGTGAGCCCCCTGACCCAGTTCCCCCATGGCATACACTCTCATGTGAAAAAACATTTGGTTGTTGATAATCATAAGGGATGTGTTTTGATAATCACAAGGGATGTGTTTCATAGTGCTAACTTTCAACAAGGATTCTAGACACTTTAAACAACAAAGCTAGCTAATTTAAAGACATTAGATGCAAGAACTGGAGACAGTAGGAATCTGAGCTGCAAAAATGTTGTAATGTAATGTATTGTAAAAAGGATTTCTAAAGCGCACTAACACCCGACGGGTATTCTGGCACTGATAATAACAAGGGGTCCCCTACATGTACATATTTACCCACCGGTTGCATTATCCTGCACTACATCCTAGGGAAGAGATAGGTTTTAAGCTTCTTCCTAAACGCAAGGATCTCTTCTAATTGCCTGATGTTGTGCGGAAGATTGTTCGACAGATGAGTGGCCGCACAGCTAAACACTCTCCCTCGAAACCTAGAGGTTCTGATTCTGACAGTACAGACCAGATGAGCTGTGGAAGATCGAAGATTTCTTACGAGAGAATGCCAGACAAATAGTTTCTGCAGTGGCAATGATCCAAGTCCATGAAGGGCCTTGAAAACAATGAATAATGATTTGAACTGAATTCTCTGAGCTAGAGTGCACCAGTGGAGTTCATTAAGGGGCGCAGAGGCGACTAGAGGTGGTAAGCTCCACGAGCTGTTTTGCTGTTATTCGTGTGAATATGCAACAAAGAAGGGAAGATACATGGTTTGCCAGCGCTGCTATATACATGTATTTACCAACTAGCATTGGGTTTTAATATTCTACATACAGAGCTGAGTTCACCCTATAGAAATACCATATACATACAAATATATACATACAAATACATACATACATAGAATATTCTGAAAAGACTGCATACTCCTTTATGAAATCGAGAAATTCATCAGGATTTGAGAAGATTTGGAAAGTAAAGTCTTCACTTCTAGAGCTGTCCCTCTGTTCTTAAGGCAGGTTCACTAAAGCTTATACAACAAGCTCATGACCAGATCTGTGCCTTCATATCCAAACACAAATCATTGTTGGTTAGTAATCCCCGTTCACTTTTGTGTGTTGATTTTGGAGATTTTCTTTGCAATCTTGCAAATACTCAGATGCCTTGGCACAGCTGACTCAACTTCCCACCAAGTTGAGAAAGACCAATTGATAAAATGGGACACGGACATGTCATAACGCACTTGATTCAGCTGTAACATTCTTCCGGGCATATGGAGTTATTGAGAAATATTGTTACAGGTAAAGAACTGAGATAGGAAGACTTCTGGGATTGGCCATGACTTGTGATCTATGGCAGACGTGATAGTATTGCTCAAACACTAAGATGTTGTTTTGATTTATAGAACCCTTACACATAAGTGCTTGACATTATTAAATATTGGTCCCATAAGGTGTTCTTTTAATGTATACTTATTTTTACTTGGTCGTCTTTATTTATACATAAACAAAATCATATTGTAGTTAGAAGACATAGCTACAACTGGTTACTAAATTTGATGATGATGATTGTTGTACAAACCTACGAATGTATCATCAATTAGCTCATCCCTTTTCAAAACAATACGGTAGATGCCAGAGATGTTAGCGAGCACTAACTTAACACACTTACAACAACTAATCCACAAGGAAAGAAACACTTTTACTAGTTCCTTACCTCTGACCTTTGGTTTCGGAGTAGCGTGCTACTGATTGAAAAGTGTTTCAAAGCCTCCTCTGTGGTAGTAAACACTATATGCAATTACAATATTGAATTAAGCCTTCAGTGATCAACCTCACTACCCTAGGAGGGCCAGTTGTACAAAGGTAGTATTCCGCATATCGAACTGGAGTGAAATGGTTTCTAAGTCACTTGTACACTAGTAGAAAACAGCAATTTCTGTGCTCACTATGGTTTGACCACAGACTTCTCAGCACCTTGAAAAATGGCTTCACACCACACAGGTGATCCTTTTTTCAGAGCCCTTTAATTGAAGATCACCAGAGAATGATGTTCAGAACACATGTTCATTTCCAGAATGTCCATTTGCAAATGTATCATAGCCTGCTGATTTGAAATGTTTATCCATGCCTTCTCGTACCATAACAAAAATGTTTTTAACCCCAAATATCTTAAGTAAAGGTCTGTGTCAAAATAAGTTAAAAGCTGTATGCATACAGAGTCAAACAATTTAGCAACTTTGATTATATATTTATTAATTGTGCTATATACATCAAAACATTGTAAATGAGACATGGCTCTTAAGAATTGAAATGTATCAGGGCATTGTGATGCACATATGTGAATGCCACATGACCAGCTAATGCTGGATCCCCAGAGAAAATAAAAATAATGTCCATACCTTCCACCCTGGTTATTGTTAGGCATCTCCCTTAGACTTATTCAAACTGTTTTTTAAAAGGTATTGCATTGTGTTTTGGTTTGTTGCAATTGGTCCTCAGCTTCCCCACGATTCTCTTGGGCATTCGTTCTTCATTTCCTATTGTCCTCTTGAGTAGCGCCTGGTTGCCTGACCCAGGTATGTGCTCCCTGTTCCCAGACAGTTGGTTGGCCTGCTACCACTTAGATCCTCCCAGGCTTGACTTACATACAGGAACACCGCATGGTCACAAAGTATACACCGCAAAGGATGCACCATTGGCACACTGGGATGAGGAAAAGGTAAAACCTTTTGGGCTTTTCTAGTCATTGTCCAACTCCCAAAGTCCAATCATAATATTCCATCCCTAAATCAAGCAAAAAGGCTCTTTTACAGAAAGGCTGTACTGCAATTACCACAAACCTCCTAATATTAAGGAGATAGTAGGATTTTGTGGTATCCATTCAGCTTCTGTTTCATGCCCCCAGGCAGAATCCTGAAAAACATTTGAGGAACTCTGAACTTGTCATGTAAATCAAATCATCCATTCCAGCACGCAGACAAATTACTGACTTTTTCACCTTAAATTAAGACAAAATAGATGCTGGAATAAATGTGAAGTGTGACAAACTCTACACTGTTGATTTTTCATCTGACAACGTGATTGTCAGACCCACATGTTCTCATTTCACACAGACAGGACAGTAAAATCAAAGGGGGTTGCCTTGATTGCTGTCCATCAAGAGCCTCAAAGGAGATCATCTTGATCCTGCAGCGACTCCACTTGTTAGTAATCACTAGTGACTATTTTCTGTGGCTGGGAGATAGTCACCCAGATCTGAAGGAAGTCACCATCACATCTGACACAGTAGAATTGTCTAATTACAGTCCTTTGGCTGAGCTTCTGTTCTGTAGCTAGGATTAAGGTTCAGACGCTTATAGAGTGTAATAAAAATCACACAGAACACTAGGCTGATGTGGCCAGGCATTGCCGTGTCCCCCTCCCTGAAGCATTCCATTCTTCCAAACACCTGTTGCCCTATGGGATCACAAACCCTTCCACGTTCCCCCAAGGCATAAATTGTACATCAACACCGTGTCTTGGGTTAAGGGTCATAAAAATCCTGGCCTAATATATTCATAACATAACAAAAACATTAAATTCTCATATTTACAATCCGCAGAAAAAGTCTCGTCCGTTTACATTAATATATACAGTATTCCAGATGGATAACCTTAACATGATTCTAATACATAGCCATTCCTGTCCTAAAACATAATGATCAACATTATTCCTTTCCTGCGTATCGCTACACGAGCCTACGGCAAGGCCATGACTGGTCCAAGAACCTGCTAGGTCCCACCCTCCTACCGGAGTGATCTTGTGCTGGAGGCCCAGTTCCCCAGAAGGTTATCTCCCCCGTGCACCCCCTACGCTGTCAATATTATCTCCAAGGGGCTGTGTTGTTATGCCAAGTTTTTGCACCAACTGTCCCCCCCCCAGGCATCCTCTTTTGACAATGGTGATGTCTATCAAGGGCTGTAAAAGATACCCACCAATCATGACCTTACTGCCACAAGCCAGCATAGTTGACCGACTATCTGGCCCCTCCCTTGCACCCTAAGGTCATGCCCTGCTCCCTGCCCTCTTCTAGCCAGGCTAGCAAGTTTTCCAGAAAGATTTCATTACCAATCTTGGAGAGATGAATGCCATCCTGCAGAAAAAACATTTCCCCCCTGATGCACCCATGCACAATAGTCTGCAATTTTGGGGATCGAAACAATTTATCAATCTGCCTATTGATTCTCTTCACTGAGTGGTTCAGTGCCCATAATGACTCACCCCCCACCATTGGGATCTGGGGATGATGTGCGACCAAGTCAACACTGCACGCGGGCATTTCTTTGCCAGTCAACCCACCTCGGTAATCTGCTCCTCCACCACGCCCTTTTGCCCAAGGTGTACCAAATCATTGCCCCCAGATGCAAAATTACTGCTGCAGGGGCATGTGAGTCTTATCCAGTAAAATCTCCAACATATCCCTTAATTGGCCTAAACATTACCCCCCACGGCCTATAAAGAAAAATTGCTTCAATCTGTTCATGTATGAGTGACCAACTATCCATACTTCCACTTCTCTTCGCCCCAGGCAGGTACCTGGGCTGCGCTTGACTCAGACGACCGATAAACCGTGGTGAGCTTCCTCCCTGTGGGACAGGACATGGAAACTGCAAAACCAAACCAAAATGACAAAAACACTGTCAGTAACTAATAGCATCCTTTAAAGCATGTGTAAACGCACAAGAGATTGTAACAGCCTGAGGACCACCCACCAATCCTCTGAACCGCATGCCCCGACAGGCCTCTGGCCGTGGCCTCAGTTGTGGCCCGCTCCTAAAAGAGTGTGTACCAAACTTTGATGGGTCCAAACCAGCCGCCCTGAGAGCCAAATTCATGACTCTACCACACTGAAATTTAGTGAGCGGGGTCCCATCGCCATTGATTAATAGGGGACCCTACGTGCCCGTGGTCTGTATGTGGGGAACGATTCAAGGTTGCTAATGGGACAGCAAACACTCCCCTGTGCTTTTTGCAGTATCATTTGGTCCCCTCTGCAGTTCTGATCGGTCTTAGACCTAGGGATAGATACAAACAGCGACCCTCCATGCACCCTCACATGGTCAAATTGCAGCCAGTCTTCCTTATTTCTTGCCACCAGTTCCCCCACCCTGAAAGCGTCGTAGAAAGCCAGAGTAAAGGCTGCTCTAAAAAGAAGCACTTCCCCTGAAGATTTACAAACCTGCTCCAATGCCCCGAGTAATGCTGACAAGGTGTCAATGCCAATTGGGCACCTGACGTCTGGTTGGGGACCTTACAAGCTCTGCCACCCCTGTAGAGCTCTTTGCACTATGAAGGTGCTGGTGGGATTGTGCAAAGAAGGAAACCACTGACTTGAGGTGCCTCACGTATGCCTCACGCATGCCACAGAGCGCCCTCCATCCCTCATTGCACTCAGAAATGAAACCACTGCTGATGACTCATGCCATGCCACCTCCCATTCTTCCCCCCAAAAATTGCAATAGGCACCAAAGGCCCCCTCATAGTCCCGCCTGGTCCTGGGTGCTAGGCTAGCTGCCACAAGATCCGAAAGTTGGGGGCACCAAGTTGCCAAAGCTGGTCTGGGAAAGGCGTTGAGTTCTCTGCTGCTCCAGGGTTGTGGGACCTGAAAACCTGTATCTTAAAGCGAGATAGCGCATCAGCAGGATGATTCAACACATCTGGGACATGTTTTGCCTTAAACAGCACATTCATCTTCATGCACATGAGTATTATTTCTTTTAACAGCTGCAGCATCATTTTACATTTAGCTGATTGATGGTTAATGCACTCCACTACTGACATGTCAGAACACAAGACCACAAATTGGTTTCACAGCTGTTCCGGCCAAATGGATAACGCCAATAGGATAGGGGACAATTCAAAGAACCCAATGTTACCTGTCAGACCGGACTACACCCACCATGCTAGCCAACGCTGAGTAAACCACGCCGGGCCAAGAATGCCACCAAAATCCTCGCTACCTGCAGCATCAGTCATTCGGCCCATCTCTGGGCTGGATCTAGCTGGTCTGGGCCACAATACATTGCCATTGAAATCACGGAGGAATTCCATCCAAATCCGCACATCCTGTTGGACCTCGCCGAACAACCTGGTGTGGTGATGCTTTTCCTTGAGACCTCACATTGACTGTGCGATGGTGCGCGAGAATGAGCGTGCCATGGGAACGATTTTTAATGCAAAATTCTTCTGTCCCACGATTTTTTGCAGTTGGTGCAAGGTAACCTTCACTTTGTTCAAACGTTCCTGCAATGCTAGAGTGAAAGCTACATTTATTTGCCGCGGGAGTCATGACACCCCGTTCACTGAATCCAGCTCTATGCCCAGGAATTCAATCTCAGTGGTCGGCCCTACTGTTTTGTCTTGTGCCAAAGGGGCACCGAATTCTCAATGCGAGTGTACAAAACCCCTACAATGCCCTGCCACATTCCTGAGAGCCTGGCGCTCCCAAGAAAAGGAAGTCATCCAGTTAATGCAATACTGACTGGTGCCCCGTCACCTGCCTTAAAACCCATTCAAGAAAGGAGCTTAATTTCTCAAAGTAAGAGCAGGAAACAGTGCACCCAATGGGCATGCATTTGTCCATATATTATCTCCCTTGCAGCTGGAAACCCAGCAAACTGTAGTCCTGTGGGTGCACTGGTAGTCGGCCAAAAGCTGATTCAATGTCAAGCTTTGCTAGCAATGCGCCCGGTCCCAGCCCTCACAGCATTTCAATTGCCTGATCAAAAGATGCGTATCTGACCATGCACAAGTCCCCTTCGATGGCGTCTTTCAATGACTGACCCCTGGGAGTGGACAAGTTATGAATTAAACAGAACTCCCCCGGTTCCTTCTTGGGCATCACTCCCAAAGGTGAGCAGACAAATCCCTTCACCGGAATTTCATCAAATGGGCCAGTCACTCTCTCTAGCCTCAATTCTTTTGCTATTTTTGCTGCTGCAATCCCTTTATTGGATCTCACAGATAATTGGTTGCCTCAATGCGTAACCCCTACATAACCAGGTGCGGAAATTCTAAAGCCGTCCCTGAAACATTCCAATAGGATCTCCCCTGAATTGGGGCAGCTGTACTTATTTAACTATGGGATTAGAGCACTTGTTATGATTGGGGAGTGGGCCTTGGTGAGCGTTTCACCCTCAGTCCTGCTTCTTACCTCCTTTGTCTTTTGATTTTGTTAAACATTTGGACTCTGGATGTGAGGTGTGACCACAGAATGAGCAGGCATGTTTCAATTTGTATGTGCCTGCTGCTGTAGTGAAGGTTTGCTTGTTAAAATCCCAACACACCCCCTTCTTTCCCCCCTCTCATGTTAACTGGTGGGAGCTGTACGAATGGACTGCCCTCATGCGTTGTCGTGTTGCACGGACTTCATGTGTCGCAGCCACATGATGACGTCGATTTGAGCTGAAGTGAGACCAGGGTCAGTTGCTTTTGCCCTCCTGAACTCTTTATCGTACTCTTATCACCCCACACCACCAGACTTGTCATGAGCACAAGAGCACATATTTTGGTAACATACCATCCCAGACCCAGGAAACATTTAGCCATTATTGCCTGATAATTCGAGAAAACTTTGAACCAGTTAACCAGAGTTAACCTCAATCTTTTTCTTGCGGGACCAACTAGCCCATTGCCTGGGGTGCACCCACTCTTTGTTCTTTTTTGCCTCTTGTTTATCTGCATTATCAATTAACAAAGCAAACATATTTAAATACTCCCCTTTCCAAATCTTCTCTCTCACCTCCTGTGAGATATGCCTCCCCAACCGTTCCCCGGAGGAGCGCAATTCGCCCAAACCTAGGCTTGGTAATGCCTGCACCATACCTGATACTGCCACCTCCTGCTTCTTGGCTTTGTCCTCCTCCGATGGTGGACTTGTTTTGGGAGGATCTTGTCCGGTCGCCTTAGCTGCTGCACCACTAGCTGCTGCAGTCCCTACAGGCACATTCTGCCCTTCCACTGATTTTGACCCTTCAAATAGTGCCACCAACTTCCTGGCCTTCTCTAGCGCACTACCCTCGTCCAACAAAGCCCCACAGCCCACTGCTGGGGTCCAAGTTCCCACCTTTGCTAACCAGGGAAGTACCGCTGCCAAACTGGATGCCCAGGTGCATAACCAAAAGGACCCTCACCAACCAACGGTATTACCAGAATCGGTGCCACAGGGTTGGTCTGTGACACCACTGTAGTTGGTTGACTGCCCCCAGTGGCTCCTGATGAAATAAGTGCCCCCATTCATTGGTACTTCCACTGCTGGCACCAAAGGCCCTGCTGCCTCAGTCTCTAAAGCCCTCGGGGGGGGAACAGGGTACTTCCCCTCACCTGTTTGGCTCTAGACCTCTTTGGCACCGGAAGGAATGGCCCTAGGGGCCACTCCTGCCTGTCTGGCCTCTCCTCTGCCCCTTCCGGCCCGTCCACTCAGCTCTTCAAATCCGCTAAAGACTGTCTCATATCCTCCATTTTTTGCATCGTTTCCATGAATTCCTCCATATGAGAGCGCTTTTTGCCCTTCCGTGCCTTTAGCACCATTATGCACAACTCATGCCCCACAGACGCTCAAAGCAGAAGTCTATTAGCTTGCCCCGCCTTTGTCCACCGGCAGCATGTGAGTGCTTCCGGGTTAAACCCTGTTGCGCCCAATCAGGGCGAGAGGCACACGCCCCGCCCCTTGTCTCCCAGGAGACCGGCACAACCGCCATAGCTGCGGCGTGCTCGAGTCCGGATGGATTCTTGGTTTCTCTTCTTACCACTGTATCTATCACCACAGCAATTATGAAGAGCTATCACTTCATGGTGGATGCTGGCAACATTCAGACCCAGATTTACTGGGAAACAACCTTTACAACGCAGTCATTACATCACACTACCTTTACAACGCAGTCATTACATCGCAACATCCTTTACATCGCATGTGATTACAACGCAGCCATTACATCGCATGTCACTACAACGCATGTCATTACAACGCATGTCACTACAACGCAGGCCTTACATCGCAAGTCATTACAATGCATACCATTACAACGCATAGTACCCTTACACTATCTGACACTTACCCTACGGTTGCACTCACTGGAGTTAGAATAGTAATTTTTACCCCTACACTTTCCAACACTTACCCTACTGTTGCACTCACTGGAGTTAATATAGTAATTATTACCCCTACACTATCCAACACTTAACTTAAATGCGATGTCATGGTATGCATTGTAATGGTATGCGTTGTAATGGTATAATGTGATGTAATGGGATGCACTGTAAAGGTAGTTTCTAAAAATGCGATGTAATGGCATGCAATGTAAAAGAATGCATTGTAAAGGATGTTACGATGTAAAAACTGCGCTGTAAAGGCATGCGCTGTAAATGTATGCGTTGTAACATCATATATTCAGAATTACTACATTGTCACGCAACGTAGCCGCCAAAAAAGAGAGCAGAATGGCACCATATTTACAGAGATATGGTATGCTGCTCCCCTTTATAATAGTGCTGCCGCTCAATCAGGTAGCCGTGCGCCACACGCACACCTTTGCACCATAGTCCTAGGGTGTCGGATTGAGTCTAGCGTAGATTTTGTGCTAGAAGGATACACTTCCAGTACAAAATACTATGCTTTGTATGTGTGCCGTACAGTGCAGCACACATGCAAAGTCAGACAAGACAGGAGAAATAAAAGCATTTCTCCTTGATAGCTCCTATTTGAAAGGCGTGGAATTTTTTTACGCAAAACCCTGTCTACTTTTTTAGTAGATCCGGTTTTGTGCTCCCTTGGTGCTAAAAAATGCAAAGCTGCACTATGTGCTCCTTTAAGTGAATTTCCAACGCAAAATACATTTTGCACTGGAAAGTAAATTAGGTAAAAAACAATTGAAACACGGAGCAACATTTGAGTAAATGTACCCCTCGCCCTGCCTTCTCCTCACCTTTGCAGCAGCCTTTATCAGACTACTACTACATGTGTAGACTTTGGATTGCTTGCAATCCAAAATTTTGACTAATTTAGCACACTTGCTTGCACAGTTTCTGCCTTTAGGTCATGGGATTTGGTCTGACAGTTGATACTTAACAATAGAGATGACTTATGACAACAAATCAGAGGAAAGGTTGTACAAGACCCAACGATAGAGTTGGAGAGCATCAGTGAATTTAAAGACCGAAAGGACAAGAGGTGGGCTACATTATGCTGATTGTATTCACCTGCTGTGAACAGGGTTGTTTTTTAAGGAACATTGTCTTGTGTGTTTGTTTGTGTGATCATTGCCTGGATAGAGTGTAATCTGCTCTTTCCTCCTGCCAGCTTACAGAGTCAGAGTTCATAGGAGTATTGGCCATCACTGGAGGTTGACAAGTTGGAGGTTGAGTCGGTACATTGACAGCACCGACCTTGCACTTGTCTCCCCCATAGTTATTGGCCACCAATCTAAGCCAGTCCCTCTGGGACTTTCAGGAGATGCCACCAGGAATCCAGATGCCCATCCTTACACATGCAGGAAGAGAGTCTCCCAGATAATGGAGGGGTTCAGTACTAATCCTTGTAATCAATGTATCATGGTATTTCCCTGGAATTCGTCTTAATCTACCTAATTCCACCTTGAATCTAAAACATACCGTGCAGAACTAAGGTTTTTCAAATGATGCACTTAGTGCGAGAGGGTAGGGTAACACATGCTAATGGGAATGTGTTTCTTTCTCCACTGTCCATTAGCAGGTTCCAACAACAACGGAAGTGTCTCTGTGAGCAGTTGCAGCTACACTGCCCCATGGAGCAAGCTGTCCATTAATCAGAAGAAGGGTGTCCTAGGGGCCTACAACAAAGGATGTACTTGTGATGTAAGTATGCCTGAGGAGCTGGGTCCTGGGGGAAAGAGAAGTCATCAGGGAGTGGGGCAAACTAGCGGGCACAACATCAAGAGGAACTGAATAATGGCTTTACACCCGTTCATGAGTGCAGATTTACAAGCATCAGGAATTCACAAATTGTTCTTATAGTACTGGAAACTTGGAACATTTGAAGGTTTCCCAGGGTACTCCTGAGAATGCCTCAATAATCCCCATGTTCTTGAATGCTAAGGGCTTTCCATATGCGGATCATTTACGATATCGGTGTGTACGACACCGACGTGTCGGCGGTGTCCATCCCACCGACATCTCTAACCACAGTCAGATCGCCGCATTAGGATACGGTCGGTCAGACCGCATTGGCCCAGGGACCGACCCGCAGCTTCTGAAGGGCTCAAGGAGCCAGTTGGGTGGTTGGTCCAATTCCATTGCCCACAGTGTAGGCAGTACCTTCTCATGCACTTCCGTCGGGAGTATGATCTCCCTTTCCGCCAGTTACTTCACGTCGGTACTTCTGACATGAAAGACTGGCGGAAAGGCTTTTTTGGGGTCCCTAACAGAACCCCTGTCCCCCGTGGCCCTCCGCTATGCTACCCCCCTAACATCCCTGCATCCTGCGGCAAGCACCGCATGGTGTCTGCCACTGGGGGCAGGGATGTTTACAAACATTTACAAACACGCCTTTTGGCATTGGGGTTTGTGCTGCAGCCTTTTCCAGGCCGCAGCACAAGCCTCACAGCAAAGAGGCATGTTTCCGACCGCCTCCACTGCGGTCAGATCGTAATTTAGCAGGAGAGACCGCGGAATACCTGTCCAAGCCGTGTGGTTGTGTAAATTAAACTTATACCCTCAAATGGCAAAGGAGCAAAGTGTTTCCCTCGAGGGAACATCTTCTTATGATAGCACTTGCAGTCTATGGGGCACATGCATCAACCCCAAAGGCATTCGCAAAATAGGTAATCGCAATTTTTGTGATTACCTATTTTGCGAATGGAGTTAGGGAATCGCAATTTGCGATTCCCTAAATGCAATGCAAGAAGCATTCTCAGAATGCGACTTTGCATCAAGGAATCACAAATTAACATCAACTTCAAGTTGATGGTAATTTGCAATTCCTTACAAAAATGCCCAAAATTGCTTTTTTCTAAGTGCCATGCGGCGCATATGTGTGCCACATGTGCACGCATACCATTTTTGGGGGTGCATCAGGGTGGCCTTTTGGTCCCCTAGCACCCTTGAAATTGCATTTGCAATTTGCGATTACCTATTTGGTAATCGCAAAGTGTGAAAGTTTTCCCATTCATTCCTATGGGGCCCTAGGCCTATAGGAATTAATGGGAAATTAATGGGACACCATTCCCTAACAGCGAATCGCGATTTGCGTTTTGCTATTAGGGAATGTGTAGGAATCGCTATTTTTTCAGCAAAACCTACATGCATAAGGAATTGTGATTCCTTAATAGCGATTCCTTAATAATCGCTATTAAGGAATCGCAATTCCTCTGCTTGATGCATGTGGCCCATATTTTTATTTATAATTTTTTATTGATAAAGTTTTGTATAGCGCGAACATGAGCCAGGCGGATATCAGAGCGCTTCACAAATACGGTAGATAGGATACAATAGTGGGAAAAGAACATTTGTTACATATATGTGCATGGCATGAACATGGCCCAGGCGGGTATCAGAGCCCTTCACATTTAGGGTACGACAGATACAGTAGTAGGAAAAGAACATTCGATACATATATGTGCATAGCATGCTAACACTGGGATTACCTGGTGTAAAACAATGTAGTAGACAATCAGGGCATCAGAATAGAGGGCAGTAATTCAGCAGTGGAGCCAAGGCCTTTTAGGGCAGAAACTTGATCATTAGGATTTTTTTCACTTCCATTTGAAAGAAGCGGTGGGTGAGATTCGATGGACTTCCGGTGGAAGAGAGTTCCAAATATTTGGGTCAATGCCTGAGAAAGCTCTGTGACTCGTTCTCTTTTTGTGGAAAATCTGTGGTTTCAGGAGCAGTGAACTTGCACTTCGTGACGGTCTGCAACCCCCTGAGAATTCCAGTTTTTGAGACAGATAACTGGGGGTCTTGAGATGTAGGGCTTTGTGAGTCATGCAGGCAATCTTTAGCTGTATTCTTGCTTTGTATGGCACCCTAGGGATTTTAGGGCTGAGGATATGTGAATGTTTCTTTTTGTACTAGTAATCATTCTGGCTGCGGCATTAATGGAAGCCCTTGGTGGGGCCCTAGTTATGTTTGGGAAGACCACAGGGTGTGGAGCTACCGTAGTCTACCCTTGGCAGTAAAAGGGCTTGTACCGCTAACTTAATGTCTTCCTGTGGAAGGTATGGTTTGAGATTCCTTAGTATACTCATCTGGTGTTTAGCTCCCTTGGCTGCATTGCTGATAGGATTCTGCATGCTCAAGTGCATGTCTAGTGCAATTCCGAGTGATTTAGGTGACTCAATCATGTGGGGAGTGCAGTTAAAGGCTGTAAGATGTTCCATCTAGAGGTCAATCTTGGCTGTGTGATTAGGGGGAGCGATGAGAAGGAATTCTGTTTTTGAGGTGTTGAGCATGAGGTGGTTCTCAGTGAGCCAGTTTTCTGTGTTCAACAGGGTGGAGTTAAGTGAAATGAAGTCTTCAGGGGAGGTGGCTTTCAAATATAGTTGAGTGTCATCCACATACATATGAAAAAGAACGTTCACGGAGTTCAGAGCATTTGCTAATGGTTCCAAGAATAAATTGAAGAGTATGGGTGAAAGGGCGAACCCTTGTGGAACCCCCATAGTTACTGTAGAGGGCTGAGAGAGGGATTGATTCACCTTGACTCTTTGGGATCTTTTGTGGAGGAAAGAAGCAAACCATTGCAATGCCGGCCCTGATAGGCCCATCTCATGTTCTAGAATGGATAGTAGTTTGTCATGATTAACAGTGTCAAAGGCAGAAGATAGGTCAGGGAGAATCAGGAGGCATGATTCATTTTGGTTTAGCAATTTTAAAATGTGTGCAGATTCCCTGGTTTGACCTCTCCGAAAGCCAGATTGATGTTGATCGAAAAGTTGGAATTTCTCAAGTGTAAGCAAAGTTGCGTTTGCACTCACTTTTCTAGAACTTTGGCCAGCGTGGGGATGTTGGAGATAGATGGAAGTTATTAAGATCAGAGCTGTCTGCTTTAGGCTTTTTTAGAATGGGGGATTCCTGAGCTGCTTTTATGCAGTGGGGGATCGTGCCTTGCAATAGTGAAGCGTTGACATTCTTTGCCCATATGGGGAGAATGGCAGCCTTAATTTCTTTGAAGATGGGAGGTGTTAGAGGGTAGCTGAAGTGGTTAGATTCTTTGATTGCAAGAAGAGTGTTGTAGATGTTGCTTTCACTGAGAGGAGTAAAGGTGTGCCAAGAGGTGTTGCCGCTCCTGGTGGGCAAGAGGAGCAGCGATCCCGTAACGTTGAAGAAGGGCCCTCTTTGATTCTAGGTCAATATTGATGCTTTTTGTTTTCTCAGCAAAGAAGGCGGCCAATTTGTTGCATGTTGGAAAGCCGTCACTAAGGTCACGGCAGTTGGGTGCCATGACCGATTGTTGGTTAACAATTTCAAAATGTTTCTTGGGCCATTTTTTGCCTCGATTAATTTGGGTTCTGAAGAATTCAGCCTTTGCAATCTTGATATTTTTATTGTAAGAGTTCCTAACAGATCTAAGGTGGTTTAGATGTTTGGTGGAGGGTATGGATCTCCATGACCTTTCTGCTGCCCTTAGGTTACTGTATTCTGAGTTTAGGTTGTCATTGAACCAAGGTTTGGAGATTTTGAAGAAGGCATTTTTGGTTGTAAAGAGGCCATAGAGCCCAGGATACCAGAGGAGGAATGATAGAAATCTGTGAGGACATGAACATCTTTAATGTCTGCTTGTCAAGTCAAGGCATTTTTACAATTGGTTGCTAGCTATTCAGTGTTAATGTTTCTGAGGTTCCTTTTCCATTGCTTCGTTTTCTTATGTTGGTCCCTCTTCAGGGACACCTCCCTGTTAATAAAGAAGAAGATGCAGTAGTGGTCGGACCAGTCACAATAGATAATGGAATCCAGTGTGATGGTGTTTCCTTTGAATATGATGAGGTCCAGAGTTTCATCCTTGTTATGAGTTGGGCTGTCACAGAATTGTGTCAGCTCATGATCCAATAGGAAGGATTTTAGACAGTTCACTGAGTAATCGTTTGGGTTAGACTTGTGGAGGTTCAATCAATCGATAAATCAAACATTTGTAAAGCGCACTACATACCCACGAGGGTCTCAAGGCGCTGGGGGGGGGCGCTACTGATCGAACAGCTAGGTCTTGAGTATCCTCCTGAAGGTCAGCAGGTCTTGGGTCTGTCGTAGGCTCAGTGGGAGGGTGCTCCATGTCTTGGTGCACGGGACGGTGGCGAGTGAGAGGTCGGCGGAGATTCCCAGGTTGTGTGCGTGGTCGGTGGGTGTCGGGGCTGCCCCAGTGCCGTCGGCCACAAGGAGTCATCCCAGGCTGAGGGGTTGGAGCCGAGGATGAGGACCTCCGTCTTGTCCAATTTCAGCTTCAGGCGGCTGATCTTCATCCAGTCGGCGACAGCCTTCATTCCTTCATGGAGGTTGGCTTTGGCAGTGATGGGGTCCTTGGTGAGGGAGAGGATCAGTTGAGTGTCGTCCTCGTAGGAGGTTATGTTGAGGTCGTGCTGTCGGGCGACGTATGCGAGCGGGGCCATGTAAATGTTGAACAGTGTCAGGCTGAGGGAGGATCACTGGGGTACACCGCAGATGATCTCGGAGGCTTTGAAACGGAATGGGGGGAGGCAGACGCTCTGGTTTCTGCCAGAGAGGAAGGAGGTGGTCAATTCCAGAGCCTTGTGTCGGATCCCTGCGGCATGGAGGCGTGCGCGTAGTGTGCGGTGGCATACGGTTGAAGTCTTCCATGAAGATTTGGGACACTAGAGGGTCATCATTGGTTGAGATGATTTCCATTAAATGCTCAATGAAGAAAAGATTGTCTCCAGGGGGGTGGTAGACTGTGTGTAGTTTGCAGACAGGGAAGTTTTTGCTAGAAATGTTGATGTAAAGCTATTTGCTGAAGGTCGGACTGGTGGCTTCTGATTGTGAAACCGAGACTGTATTTTGGCGTATACAAGCTATTCCTCTACCCTGTTTCATAAACCTGTCCAGACGAATTGTGTCCTGGCTAAGCAAGACTAGAAGGTCAAGGATAGGGGAGGAAGAGCAATTTAGCCAGGTTTCCGTGAGGATAATGTTATTAAGCTCGTTAGTTAGGATGAGATCATAGATATCGGGGGGGTGTTTACTAGCTGATCTGCAGTTGCATAGTACACTTTTCAATTGGTCAGTCCAGTGGGAGGTAGGAATCTGAAGGATGTTAACGCGCTTGAGGTTGTCACTATTTATACCTTTGAGGTTGTGGGAGGGTTCTCTGTATGGGTTAGCGTGAATGGCTTGGATTTGACCCAGTAGGGTCTTGTCTGTGTCTAAAGGGTGAGACAAGAGAGGAGTAGATCACGGATATAGCTGGTCGATAGATCTTCTGGGGCATGAGGAGACATTAGATAGGGGTAAAGTTTTTGAGGTATGGAGAAAGGTGTTCGTGTCAAGAGCAGGAACTGTGCCAGTAAGGACAATGGGTCATGTCCCTAGGGTACTAAAAGTTCTGAGCAGGGGAAGATGTTCGATAGTGATGGCTTTCAATTCCTGGAGTTCATCCGTAAGAAGGCGCAGGTGGATAAAGTTCTCGACAAGTCAAGCAGCCCAGTCTGAGTGTTGGTTGTTGGTTAGGGGTTATGGGGAGAGTTCCTGCGGAGTGGTGCGGACTCGAGGGATAGCTGAAGCGTCCGAGGCGGCATTGAAATAGTCAGGGGGAGCGAGTGAGTCAATGAGGTTTTGTGGAGTACCAATTAGCGTGGAGAGAGGAGCTGGGGATGAGGGAGGGTGAGGTGGCATATGTGTGGGGATGGGACGTGCGCAAAGAGAAGTTGAATGGGTTGGGTGGGATAGGTTCCATGGAGGGCAGTAGCCTGGACTCAGATTGGGCTGATGGCGTGCTAGGATAGATCATGCAAGGAAGTTAACCAGGAGAGAGAAAAAGCGGTGCGCTGGTGCTATCTGTATTACATTTTTTCCTGTGCAAATCTTTATGGAATTTTAAATTATGTTTAAAGCCATCATTTCGGAGCACTCCTTCTGAAGACTACTGGTCATGAGAGCATCTGACCTTTAAATAGCTTTATTTCATGCAGTCGGCCTACATTATTCTACATTTTCAAAATACTCTGAACCATCACTGTCTATTGATTTAATAATTGTAAAGTAATTAAATTGTCCCAGTGACTTATCATTTTTATTTAACAAATGTTCACAATTATTTTACTTAAATCAATTTTGAAAGTACATTTCAGCAAGTTTCTGCATCACTTTGCTGAAATGTACATGTGAAAGCATTAACACACCTGGAAGCTATTTCCGTATCTTCATGGTAAACAGCTTATTTTTTTTAATTTTCTTCTTCAGATCATCTACTGCTCTTCCAAGCCTTGTTCAACGGCACAGAAGACATGCACAATAGATGAATATATAGGTGGTGATGCTGAAAACCAGCTGAAGAACCTGGTCTGTGTCCCCTTCAAGAGCACCACCTGCAAGTGGAAGAAAATTGAGTAGAGAAGCAGTCTCACTATACAAGAACCAGTGGATCAATAGAGTCCCTTCTCTGCCATCCACCCTGTGGGTGACAACTACTGAACCAAATAAGTAGAGTTGCCTGCAGTGTAGCCTGTAGTGCAGGGTTCTCCAAAGTTGGCCCTGGAGGGCTGGTTCCATGCCAGAGTTTTAGCATATTCACATTTAGATATGTTAAATCTGGCATGGATCGGGCCCTCAATAACCAACTTTAGAGAACCCTTCTGAAGACGATGGAGAATTACGGTTCCAGAAAAACACGGGACTATGCCTCTGTCCTTTACAGAATCATTCTCTGTTTTTGATCCTTTCTGTATTCCCTTCTGTATTCTGAATTCTAATCCTCAATTGATGAACATACATGTCTCTCTATCCTCAATTGTTGGCAATCTCTCCTGTTGATATGTACAAACGTTTGGGACTCTGTTTGCACAATAAAACTAAAAAAATAAAACAATTTTACTGGTTTAAAGAATCCCTGAAAAATCATTCATTGGAAGACGGTTGTCCTATGCAAACTGCATTACCTTGGTTATGATTATGCCAAATGACATTCCTCCAACAGTTGTTTTACCTCTGGCAAGCCAACGGCTCATTGATCCCCTGCGGTGTCGACTCACAGCAACACACTTTTCATTCACATAAATATGGATCTGACTGGGAAATATAGAAATTCACACACATATAGCATATGTAATAATACTGCTTGTTTCTTTACTTAATGTATATACTTTTGTTATATGACCTTTTTATTTATAATTTAACAAAATGTTTACACATATCAATTCAATTCATCTTTATTCGGATACGAAGCAACCATAAAAGTACAAACCCACACAATGGTAGCACATGGTAAAAGACAATGAAATATATTAATATTTAACACAGTCATAAAAACACACACAATTAGATTTCAGGCCATGGCAACCGTGATTGGGACAATTCAAATTCATACAGTGTTCATTGAAATGCGGGCACAGACAGGGGCTCTCATAAAAGCCCCAATATGAAAAATTGTCTCTTCGTCATTAATTTTGAGCAGCATGCTAAAAGCTGCCATATAACCTGTAGTAACAGAGCACCTTCTAAATAGGGGGAGTACAATAAGCTTTGTATACATAAGATAAAAACTAAAGAAGAAGAATAAATGCACTAAACATTGTCCAGATTTCCAATAACCCGAGCAAGGCGAAGAATAAAGGTTAGGTTGAAAGGCTGTGGGGAAGCACAGCAAATATTTAACGGTGCCAACCCTTAAGCGGAACACATATGTCCAAAATGCATGCATTTCGTTTGAAAAGTGAAATACTTGCAAACACTTTTAAGTTGTGAAAATTATGTTTATTGTGAAGGGGCTGCTATCTAACATATCCGTGACTTTGACCTGATCCTCAATTTCTCTGGGATGCCTCTCTGTAGTACAAGGACATATGTGGGGGCTTCACTTTTGGATGCCCTCTAAAGCACTGCTACTCTTGTGTTTAGTAAACCAATTAAAATATCACAAAAACACTTTGATGTCATTATGGCTGATAAATTTGAAATCAAATAATCTCTCTCCATTGTTTTAGGTTTATACCCAAAACACGAGTCACAAATTTTCAATGAGCCACACCTTGATTTTCCTTTATATAATCAAAGTCCTATAATGTTAGCTTAGGGTGCCAACTAGATGCTGGATTCAGTCATCGACACAACATACATCCAGTCCCATTCTTTCTATAAAAAGGAAGAACCATAAACAAATTATTATATCTAACCAGCCAATCACACATCTGAAAGCAGATGCAAAGATTCATGAAACGATGTTAGCGGCTTGTCTCACTCCCCGGATATGAGTTTCAATACAGATGTGTGACTGGTAGAAAACTTAAACACAATGGCTAATCTTTTCAGTCATGTGCCTACCAACAATGAGAATCAGGGAGTGAGATTTTAGACACAGAGTGGGCATGAAGGGGACATTTGACATCTGTAGCCGTTCTGTGAAGATTGCCAGCTAAAGGTGGCTGAGGCTTCTGAATCTTCAAATGGAAATAGCATATGGCTGCTCATATCTTTTTGAAGGGCCTTCTGTATTGAAATAAGGACAAGATAATGTGTTTGCATGTACACAAGTCATTCACTAATAACACAGTAGCTAATAAAAGAATGTAGGGACTCATTTTGAGTTTGATGGGAAAAGACCACCATCATAAATTGGCAGTGCTCTCATCCCACCAAACTCTTTTTCCTTTACCTCTTTTAGAGTCATTGAACTGCTGGGTTTGGAATAGCAGAATGTCTGCTGGAACCAGGCTGGGAGTCCTTGGCCTTGCTGCAAATATGTCATAAGGCAGGCAGGTCACAGCGGTGCTAGCACCACCTTATTTATGCCAGTCTCCTGCCACTGACTTTCCTGCCTCGGTCCACCTTCAATCAATCAATAATTCAGGGCATTTGTAGAGTGCACTACTTACTCATGAGGGTCTCAAGGCGCTGGGGGGGGGGGGGGTGCTGCTACTGCTCGAGTAGGCAGGTCTTGAGAAGCTTCCTGAAGGTTAGTAGGTCTTGGGTCTGCCGTAAGAGGATGGGGACCCAGATGGGTAACACATTCACTGGCTCCCATGTGCAGGGCAAACATTTCCTGCAAATCAGACCAACTGATTTTTTTGTTATTTTTCAGAAACAAACTTGTTCTTTGTGGGTGTGTTTCTGAAAAGGAAAACCAAGTGACAAGTAAGCTGAGAAAACACGATGGTCCTCTCCACATTCTGTTTTGCTGAAACTGCATCTCCCTCATTATAGGATGAACTTTCAGCAAGGAGATCTCCGCCAGGCTGACACAGCTCTTTATTATGATGGGTGGTCCTTCACTAAAGGTCAGATGTAGGGCCTCTTCTCAGCTAGATAGCTTGCCATGGCAATGCCGTGACTTAAATGATGCCCTAAGTACCCAATTGTCATACAACATGAATGTAAAACTCAAGCCTTTGTGAGTTATGTGATCATCTGCAAAAGGAATGCAGATACAATTAAACCGGCAAGTGAAAATACAGTAGAAATGTTCCGATAACTTTCAGAATGCAAATTTAATATAGGAAAACTCTTCATTTAGACTAAATAAATAACACAATGACTGATTCAGAGGCCCTCCTGTGGGTAAGGACTCCATCCCCCACAACTCTGCTGGCCTGGAAGAGGCGGGGCTGCTGGACAGGATCTCAAATACCAGTTCCTAAATCTGTGGCTCGGGATACATATAGAGACAGGGAGTGAGGACTCCATCCCTCACAACAACGCTAGCCTTGAAGAGGAACGGCCGCTGAGTAGGAAGCTCAAATACCAGCACCTAAACCTGTGGCACAGGACATATTCAGAGACCCTCCTGGGGTAAGGACTCCATGCCCCACAATTCAGCTGACCTGGAAGAGATGGGGCCACTGAGTGGGAGCTCAAATGCTAGCACCGAAACCTGTGGTTCGGAATGCACTAGTACACATGCCTGGCCCACCACCGGGTGAGGAGCGGACCCGTCTCCACTCGTCCGTGACTGGACTGAGCTGGGCCACTCCTCTTTGCCCTAATACTACTCCTGCAGCTTGTCTTTGATTTATGGACACTGTGATGAAGAGCAGTTTTTGCTTGTTTCTAACTAATTGGAATGGCTTATCATTGGGCCATCTTTAGGCACAGCCAGATTTCAGGTATTCAAGACCTGAAAACTAGGCGTCCAGGTGAAGAAATTCCTTTAGACGTTGGGAGTAAACAATTGGGAATTGAATTGCTCAAACCAGCCCACCTGTGTTTGTCTGCTGCAAAAGACACCCAGGAACCAGTTAACAAAGGGAGCTACAACACGTAAACTTATGAATGCAGAGTCTTCGCACTCAGGGTGGAATCTCCACACTTGTGGTGGAATCTCTGCTCTCAGGGCGGGATCGATACACTGCAGGACTCAGTGTGGAGATTTCCACCACTAGAGCCGAGATTCTGCACTCATATCAATAAGTGTTTTAAGTCCCTTTGTGATTCGGGCCCCAAGGCTGGAACCTGTCAGTGGCAATAACTTGCACTCCATAGATGTCAAGACCTGTGTTTCCTGGTGAAAATGTGTTTTTCTACTGGGAACCTATGCTAGTAGGTCGTGTGGATGGATTCCAATGGATTCCAAGTCAGCTGGAGTCCTGGAATACTAAAGTCAACTTGTTTAAGTTTTGAGGAGGAAGCAGCTCTTCTGTGGACTGGGTTCCCTTGTAAAGATACACTTGCATATTTTTCCAAGTGGACAAAGTCACCAAGTTCCAATAATGATGCTTTTCGAAAAATTATGAAGGGAAAACTGACTTTTCTTTACCAAGAAGAACTCATCTTATGGGATGGGGTCCCGAGGGCCTAAAGAGGCCTGGGAGGTGGGACACCCGCCCCCTCCCCTTTTAACTTATATGTATGGCCATGGGGGATGGGGTCTCCAGGCCCTAAAGAGACTCAAGGAGGGGGGCCATGTGGCCACCCTCCCCTTTAATTAAAGAAGCTGTCCTGGGGGATAGGGTACCCAGGGATTAATAAGGCTTGGTGAGGGGGACCACTTGACCCCCCTGGAGTCCTTCGGCCTAGTGGTCTTAATTAGGCTTGGGGAGGGGGGCCACATGCCCCCCACCATAAAAAATATTGAGTCCTGTGGCCAACCCTTAGGCCATGCATGGTTGGGGGTTGGCTTTACCTATGGTAATAAAAGATTACTTTATATTGAAAAAAATTTGAAATTCAGTGAAAAACCCAAAGGTTAAAGTTAGGGTATAGTTAGGTGCAAAAAAAGATCTGTTTTTGTAAAAAAACTCAGAAATTCACCGTAAAAAACAAAGGTTAAAGTAACGGTATAGTTAAGTGAATTTTTTCAGTGACAGCATTAACATTTTGAACAAAAATAAAAAACCTGAAATTTACCAGTTACAGTTAGCAGAACTAACTATGACTTGCGCCTCCCATGCACTGCTTATGACCTCACATGTTACATCACTCATTACATGTTCTTCGACATAATTTATGGCATCAATGATGACATCTCAAATGACATATTTAGGACTACATCAGCAGGCGTAGGTGGTCAGGCTATAGGTACCATGACCCCCTGTGTGTTTTTTAATACGTTTTAAAAAAAAAAATTTAGGACACAGGAATCAGTCTGAGTCTTCAGATGGCTGCCACCACGTCCTGGTTGACGTAGTGGCAGTCAATCAGATCTCGGTTTCAGACCTACCGTCTCCGCAGATCCTTCACGGCATTATATATACAATTTTTGTGAACCTTAATTTCTCCAAAACTACTTGATGGATTTACACCAAAATGCAAAAAACATTAATTGTGGACCAAGATCTACCTTTCTGCCAAATTTGGAACACCCCACCCCCTCCTTTTTCATGGCCGCTGCTTGATGGATCACCCCAAAACTTCCCATGCAACAACTCATCAAAAAGTAGCACTTTTTTGGAAAGTTCTGTAGAGATTTATCAAACGGTGCTAAAGTTATTAGCAACACAATAAATACATTTCGTATGGAAACATGATCCTAACTATAACTACCAAGTGCCGATTTCCATTAGGTAAAAGAAAGATAAATAGATAGACAGACAGATAGACAGACAGACTCCCAAACACCACCCTGTTATTAAACAACTCATTATTATGTTTTTTATTTGTGCTGTGAAATTACTTTTACCTTCAGGGCAGAATAGGTGAATGCTGTGTGGATTGTTCATGAATGTGTACTATGGAAAGTTATCAAATAGCTCAATCATTTTACTTGGGAATTGTGTCCATTATTGTGATAGAATATCGTACATCAGAGCCACAGGTTAGTCACCAGTCATGGAATTCATGCCATGGCCCCAGAGATTATGATGAAAATGAACAGCTACGGAAAGACAGTTGGCAGATTAGAGTCTCCTTGTTGTGCACCACTTTCTGTGGTTGCCTTGACCTGAAATCCCCTTTTAGTTGGACTATGCATCATGATAGCTATGCTCTAAGTGCTTATGAATGGCCTGAGTAGAACTGCATTCAAAATGCAGAACTGCTTTACAATTTCTAAAGACTGAAACATGCTAATAAATCTTGTGACACACTAAAGCCAGACGCTCTAATGCCAGTGAACTTCTGGCTACTAGTTTTAATACTATATCAAAAGGGGAGGGACCAGGAGCACTTCTAGGTTCAGCATTTATGCTCTTACTATACAAGATTTCACAACAAGGGTATGCAGTTCCTTTTTAGAAAAGAATAAGGGGTTGATTAGTATGGCGCACCCTATCAGACAACAGGACTGCCCGACTTGCTGTCGGCGATCCCGTCAGTGTGATTACAATGCGACCACCTCCAAGGCTGTTGAACTGTCTATCTTTTGTATTGCGGTGGGTACTGCATGCTGCAGCCCACGCCGCAATACAAAAAATAGACAGGAAACATATCCCTGCACTACGGGGCAGGCACCATGCAGTGCCTGCCACATGGTGCAAGGATATGTAGGGGGGCACCGTAGTTGCCCCCAACACCCACATCCAAGGGTCAGGAGGGAAGGGGGGCCCGCTATGAGCCCCCAATGTCCCTTTCTGTTAGCCTTTTCAGGACGGACATCATAATCCCTACGGCGGTGCCTGACAGGCACTGCCACAATTGTAGGGATTATGGCTACTTCTGATGCACCAAGTGGCTCCTTGAGCCCATCAGATGCATGGCAGTCGGGCTTTCCAACCGCCATCATTCCGCCCACCATTATTATATGGCGGGCGGAAAACATGCACACGATGGCGGTGAGACCGCCACTGACAGGCTGTTGGTCTCGGTCTCATCATCATTGTAATCGGCCCTTAAGTTTAAAGGAAAAAGGTATGGTTATGAACTGAGGAATCAGACAAGTGGGTCTGATCCCTCAGGAGCAAGAGCCCTTACAGACCGAAAAGGGTGTCATGCTTCATCATCGGGCATTCTCCTCATCAGGCCGATGCTGCAATGTCCGATGGGCACCAACAAAGGGGCTCTTTGGCTGAGATCTTTGTATAGAAATGCTGTATGTGAAGTGTGGCTATGGGGCTGGTAGTGTAGACTAGTGTAGAAATGTGTGTATGTGTGAAAGAAAAGTGTGTGTTAAAATAGACTAAATGGTCCTCATGTGAATTTTAATAAATGAGCCAACTTGTCTCATAAAAATTGTGGTCCCTATCAATAGAGGCAATGATCTTTGGTAGCTCAGTAGATCATGTTTCTTGCAAACTAAAGTCACTAATGATCTGGTAACCCATATGTGGTATACAGTAATACCTTAATGTAGATAAAAAATGACCTATAACAGAGAAAATAAGTTATGCAACTTGCGTATCACAAGTGGCAACAAACCCTTGCAAGTGAGGCATGCGCAACTTTGTAATAACATTCCCCTGCTGGTGCACATGCAACAAGCACTGTGAAACACACATTATGAAAACAACACCTTCAAATAAACATGTGACGAATAGAGGGAAACCACATCACAAGATAACATACACTGTGGCCAGTAACTCGCCCTATTGGGGTCTCGGTAATGCCCCTCAAGAGAAGGCAGAGCAAATGCTAATTAGTGTACTGTAAGGAGTAAGTGGGAGGATATCAAAACACTGGGGGGTTATATGTACGAGTACTGCCACTAACTAGCGTTAGCTAGCAGCAGTTTTCTTAACGCTGCCTATCACTGAAAACTATCGCCCTGTTAGCGATGTATTTACAATATGTTGCTACATGACGATAGTAACAGCTAGCCACTGTCAGATCGGAAGAGGCAACCAGGTGGTGCTGCATTTCCTTGCCCCCTGATAGTTTGCTTTTGGGTGTACGGGGGACTAAACTTAGCAGACTTCCTCTTCCCACAGCGCTGGCCGTCTGGTTGCTACTGCTGCTGTCCCCATCTGCTGCTGCTGGTTCCTCTGACCCGGAGGCCAAGTGTTTGAGTCCCTACTCCCCCTGCAGGCTCCTGCCTGCACCTCATCCCTGGTGGTCCAGTGGTAGAGTGTCACTGCTCTGCAGCTTGACTGCCCTCCTGTCCCTCTTTTCTGCTGTTTCTGTTCATATTTCTGTTCTTCTCCGTTGCCTTTCTACCTTAGTCTTTTTTTTTATCTTTGCTTTGTTTGGTTTTTTTTTCTCATATGCTTTTTTGCACTTACTTTTTCCCTATCCTCTCCCTTGTTGCCGTTGCGATCCCCCGCCCCCTCCAGTGTTCTCTCCAGCGTTTCCCACCTCCCAGCTGTCCAGCCCCCCTGTAGCACTACTTAATGGCGGACGCTGTTCGGCCATGCGCAGCGGGCGTGCCACTGGTGCGCCGAAGGGAAGCAAAAGGCAAGCCCGTCTGCGTCCGTCCGCCCCTGTACTGTGCCCAGCACCAGGGACCCTGCCTCTCTGAAATTCCACCACTACAATGCCAGCACCCTTCTCGCCCTCAACCCTGGATGCCACTCCGCCTGCCACCTAGCATCACCGAAGAATACCCTTGCACCCTGCACCTGTCAAAACTGCAAACGCACCTCCTGCCACATCAGCACACCAGCGCCTCTTGTCACCCAGCCGACCAACAGCGCGCCCTACTGGCTCAGCTGCTTCCTCCTCAATGTGCGGTCCCTCCACAAATACACCACAGACATCTGGGACCTCCTCGACGCCACCTCTTCGGACATGGCCTTCTTCATCAAAACCTGGACCAACCTCTGCTCTGGACCGGACATCACCATCGCCATCCCTGATGGCTGCAAAATCACCCTTAAGGCCACCCCAACCATCCAGGAGGACTCTTTGCCATTGTCTGCAAAAACACACTCCGACTGACCACGCACTCGAATGACCCAGCGGTGACCATGGAACACCTCCACTTCCAGATCCGGACCAACACCAATACCACCCTCTGCGGCACCCTCGGCTAGTCGCCACATCAACCCACATAGCCAGACACACGCATGAGCACTAGTTCTCCTCCAGCGGGAACATAAACTACAGCCACACCACCAAACTCTCCTGGATCAACCATCATTGTATACATCACGCCTTCACCATGCCCACCGTACACCACCGCCATCACCGCCCACCGTTGCAGCTGGATCAAGGACCCCGAAGAACTTCTGGTCAACTCCCTCAGCTCCACCACTCCGCCAATGCTTACAGACGGCAACACCGCAGTGCGCAACCTCCACCAATGGATCTCCAACTGCGCGGACACCCTAGCACCCCTCAAGAAAAGACCAGGCAAACAACACTCCAAGAAGGCCAAGTGGTTCACTCCCACCCTGCACTAGTCCAGACGCACCTGCAGACATCTCGAGAAGACAACAATACCCCTGAAACTCACACAACCTTGAAATCCATCGTCAAAGCACACCACACAGAGGAAGACGAAATCCCCTGGATTGATAGGTTTTGTGCAGGTAGGTGTCCCTTCCTGCACAACATCAATCAACTCCTCAATACCATGGCGCAAGGGTGCCTACGTTGGCGCATGGCAGCCATTGTGCGTCAATGACGGAAAAAAATACAGGGTCCGACAGTTTAAAGCCACTAGTGCGTCATTTTCTTCACATACTTGCAGCGTTAATTATGCATCACGTTTCGCTGTATTTAAAAAGTGACGCATCTAGGCATATGCGTGACCTTTTTCAGGCATGATGTATGCAGGGTGGGCATTTGCAAGCAACCAGGCCTCATAGGAGTCGCGCAGTGAATCCACCCGATTTCACTGCGACAATTCTAGGACGCCTCGGCATCAGAACCTTATGCCTGCCTCACGCCATGCATAAGGGTGATGCAGTGCCAAAGGGATAGGCTGACCTGATGCATTGCTGGAGTTGAATCATGCTTGTGACACAAATGCTGCAATGCGTGACTTTAGCGCTGACAGATACGTCAGGATTCAAGACATATCTGTCGATAATTGCGAAATGGAGTGCCATTCAGTGAATACGCAAAAACAACAGTTGATGGACAGAATGCAAAACAATGTCATACATTCACCCCAGTACAGAGATCTGGGCCTAAATCCATCATTGTTTTGCTCACCATGCTGTTCCAGTTTGAACCCAGCCATATGCAAATCAGTCTTGACCCTGTGCCTCATGGGAACAGTCCAGCCCGAACTGCCAAGCCAGGTCCTCCCTGGACTGGAAACAAGCATCTTAGGACCCGTTTCGGGGTTTCTCCCCTCTTCAGCCAGGATAGCTTTATTCCAGTGGCATGGAGAGCACGGGACCCACGTCTGGGTATACATTTCCCACTCGGGGTGACAAACGCAAAAACAACAATTGATGGACAGAATGCAGAACAATGTCATACATTCACCCCAGTACAGAGATCTGGGCCTAAATCCATCGTTTTTTTGCTCACCATGCCGTTCCAGTTTGAACCCAGTCATATGCAAATCAGTCTTGACCCTGTGCCTCATGGGAACAGTCCAGCCCGAACTGCCAAGCCAGGTCCTCCCTGGACTGGAAACAAGCATCTTAGGACCGGTTTTGGGGTTTCACCCCTCTTCAGCCAGGATAGCTTGATTCCAGTGGCATGGAGAGCATGGGACCCACGTCTGGGTATACCCTTCCCACTCGGGGTGACAAACGCAAAAACAACAGTTGATGGACAGAATGCAGAACAATGTCATACATTCACCCCAGTACAGAGATCTGGGCCTAAATCCATCGTTTTTTTGCTCACCATGCAGTTCCAGTTTGAACCCAGCCATATGCAAATCAGTCTTGACCCTGTGCCTCATGGGAACAGTCCAGCCCGAACTGCCAAGCCAGGTCCTCCCTGGACTGGAAACAAGCATCTTAGGACCGGTTTCGGAGTTTCACCCCTCTTCAGCCAGAATAGCTTGATTCCAGTGGCATGGGGAGCACGGGACCCACGTCTGGGTATACCCTTCCCACTCGGGGTGACAAACGCAAAAACAACAGTTGATGGACAGAATGCAGAATAATGTCATACATTCACCCCAGTACAGAGATCTGGGCCTAAATCCATCGTTTTTTTCCTCACCATGCCGTTCCAGTTTGAACCCAGACATATGCAAATCACTCTTGACCCTGTGCCTCATGGGAACGGTCCAGCCCGAACTGCCAAGCCAGGTCCTCCCTGGACTGGAAACAAGCATCTTAGGACCTGTTTCGGGGTTTCACCCCTCTTCAGCCAGGATAGCTTGATTCCAGTGGCATGGAGAGCACGGGACCCACGTCTGGGTATACCCTTCCCACTCGGGGTGACAAATGCAAAAACAACAGTTGATGGACAGAATGCAGAACAATGTCATACATTCACCCCAGTACAGTTGTCTCTGCAATGATGGTGTTATCTGTTTCCGTATTCATAGTGTTCACTGTTGTATTTATTGACAGCACTAGCAACTCCCTGAGGGCTGGCTTACACTCACCCCACACACATCCAGCACAGGCATCACTGTACATGTGACCCTGCAAATAAAGGGGCCGGGCACACGTGCCCGTAGACAGTTGCAACAACTATCTGCGTGTGTCCGTGTGGTCATGATGTGTGCATGTGGGCCCCGGGCACTACAACATTACATTGTTCTGTGTACAGCGGACGCAAACCATGTCATCGCAGGCAGCGGATAAGAGCTTGGAGATGTAGCATTGTCGTCAGCCACTCGATACGTAAGAGGGGTGTACTGGGCCATCGTACAGAGGACCAGCGTGGGTGTGTGGATGGTAATTCTGGGGCTCTGGGCATAGTTCAGTACAGGAAATGTGCCACATGCATGTGTCTCTTTCGCAGTGTGGGTCTTCTTTGTGGGGTGTAGGTGGTCCCTGATTGGACTTCGACACCCCGTATGTGATGTAGTTAGGCTTCCATGAGCTCTGAGCCCACCCGCAACCTGTTTGGATACCTCCTTTGGCATTCTGACACCTGGCATTGGAATGCGATGCGTGCCACGGTGAAGTGTTTGGAGCCAGCTGTGGTGGCGGGTGCTTCCTACTGTGTGGTCTGTGCAGGGGCTGGGGTCTCCTCTATGTAGCTTGGCTGCCCTGCTCCTGGGGGTGGGTTGCCTGAGATGTCCATGAGCTGTTGTAGGGCGTCGGTGTCGAAGGTGTGGTGGTCGCCTCCAGCGTCACTGATCGGTTGTCTTGTCTGCTCTGCTGGAGGTGTTGCTTGTCCCTCTGCAATCTGAAGGGGAGATGCATGTTGACATTGTGTTGACATTTATGTTGGCGCATTGTTCTTGTTGACATGCAGGCTGTGTGTTAATGTATATTGTGACTGTTTGGGCGGTGCTGGCAATTTGAGGGGGGGCAGTGGATATTTGGACTACGTGACGGATGTGAGGTTGTACACGTACATATGCATCTCACAGTTTCCCGCTCTGTCCAATGTGATTGGCCTGTTTCTGCGCATGAGCGGACCCAGTTGTGTCCCCTGTTCTGCAGTGTCGGTGTTGCACTTTGTGCCACATTGTCATGGGATGTGCTGTGATTGCTATGTGTGTGTGCTGAAGTGTGCCACGGGGATCAGGGGCATGATCCTGGGTAATTGTGGGTGTGCAGTGTGCTACACATCGTTGAGCATGTGTTCCATTGTGCCCATCTCCCCTAGTCCCCCCAGTCCCTGGTCGCTACTCACACTGTTGTTGTTGTCCTCCCGAGCTGTGTCCGGACTCTAAACTCCTTGCACCGTCTCCACACTAATGACTGTGGCCTCCATTTCCTCCAGCTCCTCCTGTGGCGCAGGACTCCAACCTCCTGTCGCCATTGCTGCCTTCCTGTTGGCATCGGCTTTGTGCCTGGTTAGGGTTTTCACATCATGCCAGCGCCTCTTGGCCTCCTCCATTGGCCTCCTCGACACCCCAACTGCATTCAAGGTAGTCTAATTGTGGGTCAGTTGATGGTAGTGTTCTGTCACCTCCGTGACGCTGTTCTGTTTTCCTGCGGACTGCACCCCGTCTTCATCTCCCTCTTCTCCTTGGCCTTCCCCGACCCCATTGTTCCTTGCTAGTGGTTTATGGGGCTTTTGGGGTTCGCGTTGGCCTCTGCGCTCGGTCAGGGTGCATCCATGTTGCTACGCATATTGGATTGTTTATGATGTGTTCTTTTTGTAGCTTTTATAGTGCCAGACGCGTGGGATTTGCAGGCCTTCGCTGGTTTTCGCTGGTTTTTGTATGACGATTAGCCTCATCGCAACTTTATTTGCGTTCATGTTTCGCATTTTTGCGGCGTGGCGTTGATTTTATCGTCATCATTTGACACGTTATCTGGAGACTATCGCATGGTACTGCCATGTTGTGAATACTTAGTTAATACGGCGTAATTTTCCAGCGATAGACTGTGATGTTGAGTGTTGCGTTAGGTTACTTTTGCTATGGTTATCACACGTTATTGAGATTATCCCCCTAGTGTTTATCCTATTTGACAATCATAACCAAAATCCTTGCTTACAAATGTGAGATTTCATGTAAGAAAATCATGGTTGCAGACTTTAACATGGTGTAGTACCAGTTCACCCTTAAATACCTATTAGCTGTAACATATATGTCATAAATAAATCAGGCCTACTGACTTTGTTGTGATTTTTCATATTAAAAAGTTCAGACCTATGATATCAGAAGTAACTTTTCCCAGTGAAGCAGTCAAGCTTATAGCCTTCACCGCTCGCTTGTCACCATAGCTAAGACCTACTGTATTGTGCATAAACTTTCCTACAAGGCAGCCATAAGGCAAACACTTATAGAATTACAAATATTGCAAATGTATACAGAATAACAGTTAGCAAAGCAAAATCCAATCTCTACTAAGAGGGTCTAACAAGGATTGTCACAGTATAAATCTTCAATCTTGGTGACGGGTTAGGGGGTTGGGTAACCTTCACCAAAACCAACACCTACCATGTAAAATCTGCGAGATTCCATGTAACACTGTACCTCGATGCACGCAGAGCAATAACAATCCACTCTTGAATGCCTGTTGATTTTAACATATTCTTTTCACAATAAATATGTCAGGCCATCTGCTTTTCTTGTATCATTTTATAATTAACAGATCAAGCCTATAGCCATGATCATTGCCACCAAAACCAACTCAGCTGTGCTCTACGGAGCATAAGCTTTCCCAAAAGGCGACAATTAGGCTTACTATAGTAAAATTACAATATTCAAAATTACAGTTACAACAAAATAAAATCCCTCGAGTTCTAGTGAGGATTATCATAGTGCATACAACAAAATAAAATCCCTCGAGTTCTAGTGAGGATTATCATAGTGCACACAACAAAATTAAATCCCTCTTGAGTTCTAGTAAGGATTATCATAGTGCACACAACAAAATAAAATCCCTCTTGAGTTCTAGTAATGATTACCATAGAGCATGCAACAAAATAAAATCCCTCTTGAGTTCTAGTGAGGATTATCATAGTGCATACAACAAAATAAAATCCCTCGAGTTCTAGTGGGGATTATCATAGTGCATACAACAAAATAAAATCTCTCTTGAGTTCTAGTGAGGATTATCATAGTGCATACAACAAAATAAAATCCCTCGAGTTCTAGTGAGGATTATCATAGTGCATGCAACAAAATAAAATCCCTCGAGTTCTAGTAAGGATTACCATAGTGCATGCAACAAAATAAAATCCCTCTTGAGTTCTAGTAAGGATTATCATAGTGCATGCAACAAAATAAAATCCCTCGAGTTCTAGTAAGGATTACCATAGTGCATGCAACAAAATAAAATCCCTCTTGAGCTCTAGTAAGGATTACCATAGTGCATGCAACAAAATAAAAACCCCTCTTGAGTTCTAGTAAGGATAACCATAGTGCATGCAACAAAATAAAATCCCTCTTGAGTTCTAGCAAGGATTATCATAATGCAAATCTATTTCTACGGTTTATGAGAGTGGCTCACTGATCCACCATGCCTACTATTTTAATCGGAGAGATTTCACATAATATAATACGTTCCTACTGGCTTCAACACAGTGTAATCATTTACTCTAAAAGCCTACTGCCTTTAGCACATGCTTCTCACAATTGGAGCTGCCATGAGCTTTCATAATAAACAGATTGAACCTAAGGAATCTGGCAAACCTTTTTCCAATGAACTAACACAGGCTTACTGAAGCGCGCCTAAACTGGCAAACATCATGCACACTTATAAGATTAAAGGGACCTAACGAGAATTATCACAATGGAAAAGTCTACCCCATCTCCCAACCAATCGTTTGTCAGAGGCAAATCCCTCGCTTACTACAGGTATTTTGAAGATTTCACGTAACAAAATACCAGTGTACAACCAGTAATACAGTGTGCTAACAATCCACAAATGCTTTTCACAGTAAATGAGCCAGCATTTGTTAACTTTTCACAATAAGCAAAGCAGGCCTTGCTCACTGGCTTGCGACCAGAGTCAACTGGTCCTGAGGCATTGAGCATATATATATTTTTATTTTTGCAGAGTTTTATATAGCGCAAACTTGACCCGATTCCAATCAGCTATCAGAGCGCTTTACATAGCACCAGTTGCGTTACATGTGGACACATTCATTTTTTTTGTTGGGCACGGGGAGATTAAGTGATTTGCCCAGAATCACAGGAAGTTCAGCGTCCTTGCCGAGACTCGAACCCAGTTCCTAGGTCAAGCGCCCTAGCCGTTAGGCCAACTCCTCTCCCTTTACAACCAGGAATAAAGTGCAATACAAGCACTCTTTCAGGGGCATCACACGCCTCCTGCTCACTCAAATGCTGATGGCTTCCTTTAGAAACACAATTATTCCAAAAAACATTGGCAACTTGACAAAAAAGCAACAGTTGCAGACAGTTTTGCTAACTTAGAGTGCACTTCTAAAGAGCACTTCAAATAAAGTCTTAAAAGGGGGACTTACACGTTGACTCAGCAAGATTACGTAGAGTACGTTTAATTATAAAATGTAATGTGCAGTCACTGATCTAGGGCTTGCTAAATGTTCACCTCTCGGCAAACAAATGGGATCCAGACAGAGAGAAGTGATTGCCCCAAGATTACAAGAAGTGCTCAAGGACAGACCCGGACGGTTCTCCATAGAGGCTCATCAGGTAACCTGGGCATTGACTCCAATGTCAAGCTGCCTGGGGTCCGTGCACCACCCGGTACCACTCCAGAATGGATCTCTTTGTAGGTCACTAACTGTGCGCGCTTCCTAGAGATGACGCGCAGTTGATAAAAACCTTCTTAGCGTGTCTTTGACTCTGAAGAGTATTTATATGTATCATTTTATTGTTTCAATTAATAAAAATTGTTACAAAAGACCATGCGTAATGGGTACTTCCAAGATCCTTCTTCCACCGTTGATAAAAACAATGTAATTTCAATAAATTTTATACATTTCAGAACCATATCGAAAATTAATAAAACAATATAATTTCATACATTTCTGAGCAGTATCAAAAATAAAAATAGAGGACCATGGATACGGATATATGCTCACGGCTTTGGATTGAGAGTCTTATGTTAAGCCAAGGCTCGATCTTTACTTTAAAGCTCCGTGAGTTTTTGTGAAAATTTAGCTAATCTGGCCAATTCCATGGGGATCTCTAAATTAAAAAGAAGCCTCATTGCGTTTGTGCAAGTACGGATGCCGTATTTTAAAAACAAGGGCTTTAATAAAGTGTGGCGTGTGTGACTCAGGTCAGGGCAAATGCAGAGTAGATGTACCAAAGACTCCTCCAGCTGATGACAGAGTCTACAGGAAGTGACTGCCTCCTGTGATTTCCAGAGAGTATTAATGTCTTTTATTGGGGAAACATCGGTTACATCGTGGTCTTCACACCGCAATACCTTTACAACGCAGGCATTACAACCCAAGTCATTACAATGACTTGCACTGGATGGCGCTCTAAGCTAAGGAATAGTATGATTTACGACTCCAACACCTTCCCTACTGTAACGTAGGCTGGAGCTGGAATAGTAAATCATACTATTCCTAAGTCCAGCGCCCTCCAGCGCAGGTCGTTGTACGACCTGCATTGTAATGCCTGCGTTGTAAAGGTATCGCGGTGTGAAGACTGTGATGTAACATCACATATTCCTTTTATTGGCACGACCATGAGTCTGACTGAAAGGATTTGCTTTAATATTGGTTTGTTCAGAGCTGAGTCAAGGTAACGCTGCCTTAGTTTGTCCTTGTAAGAACTCACTAGTATCCTAATATTGCTGCTGGAGGAATTTATAGTCGCTATGTCGTCCTGATATGATAGTGTTCTTACTTGTTTCCTTAGAATTGTTTTAAGCGTGCCCGGTTGATCAATAAAGTAGCCCCAGTCAGGCAAATCGAGCTGCAACTCTGTGAGGTTGTCCTTTTAAAAGCTCACTGGCGTGATTATGCATTTCTTGCGATGCAAATTACAAAACGTGAAGAACGTGCGCCTGCTAAAAATTATGCAATTAAAATAATGTACCCGCGTTCTTGACAGCATCAAACCAAAGACAGAAACTGATCTCTCAGAATGTGAGATAGCTTTTAGGGCAACGCAACCCATAGGACCGCACCACGCGCCGACTTCAGCTGGGAGGTAGTGTTTGCAAATATATTATTATTTTATGTTTAAATCTGTTTATTAGAAGTATCAATATGAAAGGCAAGACGTTATCATAAACAGTAGCTAATATCTGCTACACATTCAATATACAATCGAATACTTGTTTGTTTACAGTATAATCTACATTCAATAGTCTACCTCGTGACAACCTCGCAAGATGAAGCTCGGCTTCGCATCTCAGTACCATTTTCATAAAACAACCATTAACGTACCCCCCCCCCCCCGCCCTGTAGTCATAGCGTTGTACATGGTACAGGTTCGGCGGGAAATCAAGCATTTGCGGGAGGATGGCTATCGCCTCCCAGTTACGTCAAGCGTAACACTCTCAAATACTTATGCTGGGTAATTTCATTGAACCCCGATGCTAGTAGCGTTAAGTATGGTTTCCAAACTGTTCGGAACGAGTCCTCGGAATTGCTCAAGGAGGACGAGATACGCTCCATACCCAGGATAGACCACAGCTTATGTAGCCACCCTACGAAAGTGGGAGCGGTAGATGTCCCCCAATACGTCAGGATATTTTGAGGCGCTGCCCCCAGTACCTACTCCATCTGTCGTCCCCTGATGCGTTTGAGTGGATACGGATGGGATTGGGAAGACCTAGGACCACATACGCCAGAAAGTGAGGTATAACTGATCTAGCTCGTCTTAGATTTTGGCCCAGTATGCAGTTAATATTGGGCATTCCCATAATAAATGTAGTAGTGTTCCATCCTCATCACAACCCCTCCAGCAGGGAGGGCTCCTGTCCGGGTTACCCCTATGGAGGCGGACCGGCGTAAGATACCAATACGTGGCTATCTTCATAGCTGTTTCGATACTGGGCACGTTACGGGCTGTGTGCTGTGCCCTATAGTAAATCCCCTCCCAGTCTTTCTGCGTTAGGTCTGTCCCTAGCTCTTTTCCCCATCTCTTCTGGCTGGGTACACTGTCAGGGTGTGGGGGACGTCTGATCAGATCATAGAGGTGTGATATCAGTCCTTTGTCGTTGTGTGTTCTCGTAGCGTCTCAACTGGCGGCCGGCCTGGGGACACACCTCAGGTTTAAGCACCCAGTGCCGGATTTGCATGTACCTAAACCGTCCCGACTCTGGCACCCCATAGTCTCCTTTTACCTGCTGGAAGGGAATTATTCCCGAGAGGTCGAACAGGTGCCTCCACATAGCTGCCAAGGTTTCAGATTGCTATGTTACATTTTCCTAATTTCCCTGTAATTATGAGTGACATTTCAACAACTATGAGTGACACTTTCTCATGAGCAAAATTATGCAATGAAGACGAGGGAAATATATAAATATCAGAAATTGCACCATAAACAATGGATCCTGCCAGCTTAAACCAGCATAGCACGCCAACTCACTGGGTCTCTGACTGCTCCCTCGCAATCAAACTAAACGCAGCAGAGGGGCATCAGGGCTGCAGGCCGCTCGCTCTGTCCCACGTGGAGATCCGACCGAGTCTGTACGAGGTTTGAGAGGCCGCAAACCAATCCAAGCTGCCTAAGCCCAACAGACTCGCGGACTCATGCCACCGCAGACAGGACGGCAGGATTGGGCGAGCCTTTGGAGAGGCTGCGGCACGCATTGCGGTCAGAGGCATTACTTTAAAAAGAGATAGAGTCTCAGCTCACTATAAAAACTTGGGGGCATATTATCAAGAAACAGCGTTAAAATTATCGGTGCTTTAGTAGCAGAAAACTGCCGCTAAAGAGGCGATAATGGGCTTGATAATATGCCCTTGAAAATTCCCATAGAAGCCCATGTTCTGGTGTCAACATGGGCTTCTATGGGAATTCTCTGCGGCATATTATCAAGCCCATTATCGCCGCTTTAGCGGCAGTTTTCTGCCGCTAAAACACTGATGATCAGTGTTAAAATGCAAGAGCTCCTGTTGTGAATTGTGTTATGGATTGGTGTTTCCATGATTGGCGTAGTTGATTTACGTGTCAATCCCTAGTAAAGTGCACTGAGTGTGCCAGGGCCTGTAAATCAAATGCTGCTAGTGGCTGCAGCACTGGATTGTGCCACCCACAGAAACAGCAAAACACACAAGATGAAGGACGGAATGTTGCACATTGGCAAAACATTCACCCCCAGTCACAGATCTGGGTTTAATCCATCGTTATTTTGCTCACCATGCCACCCCAGTTTAGACATGGTCATATGCAAATCAGTCTTGACCCTGTGCCTCATGGGAACAGTCCAGCCCGAACTGCCAAGCCATGTCTTCCCTGGACCGGAATCAAGCATCCTAGGACCGGTTTCGGAGTTTCACCCCTCTTAAGTCAGGATAGCTTGACTCCAGTGGCGTAGTGAGCACGGGACCCACGTCTGGGCATACCTTTCCCACATAGGGCGAACAGCAAAACACACAAGATGATGGAAGGAATGTTGCACATTGGCAAAACATTCGCCCCCAGTCACAGATCTGGCTTTAGTCCATCGTTATTTTGCTCACCACGCCACCCCAGTTCAGACATGGCCATATGCAAATCAATCTTGACCCTGTGCCTCATGGGAACAGTCAAGCCCGAACTGTCAAGCCATGTCTTCCCTGGACCAGAATCAAGCATCCTAGGACCAGTTTCGGAGTTTCACCCCTCTTCAGCCAGGATAGCTTGACTCCAGTGTCTTAGTGAGCACCGGACCCACGTCTGGGCATACCCTTCCCACATAGATGGTACGTCATGCGTCCAGCAAAGGAGAAAGAGAGAAAGAGTGAGGGAGAGAGAGAGAGAGAAACAAAGAAAGAGTGAGAGAGAGAGGAAGACAAAGAAAGAAAGAGTGAGAGAGAGAGAAAGAGTGAGATACAAGGAAGATAGAAAGAGAGAAGCAGTGTGGGAGAGAGGAAGAGAGAGAGAGAAAGAGTGAGAGAGAGAAAGGAGAGAGAGAGAAAGAGAGAGAGAGTAAGAGAGACAGAAAGAGTGAGAGAGAGGAAGACAAATAAAGAGTGCGAGAGAGAGGAAGACAGAGAAAGAGAGAAAGAGTGAGCGAGAGAAAGAGAGAAAGAGTAAGATACAAGGAAAAGAGACAGAGAGAAACAGTGTGAGAGAGGAAGAGAGAGAGCGAAAGAGTGAGAGAGAGGAAGAGAGAGAGAGGAATAGAGAGAAAGAAAGAATGAGAGAGAGGAAGAAACAGAGAAAGAGAGAAAGTGTGAGAGAGAGAAAGGAAGAGATGGAGAGGGAATGTTGACACTGGAGAAAATCTTCGCAGCTCTCCACCGGTGTGTCTCCAAACACATGCCGGGACATAGTGCACCCTCAAGTTTAGTCATCTGAAAGATAGTATAGAATCAGTAATTGCAGAGTACATACAACTGCATACGCCTAATTCTCTGTTTCGGCAATGCGCACTCAGGCTGCTGCAGCCCATCCACTCCCACTGCTCAGGGTGTCTGTGCGCTCTTGTGCGCCTAGGCTGCTGCACACTATCCACTCACACCGCCCGGACGTGACTGCCCGCTGCTGTGGAAAGAAGCATCTCTGCTCACCTTCTGCCACCGGCATGTGTGTAAGAGGGTGCACCACGTGTCGAAGCAACTTTCACAGGCGTTGTCAGAATGGCCACGCATCATCACAGGTTTTACACACGTTCAGCTGTGGTGGTGTTGGGGGGGGGGCGTCGATTTGTGAATTACAGCCTGTTAGTTAAAAAGCAAGATATGATTGTGCGTCGGGCC